>NC_141477.1:11795143-13158797 GCF_009769465.1 Tauraco erythrolophus
AGGTACGCAGCAAAGCAAGTATGAGAGGGGACAAACACTTCCTTGTGACTGGAAAGCCACATGATGGTGACAAGCCTGGATCTGACTCATAGCCCAAGTGATGCTGTAATGTACCACCACTGGTCTGCTTTGTCCACTCAAGCACTGAGGCATTCACATCCATATTTACTGTAGGACCCCATTTTCCTGCCACAAGAGCAATCCCAAATCTAGGGGGATAGTTGTTCTTTCTTATTGTAGCAGCTTGTCTTCCGATTAAGATCTTGCACACAAACTCATTCCCAGGTCTCTCAGGGAAATATTACCAGTGTTTCTTCGGTTGTGCTTAGGCTTTCTGTGTGCTTTGGTTTTATCACATGTTTCAGTAAGAACAACTAGCAGTAGCATGCTCCAGAAAATCCCAATTGCAACTCCAATAAGCCCGGATACATGTGCAGTGGCATCATCATAGGAGCAACCCTAGCAGCTCTGTCTCTGCACACTCCGTTTGAAAGCAGGGACTGCATTCACAATGTAAGCATCAACACCCCTGCAGTGGCACTGTTTTACACTGAGGCAGGTCACCTGAGCTGACTGACACTTTGGAAACACTGGAAAAAAAAAAATCTCTGCAGGTTTAATGAACCCTGCCCTAGACTTGGAGGGGAGCAAGGTCTCCCTGGCTCAGGAAGGCTTGGCTCCTTGGCTCCAGGCTGCGATGGCTGTTCCTAAACTCACTGAATGCAAATTAGAGTTGGGCTGTTCCAGCATATTGCACATTTGCTGGAAAAGTATATATTTTGGGGTTTCAAAGCTGCATTCTGGTTTCTGTAAGTGGGAATGCAGTTGCCATTAGCCCTTGCTTCTGTCACTAGTCCATAGGTAATACGCTTGCTCAGAAAGCAAGTAGACAGATACTGGAACTTTTTTTTGAATAAAAGGATGAGTGAAAAGAGTGCTGTTGTCTGTGTGCATACGTACACATGAAACGCACAGCTCAACATCAGCAGGTGATAGTGCACATACATCTCCCATCTCTGACTACCCTGTTGCACACTAGCTGGTGGAAAAGCGGTTGTTACCAGCCTCAAGGGTCCAGTCTTCAAATTCCCTTGCTTTCCTTGAAGAAACCCCAAACTAGCTGATTTCCCTTCAGATCAAAAGGAGGATGTCAAGTTGTGGGAAACAACAGAAAACTGCTTTTTGGCAAGGAAAGAGGAACTCACAGTCTTCCCCCAACACCCCACTGATCTAAGTTTCATTTTCACTTGTGCTGCTGGTCTTGAAGGATGAGGGGTTGGAAATAATTATTTGCAAAGCCCAGTTTACTAGCTGATGACTTGTTTCATATCAGCCAGTGAATAGCCCATTGGTACTTAGAAAGGTATCCAGGTCTCGAAAGCCACAAACACTGTTATCTGTCAGAGTCAACAGCAAGTGCCAGAAGCCAGCAGCATGATGAGGAATAAGCTACTCTCCATCTCTTTGAGAGCCCCTCCAAATCAGTGGGCCACTGCTTTTGGCTTTGTTGTAGACCTGTTCTGCGGCCTTCGACAAGTTATCCTCCTCAGCTCAAAGACAGGACTCAGCTATTCTGCAGTTTGCAATTGTAATATCTCCACTGCACAGAAGAAAGTGATGTCTGCATGTCTAGCAGAAACAGTTTGGGAGAGACCGAGCAGTGTGGCTCTCTGGTGGTGCGATGCGGTACGCCAGCTTTCATTTCACTAGGTATCACACGCTCTACCTGGAGTAGAAGCTCTCACTCAGCAGCACTTGAATGCTCTGCCACCTCTAAGTCAGGGAACTTGTTTTCAGAAGACAGGTTGAATATGGCACACCATCTTCCCCCTCCTGGCCTCTGCAACAATACCTCCCACTTCCATGCCTGCGAATCCTTAACTAAGTTTCTCCACCTCCTAGCACTAAGCGAGCTGATCACACAGGCTGCATCAAGGCTCACATGCAGGGGACAACTGTCTCTCCGCCATACGTTCCAGTGTTGTATCATGTTACGTGTTGGCAGTACACCCTTTCTTCTTCTCCAGTTTGACTGACAGCATTTATTTCATAAAGATCTAAAGATCATTCCAGGGCTTTTGGTCTGTGGGGGCTGTATGGCACAATGCACAGTAGGCCTATGAGCTAGCTTTTTCTCATTAGATATTCTCTGTAAAGAGGCCTCAAGTTCCATCAGCTCAAGTATCCACAGCTTATCACAGAATCAGCCTTCTCCATTACTCTCTTGGCAGCATTCCTCTGAGGAAGACATGGCCCTCACCGCTGTGATGCCTGTAGGTACAATGTACGATAAGCACGGCCAGCAGACTCCTGCAAGTCAGAGTGTCTCCAGTAGAAAAATGCAGACATGGAGTTTAAGAGCACTGCTGAGGCTGTAGCAACCAGCAGGAGAGTGAACGCAGGGTCAGGTCTTTAAAGTGCCACCCTCTACCTTAGGGACTGCATGCCCTTCAGTTGAGGAACAAGGTCAGAGCCCACCAGGACTCCTCCAAATCAAGCACCAAGTAGAAAGAGCTGTTCAACAGATTGCCTCCTGCAGTTCACCCCACAGCTGCTCCCATTTCAGTCCCATGCAGATCACTGACACCTTCCTCCAAGTGGCTCTGGACTTCACACAGCAGGCTAATGCCTGAAACACAGTGCACGGGTCAGCCCCATCTCCAGTTCAGTCTCATCCCCTTCAGTGAGTACCAAAGCATTAGTCTGCTTTTGACAAATTATTACACAAAAAAACCCACAACTCAGATAGTAATTCTTTTTAACCTTTTAGTAGAGCATATAAGCAAGTAGATTCTCTCTTTTGATCCATATCACACTTTCTCCTATTTTTGTCATGTACATCGCTCTATTACACAGCATACATCTTTGTACCAAGAAATATTATAATAAACTGATATGTAAGTGGTATTTAAGCTGGTCCATGATGCTTTCAGAGAGAACAATACCAACAGAAAGAAATCTAGCTTGGTAAATGCTGCCCAGGAACAGCCACTATCATCCTTATGCTGCACTGCACAGCCTTCATTAACTTACAAATGAATTCCTGCTGTGTCTCATGGCTTTCTTCAGATGTTATTATTCCAGCCTCCAAGGACATAAACAATTCTCTTGATTTAAGGAACTAGACCGAGATGCTGCTTGACTGTAGCTTGGGGAGGGACAATGGCATTAGAAAAGATGTTTTATTCAAGAAAACAAAAATATTACTTCCAAATAGAAACAGAGGTCCAATTTAAATAAACTCACAGAGCATAAACTAGGGAATTCATGGTTAAAGAGAACAACAGACACTGGGGTTCTTAATACTTCAGCTATTCTCTTCATTCAGAACCCATATCACAGCAAATAGTTGATGACCTTCATCAACTCTCATCTGAGCACTGGTTCAGGACAACCCTGCAGGATATTTCTAGATGATGAAACCCTTCTCTTCATGCAAGATATTCCCTGCCCCTGGTCTGAAGGTAGGACCTTGCTGCAGAATAAGAAAAACTCTAATCCCCTCATTTACCTATTACCTACTGTATTTATAGCAAAGGCTTAGGGGGTAGGTTGAGATGTTTTTCTTTTGTCGTTGTTTTGTTTAAATAAGCAAGGCCTGCTCTAAATAGGGAAAAGGATAGAGGCAAGAAGGCATATGCATGTGGGCCTAAAACTAGATGTGACATCTACTGTTCCAGGCCAGAGCACAGCAATCTGTAACCCAGGTACTTACACACTAACTCTGCTTACCCAGAAGCAGGTGCAGCAAGGACAACACAGGCAGTCAGGCTGTTGTAAGCATTTGAGAGGGCTCATGAACTGCAGCCACATTTCCCACTCCTCCCACACCAATTCGCCTTTCATCCACTGTTGATAAAAGTAATTTCCATGTGTCACCTTGGGCTGACCCCCGGAGCGAGACAGCGTTCCCAGCTCAATAGATCTACATGACCTTAGCACTAAGGTCTTCTTGGAGACCTCATAGCTATTCTAGGCACAGTCCCTTTCCCACAGCTTCTTTTGGCACAGGATCTCCAATGCTGTTGACATTCTAACAAAGGTATTTCATCTGTCCTAAGCTCAAGGTGATCAACTGTCTGCTCTGACCTTTCCCTTCAGCACAGTAGTTTTAAAGAAACTTGATAATTTCTTTCTCCTCCCAGCTGTGCTTTTGCCTAATGCACATCACTCCTGCACTTTGACTGTCTCACTCCATCACCACACACACCATTTGGCCCAGCACTCACTGCCTTACAACACAGCTCCAATCCTATGTCACCCCCATGCCTGCTAGCCCTGAGTTCCCATACAGCCCGCACCCTCTAGCCCTGACTAATGCTCTCCGTACCAAGGCTCAGAGCCTTGCCCAGTTCTCCATCACACACACCAGTGATCACCTGCAACACTTTCATCCACGTTAGTCACTGGCCTCCAAGCAGCTCTACAGACACACCGTCATCCAGGTCTGGCAGCAAGTTAAATAGAGGCAAATCACAATGCAAGCTGTGCTTGGGGGCAGGGTAGTATTCTCAGTGTTTTCCTGTGACCTCCTGTAGCTCCTCTCAGCACCTCAGGCTCCCCCCAGAAGCTCGTTACAGTTCTGACAGTTGCTGCTGACCAAGAGCCATACATCCAGCTAAGTCACACTGACACTCCAGCCTTCATACAGTGCCCATGACCCAGAACAAAATCAGAAATATTTCTCACCTTGTCAAAGCTTCCTACACCCTGCCATCAATCGATTGCCTCTTGAATCTCCCAGGCACACAGATAGTCCCAAAGCCAAGACAAATCATGCATCTTCCAGCTACCTTACTGTTTCTTGTACAGTGGTCATATAACTTTCCCTCCTCCTCTCCCAAGGAATACCATAAGCATAGCACATACTGTCCCTGCTAGCTCCCCTACTTGCTTAGCTTCTCCCAGTGCTGCTCTGCAACCCTTTAACTCCTCCTGGGTGGAGCCCTCTGGCTCCCAGGTAGCTGCGATCAGCTCAGGTGAGACAAGGTAGAGCTGACTATTTCAGGTGAAGTCAACCCTTCATTCCCCCCTGTATACTTGCCACCTTATCGCAGTGCCACCCAAGGCTCTGCTTCAGGAATATGGCTACAGGAATCTGAGTCCTCCAGGAAGAAAGTTATTAGTCAGGAGATCCCATCACTTGGGTCCCCAGCCAGAGAAAATCATGAAGTGGTAGAACGTCATTATTTGGGCATTTGTGAGAGGTGGAACCCACCCATAGCTAACAGCATCATTAAGGTCAAGCATTGATGCTTACATCTGCTACAGTTCCTAGTCTGCCACTGTCTGGGAAATGTCTGGCTTGCCAACATCATTTCCTTACAAGTTAACAAAATCAGCTGTGTCCGTCTCCATTCCTATTCGCTTCCTTTTTATGCAGCTTTCCTACAGGAAAAGAATTTTCTAGAAGAGGTCTATGGCTCTTTTCTTCTCTGCTGAGCAGCTGCAGGAGATAGGTTGCCAAATACTACCTAGCTGCCTTGGCAGTCTTTGCTGGGTTGTGATACCACCAAGTTAAAATAGCGTGGATTAAAAAAAAATGCTGATCAGTGTCAGAAATGAGCTGCCGGGCTGCTGGGATCCAAAAAGGAGGCTCACAATTACAGAGAGATGGTCTCTAAGGATTGTAGGTGGACAGTGTCCACTACCGTGCCGGCAACTTCCTATGATCATCTTTTCAGAATGTTATGGTTTGAAGTGGAGGGGGAGGTCTGGGTGGCAGAAGCTGCCCATCAGACCGGACTCCCATCCCCCTCGGGGCTTAAGCCAATCGGCGCCTCTGCGAATTGCCCTATTTACGTCGGACAAAGGAACCGGAAAGGTGTGCCTGTGCCCAGGAGCAAGGAGAAGGGAGAGGGGGGCACGGCCCCCGCTCCCGGCCGTGCCGGTGCCCGCCCTGTGCCGGTGCCCGCCCCGTCGAGGATGGCGGCGGTGGAGGCGCTTGGGGAACTCGGGGAGAGCCCCGCTGCCGGGGCGCCCACCGGGCCGAGTTCACCCAGACAGGACTGAAATCTAAGAGAAACGGCCACATAGATAAGAGGTCAGTGAAGATGGAACGGAACAACGAGTGCCGCAGCTGAGTCCCCCTTGCCAGCAGCCCCTCTGCAAACAGTCCTCGGTGGAGCAAGCAGAGACCCACTCGCAGCCCGTGGAGGACCCACGTCGAGAAGAGATGCCAGAGCCTGAGTACGGTACGCATCTAGAGTCCGTGGGATGACCCCCGCCGATGGGGAGATGTTTCGTTAAAGGAGATGCCTGAGCCTGAGACTATTGTGAATCATGGGCACAGGTCGAGGCGCATTTTACGCATCTAAGTCTGTACGGAGACGCATTTAAGGTCGGTATGACGACCCACGCCGGAGCGCGTTTAAAGTCTGTATGATGACCCACGCCAGAGTGAGTGGCTACAGCTCCTTGAAAGTCCAGGACTGGTAAAGCCCGCACTTGGGAAAATCCGATGGGGTAAGGATTTGCCCCCCCAGCGGGCAGGATTCACGCTTTCGCCGTGAGTAGGGGATCCACTGGAGCAAGGGACAATGGTGTAAGGACTCCTTTTCCTTTAAGAGAAGCGGCAGTAACAACTTGGAATGAACTGACCTGCACTCCCCCATTCCCTGCCCCCCTGCGCCGCTGGGGGGAGGAGGTAGAGCCGGGAAGAAGAGGCAAAGGGGGGGAGTGGTGTTGTTTTTAAGACCTGGCCTTGTTTTCTTGTTATCCTCTTAAGTAACCGTTTTTGTGTGCTTTTCTCTTTCTAGGTAGCTGTTAATAAATAGTTTTGCATTAAGAAAACAGCCTCTTTTGCCTGGAACCGTGGTTGGTGGGTGCTCCTCTGTTCCTGTCTCGATCCTCAGCTCTTTTATTACATTTTTCTCCTCTCCATTTTACTGGAGTGGGAGAGCTGCGTGGGGTTTAGTTGCCGGATCGGCCTAACCCACGACACAGAAATAAGTGTGTGAAGACAGAGAAAAGAGATGAAAAGGAGACCTTGAGATGAGTAAGCCCAAAGTGGTCAAACGTTTCAATGGATTGAGAGAAATACTCTAAAATCAAAGGCACTCCTGTGTTGTCTGTCACTGTTGCCCTGGACTGGATCTCAAAAACTTTAAGTACTCATCTGGGACACAGAAAGACACATCAGGAAGCAGAAAGAAACTTTTCAGGTCTTGGGAAAGGCTGAAATTCTGAATGATTCTGAGTTTTTGTGAATTGGCTCATTGCTTCACAACAAGCCCTATTTGCAGCAGGGACCTATGGGGCTGGCTACATGTGAAGTATAAACTCAAGCAGGTTGTGCCTCTGCCAAGAGTCCCTTCCTCAGTTCTGTCAATGCTCCTCGCACAGCTCTGCCTTGACCTGCAGCATCTGCTGCTTTTGTGTTGTGGTCCTTCAATAGAACTGCCTTAACACAATCCAGGTTTCTCCTGTGGTGCTCCTGCTTGTGTCTCCTTCCCGTGCACTCAGACCAGATGCATAGCAAGGAAGAACAAAATACTTCACCTGGCATTAAGCTGAGTGAGGGGACATGAATCACACTCTTCACCAACATTTGGTACATCCAGCAAGGGTCAGATATGTCAACTGCAACCTGTGAGGAGACTCTGGTGAGAAATATCCTAATGTGGGAATGACCAAGGCAAGTGAGACAAAGTACTTAGGAAAGGAGATCAGAGATCAGAGTTCCCCGAAACAACGACGGAACAAAGAATCAGGAGAGAAAAGGTAAAATGGGGACTGGCTGTTCTGCATCACAATCTAAAAGTAAAATCTATCTGAAGGAGAAGACAAAGAGAGTGAGGAAAGACACAAAAGGAATTTCTTCCTGTTTGTGAAGATTATAACCCAACTCTCAGCAGATTCCAGGGACCTTCCCTGGAGCCAAGACAATAGGCAGACAACAGTGACTGACTGTCCATGGCAGCAGCTCTTGAAGGGGATCTCAGAGAATAAAGATGAATCCAAGCTGCAGGTGCTGCAGAGAAGGTGGTAAAGGTCTGCCAACACCAGCAGGTTCAAAGGTACTGACTCCAGCATGAAGAGGTGTACAAGCAAAGGATGCGTGAGCACACAGTGAGCCTGCTGGACATATTTGAGGCACTGCCTGCACGGCTTGGCACTGGTGTGAGCCCGTGCCCATGGATCTGTTTTGCTGTATATCCAGTAGTCCGTGCTGCCAAACATCCAGAGAAGATTCTGTTAAAAGCAGTCACCTGCTACCTGAATGAAAAAATCTAGGAAGCCTTAGGGGACAGAGGTCACTTCACTGAGAGTTTCTTTTGTATTTTCCCACTCCTCTGAGCATCAGCGTGCACTGCAGACTGCAAGGGATCCTGCAGAGCTCTGCTTTGCCCACAGGAGCCCAGTCGCATGCCCTGAGCCTCGAGGCCCAAGGTTAGATGAGAAAGAAGCAATACTAGTGTTGTCTCCTTACTTAGGCTGTAGGCCGCTGGGGAGAGATCTTTCTGTACACATAGATACAGCTTAGTCATTTTAGATAAACTTCATACAGAGGGAAGCAGATACCATAAGCAGTGTTTCACACAATGAAAGAAGTACATAGAAATTTTGGATACAAACTTTAAACTGAACAGCAGAAAAATGAAGTTGTATTCCTTTTAAAACAAATACAAGGGGTATGTTATGATACCAGCAACAGACCTGGAGCAAGATGGGAATGAGAGCAGCCCAGAAACCTGCAGACTGCAGGTTTAAGAGAAAAATCTAAATTTAAGTTCTCACCCTGTCTCAAGCATTTATTTGGAGCAAGTCTTCTGAGTTTTCTCTTTCTCAGGCTGTAGAATGAGGAAACTATCTTTGCTTCAGAAGGTCAGTACATGGATGCAGGGGAACACGCAGAGAGGTGAAACACAGAGCAAGCTGGGCTGTGTACTTCAGCATAACAACTGTAGTTCAGACAGAAGGCAGGAACAAGTCAAAATGGGAATGGTAGGTCTGCCTCCACAACCGGAGGACAGAATGCATGAACAAGGCAAGATTACAACCTGCAGTTTATTGGGATACTACTGTAAACAGCCTCTGTCTCATTTCCACAGCTACAGTACCTTCTGCTTAACTGCAACACATTTAATCAAGATGTTTCTTAGGGAACCAAATAAAGCTTGATGATGCTTAATGGCTAGGGCTTAACAGCTGGGTTATAATTTTAACTGGGCTCATAATTTTGATTAATTAAGATGCCTGTAGGTGTTGGAGTGGTACTTAGGCAACAGCTTTGATGTTCAGAGGCAAAGGGGTTTTGTATCCCCTTCAAAAGAATTTCTGCCAGTGCTAGTTTAGCAAAGCAAAACTGCCTTCAAGCCCTTTCAAAAAAGTTAACTCTGTTGTAGCTGGCAGTAGCCCCAGATTTCTGGGAAGCTTGGAAGCCTGCATGTCCTTCTGAGCAGTTTCCTTTTGGGATGATCTATGGAAAAAAACAACCCAAACTTTTGCCTAGGGCAGCATTCTTACTTTCTTCCTTTATAGGAAGAAAATAAGAATGTGAGATCTCTAAGCGGTGATGGTACATTCAGGCAACAGACTCAGTCAGAACAGCAAATTGCCCACCACCTGACTAGTGTTTCTGCTCTACTGAAAACAGAAGTAGAGCTTGCTCTTCTGAGCAGTAGAAAATATGAAGCCTGGCTTCCTATGAGTTTGTCCCCTGTGTTCATACACCCTAACACGGTGATTTCAGCTTCCTCCTGCCAGCATATCTCCCTCTCCCTGCAATATCTTCCCTGTCCTGCTATGTCACCAACTTGCCAGCTTCCCCTGCAGCCTGGAGTATGGGTGTACAGAGTGACTGGCCAGCAGGTACAAGAAATCACACTAGAACTTTCCCCTTAGGCAGTACAAATTTGTATTTCCCTTTTCTATTCAGCAGCCAGCTTTCTTATAAAATATACTTACCTCAGATTTTGGCTCTTGAATGCAGATAAAATGCTCTCAGGTTAAAAATATTTGGGGAGAAAATAGGACATGGATACCAGTGTGTCATATGCTCATTTCTATAGGAAACTAAAACAACTGAGAGAGGCACAATGAGCCAAACTCAATGTTATTTTTAGTACCAAACATTGACATTAAAATAAGCAGAACTTGATGATTTAAGGCTTGGTAAATTACTACCGACAACAACAAAGACAAGATTACCTTGTGGATAGAGTACTGGAATAGGACTCAGAAGAGCAGAGTTACACTCTGTTTTGCCATGGATTTATTGAATGAATTTGGGCAAATGTTATCTTCACATGTGTATAAATACAGATCAATCTTCCACTTTTCTTGTAATCTGTATAAGAAATGCAAAAATGAAGCAGCATATTGTCTAGGGACCACAAAGACAACCTTTTTCCACGAAACGGCCTTACTGTAAGTTCTTGGCAACAACAGGCAGTACAAACTGAGTCAGGAGGAATGATCTCAGCCTTTTCATACATCTGCGTTGTTCTCCTCCACCACAGCTTTGTAGAATAGGAATGAGAGACATTCCAATGCAATTTATGGAAACTTAAGCAAATACAAATTGGCCCTTAGTGTTATCAGCATATTAGATAGTTTGTGATGGATCATAACTGAGGTATCTGCTTTCCAGTGCATTAACACTAAATAAAAGGTTGGGTAGTATTATTCTGACCCAAGCAATGGGTCTGCTTTTAAGGGAAGTGGTTGAAATGTCCAGACACCAGCTTAATTTGTCCTAGAGTTAAAATGCAGTATATTACACACATACTGTGAATTCTGAAAATTCCTGACAAAACAAAAAAATATACCTGGAAACTCACTGTCAGTGTCTTTAATCCATCAAGGAGAATTCATCTTCTCATTACAGCCAGCCACAAATTTAGCTGCATGGGTACTGTCTGCAACCTAGCTGGTCAATTATTTTCTTCTACTTCTTCACCAGAAGAATGCAGGACTCAAGGCATTTTGGTTTTAAAGTGCTTACAAGCTTTTAGTTAAGTATACCTGAAGTCCAGCAACATACAAGGCCCTGCTTGCCCTTTCCACTTCGATCATTGAGCAAACATCTTTGTTTCTTGCATGATTAACAACGTTAAATGAATATATTTGCCCACCAGCTAGTAAGAGAAACATCTTGGTTACCCATATCTGTAGCTCTAGATTGGACCTGAAGGCCAAAGAGAAGTTTTTGCCACATTTCAGCCCTTTAAGTGATGATGTGTTACACAAAGTTCTTCTTATCTCACTTTTAGGAAGTCTCTAGGGACATAATACAGAAAAGGCAGAGTGAAAGGCAACTGGAACTGTTCATTAGAACACATTCTTTTATTAATAAAGAAAAATCTGTAAAATAGGTGGAGGGACAGCAGATGAATAGATGATACCAAACCATGCATTGTCAAAAATTGTTCAAAAGAGCTGAGCTGATCAACAATCCAACTGTAGTTGGTTACCTTGTTCTGCCAGTGTATGGGAGCCTTAGATGTGGATATGGATCCCTGAAGAGCTTTGATCTTCTCGTCAAGAAGTAGCTAAGAGGAGATCCTGAACTGGCCTCAGTCCCATCATTGGAGGCCAAGCAAGAACATTGCCACTTGCAAGTCTTGCCACAGTAACTAAACACCAGACTCATTATCAGAGCCTCATTGTGCTAGTTACCAGCCATAACCACAGGAAGACTCTCTGGCTTACAGAATTGTAATCTCCTATTTCCTGATTCTCAGAGCCTGTATCAGACTGAAGGAAGCAGAATGTTAACCTGAGTAGCACAAGGGCTGGACAGCCTCAGCTTATAGAACCTGTGGGTGCTATGTTCATTCAGTTTTTCTAGGGGTATTCCTCCTGGACTGTTCAAGGGAAACAATCTACAATTCATGACCAGTTAGGTTTCAAGAAGACTTCAAACTAAGGGATTACTTTTTGAAAACTTTCTCTATTTCTCTATCCATCAGATAAAATTTATGAAATCAAACTCCCTTGATACTCTCAAAGTGACTTCCAAGGTCTCCTCTTCAGAGAGAAAACGAGCTTTACCGTTCTTGCTGTCTACAGGATAGGGGAGGTGCAGCAGCAGCTTCCTGTAAAAGAGGACACAGTGAATTTCAATGTATCAGACCGAGTGAGCAATTGAGACAGCATTGCAAGTTACTCTTGCAATTCGCCAATCAGTACAACAAAGAATGTTCTTTCAGTATATCTCACTCTCATGACACATTGTGGGGTTCCTGCAATACCTGCTGCACAGCTGCACAGGCCCTGAAACATTTCCAACAGTATTCATTTCTTTTGGCTGTGGCTATGACAACGGTTTCCAGCCATGAATTGTGATGTCTATCTGCTGCTCTTGCTTTGGCACAGTGCTGCATTTTAAATGCAGAGAAAGGAGGAGCTGCATTGACGATGATATCCTGGTGGTAATAATCTGAATAACCTCTAAAGCCTGAACAAGTCTTCAGGAGTTTGTCTTCTCTAGTAAAAAGAAATCAGTGGTGCAGCTTGATTAGAGATTCTGGCCAGTCCAGTTGCAAAGGATATGTCTACAAAAAGCACAAAGTTTAGGCATGAGAAAAGCACAGTTCAGGTATGAGAGTGGACTTACAGTTATGTAGTTGCTGGCATTTTAACCTACATTGAAGAGTAATTCAGTGATCCGCTACCTGGGGCTCAGGCACATAATACACAAAGAAAGGATGGATCTTGGACTCACAAACTATCCCCAGTCCCTCGCTATGTTAGACATACAGCTTTTCCTGAATGGCTGACAAGCCCTCCAGTTTATCTCCTCACGAGGATGTCTCAGTCTGGACCCATTCAACTCTTCTCACTGATGACGGTACAAACTTACTTGCTCATGCAGAGTCTGGACTCTTTCCTCTCTTATTCCAGGTTTATATACTAATAATACGAATGATGGGCCAGTCTTGGACCTCCACTCTATTGACAGTGCAAACAGAATCAAGGACACTTTAGAATCAAGAAATCTGCCCAGCCAAACTCTATAAAGCCCAACAAGAAAACACAGTAGCATAGGTGGGGGCTACTGTAAACTGGGTGTAAGTCATGCTGATTCTTTTTCAGACCTTTTAAGCTGTCTTGTAGGAGCCATCGCTGAAAGAGGCACAGTCAAAACACCCTTGCACCACACTTACTGACGGCAGCCATTTGCTATAATTTGGAGAAGTCATTAAAATCAGTTTGGTTTAGAATGAGTCTCAGGACTAAAGAGTTGGAAACAGTTCCTTTTAGCCCTCCTACACATCTGTGAGAGTACAGTGTTTTTCAGTACGTAGAACTTGAAATCTTGTTTGTTTCTTCCATGCTGAGAAGACTTGCACTTGTATTTGTGAGAACTGGCTCAGGCTGTACCCAAGCAACCATTAGATTTACGGCAAACTTTTTATTTGCCAGGCTTGTGACTAGAGACAGCTGGATACTAAGAAGGTAATGGCAGATCTGAGTCACCAAAAAGATAGGATTACAAAAGAAAAACAATGCTGAGATTTTCCTACATTTGCAGTATTGCATTAAGCTACCTCTTATACTACAAGTAAAGTTATTGCAAGTTATTAGCTGAATAATTATTCCTCCTGATTTTCCAGTTTCAGAGCTAGCACTCTGCTGTGGTTTGGCTCAGCTGGCAGCTAAGCCACCATGGAGCCGCTCACTCACCCACCACTGGTGGGGTGCAGAGGAGAAAAACGTAACAAAGGGCCTGAGGGTCAAGATAAGAACAAGGAGGGATCACCCACCAACCACTGCCCTGGGCAAAACAGACTCAGCTTGGGGACAAATCAAGTTAATTTGTTACCAGTTACTTCAGAGAGGATGACCAGAGATGAAGTCAGATCTCAAAAACACCTTCCCCACCCCTCCCTTCTTCCCAGCTCCACCTCCTCTCCCAGCAGCGCAGGGGAACCGGGAATGGGGGCTGCAGGCCAGTTCATCACACGTTGTTCCTGATGCTCCTTTCTTAAAGGGGGAGGACTCCTCGCACTCTTTCCCTGCTCCAACATGACATCCCTCCTCACAGAAGACAGTCCTCCAAGAAGTTCTACAACGTGAGTCCTTCCTGCAGGATGCAATCCTTACTCATCAGATTGCTCCAGTGTGAGCTTTTCCCACAGAGTCACAGCTTCTTAGGAAGCAGCTATCCACTCTGGCATGGAGTCCCTTCTCATAGACTGCAGATGCATCTCTGCTTCACTGTCAGTCTCCAGCAGCGTAGGAATCCTTCCCATGGGAGACTGTCCTCTATGAACTCCTTTGGGCACAGGCATCTCTGCTTCACCATGGGGTTTCCCATGGGCTGCAGGTGGATCTCTGCTCCACTGTTTCTTTCATGAGCTGCAGGGCCACAGCCTGCCGTCTCACCATGGGCTGCAGGGGAATCTTGACTCTGGCACCTCCTCCCACTCCATCTTCATTGACCTGGTGCCTGCGTAGCCATTTCTCTCAGATCTCAGTCCTCTCTCCTCTGCAGCTGCAACAGGCCCATTCGGCCTGACGAACCTTGGCAGTCCCAGCAGGACGAATTCCGCCCAGCGTGTGCGCCAGGAGCGGGGCCCTTGGGAGCTCTCCCAGTCACGCCACCACAGCCATCACCGGTCGCGTGGCAACAGTCCAGCTCAGGCAGCCACCGGCGGAGGCAGGGCCAGCTACCCCACCTTCCCCTCTGTTCACTGCAGGTCTTGCATGGCACAGGTTTCTTTGTCCCCTTCTTCAATGTGTTTATTCACAGAGGTGCTGATTGACTCAGCCCTTGCCAAAGGCAGGTCCAACCTGGCCACAGACTGGTCCGACCTTTTTTGGAGCTGAGGAAGCTTCTCCCATCTCCTTACAGGCACTATCCCTGCAGACCCTACCCTGCTATCAAAACCCCATCACACAAACCCAGCACACACTTCCAAACTTTCTTCCACTTCCGTTGCATCTTTGGGTTAAATCCAAGCAGAGGGTAACTGACTCGAGCTGGTTTTGTCTGTGAGAAAGGTGGCTTTTCTGTAGTTAGTCCACTAGGGACAGCAGAAATTATTTGGGCCTTAATCCATGGCTTGCACCTTGAATTTATTTGCAGGAAGCTATTCACATATGGATCTTCCCACATACCACTCAATGCAGTAAGTCAGCCCAGAGAGGAGAGCATTTTTCTTACAAAAGCACTCTGATGTGAAGGACCTAAAACAAAACAGACATGGGAATTTTCTGGAAATCTCAGGTAAGGCAGTTGCACACTCAGGGAAATAGGGAAGAAGACTAAGAAATCTGAGAGCAATCAGGCAGCTGCTGAGCTTTGTAGGTTTGAAATGGCTCTATAAAAAAAGAAATCAAAAGAAATCTCTTTCAACTTCTGAAAATGTATCTGCACGTTGTAGTAGTCATTTTCTAGCCCAAACGGAATTCGTTGCTTAGCGTTAGTAGCAAGACTTGCTGGAGCCTTAGGCTGCAAGCTGTGAACTTTCACCTTGATGTGCTGAACTCCTGTTGAACTGTTACTCAGCTACACAAAGAAGGCCCTGAAACCGGTGTAAACCAGAAAGATGAGGGAGCCACATCCATCAGCAGAAAGTGCAACCATCAAGATAAGAAAAGGAATGGTCTGCCTGGAGACAGAAAAAGAATCCAATGAGAAACAGGAAGACCCCAGACCCAAACTACTGGACTGATGGATGGCAAGAGAGGAGGGGAACTTAGATTGCAAGGGTATTTCTTTGTTTGGGGTATTTTCTTTGTTTGCCTCTTCAGAGGCACCCAGCTCGAGCTGTTCCTCACCGCTGTACCACCCAGTAAATTCATCTGGAGTATATCGTGCTGCTGACTCTGCTTTGGGGAAAACCTAGGAATCAGCCTACAAGTGTGTGCGTGGATGTGCGAAAGGGAGATGAACGGGACTTTGATTTTGCCTTAGTAACTTTGATTACATGTTGAACTGATACTAATGAAACTGTCCTATCCAATCCTTTAGAGAAGACATAAACTGTTGACCAAGTCTGAGATCAAGTTTGGACCTAGCTGCACCTAGACTCCTCCCTGAGAAGGAGTTTAGAAAGCAAGGGTACTTTGAACCTCATGGCTCATGGGAGAGGCCTCCTCACTCACTGTGTCTCTTCCATCAGATATAAACAGTTGTCCAGCAGTCAAAGTCTTTGGTGGGGTATGTGTGTGTGTGTGTCCCAGACTCCTTACTGAATGACTGGGCTACAAATCTTCCTTAACAACACATTTTCACTATCTTCAGTTATAGTGAAAGATAGTGAAACGCCCACGACGTCCTTCAAGACCACAGGCAGGTTTTTTTGCCAGACATTTTGGGCCCTTGAAGCTTTGCTTTTTAAGTAACCAAAATCTGTCTTAAAGCCATTTTTGCTAGAACAGTATCATAGATTCAAAGCTAGCACTCTGTACAACCTACAGATGAACTATGATTGTTTTGTCTGTATCTATTCTCATGTGCAATTAATAATCCAATCTTCGTCTTAGCTTTGCTTTACACACAGCATTCAGCTGAAGGCTTGGTTAAAGCTCCTTTCAAACAAGATATTAACTGTACTTCTATCAATTGTGTTTCACTTACTTTTTGGGAGTTCGAAGGTCGAGAACCTTGTCCAGGATATCTAATGCGATGTCTGAGTGCTTTGTCTCTGGCAGCTTGATTTTAATCTGAAATGATGGGCAGAGGTAAAGCTGTGACTAGATATGTAGACCTACAAGCCATAAAAGATCTCATCTTTGTGAATATTTTGAAGCTAGTGTCAAAGAGCAACATTCTGAGTAGGTAATTTGTATCTGAGAAAATATGACAGTGATAATTATTGCTTTCAATAGCTTAGTGATGTGCATTGATATCCTATTTTCTTCAAAATCCTGAGCTGATAATGTACTTGACAGGTAATCTACATCCAGCAAAACCCCTGGCTTTGTGTATTCCACGGACAGCTTGCTTCTACTAAAAAAATTGCACAGCAGTTCTCCTTCCCTTTTTATTTCCCTCAAGTCTGCACGTGGCATATGCATTTGCACAGATTCTCTTGAGTACGCTAGGTCCTTGAGGAGATACACGAGTTCCTCCAGTTAGCAAGTGTAAATATCTGCAAATGCTTGACGAACTACAAGAAAATCCTACAGGATGCCAACAGCAGCAATACAGCTTGGTGTTTGCATTCTGTCCCTCAAGAAGACAACAAGATTGAAAAGGGCAGAAAAAGAGCACAAAGAAGGACTGGGATATACAGGTTCAGCTCACCACCATATCTTCACAGCAGGCTGTGGAGGGGTCTTTCCTGCTCATCCCCAAGAAGACATCCTCTGTTCCCACACACTGCTTGAATAAATCTGATACCTGAGAAAGAAAAGCCATTGCTTAATCATACTGGAGAAAGGGCAGGAGTCTAAAAGAGATGGTATTTCTCAGAGGACCATAAATATCCTCATCACATTGTCTCTTCTCCTTTTCAGTCTCCCTTCAAGGCTTCAACCCGTCTGCACTGGATTTCTGTTCAGAGCCATGACTGAGTTAGCTAGAAGACAGGTGAAGACCATTCACTCCACCTTCCACGGCACTCTCTTCGCTGCCTCTGCTTCACTAACCAGCCTTTGCAGGATCAGAAAATGCATCCTAAGTGAATATGACACTTAACTACTCAAGCACCACAAACAGATTTTGGGAAACTGATTTTAAAAGGATGCTGTCACAATTACATGTTCTATTCTGTCACCCAACACATTCTTGCAGTCTGAGCATAACACTCTTTTGTCAAATTTTAATTTTTTGCATTTGGCCAACATTTATTTCCTAACCCTCCACATCTACAAATGTAGAATCATGTACTCCCTTGCTCTTGATACTTAACGAATGAGGAAACAAAAACTAAAGATTGTATTTAGAACATACACTACTCCTACCAAATTGAGCAAAATAAGTGGAGTAAGTCACTTCTCTAAGCTGTTGGAAAGAGCGTAAGGAAAGTCATTTTCACATCTACTGTGTTCAGATGCATATGTAATAATTCCTAAGTCAATGAGAAATCTGTCTAACAGCTCTGGATGCACCTCTCTAGCCATCTGTTTTCCATTTGGGCCATTTTCCTTGATTCAATTCGATGAACTATTACAAGACTTATACTCTATTTTTCTGTGGGTTTGATTTGAGCTGATGTTCGCAGCCACGTGGGGGCATGGCAGAGCAAACGAGTGCTCCCCTCACCAGCACCACAGGGCACTGGCTGCAGTGCTGGGAAAGTGCTCCCACCTGGTGTGCTGCTTGGGTGAGAGCAGGCATACTCCTACCCGTGTTTAGACAGTATTATTGGGTTAGGTCAGGATTTAATTTGGCTTTTTCTTCCAGCACACAGATGCTAACTCCTGCATTCCAAACATGCCTGTATTGGGAAATCTGCTGCAGCTCCTGTGGCATCGGAATTCTGACTTTATAGAATGTGTGTGAAAATAGCAATCCAATTTCCTCTAAGTTTTCCTAGAAAGGAGACCCATTTTTTAATCCTCTGTCATTCATTCCTGAAGAAATTGTTTTATCAGTTAATAACGATTCCGTTCTTTGCTGGGAACTGTACGTCTAAAGAAACAGTTAATCCTCAGTTCACCTTCAAACAAGGAAAAAAAGCAATGACTGTGAGAAATTGCAGGTTTTTAAAAGGTTAACGTACCTCCTGTTTCCATGGGGTTCTCAGCAAGGAGATTTCCTGTTACTGTGTGCACTTGGGCGGTACGGTGGAAAAACAATGCAAGTTTGAAGTAAGCCCTTGCCAGCTGGGTAGGCCTGAGAAGGAAGCATGCCTTAACATTGTTTTTGGGGGGGGGGGGGGGAAATATGAACCTCCGCCACTCCCACACCAGAACTAGGACAACTGTGCTGTAGGTGATGGTATCAGTTTTGTTTCCTGAGGAACACCTGCAGCAGCCAGTGATCTTGTCTAGGCATCCCCATACAGATTGGCTACTAACTGGTCTGACTCATTAAGCCATTATGTGCAACTGTGGCACCTCCTTCAAATGGGTGTTAACCAGCACTGCCACAGTTCCGTGAACTGGGTGAACGTGGACGCAGCGTGGTGCTTCTTCCACAAGTGAAAGGAGTGTTTGGACAGAGTCTTGTTCTGACCTTCTGCCTCTTCCTGAGAGACCCAGAAAGTCTTGCATGGTGAATTTTTGAAAAGTGACAAACTGAAATGTGTTGCTTCATTTGTTACTGGAAGATTCTGGGTGTGGCATGCTGTATGGAATAAAAGCTATCCTGGAATATCTATCTCCAAGCCACAGACTGACAGAATGCCATAGCCCATGAATAGCTTCTGATAAGCTTTCGTGGAATGAAATCAGAAATTGCTTTAGCTCGTGCCGAGATTTTTTTTTTTAATATATATTGCGATGCCTGGTGCCCTCTGTTCAGCGAGGGTTTGCTCTGCTCTCCGATGCGGTGCCCTGAAACTGCAGCAAGCTGGCACAGCAGTAAGTGTCACCACCGTGTCCAGAACTCCTTCGCTTCTGCCTGCCAGTCCGTGACTGCCTCAGATGCTTTTTAGACAACCTCTGCCTTGGAGGGTTAGCCGTGCTTTGTGTTGGATTTTCCTCCTTTGTGCACTCTCCAGTCTGAGGGACTGTCAGAATTCAGATGTTTCTCTTTCTTCAGGCTGAACTGCGGAGGGCCTGTGTTTTAGGGTGACTGTAAGATTGATCCCTTGTTTCTCCCGCAGCTGTGTTGCAGAGAAAGGTTTGAAGAGGTGACGAAGGTTTGCGAGAGCCGCCGCAAGAAGCAAGAGCGCAGTTTCCGGATCACGTTTGATTGAAAGACTCAAAGTTTAAAGATTAACCTAAAATCTCCACAGAAAACAGATTGTTGGGGACGTAGGTCTGGAATTATATGTGTTATTTTATTTGCAGGACAAGAAACATTGCTGTTTGTTCCAAAGCCAGCCTTTGCTGTGTCTGACTGGAATTCACCCGCTCGAGTCTGAGAGACTGCGCGAAGTTTGTGCTGAAAGTCTGTGCTCTTGGTCTCTGTTTGTAACTGTGTGCAGACTGGTGAGGTGCACAAACACCGCCCTTGAGGGATTTATGCGGTGTGTGACTCCACGGCTGAGCTCTCCAGTACTTAAATGTAACTTGACAATGTTCAGTTGGGGCTTCTGGTCCTGACTGCTAAAGGAGAAGGCACTACGTGTCATTCATACACCATTCCCTGAGTCGCGCATACGCCACCTGAGACTTCCTGTAGCAGAGTCTCAGGCATCAATAATAAAAAAAATTTACTCAGATTGTACAGCTGTAATAAAGAACAGCTAGAGTTGAGGGTCCCCAGAGAGAGACCCCAGGCAATGAAATCACTGGACAATTTTACACTTGCAACCACTGCACTCGCCCCAGGTGCACTCTTCCAGTTCTGCACATGCTCTTTTGTCTGATGGTGGTTTCTGGTATGGAGTCAGAATTCTAACACCTTACTGGCTTCTTTCTCTGTCTTCAGGCAGGCTCTCAATGTTCTTATCTTGCTGAGCTGCAGCTTCTGCTGACAGTTGTAGCTCCTTATCTTCCATGGAAAACTGGGAAAGTCCTACACTTAGGATAAACAGTGCTTAGCAACAACCTAAAACATCAGTATCTTAACATTTTTCTGATGCTACCTCCAAAGCACAAGACTACCAGCTATTGGTCTATCCCATCTGAAAGCGAATCTAGGAGAAATTCAGTGTTTGTGGCCTAAGGCTTTAGTAAGTCTTGCTACTAATGCTAAGCAATAGATCTGTTGAGCTAGAAAATGAATATGTTTACAGATGTGATTTAATGAAGAGCTGTCCTCAGAAGCAGCTGCAGCAGTCAGAGAGACTCGCATTCTTCATTATTGCTAGCTGGAGTTTGTGTTTAAATTAGATATGCTTCCAGTATTGAAAGTGGGCCTTGTTTTCTGTACTTTTGGCAACGAACTGTATTTGTGCTGGTACCTGTAAGCAGAATTTCTACACAATTAAAAATTATTAGCTGTTTGAGTAGAATTTAGTACTTGTGTGGTGATTTGGCACAGTGTAGCTTGTTTGGTTGCAGGGAAAGAAACACGGTCAACAAGTCTGCAGCAAAGACATTTAATATTACTGCTTTTTGATAAAGGGTGATCAGATGCATGATCCAATGTGTCTTTACTAATAGAAGTGAACGATCACGCGTTTAGCAAAACGTGTCTCAGTGCCGTGTTTAGATCAGGAAATTGAACACCATTGGCATGACTTATGTGCAGAGAAATATAAGAATTCTGGACTACAAACTAGCATACAATGTGCAGTTCATGGGCTCATCAGTCCATCTGCTCCAGCATTTAGCACTCCAGGATATGGCATCAGAACACAATAATCATAAATGCAAAGGCTGCTTTTTGAGTTGACCCTCTACAAACTACAGCTAACATACTGATTCTATCTGTTTCAAGAACATTTTTGTTATTGTTTTCCTATGAGCACGGGAAGAGACTTGGTTTTTGGCTGTCCCTTGACAGACTGAGATTGAATGACAAGATTTAAAAGTTCAAAACTGCCTGCATATAGCATTCCTTCCTGTAGCACTGTCTCTAAAGAGCTTAATTCTCTGAAGTGCAAATATAAGTTGGAGTATTTTATACATCTATGAGTAAGAAAAATGAACGCATCTCAGTTGCAGTGGGAAAAGACAGGTATTTCACACAAATGGCATATCTGAAAGCTAGTAGATCATTTTGCTGGCCTACTTCCCTTCATAATCCCGCTTTATACAAGTATCTCACCCTGCAAGTATGCTAAGAATGGGAAAAAAACAACTCTACATTTCTGTTATGCGATCAACAGGTTTCCAAGGGAGAGGTTAAAATCACTCCTCATGTGTTGCTTTAGATGTAACACCGATATCCTTCCTTTCTTCTTCCACAGCACAAGCTTTTCAAATGGCTGCTTGGCATGGTTTAGCCCAGCCAGCAACTAAGCACCACGCAGCCACTCCCTCCCTCCCTCCTCCCCGCAGCAGGATGGGGAGGAGAAATTTAACAAAAGGCTCAAGGGTCGGGACAAGGTCAGGGAGGGATCACTCACCATTATGGTCACAGGCAAAACAGACCTTGACTTGGGAAACAAAATATCCATTTAGTTTGTTACCAATCAAATCAGAGTAGGATAATGAGAAATAAAACTAAATCTTAAAAACATCTTCCCCCCTACTCCTCCTTTCTTCCCGGGCTCAACTTTGCTCCCCAATTTCTCTACGTCCTTCCCACTGGTGGGGAATGGGGGTTGCAGTCAGTTCATCACACGCTGTTTCTGCTGCTCCTTTCTACTCAGGGGGAGGCGGCCTCATACTCTTTCCCTGCCCCAGTGTGGGGTCGCTCCCACAGAAGACAGTCTTCCATGAACTTCTCCGACGTGAGTCCCTATCACAGGCTGCGGGTTCATCATGAACTGCCCCAGCATGGGTATCTCCTGCAGGGTGCAGTCCTTCAGGAACAGACTGCTCCAGCAGAGACTTCCCACAGAGACATGGCCTTCTTTGGTGTGCAGCCACCTGCTCTGGCGTGGGGTCCTCCAAGGGCTGCAGGTGGATCTCTGCTCCACCATAATATCCATGGGCTGCAGGGGGGCAGCCTGCCATCTCACCACGGGCTGCAGGGGAATCTCAGCTCTGGCACACCTCCTCCCACTCCATCTTCACGGACCTTGGTGTCTGTGTAGTTGTTTCTCTCACATCCCACTCCTTTCTCCTCTCCACCAGGCCAACTGGCCTGACAAATCCTGGTGGCCCCAGCAGGACAAGCTCTGCCCAGCAGGTGCTCCAGGAGCAGGGATCATCAGGCACTCCCCAGGTCTCTTGATTAATGGAACAAAGGCTCTGGGCTGACGCTGCCTGGCTGTGGGGAACCGCTCCCTGGCCCGAGGCCATGCGTGGCCCTGCAAGGCACCCCAGCATGGCACTGCAGCTGCTGCCACCTGGCAAGGGGCAGCAGCCCAGCACAGACAGCTGCCCACGCTCTCTCTGCTGCAGGTTTCCCACTGTGTGGTTTGGTGATTTTTTTCTTCCCTTCTTAAATACGTTATCCCAGAGGCACTATCACAGTCACTGATTGTCTCAGCCTTGGCCAGAGATGGGTCCAACTTGGAGCCAGGGAAGCTCCTGTCAGCTTCTCACAGGAGCCACCCCCTGTACCAAAGCCCTGACACACACCCCCAATACACTGTTTCACTCAAATGCAGCAGATGCTGTTTAACTCGTTATTTCCATTAATGCTGTGTAAAGCCCATGCAGGCAGTCTTAGCTTGCTTACTCTGGCTGTTCTCTAGGGTCCCAGGTATCATCAAACTCAGATCCTTCTGGAACCTCCTCTGTATTCCAAATAGTTTTCCTGTTTTCAGATTTCACTTGAAAAGTACCTGTAAGTGATGAGAACAAAAATCACACTGTCATATTTTGGAATGTCTCTGTTCCCTTAGGTTTGCTGTAAATGTAGATTTTCCAGGCTTTAGAAAATCTTTGTATTAGAAGTATTCTAGTTAATGATTACAGTCTCCTTCACCTCAGTATCTTATGAACGCGAATTTGCAGAGGGAGGACGTTTCCTTTCCCTTAAATCTCCTTTACTCAACCTCTATGTCACGGAAGTCCTCCTTTCAGGCATAAAATATCTAGCACTTCAAAATGGGTAAAGTGTAGAAGTATGAAATATTAATCTCTCTCAAGCCCCCTGACGTGAGATTGTTAAGTGAACAGAGTCATTTACAAAAGGACCTCCTCCTCACATCGAAATCCAGTTCTTCCCATTAATTATTGAGCACAGCCCAGATAAAGTACTGAAGACACATGAAAGTTACAGGCAGAACACTGTGGTTATGCCTGTCCTACACGGATAACAAAAATGGCAAATGCCTCAGTGTTCCTCCAAGTGTTCCTCACCAAGAGCCTGCTGGCTGACCCAGCAGTCGTGCACTACTAGTGGCATATTTTCTAGTAAGCTGGTAAACCTGCAACTTGAAGGTTTTTTATAGCTAGAATCTCTGGTTATTTTTGGAATTCACAGTGTTCCACACAGTTTACTCCATGATGTTCCTTTCAGGTGAATATTCAGAAGCCCATCTCCCTTGTTTGCCCTAAGTGAGCATGAACAACTCGATGAGAGTACTTATATGGAGCTTTTTGCTGCTCAGTTATGATTCTCCTTCAGCCACTGACCAGGCTGTTGCTCGTACCCTGTTATCATCGCCACTTGAGGCTGCTGTGCTCTGGAGTTACCCTTTCTGCTTCTCCTCGTATATCTTGCAGCTTTTCAGGAAAGAAGAATTTCACAGTGTAATTGTAAAAATGTAATGGTATTTTCCATCTCAAAGGTCAGTGACCACTCTCTTATTGAAGCAAACCCCATCATGGTCAACTTCAGATGTTGACTTCAACTTCAGTCAGCAACTATACAGCTGTTATAGTCTGCTAGCATGGGACTGAATTGCTAAAACATACAACCACTCCTCCTTACCAGTGAGCTTGCTCTTTACTGGTCCAATACACCAGGGAGTCATGGCACTAACAGAACAGCATGGCTGCAGAAAAAGGCAAATGGAACTTCAATCAATTTTCATAGAGCCCAGCTCAGTAACCGTGTCAATAATATAATGTTATCTGAGGTCAAGCAAATCCCTGCTAGAATCCAAAAAATATTATCCCACGATTTGTGACCAGACCACTGAACATTCTCTCTTCACTCTCACCCAGCAGGAAGTGACCTTGACACACTGGGTTTAAGCAGGACTCCCAGAAGCACAGTATTACAGCCAGATGTGCTTTCTGAGTATTAGTTTCCATGGCATTTTGGCAAAATTGCCGTCTTTTTCCTGCCATGAAAATTTTGCAGGAAACGAGTGTGCTACAAGAAAACCCCATCATAGGATTTGGATTCCTTTGACAGTAGAGATCATACGAGGCAACACCATTTTCCTCTAATATGAATCAATTTAGTGCTAATAGGCCAATGTGAGGCATTTCTTTATATATGAAGATTCCTTGGTTTGATAAAAGTGCCTCATGTGCACAGAACATAAAATTGAATCAAAATAAGATTTCAGTTTACCAGATTGACTCAGACTTAATTGGCATTCCCTGTGGCAATTCTTCCATTTCTGTCTATGAAGTGTCATCATTTTATTAGTAAGATGTAAACAATTGTTTGCAAATCAGGATGTTTACTGCAAAGATATACAGCAATAATGCTAGTTTTAAAGGCAGGCATTAAACAGCTGAAGGGTAGTTAGAGTGTGAAGGACCACATCTACCACCTACTGAAAGGAAATTCAGGGGATATAAACCCCTTTTATCCCCAACCATTACTACTATTGTTACTACTAGCACACAGCTGCTGGGTCAGCCAGATGGCTCTTTGTGAGAAGTGACTTGGAGGAACTCTGAGGCATTTTGCCATTTTTGTTATCCATGTCATACATGACTTGTTAAAAATCCTAAGAGACTTGGCAAAGTTTTAGTCTTCACAGAGGCTTTCTACATTGTGATTGTTGGCACCTGTGGCCCTCCTGGGTCATTTCTCCCCAGCACCATGCATGCCCAGATAAAAGCAGCAGTTGCGTATTGCAGGAGCAACATACGTTTTCCAAAAGCTGTGATTTTTCATCCTAGTCCTGAGATTAATGATACAGAAAAATAGAAAGATATTTATCTTATTAATCATTCACCTTAGAATGATTACTCACCTCTCCTTATTCTACAATCACCAACATATCAATTGTACTTCAGTGATCAACTGTCTTCTACAGTTCTTCAATGGCTGCCGCACAGAATTAGTACACTCTGTCGCCACTGGATATTTTAGTCTGTTCTCAGAAGTTGAGCAGGCAACCTTTTTCCATTCATATAAAGTATTTAGATGAATTGCCTTAATCTCTGGTAGACTTCAGGGAAAGCAAAGGGAAGTCTAAGCTCTTAAGCCTCTTTCAATACATGTCTCATGTCCTTCAGGCTGAAAAAATAAATCTCCCTCCCATTTTGTGGTCACGATCTCTCCTTGTTTTCCTGGGGCATTCTTTCTCTCTCCTCAAGAGCTTGTTAAACTTCTAAGGTTTTCATTCGCTTTTACTCACTTCGGGAAAAGACAGATTTGCTTCTCCTCAGTTAACAAGGTTAGGCTATAGTACAACACCTAAAGCAGCAGCATTTCTTAAGGAAAGACTCACCACATGTTCATCATCATCCTCTTCTTGATCCTCCCGTAGCAGTTTGGCAAGGAGCTGCAGAGAAGAGCCTGAGGAACGCTTGTCCATATCAATACGCACTGCTCACCTACTGCAGAAAAAAACAAGTGCCAGATGAAGGAAAGAACAAAAAGTGTTCTTTACCGTCATAAAGCACAATTTTCCTGCTGTGTGTTCTGAAGGAAAAAAGTTTAGCCAAACTCTAACGTGTGATATCAACAACTATAGAATGGAACATAATCAACCCTCTCTCTTTGCGCTCAGATTATAGACTCTTTTGCTCCAAGCATTAGTTGCAATCACAGCTCAAGCTCGCAGTAACTCTTATATCTGGCAGACCCCATGTCAACATGGGGTAACACAGCCAGGGAGAGGGCAACATGATGCCTTTGCTCAGGCCTGGCACTGAGGGCTTAGGTCCGAGATCTTGTCGCAGGTTCCCTGCCCACCCGCTCGCTGCGGGCGGGCTGAGAACAGCCCCAGCTCCAGGCTCAAGCTGGGGGCGAACGGAAACACAGTGTCAGGGAGAGCCTCCCCGCCACGGCTCCGCTCTCGGGCTGCACAGCGGCCCCGGCCCCGCGGTACCGGCACCCGGGCGGCCCATCCTGCCAGGGACGCACCAGGCGCGGCCCGGCTCGGCGCAGCGGCCCGCCCCGGGGCGGCCGGCTCTGCAGCGGCAGCGAGCGGCAGCTCCGGCCCGCCCGAGCGCCGGGTACCGCCGCACGGCCGCAGCCGCCTGCCGGCCGCGTCCCGTCACCACGGCAACGGGCCGCCGCTGCCCGCCCCGCCTCCTGCCGCCCCGCGAGCCAATCCGGCCCGGGCCGCCCCGAGCGGCGGCGGGACGAGCCAATGGCTGTTGAGGGCGGGCAGATCCGGCCGGTGGTTGGGAGCAGGGGAGAGGGGCGGGTGCAGGCGTGGTGGTGAATGTGCGTCATTTCTGCGCGCGGTGGCGGTGAATGTGCGTCATTTCTGCGCGCGGTGGCGGTGAATGTGCGTCATTTCTGCGCGCGGTGGCGGTGAATGTGCGTCATTTCTGCGCGCGGTGGCGGTGAATGTGCGTCATTTCTGCGCGCGGTGGCGGTGAATGTGCGTCATTTCTGCGCGCGGTGGCGGGGAGAGCCTTGAGAGCGGGGCCGCCGCCGTCCCGTCCCGGGTCTGCCCCAGCGGCGGTCCCTGCTCCTGCCGGCCGCAGCCGCCATGAACCAGTTCACCTTCGGGTCGGGCGGGGCGGGAGGCGGTTTCACGTTCGGCGCGCCGAAGACGGCGGCCACGACGGCCGCGACCGGCTTCTCCTTTTCCACGCCCGCCGCCTCGGGCGGCTTCAGCTTCGGGAGCGCGGCCCAGACGTCCGCCAGCAGCCAGCCCGCCGGGCCCTTCTCCTTCAGCACGCCGGGCGCTGCGGCGCAGCCTGCCGGCTTCAGCTTCGGGACGGCGTCCGCGGCCGCCGCGGCCCCGGCAGCGAGCGTGTTCCCGCTGGGGTGAGAGCCGGGGGTCGGCCGGGCCCGGGGCGGGCGTCGGCTTTGCCGAGCGGCCCTGACCGCTCGGGAGCGCGAGGGGGCGATGCCCTCCGGGCTGCTCTGGGAGCGCCTTGCAAGTGGCTCCCAGGGAGCGAACCTGTTGCTTTGTGCCTCAGAATTCCGGCTGCAGTGTGGCGCGTTCGGGAAAGCGTTCGGCGAGCCCTGCTGTTTGCCAGCGCCGGCTGTTTCAGATGAGGGCTGAGAATAAACTGTTCGTGGTTCGAGTCTGCAATTGGGGTATTGATGCTTGCAGGAAGAAATGATAAAACGTTGTGCCTAAGCCTAACTGTCTTGTCCTTTGTGGTCAGAACCTGGAGTGATTGGAACGTTTCCTTAGCCCAGTGGGACTGCTCTGTCCGTAGGAAAGGCCGTGAGCTTTGAGCTGGTTCTTTGGAACTGCTGTTGTCGGAGCTTGCCGGGTGGGAGCAGTGGGAAGGGAGCTGGAATGGGGACTAGCGATACAGTCTCTGTCACAGTTGAAACATAAACCGGTCAAGTGCACGTCCTTCTGGAAGGTGGCTTCTGCTGTCAGGAAATGGTCTGTAAGAAAGCTGACTCAGGACTTGACTGGATGTGTGTCTGAGGTTGACTTCTTCTCTTTCCTTTCCAGGGCAAACGCACCAAAATTGAACTTTGGAAGCAGCACTGCAACCCCAGCTACTGGCACCACGGGGGGCTTTGGATTTGGTAGCTCAGTACCAACCAGCGCGCCCTCGAGTCAAGCAGCAGCCGCCCCTTCTGGCTTTGTGTTTGGATCTGCTGGCACCACCACTACCACCAGCACCACCACCGCTCAGTCTGGGACAACTGGAGGGTTTACTTTTTCCAGTGGTAGCACAACTCAGGCCGGAACAGCCAGCTTTGGCATCGACACTGCAGCTCCGCAAGCAGCACCCACGGGGTTGACCTTTGGAACAGCCCCTGCAGCTGCTGCCACCACTGCTGCCACCGTGGGAGCTGCAACCCAGTCAACAGCCCCCTTCAGCCTCGGGAGCCAGTGGAGGTGAGTGCCTGGGCTTGGAACGGCAGCTGGAGTCAGGAAGCCTGTCAGCATGGAGGGCAACTGGGGATGGTGTGGAGGCTCTGCAGCTTCTTGCTTCTGCGGGCGTGAAGCGAAGCGAGCGGCTAGAGTCAGTGGTTTTTCCGATACGGATGTCCCTGGGGTCTCCAGTGATGAGTAACAAATCGCTCTTCAGCCTTTGGCACGCTGTTTTTATGGGAAGTCGATGACTCCAACCTCCTATGTTATTGAACTTGTATGGATCATTTATTTTCTTGAGGCCAGCAGATAATACATCTAGAATCCCCCATCCATTGGGATCCTTGCCGATGTGCCTGAATCCACTTGTTTCTTCCCATTACAGCAATTGGCAGAGTTTGAACATGTACTTAAATGAGCTAGTGAGATTGCCTCTTGTCTAGGCCCGTCTGGCCAAAAAAAGCCTGTATTTGTTGGAGTTTCTCAGGACAGCACCTTGGTCTGGCTGATTTTTGTAATTAACCACTGTCTGTCTTCCCAGCAGCAGGAACGTGGCCCCTCCTGCAGAGTCTGGCAAAAGTTCATTTTGCAGCTTTTGATTTATTGTTGGTGACAGCGCAGGCCTGGGGGGAAGGCCATCAGCTCTGGGGTGAGGGCGATGTTCATCTGTGTTAGAACCATTCTTGAAAGTCTGTGTAGGTAGCGAGCTTGTTAGCCCTAGCTAATTTCCTGGGTAACGCAGAGTAGTTGTTACACTGAATATTGGTGTTTTTCTTGTTGCTTCTACCTTGACGGTCGCTGTGATCAGCAGGAGCTACAGTGTCTCCATAGTAAAAGGTGCGTCTTTTCCTTGTGCTCCTCATTCCAGGTCTAAACTTTGGGTCACTGCCTTCAACAGCAGCTACTTGTGCCCCCACGGCAACCCTGACTGCTGCTACCAGCCAGGGACCCGCTCTGTCCTTTGGAACCAAACTTGGAGGTAGGAAGTGGTTTCAGGACATAATTACTCAAGACTTTGTGAATCTGCTGTCCTTCTGGGAGTAGTTTTCTGAAGCGGAGTCTGGGAATGGGCGAGGAGTGTTTGTTACTGTGAATTTGCAACAGCATCAGTAGTCTGTGAACAGTTCATGCAGCCATTGAACTTGTGTTCTGTATTTTTTATCGTGTCGCACGTACCAAATTGTGTTTTGTGCTTGTTGCGGGAGCGTAGTGGAAGGGAACCACAGGTTTAAAGGGTATATTGGAAAAGAGAGTTGAGGTAGAATGAGAGACAGAAATAGTTTAAAGCTCTTACATCCATAAAAAACCTGGTGTAGATGGGCAAATTTGTGTTGCCTTCTCAGCACGATTGTACAAGGTGTGTGCTTTTTCTGTTTGTAGTAACATCCACAGCTGCCACAACTGCATCTACCACCACAGCCTCTGTTCTTGGTTCAACGGGGCCTACGTTGTTTGCATCTGTAGTGAGCTCTTCAGCACCCACGTCGACCACCACCACGGGCCTCTCCCGTAAGTCACAGCATACAGATTTTATCTGATGAGGGATGGATGAACAGCGTGGTTGGTGCTGCCTCTCAGTAGTGGAGCTGTCGATGCTGGGGGAGAATTCCAAAGGCCAGCTCTTTTCACTGTTTGCCACCCTCGTTCTTTGTGATTTCTGGTAGACTGTCTTCAGTGGTGAGGCACGGAGGGTTTTGTTCAAAGTAAAGCCCGCTTTGGATTCAGAGTGGGCAAGCATGTGGCAGTTTTGGCTGTACGTGAGTTTCTTGGTTTCTCTGTCTGGGAAGTGTCGCCACAACTGAGCTTTCTAGTGACATTTTAGCTGCTTTCTTCCAGGCTCCAGGGCCTCGAGTCTGGTTGCGTCTGCCTGTGGCTCTTGGGGTAGGTGTTGGCACTTCGTTAAGAACAGTGGCCTGTGACAGTGGAGATGCCGTGTGCTAAGCACAAGTATTCACACAGGTGCATGTTTGCAAGTTCCTCTGGCAATAACTGGCAAATTTCTCCTGGCAAAATTATTTGTATGGCGGGAAATAGTGTTTGCTTTCTGACAGCTTTAAGGCAGTAGCCAAGTTCTGATCCTGGTTAATACAAGTAAAGACCAGATGGAGGTGGGTGAGCAGGCAGGGTAGAGCTTTTCCATGGGGTACTGCCTTTAATGGCTTACGCAAACTCTTAACGTTGCCTTCTGTCTACAGTTGGTGCCCCTTCCACTGGGACAGTCAGTCTTGGAACGCTTGGGTTTGGATTAAAAGTTCCTGGAACAACAGCTGCTGCAACAAGCACTACCACTGGTAAGGACTAGCTGCTGTGGAAGTGGCTGAAGATAAGGAAGGCTGACTTCAGTACTCTGAGGAGGCGTAAAAGGCCACGCTGGTGTAGCAGCACAGCAGTTGTGATTTCTAATGCCCTCCAGCAACTGAAAATAACACAGTATTTCTTTCTCTGATCCTCATTTTCCATCTCCCCAAATGCACGGTTACTTATGAGAGCCCTTCTGTGGACACCCATCCTGCTTTGGGTGAAGGAAAGCCCATAGGCTTTGATGTTCTGGTCTGGAGCACGTAAAGTAAATAGATGAGCTGCTCCTTCTCTAACCTGCCTGTGTAGGGGGGGAATTGCTCTAAGAGGTGAGGGAGAGATGTCCCAATGGCGGAAGGGGGAAGCCAAAGACTTGTGGGGAGTGTTAAGGAGAGATGTTTTATATTTCAGTTCTGCCCCATTGGTCTGTTTCTTCCACATTACAAGTTTCACAGTGTAGGATTTCTTTTGCTTCTCTGCCAAAAAAAAAAAAAAAAGCAGAGGTAAGTGCTGTATTGAAGTGGCGAACCTGCAGTGGAATTTTCTGCTGAACAGGGTTGATGTTCAGGACTGAACATCCTTTTCCAGATGCAGTTACAGGTCAGTTTTCAGTGTGATAACATGGATGGTGCTCAGCTCTCAAGGTCTTTCTAAAGCTTGTTTTCGGAGTGACTGTGAAGAATTTGAGTTCAGTGCCCAGGAGTGCCTTGTGACTGTCTGAGAGAACTATCTGATAGATGCTCTTAGCTCTGTGCAAACACAGAATTCTCATCTTCTGCCAAGATGTAGGAGAGGAACTGGGTGTGCTGGTAGTTATTGGTCCTAGTGTTAAAACACGAGGAGATTGAGAGGTGTGTGGGTTAACGCTGTGTTTCTTTGCATAATGCGTGGGCCAAGTGCAGGCTGCCAGTGCAAAGTTTTACTAGAACCACTGGTTAGGCGTTCTCAGTCCACTACTCTTGTGTCCAGCTGCACTTCTTTCTCTTCTGGGCAGACGTGGGATTTGCTTTTTGTCCCTTCAAAGGGACCTATTTGAGCTCATACAGCACTGTGCTTAGGAGTGCATATTGGAGCTCTTCTGGATTTGTTGGAGAGCAGATGTGTCCTCTCCTGTTGCTTGACTTGAATCTCTCCTTTCAGGCACTACTTCTGCTTCTGGCTTTGCTTTGAATCTGAAGCCATTAACTACGACTGGTGCTATTGGAGCTGGAACTTCCACAACTGCCATAACCACAACAACCCCCAGGTGAGTATTTTGTTGTAACTGAGTGTTTCTCGATTGGTGCAAGAGGCAGTATTAATGTTGGCATCTGGTGGAGGAAGGGGAAATGAGTGGTGGTGTTTATATTTTGGTTTTTGATCTTGTGTTGTGTATTGTCTGGCGCTTCCTTTCAGTGCGCCTCCAGTGATGACTTATGCCCAGTTGGAAAGTTTGATAAACAAGTGGAGTCTGGAACTGGAAGACCAAGAGAAACACTTTCTCCATCAAGCTACGCAAGTGAATGCCTGGGATCAGACACTGATAGAGAATGGGGAGAAGGTAAGGTGACATCCAGTGTAACCTGGGGTGGCTTGCTTAGATCCTTAAAGCCTTCAGTGTTACTGATGCAGCGAGCCATCTAGTGGGACTTTCTACTTGTGAGAAAAATAGATGTGAATTATTTCTGTGAGCTTTTGAAAGACTGGATGTTTGTCTGTTCTGGTCTACAGGCATTGAAGCTTGGCAGTCTGTTCTGTAAGTTTACACGATGATAACAAGTTATTTTGGGAATAATTAGGGAAAGCGAGAGGGAAATTGACAACTTCCATAATCTGGTTGTGACAGAGCTGAAAGATGAAGTAGAGAGGTTAAAGGGGATCAGGGAACGTGAGGAATTAGGGGACAGGGAGCAATGGCACAAGGTCCCTGCTCGGCGTGGCAAGCGCAATTGCCTGGCAATTCCCTCGCCCCCCCCCAGGTGTCCTTATGTAACAGGTACAGTGCTCTGCAAGGAGAACTGGATGACAGGGAGGGTGATGGTTGTCCCTGCTTGGAGATGTCTCCAAAGCCGGGTTGGACTGCTGTTGGCATTAAAACCTCATCAAAAGAGGAAAATATAGACGAGGGCCCATGCAGAGGGTTGCCTAAGGTGAGTCAGTCCGCCCCATGATTTCTGACTGCCTCTGTTAAAAGAAAAAGGAAGATAATTGTCGTAGGTGATTCCCTTCTGCAGGGAACAGAGGGGCCAATATGTCGACCGGACCCAACCCACAGGGAAGTCTGCTGCCTCCCTGGGGCCCGGGTCAGGGATGTCACTAGGAAACTCCCTGGTCTGGTACGGCCCTCTGATTATTATCCATTACTGGTAATGCAGGTCGGAACTGATGAGGTAACAGAGAGAAGTCTAAAGGCCATCAAAAGGGACTTTAGGGCATTGGGGCGATTGGTCGAAGGGTCAGGAGCCCAGGTAGTGTTTCTTCAATCCCTTTAGTGGCAGGAAAGAATATAGAAAGGAACAAAAAACCAGACTTGGTTAACAGATGGCTCAGAGGCTGGTGCCACCGACGGAAATTTGGTTTCTTTGATCATGGGGAGGCTTTCCCTGAACCAGGTCTGATGGCACCGGATGGGACTTGCCTTTCTCAGAGGGGAACGAGGGTCTTAGCGCAAAAGCTAGCAGGGCTCATTGACAGGGCTTTAAACTAGATTTGAAGGGGAAGGGGGGGAATATCAAGAATCGTAAAGATATGCTGGAAGTACCTGTGGAACAGAAGAAGGGAATTCCAGCTGCTCCAGCCAGGAAGTCAGATTCATCTGGGGCCCAACTTAAATGCCTTTATGCCAATGCGCGCAGCATGGGGAATAAGCAAGAGGAGTTAGAAGTGTGTGCGCGCCTGTTGGGATATGATCTTACTGGCATCACGGAGACGTGGTGGGATGAATCCTATGACTGGTGTGTCAGAATAGAAGGGTACAGGCTCTTTAGGAAGGATGGGCAGGGAAGAAGAAGAGGAGGAGTTGCCCTCTATGTCAAGGACCAGCTAGAGTGCATGGAGCTGCACCTGGGGACGAATGAAGTCCTGACTGAGAGCTTACGGGTTAGGATTAAAGGCAGAGCAGGGACAGGGGATGTAGTAGTAGGGGTCTGCTACAGGCCACCTGACCAGGAGGACTGGGTGGATGAGGGCCTCTACAGACAGATTGGAGCTGCCTCACGTTCACGAGCCCTGGCCCTCATAGGGGACTTCAACCATCCTGATATCTGTTGGAAGGATAGCACAGCAAGGCACAGGCAATCCAGGAGGTTCCTGGAATGCATGGATGATAACTTCCTTCTCCAAGTGGTAGAGGAACCAACGAGGAGGGGTGCTACGCTGGACCTTGTTCTCACTAACAATGAAGGGCTGGTGGGGAACGTGACGCTCAAGGACAGCCTTGGCTGCAGCGATCATGAAATGGTAGAATTCAAGACACTTAAAGAAGCAAGGAGGGTGCATAGCAGGCTCACTACCCTGGATTTCAGGAAAGCAGACTTGGGCCTCTTCAAGGATCTCCTCGCTAGAGTACAATGGGATGAGGCCCTGGAGGGAAGAGGGGCACAAGAAAGCTGGTTAATATTCAAGGATCATCTCCTCCAAGCTCAGCAGCGGTGCATCCCAACAAAGAGAAAGTCAGGTAGGAAGACCAGGAGGCCCGCATGGATGAATAAGGAGCTCCTGGACCAACTCGGGCACAAAAAGAAAGAAAGCCTATAGGGGGTGGAAGCAAGGACAGGTAGCCTGGGAAGAATACAGAGAAATTGTCCGAGTAACCAGAGATCAGGTTAGGAAAGCCAAAGCCCTGATAGAGTTAAATCTGGCCAGGGACATCGAGGGCAACAAGAAAGGCTTCTGTAGATATGTCAGTGATAAAAAGAGATCTAGGGAAATGTAGGCCCTCTCCGGAAGGAAACGGGGGACCTGGCCACCCAGGATATGGAGAAGGCTGAGGTTCTCAACGACTTCTTTGCCTCAGTCTTCACTGGCAAGAGCTCTAGCGGCATGGCCCAAGTCACGGAAGGCAAAGGCAGGGACTGGGAGAAGGAAGAACTGCCCACTGTAGGAGAAGATCAGGTTCGAGACCATCTAAAGAACCCAAAGGTGGACAAGTCCATGGGACCTGATGAGGTGCATCCGCGGGTCCTGAGGGAACTGGCAGATGAAGTCGCTAAGCCTCTATCCATCATATTTCAGAAGTCGTGGCAATCTGGTGAAGTTCCCAATGACTGGAAAAAGGGAAACATAGCTCCCATCTTTAAAAAGGGGAAAAAAGAAGACCCGGGGAACTACAGGCCAGTCAGTCTCACCTCTGTGCCCGGCAAGATCATGGAGCACATCCTCCTGGCGACTATGCTAAGGCACATAGAAAACAAGGAGGTGATTGGTGACAGCCAACATGGCTTCACTAAGGGCAAATCCTGCCTGACTAATTTGGTGGCCTTCTATGATGAGGTTACAGCATTGATGGATAGGGGAAGAGCAACTGACATTGTCTACCTGGACTTATCCAAAGCGTTTGATACTGTCCCACACGACATCCTTGTCTCTAAACTGGAAAGACGTGGTTTTTGATGGATGGACCACTCGGTGGATAAGGAATTGGCTGGATGGTCGCTCTCAAAGAGTTATGGTCAACGGTTCAATGTCCACATGGAGGCCAGTGACGAGTGGTGTTCCTCAGGGGTCGGTACTGGGACCAGTGCTATTTAACATCTTTGTTGGAGACACGGACAGTGGGATTGAGTGCACCCTCAGCAAGTTTGCAGATGACACCAAGTTGTGGGGTGTTGCGGACACGCTGGAGGGAAGGGAAGCCATCCAGAGGGACCTTGACAGGCTGGAGAGATGGGCCTGTGAGAACCTAATGAAGTTCAACAAGGCCAAGTGCAAGGTCCTGCACGTGGGTCGGGGCAATCCCAAGCGCAAGTACAGGCTGGGCGGAGAATGGATTGAGAGCAGCCCTGAGGAAAAGGACTTGGGAGTGCTGGTGGATGAGAGGCTCAGCATGAGCCGGCAATGTGCACTGGCAGCCCAGAAAGCCAACCGTATCCTGGGCTGTATCAAAAGGAGTGTGGCCAGCAGGTCGAGGGAAGTGATTCTGCCCCTCTACTCAGCTCTCGTGAGACCCCACCTGGAATACCGTGTTCAGCTCTGGAGTCCCCAACACAAGAAGGACATGGAGCTACTGGAACGAGTCCAGAGGAGGGCCACGAAGATGATCCGAGGGCTGGAACATCTCTGCTATGAAGACAGGCTGAGAGAGTTGGGGCTGTTCAGCCTGGAGAAGAGAAGGCTCCGGGGTGATCTCATAGCAGCTTTCCAGTACCTAAAGGGGGCCTACAGGAAAGCTGGAGAGGGACGTTTTACAAGGGCGTGTAGTGATAGGACAAGGGGCAATGGATTTAAACTGAAAGAGGGCAGATTTAGGTTAGATATAAGAAAGAAATTCTTTACTTTGAGGGTGGTGAGGTACTGGAACAGGTTGCCCAGAGAAGTTGTGGATGCCCCCCCTGGAGGTGTTCAAGGCCAGGTTGGATGAGGCTTTGGGCAACCTGGTGTAGTGGAGGATTTCCCTGCCCATGGCAGGGGAGTTGGAACTAGATGATCTTTGAGGTCCTTTCCAACCCTAACCATTCTGTGATTTTTAGGATGGAGCTTTCAAAGCCAAACCTCTGTTATTCAATTTTCGGTCTGCGAATCTTTACGTGACTGTTTCTTGTTTCTAGGAGAGGTTTGTATGATGCTGGCTTCTTCTCAGTTGCACCACTCTTCTCTTATGAGTTGAGTTTTGAATTCTCATGGTGTAATTCAGTGTCTCTTGTTTCCAGATTACTTCATTACACAGAGAAGTAGAGAAAGTGAAGCTTGATCAGAAGAGGTACGAAACTATGAACGCTAGAGATAATTTTTGTTTCTGTTTTGCATCTTCTAGCGTTGTGGTATGGTTGATCAAGACGGTATATAACCTCTAAGGGGAGTAATTTAACATGTTTATTTTCAGACTGGATCAGGAACTGGACTTCATTCTGTCACAGCAGAAAGAGCTTGAGGACTTGTTGACCCCTTTGGAGGAGTCTGTGAAGGAACAGAGCGGGACTATCTACTTGCAGCATGCAGATGAAGAACGAGAGAGGACGTAAGACACGATCTGCTTGGAGCATGTGATGAGCAGACTAATGTGGTGATAGTGAATCAAAGAGAAGTAGAGCTGGGATGCATGACAGCACTGATGTGTCAACGGCCTTTGTCAAATATGTTATGCTGTTTTATGCACGGCAGCTTAGATTTTAGGGATTAGAAATAGGGCAGTTGCGGCTGGAAGCCCTTGCATCAGCATGGAAAGCTCTTTGGATGTTGGCCTAATCAGCTGTCTGGGAAGAGGTCACTAATTTTGGCATAGTCTGTAAAAATCAGTGATTATTTAGTGACAGAAGTGATGAGAGCAGAATGCACTATGTGTGGCTCAAGTATCCTTGTAATCCTTAAGTGCTGAATTGTAGCAGACTGTCATAGTTTAACCTAGCCAGCACTAAACGCCACGCAGCAGCTCTCCCACCCTCCCTACCTCCAGGAAATGGTGAAGAGAACTAAAGAGGACAAGAGAAGGAGACTCAGAGGTTGAGATAAGAACAATTTAATAATTATAATTTTTACTTCTAATTTTATTTTCTGTTAGTATCATTTTATATATTATCATATACTATTAATTAATACACACAAGTGATGCGCAGTGTAATTGGTCACTGGCCAGTGACCAACGCTCATCCCGTTTTGGCAAGTCATCCCAAAACCGCAATCCAGAAGGAGTGAGATGCTCAAAAAGAGAGAGAGCAAGATAGAACTCTGAGGTCCAAGAGAGATTAAACTTCCTGGCCAATCCTCATCTAGCTACTGGACATAACGTTGCATGATATAGAATATTCCATTGGCCAATTTGTGCCTTAATCTAAGCTCGAATCATAAGCTAGGAGTTGTGGTCCTTTGTTCCAGCCATGCTCCCCCAGACAGCCTTGCACCTGAAAACTGACAAAAATGTGGGAAGGTGAAAAGTCCTTGATTTCTCAGTACCAACTATAAACATTAGTGTGTTAGCAACATTCTTCTCGTAACAAATCCCATACTAAATCCGAAACATGATGGTGCTCCGGCTACTAAAAAGCTAACCCTGTCCCAGCTGAAACTGGACACAGGGTATTAAAAGGAGTGTCTGTGTGTTTCAAGAGATAATAATCTTGAAGAATCTGGAGTGGTTGGTTCCTTCCGTTCTGACAGTACCTTCCAGAAAGCCCTCCACACTATTGCTTGTCAGTCTCCTTGTATCTATCAAGACAGAAAGGGGGTTAGGGGTTGCTTCCTCAGTGTGATGGAATGCTTCTCGTGGTGCTCTTCCCATGGATCTGCCAGCCTTGATTGAAAGAGTTGATGGTCCAGAGTTGGTGTGACTGGGAGCAGGTCTTCTAAAGTTCACTTTAAATATTCTGACCTTGGTTCCCATGCGTTTTGCAGCTATAAACTGGCCGAAAACATAGATGCTCAGTTGAAGCGTATGGCACAAGACCTGAAGGACATCACTGAGCACTTGAATACATCAAGAGGCCCAGCAGACACGAGTGACCCGGTAAATCCAAGCCTTATTCATTTGTGTGTTGGTAAAGACACAAAGGATATTTTAACAGTTCTGACTCTTGGTCTGTCCACTCATGGATACTCTGCTGTTTGTAGTTTCAACCTTGGAAGGGTATTTTGTTTCGTCCTTGGGTTGGTTCTGTTCTGGCAAAGCTTGCATTATCATAGAATCATAGAATGGTTTGGGTTGGAAGGGACCTCAAAGATCATCTAGTTCCAACCCCACTGCCCTGAGCAGGGAAACCTTCCACTACACTAGGTTGCCCGAAGCCTCATCCAAGCTGGCCTTGAACGCTTCCACAACTTCTCTGGGCAACCTGTTCCACTGCCTCACCACCCTTTGAGTGAAAAATTTCTTCCTTAGATCTAGTCTAAATGTGCCCTCTTTCAGTTTAAATTTAATTCCCCTTGTTTTATCAGTACACACCCTTGTAAAAAGTCCCTCTCCAGCTTTCTTGCAGGCCCCTTTAAGTACTGGAAGGCTGCTATGAGATCACCCCGGAGCCTTCTCTTCTCCAACACAAGCCACCCCGACTCATGTACTTGCTCTGTAGTTCTGTTAATAGTTCTCAAAGTATCTCATTCTGCTATGAACTCTGGTGATTTCCTTGTCTAACTTTTGCCTAGATGACAACTTGATTCAGAGGCATTTCTTAACATTGGTCCGGTTACCTACTCCATCGCTTGCATCTTTCTAGAGGCAAATCTAAATTTTGTTGATGATGCCCTTTGTAGCTGCTGATTCTTTTCCTTATATTACTTTTGTATCCACGTGAAAGCAAGATCTGAGTTGCCTGCTCTCTCTGATATGTATTAAAATGATCTTGACCCTCCTTGTGGCTTTAATGAGATGCTTTTTCTCAGTCAAAATTTCTGAGTTTTTTCCCCAGGTCACTTTTACTTTTGCTATCTCAAGCCTAAGGTCATTAATGTGGTGGTGATTCCTAGGTCTGAACTGAAATAAGCTTAAACCACAGACAAATACTCTAGACCAGCGTGTTTTCCTGACGGTAAAGAGAAGCAAAGCAACACAGTTGCTGCACACATGTCACTGGGAAGGTGGCTGCAAAGTTAGCAGAGCTGTACATATGAGAAATTTGATTGCATCATGTTCCAAAGGCAGGGACAGGCAGGCTGGTTTTTGCTGCTCGTAGTTTTTATGTAGTGTAACAAATGACTTGCACCTTCTCTTTCTACTCAGCTTCAGCAGATCTGTAAGATTTTGAATGCACACATGGATTCGTTGCAGTGGATTGACCAGAACTCAGGTGAGAGTCATCTTGCAGCTTTTTGGGAATGTAAATAGAAAGCATGTAGCATGTGTGCAAGTGTTTCTAGAACATCAATGAATTCCTGTAGATCCCTGAGGAATCTTCTCCTCACCTTCAATGACACTATCCCTTCTGTGCTTGAATCTTCCTGATGTACGTGAAAGGCTTCTGCTGAGAAGCCATTCCTGGCAACAGCTCATGTTTTGCATAAAAACAGTGCTTGAAGTGCATCAGTGCAAAGCAGAGAGGGCTTGAAAACCTTGTGCTTTGTTCTGTCAAACTAAGGTTAAATATTTCATTTTCTAAATTGTTGTGGGGTTTCTCTTTGGAATTGGAATACTGTGGGGGGCTGTGTCCAACGTTATCATCTGCCCTGCCACAGTGGGAAAGCCAAATACAGGGAAGACTGAGTAGCATTCATCTGCAGGCGCGGTAGCTCTGGAGCACGGAAACGTCACACGTGTGACATGTGGAGTGTAGTAATGACTTGAAATGTAGTGCAGAGCAGAAGATGCACTCCACAGTGAGAACTCGGTGGTGTAGTTCGTGTTGTTTCTTGTCTTGGATTCACCCTCAACTAGCACACTGTGGTGCTGTACCAAAACCCAACAGAAGAACAGAACTCTTCTCAGGGAGCGCCTCCTGTGAGGGACTCGAGAATTCTGTGGGTTTGACCTGAGCTGATGTTCGCAGCCACGTGGGGGCATGGCAGAGCAAACGAGTGCTCCCCTCACCAGCACCACAGGGCACTGGCTGCAGTGCTGGGAAAGTGCTCCCACCTGGTGTGCTGCTTGGGTGAGAGCAGGCATACTCCTACCCGTGTTTAGACAGTATTATTGGGTTAGGTCAGGATTTAATTTGGCTTTTTCTTCCAGCACACAGATGCTAACTCCTGCATTCCAAACATGCCTGTATTGGGAAATCTGCTGCAGCTCCTGTGGCATCGGAATTCTGACTTTATAGAATGTGTGTGAAAATAGCAATCCAATTTCCTCTAAGTTTTCCTAGAAAGGAGACCCATTTTTTAATCCTCTGTCATTCATTCCTGAAGAAATTGTTTTATCAGTTAATAACGATTCCGTTTCTTTGCTGGGAACTGTACGTCTAAAGAAACAGTTAATCCTCAGTTCACCTTCAAACAAGGAAAAAAACAATGACTGTGAGAAATTGCAGGTTTTTTAAAAGGTTAACGTACCTCCCTGTTTCCATGGGGTTCTCAGCAAGGAGATTTCCTGTTACTGTGTGCACTTGGGCGGTACGGTGGAAAAACAATGCAAGTTTGAAGTAAGCCCTTGCCAGCTGGGTAGGCCTGAGAAGGAAGCATGCCTTAACATTGTTTTGGGGGGGGGGGGGGAATATGAACCTCCGCCCACTCCCACACCAGAACTAGGACAACTGTGCTGTAGGTGATGGTATCAGTTTTGTTTCCTGAGGAACACCTGCAGCAGCCAGTGATCTTGTCTAGGCATCCCCATACAGAGTGGCTACTAACTGGTCTGACTCATTAAGCCATTATGTGCAACTGTGGCACCTCCTTCAAATGGGTGTTAACCAGCACTGCCACAGTTCCGTGAACTGGGTGAACGTGGACGCAGCGTGGTGCTTCTTCCACAAGTGAAAGGAGTGTTTGGACAGAGTCTTGTTCTGACCTTCTGCCTCTTCCTGAGAGACCCAGAAAGTCTTGCATGGTGAATTTTTGAAAAGTGACAAACTGAAATGTGTTGCTCATTTGTTACTGGAAGATTCTGGTGTGGCATGCTGTATGGAATAAAAGCTATCCTGGAATATCTATCTCCAAGCCACAGACTGACAGAAATGCCATAGCCCCCATTGAATAGCTTCTGATAAGCTTTCGTGGAATGAAATCAGAAATTGCTTTAGCTCGTGCCGAGATTTTTTTTTAATATATTTGCGATGCCTGGTGCCCTCTGTTCAGCGAGAGTTTGCTCTGCTCTCCGATGCGGTGCCCTGAAACTGCAGCAAGCTGGCACAGCAGTAAGTGTCACCACCGTGTCCCAGAACTCCTTCGCTTCTGCCTGCCAGTCCGTGACTGCCTCAGATGCTTTTTAGACAACCTCTGCCTTGGAGGGTTAGCCGTGCTTTGTGTTGGATTTTCCTCCTTTGTGCACTCTCCAGTCTGAGGGACTGTCAGAATTCAGATGTTTCTCTTTCTTCAGGCTGAACTGCGGAGGGCTGTGTTTTAGGGTGACTGTAAGATTGATCCCTTGTTTCTCCCGCAGCTGTGTTGCAGAGAAAGGTTGAAGAGGGGACGAAGGTTTGCGAGAGCCGCCGCAAGGAGCAAGAGCGCAGTTTCCGGATCACGTTTGATTGAAAGACTCAAAGTTTAAAAGATTAACCTAAAATCTCCACAGAAAACAGATTGTTGGGGACGTAGGTCTGGAATTATATGTGTTATTTTATTGCAGGACAAGAAACATTGCTGTTTGTTCCAAAGCCAGCCTTTGCTGTGTCTGACTGGAATTCACGCCGCTCGAGTCTGAGAGACTGCGCGAAGTTTGTGCTGAAAGTCTGTGCTCTTGGTCTCTGTTTGTAACTGTGTGCAGACTGGTGAGGTGCACAAACACCGCCCTTGAGGGATTTATTGCGGTGTGTGACTCCACGGCTGAGCTCTCCAGTACTTAAATGTAACTTGACAATGTTCAGTTTGGGCTTCTGGTCCTGACTGCTAAAGGAGAAGGCACTACGTGTCATTCATACACCATTCCATGAGTCGCGCATACGCCACCTGAGACTTCCTGTAGCAGAGTCTCAGGCATCAAATAATAAAAAAAAATTTACTCAGATTGTACAGCTGTAATAAAGAACAGCTAGAGTTGAGGGTCCCCAGAGAGAGACCCCAGGCAATGAAAATCACTGGACAATTTTACCCTTGCAACCACTGCACTCGCCCCAGGTGCACTCTTCCCATGTTCTGCACATGCTCTTTTGTCTGATGGTGGTTTCTGGTATGGAGTCAGAATTCTAACACCTTACTGGCTTCTTTCTCTGTCTTCAGGCAGGCTCTCACTGTTCTTATCTTGCTGAGCTGCAGCTTCTGCTGACAGTTGTAGCCTCCTTATCTTCCATGGAAAACTGGAAAGTCCTACACTTAGGATAAACAGTGCTTAGCAACAACTAAAACATCAGTATCTTAACATTTTTCTGATGCTACCTCCAAAGCACAGACTACCAGCTATCTGGTCTATCCCATCTGAAAGCGAATCTAGGAGAAAATTCAGTGTTTGTGGCCTAAGGCTTTAGTAAGTCTTGCTACTAATGCTAAGCAATAGATTCTGTTTGAGCTAGAAAATGAATATGTTACAGATGTGATTTAATGAAGAGCTGTCCTCAGAAGCAGCTGCAGCAGTCAGAGAGACTCGCATTCTTCATTATTGCTAGCTGGAGTTTGTGTTTAAATTAGATATGCTTCCAGTATTGAAAGTGGGCCTTGTTTCTGTACTTTTGGCAACGAACTGTATTTGTGCTGGTACCTGTAAGCAGAATTTCTACACAATTAAAAATTATTAGCTGTTTGAGTAGAATTTAGTACTTGTGTGGTGATTTGGCACAGTGTAGCTTGTTTGGTTGCAGGAAAGAACACGGTCAACAAGTCTGCAGCAAGACATTTAATATTACTGCTTTTTGATAAAGGGTGATCAGAATGCATGATCCAATGTGTCTTTACTAATAGAAGTGAACGATCACACGTTTAGCAAAACATGTCTCAGTGCCGTGTTTAGATCAGGAAATTGAACACCATTGGCATGACTTATGTGCAGAGAAATATAAGAATTCTGGACTACAAACTAGCATACAATGTGCAGTTCATGGGCTTCATCAGTCCATCTGCTCCAGCATTTAGCACTCCAGGATATGGCATCAGAACACAATAATCATAAATGCAAAGGCTGCTTTTTGAGTTGACCCTCTACAAACTACAGCTAACATACCTGATTCTATCTGTTCAAGAACATTTTTGTTATTGTTTTCCTATGAGCACGGGAAGAGACTCTGGTTTTTGGCTGTCCCTTGACAGACTGAGATTGAATGACAAGATTTAAAAGTTCAAAACTGCCTGCATATAGCATTCCTTCCTGTAGCACTGTCTCTAAAGAGCTTAATTCTCTGAAGTGCAAATATAAGTTGGAGTATTTTATACATCTATGAGTAAGAAAAATGAACGCATCTCAGTTGCAGTGGGAAAAGACAGGTATTTCACACAAATGGCATATCTGAAAGCTAGTAGAATCATTTTGCTGGCCTACTTCCCTTCATAATCCCGCTTTATACAAGTATCTCACCCTGCAAGTATGCTAAGAATGGGAAAAAAACAACTCTACATTTCTGTTATGCGATCAACAGGTTTCCAAGGGAGAGGTTAAAAATCACTCCTCATGTGTTGCTTTAGATGTAACACCGATATCCTTCCTTTCTTCTTCCACAGCACAGCTTTTCAAATGGCTGCTTGGCATGGTTTAGCCCAGCCAGCAACTAGCACCACGCAGCCACTCCCTCCCTCCTCCTCCCCGCAGCAGGATGGGGAGGAGAAAATTTAACAAAAGGCTCAAGGGTCGGGACAAGGTCAGGGAGGGATCACTCACCCATTATGGTCACAGGCAAAACAGACTTGACTTGGGAAACAAAAATATCCATTTAGTTTGTTACCAATCAAATCAGAGTAGGATAATGAGAAATAAACTAAATCTTAAAAACATCTTCCCCCTACTCCTCCTTTCTTCCCGGGCTCAACTTTGCTCCCAATTTCTCTACGTCCTTCCCACTGGTGGGGAATGGGGGTTGCAGTCAGTTCATCACACGCTGTTTCTGCTGCTCCTTTCTACTCAGGGGGAGGCGGCCTCATACTCTTTCCCTGCCCCAGTGTGGGGTCGCTCCCACAGAAGACAGTCTTCATGAACTTCTCCGACGTGAGTCCCTATCACAGGCTGCGGTTCATCATGAACTGCCCCAGCATGGGTATCTCCTGCAGGGTGCAGTCCTTCAGGAACAGACTGCTCCAGCAGAGACTTCCCACAGAGACATGGCCTTCTTTGGTGCAGCCACCTGCTCTGGCGTGGGGTCCTCCAAGGGCTGCAGGTGGATCTCTGCTCCCCATTAATATCCATGGGCTGCAGGGGGGCAGCCTGCCATCTCACCACGGGCTGCAGGGGAATCTCAGCTCTGGCACACCTCCTCCCACTCCATCTTCACGGACCTTGGTGTCTGTGTAGTTGTTTCTCTCACATCCCACTCCTTTCTCCTCTCCACCAGGCCCAACTGGCCTGACACAAATCCTGGTGGCCCCAGCAGGACAAGCTCTGCCCAGCAGGTGCTCCAGGAGCAGGGATCATCAGGCACTTCCCCAGGTCTCTGATTTAATGGAACAAAGGCTCTGGGCTGACGCTGCCTGGCTGTGGGGAACCGCTCCCTGGCCCGAGGCCATGCGTGGCCCTGCAAGGCACCCCAGCCATGGCACTGCAGCTGCTGCCACCTGGCAAGGGGCAGCAGCCCAGCACAGACAGCTGCCCACGCTCTCTCTGCTGCAGGTTTCCCACTGTGTGGTTTGGGTGATTTTTTCTTCCCTTCTTAATACGTTATCCCAGAGGCACTATCACAGTCACTGATTGTCTCAGCCTTGGCCAGAGATGGGTCCAACTTGGAGCCAGGGAAGCTCCTGTCAGCTTCTCACAGGAGCCACCCCTGTACCAAAGCCCTGCCACACACCCCCAATACACTGTTTCACTCAAATGCAGCAGATGCTGTTTAACTCGTATTTCCATTAATGCTGTGTAAAGCCCATGCAGGCAGTCTTAGCTTGCTTACTCTGGCTGTTCTCTAGGGTCCCAGGTATCATCAAACTCAGATCCTTCTGGAACCTCCTCTGTATTCCAAATAGTTTTTCCTGTTTTCAGATTTCACTTGAAAAGTACCTGTAAGTGATGAGAAAAAAAATCACACTGTCATATTTTGGAATGTCTCTGTTCCCTTAGGTTTGCTGTAAATGTAGATTTTCCAGGCTTTAGAAAAATCTTTGTATTAGAAGTATTCTAGTTAATGATTACAGTCTCCTTCACCTCAGTATCTTATGAACGCGAATTTGCAGAGGGAGGACGTTTTCCTTTCCCTTAAATCTCCTTTACTCAACCTCTATGTCACGGAAGTCCTCCTTTCAGGCATAAAATATCTAGCACTTCAAAATGGGTAAAGTGTAGAAGTATGAAATATTAATCTCTCTCAAGCCCCCTGACGTGAGATTGTTAAGTGAACAGAGTCATTTACAAAAGGACCTCCTCCTCACATCGAAATCCAGTTCTTCCCATTAATTATTGAGCACAGCCCAGATAAAGTACTGAAGACACATGAAAGTTCACAGGCAGAACACTGTGGTTTATGCCTGTCCTACACGGATAACAAAAATGGCAAATGCCTCAGTGTTCCTCCAAGTGTTCCTCAACAAAGAGCCTGCTGGCTGACCCAGCAGTCGTGCACTACTAGTGGCATATTTTCTAGTAAGCTGGTAACCTGCAACTTGAAGGTTTTTATAGTAGAATCTCTGGTTATTTTTGGAATTCACAGTGTTCCACACAGTTTACTCCATGATGTTCCTTTCAGGTGAATATTCAGAAGCCCATCTCCCTTGTTTGCCTAAGTGAGCATGAACAACTCGATGAGAGTACTTATATGGAGCTTTTTGCTGCTCAGTTATGATTCTCCTCAGCCCATGACCAGGCTGTGCTCTGTACCCTGTTTATCATCGCCACTTGAGGCTGCTGTGCTCTGGAGTTACCCTTTCTGCTTCTCCTCGTATATCTTGCAGCTTTCAGGAAAAGAAGAATTTCACAGTGTAATTGTAAAAAATGTAATGGTATTTCCATCTCAAAGGTCAGTGACCACTCTCTTATTGAAGCAAACCCCATCACTGGTCAACTTCAGATGTTGACTTCACTTCAGTCAGCAACTATACAGCTGTTATAGTCCTGCTAGCATGGGACTGAATGCTAAAACATACAAACACTCCTCCTTACCAGTGAGCTTGCTCTTTACTGGTCCAATACCACCAGGAGTCATGGCACTAACAGAACAGCATGGCTGCAGAAAAAGGCAAATGGAACTTCAATCAATTTTCATAGAGCCCAGCTCAGTAACAGTGTCAATAAATATAATGTTATCTGAGGTCAAGCAAATCCCTGCTAGAATCCAAAAAATATTATCCCACGATTTTGTGACCAGACCACTGAACATTCTCTCTTCACTCTCACCCAGCAGGAAGTGACCTTGACACACTGGGTTTAAGCAGGACTCCCAGAAGCACAGTATTACAGCCAGATGTGCTTTCTGAGTATTAGTTTCCATGGCATTTTGGCAAAATTGCCGTCTTTTTCCTGCCATGAAAATTTGCAGGAAACCGAGTGTGCTACAAGAAAACCCCATCATAGGATTTGGATTCCTTTGACAGTAGAGATCATACGAGGCAACACCATTTTCCTCTAATTATGAATCAATTTAGTGCTAATAGGCCAATGTGAGGCATTTCTTTATATATGAAGATTCCTTGGTTTGATAAAAGTGCCTCATGTGCACAGAACATAAAATTGAATCAAAATAAAGATTTCAGTTTACCCAGATTGACTCAGACTTAATTGGCATTCCCTGTGGCAATTTTCCATTTCTGTCTATGAAGTGTCATTCATTTTATTAGTAAGATGTAACAAATTGTTTGAAAATCAGGATGTTTACTGCAAAGATATACAGCAATAATGCTAGTTTTAAAAGGCAGGCATTAAACAGCTGAAGGGTAGTTAGAGTGTGAAGGACCACATCTACCACCTACTGAAAGGAAATTTCAGGGGATATAAACCCCTTTTATCCCAAACATTACTACTATTGTTACTACTAGCACACAGCTGCTGGGTCAGCCAGATGGCTCTTTGTTGAGAAGTGACTTGGAGGAACTCTGAGGCATTTGCCATTTTTTGTTATCCATGTCATAACATGACTTGTTAAAATCCTAAGAGACTTGGCAAAGTTTTTAGTCTTCACAGAGGCTTTCTACATTGTGATTGTTGGCACCTGTGGCCCTCCTGGGTCATTTCTCCCCAGCACACATGCATGCCCAGATAAAAGCAAGCAGTTGCGTATTGCAGGAGCAACATACGTTTTCCAAAAGCTGTGATTTTTCATCTAGTCCTGAGATTAATTGATACAGAAAAATAGAAAGATATTTATCTTATTAATCATTCACCTTAGAATGATTACTCACCTCTCCTTATTCTACAATCACCAACATATCAATTGTACTTCAGTGATCAACTGTCTCTACAGTTCTTCAATGGCTGACGCACAGAATTAGTACACTCTGTCGCCACTGGATATTTTAGTCTGTTCTCAGAAGTTGAGCAGCAACCTTTTTCCATTCATATAAAGTATTTAGATGTAATTGCCTTAATCTCTGGTAGACTTCAGGGAAAAGCAAAGGGAAGTCTAAGCTCTTAAGCTCTTTCAACTACATGTTCTCATGTCCTTCAGGCTGAAAAAATAAATCTCCCTCCCATTTTGTGGTCACGATCTCTCCTTGTTTTCCTGGGGCATCTTTCTCTCTCCCTCAAGAGCTTGTTAAACCTTCTAAGGTTTTCATTCTGCTTTTACTCACTTCGGGAAAAGACAGATTTGCTTCTCCTCAGTTAACAAGGTTAGGCTATAGTACAACACATAAAGCAGCAGCATTTCTTAAGAAAGACTCACCACATGTTCATCATCATCCTCTTCTTGATCATCACGTAGCAGTTTGGCAAGGAGCTGCAGAGAAGAGCCTGAGGAAACGCTGTCCATATCAATACGCACTGCTCACCTATGCAGAAAAAACAAGTGACAGATGAAGAAGAACAAAAGTGTTCTTTACCGTCCATAAAGCACAATTTTCCTGCTGTGTGTTCTGAAAGGAAAAAGTTTAGCCAAACTCTAACGTGTGATATCAAAACATATAGAATGGAACATAATCAACCCTCTCTCTTTGCGCTCAGATTATAGACTCTTTTGCTCCACAGCATTAGTTGCAATCACAGCTCAAGCCTCGCAGTAACTATTATATCTGGCAGACCCCATGTCAACATGGGGTAACACAGCCAGGGAGAGGGCAACATGATGCCTTTGCTCAGGCCTGGCACTGAGGGCTTAGGTCCGAGATCTTGTCGCAGGTTCCCTGCCCACCCGCTCGCTGCGGGCGGGCTGAGAACAGCCCCAGCTCCAGGCTCAAGCTGGGGGCGAACGGAAACACAGTGTCAGGGAGAGCCTCCCCCGCCACGGCTCCGCTCTCGGGGCTGCACAGCGGCTCCCGGCCCCGCGGTACCGGCACCCGGGCGGCCCATCCTGCCAGGGACGCACCAGGCGCGGCCCGGCTCGGCGCAGCGGCCCGCCCCGGGGCGGCCGGCTCTGCAGCGGCAGCGAGCGGCAGCTCCGGCCCGCCCGAGCGCCCGGGTACCGCCGCACGGCCGCAGCCGCCTGCCGGCCGCGTCCCCGTCACCACGGCAACGGGCCGCCGCTGCCCCGCCCCGCCTCCTGCCGCCCCGCGAGCCAATCCGGCCCGGGCCGCCCCCGAGCGGCGGCGGGACGAGCCAATGGCTGTTGAGGCGGGCAGATCCGGCCGGTGGTTGGGAGCAGGGGAGAGGGGCGGGTGCAGGCGTGGTGGTGAATGTGCGTCATTTCTGCGCGCGGTGGCGGTGAATGTGCGTCATTTCTGCGCGCGGTGGCGGTGAATGTGCGTCATTTCTGCGCGCGGTGGCGGTGAATGTGCGTCATTTCTGCGCGCGGTGGCGGTGAATGTGCGTCATTTCTGCGCGCGGTGGCGGTGAATGTGCGTCATTTCTGCGCGCGGTGGCGGTGAATGTGCGTCATTTCTGCGCGCGGTGGCGGGGAGAGCCTTGAGAGCGGGGCCGCCGCCGTCCCCGTCCCGGGTCTGCCCCAGCGGCGGTCCCTGCTCCTGCCGGCCGCAGCCGCCATGAACCAGTTCACCTTCGGGTCGGGCGGGCGGGAGGCGGTTTCACGTTCGGCGCGCCGAAGACGGCGGCCACGACGGCCGCGACCGGCTTCTCCTTTTCCACGCCCGCCGCCTCGGGCGGCTTCAGCTTCGGGAGCGCGGCCCAGACGTCCGCCAGCAGCCAGCCCGCCGGGCCCTTCTCCTTCAGCACGCCGGGCGCTGCGGCGCAGCCTGCCGGCTTCAGCTTCGGGACGGCGTCCGCGGCCGCCGCGGCCCCGGCAGCGAGCGTGTTCCCGCTGGGGTGAGAGCCGGGGGTCGGCCGGGCCCGGGGCGGGCGTCGGCTTTGCCGAGCGGCCCTGACCGCTCGGGAGCGCGAGGGGGCGATGCCCTCCGGGCTGCTCTGGGAGCGCCTTGCAAGTGGCTCCCAGGGAGCGAACCTGTTGCTTTGTTGCCTCAGAATTCCGGCTGCAGTGTGGCGCGTTCGGGAAAGCGTTCGGCGAGCCCTGCTGTTTGCCAGCGCCGGCTGTTTCAGATGAGGGCTGAGAATAAACTGTTCGTGGGTTCGAGTCTGCAATTGGGGTATTGATGCTTGCAGGAAGAAATGATAAAACGTTGTGCCTAAGCCTAACTGTCTTGTCCTTTGTGGTCAGAACCTGGAGTGATTGGACGTTTCCTTAGCCCAGTGGGACTGCTCTGTCCGTAGGAAGGCCGTGAGCTTTGAGCTGGTTCTTTGAACTGCTGTTGTCGGAGCTTGCCGGGTGGGAGCAGTGGGAAGGGAGCTGGAATGGGGACTAGCGATACAGTCTCTGTCACAGTTGAAACATAAACCCGGTCAAGTGCACGTCCTTCTGGAAGGTGGCTTCTGCTGTCAGGAAATGGTCTGTAAGAAAGCTGACTCAGGACTTGACTGGATGTGTGTCTGAGGTTGACTTCTTTCTCTTTTCCTTTCCAGGGCAAACGCACCAAAATTGAACTTTGGAAGCAGCACTGCAACCCCAGCTACTGGCACCACGGGGGGCTTTGGATTTGGTAGCTCAGTACCAACCAGCGCGCCCTCGAGTCAAGCAGCAGCCGCCCTTCTGGCTTTGTGTTTGGATCTGCTGGCACCACCACTACCACCAGCACCACCACCGCTCAGTCTGGGACAACTGGAGGGTTTACTTTTTCCAGTGGTAGCACAACTCAGGCCGGAACAGCCAGCTTTGGCATCGACACTGCAGCTCCGCAAGCAGCACCCACGGGGTTGACCTTTGGAACAGCCCCTGCAGCTGCTGCCACCACTGCTGCCACCGTGGGAGCTGCAACCCAGTCAACAGCCCCCTTCAGCCTCGGAGCCAGTCGGCAGGTGAGTGCCTGGGCTTGGAACGGCAGCTGGAGTCAGGAAGCCTGTCAGCATGGAGGGCAACTGGGGATGGTGTGGAGGCTCTGCAGCTTCTTGCTTCTGCGGGCGTGAAGCGAAGCGAGCGGCTAGAGTCAGTGGTTTTTCCGATACGGATGTCCCTGGGGTCTCCAGTGATGAGTAACAAATCGCTCTTCAGCCTTTGGCACGCTGTTTTTATGGGAAGTCGATGACTCCAACCTCCTATGTTATTGAACTTGTATGGATCATTTATTTTCTTGAGGCCAGCAGATAATACATCTAGAATCCCCCATCCATTGGGATCCTTGCCGATGTGCCTGAATCCACTTGTTTCTTCCCATTACAGCAATTGGCAGAGTTTGAACATGTACTTAAATGAGCTAGTGAGATTGCCTCTTGTCTAGGCCCGTCTGGCCAAAAAAAGCCTGTATTTGTTGGAGTTTCTCAGGACAGCACCTTGGTCTGGCTGATTTTTGTAATTAACCACTGTCTGTCTTCCCAGCAGCAGGAACGTGGCCCCTCCTGCAGAGTCTGGCAAAAGTTCATTTTGCAGCTTTTGATTTATTGTTGGTGACAGCGCAGGCCTGGGAGGGAAGGCCATCAGCTCTGGGGTGAGGGCGATGTTCATCTGTGTTAGAACCATTCTTGAAAGTCTGTGTAGGTAGCGAGCTTGTTAGCCCTAGCTAATTTCCTGGGTAACGCAGAGTAGTTGTTACACTGAATATTGGTGTTTCTCTTGTTGCTTCTACCTTGACGGTCGCTGTGATCAGCAGGAGCTACAGTGTCTCCATAGTAAAAGGTGCGTCTTTTCCTTGTGCTCCTCATTCCAGGTCTAAACTTTGGGTCACTGCCTTCAACAGCAGCTACTTGTGCCCCCACGGCAACCCTGACTGCTGCTACCAGCCAGGGACCCGCTCTGTCCTTTGGAACCAAACTTGGAGGTAGGAAGTGGTTTCAGGACATAATTACTCAAGACTTTGTGAATCTGCTGTCCTTCTGGGAGTAGTTTTCTGAAGCGGAGTCTGGGAATGGGCGAGGAGTGTTTGTTACTGTGAATTTGCAACAGCATCAGTAGTCTGTGAACAGTTCATGCAGCCATTGAACTTGTGTTCTGTATTTTTTATCGTGTCGCACGTACCAAATTGTGTTTTGTGCTTGTTGCGGGAGCGTAGTGGAAGGGAACCACAGGTTTAAAGGGTATATTGGAAAAGAGAGTTGAGGTAGAATGAGAGACAGAAATAGTTTAAAGCTCTTACATCCATAAAAAACCTGGTGTAGATGGGCAAATTTGTGTTGCCTTCTCAGCACGATTGACAAGGTGGTGTGCTTTTTCTGTTTGTAGTAACATCCACAGCTGCCACAACTGCATCTACCACCACAGCCTCTGTTCTTGGTTCAACGGGGCCTACGTTGTTTGCATCTGTAGTGAGCTCTTCAGCACCCACGTCGACCACCACCACGGGCCTCTCCCGTAAGTCACAGCATACAGATTTTATCTGATGAGGGATGGATGAACAGCGTGGTTGGTGCTGCCTCTCAGTAGTGGAGCTGTCGATGCTGGGGGAGAATTCCAAAGGCCAGCTCTTTTCACTGTTTGCCACCCTCGTTCTTTGTGATTTCTGGTAGACTGTCTTCAGTGGGTGAGGCACGGAGGGTTTTGTTCAAAGTAAAGCCCGCTTTGGATTCAGAGTGGGCAAGCAGCATGTGGCAGTTTTGGCTGTACGTGAGTTTCTTGGTTTCTCTGTCTGGGAAGTGTCGCCACACTGAGCTTTCTAGTGACATTTTAGCTGCTTTCTTCCAGGCTCCAGGGCCCGAGTCTGGTTGCGTCTGCCTGTGGCTCTTGGGGTAGGTGTTGGCACTTCGTTAAGAACAGTGGCCTGTGACAGTGGAGATGCCGTGTGCTAAGCACAAGTATTCACACAGGTGCATGTTTGCAAGTTCCTCTGGCAATAACTGGCAAATTTCTCCTGGCAAAATTATTTGTATGGCGGGAAATAGTGTTTGCTTTCTGACAGCTTTAAGGCAGTAGCCAAGTTCTGATCCTGGTTAATACAAGTAAAGACCAGATGGAGGTGGGTGAGCAGGCAGGGTAGAGCTTTTCCATGGGGTACTGCCTTTAATGGCTTACGCAAACTCTTAACGTTGCCTTCTGTCTACAGTTGGTGCCCCTTCCACTGGGACAGTCAGTCTTGGAACGCTTGGGTTTGGATTAAAAGTTCCTGGAACAACAGCTGCTGCAACAAGCACTACCACTGGTAGGACTAGCTGCTGTGGAAGTGGCTGAAGATAAGGAAGGCTGACTTCAGTACTCTGAGGAGGCGTAAAAGGCCACGCTGGTGTAGCAGCACAGCAGTGTGATTTCTAATGCCCTCCAGCAACTGAAAATAACACAGTATTTCTTTCTCTGATCCTCATTTTCCATCTCCCCAATGCACAGTTACTTATGAGAGCCCTTCTGTGGACACCCATCCTGCTTTGGGTGAAGGAAAGCCCATAGGCTTTGATGTTCTGGTCTGGAGCAACGTAAAGTAAATAGATGAGCTGCTCCTTCTCTAACCTGCCTGTGTAGGGGGGAATTGCTCTAAGAGGTGAGGGAGAGATGTCCCAATGGCGGAAGGGGGAAGCCAAAGACTTGTGGGGAGTGTTAAGGAGAGATGTTTTATATTTCAGTTCTGCCCCATTGGTCTGTTTCTTCCACATTACAAGTTTCACAGTGTAGGATTTCTTTTGCTTCTCTGCCAAAAAAAAAAAAAAAAAGCAGAGGTAAGTGCTGTATTGAAGTGGCGAACCTGCAGTGGAATTTTCTGCTGAACAGGGTTGATGTTCAGGACTGAACATCCTTTTCCAGATGCAGTACAGGTCAGTTTTCAGTGTGATAACATGGATGGTGCTCAGCTCTCAAGGTCTTTCTAAAGCTTGTTTTCGGAGTGACTGTGAAGAATTTGAGTTCAGTGCCCAGGCGTGCCTTGTGACTGTCTGAGAGAACTATCTGATAGATGCTCTTAGCTCTGTGCAAACACAGAATTCTCATCTTCTGCCAAGATGTAGGAGAGGAACTGGGTGTGCTGGTAGTTATTGGTCCTAGTGTTAAAAACACGAGGAGATTGAGAGGTGTGTGGGTTAACGCTGTGTTTCTTTGCATAAGGCGTGGGCCAAGTGCAGGCTGCCAGTGCAAGTTTTACTAGAACCACTGGTTAGTCGTTCTCAGTCCACTACTCTTGTGTCCAGCTGCACTTCTTTCTCTTCTGGGCAGACGTGGGATTTGCTTTTTGTCCCTTCAAAGGGACCTATTTGAGCTCATACAGCACTGTGCTTAGGAGTGCATATTGGAGCTCTTCTGGATTTGTTGGAGAGCAGATGTGTCCTCTCCTGTTGCTTGACTGAATCTCTCCTTTCAGGCACTACTTCTGCTTCTGGCTTTGCTTTGAATCTGAAGCCATTAACTACGACTGGTGCTATTGGAGCTGGGACTTCCACAACTGCCATAACCACAACAACCCCCAGGTGAGTATTTTGTTGTAACTGAGTGTTTCTCGATTGGTGCAAGAGGCAGTATTAATGTTGGCATCTGGTGGAGGAAGGGGAAATGAGTGCTGTGGTGTTTTATTTTGGTTTTTTGATCTTGTGTTGTGTATTGTCTGGCGCTTCCTTTCAGTGCGCCTCCAGTGATGACTTATGCCCAGTTGGAAAGTTTGATAAACAAGTGGAGTCTGGAACTGGAAGACCAAGAGAAACACTTTCTCCATCAAGCTACGCAAGTGAATGCCTGGGATCAGACACTGATAGAGAATGGGGAGAAGGTAAGGTGACATCCAGTGTAACCTGGGGTGGCTTGCTTAGATCCTTAAAGCCTTCAGTGTTACTGATGCAGCGAGCCATCTAGTGGGACTTTCTACTGTGAGAAAAATAGATGTGAATTATTTCTGTGAGCTTTTTGAAAGACTGGATGTTTGTCTGTTCTGGTCTACAGGCATTGAAGCTTGGCAGTCTGTTCTGTAAGTTTACACGATGATAACAAGTTATTTTGGGAATAATTAGGGAAAGCGAGAGGGAAATTGACAACTTCGATAATCTGGTTGTGACAGAGCTGAAAGATGAAGTAGAGAGGTTAAAGGGGATCAGGGAACGTGAGGAATTAGGGGACAGGGAGCAATGGCACAAGGTCCCTGCTCGGCGTGGCAAGCGCAATTGCCTGGCAATTCCCTCGCCCCCCCCCCAGGTGTCCTTATGTAACAGGTACAGTGCTCTGCAAGGAGAACTGGATGACAGGAGGTGATGGTTGTCCCTGCTTGGAGATGTCTCCAAAGCCGGGTTGGACTGCTGTTGGCATTAAAACCTCATCAAAAGAGGAAAATATAGACGAGGGCCCATGCAGAGGGTTGCCTAAGGTGAGTCAGTCCGCCCATGATTTCTGACTGCCTCTGTTAAAAGAAAAAGGAAGATAATTGTCGTAGGTGATTCCCTTCTGCAGGGAACAGAGGGGCCAATATGTCGACCGGACCCAACCACAGGGAAGTCTGCTGCCTCCCTGGGGCCCGGGTCAGGGATGTCACTAGGAAACTCCTGGTCTGGTACGGCCTCTGAGTATTATCCATTACTGGTAATGCAGGTCGGAACTGATGAGGTAACAGAGAGAAGTCTAAAGGCCATCAAAAGGGACTTGAGGGCATTGGGGCGATTGGTCGAAGGGTCAGGAGCCCAGGTAGTGTTTTCTTCAATCCCTTTAGTGGCAGGAAAGAATATAGAAAGGAACAAAAAACCAGACTTGGTTAACAGATGGCTCAGAGGCTGGTGCCACCGACGGAAATTTGGTTTCTTTGATCATGGGGAGGCTTTCCCTGAACCAGGTCTGATGGCACCGGATGGGACTTGCCTTTCTCAGAGGGGAACGAGGGTCTTAGCGCAAAAGCTAGCAGGGCTCATTGACAGGGCTTTAAACTAGATTTGAAGGGGAAGGGGGGGAATATCAAGAATCGTAAGATATGCTGGAAGTACCTGTGGAACAGAAGAAGGGAATTCCAGCTGCTCCAGCCAGGAAGTCAGATTCATCTGGGGCCCAACTTAAATGCCTTTATGCCAATGCGCGCAGCATGGGGAATAAGCAAGAGGAGTTAGAAGTGTGTGCGCGCCTGTTGGGATATGATCTTACTGGCATCACGGAGACGTGGTGGGATGAATCCTATGACTGGTGTGTCAGAATAGAAGGGTACAGGCTCTTTAGGAAGGATGGGCAGGGAAGAAGAGGAGGAGGAGTTGCCCTCTATGTCAAGGACCAGCTAGAGTGCATGGAGCTGCACCTGGGACGAATGAAGTCCTGACTGAGAGCTTACGGGTTAGGATTAAAGGCAGAGCAGGGACAGGGGATGTAGTAGTAGGGGTCTGCTACAGGCCACCTGACCAGGAGGACTGGGTGGATGAGGGCCTCTACAGACAGATTGGAGCTGCCTCACGTTCACGAGCCCTGGCCCTCATAGGGGACTTCAACCATCCTGATATCTGTTGGAAGGATAGCACAGCAAGGCACAGGCAATCCAGGAGGTTCCTGGAATGCATGGATGATAACTTCCTTCTCCAAGTGGTAGAGGAACCAACGAGGAGGGGTGCTACGCTGGACCTTGTTCTCACTAACAATGAAGGGCTGGTGGGAACGTGACGCTCAAGGACAGCCTTGGCTGCAGCGATCATGAAATGGTAGAATTCAAGACACTTAAAGAAGCAAGGAGGGTGCATAGCAGGCTCACTACCCTGGATTTCAGGAAAGCAGACTTGGGCCTCTTCAAGGATCTCCTCGCTAGAGTACAATGGGATGAGGCCCTGGAGGGAAGAGGGGCACAAGAAAGCTGGTTAATATTCAAGGATCATCTCCCCAAGCTCAGCAGCGGTGGCATCCCAAACAAAGAGAAAGTCAGGTAGGAAGACCAGGAGGCCCGCATGGATGAATAAGGAGCTCCTGGACCAACTCGGGCACAAAAAGAAAGAACGCCTATAGGGGGTGGAAGCAAGGACAGGTAGCCTGGGAAGAATACAGAGAAATTGTTCCGAGTAACCAGAGATCAGGTTAGGAAAGCCAAAGCCCTGATAGAGTTAAATCTGGCCAGGGACATCGAGGGCAACAAGAAGGCTTCTGTAGATATGTCAGTGATAAAAAGAGATCTAGGGAAATGTAGGCCCTCTCCGGAAGGAAACGGGTGGACCTGGCCACCCAGGATATGGAGAAGGCTGAGGTTCTCAACGACTCTTTGCCTCAGTCTTCACTGGCAAGAGCTCTAGCGGCATGGCCCAAGTCACGGAAGGCAAAGGCAGGGACTGGGAGAATGAAGAACCGCCCACTGTAGGAGAAGATCAGGTTCGAGACCATCTAAAGAACCTGAAGGTGGACAAGTCCATGGGACCTGATGAGGTGCATCCGCGGGTCCTGAGGGAACTGGCAGATGAAGTCGCTAAGCCTCTATCCATCATATTTCAGAAGTCGTGGCAATCTGGTGAAGTTCCCAATGACTGGAAAAAGGGAAACATAGCTCCCATCTTTAAAAAGGGGAAAAAAGAAGACCCGGGGAACTACAGGCCAGTCAGTCTCACCTCTGTGCCCGGCAAGATCATGGAGCACATCCTCCTGGCGACTATGCTAAGGCACATAGAAAACAAGGAGGTGATTGGTGACAGCCAACATGGCTTCACTAAGGGCAAATCCTGCCTGACTAATTTGGTGGCCTTCTATGATGAGGTTACAGCATTGATGGATAGGGGAAGAGCAACTGACATTGTCTACCTGGACTTATCCAAAGCGTTGATACTGTCCCACACGACATCCTTGTCTCTAAACTGGAAAGACGTGGTTTTTGATGGATGGACCACTCGGTGGATAAGGAATTGACTGGATGGTTGCTCTCAAAGAGTTATGGTCAACGGTTCAATGTCCACATGGAGGCCAGTGACGAGTGGTGTTCCTCAGGGGTCGGTACTGGGACCAGTGCTATTTAACATCTTTGTTGGAGACACGGACAGTGGGATTGAGTGCACCCTCAGCAAGTTTGCAGATGACACCAAGTTGTGGGGTGTTGCGGACACGCTGGAGGGAAGGGAAGCCATCCAGAGGGACCTTGACAGGCTGGAGAGATGGGCCTGTGAGAACCTAATGAAGTTCAACAAGGCCAAGTGCAAGGTCCTGCACGTGGGTCGGGGCAATCCCAAGCGCAAGTACAGGCTGGGCGGAGAATGGATTGAGAGCAGCCCTGAGGAAAAGGACTTGGGAGTGCTGGTGGATGAGAGGCTCAGCATGAGCCGGCAATGTGCACTGGCAGCCCAGAAAGCCAACCGTATCCTGGGCTGTATCAAAAGGAGTGTGGCCAGCAGGTCGAGGGAAGTGATTCTGCCCCTCTACTCAGCTCTCGTGAGACCCCACCTGGAATACCGTGTTCAGCTCTGGAGTCCCCAACACAAGAAGGACATGGAGCTACTGGAACGAGTCCAGAGGAGGGCCACGAAGATGATCCGAGGGCTGGAACATCTCTGCTATGAAGACAGGCTGAGAGAGTTGGGGCTGTTCAGCCTGGAGAAGAGAAGGCTCCGGGGTGATCTCATAGCAGCTTTCCAGTACCTAAAGGGGGCCTACAGGAAAGCTGGAGAGGGACGTTTTACAAGGGCGTGTAGTGATAGGACAAGGGGCAATGGATTTAAACTGAAAGAGGGCAGATTTAGGTTAGATATAAGAAAGAAATTCTTTACTTTGAGGGTGGTGAGGTACTGGAACAGGTTGCCCAGAGAAGTTGTGGATGCCCCATCCTGGAGGTGTTCAAGGCCAGGTTGGATGAGGCTTTGGGCAAACCTGGTGTAGTGGAGGATTTCCCTGCCCATGGCAGGGGAGTTGGAACTAGATGATCTTTGAGGTCCTTTCCAACCCTAACCATTCTGTGATTTTAGGATGGAGCTTTCAAAGCCAAACCTCTGTTATTCAATTTTCGGTCTGCGAATCTTTACGGACTGTTTCTTGTTTCTAGGAGAGGTTTGTATGATGCTGGCTTTCTCAGTTGCACCACTCTTCTCTTATGAGTTGAGTTTTGAATTCTCATGGTGTAATTCAGTGTCTCTTGTTTCCAGATTACTTCATTACACAGAGAAGTAGAGAAGTGAAGCTTGATCAGAAGAGGTACGAAACTATGAACCGCTAGAGATAATTTTGTTTCTGTTTTGCATCTTCTAGCGTTGTGGTATGGTTGATCAAGACGGTATATAACCTCTAAGGGGAGTAATTTAACATGTTTTATTTTCAGACTGGATCAGGAACTGGACTTCATTCTGTCACAGCAGAAAGAGCTTGAGGACCTTGTTGACCCCTTTGGAGGAGTCTGTGAAGGAACAGAGCGGGACTATCTACTTGCAGCATGCAGATGAAGAACGAGAGAGGACGTAAGACACGATCTGCTTGAGCATGTGATGAGCAGACTAATGTGGTGATAGTGAATCAAAGAGAAGTAGAGCTGGGATGCATGACAGCACTGATGTGTCAACGGCCTTTGTCAAATATTGTTATGCTGTTTTATGCACGGCAGCTTAGATTTTAGGGATTAGAAATAGGCAGTTGCGGCTGGAAGCCCTTGCATCAGCATGGAAAGCTCTTTGGATGTTGGCCTAATCAGCTGTCTGGGAAGAGGTCACTAATTTTGGCATAGTCTGTAAAAATCAGTGATTATTTAGTGACAGAAGTGATGAGAGCAGAATGCACTATGTGTGGCTCAAGTATCCTTGTAATCCTTAAGTGCTGAATTGTAGCAGACTGTCATAGTTTAACCTAGCCAGCACTAAACGCCACGCAGCAGCTCTCCCACCCTCCCTACCTCCAGGAAATGGTGAAGAGAACTAAAGAGGACAAGAGAAGGAGACTCAGAGGTTGAGATAAGAACAATTTAATAATTATAATTTTTACTTCTAATTTTATTTTCTGTTAGTATCATTTTATATATTATCATATACTATTAATTAATACACACAAGTGATGCGCAGTGTAATTGGTCACTGGCCAGTGACCAACGCTCATCCCGTTTTGGCAAGTCATCCCAAAACCGCAATCCAGAAGGAGTGAGATGCTCAAAAAGAGAGAGAGCAAGATAGAACTCTGAGAGTCCAAGAGAGATTAAACTTCCTGGCCAATCCTCATCTAGCTACTGGACATAACGTTGCATGATATAGAATATTCCATTGGCCAATTTGTGCCTTAATCTAAGCTCGAATCATAAGCTAGGAGTTGTGGTCCTTTGTTCCAGCCATGCTCCCCCCAGACAGCCTTGCACCTGAAAACTGACAAAAATGTGGGAAGGTGAAAAGTCCTTGATTTCTCAGTACCAACTATAAACATTAGTGTGTTAGCAACATTCTTCTCGTAACAAATCCCATACTAAATCCGAAACATGATGGTGCTCCGGCTACTAAAAAGCTAACCCTGTCCCAGCTGAAACTGGACACAGGGTATTAAAAGGAGTGTCTGTGTGTTTCAAGAGATAATAATCTTGAAGAATCTGGAGTGGTTGGTTCCTTCCGTTCTGACAGTACCTTCCAGAAAGCCCTCCACACTATTGCTTGTCAGTCTCCTTGTATCTATCAAGACAGAAAGGGGGTTAGGGGTTGCTTCCTCAGTGTGATGGAATGCTTCTCGTGGTGCTCTTCCATGGATCTGCCAGCCTTGATTGAAAGAGTTGATGGTCCAAAGTTGATGTGACTGGGAGCAGGTCTTCTAAAGTTCACTTTAAATATTCTGACCTTGGTTCCCATGCGTTTTGCAGCTATAAACTGGCCGAAAACATAGATGCTCAGTTGAAGCGTATGGCACAAGACCTGAAGGACATCATTGAGCACTTGAATACATCAGGAGGCCCAGCAGACACGAGTGACCCGGTAATCCAAGCCTTACTCATTTGTGTGTTGCTAAAGACACAAAGGATATTTTAACAGTTCTGACTCTTGGTCTGTCCACTCATGGATACTCTGCTGCTTGTAGTTTCAACCTCGGAAGGGTGTTTTGTTTCATCCTTGGGTTGGTTCTGACTGGCAAAGCTTGCATTATAACACAACACAAGCCAGCCTGACTCATGTACTTGCTCTGCAGTTCTCTTAATGGTCTGTGGTGGTGATTCCTAGGTCTGAACTGAAATAAGCTTAAACCACAGACAAATACTCTAGACCAGCGTGTTTTCCTGACGGTAAAGAGAAGCAAAGCAACACAGTTGCTGCACACATGTCACTGGGAAGGTGGCTGCAAAGTTAGCAGAGCTGTACATATGAGAAATTTGATTGCATCATGTTCCAAAGGCAGGGACAGGCAGGCTGGTTTTTGCTGCTCGTAGTTTTTATGTAGTGTAACAAATGACTTGCACCTTCTCTTTCTACTCAGCTTCAGCAGATCTGTAAGATTTTGAATGCACACATGGATTCGTTGCAGTGGATTGACCAGAACTCAGGTGAGAGTCATCTTGCAGCTTTTTGGGAATGTAAATAGAAAGCATGTAGCATGTGTGCAAGTGTTTCTAGAACATCAATGAATTCCTGTAGATCCCTGAGGAATCTTCTCCTCACCTTCAATGACACTATCCCTTCTGTGCTTGAATCTTCCTGATGTACGTGAAAGGCTTCTGCTGAGAAGCCATTCCTGGCAACAGCTCATGTTTTGCATAAAAACAGTGCTTGAAGTGCATCAGTGCAAAGCAGAGAGGGCTTGAAAACCTTGTGCTTTTTCTGTCAAACTAAGGTTAAATATTTCATTTTCTAAATTGTTGTGGGGTTTCTCTTTGGAATTGGAATACTGTGGGGGGCTGTGTTCAACGTTATCATCCGCCCTGCCACAGTGGGAAAGCCAAATACAGGGAAGACTGAGTAGCATTCATCTGCAGGCGCGGTAGCTCTGGAGCACGGAAACGTCACACGTGTGACATGTGGAGTGTAGTAATGACTTGAAATGTAGTGCAGAGCAGAAGATGCACTCCACAGTGAGAACTCGGTGGTGTAGTTCGTGTTGTTTCTTGTCTTGGATTCACCCTCAACTAGCACACTGTGGTGCTGTACCAAAACCCAACAGAAGAACAGAACTCTTCTCAGGGAGCGCCTCCTGTGAGGGACTCGAGAATTCTGTGGGTTTGACTTGAGCTGATGTTCGCAGCCACGTGGGGGCATGGCAGAGCAAACGAGTGCTCCCCTCACCAGCACCACAGGGCACTGGCTGCAGTGCTGGGAAAGTGCTCCCACCTGGTGTGCTGCTTGGGTGAGAGCAGGCATACTCCTACCCGTGTTTAGACAGTATTATTGGGTTAGGTCAGGATTTAATTGGCTTTTTCTTCCAGCACACAGATGCTAACTCCTGCATTCCAAACATGCCTGTATTGGGAAATCTGCTGCAGCTCCTGTGGCATCGGAATTCTGACTTTATAGAATGTGTGTGAAAATAGCAATCCAATTTCCTCTAAGTTTTTCCTAGAAAGGAGACCCATTTTTTAATCCTCTGTCATTCATTCCTGAAGAAATTGTTTTATCAGTTAATAACGATTCCGTTTCTTTGCTGGGAACTGTACGTCTAAAGAAACAGTTAATCCTCAGTTCACCTTCAAACAAGGAAAAAAAGCAATGACTGTGAGAAATTGCAGGTTTTTTAAAAGGTTAACATACCTCCCTGTTTCCATGGGGTTCTCAGCAAGGAGATTTCCTGTTACTGTGTGCACTTGGGCGGTACGGTGGAAAAACAATGCAAGTTTGAAGTAAGCCCTTGCCAGCTGGGTAGGCCTGAGAAGGAAGCATGCCTTAACATTGTTTTGGGGGGGGGGGGGGGGGAATATGAACCTCCGCCCACTCCCACACCAGAACTAGGACAACTGTGCTGTAGGTGATGGTATCAGTTTTGTTTCCTGAGGAACACCTGCAGCAGCCAGTGATCTTGTCTAGGCATCCCCATACAGAGTGGCTACTAACTGGTCTGACTCATTAAGCCATTATGTGCAACTGTGGCACCTCCTTCAAATGGGTGTTAACCAGCACTGCCACAGTTCCGTGAACTGGGTGAACGTGGACGCAGCGTGGTGCTTCTTCCACAAGTGAAAGGAGTGTTTGGACAGAGTCTTGTTCTGACCTTCTGCCTCTTCCTGAGAGACCCAGAAAGTCTTGCATGGTGAATTTTTGAAAAGTGACAAACTGAAATGTGTTGCTTCATTGTTACTGGAAGATTCTGGGTGTGGCATGCTGTATGGAATAAAAGCTATCCTGGAATATCTATCTCCAAGCCACAGACTGACAGAATGCCATAGCCCCATTGAATAGCTTCTGATAAGCTTTCGTGGAATGAAATTAGAAATTGCTTTAGCTCGTGCCGAGATTTTTTTTTTAATATATATTGCGATGCCTGGTGCCCTCTGTTCAGCGAGGGTTTGCTCTGCTCTCCGATGCGGTGCCCTGAAACTGCAGCAAGCTGGCACAGCAGTAAGTGTCACCACCGTGTCCCAGAACTCCTTCGCTTCTGCCTGCCAGTCCGTGACTGCCTCAGATGCTTTTAGACAACCTCTGCCTTGGAGGGTTAGCCGTGCTTTGTGTTGGATTTTCCTCCTTTGTGCACTCTCCAGTCTGAGGGACTGTCAGAATTCAGATGTTCTCTTTCTTCAGGCTGAACTGCGGAGGGCTGTGTTTTAGGGTGACTGTAAGATTGATCCCTTGTTTCTCCCGCAGCTGTGTTGCAGAGAAAGGTTGAAGAGGTGACGAAGGTTTGCGAGAGCCGCCGCAAGGAGCAAGAGCGCAGTTTCCGGATCACGTTTGATTGAAAGACTCAAAGTTTAAAAGATTAACCTAAAATCTCCACAGAAAACAGATTGTTGGGGACGTAGGTCTGGAATTATATGTGTTATTTTATTGCAGGACAAGAAACATTGCTGTTTGTTCCAAAGCCAGCCTTTGCTGTGTCTGACTGGAATTCACCCGCTCGAGTCTGAGAGACTGCGCGAAGTTTGTGCTGAAAGTCTGTGCTCTTGGTCTCTGTTGTAACTGTGTGCAGACTGGTGAGGTGCACAAACACCGCCCTTGAGGGATTTATGCGGTGTGTGACTCCACGGCTGAGCTCTCCAGTACTTAAATGTAACTTGACAATGTTCAGTTGGGGCTTCATAAGCTTTTAGTCAAGTCCTTCCAGAGATGATTTGATGAAGAGCTGTCCTCAGAAGCAGCTGCAGCAGTCAGAGACACTCTCATTCCTCATTATTGCTAGCTGGAGTTTGTGTTTTCAAATTAGATATGCTTCCAGTATTGAAAGTGAGCCTTGTTTTCTGTACTTTTGGCAACTAACTGCTTTTTTGCTGGTACCTATAAGCAGAATTTCTACACAATTAAAAATTATTAGCAGTTTGAGTAGAAATTTGGTACTTGTCTGGTGATTTGCTGTAGCATAGCTTCTTCAGTCGCAAGGTTGCAGGAAAGATCATAGTCAACGAGTCTGCTTGGAAGACTTTTAAGAGACACAGTCATATCACTGCTTTTTGATGAAGTGTGATTATCATGTGTGTTCCAATGTATCTTTACTAGTAGAGGGATCACAGCTAAATAAGCTGAACTGTCCTCATGTATACTCTCCTTTGCACTTTATGCCTCTTCTGCCAAATGCTGATGGGTTTGGGTAACAGGTAATGAGCTTTGCTTTGTATTTACCTCCCTCTGCCTGTGGCCCCTCCCCCTTGCCTTATCCATTGTCCTCCAGGCAATTACTAGAGTAATGCGAGTTCCTCTGTCACTTTTTTCCCGGGTGCCGGTTTTATCCCTAAAGGAGAGGCAGGGAAGGCTCATAGGTGCCGTGGAGGAGCCTGTTCTGGCGAGACACGTGGGAAACCCCTGCAGACAGCTCCGGACGCTTCCCTGCGGGTTTCCATCTGGGAGCGGAGCCATTTAACTCTCCCTACGGCTGCTCGTCGCTTACTGATTTCAGTTTGAGGCTCACAGCTGAGCAGGGAGCAGGAACCGCCCGGCTCCCCCCGCGTTCGGTGCCGGTATCGCTGCGGAGCAGCCCCGGTGCCGCGCGCGCTCCCGCCCCGCGCCTCCCAGTGGCCCCTGCGCCGCGCGGGCGCGGCTAGGGCTGGCGGCGGCCATGCGGAGGTGAGCGGGGCCGGGCGGGCTTTCCTCGTCTTTCACACCGGCAGCGGGGAGCTCCTGCCAGCCTGTTCTCCGGGGGCCTGCACGGCCCGGGGGTTCCTCCGGCGCCTCCCCGGGCACGCCGTTCCTGCGGAAAGCGGCTTTCCGAGGGGCCCACCGGGGCGGCAGACCCTCCTGCGCCTCCTGGGATCCCAAAGCGGCAGCGAAAGCTTTGCCTCAAAGCGGGCCGCGTGCCCGCCCCTCGCCAGGGCAGGCTCGTTCCGGAACAGCTTCCCGGCACCGGCGGGGGCTTCGTGCCCCGGCCCGCGGCAAGGCCGAGCCGAGCGGGCACCCCGGCCCGGTTTCTGCGGCACCCCGCGGCTCGGCAGGAGCCCGCGGGGCAGCAGCGCTGCTCCCAAAGAGCGGCCGGCAGGGCGCCGCTGCCACCCGAACACGCGTGCTGTCTGCGGGGCCATGGTGGGCGCCGGGTCTGGCCGTCTGCCTGGAAGTGCGTGACCCCGGGAAGGGAAAAGGGCAGAGTGCTGCTCAGATCCGCGGTTTCTCATCTCCCTGCAGTTTCCTTTCTTTGTTGAGTCGTTTGAAACTAGCAGTGTCTGTTTAGATGCTGATACAAAACAACTTTCCAGCAATAAAAATAAGATTACATGTGGTGGTTTTTTTTTTTTTAAAAAAAGCTCCCTGGGGTATTTTTAGTGTTCTCAAAGTACTCCCTTATCTGTTGGCTTTTCTAGTTAACATTAGTGGGAGCTTTGGTTGAGTAGTTTTGGTTCCTTGTACTTTAAATCCCATAAAAACAGTCAAGGAGGTGGAGAGGCTGTGGCAGTGGTGTGTTTTGAGCAGTGTTTCTGTTGCCTTACTGACCACCTCTGTGCTGTGCTTGTGTGCCACAGGGTCAACAGCAGCCTGTCTAGCGATGAGCTCTACTGGAAGACTTGGAGACAGAAGGAGAGAGGCAGCTGAAGAGCCTCCTTCACCACCAGCTTGATACCACTGTCTCCATTGAGCAGTAAGTCCTGATCTGACCCGTGCTGGGGCTGCCAGAGGGGCCAGTGGGCAGTCTGGCCACATTAGGGGCAGCAGCAGTGTCGCCTCACTGGGGCCTCCTCCCCAGGGAGATGTTTGGTGCAGGCTGTTGTCTGCCAAAACAGCTGTGCAAATCCTTCCTCCTTTGCTTGGTCTACTGCCCAGACACTGCAGCAGGAGATAAGCACTCCTTGTCTCCTGAAGCAAACACTGGTAATAACTTATGTTCATCCCCACTAGGCTGGCCTGCATTTGCACCAGTGGGATGTTTGGTGTTACAGTGTCACGAGGTGCCTGCTGCCCGTGTTCCCCAGTTTCTCAGTGCTAAGTTGTTTCTGCTCTTCTATTGCTTTGGGTTACAGGTGCAAGTCAAAGCGAAGATGCTTTGCCCCTGCAGCTTTTACAAGCCTTTTGGGGAAGAGGCTGCGGGGGCTTTGACTTTGTCACAGTTCCAGGCCCTGCAGGAGAGCAACAAAGAAACTGCCTCTCTCCGGGAACTGGGGCTCTCTGACTCAGAGATTCTGCTCTGGAAGAACCAAGCTTCAACAGGGAAGGTAGGCATGCTCTGTTCTGATGTGAGCGTGGTAAGGTCCCTCTAACCCCATGGCCTATGGCACCCTGGTACAAAATTCATGTCCTTTGTAAGCCTTCTGGTAAAAAATGGCTGCTCCATGTATCTTTTGCCTTTAGGCCAACATGATCCCACATTTTGTCTGTACTAAAAGCTATGGTGGAGAGAAGAGTTGGTCCTTTGGAACACAGCAGGACCTGACTGTATTCCTGCCTCAGCCTTGATGGTCTCAAGCAAATCATTTCACCTGTTTATACCTGTGTAAAGAAGGGTTTCAGGGCTGGAGGAGAAAAAGGAAGAAACACTTCAAAGCACCTGAAACTCTTCCTTTCTGTATTCTGACACATCCCTGGCTCCCATGGCTGGCTTGGGATAACTGTCTGTAGGAAGGGTTTTATACATTCTCCTTGGGAGCTTGCAGATGCTTCAAGGGACTTGAAACAGCCTCGTAAAAATAGCAGTGCAGAGCTGTTGGACCAAGTGTGTGATTGCAATGACGTGCTCCTCCTCGGGTGCGCTTTGCAGCAGAGCAGTGCCAAAGCAGGCTTTTCCCCTTCCCCTGTCTTCACGCTTTTCTTTCATGTTCTAGGGACAAGCGACTTTCAAAGTCATCTTGTGTCCTGTGCACTGGAGTGTCGTGCTCTTAATTTGGTAAACCAGAAGGTGCAAACAAGATTTGGGCTGACCTTTGGCTTCCCTCTGTTTCTGCTCCCCTTCCAGAGCAATAGCTGTGTGCAGGAGGAAGCCATCTGCAGTAATCATGGGTTTGCCTCTCTTCAGCTGAAGTCATTACTTGCTTTGGTGTTTAAATGCAAACCCAACCCTGGTGTGGTCTGCATTAAAGCTTGGTTTAGAGAGGGATGGTGTTAATTTAAGAATGAAAATTAATGTCAACAGTGCCAGCTGTTGTATTTGGTATGGAATCAGTTCTGAATGTTTAGAAATAAAGATTAGCATGGAAAACACTACTCTGACAGAAAGAACCAGTAACATTAGGATATATCATCTACAGCTTGTGAAGGAAGACGGATATTTAGAGAGAAAGCCCAAGTCAGGTTGTGATGTGCAGCTTCGTATGTGGAGGCCCCAACGGAGGAATCAGCTGAGGTAGAGAGGACTTAGATTGCCTGTGGAGCTCTTGGCGAAGTACTGAGTGCAGGCTTATGTTATTTTCAGCTGCTAAGTTGCAGCTTTTTGAAAACAAAGTACTACAAATGATTTCCTGAAATTGCTTTTACATATAAACAGCCTTTTGTGCCCCAGGGAAGCTGGGAAATGGTGAATGGAAGCCATACAGACATGGGCCCATGCAGTCAGGCGGGAAGGGAGGGGTACCCATGGGAAAGTCTTTGTTAGATTGTGCTCAGTGCAGGGAGAAAGCTTGGTTTCCTGCCTGAGGCAGAGAGATCTGCCACAGTAATTCTTGAACTGAATTTGAGTAAAGAAGATCCATCTACAGCTCCATTAAAAGTGTGTTCTCTGGATACTGATAGAGGTGGATGGAAGAACAGAAACGCCCCTCCAGAAGTTGGGGTATGTCTGTGCTTTGGCAGCACGAGTCTGGTGAATCTTAGCAGTGCTCTCAGCCTGTGCGGAGAGGTTTATTTATACAGGAACGCACACTGGTAGCCAGGGTTAGCTGTGAGGTCTGTGCTTCAGTAACTGAGTGGTTTCTGGGAGCTGGTTTGTGCGAAGCTGGTCAGGTGTTTAGTCCTCAACATAAACCTACCCTCAGGTGCCAAATGGCAGCTTGGAGGTCCACTTTTCAGCAAATAAGGTTCTCTCAGTAACACTACGGTCATAGACCAAAGTTTGTGGAAACTTGAGCTCAGGGATGCCATAGGCGTGGCAAAAGAAATGCGAGAGAGGGCTTTGTGCAGTTACTGTAGGTGGCCTTGGAAAATGGCTGCAGCTTGCAGAGGCTGGGATAGAGGCACCATCGGACAGGCCAGGGAAAGGAAAGCAGCATAGAAAGGGGCTGTTTCTCCACTTTTCTCGAGAACTGAGGCTTGCTGAGTGGTTGCATTCTGTCCTACCCTTGAAGTAACAGGACCTCTTGATGACCTGCTCTTTGGGGGATGGTTCCTAGTTGCACCCACTCCAGGGCTGGAGGATGTGAAGTTTAACTGCTGGCCATGTCTCTGAAAAGGAGGCACGTGCAATATCTGAGCAAAACTGTGCCTGTCTTCCAGGGCTCTGGGCTGGGAGCGGCCCCGGAGGCCACGCAGGACCGACTTCATGCCATCCAGGAGAAGATGGAAGAGCGTCAGCGCATACTCGCTCTGCCCCAGAGGTTTGCTGGCAGCAAGCAGCTGAGCCGGCGGGAGATGGAGATTGAAAATGCCCTCTTTCAGGGCACGGACCGTCACTCCTTCCTCCGGGCACTCTACCACCAAGGTTTGTGGGCTCAAGGCTGTTCCTGCCTTTGCTCCAGCACAGAGAGCTGGGGTGCGTGGGAGTCCAACACATTTCTGTCTGGCCTTCTGTCCCTGAAGACATGGTTCTGTTTTGGCACTGTGGGGGAGGAGATATTTTCCTCTTTTACACGAGCAGACAGAGAGTGGGCTCTCTGAAGGATTTAATACAGAGGCTTGTAAAGTCTGTCTCTGGAGAGCTTGGATCTGCTTGATGTGCTGCATGTACTGCAGAGCCCAGCTTGGTATGTGGAAGAGCAGCTGGGGTTATACTGTGGTAGAGCCCAGAGGTCCTCACTGAACTGCACTGAGTGACATGGGGTGCCTGTGTGGGGCTAGAGATCGTCCCTTCTCTGATTTAACTGCAGTCTAACAAGGGTGAGAGGGAAGCAAAGGCACAGAGCAGGGAGGAGTAGGAGTGACTTGTTAAAGGCTCCTCCCAGTAGCCGAAGTGGAACTGGAGCCCAGTTGCTGATTTCCAGTACCGTGTCCACAGGATGACAGCACTTCTTTCCCCAGTAGTGTTATCCCTGAGCCTGTGGCTTAATGTTACTTTTCTGGATAGAGAGTCAAGTGTTGTCCAGAAATGGCAAAAAGTGCTCCAGTCTGCTTTAGCTGGAGAACATGCAGGCATGAAGTTCCAGCCCAGACTGATTTTTGTATGTAAGACAGTATTAAATAGAAGACGAGGAGGAACTTCGAAACTCAAACTCCTAAAACACCACTTTGGTCAGTGTTGACGCTGTTCAAGCTATAACGTCCAGCTGACTCAGCGTCCTCTGGCCCCTGCTCCCTCCTTTGGTGTCAGTGTTGTGGCATTTAGCAAAATCAAGAAGCAGCAAGGTTGAGGCTCGTAGGCTGGGAGATGCCTCTCTCACATTTGTCTTCATTGCCATTAAATAAAAGGAGAAATCATTGAAATAAAGGAGATCTCATTGGTGAGTTCATGCATGGACATTCTTAAACCCAGGAACCTAATCTGATGTCCCTGGAAGCAAAGGTTATATTCCCTGTGGTGCTGTAGAAAGGCAGCATAGCACATCCTGGCCATGCATGCAGGAGGAGGAAGCTGTGTTGAAAGAGTCACTAGAATATGCAGAAATGTGGCTGCAGTAGGACATCTGTGGAAGAAATGAGCTCTGTACAGAGCACTGGTAGAGCTGCTGCTGCTCTCTGCAGGTTCATCCTGAGCTGGGACACCAGCACTTGCTGGCTGCTAGGGCTATTCTTGTTTTAAATAACCTACAGGGCCTGGTTGGCAAATATATGGAGGCTGGGCTGGAACAGTGTCTTCTGTGTTTCGTCCTGCAGTCTGTGCGTTTTCCGGGTTCTTGGTCTTAGTCACATTACCATGTTTCTCTGTTGTGGATTAGATGACACTCAGAAGAAGATAACAGATGAAAAAGACCCCATGGTTCATCTGGAGAGTGTTTACCAAGAGCTGCTGAGCAAGAAGTGGCCTGAAGAAGTCCAGCCTTCCAAGAGTGACCCATGCTTGTGCTCTCCCCTGGCTCCGCAGGGGCCTGTGGCTGAGCAGTCATCACTTCCAGACCAGGAAGAGCAGGCAGAACAGACAAGAAGTCTCGGCCTTCCTGCAACAAGGTCCCACCAGTGTCCTCCAAGGGTTGTGATTATCAAAGACCCTGTAGAGTTTGTCCCGGAAGAGGAGATCTGCAAGAACCGTCTCTCAGAGGAAGAACTCCGGAATATACCCAGGTTCTCGTCCTACCATCCTGGGGAGCCCAACAAGGTACATTGAGATGAACGAGGATTATTCTTCTTCTCGCTAGCATGCCCTGAAGCTGCTTCAGCAGGCAGAGGCTCCTTTTTGCCATTGGCTTGGTCCTTGGTTGATCCTCCCAGCCAAGGGAGAGCAGCCTCCACTCACACCTTGGCACTGTGGGAGACCTTTGGCTCTAGTGGGAAGTCACCTGGCCTGGCAAAGAGCTGTACTTCAGACCCTAGCCCTTCCTGGCTCTGGCAGGTCACTAGTCAAGATGCAGTCTCCCTGTTTGGGCCTGACTGAGACCAGCTGTGACTATTCAAACTGTGCTTAACTGGTAGCTGGAGCTTGTTGCGTTTTATAAATAACTGGAGCTATCAGCGCTTGTCACAGGCAAGTACAATGAGGCCTTGAGTCCAGAGCTGCCTTCCTCTGTACACCCACCTGTCTTCCAAACTCCACCATTAGCATGCGGGTGGGAGGACTCTGGGGTGGCAGAGGGGCTGAACTGATTCATACCTTCCAGGTGTACGGACTTGAGACCAGGTTGAAAGGTGTCTGTCTGCATGGCACAGGCCGGCTGATCCTCTGTGTCTCTGGAACAGGTGCTGTATTTGAAGAACCTGGGCCCTCACGTGACGATGAAGGACCTGGTGTCCTTGTTGCTCGGTTCCAGAAGGAAGACAGCCCACCGATCCAGTTCCGCCTCCTGAGTGGCCGGATGAGGGGTCAGGCTTTCATCACCTTCCCTGGTAAGTTGCTGCTTCATGCCTCTCAGTTATTCCCTGGCCACGAAGGTGCCACATCCTCCTGCAGGGTACTAGGCTGGCACCAAGCCTGCTCTCCGAGGAGGAGGAGGGGAGTTCACTCCCTCATCTTCTTATCACGTCATAATCTTTTCCCTGGGTTGGAAGAGGATTCATCAAAACAGAAGGGATTGCAGTCTGTTACATCCCATATTCATATTTAGCACATTGCTCTGGCTGGAGGATCGCAGCACTGCACTGTGTGGTGGTGCAGGCTTAGGGTCCATGAGACAGGAACATCTGTGTGAGCATCATGTGCGTCTGTGCCAGAACTTGCTGCGTAACCTGTGCCCGTTTTGCCCTTGTGTTGCAGATACTCAGTCGGCCCAGGATGCCATGCTGTTGGTGAACGGGTACAATCTGCAGGGAAGCCCATGGTGATGGAATTTGGGAAAAGCAAGGGACTTTCACCAGAAGCTGACTCTGCTGTTGTCTGCCCCTCTGCTAGAGAGGACCCCCCTGCCAAGTAAGGGATGGGTAGCCGGGAACCTTGTGGGTTTGCATGGGCCATGGGAACTCCTCAGTCCATAACTGGGACAGTGAAGGACTGTTAGGAGTTAACATGCACGTTCATAAAACTTGAAGTGGGAAAGGGAGATAGCTGGGGACTAGGCTCTTCCTTGAGAGAGGTGGGCACTCTCTTTACACCGTTGGGGTGTACTGTTATTTTCCTCCTGGTCTACGTGTGTGTGCTTTCTCAGCACTTTGTGGCATGGAGGGAGGGAGGAAGCCATGTAAATAAAGGTATTTATTATGGTATTTCCTTAATGTCTGTTTTTTCGCCTTTGTCCTGCACAAATCTTGCAGAACTGAGTGTGCTGCACTCTGCTGATGCAGCACTGTGTCATCAGAGTTCGCTCCCGGCCCCTGTGCTGAGAGCTGGAGTACCTGACTGATGCGGGGACTGGTGAGGCTGCTGCCTTTCCTTTCGTGGCAGCAGATACGTTGCTTTAAGACAAGCGAAAAGGCTGCCCTTTTTCTTCCAGACACTTGGCTGCACAGGTATCTAATTATGCAGCTTTAAGCTCACAAATATGTCTTGGCTTCTCACTGCTGATCCCCATTAAAGCACTGTGGCATGGAGGATGGTTGCTCTGGTGGGGCACCATTGTGACAGACATCATGATTTATCTGCTGACCTGTTCTAGTGCTTTTTGGGAAAAAGGCAAGCTAACATCATACACTTCCCACATTATCCCAGAGCCCTTGGGAGAGCAACGTCTGAGCTCTTGGTGATGGTGGCTGAGGGAACCCAGGCGTTCCCAGCAGAGCTGAGTTGCAAGCTTCCTTTGTGTACCTAAATACAGCCACGTGGAGAAGAGGAATGTTCCCAAGAGCCCTGGTTTTCTCCCTGCTGCCATCTCCTCCTGCAGGCTGGCTGACTCCCTGCACAACCGTCCTGGTAAATGCACTTGCAAAAACGCAAAGACACACTGACTGGGCTAAGGCTGCGCTAGATCTACAAGGTTCTGGTTCAGAGCAAACTGAAAAACTTGAGAAAATGTGCTGTGGTGTTGCCGGAGCACCATCCTTGCCCTGGCTTTTCTGGAGCTGTGCGGCCCTGGAGCTCTGTGCCCTGGGCTGCGGCTGCTGCTGGCCACTGCCTGGGCTGAGCTTTGCTGGCACAGCCCCTGCCAGCCTGGCCTTAGCACTGCCACCCACCCCCAGCCTCTGGTTTCTGGCCCCTCCGCTCGCTGAGGGGAGAGGCTGGAGCCTCCCCACGCCATTCCCCAGCTTGCCCGAGCTGCGGCTCGCTATGGGTATTGCCATCTTCTTGTATGGCACTGGGCACTGCCATGTCGCAGTGCTGGCAGGGGAGCAGGGGCATATAGAGCTTCAGCTGCCATCCGCCCGCGCAGGAGCCGCTGTCGTGCCAACGTGCACGGGCTGCCGTCTGGTGGCAGGCGGGGGGCTGAGGGAGTCGGTGGGTGCGGCTATGGCTGGCACCGAGGGGGGATCTGCCTCTGAGCCGTCAGTGGATCTGCACAGCTTGCCCGCAGCTCCCACAGCCACGGCAGCAGCAGCGGTCCCCGTTTATCAGCATCCCGCTGATGTCGTGGTGTCCCACATGCGTTGTGCTGCCTGGCTCCAGCACACCTGCCCTGCCTCGCTGCTGGGAACGATGTTCCCAGCCACCAGAAGGTTTAGCCAGCTTGCCACCTCCTTTCCCAGACACAACCTCCTGTTTTGAGAGATGATGTTTGGCAAACTCCTTTTGCTCTTTGGAGGGTAAAGGGAGGGAGGGAACAAGGGTGAAATACTGTTATTTCTTACTACCCAGGTTTCTTTTTCTATGGAGCATGGTTCACATTGCAGTGTGACAGCTAAGCTTTTCTGCATTGATGTTGTGGAGCTTAAGGGTCACCTTTTTCTAACTTAGGAGGATAATGGGGCAGGAATGAATCATCACAAACTCTACTACATGCTCAGGTAATGAGTTATGAGCCCTCCCCCATCCACCTGCTGGGTTGGATTCTCCTCTCTCCTGCGAGTGTTGCCACTGGCCATGGCTTCCTATTGTAAGCATCCAGCATAATATATACACCTCTCTCTGCTTCTTCCTTACCTTCCCAGTATGCAGAGGTGCAAAATTACTGCTCTTACACATGTACGCAGCCTGCCTCAGTGTGTAATGGGTGTTCCAGGGAATCATAGCAAACTTTTGCTTGTCATTAACCACCTGACATAAGCCATTTGGCTCCTTGGTGTGCAAACTGTAAGAAACAGGAGGTACTTTTGTGCTGGGACATAGAGAAGATCCACATAAAACTGAAGTACGTGCCTGAAGTCAAACCAAGAGTCCTTTTCTGCAGACTCACGTTATGGAGGAGTTCCCCTCTTGTCCGTCTTACCCTGTGAATGCTGAAATTGCCAAGCTTTAGAGGACGTGTTAGTCTTTCTGTGTGAAGTATTTTTCTATAGTGATGAGAGAGACTGAGGCAAGAGATTTGAAGCATCATATGTGTGATAAGGACTTTTAGTTCAGTAGGACTTGTCTTGTAATTACATAACCAATGTCAATGAAAATAATTTTTAAGCTCTTACTTGGACGATTAGTGCTGCAAGCCTTACAGCGAGGGTATATGCCTTTCCAGGACGTTTGAGCCCAAACACAGAACAGACCTTTGCCAGGATGTGTTTTTTTTGCCAAAGCAGCTGTGCCTCTTGATGCTCCTTGGTTGCCTCTTGGACTAGAGTTTTTTAAGGCGGAGGAAGGAGTCTTTTGATTGTGACACTCATGCCCTTTCTCTTTTGCTGTAGCTCATCTGCAGGGGTGAAGGGGCTGGGCTTTGGTTTTGTTTCTGTCGGACCATTCTGTTTGATATAAGCAAATGTGGAGGAGAAAGCAGAGGAAGTGTTTCTTTAATACAGAAGACACATAACCACAGCTCTTCATAAAGTGAGTGGGTTTCAGGAAATACAAACCACCGGCCCTGTCATCCTTTGTGAGAGGTGGGGCTTGGTGCAGAATTATGAGAACAGGCACATGGGGTTTGCCTGGCAGGCTGTTGGCCTGGGTGTACAGTGCTGGAAACAGGTTGCCTTGCGCCCTCTGCTTCTTGATTTCCCTGTCGTAATGTAAAAATGTTGCGGAGGTTCTTAGAGTAAATTAGGGTTTAGAGTGCTTCCCTAAGTTCTAAAGAAACCCTCCTTGTAACTCTTCCAGGCCATTTATGTGGTTTCTTCAGTGCTGAAGGCAGTACAGGACTGGCAGGATTTGGCATTTTTACCAGCACTGCAGCCATCCCGAGTCTTCCCTATTGAACAGGAGCGAGGCTCCCCTTTGCAAAAGTTAAGAGTGGTAATGTGGACCTGTGCTAGAGTGAGGCAGGTGCTCCCTGTTTCCCGCTTGCTTTCAGCTTCAGTTTCACAGAGAAGACTGTGAAGAGAGCCCACCACATCCATTGGACTATATGGGTTCAAGTCTGACTCCATGCAGCTGCGGAAGGATGCCATCATTTTCACCAAGACTGGAGGGGCTCTCAGCATGGGGCTGCTTTCCCAGACCTGCATGGACCATGTCCATGCTGCGACAGTGATTATCCCACTGGTGTCATTCAGCCAGCAAAATGATATCCTCCCGTGGCTGAGTGGCTGAGCTGCCACCCTCCTCCAAAGGGACATGGGGGGCCAGTGGCACTGTGTCGTGGTTTAGGCTGATCCGGCAGCTAAACTCCACACAGCCGCTCTCTCACTCCTTCTCCAGTAAAGTGGAGAGGAGAAAAAATGTAATAAAGGAACTGAGGGTCAAGACAAGAACAGAGGGAGCACCCACCAACCATGGTCCTGGGCAAAACAGACTCGGTTTGGGAATAAACCAATTAATTTTATTAACAGTTACTTTGAAAAGATAGAGACAAAGAAAACCAGTTAATCGAGAGGATAAAAAGAAAACAAGGCCGATCTTAAAAACAACACACACACCCCCTTTCCTTTTCTTCCCGGCTCTACCTCCTCCCCCCAGCAGCGCAGGGGGACAGGGAAGGGGGGAGTGCAGGTCAGTTCATCCATGTTGTTACTGCCGCTCCTTTCTTAAAGGAAGAGGAGTCCTTACACCCTTTTTCCCTTGCTCCAATGGATCCCCTACTTGCAAGGAAAATCCACAAACTTCTCCAGTGTGAGTCCTACCCGCAGGATGCAATCCTTCCCCATCGGATTGCTCCAGTGTGGGCTTTACCACAGTCTCAGATTCTTAGGGAGCTGTTGCCACTCGCTCCGGCGTGGGTCGTTACACAGACTCTAGATGCGTCTCTACCTTGTCGTGCATCCCATGCTTCACAACCATCCTCAGGGCCAGGCATCTCTTCTTCAACGTGAACTTCTCCACGGGCTGTGAGTGGGTCTCTGCCGCACTGAGTCCATCCTGGCTGCAGGGGGCCGCCTGCTGTCTCGCCACCGGTTGCAGGGGAAACTCAGCTCCGACATACCTTGTCCCGTTCCATCTTCACTGACCTGGTGTCTGTGTCGCTGTTTCTCTCAGATCTCAGTCCTCTCTGGGTGAACTCGGCCCGGTGGGCACCCCGGGAGCAGGGCTCTCCCTGAGTTCCCCAAGCAGCTCCGCCGCAGCCATCCTCAGCAGGTGGTGCTGGCCCGGCGTGGGCAGCCCCTGGCCGGGACCCAGAGGGCGGGGGCAGCGCCCTCTTCCCCTCTCCTCACTCCTGGGCAAAGGCATACCTTTCCGGTTCCTTTGTCCCAGCTTAAATAGGGCAATTCGCAGAGGCACCGATTGGCTCAACCCCGAGGGGGATGGGAGTCTGATCTGGTGGCCAGAACTGGGTCTAACCTGGTTCCAAAACCAGGGAAGTCACAGGGACCAAATTCCCTCTCCTGCCACCAGAACCCCCCCATATCAAACCATGACACACTGCTGCTATGCTGAGGCTCAGGCTGCCTGTGGCTGCCCCTTGACCACGTGCACGCAGCACAACATTTGGAGAGGGTGAGGATAAACTGTAATCAGTGCTGTGCCTGGAGAATCCCTGCGCCAGGCCTTGGTGTTAACACACTGCCATGCAGCATTATTCCCTTGCCCTTTGTCTAGAACTGTTGTGTGTGTGCTTGGGGGCATTTGCCACCAACCTGGCTCCTGGAAGCCTTTGCAGTCATGCCACCAACCTATGGGCTTACCTGTTTCTGTCCCTTTCTCCCCTGCCATGTAGACCCATGTACACATCTCCTACCTGGGGGCTATACTCTCTGCTGCTTTTCTGCACCTGTAATGGACTTTGGTGCTGCATTGCATGCTGGCATACTTCCACGTGGTGTTTCCTTCATGCCAAGGGAGCTGAGAATATACAGCTTCCCAGCACTGCTTGTACGTTATCAGCTGGCATGACATTCCTGCCTGCAGCTCAGCTTGATACATTCAAGTGTTTTTCTTCAAAGCATCCTACTGTCATGTCTGCCCTGGCTCAGTCTTTCTTTGAGACCATCCTCCTCAGTCTCTCCTGTGTCACACTTCCCTGGAGCGTCAGGCCTGTGGACAGGTCTTGCAGCTGGATTTTTTTGTGCTTCTGTGGCAAAAGGGAGGCAGGTGGACTGGGCAACCCTGATCTCCTTGACTGTGACTTCTAGAGAAAATGATTGTTACTGAAGACTCTGTGCCTAGCCTGGAGCATACCCTCTTTAACACCAAGGAGGAGCTGCTGGCACAGTTTAATGCCATTCCAGGCAAACAAGGGCGTGCGCATCCTCATCTGGAGCATTCACAGGTACAGGACTGCGGCATGTGGCGAGGCAGTGATGCCTCGAGGATCGAGAGCTAAAAGCAGAGGACAGCTTCAAGATAGCGCCTGGCCTGGGTGGTCTAAGCCTGCTGTCATCCAGCCTGACCAGTGGAGGAACAAATGCAGGGATTTCTCCCTCCTCCTTCTGTATGACTGAGTGCTTGGGGTGCCATGCTGGCGTTAGGAGAGATGCGTCTAGTTCTGTCTGTCACCGGCATGCTTTTTTTTCAGAGGAAACCAATAATACATTTACTTCCTCTCCCATCTGTGCAATGGAACTTCCGTATTTCTGTGTTATCAAGACTGTTCTGAAGTGTTCTGCTACTTTGGTGCTCTGCACAGAATATCTGTAATTAAATGACTGACTAATGAGATCCATGGAGCGTGTGAAATGCGCTGTTTTATCTGCTCCTCAGGAAGTTCCCTTGGGATCCTGATACAGAAGAGCAGACCAGGGTGCTGATGATGGAGGAGAGTGTCTTTGGTTTTGTTTGATGTTTTTCAGAAATAAAGATGGGAAGTCTGAGCTGGATTTTGATACAGACAAGCATGATATTTGGATAGCAGGCTTCCTTGCAGACGATGGGGAGATTCCCAGTAGAAAGGTTCTGCACTCTCAGAAGATGGTTCCAGAGTTTCCTGGCTCGGAAATGGAGTACCCATTACATGTAAGTTGATGAGGTGAAAGGGAGCAGGATGGCCCTTCCCCAGATTTGTTCTGTGCATGACTCAGAGGATGAAAAACATTAAATCCAAACTAGATTTTGGGTTCACCTGGAAAAGACTACATGGGACTAGAATTCTCCTGCCTGTTCGTTATGCTGTCCCCTTTCCTAGGCATACTGCAGTATCTTGTACCTGAAGCCTCACGTGCAGATTGTCCTGCAACAGAAGAAGGTGACCACTCAGCTGATTGCCAAGAGCCTGGCCAATGCTGAGTAGGATTTTGACAAGCAAAGATTCATCGTATCCTTTCTGCCACCTCTTGTCACTCTGCTCCCACAGCAGCCTCAACACGCGGCAGGGTTCCAGATCAGCCAGCTGGGCTCAGGCACATCTGGTCTGATGCATAGAGAAATCCAGGATTTAAATGAATAGAAAGCCTCAATTATCTTCTCCTTCCTATCTTCTGGTCACCTTTGAGAAGCCAAATCCTGATGTGAAGCTCAGAAGGGAGCCCTGAAAGCTGCTTCTGCTGGAGCAGTGGATGATAGGGCTCACAGCTCACCTTGTACATGAGCCAGTTCCTGCCGTACTCCAAGGCTGATGTGCTGTGTCAGGGGCGAATGAGGTGGAGAAAGGCTTGAGGCTTTTGCTGACTGGTCAGTTTTGCTTGGGAAAATACCCGCTGAAACGATTTTAAATGACAGCATTATTCAATTCAGTGCAAAAACACTTTATCAAAATGTATAACGAGACCAGAAAAGCCTTTATTCCCCTCTGTCCCGTCATCAGCAGCTGGTTGCTGACTTTTCACAGCTGACTAGAAGTTGGTCATTGAGTTCTTGGAGCATGTTGATTCTCATTCCCAACACCTGCTCCTAGGCCACCCCAACTATTTGGGAGTAAAATGAAATTTTTGGCTTACCTGTTGGCATGTGCTTTTGGAGAGCAGTATCCACAGAACAGAAACCAGTATCCCCAAGTAAAGCAAGTGCAAAGAACAATTACCATTCAAATCTTTTCCGGAAAAGAAGTTTGCTTAAGCTGTTTGAACTACACCTGAGCATCTTTTATCTCACTTCCTCTTACATGCTTTAAAGGTAATTTTGTGTCATGAATTTCTGTGCTTATGTTATATGAAAGATAGACCAAAGATGAAAAGGTGTTACTTAAATTGTGTACCTACGTACTTAGTCAGGAATTGGAGAACCAACAAAGCTGCTTTCCTGCTTTTGTAGCTTTGCAGTGGTTCATCTGTGTGCTAATGCTCTCTCCAGGGATTGCACAGCCACTGTGTTTTTGCGTGATTTGCAGAAATGCAGCAGGATAGAAACCAGTAGTGGTGTAGTGCCCAAGCAGTAGGTGGTTTTCCACCTGCTTTCCAAGATGCTTTGGCCTTGCGTAGCTGGTGTGCATAAAATAACAGATCCTCGAGATTTGGCGTTTAGCACCTGTTGTGTACAGATGAAGTAGCATTGTGTTGGAAAGCACGTGATGACTATGTACATTGCAGACGCATTAGCTCTGACTCTAAGAGGTAGGCAAATTAAATATAGGTAGACAAAAAGTGGTTAACAAAATATTTTATCTTAAACCCACAGTTCCCATCTAATAGTGGTCTGCCTACAACTGAATTTGGGAAACTGGAGTCTGCTGCAGGAGAGATTGCTCTTCTTTGATGGACCTTAGGTTGTTCATTAAGATTTCTTCAGCCCTGGTGGATGTGCTTGATTTGGTTTTGTAAACATTGGTCATATTCTCTTTTAATCACAAGTAAAGTTATTAGGCATTAGTTACCTCATTTGTGATATACTCCAGGGCAGTTTTCTTTGGCCAGAACCTTGCCTGTTCTGTTACCAGGGTAATATAAATGCGTATCAGACTTCCTATTAAAGCCATAACCAAGGCATACTTTGACTTGGCAGTGACAGACTGGCTCCGCTCAGTACAGCTGTATCCAGCTCCCCCCCAGTCAGTTATGTGTGTTCTTCACTGTGATTGTTGTCTCTTTTACTACTTTTGATCTGGGAGAGAGGAGAATGGGGCTTTGCAAAAAGCAACTTTGTCTTAGATCCTTGCTTCTTCATTGCATAGTGTCCAGAGTTGAACAAGAAGACCTGGTGTGTCCCTAGGATCGGATCAGCGTGTGCATCTGCACAATGGGTGCCTGTCTGGGTTTTAGGTCACTAAAGATGTCTAGCTACTCTTTAATACTGCTGTGGATGGAGGTGCTAGCAGAGGACGGGCAGCCTGCCTCTCCTCCGGGGTGATTTACACAAGGGGATCTGTACTGGCAAGACAGTCTGGACTCTGTTAGGAAGTGGTCACTGAAGCATTTGCTCTAGGTGTTATCTTGCAGCAGTATGTCAGAACTATTGCATGCCTTGGAGGTGACCATCTTGCCACAGGTTATTCTGGTCTGTTAGTCAAGCCAGCCTCTGCTCTGCTTTCTGGCAGAAAAGCTTCAGTATTGATACCCAAAATACTTTGTGGCGGGGGGTTGCCAGTGTCTGTACCTCATATGTGCTGTTGACATCCTGCTGTTGACAGGCTATGGTGTTGCCATCAACCTTTGCATCAGGTGTTTTGGGTGTCAGCACTCCCTGAGAGCTGCTACTTTTCATTCTGAGCAGAATTGGCTAAAGCAGCTCTTTCTGTTCATTTCTGGCCCCTGGTGCAAGGGAGGAGGTGTTGATTGGTATAACTGAATGCAAACTTCCTGAATTGAGCATACAACAAAGAGGATTTTGCAGAAGGCAAAGGGACCCTGTGCCCAAGGCTGCTACTTGGAAAGGGTTTTGCTGTGATACAGCCTTTGTTCTTGAGCACTGCACAGTTCTTAGGTCTGTTTATTGTGAAACAGCCCCAGATTGGCCCGTTTTTTCCTTCTCTAGTGCCCCTAGAGAGCACAGAGAATTTATCCTGAAAGTCTGGTGCAAACATATAGCCTTGGGCTGAGGAAAGGAACACAGTCTTTCTGTTCCTCCAGCTCATTCCATCACAAGACTCCAACCCTGAGGAGACTCCTCCAAAATAAAATGGAGGCCTGTGTTGTGTACACTTCAGCAGAGCTGCCCAAACCAGGAACAAAGCCAAAACAAAAAAGTCAGATGCTCATGTGGAGCCTGCAGTTATGGGGTGCAGCAGAAGCAGGCAACATCCTCCCTCCAGGTACTAGCCCCTGCTTCTCCTGGTGACGCAGCACTCTGCATTTTGAGAAAGGCTGCACTTGAGGAAGGCTGCACTTGAGGAAAGGGACCTATAGCCTGAATATTTATGGTTATATTGGCCCATTTTTTCAGCTGTGGGGTGGGTGACACAGAAAGGCTGCTAAGGTGCCAACCTAAAACCTGCAATCACAAGGCTAAGTCAGGTTCTTAGGAAAGGGGTTTGTGTTTGCCCTGGTTGTTCCTTGCACTGCTTGTTGTGCCAGTGGGAGTTGCCCAGCTTCTTATGGAGTTCTTCCTTCCTAAGAGATGATCCCTGTGCTGGAACAGAAACGCAATGCCTACTGGAAGGCAAAGATGGCATGGATGAACTTGGGAAACATGGATGCAGCTTGCATGATAGCGTAGCAACCAGTTTGCCACTGCTTTGATCTTTGCTAGCAGTAAAGGCCTGGGAGTTTCCTTTGGCCAAGGTGGGGTGGGAATGTGCCATCAGGAGGAGCAGAGGCCACCAAGGGGTGTCTGGACTCCTCCTTCCTATAGACAATTAAGATTTGAACCTGTGGAGTTTGGTCTGATTGTTGCTGGGAGGGATGCTACACGCTGGGCAGGGTGTCGCTGGGAGAGCAGAGATGTTGGCTGCCCCAGACCATCACATGTCCTGTGCTAAATGGGCTGGCATTGCTTTGGGGTCAGGTGGCAACACTCATTCTGAACAGCCTTTCCTGGTGTTTACTCCACATTTGAAATATTCAGACTGAGCATTGGTTTTTGCAGAGAGACCAGACCAGATGTGGGTACAATGTGAAGAGTGTCTGAAGTGGAGGAAGCTCCCTAACCAGATTGACCCTACATTGTTAACAGAAAGCTGGTTTTGTCATCTCCATTCCCTCCCTGAATTCAGGTAGGAAAGTCATGAATTGAGTCCTGGATGACTGTTTTCCATGCCATCTCACATCCTTGGGATACAAGTGGTTTCTGTCAAGTGCTTGACTTCCTGCTTTCTTTCCACATACCTGTGAATACAGATCTTCATTAAAACAGGCAATGCTAAAATAGGAACATGTTTCAGTACATGCTTGCTTTGGCCACTGCCTGCCCTCTTTTCTCCTGATGTCTTTAAAACAACAGCCTTTGATCTAGAGAATATGGCCATTTAAATTACAGTGCTTCTGAAGGATTGGATGAGTTTTAGTTAAACGTGCTGGTTGAATTACAGTCAAATGGCAAAACTGCTAACAACAAAATTCAGTTTCTTGTTGAGATCTCCTGACCTATGGGAGAATAAAAAAAGCTTTACTTCCTTACCAAGAATATCAGCTCAAATGCTGAACAGAAAGAACTGGTAGAGTTGGGACTGTGACCAACCATCTGGATGTTGCTGAAGGAAAATCCTTTTCTTCTCGATCAACAAATTCCAGGGTGCAACCAGTTTATATGGCTGAATTGTTGTTATCTGTTGAAGTTTGGCGTTCTGCAAAAACAGATAACATAGCCTTCATGATAAATTATTAAGGGAATCAGTTGGCTCTGGAGGCCAAGAGTAAGTTTTTATAGCCTAGGAACTAGGTAATAAAGCCACTTTTCAACAGAGGAGGAAGCTAATATAGAACTGCCTCCATTTAAAGCTCTTTGATACATTAAAAGTCAGTGATCTGGAAGAGGAACCAGCACAGATTACAGATGGGAGACCGTTCTTTGTCATGCCAGACAAACAGACTGCGGGATTCGTGAGTACCTTCAGACTGACCTGGTTCAACTGAGCAATCCGCAGCGTGGTGGCCGGACCAGAGCAAAGCAAGGAAGGTACTGTAGAAGCAGAAATTAAGATTGCCCAGGGGTACAGATAATTTCTAAGTTAGCAGTATCATCTGAGGAGAGAGACCTAAGAATGTGTTGGACAGTTCAGTGAAAACACCTGTGCACTACTTGTGGCTGCCAGAAAAGTCACAGTTACATTTCTGTTTTAAACCTGTACATGGAGGATTTTTAGCTTGTGCTTCAGAACGTCACTGCAAATGTATAGTGATGCGTAGAGGGAATTTTTCCTGTAGGCTGTTTCCACATAACTCATGACTGTGAAAGTTCCTTTCCTTTAAAGCAGCTGGTATTAGCAGTCTGTGCTGCTCACATGGGTCACAATGCATGTGACCCATGTGACATGGGTCTCTGTCAACTCAAACTGAAGCAGAAAGGACTGGCATACTATGTGGTGTGCTGAACTCTGTCTCGTAGTCTGTGCTTCATTTCATCTGTGTTATTTTGGGATTCAAGTGGCTGTTTGTTTCAAAGGCTCTTTAGCACAGTGTTTGATTCTTTAGCTGTTCTCTTGATCTTCTTTTACCTGAAATCCTAAAGAGTTAGAAACATTGCAAAGATGTCCAAACCATGGAGATTTTTGGTGGGAGAGTCAAACTGTTCTTTCACACTCGGGCATGTTTGACTGCTTTTGTTGCAGAAGCTGTTTGGCGCCCGACAAGCAGGAATATAGTGATGAGAAGAGACCCAGATACAGACAGAAATGCCAGAAGGGGTGAGTATATCCAGTTCCAGTTTGCAACTCAGCTACCTGGAGCAAGGATGGGTGAAAGGGAGACATTGAGTGTCCTGCATACAGGAGATGTCTGCTGCTTTTCTCTTGTTGCCCTGTTCTCCAGGCAAAAGAAAGTTTTGCCCCTAGGTAAGACAGCAAGGAGAAACTTGCTCTTTTTTTTTCCCTTTTGTTGATTTAGGGAGCTGGACAGAGAAAGGAAGAGAAGATTGTCATCATCACCTGGGGAGAGCGTGGAAGTGCAAGTGAGGCAAGAGGCAGAAGACTGCAGGAGCCAGCACAAGAAAAGCCTTGATGCTGCAGGGCTTGGCTGGGTCTCAGCCCTGCCTCACTGTTATTGTGTTCCCTCCTGCCAACAGAGATGCCATTATGAAGATATTAGAGCATCATATAAAATGAGCTATTCTTATTTGTGTACAGCTTTGGATGTGCAACTCTTAGGAGTAACAGTGGATCAGGTAATTCCAGTCCCTGTGCTCAATCCTTCCCTGTCCTGCCTAGTCCTGGTGTGTTCCTTCCTGCATCTCCTGGCTTGAAGACGATGCAGAAAGCGGCATGCTTCCTCTGTTGGGGTTGCAGCACTGGTCCTGTGTGGCCTCTTCTTCCCTGTTTTCAGGTTAACTGGTTATATTAAGACTCTGATATTTTGGATTTTCAGGACAAGTGTCTTTCGGACACAGCTGCCCAGGATGGATTCTCCAGGCAGCTCTGTGGCACTGCAGCAAGCGACCCTTTGTGGCAGTTGGTGTTTTAAGTACTGCTGCGAATGGCAAAGCTCCTGTTTGGCTCTTCCCTTTTGGATGGATGGTGAGATCAGGCGAGCAGCTCCAGTGCTGGCATGACCCACAGTGGAATGCTCTGGTGCAGTGTACCAGGGAGTTTCCTGAACTTGAGAAACCTCAGGGAAGTGGAGAGACTCACCAGGAGCTGGCAGCTCATGCGAGAGTGGCTGACGAGACCTGAATGGTGCCAGGAGCAGCTGTGGCCAAGCCCCCACAGCTATAAGAACCCCTGGGGAGTGTCGGCCAGGGCATGAAGCGGCAGGGCACACAGGAAGGGTGCTCCATCAGCAGTCTCTACTGGGCGGAAGGCTATGTCTGCAACTGATGCAGCTTCCCAGACAGAGCTCTGATGGGAACGTGCTGCTTCTCCAGTGCCAGGCTGCAGGGTGTGCCCTGCTCTTACACCAGCTGGGGATAGCAGCAGTGAGCACACCTGTGGGAAGTGCGCCCTGGCAGAGGAACTCCTCAGCTTAGTGGCAGAGCTCTGGGAGGAGGTGGTTAGGTTGAGGGGTATTAGGGAGTCTGAGAGAGAGAGAGATTTCTGGAACCACACCCTACCTTCTCTGGGACAGGTATGATATGGAGGATATCAGGACACATGATTCGGAGGATTCCCTATCCTCTCTCCACCTGGCAGAACATGGTGACTTAAGAAATGGGGGGATGGCAACAAGTTCCTGCCCGGCATGGCAGGTGCCTCTCCTCCGTGACTTACCCACCTTCCCAGGTGCTCTTGCATGATAGGTACGAGGCTCTGCAAGTGGAACCAAACAGTGATGAGGACAATGGTCGATCTGGGTTGGAGGTGTCACCAAGGTCAAGTCAGCCCGCGCCCCATATCAAAAACACTTCCATTAAGAAAAAAAAAAAACAGGTTGTTGTCATAGGAGACTCTTCTGAGGGGAACAGAAGGCTCAATATTCCAACCAGTTAGTAAGGCCCCCTGGGAATCTGCTTTTGAAGGTATTTGGGTCCATGAATGCTGGTCACCTCTTAAGAGCCTTCTCTTAAGAGCATAGGAGCAGGCAATTCCAAAACATCAGAAGTCAAGCAAGTGGGGCAGAAGGCCAGCTTGGATGAGCAGGGATCTTCTTGAACTGAGGGGGAAAAGGGAAGTGTATGGACATTGGAAGCAAGGACAGGTGACACAGGAGGACTACAGAGTGCTGTTCACCATTGTAGGGAGGAAATTCATGCTGCCAAAGCTTGGTTAGAGTTCAAGCTGGCCAGTACTGTGAAGGACCAAAAAAAAGGGCTTTTTAAAATATGTTAACAGCAAAAGGAGGATTAGAGATAACATTGGTCTGTTACTTTATGATGTCAGTCACCTCACAAATAGGGACGTAGACAAAGCAGAGACTTTTAATGCCTTCTTCGCCTCTGTCTTCAACACCTGGGACCCCCAGAGCCCTGTGTTGGAAGAACATGACTGAGGGGATGATAAATTCGCAGCCGAACTTGAACTTGTTCCACACTTGCTGCTCCAGCTGGATGTGCATAAGTTTATAGTGCCCAATGGGATTCATCCCAGGATACTGAAAGAGCTGGACGATGTCATCACTAAGTGGCCTTTCTCCATTATTTTTCAATGGTCTTGGGAGTCTGGAAACGTCCCAGTCAACTGGAAGCTGGCAAATGTCGTAGTTTTCAAGAAGGGTAAGAAGGACGACCCTCGTAATTACAGGCCTGTCAGTCTCACTTCAGTGCCTGGTAAAAAGATGGAGAGTTGCTATTCTGGTAGTTATTGAAAAACACTTAAGAGACAATTGGTCATGGCCAGCGTGGGTTCACAAAGGGAAAGTCCTGTTTAATGAACTTCATTTCCTTTTATGACAAGATGACAAGAGAAGCCAGTAGATATGGTGTGTGGGTTTTTTTTATTTTAGCAAAGGTTTGATACTATCTCTCACAATATCCTGAACAAAATGTCCAGCACACAGCCAGGCAAGTCCATAATACATTGGGTCAACAATTGGCTGATGGGTTGGGCTCAAAGGGTTATAGTAAATAGGGTTATATCAGGCTGGTGGCCACTCACTGCTGGAGTTCCCAGGGCTCAATTTTAGGGCCAGCGCTCTTTAATGTTTTTATAAATGATCTGGATGCAGGAATTGAATGTACGTTACGTTTGCTGACAATACTAAACTAGAAAGTGGACTCCCTCGAGGGCAGAGAGGCCTTACAGAGAGATGTGAATAGACTAGAGAGCTGAGCAATCACCAACCGTATGAAATTTAACAAGAGCAAGTGCTGGGTTCTGCACCTGGGATGGGGTAATCCTGGTTATACCTGCAAATTGAGTAACACGAGGCTGGAGAGGAGCCCTGTGGGAAGAGCCCTGGAGGTTTGGGTTGATGGCAAGTTGAATATGAGTCAACAGTGTGCCCTGGCAGCCAAAAGGGCCAGTTGTGCCTGGGGTGCATCAAGCACAGCACAGCTAGCTGACTGAAGGAGGCAATTACCCCAATCTACACTGCACTCATGCGGCCCTACCTAGAGTACTGTGTGTAGTTTTGGGTGTCTCAATGTAAGAAGGATATCAAACTCTTAGAGTGTGTCCAGAGAAGGGCAACTAAGATGGTGAAAGGCCTTCAGAGCAAAACTTAGGAAGAGCAGCTGAAGTCAATTGGTTTGTTCAGCTTGGAGAAGGCTGAGGGGGACCTCACCTCAGTCTACAGCCTCCTCAAGGTGGGCAGTGGAGGGGAAGGTGCTGATCTCCTCTCTCTGGTGACCAGTGATAGGACTTGAGGAAATGGAATAAAGCTGCGCCAGAAGTTCAAATTGGACATTAGGAAAAAGTTCTTCACTGAGAGGGTGGTCAGTCACTGGAACAGGCTCCTCGAGGAAGTGGTTGTGACACCAAGCCTGTCAAGAGTTCAAGGAGCATCTGGACAATGCTCTCTAGTCATATAGTTTAGTTTAAGTAGTCCTGTGAGGAGCTGAGAGTTGGACTTGATGATCCTTATGGGTCCCCTTCCACTCAAGAGATTCTATGATTCTACTTGACAGATCAAAGGTGGACAAAGTCCCATGTCTCAATGTGGAGACAGAGGAGGAAGAGAATTGCATGTCCTTAACACACAGGAGAAAGAGGTTGTAATGGAGTGAAAGAATGTGAGAAGACCAGTGGAGAATATTTTTGTGGAACTGAAGACTATTTCAGCAGAGTAGGATTTGCTCCCGTCAAGGTAATGAATTTATGGTTGTGCACCTTGTTGCTGGATCCCTTGCGCAGTGTTGGGTCTGTAATGGAGATATAGTCTCTGGTAGCCAAACAAGAGTTAGAGGGACTGAGAACTGATCTCTGCTGTTTGAATCTCAAGGATGGTTGTTGCGGGGGATCTTGATTTAATACCTGGCTGGTGGAATCTGCTCAGAAGAGGCTTGGTTGTCTTACTGTGCCTCTTTCCTCTTGGTTAGAGCTAGGGTTCCTGTGGTGCAGCTGACAAATTGAGGGCTGTTGTTCACACTTTTTAAAGCTCGCTTCCCCAGGTGTTGTCCTCTGCATCAGTGCCCTGGTGCCTGGACTAGCAGTTTCACCTGTACTGTGAAGCTGGAGGCTGAAGAAAAAGGTGCTTATGTGACTTCTACCTTTTCCCCTTTTTCTCAAAAAGATGACTGCAGTTCAGAGAGGAGATGAACCTCAGGAGAAAACCAGACCCTGAAGAGCAAGTAAGTGGTAGGCTACTGCCCCACACCATGTTCTGTCTTCTGTCTCTTGTTTGGGGTCTGTATTGAGGCCATGTGGAAGGTCTTGGTGAGATGCAGTTTGCTGGAAGGAGTGCTGGCCACAGCTAGTGGATCTGTCCTGGGTGGTCTCTCTTACCTCCCTTTTTGAGAGAGGGGTCTGCAGGACTCATGCTCCTTCATCCTCCTGTGTCCAGACAGAGAAGGGGAGAAGGGTGGAACAGAGGGAGAAACGGAAATCCTTGCCAAGTTGGTGTTTTCAAACACCAGTATCGGTGTTAACACCTTCACACCCTTGTGAACTAAATTCACCTCCGTGCATACGGTTCTCCAGCCCTGTGGTCAGTCTGGATGGCAGCTGATGTGACTGCCCCTCTCCTGCTGGAGCAGTCAGCTCTGTCTGTCTGCAAATCCCTCTGTACAGAGGACATCTTTACCCAAGAGAAGCCAGATACCTTTTGGCTTCCAGCAAAGCAGCAGGTTTCTGGCTCAGAGAATTTCTCTGGATAAGTCTCACATTCTCTTAAAGTTTGTTTGTTTTTTTTTTTTTGGGGGGAGGGGTCGTGATACAACTTATTTACTTATTTATCTGTTTGTTTGTTTTCAACTTCCCTCTTTCACCCCTTCCTGAAGCCTGTACTGCCTATGTCATGAGAGCAGTATGGGCTGCTCCCACGCGGTGGCACTACCTGCCCGGCCGAGGGGCTGCGGGGCTGTGTCCATCGCTCATCCTTCTGCCCGGCCACCAGGGCTGCCCTCCGGCTGCCCGGGGAAAGTCCTGCCGTGGGGCTGCTGGGTTGTCGTGAGAGCAGTCGAGTGGACCTTAGCATCTCTCTGTGGCTCTCTGCACATGATGCAGCCGGTTGGTGGATAACAGATCTATCTGGTGGACCTTCTGCTCCTCCTTGCAGGATCCTGGGGAGGGAGAAGGCTACTGGGGTACACCAGCTTTGAAAACATTGTGTGATAAGAGCAGTCCTGCTCATCCCTAGCTGGCTCAAAGCAATAATTCTCAAAGCTGCTTCCACTCATCTTGATGGCGAGGCCAAACATCTCCTCTTGCTCCTATTTTCCCTGCCTCAGCTGGTCCCTAGGCCCCTCTTGATTCTTTTCACTGATGCCATGCGGAACTACTTTTTCCAAACATGAGCTCTCTGCAGCACCTCCAGCAAGCTCCATCAACATCTTTGCCCTCCGACTTTATTCATCTCTCCTGACATCCCTGTAACTCCCCTACACTTGTTTTTTTTTCGTGTGCTCCTCCTTGTGCCCATGTTCCTTGTCCTGTTTACCTAGCACTGTTGGGAATCCATCCAAAGGCCTGGGCTGTAACAGACTTGTGGACGAACTGGCCTTTGCCTTCCTAAAGTCAGGCTTTTGATTCTGTTACAAATGGGTTAGGTATCCATGGCTCTGACAGGCACAGTGTATTTCAGACAGGACGTTTGGCAAATTTCTGTGGTTTTTTTCTTCAGGGACTGCAGCTCAACCCTACTGCTGTCTCAGGTGGGAGACAGGCAGTGGGGCTGGGTCGACAGGGAGCCAAGGTGTTTGGGCTTTGTACTCTGCTACTAACATGTCCCCTGCATGAAATGAGCATGATAGCTGCTTATCTTAAAATGAAAGCGAGCGTCAGGAGTGTTACTCTAGAGAGAGAGGCTGATGCCGTGAATTTCCCTCAGCCACAATCCTCTGTGCTGGAGTAGCAAATGCCTGGCCAGGAGGAGGATTGATCCCCACAGTCAAGGGATTGGTAGTTTGCTACAGCTGCAGCAGGTATTGAGGTCTCAGGTCAGCTGTGCTGTGAACTGGGGTCACTCCAGCCTGCTCATCCACTCCTTTTCCTTTTTCTTCCACCCCGCCCCCACCCCCGGCAAGCCATAAGTTGACTATAAAAGAAATACTGGAAAAGCATGGGGACCTAGTGGAGGCTTCACCCCCAGACCTGACTTGGCTCAGCCCCACTACTTATGTCTTTGAGAAGAGCTTCGCAGTACCTTATCAAGAAAGGGAGAAAGTTCTGCAAATAAACCAGGAGGATATGCAGCAGCTTGCACACCTGTCTGCTCACAGAGCAGCTGAGCACTCTGAGCATCACCAGCCCTGTATCACACTGCCTCAAGGCAGAGACTCCAGCATTGCCTAGTAGCTCAGCAGGAGATCAGGAGACTGGTGTGGTCCAGGGGAAGCTGCAAAAGCAAAGCCAAACTTAGTAGGAGAAAGACAGGCTACAGACTGGAGTGTGTGTGTATATTCATACACAGACATAGACAAGAAATTCTTTGTGGCAGCTGGTGTTTTGGAGACTACTGCAAGTGGGGAAACTCCCATTCAGCCCTTCCGTTATGGATGGAAGGCAAGGCTTGATAGATCAAAGGTGGAGAAAGCCCCATGCCTCAGCAGTGGAGACAGAGGATGGAGAGAATTGCAGGTCTTTAATACACAGGAGATGGAGGTTATAATGGAGTAGAAGAATGTGAGAAGACCAGTGGAGAACACCTTTGTGGAATTGAAGACTATTTCAGCAGAGCAGGATTTGCTCCTGTGCAAGGTAGTGAATTTGTAGTTGTGCATCCCTGCTGGTTTGGAGGGTTTTGGAGAGAGCAGGTCAAAGTGGGTTAAGAAGGAGTGACTTCTTCATAAAGAACATAGTGGGCTTCTTACTTGATTTGCTGACTCTAACTTCTTCAGCCCTGGCAAAGCTCTTTTTATCTTGCTAAATTGTGCTGGTTTTGGCTGGAAGAGTTCATTTTCTTCATAGTAGCTTCTATGGTGCTATGTTTTAGAGTTGTGACAAAACCAGCCTTGATAACATGCCCATGTTTTAGCTATCGCTGAGCAGTGCTTACAGTGTCAAGGCCTTTTCTGCTCCTCATAGCAGCCCACCAGTGACTAGGCTGGGGGTGCACAAGAAGTTGGGAGGGGACACAGCTGGGACAGCTGACCCCAACTGACCAAAGGGATATTCCATACCCTATGGCATCCTGTTCAGCATACAAAGCCGGGGAAAGAAGAAGGAAAGAAGGGCATTCGGAGTGATGGCATTCGGTCTTCCCAGGTAACTGTTATGCGTGATGGAGCCCTGCTCTCCTGGAGGTGGCTGAACACCCGCCTGCCCATGGGAAGTAGCGAATGAATTCCTTATTTTGCTTTGCATGCCCACGTGGCTTTTGCTTTACTTATTAAACTGTCTTTATCTCAACCCACAAGTTTTCTTACTTTTACCCTTCCAATTTCTGTCCCCTATCGCACTTAGGGGGGAGCGAGTGAGTGGTTGCTGGGATTAAACCACAGCGTCCTTTCTGGTGTTCAACATGGGGCGTGAAGGGTTCAGGATAATGACAGATTTGATTAGAACGTGCTAGATCAAATTAATAGCTGTTATTGCTGTTTAACTATTAATTGACAGGCTCCTGTGCTTGCCATGGGTCTTGCTTTACTGTATATAAGAGTCTGGTTCTTGTTAGTGGTTGCATTTTGCTTTTGTTGCTCCCTGTACTGCTTATTATCTCACCATGCTGTGCCTGGGAACATTTTGATACCAGCAATGGCCATGCGCCTGGGCTGGCAGATGGCCAGGGCATCACTGGTGTTTCTGTGCTACTGGACTGGACAGGCTGGAACTTCAGTGTGAACTCGAGTTGAAGGGACTGTGACCTGTGGATAAGTTCACATGGGAGCAGGACACCCTGAAGTGTTTGTGACCATGGATAAGTCCATGCCAGAGCCAGTACCCTTCAAAGTGTCTGTAGTTATGTCTGTGCCGCAGCAAGTATACCTCTGAAGGGATTGTCCAAGGATAAGTCCACGCAGGAGACGGTACACCTCGAGGCATCTGCGGCTATGGATAAGTCCATGCCACAGCAGTTACACCTTGAAGCATCAGTGGCTGTGCACAAGGTGATGCTGGAACACCTCAAAGTCCATGACACTGCTAATACACTCCTGAAGGGACTGCAGCCATGGGTAAGGCTGTGTTGGAGCAGGTTCTCTCCTGAAGGGACTGTGGCTGTGAGTAAGGCCACGCTGGAGCAGGTATATCTCTGAAGGCATTGTGGCCCATGGATAAGGCCATGCTGGAACATATGCACCTCAAAGCAACTGTAGCTGTGGATAAGTCTACGCTGCAGTAGGTATACCTCTGAAGAGACACTGGCTCGTAGATAAGGCTCTGCTTGGAGCAGGTACACTGCTAAGGGACTGCAGTCAGTCAATAAGCCCAAGCCAGAGCAGGGGCAAGGGGAGGAGTTCATTGCGATGTTAAACCCTATAACCTGACCCAACAGGACCAGGGGTGGAGATTGTAATGGATATACCTTTAAGTTGTTGTAACCCGTGATTTGAGTTGCAGGGTATAGGAATTACTATAGCAGGAAATGGAGTATAAAGCTTACAAGAAGCAGTGCAAATGTAGCAGTGACCTGACCTGAGCTGGCTTTAGTGCCCAGTAACTCCATGTGGGCTCTAAACACCTGCCTGCAGATGGGAAGTATTGAAAGAATTCCTTATTTTGCTTTGCTTGCGCTCACGGCTTTTGGTGTACCTGCTAAACTGTCTTTATCTCAACCCACAAATTTTCTTACTTTTACCCTTCTGATTTCTCTCCCCCATCCCACTTGAGGGGACATGAGTGAGTGGCTGTGTGGGGCTCAGTTGCTGGCTGAGTTTAAACCACAACACCAGTTGAGATAATTCCTGTGCATGCACCCACCTCCCATTTCAGATGGGGAAAAGTGAGTGTGAGAAGTGTTGCCTGAAAACAGAGTTCTTGAAATGCCAACAGGAACTGGTGCTACTCAGAGCTCAGAAGATGGAAGGCTTTCCCTGCAGCAAGAAATACACGTGTTACTGCCAAGCTGTGCAGTGGAAGCTGAAAGGAAAACTGGCAGGGTCTGCAGAGGAGAAGGCTGAACTGACAGAGAGAGACTCAAGATGACAGAGATGCACTTGGGGTGCTGAGGGAAGCACAGATTTCCATCACGGGCCCAGAGAAAGAAGACGTGGAGAAGTCAGAGCTGTGGCTTGGCTGGTTGGCAGTCCCTGTCATCTCTAAGGTGAGGGGAGAGAGCAGGAGTCATTGTGGGCTGGTATTTCAATAGGACACTGCTTCCCTGATATCTGTCACCCTCCTGTATAGATAACTGGGTTATAAGTGAGGACAGTGCTGTTGTGAGGAGGTGGAATCACCAGATGAATCCAAGTAATCGATCCGGCTTCAAAGATGCCCTACAGAAAGGTGCCATACTGTGTCTGTCATAGACTGTGACACCTTGTTGCTGGATCCCTTGCAGAGTGTTGGGTCTGTATTGAAAATAAGAACGGGATGGAGCAAGGAACCCCAGTGCACGTGGTACTCCTGATAGGAAGGGGGATAGCAGCTGGGTGTATGATGGGAGGTATCAGATCCAGGCTCTCGCCACTCACTCTCCTCTTGCCTTTTGCCCTCTTAGACCCTATGGAGGGACTTAAGAACTTGCACATGAATGTGAGCTGGCTTCTCTCGTTCATCATCCCCCACTTGGAGCTCCAAGATACTAACTTTGAGTCAGATCAGGTGAATGAGATCTTGCAGACCATACTGGAGGAGACAAATCTCATGTTGGAGTAGTCCCCTCTCTCCTGCCACTGTGCCTTTTGCACATGATCATCAATAAAACCCTAGTTTCTCTGCTTGTGTTCTAGGTCATCGTTCTGGTAGGGCAGAGGGTTCTCCTCTCCCTCCTTGGTCTTGCAGGACTGGCATGGTTCTTCTGCTCCCCATTGCTGGGGGCTGGGGTTCCCCAGGCAGTGGAAGCTTAGAGATAGTGTGAGCAGAGGGGACAGCAGCCTCAGCAGGGTCCAATGGCAGCCAGGCTGGGTCACGCCTGGCCAGCGGATACCCCCCAACGGCCTCTTTGCTGCACCCCTCAGCAGTTTGGGTTGAGTAGCAGAGGGGCAGGGAGACCCTGGCAGTGGCTGCCTGGCTCCTGGTGCAAGAGGTATCCCAGGAGAGTGCAGCCCAGGCACTCCTCTGTGGCCATGCTGGAGTCTTCTTGTGCCTAACACTGCTGAGTGGCTTGGGCTAGTGCAGTGCTGTGCCGAGGTTCAGGATTTGGGCCCTTTCGCTCCAGAAAGCAGTCTCGAGTCCGTAGGTCTGATCAGCCCACACAGCAGCTAAACTGGGTCCCTGCCTGTGTTTTCCTCTTGAGTGCATCTGTTTGTTTGTTAAATAATGTAGCAACACAAGGTTCCTTGAGCTAAATTTATCTTCCCGTGTAGCTATGGGAACAGTCAGTGGTACGGTGGTGCTGGGGCTTGCAGTCAGATCTGCTGCAAGGCTCCGGGCTAGCGTGGCTAAGCCAGCTTCTTTCAATAGATGCTGTCCTGCATGGGAGCTTTGCCTTTAAACTTTCTTTTTAGGCATATTTTCTTAGATTTTTCTTTAGCCATCAGCATGACCATCCTTTTAACCTGGGAAATGTTGAGGAAGACGGGGTGTTTGGAGGAAGACATGGGGTTTAAGAGCAGCCAGACATGACACAAGGGAACGATTGCACTCAGACCAATGGATGCTGCAGTTCCCTGTCCTGCCTCTGGCATGGTTCATGGGGAGAAACTAAGGGCAAGGGCAAGTGCATATGGTTCAATATTGTTGAAGCCTGTACTTATTTCCAGCTCATAAGCTTCCTGAATCAAACATGGTTTCCTACAGGTATAAAATGACTAGCTTAAAGGAGCTGAGGACAAACCCCCTTACAGTCGTGCATTCACTGTCCTTCCTGAAGCATGTTCTCTTGCCTGGACGGTGGGTATGGAGGAGAGGGTGTGTGGGTGGCCAGCACAGCATCGCTCCTTTGACTCAAACACTTCATTTATCCCGGAAAGTCACAAGACCATGTGACAGAAACCAGCGGCTTAGGTGATGTCACCAAACGTGTAGTATGTTTTGCCTGAAATTCAGAGTTGAGCAACATGGCTATGTGGACAGAGAGTGCCCCATCCTGCGTGGTAAGGACTTTGCCACGTCCTTTCCCCATGGCTGGACTTATACATATATTACCACATAAGTTACTTTCACTGTTGCTAGTGGAGATAGAAAGGATGTGTCTATACAACTGTGTTTTTCTGCAATCTGTAGGTGCTGTCTCTCTGTCTGCCATTCCTGATTTCCTGTCTGGTTGAATCCTGTTTTGTTTTCAGCTCATGTTTCTAAACCTCAGAGCTGTTTCTATGACCTCTCTTGAAATTTTCAGATTGTGCTGTTTACTGTGTTTTCAGGTCTGCGCTGCAAGTGGTAACACTTGAGCGTGAAGGTAGCTCCTCTGTCTCCCTCTATTCATGGTTTGAAGGTAGCATTTCTTATCTCCATTCATATTTGTTTTGTTGCTTTTGACATCTTGCCAGCTGGTCTTCAAACCACAGGACTATGCCCCCATCACATTAAATTTTCAGTAGAGCTGTTGAGGAGATTGAATCTGCACCAGGATATCCCAGTGAGTTAAAGTTTCCTTTCACAATGTTTCAGACACTTGCATTGGTTTTTATGGTTGCATGAAATACGGTTTCTGACGTGCAAACTAGCCAGTGATCTTCGGGACCTGTGATCCTTCTGATCATGCTAGGAAGTTTTATCTCAGAAAAGCATCTTTGATGTGTCTACCCTGGGCAGGAGAAGAGGCAGATCTTTATTTTCCTTTCAAAAGCTGCTTCTAAAGCAGAAAATGTCCACACCTCCTTCAGGCTCGATCTCAATGCTCTTCACAGCACATATGTGTTGAGCTCGTAATCTTAGCTGCTGCTGCTCCTCTTTGCATCTTGTTTATTCCATCCCATTGTAACTAGCTCTGGGATCTGAACTTTACCCCTAATACTACTTGACCTTATTTTTTTTAGAAGATTATTCACAGACATCCCCAATGTTTGTCATGTCACATGTGGAGCCCTGTGGCTAGACTCTGTCTCCAGGAGGGAGCCGTGGCACAGCCTGGACAACTCAGAGCTCCTCCTGGTTAATTCCTGCTGTCTGGGGAAAGGCGAATTTGTTTGCATGACATACAGAAAACAGACGCTCAGGCATTAGTGATAGGAATGGGCTTTGCCGAATGAGGAGGTGGTGAGCAAAGGGCAGCTTTGATGCAAGCATCAGTCGGCAGCATCCCCCACATGGGTCTGTGGGAGCATTTAACAGCTTTGAACAGTTAGCAGGCTTCATACTCTCACCTCTCTGCGTCTCGCATAACCAGCAAGGCAAAATATATGCTCCTTACAGCAATACGTGAGTCTTTTGACATTTTTCGAGCTGATTTGTTTTCCTCAGTGTAAAGAAATAACATACAAAGTGGTGCTGTGATAGAGCGTTTCCTAAATGGATGTAATTTGGCAAACAGTGCAGCTATTAGTTTTCCTTAGATAAGCTGGTATCAGTGTACCTAGTTTTGAAACTTGGCACTTTTCTCCTGCATCTTTCAAAGTTCTCTCAACAGTGCCCGTGCCAGAAGGTTGATGCCATAGTCGTTTGGGGGGGATTAAGTTGTGTAGTGACTTATTGCAGGTGAGGAGGTTGGAAAAGCATCTCAAAGATAAGGCCTTTTGGCAAAGCTTTCTCCTCCCAGAGCTCTCCACATCCTCCCTGTCAGTACCATGCTGTGCCCCATGAAGTCCTGGGGCTGTAGCCAGCAGCCCTGGCAAGGCTCAGGGGGAAACCCAGCCCGTCCTGCCCTGCTTTCGGAGCAGGCAGGCAGTGTGAGGAGCCAGGGCAGAGCAGTCCTGCGTTTCCCTGTGGCTTACGCTGCCATGGGCAGCACGGCTCTCTTCATCCCACTGGTGAGCTGGGAGCTTCAGCGCTGTGTTTTGTGGGCAGCCTGCCCCTGCTTTGCAAGGAACTACTGTGGGAAAGCGTAGCTGTGCTGAGGGACAGCTGAGTATAAGCTTGTCTTTTCGTGTAGACTGGCCTGCCTTTACAGTGTGTTTTGCCGTGGTTATTCCTTTTTTTAACTCTGAGGCTTTTACTCAGCCAGAAGTACTGAAGTTGGTGGATTAGCTGCATCTGCTTGTGACCTGTGTGGTAGAACTGACATATTTTCAATTGCAGACTTACAAGCCAGAAATCAGCCTGTGTGGCTTACATGGGATGCTAGTCACCCTTGCGCACCTGGGAGAGGGGAAGTTTCGGTTTTGGGAAGGAGGCCATAACTCGCAGCAAGACCCTCATTTGTGAGCAGGCCCTGGGACGTCAGCTGCAGGGACAGGTCTCCTGTAGCCAGCACTGCCCGGGAAGGTGGAAATTTGATGTGTGCTAGCAGGCTCCTGGCAGCTGCAGTTCTTCATGTCTTGCTCCCTGGAGCTGAGCTATGGGGGCTTTGTGCTGAGAGCCCCTTTCCCCTTCCAGAGGCTTTGCATTGCAGCAGAGGTCCTTCCCCTTGCCAAGGAACGTCCCCAGTCCCAAAGTGCCTGCTCTCCTAGCCTTGAAAACAAGGAGCTAATTGTTTTTTCCATTTGCTCTCTCTTACCTGCCAGCCTCCCCCGGGCACAGGCAGCCTGTGGCTCCTCTGCCTGCACGGAGATGGAGACAGCAGCCCTGCAGAGGCCAGTGGCTGGGCCCAGTGTGAAATGACCTGGAAACACCATTAAAATAAAGATGAGCTGGGAAGAGCAGAAGGACAATGACGAAGCATTCAGTCATGGGGGAGATCAGAGGTTAATTGCCCCCTCGCCTACCCGTGTGCTGCGAGATGTGGTACTTGGCCTCCATTGCAGCTGGGGGAAGATCCAAAGGCAAAAGGCAGTGCCCTCGTTCCTGTAAAAGTGTACTGGGATAGCTCAAAGGGCACTGGAGCATCACAGTCATGGAGCCAGCAGTGGCTGCAGTCTGCCTTCAGCTCTGTAATGCCTGCAGACTCCTTGGGCTTCTCTACATTTTGGAAAATACTGATGGCTGGAATTGCTCCCACACCCCAAAAGGAAAGGGCCAAAAATTCAGGTAATGAAAATGTATCTTTCAGAGGAATCTTGGGAGCACTACCAGGTGTGGTAGTGGTGCGGGACTTTGGTCCAGTGACCTGAGAAACTGAGAGAGCGAGCTTTTCTAGGAACGCGAGTTCAAGGCAATCATGCTGTTTGTGACGTGGGTCTTGTCCTGCTTTTAGCCTTTTTTAGCAGGTTGGGTATCCCAGAAATAGAGGTGGTGTAAGTTCTGTGAAAAAAGGCACCTGCCTTGAGGAAAGATTAGTTCTCTGGTGTGGGAAAAGCTTCATCAAAGCACACCCTTCCTCTGAAATCGTGGAGATAAGAGGCAACCCCAGAGCTGGTGAAGCCTCTCTGGTTTCTCTGCTTACCAGGTGACTTCTTGTTTCTTCCACACTTCTGACACACAACAGAGAGCTTGGAGGGGCTCGGCTGTGTCTGGGGTCTAAGCGTCTTCTAGGTGTGAACTAGGTCAGCAGCTGCCAAAATGTTGGTGCCCTCAAGTGTACCCCAACCTTGGAGACGACAGGCTGGTAGACTGGATTGCTTGGGATGACTTTGTGGACTGGCTAATGTGGTTGCAGCTCAGTTTGTTCATGTAAAGGTGTTTGGGATCCTCTGGTCTTCATCTCTTCTGTGCAGCACAGTGCCGTTTAACCATCAATCAGCAGTGGAGCTGCCGATGGTGCAGGACAATTTCTTGCCAGTTCTCTAGGCCAGTTCTCCAGGGCAGATTTTGGCTAGAGATGGAGTCTGTTTTCACCAATATTTCTGTAAAATCCCTGGAAGAGATTATGTTTACACCACTATAAAAGTGTGTCTTGCTGGTAAATCTTATTTTGCTTGTTGAATTGGTGTAGGTTTTACTGATAAAGCCTGCTATCAGTGCTACAGATTGCATGCATGCTAGGTTTGCTGAGATCACTAAACTGAAGCTCTTCCAGCGTAGATGAGACTCAAATTATGGAGCAGTCTAATTGTGATGTTAATGTAACGCCTGAAAGATCAAACCTCCCTGTCCTCTTCACGGATATCACGGTTTTCCAAGGTAAACACTTTTTATAACTCTCCTGATAGATTTCTGAGCTGTTGTTCAAACGCAGCCAGGAAGGTGGTTTCTAGCAATCTCCTCTGGGGCACCCAAAGGTCTCTGTCCCCTGTGGTGTCATGGAGTTCATTCTGCCCTGTTTCCCTCATATCTTTCTTTAAAGATCGAAAAGATCCTTTAAAGTGCCTTTAAACAGGTCTCTTCCAGGTGGCTATGGAAAGCCGTGTGTTTGGGAACAGGCTTTTCCTCCGACTGAAGGTGTTTTCCAAAAAGGAGCTGGTTCCTCACTACCCCTCACGTCCATTGCAGCGTCTCCCATTAAAACCAGAAGAGCCAGGCACCAGCGGTCTCATGGCAGTGTCCCGGCTGTGTGACTCCGGATGGGGCCATCCCCAAGGCTTTGGGAGAGCAGGAAGCCTTTGGAGGTAAAGTGTGAGTGCAATTGCCAGCTGAACATCTGAGGTGAAACCATGGGGCTGTTCTCTGGGCTAGAGCGTGGCCACCAGTGGGGACATCAGGCGGGGCCTGGGCATGGCTGGGGTGGGGAGTGCATCTCCCATTCCCACCAGCACAGTCCATGACTTGAGCTGTCACTTAACCCAGCCTAGGAGTCAGGATTTGAAGTGCCTCAGAGCAGCCCCTCTCCATAGCACATTCTCTGCTGCTCCTGAAAAGGCTGCTGCAATGCCATGGGTAGGAAGAGGTTGTCCTCTTCCACACCGGCCTGGTTTGCTGAGGGCCTGGGAGGCTCCAGCACAGTGTGGGAGGCAGCTGGGAGTGTGCCGTGGCTTGGAGGAGGGTGGTGGAATGTGGAGGTCTTTTCTAAGTGCCTCAGCTCACCAGGAACTTGGCCTGAATTTTCTTCCCGCTCCCGCCTCTCCTATCTGAGCACTTCCCGGGGGATACAGGCAGAGACAGGCTTTCCCAGCACCTGGCCTGATACTCCTCAGAGAGCTTGCATGGATTATTTGCTGCTGCTTCAGATCAGCTGTGCTAGGCAGGAATGACAGGCAGGTTGGGCATGCCAGAAGGAGCTAAGCTCTGTTTGCCCGGAAGGCTCCAGGGAGGCAGGAGGCGTGGGATCTGGCCAGGTCTGGGACAAACCTGTGCCTTTCGTCCTCTGGGCATCCTTGCCCAGTGCTCTGCACAAGAAGAGGCTCCACTTGCTTGGGACAGTGGCTGGGCACTGCTGGGCCAGGGAAGCAAGAGGGTGCTTTGGCCAGGGCATCACCAGGGGTGCTGTGGGTGGTGGGTGGGGGTCCCTGGTGGGCAAGGGCTGGCTGCAAAGGTGATGAGCATGTGTTGTTCCTCTTTGGAAGTTGGGACTTTTTGCATGTTTCTCACAACCATCCGATGATGTTGCAGCCCTGGCCCAGGTGCAGCTGCGGGTTGGCGTGTGCTGGGCGTTTACGGTGCCTTTATTGCTTTTGAAGATAAGGGCATGTTCGTATTTTATTGCCCTTTTTCTTCATCTGAGGCATCATCTAGAGCAAGAAGAAGAGAGGAGAAGGACTCATTTCCTTATGACAGGGGATTAGTCATTGCAGCCTGGCCCTCTAGCAAAGGGCTGTGAGGCTTCCTGCTCCACCATGCTGTCCTGCGAGGCGAGGGCTCTGGCCCGGGAGCTCGGAGGAGGGAGCCCTTCCCCACCCAGCCCTCTTCCTACCCGAGCTCTGCTTTCCCCCTGGCTGCCTGTCCCTTTCGCATCCTGCTTCTGCCCTCTGTAGTTGCCCTGTGGGAGCTGGTGAGGGGCAAGAGGCGACCCGAGGGGCTGGTTCCGTGCCGTGCAGGCTGGCTGGGCTCCGCCACTCCCCTCATGCTCACCATCAGCAGAGCCGGCTCCCGGGGCAGACGGAGCTCCCGTCCTCTCTGGCCCTGGGCTGGCCCGTATCCAGCCTGCCCTCGAGGACCCGGCTTATCGGTAACGGGGATCGTGGCTGTTGCACGAGACAGAGATAACCACCGCATTTGTGCACTTGGTGTCCCCTTCCCTTCCCTGTCCTCTGCTCCTGTTGGTAAAGAAGTGGAAAATCCTTTTCAACTTGCCTTGACCTGTAGCCAAGTTTCGCATCTTTGGATGCGTTCAAGTTAAAGGCCAGGAAAGCTGGAGGGGAGAAACCTTCACTTCTCTGAGCCAACCCATGGTTAATGCAGGGGCTCCTCCTTGGCAGGACCAGAGGCATGGTCTCTTCAGTGGGATGTTCATCAGCTCCTCTCCTGCTGTGCTGCAGCTGACGCCAGTGTGCTGCACCCACGGAATGGGGGTCTGGTGTTGCACAGGTGGGAAAGAAACCCGAGGGGCTGTTGGGGATGTTGGAGCCTCTTGCAGGGTCTCTGCCCTGTGCTTGTCTGTCCAAACCACGGGTGTTTCTGTGCCCAGGCTCCTTGCTCTGCCTGCCTTTGCCTGTGCCTGCTGCCTCGCTCCTTCAGGGGGAAGCTGTGCAAAAGCTGACTCCTCTAAAACCACAAATCTTCTCTTCTGCTGCTTTAATTAGTGTTAATAAGCCTGGCAGCAATCAAACTCTGAATTGAGCGTTTCAAATGCCCCTTTGTTTAATTAGCAGAGCCCCTGCCTGCAGACACAGGCAGCGCGGTCTGGCCCCGCAGCCTGCAGTGGGAAGTGAGGGGTGAGGACACGGAGCCCAGGAATTCCTCCTCTTCAGAGGCATGACCTCTTGTATTTTCTCGCCTCCTTTCTGCATCAGCTGCCCAGAAACAAAACATCTACAGCTGAAGGACTTAAGTGAACCCATGGCATCTCCCGAGGGGCTGCAGCTGGCAGGCTGAGCCCCGTGCAGCTTTCCGTTGTCCTCTGCACCCAGGACTCTCTTTTCCCCCGGGCAGCTAAAGTACCTTGGCCAGCCCAGGGCTGCGGCAGTGCTTTGTCCCTTGGCCATGGAAAGGGGGTGACTGGCCTTTACGTTGAAATCCACCCTGGTCCCCTCCAGCAAGCATCACCCTGGGGGTGGGATGCAGGCTGGCTCCTTGCTTGGTGAGGACGGGAGGAAGCCTGACTTGCTGGTATCAGGAGCGTGTTAACCCCACAGCAAATGTGATTTCACTGGTGCAAGGGAAATGGTGGTGATGTCTGAGTGGGGAACGTGGTTCCCTCCTCTCTGGGACCTAATCTAAATTGCTTTGTGAGGGGCCAGTGGGTAGAGCAAAGCCTCCTGCTCCCTAGGGGACAGAAATCTGGGGCAGGGAGGGCCCCAGGTGGCCCCACGCTGCGGCACGGCACTGCAGGGGTTATAGCACCTCCTGTGGTGGAACATCAGAAGGGGCACAGTGGTTAAAATGTACTTGCTTCTCGGTGGGCTGCGGGGCTGAGCCACCTGTGCCTCCTCTTCCTGCCATGCCCGGGCATATTCCCAGCATCACCCAGTGCCACCAGCCACCTGTGTGAGCTGTCATGCTGCTGCTGCTGTCCAGGGCTGCAACCACACAGCATGTCCCACTGCTGCTGGTGGGTCATGGGGAGCAGTCTTGGCCCCTGCCTGCCTATCCCTGTGGCTTACCAATGTCTCGCTGGTGGCATTTTTCCTCCCAAAACAGCCCCTGTAAGGACCCTCGGGCTCAGGACTCGCCTGTGAGACCCCTCTGCAGCTAGCTGTGTTGAGGTGCACAGCCTCTGCCGTGGCCAACAGCTGCCTTGGGTGCTTGGGACCATGTTGCCTCCTGGGTGCTGGTGTTCACAGCATCCTGGGAGGGAGATGTGGTGATGCCAGGGCTCTCCCCACCGCCTGGGGACCTTGACGTGCCACATGCACCAGGGGGCAGCGAATATCCCTGTGGGCACCCCCGTCCCAGTGACACCCACACCCTCAGAAGCGAGCAGGGCTGGGGGTGGGGTGTGTGTGTGTGTGTTGCCTGCCGTTAGCCCCTGGGGAGCTGCGCTTGTCCCCACTGGCACCCTCACAGTAGTGGCACATGGCAACCTCCCAGCGCGGTGCCCAGGGACAAACTGTGCAGGGGAGTGACCCCCGTACCCTGACAGCACTCCCACCCACCTGGGCTCCTGGGTGGCAGAGCCACGGGGTGAGGGTGGGGGACTGGCCAGAGCGAGGGCCGGGGGCACCCTCTGCCTTATGCATTTGCCAGGCGGGCAAGTGCAGCCCCCACCACAGCCCACCCTGCCAGAGGAGCTGCCAGGGCCCCTCGGTGCCAGAGGAAAGCTCAGCCACAGCCTGGCTAGAAACATAGATTTATTGCGACATCGGTTTGCAACCAGCACTCAACCCCCCCCAGCAGTGACTCCGGACCCGCACGGACACCCTGACCCCCCCACCATGATGCCAATCGTGATGCCAGTGGGCTGGTCTCTGGGGGCACAAGCCCACCCACCCTGATCTAGGCAGGCTCGCTGGAGCTGCGGGCTGGAGTCCTGCTATGCCAGGGGCTGCCTGCGGGCTGGCAGCACGGAGGAGGGAACAGAAACCAGATTCGGGGTCCTTCACTGATATAAGCCAGATTCGGAGTCCTTCAGGATCCCCAGGGAGAGAGCAAGGACAAATCCCCCAAGCATGTGAGCAAGAGGGCTGAGCATAGGAGGTGCCACCATGTCCTCTCCTCTTACTGTGCTCCCTCAGTGCCAGCCCCGATGCTTTGGGGAGCTGGGAGAGGTGCCAGCCCGGTTCCCACCTGCAGCTGCTACACGTATCCTGTCAGGTTGTAGGAGTTGAGCTCACTCTTGGTCTTCTGCGTCTGGCTGATGGAGGGCCGGGGCTGGTAGGTGCTTGCATAGTTGGCGGTTGAGTCCTGGGCAGGGCAGGAGGTGCAGAGGATAAAGCCACCGATGAGGGAGAGGAGGGAGGAGATGATGCCCAGGTAAAGCGCTTCCCCGAGCTCGAACTTCATGCTGTCGGGGAGGACAGGGTTGTGGAAATCCCGCAGCACCACATGGATGTTCCACACCAGTGGGATGAAGCAGAGAAGCCCCCCGAGGACGAAGGCCACACCGCCCGCCACCGCCACCCGGTCCTTGCCTGGTGAGCCTTGGCTGAAGACGGTGCACCTCATGCCCACAACGGTGAAGACGCAGGCGAGGGAGGAGATGGCGCAGGAGCTCACCATCAGGGCTTGGGCCGCCTGAATGTCCGCGGGCAGATTGAGCAGGGAGCTGTAGATGTCACACTGGGTGATGCCTGTGCTGTATGTGGCACACTCCATCCACAGCCCCTTGGTGAAGCTCACAGCTGTCACGATGCTGGAGCCAACGTAGGAGCTGGTCTTCCAGCTGGGCAGCAGCGTGGCCGTCAGCGTGCCGATGTAGCCCAGGAAGGCCATGGCGTAGCCCATCAGCTGGAGCCCCATGGAGACCATGGTGGAGGCTGACTGTCACCTCCCCAGGGCTCGTGGCTTCTTGCCTGGCTGGCTGGTAGCTCACTCCCGCGTGCTCACCTTCCCATGGCCCTGCCGGCAGCTCCGCTCACTGTGCCGCAGCTCCACCCCACTCCCAGGGGTGCTGGCGTGTGGGTGGGAGCCAGGGGGAGGAGAGGTTACCTGCAAGAGTGGAAAGCAATCCCTCCCCGATTAACGATTGACCCAAGCCTGTGGAGAAGCACCAAGTGCCCTTTCACCTTCACTATCTCCCCAGCCAGACTTCAGGGGCAGAGCAGCGCTGCCCAGGAAGGATGCCAAAGCCCTCCCTTGTGCTGGGGCCATGGACAGGCATGGAGAGCCAGCTGCTGGCAGAAGGAAAGTGCTCGCTGCATTCCTGGGGGTCCCTTGTCTTCTATGATGTCCTGCACCAAGGAAGCCAAAAAGCTACTGCTGCATCATGTTATTTGAGACCTGCTGGAGGCAATTTCAGGTGGTGGCCCTGAGGCTCCCCTAGACAATGAAGGGGGATTGCACCTTGTTGCCATCTGCATGGGGCTCACTCAAGGCATCTGCAGCCACCCACCACCCACCCTGAGCTACTGAGGCTCCAGCAGGACAATGGGATGTGCCTACCTGAGACTGAACCATGGCTATCGGCCTTTCCAGTGCTGCTGGGGACAACAATGGAGAGGGACGCATTTGGCAGCGGCGCCTGCATCCCCAGGAGAGCCCAGAGGTCCACAGAGGGCAGAATTACATCAAGGTAAAGCACGCTGGCAGCATTTTGGTGATGCTTCCTGGGAGTGCCCTGGCCAAGTGGGGTGACCCATGCCTCAGTGGGGTGAGCACACTGGGATGCAGCTCATCCTCACTGCTGCCAGCGGGGGTTTTCTGCCGGTGCCATCTCCTGTCTGCAGCCCTGTGCATGCATGGAGGGGTTTGGCAGAGGTGGTGGAGTGGGGTGGTTTGTTTTCCCTCTGCCTTATTTCAAAATTCCCTTTCCCTCACCGTCTTGCGAAACTGGACTGAGCCCACGCCAAACCGCACCAACATGACAGCGGATGGCCTCTCACTCTGGGAACGCTCCCAGCTGAGAATGCTGCCACCGCCGAGTGCCTCTGTTCCTCTCCCGTTCCCCCCCAGTGGCACCTCAAATGCTTGGTACCAAAGTTTCTCAACTTTCTGTCTCCTTTCCTGTGCGCTAACCAAGACCTCCCACTCTGTCTCAGGGGTGTTGTTTCAAAAGAAACACCAAGGTGCTGAGGGTACTGGCAAAAAGGCACGGGAGGGTCATGCCGGAGCCCTGCAGTACTTACAGAGATGGCTGGAGACACGGCGTGGGACTGAGGGTGGCTGTGGCTGGGATCAGAGGTGGCTGGTTGGGGCAGTGCGAGCAGCCGGGGCCCTGGCCCGGGGAATCAGGGGCTGTGAATTGTTCAGCTCCGGCTTTGCAAAATCCACCTGCAAATCTCAGCCTGGATCAGAGGCTTATTGCAGATCAGCATTAAACCCTTTCGGTGTCGGGAAGGACTGGGGAGCTGGGATGCCTCATTTTGCTTGTTGTCTGTTAATTCTCAGGGTAGGTTTGTCTAAGTGGCTCAGGTCTGCCGCTTGCTGCCACCCTTCTGGCCAGCCTTGGTGGCTGGTGGGCAACTGCGTGCCACCATCCACACGTCTGCTTCAGGCTGTGCCACCCATGGTGGGGTCGGAGGGGCAGTGAAATGCTGGCAGGTCGAACTGCCCATGCTGCAGGGTGAGCTCGGGCTTTCGGTTGGCTCCTCCTAGCCCCTGCTTCTCCTCTGCGGGGTTTGTTGTTGTAAGACTCCTGGCCCAAATGAGGAGCAAATGGAGACAGTAATGAGGGCTGTGCTGGCCTCGTGCCCCCTCCTGCTCACTGGCTGCTGCAGATGGAGAGAGGCAGGGAGGGCCCCTGGTGACAAATTGTGCTCAGAGCTGAGCAGGGTCCGGACAGTGTTTGGACAGGGGTGTTTGGATGTTGATAGCAGACCCAGCAGCAGGGACCATTTGTTATTTTCTTTCCTTGTCCCAAATTGAAACCCTCCCAGGAGCAGGAGGTGACCTGTCTGCCAGCGGCACCTCACCTTGAGCGCTTGAGCAGGAGCAGTGGCCAGGGATGGGACACATGGCAGTGCGGGGGGCAGGTGAGCCTTGCACCCTCATATTGACAAGCTTCTCTGTACCTCCTGGTATGGTCCACATCTCAAAAAGCCAAAGGAGAGGGCAGGGAGCACAGGCAAGCACATGCTTTCTCCAGGGCCTGGCAGCTCCCTGGGGGAATCTGAGCAGGTGCCATGGATGACTGAGCAGGACCATTGCCCTGCCTGTGCCTGGGGTTCACCCCTGCTGTCTATCTTCCCTCTCTGTCCTCTCTTGAGCATCCCATCACCTGCCTCCTTAGTGCTCTATGCTTACCACCACTGCAGCCCATCACACTATCTCCATCACATGCCCATCGCACTGTCCTCATCATGCCCGCTGCGCTGTCCCCATCACAAGTATAACACACTGTCCCCGTGGCATGCCTATCACACTGTCCCACCACATGGCATTGCACTGTCCCTATCCCATGCCCATCATGCTGCCCCAGCACTCCCCATCCCTTTCCCATGTCACCCCTCCCTTATGCAAAAGGCTACAAAGACTACTTAATCATCCTTGTTAATTGTCTCTGCCCTTCCCTGTTCCCCCCTGGGGATTTTCTCACAAATGGTGTCTAACTTTTCCCTTCTGTGTTTTGCTTTTCCACCAGAGATTGCAGCCCCTCCGCCCCCAGCCTCCCCCTGACCCTCTGTTTACACAACTGGGATAAATTTCACACCCTGAGAACCGCTGTCCCCGCACCCCCAGTCCCTTGCTCCCCTGCCCTTGCCCCTGCCTGAAGAATTTGTGAGTCACTGGCAGGGCAGGGCTATAAAGGTGTCCTCGCCAAGGATCTGCAGCATCAGAGGGAACACCATTGCCTGCCACCATGGAAGCTGCTGCTTGTTGCCTGCCTCCCCATGGACTCCAGATGCCTCTGGCCGGCACTCGCCCAGCCCCAGGGCTGGAGCAAGGGGAAAGGTACCTGTGTACTATGCAGCCTGGGGGGGACTGGGGAGGGTGAGGAGGGCAGGGGGTATGTGGGAGGTGGGATGGGGAATGTGGAATGGTCCAGCTGGGTTCCGGTGAAGGCTGTGTGGCTTCCTGTTCTGATGGGGACTCTTCTGATCCTGGTGGTCGTGGGTGGGAGAGAAGGTGCAGAACTTGGGGAGCAAAGCCGGGGGCTCTCAGGGGTGCTAAGGGGGCTGGAGCAAGGCGAGGACTGAGGCCAAGGTGGTATGAGTGCACCTGTACATGCCTGGCACGCCAGCTATGCACCTGGGCAGGGGCTGAGCCAGGTGGGTGAGACTGTGGGGCTGGGGGTGCGTGGCTGAGGTGGGGTGGAGTGAGGCAAGGGGGGAGCGGGCCAGGGTGGGTGGCCATTGTGCTGAACTTGCTCTCCACACCTAGATCCCTGCCTCTCTGGAGACCATGGCTGCCCCAGGCAGAGGAGGGAACTGGGCAGCGGAGGGAGGAAACAGACACTGTGAGTTTTACGTTCCCCACTGTGTCCCCCTATTTCCCACTGGCAGGCTTGGGGTCCCTGTTTGGCAGAAAACCAGCCTCTTGTCCCAGACTCCTTCACCCCTGGCACTGTTGCATGGCAGCACTGTGCCCACCTCCCCTGGTGCATCACCCTTCTGCCCCACAAGCCACGCAGCCTCACCGGGGCAGGGCCAGGCAGACCCCTATGGGCAGCCATGGCCAACACAGCCGTGCTGTGGGGGCCTGAAAGAGCTGCCTGTTCCCAGGGCTGGTGGGCATTCCTCAGGGGGTTAGCAGGATGCCTGGGCATGAGCTTTTGAGCACGGGGCGGAGATTACACGGGCAAAAAGCCCGTTGAGGGTGGGTAAATGCCAGCTTCCTTTGTGGGGGCATGAAGACCTTAACCCAGGGGCAGAGGTGGGGGCAGATGCTGGCTTCAGGGCAGGCTGACCCCGCAGGGGTCGGTCCCTGGCCTTGCTGCCAGCTGCAGTCTCTGTGTGCCCTGCTGCCACCATGCCAGGAGGAGGGGGTGGCCGGAGCTCCAAGGTCCCACCCCGACCTTGTCTCCTCAGGCTTGGACTCGGGCAGCAGCGGCGGACGGCAGCCGTGACAAAGCACTGGCGTTTTTCCACCACCCAGTCAGGTACGTTCCCTGCTGCTGGTGCCCGGGCGGGGCTGAGGGCGGCGGGCAGGCGGGGGCTCTCACCCCGCGCCTCTCCACGCAGGCTCCTCTGGCCCAAGTCCAAGTCTTTCGACTATCTGTATGGCGTGGGGGAGAAGCTGCTGCAGAACTTCCCGGTGCAGGCCACCCTCTGCCTCTACGAGGACTCGGGCAGCGAGGAGGAAGAGGAGGAAGAAGAGGATGAGGAGGAGGAGGCGGCGGCAGGGGACATGGTGGCGGGTCGCCCGCCGCAGGCAGGCAGCCCCGGCGGGCCGGCGTGAGGGCGCGGTGCAGCAGGCGAGGACAGGCCCGGCGGCACCACGGAGTGCGGGCAGCGAGTGCGCCCGCGCCCTCGCAGCCGCCGCGGGACCGTGCCCGCCGCGCCCGGGTGACGGCGGTGACGGCGACCCCGCCCGGCAGCGCCGTGAAGAAAAATGGACTACGACTCCCAGCAGCCACTGCGGCACCGCGCGGCAGCCGTAGCCCTCTCTCATTGGTTTCCAGCCTCGCCCGGGTTGGGGGAGGAGCGCGGGCCCCGCCCACTCCCGCCGCTCCGCGTTCCTATTGCAGCCGCGGGAGGAAGCAGGCGGCGCGTGCTGCCTGCGAGGGGCTCCATTGGCCGAGAGGCCGTGCCGGGGCGGGAGGAGGCGGGGTGGGGGCGGGGTCTTCCCTCCCCGTCGGCGGGAGGGAGCGGCTGCGGCGGGGCGCGAGGTGCGGGGCCGCCATGAGGTACGGGCGGGGCGGGGCGGAATATGGGGCGAGGGAGGCAGGAGCCGTGGGGAGGGTCGTCGGGCGAGGGGTCCCGCGGGGCGACAGGCAGGGTCATGGGGCAGGAAATGTGGGGCCGGTTATGGGGCGCTGGGGCGGGAGGAAAGGGGCTGGGGAGGAGGGAGTCGGGTGCCGTGGAGCTGGGAAAGGGTTTCTGGGCGTCTGGAGAAGGGAAGAGCTGGGGGGGGTGTCGGTGGGGCAGAGGGTGTGGCGGGGTTGGTCTGGACTGGAAAGCCCCGCTCGGTTGGGCAGGTTCGCATTGGGGCTGCTGGGGCAGGTGAGTCGGGGGGGGCCCTGCTGTGGGGTGACACTAGGAGCTGAGGGGCGATGGAAATAATTGGGAGTTGGGTTTGGGCAAGGCAGGGCCGGTGCTAGGATGGAGGGGCCGGGGCGGGGGCTGGCCGGGTGAGGTCCAGTGAGATCCGAAGGCTGTTTTGGGAGAGCGAGGCTTCCTGGCAGCCTGCGGGGCCCCCACGGCCCCCAGCGAGCGGAGCCGGTGCAGCCTCTTCCCCTCGCTGTGGATTTTGGCACGGCAAACCCCAAATTTTGCCGGGATCCTGCTGAGCGGCTGGCAGCCGTGGTTACGCGATGCCAGAAGAGCCGGCAGCCTCCCTGCGTGCTGTGGCACGTCACTGGCATCTGTGGATCCCCGCAACCCATACCGGTGCCCCCCAGCCTGGTGAGGAGGTGCTGACCCCCAGCGTGCCCTCCCTTGCCACCCCCCCATGCCTGCTTGAGGTCTGCGGGGTCCAGCACCACGCGCGCACCATATTTTACCAGCACAATTTCCTCCTTGGGTGTCAGTGATGGGAGCGGGGGCGGAGATGGGGGGAGCCCGGGGGAGACACAAATGTGTGACTGCAGCATCCTCACTCTCGCGGCTGCATCCCTCACGCCTCCTCACAGTTGCCTTAGCAACCTCTTGTCGATGGGGTATTTATAGAGAAGACCAATGCGTGTTGGGAAGCCGGAGGGGGAGACAGGACTGGGTGGGCGTCTGCCAGGTCAGCTTCCAGCTTCAGGCTTCTCTCGGCTTGTGTGGCTGTGTGGAGGCAGGAGGGATGCTGCTCGCCTTGGTGTCCGTGCATGCCATGGTCCAGCTTTTCCTGCTCATCGGAGCTGGGGGAGGTGGTTCGGAATTCACACATAGAAATAAGGACAGACGTTCCAGATGCCTGTTCTTCTCACAGGCATTGCTCATGCTTGTAGGTTTGGATACACCTGGCTTATTGTTGCACTGGAATAAACCATCTCTGGGCTCTGACACTGGGTGCATCAGCACAGATTCTTGGAAAAAAGTTAAAGATAGAATCTTCCTGATGCATTAAACGTGTTGCCCAATGCGTGATGTGGGTTATGGAGTTGAGGGTCCTGACAAATCTGGTCTTGAATGTCCTTATTTTTGCGTCTCTGTTCTCCTGTCTATCAAAGGGAGAGAATAGCCTGTAGCAATGAGCGATACAGAGCCTTTGTGTGGAAACTGTGGCAAGTTTTCCATACCATGGACTCTTTCATTCTGTGGGTTTGGATCTCTGTAAAAACTGCTGACAACAAAAGCAGGCCAGCTAGTCCCTGCTCAGGGGAGCTGACGCAGTCTGTGGGGGAATGCATGGATCCAGAGGCCTCGCAGCTGCTCTCATATTCCCCAGAATGGCTCGGAGAAGTGGGATTGGGTGCACAGTTTCTTGAGAAAAGGCCTCCTGGTACGGGCTGTGGGGCACAGGAGGTGACAGTCCTCTCCTGTGTAATTCTGGTGCTCTGCTGCTTTCCCTCACTCCTGCTTAAACTGCAGACTGAGGTTTGCAATCTGAGTTTTGCAAACTGTTGGAAAGAAACAGCTTTCTGCCTCTGGAGACAGCTCCAGGCTTGCATAGCCTCCTGCCAGTGTTGGTGCAGGAACCTCAGAAACCACAGGAAAGCCAATGTTGGCAGGAAGAGGTGCTAGATTTACTGAGAAAGTGGCTGATGGTGAGGTGTGGTAGTGCCTGCTGTGGTTGTGTGCCTGGATGCCTGCCTTTTCTGTGAAATGAGAAGTGTCTTTCTAGCCCAGTTGACCCCATGAATGGCCCTGTTCTGTCCCTGACCTTGTTCCAGCTGAGCGAATTCCAATGCTTTTGGGATAACTCCGAATATCTTAAGTCCTGCAGCTGAGATCAGCACGTGGTTTAGTTCCTGCTGTTTCTAACTGTGTTTGCTCCTTCATCCACAATAAAACCCTGTAGGAGCTGGTCAGTCCTGTCCCCTCTGTGGCTTTGCCACAGCAAGGTGTCACACAGGGTGAGAGGAGATGACTTTGCCCAGGACAGTCTGATTGGTGGGGCATTGTGCACGGGGAGAAAACAAAGTGTGAAAAACGAGTGAAACTGCTCCTCAGCAGAGAGGAGTGTGCTCTGCTTCTGCAGGACTTTGTTTCACTCCTGTGGGGTTTTGTTTAGTTTAGTTTTGCTTTTGAAGCACAAAGGTGCTTTTCCAGCTGGAGAGCTGTTGTCCTGGGTGTGCAGGGAGCTCTGTCACTCTTGCTGCTGCTCTCAGCTTGGTCCAACAACCTTTAGGAGATGCTTATCCTTTTCTTCCCTGCTGCATACTGGGCTTTACGGCAGCGGAGAAAACGGTATGACCCTGTTTATTTCAGATTGTGGGTAGGAGTTGCAGAAGTGAGAACTGGCATGGCTGTGAAGTTGATTTAAAACAGGATGACTGCTTTACCTGGATCCATCAATCTCTTCGGGAAGGGAAGAGCACCAGGCTGCTCCCAGCAGCTTCTGACATACAGGTCATCTTGTCTGCTGATGAGATATGGGGACTCTCCTTCATCCAGTTCTTCCTTTCCTACTTCACTGAAAGTCTGCAGCCCTCTGGGCTTCTTGGGCAGGGCCCTGGCCCTCCCTGGGCTGGTGCAGCACAAGTATGGCAGAGACCTGCCCCAGGCTTCCAGAGAGCTGAGGGTGCCCTGAGCCCCTCTGGTCCCTCCAGCCATGCAATGGGTGAGGAGGCAGTGTGAGTCCTTGGCTCTCTGAAGAGGCACTGCTTGGCTGAGTACTGTCCTGGGTCCACCAGACAGTACCCATTCTGCATGAATCTGACCCTCGGCCATGAAGGTCTTGGGCTTCAGGGGGTGAAATTTAAGCTGTCAGTGACTCTCCTGTTTTTTTCCCTGCAGGTAGGCAGGAGCCCCCCGTAGCCAAGGGAAGCGGCATGGCAAGTAAGTGTTCCCTAGTCAAGATGGAGAGGTGGCCGTGGTGCTGGAGGAGAGAAGAGGGATGTTTGGCAGCCACCTCTCAGGGAAGGGGTGCCTGTGCTTTTTGGGGGTGTTATTCTCTGTGGGGAGCAGTTGTCATCGGCTGTTACCCTTGGATGAGGTGTGAGGTCCAGCCTGACTTGTGTTTCTCTCTCCCCTGTGCAAGGTGGGAGTCGAGAGGAGGTGCTGAAGGGCTGACCTCTCTGGGACTCCCTGTACGCCGCAGCATTTATTTGCGTGATGCTCCCTGTGCAAGGCAGGCCTCCCTGAGGCTCTTGGGATGGACTGGCCCCTCTGCAGGGGCTGCCGATCTGAGCTGACATCTCCCAGCAACAGTGCTCCTCATGGCCCACGACTGGTATCCCATGAGCTGCGCAACCTGAGGGCCGCACTGCCTTGTAGCCCGTGTGGCTGGTGGCACTGAGGCCCTGCGTTCCCAGCTGCCCAACTTGGCCCTGCCAGGAGCTCTCTGCGTCTCGGTGTCTGAAGGAGTGCCTGGCAGATGGAGCTGCTCAGGACCAGCAGCTAAAGCTGGGCTGAGACTGGTGAGGGTGCAGGGTGGAGGATGGCGCACGGTCTGTAAAGAGCTGGACTCAACCTTCCCTCCTCACTCTTCTGGGCAGCCTGCGTGGAGGCTGCGTGCAGTGATGCGATGGGAGCTCAAGGAGGACTGCAGTTGTGAACAGGGAGATGTAGAGATCTGGCTGGGATCTCAGGATTTGCTCAGGGTGTTGCCGGAGCCAGCTATGAAGCTGGAGGCAGTAGCCACGCTGGGCAGGAGGAGGACCCTGGGATGACAGGTATGCCTTCATTCGTTATCTGTGCTGTGCTAGGTGGGGGAGGGAGCAGAGGTCTTCAGGCAATGTTTTTAAAAGGCAGTTTTAATCTTCTGTTAATGAGGAGGGTACCCAGCTGGGTCTCTGCCTTCCTCCACTGCTGCCTTTTCTCCCTCCCAGAGCTCAGGTGCTGGCTCACCAGCGCTTACTGGTTGTGGGAGGTGTCTCCTGTGCTGGCAGCATGCCCCACCAAGCAGTCCCCTTTGTGACAGCCTGACGTGCAGGAGGAGGAGAAGGTTGCGGCGGTCAGCACGTTCGCCGTCAGGCACTCTCTGACAGCGAGCAGCCCTGTGCAGACACAGCCACATGTCATTATGTCATTCTGCAGAGGAGCAGCCCGGAGGTATCCCCACAAGCTGGGCAAGCCGAGCTGTGGGTAGTGGCGTGGCCAAGCCTGCCTGCCACCAGGGGCCAGCAGCACCTCAGCAGACCCAGCAGGGCTGCAGTAAACCCAGCCCTTGCTCCTGCTCCCCTTGCCTAAAGCTCTAATCTTTCCTGAGCACCGGTTCTCCAGCTGGTGTGGGGAGACTTGGAGAGGCACAGGGGATCAGTACCGAGGCTGCTGGGCTTTGGGAAGTCTCCTCTGCCCTGCGGTTGGGGGACAGCATCTGCTTAGCTGTCTGCTCTTCCCATCAGTTGGGGATCCAGGCTGGAGATGAGAGTTGGCAAGGCTCTTGTTTCCTGAAGGCCGTTGTTTTTTCTGCTCTGGTCCCCAGGCATGTGGAAGCTCTTTGCACTTTCTGTGTAATAGAGGGGAGGGAGCGGTGACTTAGTTTCTGCTCTTCTGCCATTTCTAGGTCTCTGAGGGAAATTGGATGTGGGGCATGTATCTCCATCGCAGCATGCTTTCAGTGGGGACGTTGCTTGTGATACCTGCCTGCCTGTTTTTATTTCCCACCATAGTGGCCAGTTCAGCACAGCAAAGCAGGGAAAGGGTCGAGTGGCTGGTTCCTGCAGGGATGGAAAACCCTGATGGTGACATCTGCAGCCAAGCTTGTTGCTCCATGGTGTGCTGAGGAAGTTGGAAAGAGGCTCAGACTCAAGTGCCAAGGAGGGGAGAGTTGATACCGCAGCCTGATCCAGGTGGGAGGCAAAGGAGGTGAGGCCAGACTTCACCAAAGGATGGGACATTTGCAGAATGAATGGTGTCTTTGTAAAATTTCGTCTTATTCTGGAAAGGCTCAAGAGAATGTCGGCCTGCCAACCTGCTCCCTCTCCAGCCAGGATAGTCCTCCTCAACTGCGAAAGCCAAGGCAAGCTGATTCCTGCCCTCCTGTGAGATGCCTTCTGTGCATCTTGAAAATGCTTTTTTGGTTGTCCTTGTTAAAAACAAACCAAAACAAAACCAGTTTGCATAATAAAGTTGATTCTGAGGGAAGGTCTCTGACTCATATCATTCATGCTGCTCTTCATTCACACCTCAGTGGTTCAGCAAACTGTCTCACTGAAGCAAGCCATTAATAATCACGGGGGGAAAAGTGCACCTACACAGCACGAGAAGAGCCCAGTGCACCCAAACACGGGATGGTGAAGCACAGTAGGAGTTGCTTATGCCACGATCTTGTCTCTGCCTTGACATTTACAAATAATGTCACAAATACTTTGCTGTATTGTTTTAGGAGCAGGTACATGGAATGTAAGGCTGAAGGAAACCTGCCAGTCTCCTAATGAAAGAAGCTGGTAGCTTTTCACTAGCTGTTACGTTTGATCTTCACCAAGCTCCTTATTGAAGGAGTATTTCTGTGTTACAGCCAAGCTGGTCTAACGGGAGGCTCCGGCTGTCCCCTTGCCTCTTTGTCCTGCATCTGTTGATGTTGCTGCAGTGGGAGCTGGTTGTCTGGTTGATCCGGTAAGACTGAGCCTGAGGGTGAAGGAGATAAATAGGTTTCTGTGGATCAGCCAGCTGAACCGATTCATCTTCCCCAAGGGAAGCAGCACGATTATGTGGCTGGGTGGGAAGAGATGGTGCCAGCCTACAGCTGAGAGTGTGAGCTGCATTACGGAAACACTCTTACGAAATGTGTAATGTTTGGATCCTGGAAGAGTTGTGGTTTGTATGGAGTTTCTGTTTCTGGGCAAGAACTCATTTGCCTCTCCTGTGCTGCTGCAGGTCTGGTAGGTACTTGCTCCTTGTACCCCATGGAGGTCTCTCTTGCAGAATATGGGGGGAGAGGCTTTGAAATGGCTGTGTCTCTTGCAGGCAGGAAGGTGCTGTTCCTGCTCAGTCTGGCTTCCTGGCTGCATGCTCTGTGGGAAGATGTGATGTGAGCAACATAGAGTCTCACAGGCTTTGGGAGCAAAGGAAGGTTTTTGAGGCCTCTGCATCAAAATGCAGTAGGAATGAGAATATGATGCCACGTTGGCCTCTGTGCTGTCCCTGAATGTCGGGGATGTTTGCACTTGTTGGGCCTGAGCATGGGAGAAGACACAGCAGTTTCTCTGGGACCTGAACAGAGTCCCTGAAGCCACCGGAGCTTGCATGACCCCTCAGCAGCTGGCAGCAGGGACACCAGCAGGTCGTCTGTCCTCCTCCTGCGGGCTGTGGAGGTGTGAAGCAAGAGAGGTGGCTCTGGGATGATGCACAATGCACTGTGTGTTGTGAGTCCGTCTCGGTGCTGGCCCCGTGTCTTGGCTGAGTGGCCCGGCTCTATGTCCCAGCCCTGTGGGGTCTTGCTCGCCCGGTGGGATCTCCCTTGCCCTGCAGCAAAGGAGCAGCAAGGTGAAATCCCGTCAAAGGCCGGAAGTTGGAAACGAGTCTTTCTGGAGCCTTGTGTCTCTTCTTCAGCTGCCCTGTGTGGTCTGCAGCTGCCGCTTCCGATGTCACTAGCATCTCAGCCCTGCTGAAAGGATGCTCTTCGTGCCGTATGTTTCCGGGCAGACCCCAAGAGCCCTGTGCCCCTCTGGGTGTGCTCTCCCTCAGTGGGCACTCTGCTCTGCTAACTATATTGCGGCGCTGGACTTTTGGTGTTTGGGATGCCTGTATCACCAAAATGCTGTGGGAAGCCAGATGGGAAAGTCTTCCCGGGCAGAGGCCAAGTGTGGGGTTGTCTCTGCTCAGCATGTCTCTGCCTTGTGTGTTGCAGTGTTCTTGGGGGCCAGGAATGCCCACTCGGTCCTGAAGCGCTTTCCCAGAGCCAACGGCTTCCTGGAGGAGATCCGGCAGGGCACCATCGAGCGGGAGTGCATTGAGGAGGTCTGCAGCTATGAAGAGGTCAAGGAAGTGTTCGAGAACAAGGAGAAGACGGTGCGTTTTTCCTGCCCTGCTCCCCAGTGGATGCGCGAGGGCTTACGCCTTAGCAATCCTGGGGCAGAGAAGGAAAGCACAGAGGGAACAGCCTCTCCTGTTCCCTTTGTCCTCTTCTGTCTGCAGGCAGCATGCTGTGGTCTCGCTTTCCAGCATGGCTTTCCTTTCCCAAGCAAAGCCCTCACCTTTGCATTGGCAGGACACCCTGCCTGCAGCTGCAGGTCAATCTGGCACTCCCATGGCATGTGTGGGAAATTTGTGCTGTTGTCCCCAACTCTCCAGGCTGGGGTTGGTGTTAGCCAAATTTCTCCCTGCTTGGTGTTGGGGCTGTTGGCTGCTGTTGAGGGACGTTCCCATGATGTTTTTTGTTGGTTCCCACAGCACCTCAGATGCTGCCAGCCTCAGTGAGAGTGGTGGGGGATGGCCGAAAGACTGCCTCTCTTGTGGGCCTGGGGAGGACAGTGATTATTGCTGGTGGTGGTGTCCCACCTGCAGCACATGATGGTTGCGTCTCTATTCCTGCTACAGATGGAGTTTTGGAAGGGCTACACCAACTCTGTCTACTCTGTCAAGGACCCGGGGCACAGCACGGAGCGCTCAGACGCTATGTATGTGGTGGTGCCCCTCTTAGGAGTGGCTCTTCTGATAGTCATCGCCCTATTCATCATCTGGAGGTGCCAGCTTCATAAGGCCACCCACCACCGCCCTTCCTATGCCCAGAACCGTTACCTGGCCAGCCGAACGGGATGCAGCCTCCCCAGGGTCATGGTGTACCGGGAGCGGTCACAAAGCCAAGGGGAAACCCAGTATCAGCGAGAAGTGAGCAACCGGGTGGCTGGAGACGGCAGAGCTGGGAGGACACCCCAGCAAGACGACACCCTCTACCCGCCAGAGCATTCGGTCTCCGTCCTCTCCAGACTGTCCAATGCCACCCCTCCGCCTTCCTATGAGGAGGTGACGGGCCACCCAGAGAGCAGCAGCGGCGAAGAGACCAGCATCTCCTACAATGACCCACCACCCAAGTATGAAGAGATAGTGGCCGCTGCCCCTGCCCCAGGCAAATAGTGGGTCTGCCTCCCTCCTGTCTCTTCACACACTCAACGCTCACCCACCTACCCTTTCTTCACCGTGCCCGGGACCCCCTTCAGATGCCAGTCAGCACTCTGTCTCACCTGTACAAGCTGGTGCCATCACGCAATAGCCTTACCCTCCTAACCAAAAATATTTGTCCCCAAGTGGGGCGAGGCTGGGCTGCGGGGATGGCTCTGGAGCCAGCCAGCCATCTCCTGCCCCTCACTCCCTGCTCACATAAGTGCTGTAGCAGCCAGAGCAGTGCGACAGCTTGTTCCTGGCTCAATGTGGGGTCTCCCCATGGTGCATTTGATTTCCTCAGTTCCCCCTTGAATAGACATAACATTTCCCATGATTAAAACAGCCTTGCTGCCTCCCTGGGACGCTGCTCAGCCTTACCCCATGTCCTCACCAGGCCCTGTTTTGCTTCTCAGGGCTCTGATTAGGAGTTGAGGATGCAGGAGGGATGCAGTGAATTTCTGCCCATCCCCACAGTCGGTGTCCAGACTGTGTGTGGGGAGAAATTGCCTGCCTTGTGTGGATTTGCTGCCAGGTAGGAGTGGGCAGCCCGGTCCATCCTCTGGTGCCTGTAGCGATATTTGCTGTCCGGAGATCGGGGAGGAGCAGAGGTGCTCTCTGATCTCCTGGATCCTTTTGGAAAGTGGGAAAGGCTCGTGGTGGTCTTGTACGTGAGGTAAGTGACTTTGGAGTAGCAGGTCCTTTTCCTGATGCTCTCTGCTTTCCTCCTGCAGAATGCCAGGTAGCTGGAGGTCTGGCTGCGGCAGAGCTGACTGATGGAGTCATCTCTGACCTCGAGCCAAAGGTAGTCCCTTGGCTTTAAGCGGTGGGATGCTCTTCCTTCCTTGAGCATGGCCCGGCTGGTGTCTGCCCCAGAGGTGGGATGCTGGCACAGGGAGACCGTGGATGGGCCAAACATCCCCTCTCCTGACCCCAAACCTCTCCATCCTGCCTGTCCCCTCTCTCTGGGGCTCTTTGTCCTCCAGAGCAGGTAAAGGGGAATGCGAGACCCCACTCTCCTCAAGTACCCTCTGGTGGGCAGAGTACTTGGTGGCCACAGCCATGGCATGGAGGACCTGCTGACAGAGGTGGCTGCAGAGGTGAGAGCTGACTGATCATGCCATGACCTGGTGATGCCAGTGGGTCAGGAGTAGGGCCAAACCCTGTTGTGCCTGACCACCGGCTTGTGGTGGTGCCAGGGCAGTGCAGCTCCAGGTGCTTTGCTGTGAGACCAGTGTGTCCTCTTTTCCTGGGCAGCTGCTTTTGGGGTCCCAGCAATGGGGCTGTTGTTTCCCAGTCATGTCTGATGGGTTAAAAAGAGGGTTGTGCTCACCAGCCCCCCAGAATTAGCCCAGAAACTCCCTGCACTGCCACCCTTCAGTGTTCACCCCAGCACCAGTCTCTCCACCAGCACCAAAAGGCTATTGTACATCCATTGGCTGCCTGCACCCTGTTTGGTCCCAGTGATGCTCTCACAGCAGGTGCCCTCAGCCCAGAGCTCAGGCTTGCCCAGCGTGGCTGTTTCTGGGGCAGGACACGAGTTTGCAGCTGCTGGCACCTTCTCTGTCCCCTCCCAGGCCTTTCCTCTGCCTTTTGGCCTTAGCAAATTGGGGCTATGGGAAGACCTGGCAGTGAGCGTTGGGGTCAGAGCCTGGAAAAGACCAGAGGGAGACAGAAGGGCGCGCTGGATCCTCTGTCTTTGATGCTCGGTCGTTATTCCTGCAGTTTGTATTCTGTAAAACTTGGTATATTTCTGTGCGAAAAAAAAGGTATTTATTAAAAAACCGTCACTGTCTGAATGGCACAGAGTGGCTTTTTCCCACAGGGCGAATGTCTCACTGGGCACAGCTGGATTTCCATCTCGTGGGGGTGCTGGGGCTCAGCTCTGCGGGGTGATGGAGGCAGCTGTGGGACGATGGCACCAATACCCACCCCTGGGCACAGGCGCAGCACAGGCCCCAGTGAGGAGAGGACCATCTCTGGAAGTTGGGTGTGTGCTGCTGCTGCAGGGCTGAGAACGAACCCCATGCGTCGGACAGGAGCCTTTGACTTCCCTCGTCATGTGTGCACCTCTTGATGAGAGCCGGAAGGTGTCCTGTGAACCCTGACCAGTTGGTAGGTGAAGTGCAGAGGGATTTCCTAAGGTCTTTGAGGGGATTTAGGTGCACAAGTTGTCTTGCTGTTCCTCTGTGTGCTCCTAAACCCCTTAGATAATCTCCTTTACATAGCAAGACCAGGGCAGTGTGGGATTTATTTTAAGCCCTTTCACAACCACATTTTACGGTCAAGACTTGGACTCTCTCCCCATTCAGAAGCTTTAAAACTGTCGTTCATCCCAAACGGATCGTTTTATCGCTGTGGACTCCACGGAGAGGCAGGAGATTAGCTCTGGCACAGCTCGGTGCTCGGATGACCGCCGTCTCCATTCCTGCCCGGGCTCCCACGGCTGGCATTGCCACGGGCAGTTGGGGTGCCAAGAGGAGGCGGGCTGAGCCCTCCCCTCGAAGCCTGGGCTGGTTTGCAGACATGCCCGGGCCGCGTGTGCGGTGCGTGGGGGGGACCCGCTGAAGCTCCCGGGTTTGCTTCTGTCCCCCGGTTTTGCCCCTGGCAAGAGCAATCCTTTCGCTCCGGCAAACCTCTTACCTTCGCGGGCAGTGCTGGGGGAGTCTGAGGGGGGCGGGCCGGGGAGCGCCCGGTACCCGCTGCCCCTGGGGAGGCGCCGCGCTGATGAGGCGCAGCTCGTTAATTGCTCCGGCTGCAGCTTTAAGCGCGGCGGGCGGGGTGCCGGGAGGGCGGGTGTCCCGGCGGCACCGGCACCGCCGCGGCTGCCAGCGGGCGCGGCTGTTTACAGGTCCGGCAGGTGCCTCGGACTTCGGAAAAAAAAAAAAAGTAAGTGGTCCCTCACTCCCCCACCCTTTGCAAGCCACAAAGCTGGTGGGTGCCGGAGCCAGAGCCAGAGCGGGACGGGGCGGGGCGGGGCTCTTCGGGCAGCCCCAGCGGGGAAGCACGTCCGGCAGCGGGAGGCGCTGAGGCGTCCCTGGGGCCGAGGGGCGGGATGTATCCCCTGGGAGGGCGTGGGGACCCTCCGTGCCCTGGAGCCGCCCCCCAGCCCCGCTCCCGTCCCGCCCTCCGGCTGCTCTCACGCTTGCCCCCTGGCCTGAGCGCTGTGGTCAGGGCCGGGGCGAGCCCCGGGGCCCTTTGCTCCGCAGCGCATCCCGAAGCCGCCATCGGGGGACGCGGGGGGCGGAGGGGACACCCCGACTCTGCGTGGCCGGCCGAGTGACAACACCCATTCCCTCCCTGCCAGCTCCTCTCTGCCGTGGCGAGTTCAGTGCCGAGCCGTAGGTCAGCAGGGGGCTGCTGCCCCCAGCACCCTGCCCTGAGAGGGGAAGGCGGGGTGCCGGACCAGGATGATACCCCCCCTGCCTGGTGTGGAGCATCCTGGGCTGGCGAGGGACGGAGAGAGGAGATTGTGGGCTTTCCCTCCCTAGGGCAGGTTTTCCCGGCTTGTGGGACTTAAACCTTCTCAGCAGGCTTAGTGTGCCGGAAATTCCCTGTCGCTGCAAACGCGAGGTGAAGTGCCCAAGCAGAGGCTGAGCAGCAGTGTTCTGCGGCTGGCGAGGGGGAGTTGCTTGGCAATAGATGGAAGAAGTCCTAAAGAAAGTTAAAGGAGGAAATCCAGCTACTTATAGGTTTTGACAGCTATTGTGTGGTTGTTTTTTTTTTTCTTAATAGCTTGGTCTCTCAAAACCTACTTCTCACTCCCCTCTTTAGGAGCTGCAGCAGTTTCATAGGTGATTGGAAAATGAACCCATCTGCGCTCTCCAGATCTATTGTTATTAATATGTGCTGGCTTCCCAGAGAGCTTTTCACTCCCAGGCTGAGAAAGCGACACAGGGTGTTAGTGCCTCTAAAGCACCAAAAATGTGAGGGAGAAATCCGGTGGTTTCTATGGTTGTGGACCGTGGGGCTGAGTGTCTGATGCAGGTTTCTCCTGTGGGACTGACACTGCTGTGGGACTGTCCCAAGACTTATGGGACCATCCCAGGACTGACTGCTCCACTCCCAAGTAGAAAGTTCCTGCAAAAATCCACTTTTTTCAAGGTTCTGGGGAGAAGCAGGCTGCATGTGTGTTGTGACACCTGTGGACTGGTGTCACCCATGGTAGTGCTGGGTCTGGGCAGGGTGGTGGAGAAGGTGTGGAGCATCTGGGGGCTGCTGTTCCCCTGCAGCCCGTGTCTCTGGCAGCACCTCTAGGGCAGACCCAGTTGCAGAGATGGGGATCTCATCTCTGTGCAGCTGAACGCAGGGAATTGCCACAGCTGATGCTGAGCAAATTTCTCTCTCTTTAATTGAAAGGTTTTTAATGACAGAGGAGGAGAGAGCAGCGTGAGGCAGGTGATCGCTGGAAGTGCTGGTTATTGCAGGCATGGAGCCAGTTCTGCCAGTACCTGGAGTTACAGGGCCCAGCTGCTGCAGGGGACAGGATTGGTGGCTCGGGGGGTCGCATCTCCCGTGACCCTTTGGGCTTTAGGAGGCAGTGCTGCTCCCCAGGGATTTCCCTCTGCTCCCCTCCGCTGGGTGATATCCCAGGGGGTGGCAGGGGGCTGGGGCAGGTGAGAGAGTCCAAAGCACCCCAGGAGGCAGCAGCAAGGGCACTGGTGGGCAGCCCTGGCTGCTGCTGGCTGGGAGCACAGCGTCAGAGACCCAGCTGCTAAATATAGTCCCCAGACCTGATCAAAGAAGGCAGGGCTCCTTCACACTCCCACTCGCTTGCCTTCTCCTGTTTCCTTGCCTTGAGCTTTGGAGAGGAAAATATCTTCTTCCTCCAGCTATTTGGGCTGTGTTGGAGCCGGTGGCCCCTCTTCGGGTGGAGATTTTGACCTGGGAGCAAAGGTAGATGTTTTTGGGCAGGGTGAGCTCAAAGGGCAGCAGCAAGGAGGGTGCAGGGGGGCTGTGCATGCATGTAGCACGTCTGGGACGCTGGGGCAGTGCTGGCATCCAGCTGGGGTCTGCCAGCCTGGGCAGCCCTTGCTTGTTGGGGTTTCCTCCTCAGCTGCAACTTTTTGAGGAAGAATAAACAGTGCTTATGCTGGGAGCCAGGAAGGTGTTTTTGGGGGCTTCTCTGCCAAAATCATATGTTGATTGCCCTCTGCTTACATTGCTCAGTGAAAGCATTGGAACACTGTGGCCCCAGAGACTTCTCAAAGCCATGGGACTCGGTAAAGGGGAAACTGAAAGATGGGGCAGTTGTGCGTCCTGAGCAGCTGCAAAGCCACAGATAGTGTCCGTGTCTCATGTCCTGCTTTTGCTGTCAGCTGCCCGCAGGAGCAGTGAGAGCTGGGGAATGTGTCCCTCCTGGGAGGCAGCCAAGCCGGCGCTGGCCTGGGGAAGCTGACGTGTTTTTTTCCTTCCCTTCTGGGAGGATGGTTCAGCAGCTGGCAGCTATGCGTGGGGCAAAGACCATCTTGTTCAGCTTGGTGTGGGTCACTTGAGGAGATGGGGAATGGGGTATGGTCCTAGGGGATACTGCAGTGAAAGTGTGTGCAGAGAAAGGATTTAGTTCTCAGTTTTTACTGTGGTAACCTGAAATCCTATCACCAAAATGTGGGTTTTGTTTTCAGAAAACCTCATTTTTCCTTGAAGGTGTATGAACACAAAAACGTGCTCCCAGCCCTCCAAAAAAACTTTACTTCTGTATGGAAAATAATATTTTTTTCACTAGTTTTTAGGGTATACTGAACTGCTCTTCTCCCAGGTGTGCTGAACTATTGCCCTTTCCTTGCTATCAATTGAGGCAGTAGGTGCTAAGCTCATGCTTTGCTCCCAGGACACGTAGGAGTTTTCTCCTGTCTCACCCTGCCGGGCAGGAGTTCCCACTTGCAGCGGCCCTGTGTCCTTGCCCCAGCCAGCTGGGCTTTGTGGGACACCCTGTCAGACAACTCTGACGGTGTCTGTCTTTCGGGTTGTTTCTGCCTGTATTTTAGCTGTTTTATAGCATGTGTGTTGTCCCTGTGCAGGTGCCAGTTCGGAAGAGCTGCCTGCTACCGCTTTCGGTCAGCTTTCTTTTCCTCTGTGTGAAATCCCAGTGTGCTCAAGAAATCTGAGGAAATCAAAAAAGATGTGGCCGTTTTGGGGACTGGACCTGAACAGAGTCCGCTGTGACCTGCTCTTCACAGAAGCCATCAATCAAAGGATGCAGGTTCCCAACAGGCTTAAAGTAGCAGATAGCTTCAGCCCTGTGGAAGAGGAGCCAGTGACAGAGGATGTCCCTCCTTCCCTCCGGATGCACATCCCTGATAGGATTTCTCTGGCAGGTAATGTCCTGGGTTGTCTTTTGGGGTAGACAAAGGTTGATGCGGCTCTACAATGTCCTAGGGTGTAGGATCCCCTTATAAAGTCCCCAGTGATTTGCTTTGCATCAGGAGAGGACAGGGGCAGATAACATAGTCAGCTTTATTCTGCAGGGTAGGATGGAATGGTGGAGAGATGCTTGGGGAGAGGTGGGCAAAGGTGACCAAGAGAAGGCAGGAGGGATCTGAACTCCAAAAAATGAGGAGTAAAATGTGGAGGCATCTCCCTCCACATCTCCACATCTCTTACAGTTCCCTCTTGGCCTTTGGTAGGTTTCCTGCTTTGGGAAGCTGAGACATATGGCCCTGTCTCTTTGAAAAACAGCTCCCAAACTTCGCTTTCTTGCAGCAGTGTATCCGGTTGCTTTCCATTCCCTGCCTCTCTGGGCTGTCCTGCTGTTCACACCTGCAGAACGTGGTTTTTGATGTATGTCTGGTAACACTAGACACAGAGTTGGCTCTCCTACATGGTTGGATCACTTCTCTCCTGTCCTGAGGACATTCAGGTTGGTTTAATTCTTCCCTCTCTCCTCTCTGCAGAAATATCAGATGCCAGTTTGAGGCCCGTTCTGCTGAAGCAGCAAAGGAAGGTCCCCTCTGCTGTGGAGCACATGTCCTCAGACTCCTCTGCGCAGCCCACCCGCCTTGGAGAGCTACCTTTTCTGCACATAGCCAGCACATCAAGCTCCCAGAAACGCAAACGATCGGTACTGTATTGAGAGTGGATGGAGTTGCTTGTGGTGGGAAGGGGAAGCAATCCTAGCACTGGCTTTCTCCAGTGGTCTGTGTCAGCCCAAGCCAGAATTCATCTTCCAGAGTGCTACGTCCTCCTAGGAAGTCCTAGGAGTGAGAGTATAGGGGTGGTGGGATGTCTTTCTGTCCCATAACCAGTACACACCTTCATGCTGGGACATCGATTCAGCCTACCGCGTTTTGTGAGCAGGCGATGGGCTGAGGTAAGCGCACTCCCCCCCACAACCTTCTTCTGCTGCTTTTGAAATCCCTTTTCAACGACTGTTTCTCCTGGATGAAGTATGAGATGGAGCAGTTTCATCATTGCAGTGTAAAGAGTTCTGGTGTCAGAGTTGAAAGCAGATTTTAGCCTTGCGCGAAACTAATTCAAAGAGAGGCTCCTGACATGAGCAGCCAAAGGCTTGGTTTGGCTGCTGGAGCTGCTGATTTGCCTCCTCAATGCTTTCACCTCTCTGAGATTCAGGAGCCATTCCCGGATGCGTTAGGTTCAGGATTTTTGATCTGAATAGAGATCAGGTCAGCAGCTGGTGATCCCCACCCTGCTCCGAGCATACCTCCCCACCTGCTCCAGCATCAGCTCACCAGGTTTGGGTCTCATGTAATGCTCCCACCACTGAGTGCTTGCCCGGTGCTGATGGATTCCTGGAACTGCAGGCCATGCAGGGCACCGGGCTGGGCTTGTCCTGTCCAGAGTCTCTGCACTAACGTGTTTGTGTTTGATGCCAACAGGGCCATCACAGCAGCAGGTCGCGGCGAGAGAGGACTACAAATGACTGTGCCCAGCTGGCCTTACAAAGCCCGAGCCAGCACCATGAGCGGTGAGCATGAACCCAGAGCTGTCTGGGGCAGGTGGGGATCAGCATCTCCTGTCGTCTGTGCTGCTTTGATGCTCTCTGGTGTCTGTGCCCAAGGTGGGGGGTATTCAGACCAGGGCAAGTCAGTGCCTGGCAAGTCCTACTCTTGCACAGGAGGAACATGGCTTCTGGCATCAGAGAGGTTTGTGCCAGGCAGCAGTGAAGGCAGCTGCATTGGTCCCCAGGCTGATGAGCTGTCTGCCGAGATCACATGTGGGAGTGCACGTCACCTCTGGCAGCAGGCTGGGAGTGCTGCCAGTCCTTGCCGGGCCATTGGGCCAGGAGGACCTTGCTGCCGCTCTGGCTTGTGTCAGTCTCTCTGGCTCTGCCCATCTTCATCTGGCACTTTGAAATGTGCCCTTCCTGCTTCAACCCTAGCATGGCAGAGTGCTGTGGGCTATGGGCAGGTGACCACAGGCAAATGACGGGCACCAGGACTTAACTGAGTTTCTGCAAGGGTCGTTGAAACTTGCAGTGCCTTGCAGACAGAGTGGGCTAAGAACATACTTGGTTTTCAGCTTTTTGAACTTAGCTTGTGAACGGTTAGCATGGTAATAGTGATCCTCTGCTCATGGCCTTGGGCTCCAGAGTCTCCAGTGGAGAAATTGTCTCTAACTTAATCCCAGAGAAGAGCCAGTTTTCCTCCTAGAAGTCCAAGATTGATCTGGGTGCCAGGAGAGTTGCCTTCTGCAACCCCTGTTGCAGCTGAGAGCAGCTGGTGAAGGTCTGGTTAACACACAGCCATGGTTGGCTTTGGAGGAGTCAAGCGAATGCCTCTGAGCCTGCGGGCTCCTGAAGGGAGTTCTCTCGCCTGGTGATGTGGGGATCTGGGTGCCGATGGCATGCCCAGAGGTGCTTGGAGCTGTTGAAGGGATTAAGGACACTGCCAAATGCTGGGCTGTGCCCATGCTGCACGAGGCCAGGAGATGACAGGTGTGATTCTGTGTGCACCCTAGGCTGGACGTGTGCCCCCTGCCCACGCGCAGTGCCCCGCTTCCCCTCCTTGTGGGGACGGGCAGGATCTACTCCATGCAGAACATCTTCCAGACCATGTACTACCTGGGCCAAGTGCTCTTCCACCATGTCCAGGACTCTCTGCAAGATCCAGTGCCATCCAGGTGACTTTGGCTCATCTTGAGCCATCTCCCCTGTCGCTCTGCAAGGACTTGCCTTTGCCTTGCTACGGCGGTGAGCCAGGCACGAGCTCTGTAAACCACAGGCTGCACGGCACAGGAGCAGGATGGTCCTGCATGGCTGCCCCCAGACTCTCCTCCTTGCCTGTGCTGTCTGCCAGCTCCAGGCGCCCTGGCCTAGGAGTGCCTGGTGCATGAAGCCTGGGTGCACCCAGCTAACCCAGCTTGCTTGTGTCTCTCGCTTAGATTAACACACGGTCTCCTGGGCATCTCAAATGATCAAACACTGCTTTGGACATTGCTGGATTTCAGCTGCTCTTCACGGCCAAGCAAGTGCTAACTTTTCTACATGCCTTGATAGCTTGATGGAGAGATGTGTGAAGGGAATCAAATCCAGAACAGACAGCCTGACCCGCGTCCTGTCCCAAGACACCCTCTCCTGCAGACTCCCAGCACCTTGGCTGTGTCTTGGTCACCTTTAATTAATATTTTCCACGAACTGGTTACACCAGCTACTCATCCCATAGCCGATGCCTCTGGCCACGGTTGCAGTATGCCTGTGTGCTCACTGGAGCAGGTATGTAATGATCTCAGTCTCTCTGGATATGCTAGAGCACTCTTTCCACCGTGCTCTTATCTGTGCAAGTGCAGTAAATTTAACATGTTCAAAGACATCATTGCAGCCTTAAGGTGTCCCCACTGCTCTAAGGCTGCTGAGCACACAGAGGAACATCTAAATACTTCTGATTCTTCTGAGCAAAGCCTCCAGGCAGAAAAGGGAGGGTGAGTGAGCATCCATCGGTTGCAATCAGTGGCATATCCTGCCTTCCCTCCCAGATGGCACAGAGATGCAGGCAGCAGAGCTGGCTTCTGCCTGTGAGTGATGCAAATTGATGTCCATGCTTTCAACCACAATAGGCTGTCTTCAAATGTCACTTCTTTTTTTTTTTTAAATGAAGTCGAGGCATGCAACAGATTTGGTCAGTGGCTACATAAGAACTTTTCCTTCCTCCCATCAGCAGTAGAGGAGGTTTAGGCCGTGGTACCATGAGAAGCAGTAGCTTGCGGAGCTGCTGTAATGCAATGGGTTGAGACCTCTCCCAGGTCTCGGTTTCCCTTTGAAGCCAGCCACCTTGAAACACCTTTTCTTGGTACTATTGCATCACTTCAGATGCACATGATATCTCTTTGATACAACAACTTTGTACCCCTATGTAACAATAAAATAAAAAAAATGACTGAGATGACTCATTTGTCCTGAAATTTTAATAAAGAAAAGTCCAGTCTTGGACAGAGACTGGAATATTTGCCTGATAGTGCCCTCTTGAAGGGTATGAGTCATCAGAAGGTAATTTCTAGTCTTCACTCTAAAGTGTTCACCTGTATCAACTGGGATTTTTCAGTCAAAAGCTGCAGCATGTGTCCCTTTTTAATGGCTCTGTGCTGGGGGAAATTGGATTTTCTCTCTGTTGTGACTTTCAAGTTACACCGCGGCTACATTATGTGGAGGTATTACATCACAAATGTGTTTTCAGACAGAGATTCACTGAATTTCCCCATGCTGTTCTGGCTCATCTTCAGCAAGATCAACATCGTGTTGCAAACAGGAATAAATACTCTCCCTGAGGTCTCCAAAGGACCAATGTTAGACACTTGTTAACCTGTATGGTATCAGCGAGTGTCCATGCGAGTTGTTGGTGTGTGTAGGAGAGTGTAGTTATGGAAGAACTGATGTAGGGCTAGGCAATGGTGATAGGAGCAACAGACCAAACATGGCAATTTGGATTTTTCTCACTGTGGATCTACTTTATTTTGTGGCTTTATTTTGTGGCTCTGTGATGCGGGCTCTGCAGCAAGGCTGTATCTCCGGGGGATGCCCTGGAGATCCATGGTCTGCGTTGCCTCTGCCAGTGCAGCAGCTAATCCCAGTGGTGGCCTGTTTGTTTCCAGGGATGGAAGAAAGTGGTGCGTGCTTGAGTTGCTTGATAATGTTTCAAGTTGCAGGTAAAATTTGCTAGAAGAGCAAAAAGTGGTACTTTTTTTGTCAGGTGGGCAGGGAAAGTGAGCTTGTGGTATCTGGAGATGCTGAAGAGGAACAAATCCTTGTCTCAGCAAACATAGGACCCTTTTCTGCTGGCTGATGGACTTGTTCAGATAGTTACCCCCAGTCGACGGCTGCTTCCCGCTGTTGCGTCCCAAATATCTGCCTGTGACCATGGCACATCCCAGTTAAGGGTCTGCAGATACAGTTGCAGGAAGGAGGGAGAAGTGACTCAGATTCGCTGATAACCCTGTGTGGATTAAGGTGAGAACACACTCAAGGTCTGTGGGTAAACAAAACCCTTTATTCCATAGTTAGGCTCATCGGTAGACAATTGGATAGTAGTGTGTGGGGTTTTATACCTTGTGTTACTTATTAGAGAAAAAAGGAATAAAAAAAAAAGAGAAAATAAAAAGAAAGAAGAGGGGAGAGAGAGAAATTGATGTATCACTGGTCCATGGTTCCAGCATTGGTCCAGCCAACAGGGTCTCTGGTGCGTAGGAGACCTGTTCAGAAGTGCCTTCATGGCACTGGCCCCCTCTTTTTGTTGTCCGCTGTTCCCTGGGGACTGCCCCTGGCCCAGGTGCCAGATTACTTTTCGCTCCAAGGCTTTTTTGCACCCTTGTGAGGTTTGGAGACATTCCTTGGAAGGCCTTCGGGGAATCTCCACCCCCTGTTCCCCTTACCGAGTTTTTTGTCTCCTGCCTTGGCTGCACCCTCTCGAGCAAACGGTTCTTGTGTGAGGGTCACCAGTTTGCTTGGTGTTGGATCTGTAGCAGTTCTTCCATGCTGGTCTCTTACACCCACCAGGGGATCCTCACTTGCTCATGTAAGTGGGATCATCCTCTGTTTTGGCATTGGCACTGTGATAGGTATTTACCTGACTGGCTCTAATCCAACCCTCAATGAATTCCTTGGACCACAGACGTGGATGCTTGGAAACATCATCTTTTTCTCTCTGTTGGACCCCCTACAGAAATACAAGTATGCATTTTTCCCTGTCTGTCATGGCTGTGTACTCTGTGTTTTGTTGTGGTCACTATGGGGGGCATGGTGGTGGGTATAAAATATGCATGATGAGGCTTAAGAAGAGATGAGTAGATGCTGTGTAGGTGCTGTTCCTCTCTCCTGATGCTGCATCTGGACAGCACATCCTGGGCACATGCGCCACCTGCACGGCTCGGCTCCCCACAGCAGCACTGTGTGTGCGGGAAGGCAGTTGCACCTCTCGAGGCAGTGTTTGTCCCTCTGCATCTCTGTTTTCTTCCCCAGCTCCCAGGAGGCTGGCGCAGCCCCAGAGGTGTCTTGGAGAGGTCGGAAGTGGCTGAGATGGCAGCAATGCGAAAGCAGGTGAGATGCGGTGTGAAGGGCTGCAAATGTTTCATGGGAAAGCTGTAGGAGGGGGGTGAGGATGTGCCAGGGTCTGCTGCTCAGCCCTGGTGGGCTGGTGTTGCCAAGCCAGGCCCAGCTGATGCTGCTAATGGAGTAGCAGGGCAGGACTACATGTGTGTGACTGATAAAGCTCCTCACCCCGAGGGGCTGAGGGTTCTAGGAGATAGCCCAGACCCCCTCCATCTGCTGGCCATAAAGGGCTCAGATGCTCTTCTGGTGGGAAGGACCTGATGAGCGCAGGAGCTGAGGTTAGTGCTGCTAATTCTCCCACACAAAGATACCTACTGCTGAAGGAGACGGCAGCTCCTGCCTCTCCATCCCTTGCTGTCCCTGGGCTGCAGCCAGTGTCCTGCACTTCGCCGCAGGGCTGACGTGGCCCCACTGCTTCCCTTGCAGCTGACAAGGATCTCGGGGAGGCTGCGTGTGCTGGAAGAGCAGTGCAGTGCCTGGCGACAGAAGGAGGCCCTGGTCTACTCCGTGCTGATCTCCGCCTGCCTCATCAACACGTGGCCTCTGGCTGAGGAGATGATCTCCCGTGCCCCGACCTTCCCTCCCCAGCCCTGGCAGGGGTGGGTGAGGGCAGGCAAAGAATCCTTGCTCACCTACTTGCAAACAGTAAAACTAGTGTGTTTCTTCTTAACTTGACCTGCTTTTTGCAGCGTAGGCCCTTGAGGATCTGTGTCCTTCAGGCCTCAATTACGATGAAGGTGCGTTTCCTCTCCCATGCTCCAGCATCAGGGGTGGGTGAGGGAAATGATGAAGCGGGACCTCGTGCCACAGCAACTGGAGACAGGTGTCAGAGAGAGGTGGGATACGAGGAGCACGGCCCAACATAGTCCTGGGGCTGAGCTGTGGCTGCAAGTGCTTTGTGTACACCAGCACCACTTGGTGTGTTTGATGGGGTCAGTGCTTGCGTGGCAAGCTGCTGTGAAGAGCTCAGGTCTCTTAAGAGATTGGTGGCTCATATAGGAGGTATCCGTCCTGCACAAGCAATGAGAGACCCTTTGGCCCTTGGCTGTCTGCCAGAGGAGATGCAAAGCCAAGGCATTGAGTGTTCGCAGACATGGGGTCCTCTTACTGTCTACACTGTGATGGTCCCAGCCACCTAACCATGTCCCAGCTTGGATACACTTGGTTCTGACCTCATGGAAAAAGTCCTCAGCCGATTGCTGTGGTCTGTTCCTCATTTTCCACCCTAAAGCTTGTGTTAGAGTGGTTGAGCTTTTTCATACTGCTGGTGGGTTTTCTTTTCTTCCTTGTGCAACTGCTCTTTCATGGAGGTAGCAGTGCCAGTTCTTCCTTACCATAGCCCCTGCTCTGGGAGGTATGGAGCTGGAGGAGCCAGGAGCTCCCATCCCTGCAGCCACTGCTGTGCCACTGTCTCCTCGGCTCCCGTCCTGCTGCAGGCAGTTCAGCAGGGTTTGCAAATGTTCAGATCCAAAGTGACTAAGAGTGTTGCTGAGGTCTGGGCTTATCCCATGAGTTTGGCTCTTTTCCAGAGAGATTTAAATGGGAAACCTCCCCATGATGACTCTCTAGATTATAAGACCTTGTACCAACAGTGACAGCACCAGACAGGCCATGGAAAATGGCCCATTTGGGCAGCAGCCGCTACTTGTTAGGTTGCCAGTGCCAGAGGGCAGGGTCGCTCCTAGGTCTGCTGCCACAGCTGTAACTTCAGTGATGGTGCAAGAACACAGGTGAGGGGAATTCTTGGCACAGATGCTCTTTAGCTAAACACAAGCCCAGTCAACAGCTTTGCAGTTCTTTCCTTTTGTGGAGTTTTAGTAACACTTGCATCTGAGGTGACTTTTTGGTGTTCATCCAGCATGTCTGCTGGAGTTGTGCTTGCAGGCTCTGGGGTAAGGTTTTGGCATGGCCTAACGGCACCCTCTATGTTCCACGTATAAGTAATTGTAGCTGGTTCTGCAGGTCATGCAGATGTCTCAATAGCTTATTTACAGACATGGATGCTTGGGTGTTTCCTGCCTGCAACTGCATTGAGCATCCGTGACTGTAAATCTGGCAGCTGGACATTGACTAATAAATGCTGTCCCACAAGTAATTGCAGGTCTGAACCTGTGCCTGCTAGTTGAGCTGAGGAGAGCACTGAGATTATACAGATGGAGCCAGGATGGTGTGGTGGGCTTGGTGTGCCATGGCAGGGTGTAAGGAATGGGAGCACTGTGCGGGTGGTTCCTGTGGCTCAGGGATGTGGTCAGAGTTACCAGGGGACCTTACACAACGGCTCTGTGTAAGGGGGCTGCTGCTGGGTGAGTGGTGCCAGGAAAGTGGGTAATCTTTGGCTGGTCTTCTTCTCGGAGAGAGGCAAACGTGTTCTGGACGAAGCTTGTGGGTTTTTGTTTTAAGCTGTAAGGTGAGAGGGCTGGCCCTTTGGGGGCCACTACTTTCAAAGTGTGGATTGAAGATGTTTGGAGGAGAGGTAGTCAAACTGTACGTTTTCTCAAAGGCTAATTATTGGCAGGTTGTAGGGGCTACAATATGACTTTGATGTAAGGCGTAAATCCTGGTGTAAATCTGGAAACACCAATAAAATGCGTATTTTAATAAACTCCATGTGTTCTGGATGTGTTTCTTCTACCAACTGCGGAGTCTGATCCTGGTATTGCAGTGGATGGGAACAGATAAGGTTTATTCCCTTGACAACAGGACTCTGACCTGATGCGGATGTCTTAGCCACGCATGCTTATTTCATCAGATGCTGGATGTCTGACATCTCTAGAGCTACAGGCTGTTTGGCCCACTGGTGTAAAACCACATGCCAGCCACCCTGACTGGAGGGATTCTGGAGGAGGAGAGTTTCTGGTAATGTTGTCCCTGTTGTGGTGCGATGCTTTTATTTATTTACTTTCTATCTTATCTTCCCTGCCTCCTCCTCCTGGCTCTTTGTTGTCCCAGGGCAGCACATGTGGCAGGGCTGGGTGTCTCCTTGGGTCACTGCCACAATGACATGCACAGAAAATAAAGTGTCTTGTGCAATACGGTGTTCGAGGGAGTAGCTCCTGGACTTTCCTGTGTTGCTTTTGAAGGCAGCTGCAGGAGGGAGCAAAAGGAGAGGTGGAAGGAGGACATGTGCCACTGCTGGTGCTCCTGGTGTGTGAGCTGTACCAGTGCCGGGGGCTGTGATGTGGGGACGAGAGCAGGGTGATGTGTCCCTTGCTGCTGGGTGCTCTCCCCAGGCAGCAACCCAATGCCACCAGCAGCCCCGGCCAAGGCTGCGAAAATTCAATTTCTTCCTTCAGGCTCCCTGCTGTCCAAGTTTTCAGTGAGATCAGAACAAGTGGAATTTAAGGGTTTGAAGGGGGAAAAAAAAAGGTAAACCCTTGATAGCGAAGGGACTTGTGGTGCTGGTGCTTTCAGACCAGCCTCCTACACGGTGCAGGACTCCATGCACACGACAGGGACCGATCCAGCCTCAGCCACTGCAGGCAGCCAGATGCTGGGGGAAGTGGTAAAAACGAACCTCTTCCTTGTTGCTTTGGGGATGCAATTTTTTTGCTAATGGTTATTAGAATGGCTTTGTGAACAAAATATGAGGGCAGAAATTGGTGAAAGATACATTTCATGATCATCTTCAAGCTCTGCAGCTCTCTTGCCCGGACTCAGAGCAGCACATTTGGTATCCTGCTCCCTGAGCGTGAGATGAGGTAACTGGATGGGAGGGTGTTAAAACGTGGCTACTTCTGCAAATTTTCCATCAGAGCAGTAGCCACGTCACAGCCTGTGAAGCAGGGAAATAGTCCCCAGCTTTGTTTCCCCTAGGGCAGAGGGCTGGGAGGGGAGCGGAAGCAGGTGGCCTGGAAAGCCATCCCAGCGCATCCTCTTGTGCGGCAGGACTTGAGCCCAGCTGGGGGTCTGCTGGCTGTGCCGGTCTCTGGTCTCCGGGTGGGCAGTGACCCTTCCCCAAGGTTTGCTGGGAACTCAGGAGCCACTGGACCCAGAGCTGCCTAGGGCAGCTGTGATCTCCAGCTGGACTCCGACCTGAGAGATGTCTGGGGTCCCTCCAGCCACCAAGGCAGTGGCAGGGGAAGAAGGGGCCACTTGGGTAGGGAAATGGAGCATCCCTGAGCAACGCATTTCCCTCCTCCCCTTTCATCCCCCAGACACCAAAGCTGGCTGCTATTAACTCCTCTGAAGTGCGCCTTGCTGCTCAGGGCGTCGAGGATGCTCAGGGGATGGGCGTGCTGTAGTGACGAGACACACAGATACACAGACACACGTGCGTGTGCATCCTCCCCGCGCACCGCAGAGCCCCTCTGCCACTGCCAGGGTGCCGCCTGGCTGCCTCGACTCCTTCTCTGCTTGGGTAGGACAGAAGAGCAGAAGGGCAGGCAGCTCTGCTTGTGCCAGCTTTGCTTTGCAGCTCAACTCGCGTTTGAAAAGCCCTGAGTGCTCTGGAGAGAGCCCAGGAGGCTCCCGGGGCAGGGATGCTCCCCAGCCACCCCTGCTAGCCCGTGTTAGGCAGCAGCCAAGTGTTGAAGGCTTCGAGGGATGCCAGGCTTGTAAGTGGACCGTGGTGGCTTCTCCGCAGTGGGGAGGTGGCCAGGCTGGGCGTGTATGACTGTCCCGGTGTGTGCAGAGTGGATGTAGTCTTTGTGCGTGTGGCAGAGGTGCACACAGCATTGCCTTTCCCCAAGCAGGGCCTCGATTGTGGGCTGCACTGTGGGAGAGAACGAGCGTGTTGTGTCCAGGAACCTGCCTCATCCGTGAATTGTGGGTATGGAGGGTGTGCTGTGCCTCGGGGGGAGCAGGCAGGGTGGCCACAGTGGGAATGCATAGTGCGGGTAGAGCTGGACAATGCCTGTGTGCGTGTCCGTGCACGTGCAAGCCTGTGTTCCTGCGAGTTGCTCTTGCAGGGTGCAGCAGAACAGAGAGGGCTGTGTGTGATGCTGGGGCTGGGCAAGCCCGGTGGGCATCTCTTGCTTTTTAGATAGACAAACCCCTGATGAAATCCCACACTTAACAGCTCCACAGCAGCCTCTGCATATTAATGTAGGGTCTTCTCTGCTGCTTTCTGAAACCGGACAGTAGCACTTGCCAGCAGGAACCTCAGCAAGGGCTCTTTTTGAACAGCAGACCTCCATTTCCAACACAGGAGATTTCTGCAGTGACAGGAGATGGGGCTCGCTGGGCGGACCACCAGCAGGGTGCAGTGCCCTGGGGAAGGAGGGAAGTTACTGAGGTGCAGACACCCTTGTACATGCAAAGTCTACCCCCGTGCACGACAGCATCTCCCTGCCAGGGCTGGCCTTGCGTTTACATCCCTCATGAGTCTATTTTCTTGTCCCTTGGGCAGGCAGTGGTGCTGAGAGCCATGGGCTTGTTGTTATGGCACGGCTCGCTGGGGATACTGTTGCCCTGGCAATGGCAGAGAAGCCTGAAAGACGAGGAAAGCATTCTTCATGGGCCACAGGCAGATATAGGATCTCTGAGGAGGGCAAAAGGCTCTACAGGACTCTTACTGCAGCACCAGCAACAGCTGGTGGTGGGAAACATGGAGAGGGCACATCCCATGGGGTTTGATGGTCATTATTCCATGCTCTGCCACATCTCTGTGTCCAAAGCACAGAATGTGTCCTGCATGGCTCTTCTTGTGGCTGTTTTCTGCTCTTTGCAGGTCTCTGGGACAGGGTGTGTGCCTGTGGTCTCCTCATATGGAGGATGACAGCCAAGAGTAATGGTCTGCACAGCTCACCAGCCAACCGCCACTCCTGCCCACCTGCCCAAGCCCAAGAGGAGGGTGATGCGGAGGGGACGGGGCTCAGCAGCAGGAGGTCAGGCTGGTCCCTGGTTTGACTGGTTGAAGGGAGGCAGCGGTGGGGCAGGGAAGGGGAGGGCCAGCTTGGCGTGCCTGCCGAGACCTGGTGTGGGCAGGGCTGCAATGCCAAACCTCAGCTGCCTGCTTCCTCCAGTTCATCTGGCTGCGGGCAGGTGTCACAGGGGCACGCTGTGGCTGTGAACTCCCTTTTCCCCACTGCAGGACCCGCTCAACCCAGGATGGCGCTTCCTCAGAGCTGCAGAGCAGGGCTCCCCCAGATGCGGGGGAGCAGCCGGCTGCCTCGGCTTTCCAAGGCAGACGAGCCTTGGCCAGGTACCTGAGTGTGCCACCGGCCGGGGTCAGCCTGAGACTTCCGTGCCTGGCTTTGACACAGTGCCCACAGCGAGGGCTGCGGGAGGGGTTGGCTCCATCACCTCTGGGGCCCTGGGAGGGCCTGGGGGCTCCTTTCCCTCACAGGCAGCCTTGCTCTGCCCCAGCCACCCACACATTCCTCATGTCCCCGTGGGAACGGCAGCAGGACTGGGCAAGGAGCAGTGGGTCTCTGCCAGGGTGGGCTCTCTTGCTCGTGTATTCTTGGTCCCTCAACAGCACTACAAGGGGGAAAAAAGGAAACGTTTGGGTTTGAGAGGGAGCTGTGAGTGTTTTCTTCTCAGCTGTAGCCCCTCTGCTTTCTCTCAAGCTTTTGCTTACTCCTTGCTCCACAGACACCTCCTGACTCTGCCTCTCTCCCCTGTCCAGGATAGTCCAGCTGGTACTGATGCTGAGGGACTGGGCCAACAAGAGCTTGCACGAGGAGCAGCAAAGGCCAGACCCCTTCCTCGAGCGCTTCCAGGGCCCCGAGCTCCAGACAGTGGCTGCAGGCGCTGGCAACGATCTAGAGGACGAGGATACCGAGGAAGAAAACAGAAAGTAGGGTCCCTTCCCTGCAGCCCCAGCTGTCCTGTGCTGGAGATCAGCTGTGCGCAGTGCTCGGGGGCTCCCAGCAGTGATGGCTAATGGAGGTGGATGGGGATGGGAAAGGGGGAGGTAGGACGCAGTGATGTGAGGGGTCCTCCCTGCCCTTTCCAGCCTCTGTCCTGGCAACCAGCCTGGCTTGCTGGGCTGTTGTGCAGGCACGCAGGACCTGGCCTGTCCCTCATCCATGGGGTCTTCTCTCCCCTGATTCATGCCCTGGTAGGAAACACACATTGCATGGCTCGTGACAGCTAGCAGACCTCCCCATTTTCAGAGTAGTTCCACACTAGGGTTGGTGTTTGGAGCCAGCCCTGGGTCTGTAAAGAGATGCACCTTCAGCTTGTGCATATGATGAACTGGGGACAAGCCAGGGGATGCAGGGTCTCCATCCGGGAGACTGCAGCAAGCACAAATGCATGGGATTTGCTAGCCTTATCATCTGCAGGATGAAAGGAGTGTGTTTGCTGCCCATACCGCACCCCCACCCTGACGGCAGCTTTCTGAAAAGGCTCTTTCAAATCCAGCCCTTTTATCTCCTCAGCTCACGCTCCTGGTGAAAAGCAATAACCTGGCTTTCTTCTGCTGGCTAATTAAAGGGCAAAGCTCAGAGACCACTCTGGACCCTACCATTATACGTGGTAATTAAACCACCAAGAAATAATTGTCTTCTATAGGAGAAAAATATCTGAGCCTTGTATCTGGGTCTTTACTAGTCATGGAAAAAAGTTCTGCCCTGGAAGGTTAAGGGGAGCTTGTTAATTATCAGAGGGAGCTGAAGCGTGCTGTGAAAGGGCTGCTCAGTGCCAGTGGGCTCCTGGGGAGATGGTGGTGACTTCTGCTCTTTTCTAGGTCCTCAACTCCACAGGTAAGAAGAGCCCCAAGTCTGGTAACTCCAAACGTGATCTGCTGCTCACAGCCATGCGACCCTCCATGGTTGCAGCTTGGGTGCAAAGCCTTTGGGAAGAGGCAGATGATTGTTCCCTCTTCCTGGGTTAACCAAGAACTCTGGTTTTCCAGCCCTGTCCCCGCTGTCAGCGTAACGTCAGTGACTCCAGCCACCTGCCATGGGCAGCACGGGTCATTTAAAGCTGAAATTACCAACGTAATTAACACCATTATTGAGGTTATTAGTGCTTGTGGGTGTTACAACAGTATGTGCTGGCTGCAGGTGAGTCAGTGCCTCCCATGTGTTGGTGCTGTACATCCCAGGAAGCAAAGAGTCCCTTTCTCAAAAAACATTTAAATTGCACTTTCTGAGCAAAAGATAAGCACTTTCACTGGGGAGGTTAGATCACCTGCTTGTCTGTGGCTGTACCCAGAGCGAATGTGAAGGACCACTGCTGGCTTTGCGCCGCGTGCCGGTCCCCACGCTCCGGGCACCGCAGTGCCACTGCCTGTGCAGATGGGGAAGCAGACTTCAAGGCAGAGGTTTTGCTTTTGAAGCTGTCAGAAGCAGCGGGGTGGGGACAGGGAATCTGTTGGCAAGTATATTGTTTTTTTTCCTATCACTTGAGGGAGTTTTGCATGTTCAAAAGCTGGAAGGGAGGGGAGGAGGGAGGGAGAGAGGGAGTTTTGTCCTACGAGGCTGCAGCAGCTAAGCCTATCAGCCCAGCCACAGAGTTTCTCTTCCTCGGTTTCTCCAGTGAGATCTGGCGACTGGAGCTCACATCTTATCTCAAGAGTCCCAAAATGAGCAGGATCAAACACTTGGGAGCAGTTCAAAGGCTGGACCCAGGACTGAGCAGACTGCAGGCAGGCAGCTGCGAGCAGCATGATGATGGCAGCCTCCCAATGCCAGCCACCCCATGGGTCGCCACTCTGGGGCTTGGACATCCCCTCCTGGTGCTCCCATTGACATGCAGCATGCTTCACCTTCCTTTTCTAACTAATCTTCCCTGAAGATCTGTCTGGGACCAATCCAGGCAACGTCATGTAACAAGAAGTCTTCTGATTGCCCTCTTCCATACATTTCTGGCTCTGCACTGGGGTGCTGTGGGCATGTAGGCCACCTGCTTTACCTTCATGTCCTACAGTTTCCTCCTTGGTACATTACTGAGCCCACTTTTGGGGATAAAAGAGCTTAAACAGTGGTGGACATTTTTGCTCGGCGCTGCTGGGATTGGTTTTAGCTTACAGACTGGCACTCAAGCTGGAGTTGTGTTTGAGTCAGTCTAGTGCAACGGATGAAGGATGTGGCTCCGATGGTTCCTTCCAACCCTACTTTCTGTGTTGATCCCTTTATTCATACATTGCCAGCTCTGGCTTCTCTCTGCTTCCAGGAAGACATGGCAGATCTTTGTGGTGGACCCTGCTGGGGACTGGTATTACCGTTGGCTGGCTGTCATTGCAGTTCCTGTCCTCTATAACTGGTGCTTGCTCGTAGCCAGGTGAGCTGGGATGTTACAGTGTCTGTGTCTCCTCTAATCCTTCTGTTCACAAACCTAAAGGAAAGGGACCCCCGCTATCACTGTGACTTCTGTGGTGCAAAGGCAGAGCATCCACCCTCTGGCCCCAGTTGGAAAGGACCATGCAAAGGTGCATTTGGGAGGTGGTTTTGAGACGTTGCTTTACCTAGGTCAAGGGAGGGCAGATTTTTCAGAGAAGGGAGTTTTAATTTCTAGGAGAAGAGGGCCTCAGAATCAGCCTGTATTCAGCTGTAATAGTTGGAGATCATATGGAGATTTGTTGGTCTCACCACCCTATTTTATGACCTTTCTCCAGGGCTTGCTTCAGTGACCTGCAAAAGACCTATGTTGTCCTCTGGCTGGTGTTAGACTACATCTCAGACTCTATCTACATTGGGGACATAGTGATCCGTCTGTGCACTGGTAAGCAGAAGTAGCATCCTGGCTTGTGAGTGCTTTGCTTTAATCCCCTAAAAGTGGAGATGAGATGCAAGGGAGAGTCCTAATCTACAGCTCCATTAGAAGGAGGGGTTTGTCTACTTTGGCACTCACTAGTACAAAGCAGTCTCTAGAGAATGAATCTAATTAAAAGATCTGAGAAATGGAGTAAGTTTCAGAATGAAAGATTAATCATCCCAGCTTTCAGCTTCACCTTTGAATAATTGTACAAAATTACCTGCATTACTATTAGTATTTGGGCATAGTTGAAGGTCCATATCTCTGATTTTGCATCAGTTCAGCTAATTAATTATCTACACAGAAAAATGGTAGAATTTAATGTTCTTGGAACACGGCAGGTAGCTGTACGTTTTCTATCCAAACTGCAATAATTCATGATCTGAAGGATGGAAACCTTTGTGTCCGCATTTCTTAATGATGACAGAGTAAACCCACAAGTGATGTCTTCAGGTGGCTTTTGCCAGATGAAGGGCTTGAGTGATAACAAAAGCTTGTAAATCGAGTAGATCAGGTGGAACTGGTAGTATTTGATCACCCGTGTATATTTGCACACATGCACATGGCATACCATAAAATGTTTCTCAGAAGTGCTTAAAAGCCTGCAGAAAAGTTGAACATAAGACAAGATAATTCTATCATTTGTTTCTCTATCAGGTTTCTTGGAACAGGGCCTTCTGGTTAAGGACCTGAAGAGGTTACGGGATAACTACATCCACACCTTACAGTTCAAGCTGGATGTTCTCTCCATCCTGCCCACAGACCTGGCATACTTTGCTGTGGGATTGCACCGTCCTGAATTGCGTTTCAACAGGCTGCTGCACTTCTCCCGCATGTTTGAGTTCTTTGATAGGACTGAGACCAGAACCAGCCACCCCAACATCTTCCGCATCAGCAACTTGATTCTTTACATACTGGTCATTATCCACTGGAATGCATGCATTTATTATGCCATCTCCAATGCCATAGGCTTTGGAGAGGACGCTTGGGTCTATCCAAATGTCACAGACCCTGAATATGGGTATCTGACCCGGGAGTACGTCTACTGTCTCTACTGGTCTACATTGACTTTGACTACCATCGGAGAGACTCCTCCTCCTGTGCGTGATGAAGAGTACCTCTTTGTGATCTTTGATTTCCTCATCGGTGTCCTCATCTTTGCCACCATTGTGGGGAATGTGGGATCCATGATATCCAACATGAATGCCACCAGAGCAGAGTTCCAAGCAAAAATTGATGCCATCAAACACTACATGCAGTTCCGCAAGGTAAGCAAAGACATGGAAACCAAAGTCATCAAGTGGTTTGATTACCTGTGGACCAACAAGAAGGCTGTAGATGAAAGGGAAGTCCTCAAGAATCTCCCTGATAAGTTAAGGGCAGAGATTGCCATCAACGTTCACCTGGAGACACTGAAGAAGGTGAGGATTTTCCAGAACTGTGAGGCAGGTCTACTGGTAGAGCTGGTGCTGAAGCTTCGCCCACAGGTGTTCAGCCCAGGAGATTACATTTGCCGGAAAGGAGACATTGGGAAAGAGATGTACATCATCAAGGAGGGGAAGCTGGCTGTGGTGGCAGATGACGGAACTACACAGTATGCTTTGCTCACTGCAGGAGGCTGCTTTGGTGAGATCAGCATTCTCAACATCAAAGGGAGCAAAATGGGCAACAGACGCACAGCCAACATCCGTAGCTTGGGCTACTCTGATCTCTTCTGCCTCTCAAAGGAAGATCTTATGGAAGCAGTCACAGAGTATCCTGATGCCAAAAAGGTCTTGGAGGAACGTGGCCGGGAGATCCTGGTCAAGGAAGGGCTGCTGGATGAGTCAGCTGCAGAGGCAAGCATGGAAGGAAAGAGTGTGGAGGAGAAGCTGGACAGGCTGGCCTTGAACCTAGACACACTACACACCCGCTTTGGCCGGCTCCTGACAGAGTACAATGATGCCCAGATGAAGCTCAAGCAGCGCATCACTGTTCTGGAATCCAAGATGAGGCAGCAGGATCTGGAGGACTTCTCTGATAGCTCAGACAGTCTGCTTGAGGATGAGGAAAAAGGTTAAACTGGTGGGAAGCAATGAGGGGGTGCAGAGGTCAGCTAGCTGATTTCTGGCCTTGTGCTGAGACAGTGTTTACTATTTCATAAGGCAGGTCCTGTGGCTGCCTTGCCAGGGACTTCTCTTAGGTCCTCAGCATTGCTGCTGCCACTGCCTTGATGGCATCTCCCAAGATGGCTCCAAATCAGATTATTGTCCTAGCTCCTCCTCCAGCCTGTCCCTTTTCTCATTGCCTTGATCTGAGACCTTGGACTTGGATCACTAAAAAGACGAGAACAGCTAACACCACTGCTAACGTTTCCTTCCAGCTCCTGCAAAAGATCTGTGTCCATCACACCTCCTTCCTCCTATTTGCCTTAACAGAAAGTGGGACATGAACCTTGCATGGAGGGTACCTGGACTTGCTGACCTCCCAGGTATGTTGAGGAGACACAGAGTCTCCTACCTAGGTCATCTCCACTACCCGCACTGAGGCTGGACATCTAGCTGGAAGGGCAGGCAGCTGCCGTCTTCCTGCCCGCCTCTCTTCCCTGCTTCTATGTCAAATGGCACCCAGCACAGGTGGCTTGGTACCCTGAGCACCACACCTTCCTGGAGGATGGTGTTCCCAAGCCCTCCCGCTGTGAGACAGTGTGGTTTCCATTTGGGCTATGGATGTCTCAAATGACAAGTACAGCAGAAAGGTAAAGACCACAGCTCGGTGGCCCGACAGCGCCTGTTGTGCAATGTGCAAAAGGATGACAGTAACTGTCTCTCTCCTCTATCTAATGACGGCCAGATGTGCCGGGAATGATTTGACTGAAATGACACATTTTTAAGGAACAAAGCAGTGGCGGGACCCAGCTGTGCCCATATTTGCTTTGCTGTGGGTAGCTCAGAGAGAGCGCAGAACACATTTATTTTCTTAGGCAGGAGGTTTTCTTGTACTCAGTGGGAGTTCTGGGGCTTTGCGGGCCAGTTGCCTTCTGGAGGAGAAATGAGTGGCAGAGCCATGGGGACACATGTGTGAAGGTGAAAACATGGCACCGTTGCATGTGCTGAAAAAGCCCTGCCGATATGTGTTGCAGCCCTGCAGGCTCCATGGTGCCAGCAGCTTGTTGGTGAGGGGTGCAGGGCAGGAAAGGCCACCAAAACCCTGCAAGCAACAGCAACCTCAGCACAAGCAGTAATGCCACCCGTGCCTAATGGTACTGTGCAGGTGCCAGGACTTGGGAATGGAACCTCATTTCTTGCTGTAGTTTGTCCTGACCCACATGTAGACATCTGGGACCTCTTTCCTCTTTCTGAGGACCTTTCTTTCTGAGCCCATTGGGTCCATGGGGTGGGCTGGGGCTGGTTTCCAAGGAAGAGAACATTTGGTGGAGAAGAGAATTTGAAGGAATTCATGTTCTGAGTCAGACTGGCTAAAATAATGGGACGACACATGGGGAGGTATCAACCCAGAAAGGTTTGTAGTAGAAAAGTGGGGGTATATGCTTTGTCCTTTTTTGCCCCCTCCAACATAAGACTGCCTCTCTTCATTTTGTATGATAATTTTCCATTTAAAATCAATGGCCTTGCTTTTTGGGACTGGTAGGGAAGAGAAGGTTAAATTATCAAAATTAGAATTTGAGGTAAGATAAAAAGTTTTTTGTCATCTCTAAATTAAATTGTAAGGTTTCTGTTTGGTTGGTTTTGTTTGAGTATTTATTTATTCTCATTACTAAGATGATTTTGGTTGAAGATGAGGTGGTTTCTGTTCTGCATTTCTTTGTCACACCAAGAGGCCTGGCTCCCCGCTTTCCCCTTTCCTGTCCTTTATCGCTCCTGAATTTGCCGCTTGTTCTTTTCCTGCAGGGAAGGTGCGGGTGGGCAGCGGGCTGAGCATCCCCCCATCCCGGCTCCGCCGCAGGAGCAGAGGCGGGCGAGCTGCGGATGGGCGCGGGAGCCAGGAGAGGGTGCTGCGAACCGCGGAACCGCCCGGAGCCCGCGCCCGCGGGGCTGGGTACGGCCCCGGCAGCCGGGACCCTCCGGGCGGGCTGCAGGTTCGCAGCCGCTCGCGTTTGCGCGGGTGTGGGGAGCCGCGCCTTTGGCAACGCAACCCTGAGTGTTTCCCGATGGAGCTGTAGCTCCCCGGGGGGCGAGTGGAGCCTTTTCCATCACCCCGGCGCTTCTCGGTTCCCTTTTGGTTGCCCCATGCACCTAACCGGTGCCCTCTCCGTGGGCAGCAGGCCGAGAGCCTGCGGGCCTCGCTCCTCTGCTGCTGCGGAGCGGGGCTGGCGGGGGCAGGCGGGACAGACAACTCCTGCCTCCGGGCTGGGGAGCCGCTGGCAGTTTAGGGGATATTCTGGTTTATTTCAGGAGAAAAAAAGAAAAAAAAAAAGTAGAAACACTCCCTCCCCCAGTTTTAATCCTAGATAATAATCCACTAGGGAAATTTTAAGCCTTCAGACAAATTACCCCAGGGGATGACTTTGTGAATTCAGAGCAGATCCCGCTTGTTTCCTCACAGCAGCAAGCCAGGAAATCACAGATTGATGAACTGCTTGACGGGCCTGCTAACGAAATTAGCAGCAGCTCCGTGATTTTTAAAGTGAGCAGGACAGGCAGATGAGGGAGAGAAGCACACAACAGCACAGCTGCGCTTGCGGGCTGCCTAAATTCCTTGGAGTGCGGACACAGGGCACAGCAGACACACCTTTGGCTGCTGCCCATTTCACAGGTGGTTTTGGTATGTACCTTTCCCCTGTAAGGCTGTCCTAGAGAGGGGGAGCAGAGAGCTGCCAAAGGCTGCTCCTCAGGACTGGCATTCAGCAGCAAAAGCTGAGGGTGCCCACTGTAAGGGTCTGCTCAGCGCCCTGCAGAGACTCGCCCATGCACCGTGACACATTAAACTGCTTTGTCCATATATCATCAATCATTTCCTTCTTTTAGATCTCTTCCATTTAAAAAAATAATCCCCTATACAACAGAAGCTTTCTCAGCTGTGTGTTATGGGTGGGAGACATCAAATACAGAGCAAATATATTGACCTCCAGAGAGGTCAGACCAGGGGAAAACGTGTGTGCCTCACCAGGGAGCCATCCCTTCCAGTGCCATTGAACCAAGGAAGCTCCCTGACTTCTGTGGCAGATGTTTTCTGTAAATCTGCTGCAAAATGTGCATCTTCAGACTTTGCCTACCTCTACCAGAGCTGAGGAAAAGGGTTGGGATTCTCAGGTGAATCAACCATAAATGCATTGTGTGGTACTGGGTTTCCCTCCTTCTCTCTGAGCACTGCTTCTAGGAATGAAATAATCATCGCTGGATGATACCCAGGAAATACTCTCTCATGGGCCTCTGGAAAATCCAAGTACCCATTTCACAGCTGGGGGAAATGCAGAGAGCTTGTCAGGACACAACAGTGGTAACTCCTGCCTCCTCTCTGCCTGCTTTTTGTTTTTCTTAAGATGTTCATGAAGAGACTACTTTGGTGGTTGTGGGTAAGCCCCAAAACAACCTCTTTTCCTTAGGCTGTGGACAGTGGCCCGGAAACTGCAGCACAGGAGACCATCTGGCTTTGCCCGTTCCTCAGAGGTAAGTTAGGTCAGCAAGCTGTAAGTAGGATTCATGAGATTGGACCACTGGATTTTGGGATTGCAGAGTGGGTCTGGCTTTGAGTCCAAGGTCTGGCATGAAGCCCGAAGCCTCTGAGTCTTGCAGCACAGCAGATTCACCCTGGTGAGAAGGTCTGTTGCGGTGCATGCAGTACTGGGGAAAAGGTGTGAGATGCAGAGGTTATGGGGATGGTTGGCATGTGGCTCACCGGGATCCCCGATGACTGTGGTTCTGGTGTGTGGCATGGCAGGGGCAGCAGTACAGCTGCTCTTGGTGCTGCTGAACTTGGTGATGGTCTTCTCCATAGGGCTGTGCCGCTGCAATAGTCCGCTCTGCACTGCTGAGATGGGGTCTGGCTGTCCAGCTAAGACCTCAGCAGTGTGAAGCAGCAGGCAAGCTCCAGTCTTGCTCTCTCTTCCTAACTGCATCATGCCTCTCTTACAGGCTCAACTGGACCAAAGTCTTTTGAAAATCAGGAAAGTTTCGAGGCAGCTCTCCTGCACGGGCCCCTCAGAGCGCTCCCTAGATGGCTTTGCCTCCCCTAGCTCCTGCCTCCTCTGCACCCAAGGGAGCCAGGGCTCTCTGCGTGCTGCTGGTCCTGCCTTCCCAAGAGTGAGACACTGCATGTAGAGAGCTGCCATGAGCAAGATTTCCACCCATTCTCCAGGGGCTGGAGGTGGTGTAGAAGGTCACCAGCTTGCCATGCAGCTGTTCCCTGAAGAGAGGCGACTTGCTCATGATCATTTAGATTCAATAGCTCTGAATTCAAAGCACTGCCTGCTTCTCCTGCAGGTGTGAGTGGGGATGCGAAGAAAAGGCTTTACATTCAGCTTGTTCTCATGGTCCGTGGGTGATACTGGATGTGCTGTGTCCTGCAGGCTGCTCCTGGGAAATGGCTGGAGAGGACAGCCACCACTCACCAGCACAGCAGCTACTGCCAAAGCGGTTTTGGTGGTGCTAGGCAATGTGTATCTCTGCAGTCCCTGATGAGTATCTGAGAACCTTCCTGAGGTGTTTCAGTGAGCCTTGACTCACTGAGGTGTGATCTACCCTTTGGAGGGGAAGGTTGGTGCTGAGCACCCAGCACATCATAAAGACTGGTGGGTGCTCAGTCCCAGCTCAAGCCTTTCATCACCCCTGTTTCCATGTGGGGTCTCAGTGGGGCATGGGGGCAGTATCACCATCCCCATGAGCACATTTCCCAGCCATGAAGAGCAGAGTCGAAGTGGCTGACCATTGCACCCCTCTTGCAGGTGGCAGGAAGATGCAGACCTGCACATGGTGCAGGTCCAGGTCAACCTCTCTGTGAGCTCCCATGTTGTCTCCCTTGCTCTCCTCCTTTTTCCCTGTTCAAAATACCAGGGGGCTGCCTCCTCTGTGGTTAAACAAGCAGAAGTACCCATTTCTTCCTGAATGGGAGCATGTGTTGCCATGACAGCAGCTCAGGGTGATGGATGAGCAGGAGGTGAAGCCACCTCAACCATCTCCCTTGGAGGGATGGAGGAGAACACCCTGTGATGCCTTCCAAATACCCCTTGGCCCCCTGACTCACCAGCCTGGGAGTCCTGGGGGTGAAGGCTTACTTGCCCCATCATAGGACTCTCCCTGGTGCCCTCCTCAGCCCAGCACTGTTGGTGGTCTCCTAAGAGAAACTCCCTAGGCTGGTGGTCCATGGGGGAAAGGCTTGAGCTGAGATGGTGATCAGTAAATCAGTTGGTGTAAGATGGGGTCTGGGAGAGCCTAGCAGGCTTTGCCCATTTCTAGGAGCTCCATGGGACAGGTAAGCTGTGCCAGGCCAGTGCAGGGTGTTGGAGCCAGACAGCCTTGGCAGGGTTGTGGTGGTAGGGCCTGAGTTGGGTCTTAAAGCGAGTATCCAGGCTTGGGCTGGGTGACATTGGCACAGGACTGGTTGCCTGTAAGCTTTCCACCTCTGGCAGGGGCATCCACCTTGGCTGGTTCCTCCAGCCTCTGGGATGAGAAACATGTCTCCTCCCTGCAGTTGGTTTAGGGTGAGAGCCTGCAGAGCCAAGTCTCTGAGCCTCTCAGAGCAGTCTGCAAGGAGAGAGAATCATAGAATCATAGAATGGTTAGGATTGGAAGGGACCTTAAAGATCATCTAGTTCCAACACCCCTGCCATGGGCAGAGATGTTTGAAGACTGGAGGTCGCCTTCCCTCTCCTTCCTCTGAGATGTCAGTCACCCTTGTACCCTCCCTGCCCCAAGCGACATGTTTTTCCTGGACCTGTTCCTAAACATTGCCTTTTGGTCTCAGCCACATATCGCATTACATCTTTTGGACTAGAAGGTGGAGGGGAGGGGATGAAATACAATAGAAGATTTAGATTTATCCTTCTTGGAGCCAGATAAAGTCTGCAACAGAGAGTGAATACCTCTGCCTGCCTGGCCGGATTACCTGTGGTTGTAGCAGGGCCTTTGAACTCCTCCAGTGCTGTGATCCCTGTGTGGGATGCTGGACGAGGAGGGCACTGGGGAGTGGCCACTGACCCTCCCTGTGTCTGACTGTGCTCTAGGAAGAACTGCCTGGGTGCTTTGCTAGGTGGGATGGTTTACAACAGCTTGGGTAAAGCAGGCTACTGTCTGGAGAAAACAAGATAGGCTGGAGGGAGCAGAGAAGAAGGAGCCTAAGCGTGTGCCTGTAATCCCCCATGGCTTTCCCTGGAGCTCAGAGGAAGCCCTGGTAACACACCAGGCAGAGGGTGAAGATCGTCCCAGAGCCCATGCCCATGATATGGATGCTGAGGAGGCTGCCAGGGCAGTTTTGAAGGTAGTCTGGCACTTCTCTGAGAAGCTTTTGGAGCCTATCCAGAGCAAAAGTCCTTGCCCGCAGGATCATCTTTGCTTCTGAGTCCTCAGATGGTGATGCTGCACTTGGGTACCCTGCTCCCTTTGTAATCTAGGCCATGGTGGCATCTGCTTGCAGTGTGTGATCGGAGAGATGGGAAGCAAGCTTTCAGTCCCAGTTTCTGGCTCTTTTCCAACCCCATGAGGACAGCTGTCTGTAGCTACACAAGACAGTGGAGTGGGGAGATGGTGACATGGGTAATGTGGAGCAAGAGAGCAGCAGTTTCTCACCTCATGGGTGGGCTGTGGGTGTTTCTGAGTCTATTCATAGCTCTGTTACTGGCAAAGCGCTGTCTAGATGCTCTTCACTTGGCTAGTCTCTCGAGACAAAGTTTTTGCACTGGTTGAGAAGTGAGGATTCAGCAGCCACCTTCCTCTCCAGACAGACCCACACTGGCCAGGCACAGGCAGCCTCAGCCTCCGTCTTGTCGTAAGCACCTTCCTTATCTAATGAACTGAGTCCCTGGTGATGGCCTCCACCTCCCCCACTCCCATTCCCATGCGAGCTATAGGCACCGACTTTGGTGCTAGAAACCATCTTCTTGTAGCAGGGAGGATTCAATGGTGTGCGGAGCGGATGAGCTGTAGACCATCTAGACTGGAACTTGTCTGGATTTGCTGGCCGTAGGCACCCTCCTAGTTCTGCATGTACCTGATTCACAAAGACATGGGGTTGCATGCGGCTTCTCAGATGTGAAGGTCAGAGGGGACTGCAAGCGGTGACCTTTGAGCATGCTGTGCCATTGCTGTAGAAACACATCCCAGCTGTGCTTCTCCATTTCAGGGGTCTGTCTGCCTACCATCAGCTAAGTCTCAAAAATACATGGGGCATGCCAAGCTTCAGTGAGGGTTCACATGGAGCTGATGTAATGGGAATCTTGGAGGCTTCTCTCATAAAGAAAAGACCCAGTGCCTTGGAGACACTGCGTTGTAGGAGCAGGATTGTTAGAGCAGAAGAGTCTTTGTTGTGGTAAGAAATCACAGGGAGCAAGGATACACCCGTCTGGAGCATTGCAGCCCTGCAATCCCCTCTTCTTCAGGCTCCTCATCCCTCTTTTCCCTGTGGCTTGCTCTGGATAGTTTTGAATGCCACACAAATCGATACTTTTAATTAGCTGCCATTCGTCATTTCTGCTTTATTGCTTGGGTAAGCAAATTGAAAGTGAGCATGTTGTCGTGAACTGTTACCCTGGGTGGGATGTAAGCACAGGATGTTTCCTGCCCCCGGGGAGGACTGGGCGGCTGCCAGGCACTGGCACAGGGGCTGAGAGAAGGAGTTGGGGGGGCATGCAAAGGAGCTGGAGAAATGCCTGGCTTGTTTGGGGTGTTGCTCTTACTTGAGATGAGGGACCTGGGGCCATCCAGGCTCTCTGCTAGGAACCCAAGCTCCTCTGTATCCTCCACGCAGTTTTCATGGTGGGGAAAGCCTCCAGTCCGAGAAGGTGCAGCTGGTGTGGGCACACAGAGGGTTTTTGCCAGGGTTAAGCAGCCCCACACAATGCCAAGTTTTGGGATTGCTTAGTGGGGCAGAATTTGGGGGGGGCTGTCAGGCCTATGCCAGCCTTCAGGATGGTACCTGTCACATCTGCCCCCAGGAGCATCCTGGGGGAGGCTACAGGAGATGGAGCAAACAAGGGATGGACCTTGCTTGGGCTGAGCTCTTGCTTGCTGGCAGATACCAGAAGCTCAGCCCTTTCTCAGCCCCACAGCATCCTACCAGCCCTGCTCAGAGCCAGGTTAATGCTGTGCTCAGAACCATGATGTCTGCAGGCGGGAAGCCTCAGCAGTCACAGGGAGATGTCCTCTGCCCTGAAAAGGGATCCTGCTGATCCCCGTGTGTGGGAGCAAAGGGCTCCCTGCTGCTGCAGGCGCTCAGTGTGGTGTAATACGGTCAGGAGCTTGTATGAACTGGTAACACGCTGCCGTCTGCATGGGTATAGATACTTTCCCATGGGCAGACTTGTCCTTCACAGAGGTTTAAGGCCTCCCTTTGCTGCTTCTGACCTGGGCTGCCCCTGGGGATGTGGCTCAGGTACCTGGAGCACGGCTGATGTGAGCCAGTCACTGCTGTCCTCTTAACCTGCCTCTGCAGCGCTGTCAGCAGGAGACGGAGATTAAAGCTCTGTGCTTTTCCACTGTGCCTTTGCATGCCCAGGCCTTTGACACGAGTCAGGGACTGGCTGCTGGAGGGGCTTTCAGAAGTCACGACAGCCATGGCAGGCAGCAGTGCAAGGCAGAGGCTGAAAGTGCCCCAATCCACAAATGCAGCTTTGCAGCGGGGAGAGCTGCGAGGCGTTTGCTCTGACTTTGCCCCCCAGAAGGGTCTCAGTGAAGGGGATGGTGTTGAGCCATCAGGAGGATGGCAACTCCCTGCATCTCATCTGCCCTGGGAGGCAGGGCAGGATTGAGATGCGTTAGCCAAGCTGGGAGATGTTATCCAGCAAAAGCCGAACACACCTTCTATGTCAAGCCAAGAATTTATTGTTAATCTGATTAGAACTTTTAACAATATAACTAAAAATGCAATGAACAGTTGTTATTATTAGTCCAGTTAAAACGATACTAACACTGACAGCCTATTGATTCTGCAATCAAATGCCATAGGGAGCGCTGCAGTTACAAGCTCCTGCTCAAGCGAAAGCTGGTATTTACCCTGCACCCCTGGCACTGGGCTCCCCCCGGGTGCCTCGGGGTACAGGCAGTGGGGGCAAAGAGCCATCACCCTCCTAAGTTCTCTGCCAGGAGCAACGTGCCATTCACCATGGGGGTTTCTTCTTCCTCTCGCTTGAGCCCACTTGAGGCTGGTTTTATGTGTTTTCCTTACGCTTGGCTCTGTCTTCACTGTTCTGTGAGTTCACAGATCACGTTGGATCTGCCTTGGCTAAATCTGATGCCTTGCACATACATGCGACACCTGCTCTCTGTTGTTGCTGTTACCCCTGGGAGGATTTTGCTCAGCTCCCAAGTTTGCGTTGCCATCTGTAAGATGTGGATAGCCCTGGGGCCTTTTGCATCATCTGTGCCCGCATCTTCGAGGCTCGGCTCATTACGCTGCCACTGCAGCTTATTCTGGGGCCTTAGGTAGTGCACCCTATCTCAACTAATTGAATGCTGACTTTTTAATCATTTATTTATATTACAGTTATGAACAACAGGTGCTATAGTCCACAATGAGCCTTCTCTGCTCCCCTCCTGCCCTGATGGTGCCTTCTCCCTCCTACCCAGTCTCTGGTCTCTAGCTGACGGCTGTCTCGAGGAGGTGTCCCTGGGTCACCCGTCGCATCCTCAGTGAACTCATGAACCTGGGCTGGCATGAGTTGGAGAGCCCAGGCATGGCTTGTGCCTACCTTCCAGCCCCCTCAATGAATGAGAAGTGTAAATGATTATTCTTAACAATGTGTGCCTATACAAGCTCTTCTTGGAGCGAGCCCCCCGGGGTGCTGGCACATGCACGGTTGGTCTGGGTCACGTCAGCTGTGGTCGGGTGACCACCAACTGCAGCATCTCCCTGGCAATAAATTGAATCGTAGGACTTCTCCTGTGTGAAGTTCTGCCTTGTGCTGGTGCTGTCTGGTTTCTGATAGCACGCTGGCCTTGGAGGGAAAACTTCACTAGGAAAATAAAAAACGTTGAATGCAAAACCTTCAATGTAGCTGGGAGGCAAAATGTGGTCTGACAGTTCCTTTGGCTTGTCAGAGCCTCTGAGTGATGGGCGCCAGTGGGCTGCTGTCTTTAAAAATGACCTTTTGTGAAAGACAAATTAAGGGAAAATGTCTCCTGAAGAAAAACAAACCCCAGCAGTTTATGGAAATCTTTCTGCTGCAAAGCAATGGCAAATGTTTCCTGTAAATTGGCCTTGGTTTGATTGCTTTCTGTCAGACATGAAGGGATAGCTCATGCTTTCTGTGAGAACTCAGACTTATGGACCTGTTTGCATGGAGTAGTAGGCTGTCATTCCTTTTCCTTCTCTAACCTTGGTCTTGGATTAGGAGGATGGCGAGGCTCCACTGCTGACAGACCTCAGGCTGAGATGTTTCCTAGCTGCTCACCAGCACAGTGTTGTGTTATCTCTGGGGCCAAGCAACAGACCAGAAAATTTCTCATCTGCCACCTCCAAACCCAGTCCTGGCCAGGACTGGCAAGGGCTCTGGTGACCTGCCGGGGCTGACGATCACGCTGCAGTATGCTGACCTGGGGAACTCACCCTCTTGCTCCAGCACAGGGTGTTCTGTGTTGGTTTCTGCCATGGCAGCTCGTGACATTGCCATGCAGTGTGTGTTATGCTGGGTGCCACTGTGCTCTCCAGCTGCTGACTGGTCCTGCACCCTCCCAGCTCCATGTCCCCATGTGCCAGCCACAGCTGGGATGCAGGGGAGGGGGACCATGTTGGCTGGGGGCCCTGGGCTAAGCTCAGTATCTCCAAAGGCCCTGCTGGAGCAAATCCCAGTGCCTGGGACCTCACATCCCCATGGCATTTCACTGCCTGCTTAAACCCATGCCCACCCTTCCCAGCTTGTTCTCTCTTTTTGGAGTGGATTGGCTTTACACTGCAGGATCTTCAAAGAGTCAATGAATCGTATTGATGTTGTTAACATTCTCAGTAAATTTAGAGAAATTAACAGATGAATATTTGATGAGGCTAATTAAAGCTGAATTACTGCCACACTCCTCCTTTCCTTCCCTCTGTTCTGTCTGTAGTGTGGATAAAAGTTTGGTTCCCTAACATGTCCTGTCCCTAAAGGCCTGGTCTTCTGGTGGTCATGAACTGCCATGGCCCATGATGGAGCACAGCAGCTTTTAAACCAAACAAGTCAGCCCAAGAGGTCCCTGAAACCACAACTTGCTGGAGGCTGGGAGCGTGGGGAAAGTGTCCATGCCTCCTTCCTCTGTCCCTATTCTTGTCCCACTTTTCTCCTGCTTTTCTCCTGGGGCCTGTTATAAAGCCACAGATTCTCGGAGTCTTGGTTTCTGCACTGGTGAGATTTAAGATTGTTTCAGCCTTTGGCTGCAGCAGTTAATTCAGACAAGAGCTGACACTTTTGGGGAATCCTGGAAGGATTTCCCTACCACGTGGGAGCTGCGCTTATATAGTAAAGCTGGAGGTTAGTTACGACAATCGTGGCATTTAACATGGTGTGAGCTTGGGAAGCAGGAGAGAGAAGAGCTGCTGGGACCATTCCACTGAAGGTGAGACATGTCTGAGAAAGTGAGACTTGTGCCCCGAGGCTATAGAGCTTTTCCACTCCAGCACAGCAACATTGGAGGTGCCAATGAGCTTACAGTGGAAAAAGTGCAATAACGATCTGCTTAATGCCAGACAAGGGAGGAGAGGAGCCTGAACTTGTGCACAGTGGGATCTGGCTCCTCTTGCCCCTCTCTGCTGCTGGAGATGGGGCAAAGAGATACGGGAAGAGGGATCTGGTGAGTGCCTGGCTCCTGCTAGAGGTACTGGGAGTACCCATTGCTGTGTAGCCTGCTGAAGCCTGGCTGGAGCATCCCTCTGGGACAGCGACGGAATCCAGTCATCGTTACTCATCCAGGCCTCAGTTTCTCTGCCTGAGAGCATGTCAGAGAGTGCTGAGCAGGGCTGTGGTGAAACTCTCGCATGGGAAGTGCAAGTATGCACCTTCAAAGCCCTCCAGGTTCCAAAGAGTGATTTGAACCATCGATTTTGAAACTCTGGACTGCAGTCTTACACTAGAGTACCCAATGCCAGAGCATAAAGCTTCTTTGCATCCTATCCCTTTTCCTGACCTTCCCAAGAACCCAACAGGACTTCTTAAATAGAGACGTACCCTTGCAGCCTCGCTGTTGTTGTCCTCTTCTGTGAAAGCAATTTCTTTTTCTTATTGGAGGCATAAATCTTTTTCAGTCTCTCTCTGCCACTGGTGGTTGTTTCCTCATCTCTCTCATTCGTGGCTGTGGCAGAAGGGCAAAAAATGGTCTTTGCATCAGTGTCTTCATTGTTGCTTGCCCAAGCAGGGGCAATCTGGTAGTTCAGACAGAGAAGTGGAGGTAGCAGGTTTTCTGTCTCTGAGCTGCTACGGGCTATGAAGCAACCAAGGTTTAGCCCCAGGATTTCTACTGCACAAGGCCATTGTGACTCAGGACATGTCTGCAGTGCATTGTCCTCCTGGACACCATCCTACAGAAAAACCTTCAGTGAAAAACCATAAGTTTTTCCAGAGATTATCACCATGATGTGTATCTGTCCCTGCTCCTAAGAGGGATGTCAGGCTTGGCAGTTCCCTTGGCCATATTTTCATGGACCTGCATGTTCCCACTTCAGCCTTTATCAGAGTCCCCAGGAGCAGTCATCTCACACTGCTTAGTGGGGTCAGGATTTGGGGATTCCTGGGGATTTTCTGAGGCCTCAGTCTCACTCAGGAAGGGCACTGGTCTTTCTGCTGTCTTTCCAGGTGAGTCTGCACTCTGTGTGTACTTGCTTAGCTTTGCCTGAAGAACAACAGGGCGCTTTACAGTTATGAACCATCCTTAGGAAAGCTGCAATAGACACAGGGGACTGATGCTTGCTGAGGATCCAGACCTACCTTCTGGCCAGCGTCTGGGTTTCCAACCCCACTTTGTCTACCACGCATGGTGGTGGTGGCTACTGATGAGTTTGAGCCTCTGTTAGTGCTCCAAGCCCAGTTCCTCAGCAGAGGGTAAACCAGTCTCCAACTGGCAACCTTCGCGACAGATGGACATCCCAGTAATTTTGGAGGTCACTCTTGAAATGCTATGTGCACGACAAACATGTGCTTCGGTGGTGTCCAGAGACGGGGCCTCCAGTGTGCTTGGTCCCACAGAAAATCATGAAAATATGGACCAGACCCTTTGTGAAGGTTTCAGCCCTGCCAAGCCCTGGGGAGGGATGGCCAGGCAATCTGGGCATCCATCAGCTTAAGCCCTCTGAAAACTGAAAACTGACTGTTTGCTGAATAAGGAGGGACTTTGTTCACCTCTTCTGAGACAGAAAATCCTTCTCCTTCCCCTTGTTCTGCTTGCCACAGCATGGCCCACATTAACAATAATGAGTTAACAAGCCAGGGTAAGTGGTAGGACTTTGTTCTCGGCCTCTTTTTTTCCCAGTTGACCTTTAAAGACAAGAAAGGTGAAAATAAAACAAGAGCAGCTCTGAGGGCACACACCTATCCTCCCCCTTTTCTCAGTATTTCTTTTCTCCTTTCATCTGCCTTTCCTTGTTCCGTGCTTTGCCCTACTATGCCCTGATCCAGCCAGCGCAGAGTGTTGATGCTGCTGTCAAAGATGCCCTTATCTCCAAGGGTATGGCTGGCATTTTGGATTCAGAGACGGCATTAGGATCAAGGTTCTGACTAATCTCCTCTGATAAGGTGTGTCACAGCAGAAGTCGCAGGGCAGAGGATCTGACATTGCAGCTCGAGTGTCTGCTGCCTGATTTATATTTATCCCCTTCGCAGGTGCAGTCAAGGGGATGCTCCAGCCCTGCCAAGGGGTAGTTTCTTCTTGACAGAAAGCAGCTCTGTCTGCTGGGCTGCTCGTCTCCCAGCCCCTGCCCAGGAGCCGTGCGGGCACTGCCAGCTGCCACGCAATGCCGTTCTTGGTGTCCCTTCTCGCTGGGGAAGGGAAAATGGGAAAAAAGAAGCTAACATGAGCTACACATTGTGAAACAGGACAGGCATACTGCGGTAAATCGAGTGACGGGAAGAAATAAGCACAAAAGATTTAGATGGATAGATAGGAATGAGGGATCGATAAACCAAGACTAAAGATAGCAAGAGAGAGGCACTGAGGGCTGTTGACAGAGAAATAGATGTTGCAGCCAGAAAGATCCTCAAATAAGAGAAACATCAAATGAGAGAGATGAGGCTTAGAGAAGAGTCATTTTAAGTGCACTCCACTGCTGGGCCAGGATCAGCCCAGACAATACATGTTTAATACTTCCTTTTTTCTCTCTTCGTTTTAAACCCCTGAGTGGTGGGATGGGAGCAGCTCCACTAGCCCTACTCTCGGCCACTGGATTCAGATCTTCATGTTAGAGTCAGCCCATTGCATGTTTTGAAATAATCCTTTCTCAGGCACCAGCTTAGCCAGTGAAAGGCTGCTTGGAGCAATCTCATGAAGCCGGGCTGTGTAACTGCTCTTCTTACGGTCTCTGGATCAAATCTATGTGCTGTATGGTTGTGGTTTAACCCCGGCCGGCAACTAAGCCCCACGCAGCCACTCACTCACTCCCCCCAGTGGGATGGGAGAGAGAGTTGGAAGAGTTAACGTAATAAAACTCATGGGTTGAGATAAAGACAGTTTAATAAGTAAAGAAAAAGCTGCGCACGCAAGCAAAGCAAAACAAGGAATTAATTCTCTGCTTCCCATGGGCAGGCAGGTGTTCAGCCATCTCCAGGATAGCAGGGCTTCATCACACCTGACAGTGACTTGGGAAGACAAACACCATAATTCCCAATGTTCCCCCCACTTCCTTCTTCTTCCCCCAGCTCTATATACTGAGCATGACGTCATATGGTGTGGAATATCCCTTTGGTCAGTTGGGGTCAGCTGTCCCAGCTGTGTCTCCTCCCAACTTCTTGTGCACCCCCAGCCTCCTCGCTGGTGGAGTGCTGTGAGGAGCAGAAAAGGCCTTGACTGTGTAAGCACTGCTCAGCGATAACAAAAACATCCCTGTGTTATCAACACTGTTTCCAGCACAAATCCAAAACACAGCCCCATACCAGCTACTATGAAGAAAATTAACTCTATTCCAGCCAAAACCAGCACATGTATAGTCCTGTTCCAGATTTAAATCAAACTCAGCCATAATAGAAATCCATCTTTCTCTTGAGCTTTCCACTGCCAACTACAAGAAGTGGCAGTTTTGGAAAAGGAAAAAAGTATAGAACAAACAGCAGTGGAGTGCTCAGGTACAGGGTGTCCTAGAGGACACAACCTGACAGAGATGTTAATGGGACAGGTTTTTTGTGGGGTAGGGAGTAAAGCGTCTACCTGGACTTGTCCAAAGCATTCGATACTGTCCCACATGACATCCTTGTCTCTAAACTGGAGAGACACGGATTTGACAGATGGACCACTCCGTGGATAAGGAATTGGCTGGATGGCTGCCCTCAAAGAGTTGTGGTCAACAGTTCAATGTCCAAGTGGAGGCCAGTGACGAGTGGTGTTCCTCAGAGTTCAGTACTGGGACCAGTGCTATTTAACATATTTGTCGGCGATATGGACAGTGGGATCAAGTGCACCCTCAGCAAGTTTGCAGGTGACACCAAGTTGTGTGGTGTTATGGACACACTGGAGGGAAGGGATGCCATCCAGAGGGACCTTGACAGGCTAAAGAGGTGGGCCTGTGAGAACCAAATGAAGTTCAACAAGGTCAAGTGCAAGGTCCTGCACGTGGGTCGGGGCAATCCCAAGCACAAGTACAGGCTGGGCAGAGAATGGATTGAGAGCAACCCTGAGGAAAAGGACTTGGGGATGTTGGTTGATGAGCCGGCAATGTGCACTGGCAGCCCAGAAAGCCAACCGTATCCTGGGCTGCATCAAAAGAAGTGTGGCCAGCAGGTTGAGGGAAGTGATTCTGCCCCTCAACTCTGCTCTCGTGAGACCCCACCTGCAGTACTGCGTTCAGGCCTGGGACCCCCAACATAAGAAGGACATGAAGCTGTTGGAGCGAGTCCAGAGGAGGGCCACGAAGATGATCAGAGGGCTGGAGCACCTCTCCTATGAAGACAGGTTGAGAGAGTTGGGGCTGTTCAGCCTGGAGAAGAGAAGGCTCCGGGGTCATCTTATAGCAGCCTTCCAGTACTTAAAGGGGGCCTACAAGAAAGCTGGAGAGGGACTTTTTACAAGGGCATGTAGTGACAGGACAAGGGGCAATGGCTTTAAACTGAAAGAGGGGAGATTTAGGTTAGATATAAGGAAGAAATTTTTCACTCAGAGGGTGGTGAGGCACTGGAAGAGGTTGCCCGGAGAAGTTGTGGATGCCCCATCTCTGGAAGTGTTCAAGGCCAGGTTGGATGAGGCTTTGAGCAACCTGATGTAGTGGAGGGTGTCCCTGGCCGTGGCAGGGGGGTTGGAACTAGATGATCTTTGAGGTCCCTTCCAACCCGAACCATTCTATGATTCTATGATTCCCAGGTGTTGATCCCTGGCAGATTGATTTGTTGCACTAAGCCTGGATTTGGCTGGGTTGCTTTGTTTTTCACCAGTGTAATCACCAGTGAGCTTGTTAGGGAGTTCCTGAGACATCCTATAATACCTGTCCTTATGGGATCCTGTTTCCTAGTTATTACCAGCCCGGCCCTCTGCCTAAATGCTAATTGAGTTTGAGGAAGCCTCATGCTCCGGAATTGCTTTACTTCTTAAGGACTGGTCTGAGAAAGCAGTGGAAGAGTTAAGCAGCTTCAGAGCAGCTGTTACTTTCCTCTTGGTTTTACTATATAGGCAAGCAACTCCCCATCTCCTTTCTTCTCTCTGTGAATTTGTTTAAACCCTGTGTAACCCCTGAAGGCAACTAAAGTCCACCCCTTCTCTTCATGCGCCCTGGAAAGCTCAGCCAGAGCAGGCATACCCCTCTGGGGGCTGTGATGGAGGCATCTTCTCTGGCTCTGCAGGCTACTTTCTCAGTCATCTCCTCCTCAGCAGAAGATCCAGAGCCTCCAGCTCTGCTGACTTGCAGGCTCACCACTAGACAGAAAAGAGTGGCCATGGATGGGGACAAGTGACAGTGTGCCATGCTCTGCAGAGGTGGGCTTCTTTCTGCTGCCTTGCAGCTGGCTGGGAGGGTGAGAAGTGGTGGAGCAACCAGCACTGGTGCTGCTCCAGGAGGACCCAAGTCCCCTGTGACAAGGGATGAAGGAACAAGGGACCAAAATCTTCTCTCATGCCAAAGAAGTGTTTGCAGAGTGCTTGGGACAGATGATAAAGGGAGGTGGCCGCAAGTCCTTCCCTGCCAAGGCTTAGGAAGACTGGGGAAGCCTCCAGCTCATCCCATCCATTGGAGGCTTGGGCATCTTCCCAGGACATGCTGACATCTCATAGTCACTGTCCCTGGAGCCCTGTACCCCAGCTGGTGTCTGCAAACCTAGCAGGGCTGAAAAGCCAGGAGAACTCAGAGGGGTTCATCTGCTTCAAAACTGACCTGAACAGAGAGAGAGCAGATGGAGCAAGAGCCTGAGGGGACTGATTTATTTGAGGATGGCTCAGATACCATCTTCTGGAAGGCGTCTTTGTTCAGTAGTAAGAGCAGGGGGACAGGAGGAACTGTGAGAGGAGAGCCAGTCTGTCCAGAGGAGGGCCACGAAGATGATCCGAGGGCTGGAACACCTCTGCTATGAAGACAGGCTGAGAGAGTTGGGGCTGTTCAGCCTCGAGAAGAGAAGGCTCCGGGGCGATCTTATTGCAGCTTTCCAGTATTTAAAGGGGGCTACAGGAAAGCTGGAGAGGGACTTTTTACAAGGGCATGTAGTGACAGGACAAGGGGCAATGGATTTAAATTGAAAGAGGGGAGATTTAGATTAGATATAAGGAAGAAATTTTTCACTCAGAGGGTGGTGAGGCACTGGAAGAGGTTGCCCAGAGAAGTTATAGATGCCCCATCTCTGGAAGTGTTCAAGGCCAGGTTGGATGAGGCTTTGAGCAACCTGGTGTAGTGGAGGGTTTCCCTGCCCATGGCAGGGGAGTTGGAACTAGATGATCTTTGAGGTCCCAACTGGAAACTTTCTATGATTCTGTGATTCTATGCCTCGCTCCCCGGCCGCCTCTGGTTTAGCCCAGCACAGCCCTTCCCTCCCGAGGGAGATATCTGCGCTCAGAGCGCTTTGTTCAACAGGCTCGTGGTGATCTGCACGCTCGAGCCATTTATCAGTCCCGATGCATATTTAATGCCCAAATGGTGAGCAGAAGTGGAGCGGTGTTTGCAGACAGGCGAGCTGGGGAGCTTTGCTGTGGCCATTAACAGTCCTGCATTAATTATGACAGAATAAATAATTCACAGGGCCAATAACAAAAGGCTTGTTTTTAATGGTTATGGAAATCCCAGCTTGCTCCTGGAAGCGGGGGTGAGAAAGCAACGTCTGGCTCTGCTTCTGAACCAAGTGGACAGCAGAGCACATGGGATCTGCTGGGGATGCTGCACAGGCTGGTGATGTTTTGAGGGATCTGTACCCCTTGCTGGCCCATGCACAACTCAGGGGCATTGTGGCTCTCCCCAGCACCTGCCAGTGTGTATGGAAAGCCTGAGCGGACAAGGGCAGGAGGCATCAGCTTATCCTGTGGGCTGAGGCACTTGTTTTCCTGCTGCTCTTGTTGAGGAGCAGGGTGGCAGATGCTTGTTCCACAGTGCTCACTGCACGCCCTGCTCAGGCCCTGTGCTGAGCATCTCTGCTGAGACACTTCCATAACCCTCCTCCTGCCCTCGCCTGGCTCCTTCTCCCACCTGGTGCCAAAGATTGTCTAATTTTGCCTTTCCATTTAACCTTGTCAGGTGGGAAGTGTGTGGACCCGGAGCTCTGTAAGGGCATTGATTTGACAGGAATCCTCCCCTGGGAGAGGCAGCTCCCACTTGGCCCCTGCCTGGCAGTTCTGTGGTTTGTCCTGTCTATATCTCCTCTGTCTTTCCTTCAAGCCATTGATTCCTTCCTTCCTTCTCCCCGTAACCTGCTCTTTTACTTCTTCAAACATTAATATGGATGTTTTCTTATGCCATTATTGTCCTTCTGCTTAAATAGCTTTTTCCCCCTTTTTATTTATAGAGAAAAAAAAATCACATCACTGCCAGTTTGCTGTACCAAGGCTGAGCAAGCTATATTCGTCTAAATGGCTTTTATACCATGTGTCCTCCATTCACCAGCTCACTCAGGAGGCCTTCTCTGCTCCTTTTTAACCTTCTTTAACATGGATAGCCTTCTGGCTTAGCCACCATGTGGTGAGTGACCCTGGGGAAATCATTTCACTTTTCCTGCCTCAGCTTCCCCTCAGCTGTAGAGAGAAGACAGTGACCCCATCCTGCAGCATGGGGTGGGTTAGGTGCTGTAGGAGGTACGGGAGCATTCTCCTTCCCAGCCTTGGTCCTTTATAGGGGCTCATTTTATTACTCTGTGAATTTACATCTCAAGAGAAACATAAACTGAAGTGATATGGGACATGAATTCTGTTCCAGACCATTGCAGGCAGCCTCAGAATAGCTGAGTAGTCCAAACAAGCATCTAGAGTAGGCTGAAGGCTGGTGACTCACCCACACATCACCAAACACATTCTAGGTCCTGCCATAAACCTAAAACTGGGGGGAAAAGTCATGATAAAAAAGTTTTCCGGGGAAAACAACAGCAGCTGAGAACTTGTGTGATACCACCTCTCCGATCTGTTGATGCTGAAGGGGTTTCCTGAGGGTCTAACCAGTGCCCCACAGACTGCTGTGAGTGGGGTTGTAACACCTCCTCTAAACTTGTGTGTCTCTCTTCTGGGCTCCCATCACACTCATAGTTAATCAAGGCTTTCCTGGACTTACGGACTCAGATAATTTTATTCTTTGGCCCTTCTCAACGTATGAGCCCTTGATGAGCAGTTGAACAACAGTTCCTAACCCCATCCATGCTTGTGAGCCTCAGCCCTGCGCCCTGCACTCCTCATTCCCCCTCTCGATGGGCTCCAAGCTGTCTTCTGCTGGGTGATGGGCTGTGCACCCTCCATCTGCTCCTGCTGCCTCCTGGCTTTGCACCAGTGTCAAATGTCATCAGCATGAGGTCACAAATGAAAAAATTGGTATGGGTCACAAACCTGCTCTGCAGGGAATGGGTACTCTGCTGGTACCTTCCCTTCAACTTCATTCTTCCCGTTCCAGGACTCACTTTTGGCTGTTTTTATGTTCTCCCACTCCTGGTGTGTTCCTGCTTTGGTCACCATCTCCAATGGAGCACCAGCACTAAGACCAGAGAGGTGAAACTGCCCTATTCCCTTTGCCTTTCTCTTTCAAAACAGTTATCACATTAGCCTGGGAGATAAACCCACTATGTGTTTTAACCCCTTTTTCTTTTGTGTCTATGCCGTTCATCATCTTTTTCTTCCTACTCCCACTTTGCAGCCCCAGCTGCTGAGATGGCACCAGAAACAGAGCACACCTGAAAACAGGGGATGTATTTTCATGGATAAATAGCCACCCTTGGACTGGTCCCATCCAAGACAAGAGACATTTCAGAGGAGACCAAGACAGCCCCAAGTCCCGACTCTGTTGACACAGGAAAATGCAGCAGGTTTCACCTAGAAAGTGGCTGGTTGAACAGAGGAGTGCAGCACAGCTCAGAAGTGCTTATGTCTGGAGAGTGGATGTTTACACAGGGGAATAGCACGCTCACCTTGCTGTTAGAGCACAAAACAAATGTTTGCCCAGGTAAGCGCAGATCCAAGCTCAGGTTTTGCATTGGGCGTGTGGCTTTGGAGCATACACGCAGGGAGGCACTGCCTGAGTGAGCATTGCAGGTTGTGTCCTGCTCCGGATGTCTGAAGGCAAAGCAGTGGCTTGAAGAGCTGCTCAGAGTCTCTGCCCGGGCACCTGCTGTGCAGATGGAGCAGGGGAAAGAGCTGGACCTGGTCAGCTGCATTCACAACCAAACCAGGGCTGGGGGAGGCAGGACCCAATCTCATTTCTCAAGAATTAAAACACATGAAGTATATGCTGGGGGAAAATTTCTTTTAACATTGTTTTCATTAGACAAATTCTCTCTCACTCTCTTTTTCTTGTTTCAAGAGGGCTGGGTGAAGAAAGCTCCTGATGGATTTCCTGTCCTCTCTATTCTAATCAAATGAATATGTTTTCACACCACCAAATTCCTATCATACTTGCCCAAGTCTTTGGAGAAGGTTTTGGGGCTGGCACCTGAGATTAATCGCAGTGCACCTACGAGGGGTGACATCTCAGGCCTCTTTGCACTCAGCAATAAGACAAGGCTGCAGATGCTCTGATAAAGAAGGTACATTCCCTGTCTTCCTCACATTACTCTCAAATCGTGATGCAGAGAGTGGCTCTGATGGCCAGTGCTTCTCCCACAGCACAGGGAGAGGGAAAAGAAGAAGACCAGAAAGTTGGGTGGCTTGTGCCTCGAGGTGGGCTGGCAGACAGGTGGTGTGGGGTACGGGCAGGATCTGCAGCAGTGGGAATGCATCTCGGGGAGATGCTCTGCTGCTGACGGGAAGGGCTTGTGTTGGGAGCGCTGTGAGGTGGTGCGGCCAGGGGGGCAGACAGGGTCCCCATTGCATTACAGCCATCGTTTTAATTTCAGAGCCAGTGTTAGTTTTCAGGCTGTTAACAAGAAAGGAAGTGGACTCAGCTCTTTTCTGTCATGGGAGATAACAGCAATAAAAAGTACCAAACAGCTCCATGAGACCTGGGTGGTGATACAAGGCAGCCTGTCATCTCCCTGGCCCTAAACATGGTGATCGCTGTGGTCCTTAGGGAGAGCAGGACCTTCCAGGAGCTGAAAGTCCCCCTCCACTCCACCGGAAATCCCTCTCCATCACGGCAGTGCCTGGGAGGCGTGTGGACCTTCGCAGCAGTGAGGGGGTCACATACAGGGGTGGGTGTTCCTGCCCCAGCCAGGGGAGTTTGCGTAGGCTTTTGTTGCTGCCAACATCGGTTACTGTGGGGATCAGAGGGAACCCATTGCCAAAACGGCTGTGATGAGGGCTGCTGTTGTGGTTTCCATGCTGGAGCTTGTGGGCTGGAGAGGAGGAGGCAAACCAAAATATTTATACATAAAATGTGCACTTTTTTTGAGCTGAAGCTTGGGCAGCATCCCAGCCCCTCCATATGGGCTTGTAGACATTGCTTACCTGATTTCTTTCTCTCTCAGGGAGACCATGACATGGCTGCTTGGTTGCAGAGGGGGAGGCCGGCAGCTCCCATGGGGGGATGTGGGGGCTGCAGTGGCTGTGGCTGCTCTTATTCTGTCCCCTGGTGCCCCAGTGGCCCTGGCTGAAGCCTGGGGCTTCCTTCCCTGCTGTTGGTGCTGGCCTGCGGGAGGTGGCACTGACCTCTCTCAGGAGGACCTCAGGCTTGGGGAGAGGCTGCTGGGTTTGCCCCGTTGCTGCAGAATTCATAGAATCATAGAATCATAGAATCATTAGGGCTGGAAGGGACCTTCAAAGGCCATCTAGTCCAACCCCCCTGCAAGGAACAGGGATATCTCCAACTAGATCAGGTTGCTCAGGGCCTCATCCAACCTGGCCTTGAACGTCTCCAGGGATGGAGCATCCACCACCTCTCTGGGCAACCTGTTCCAGTGTTCTACAACTCTCATGGTAAAAAATTTTTTCCTAATATCCAACCTGAATCTACCTCCCTCTATTTTAAAACCATTACCCCTTGTCCTATCACAACTGGCCCTCCTGAACAGCCTCTCCCCATCTTTCTTGTAGGCCCCCTTGAGGTACTGGAAGACTGCTATAAGGTCACCTCGGAGCCTCCTCTTCTCCAGGCTGAACAGCCCCAACTCTTTCAGCCTGTCCTCATAGGAAAGGTGCTCCAGCCCTCTTATCATCTTTGTGGCCCTCCTATGGACCCTCTCCAACTGGTCCATGTCCTTCTTATGTTGGGGACTCCAGAACTGGACACAATACTCCAAGTGAGGTCTCATGAGGGCAGAGTAGAGGGGGAGAATCACCTCTCTCGACCTGCTGGCCACGCTCCTCTTGATGCAGCCCAGGATGCGGCTGGCCTTCTGGGCCACAAGAGCACATTGCCGGCTCATATTGAGCTTCTCGTCCACCACTACTCCCAAGTCCTTCTCCTCAGGGCTGTTCTTGATCCATTCTCCGCCCAGTCTGTATTTGTGCCTGGGATTGCCACGACCCAGATGTAGGACCTTGCACTTGACCTGGTTAAACTTCTTGAGGTTGGTAGGGCCCACCTCTCCAGCCTGTCGAGGTCCCTCTGGATGGCATCCCTCCCTTCCAGCGTGTTGACGGCACCACACAGCTTGGTGTCATCGGCAAACTTGCTGAGGGTGCACTCCATGCCACTGTCCACGTCACCGACAAAGATGTTGAAGAGGGCCGGGCCCAACACGGACCCCTGAGGGACGCCACTCGTGACTGGTCTCCACTTGGACATCGAGCCGTTGACCACTACTCTCTGAGTGCGCCCATTGAGCCAATTCCTTATCCAGTCCTTGCCAGGAAGGCTCTGCCCACCGACGCACATCTGCCCGGCCTGCCACCTTGCCAAGCTGTGCAAGGACCTACGGGCTGGGATGGAGAGGGTACAGGCAGAGCCGTGTGCGTCACCCCAGCGTGGGCTCTGCTCAGCGGCACCCATGTGCTGCAGGAACGGGCAGGTGGCTTATGGAGGGGCGGAGGTTTTGAACTCCTTGTGCTGACGAGGAAAGGATCTTTTCAGAACCTGGTCCTCTCTAGCCCTGGGAAGCTGCTGCAGGGCTGTGTTCTCTTTCCCATGGCTGGGATGAGGGGCACTGCACGGCCAGGCTGGAAACGCAGCACCATTAGACACGGCTGTGGGAGCAAGGATGTGCGGGGCTGCTGGTGCATGCCACTGGACAGGACCAGCATGATGTCTTTGGCAGCTGAGGCTTTTGAGCCTTTTAGCTGAGCCTTTTGGTGCATCCTGCATTTGAGCTGCAGAAGCCTGGCAGTGCCCAGACGCTCCCTGGGAGTGCCATGGTTTAGCCCAGCCGGCAACTAAATGCCACACAGCCACTCGCTCACCCTCCCCTCCCCCAGGGGATGGGGAAGAGAATTAAAGGTAAAAAGGGCAAAAAGACCCATGCGTTGAGATAAGAACCATTTAATACTACTAATACTAATATATGAATATATACATATGTATAATAATAATAAAATATATAAACAAGTGATGCACAGTGTAATTGCTCACCACCCCTTGACCAAGGCCTGGCCTGGCTTGTACTAACTATCCTGAAACAGATAAATCTTGACACTACAATCCCATATGAGCAAGAGGCCCAGAGAGAGAGAAAGAGAGAGAGCACTCTGAGAGTCTGAGAGTGAGAACCCCCAGAAGAGCAAAAGCCCTTCTTTCCAGTTAACCCTCATTTTATACTGGACATGACGCTGCATAATTTACTCCATTGGCCAGTTTGGCCCTCAATCCTAAGTCTAAGTACAAATCATAAAGGAAGTTGTGGGCCCTCTGTCCCGGCTATGTTCCCTCTTATCATGCTGTGCTCCTGCACACTGGCAAGAAAACGGCAAGCTGAAAAGTCCTTGAGGTCTCAGTACCAACTATAACCATCAGTGCACTATCAACACTCTGCTCATAACGAGTCCCAGACTAAAACCCAAACACAGAGTTCTTCTAGCTGCTAAAAAGAAGAACTAACTCTGTCCCAGCTGAAACCAGGACAGGGAGAGATGCTGAGCCTCTCCACAGTGACTCCTGTGTTATTTAACCTCCCTCCCTTTGTGGCTGGCCACGAGCTGGCCCTTTCTGACCGTGGCCAGTGCTCAGCCCTAACCAGCTCTGAAAGTGCAGACAGGAGCATGAGCCGCTTCCCATGGAGTGTGAGCCTCTTCCCATGGAGTGGCAGCCAGTGGGGACACATTTTGTGGTTACATTGCGGAACAGCCGCATTAAATCTTCCAACCTGTCCACCAGAGATGGCCCCTCTCATCCTCCCTCTGATGAGATGTAAGATGGTCATGGATAACTGGCTTTCATTATCGCCATGCTCATAAATCCTTCCATTATCCTCTTTCGGGCAGGCTCATGCTGTCACCCACGCAGTGGCCACTCTCTGTCTCCAGCAGCGGGTAACCTCCCCCTGCTCCCCTCATCCCCTGGTCCCTGCCCATTCCCACTGCCCCTCACTTCCATGTGCCGTTGGCTGTTGTGCACTTGGTATCTCATCCCTCCACCCATGTCTCCTGCAATAGGGCCAAACTCTGCAGGTGCGAGAGCGCTGGCTGGGCAGTCTCCCCTGTTGTTGCTTATACGGTTTCCCATTGCTCCTCCCCTTGCACCCAATGTCCGATGCCAACGAATTCCCCTCTCCCAGGCACTGGTCTCACAGCTCCCATCCTGCTGGGGCTGTTCAGTCAGGCAGGGCACGATTTGGCCCTTCATCACACCTTAAGGTTTTGAATGACATTTGTTACTTTCTTCCAATTCCCAACTCATTTTGGATGTGTTTTTGGCTTTGCCTGCCGAGTTGTATTGATTAGACTTTTTATAGAGTGAGCGCTCTTCCTGTATTTAGTTATCATGCAAGATGCATTTCTTCCCTACAAGAGCTGTATGATTAAAACAAACTGAAAAAGAAAGAAAGAAAAAAGCCTATACATAAACCCAGACCTTATGTCCTGCTCCTCTAATTCCCTATGAGTAGAGATGGCAAATAAAAATTCTTCAAGGTTTCTTGTTTCATCTTTAAGGGCATTACTTTTTGCAGACCTCTGGCCCTAAACACAGGCTGAAAAACGTTTCTTTTGGGTATATAGAGAAGACCATAACGGTTTCCTCATCCCTTGAGATCATGATAACCCCACTGCTTTCTTTTCTCTAGGAAGGGGAGCAGTATGGACTAGTGATGGGAGTTTTACTGCCACAAGGACTGTCTGTGTGCAAAGCATATTACAGGTTCGTGTGGGAGAAGAGTCTGATTTCAGTTTCTAGGTATTGAGATTTAAAGGTGGCAGTAACCCCCCTGCGACCAGCTTTGGAAAAGCAGCACTGATCATGGGGTCAATGTGTCTCAGCTACCACTTGACCTTGTAGCAGGATGGGAGAGTGCATCGAGGGGCTTCCCTCTTGGGACACAGAGGGAAGCACCTGCTGTGGTGGGACCCCTCACCCCCAGTAACACTTGTGGTGAAGCAAAGCTTGTCCCCCAGGAGAGCACCTGGGTCACCATTTTGCAGCCAGTTTTAATGGTTAGCTCTGGTGATGGGATGGGGATGCACTGGGCTGCCTGGCCTTGGGCTCACAGCTGACTCTGGGGGTGCTCCCCATCCCAGGAGCTGCCAGATGTAAAAAGGGGTGAAGGAGACACTGAAGGGGTCAAAATGAAAGACAGCACAGCAGAATAAGCCAGAAAACACCCACAGCTTTCTTAATGGCAGCCAGAAGTCAACTAGCACCGGCGGCTAGCTATGGGCCATAGCGTGACCCTGGAGTTCAGGGGTCTCTGTGGGATGAGATGAGGTGAAACAACCAAGACTCAAGGAGAATGGTTTCAAAGAGGGACCGGTGGGGGAAAGGCAGAGAGTCAGGGCCAATGCTTTGGGATGCTGCCTTGGGAGCAGGGCCAGCCCTGGCAGAAAGTATAGAGCCACTGATGCCTGAAATGCAACTGAGTATGGGAGATAGTGGAGGGAAGAGCTGCTGAGCATCATATTTGCTGTATCCAGGTGAGGAAATCCCAGGACCTGTTGTGGGCAGACTCTGCTCTCTGGCCTTGGTGGGGAATGCAGAGTCTTATCCACTTGGCTCACAGCCGCTCCTGCCAAAATATTTGCATTTGGGGTACGGACATCTGCCAGTAAAATTTGAGTTGGCCTGAACAGCTCTCCATAGTGGCCAAACAGCCACAGGAGATGGAGCTGGGCTTGCTCACCATCTGTCTGAGCTAATGTCAGGGTTGTGATGCTGGCTGCAAAGGGAGCTGAGCTTCGGTGCCTGCACTGGGGCAGCCAAAGCAGAGCCCCCACATGCGAGTGTTTCCCCAGCCAGCTGTGCCAGACTGCGAGGCAGCAGGCAGGCCTCGTCCCACCACCCATGGCACAGGTAGAGGCAACCGTGTCTGGCACTGCTGCTTTCCCGGCCATCACCGGCTGAGCAGGGAGCTGGTTGGGATGCCAGGCTTAAACGGAGAGGAGTCCTGTGTTCCATGGGTGCCAGTTTGGAAGGAAAGCACTGATCCTGGGCCAGTTTTCCAGTCCATTTGTTTTTTCTGTGGCTTGATGGGGACATTAAATGGCAGGCATTATGTGCCAAGCTTGGGCATCGTGTTCCTGAGTGGAGAGGCAGATGATGAGCAGTTCTCGGGCATGGACACAGTGATGATCATTAACAGAGCTGACTGAAGTCATACAGAGGCATCTATCTGCAGTGCGAAGCAAAGCCAGTGTTCACCGCAGGAGCTCACGGTCCAGTCCTTCCCCAGCCCTGGCCTGGGTTGTTTGTACTCGAGACAGAGGATTTGATTTGTGGACTGCAGCAGTCAGGGGAGAAAACGCTTCTGCAAATGGACTCTGCCTTGCTGAGCTCCAGGTGGGCTGTTGCTTTCGGCTGCACATCCCAGAGATGATGGTGAGTAACCCAGGGACAGCAGAGCAAGGACTACACATCTCTGGTCTGCCCCGATCCAGCCCCAGGCTCTCTCTGCACTCAGCAAAGGAACTTTAAACACGGTATGTTTTTCCCCTGTACTTGCCTGCTCATTGACTACATTTCCAGTAAGATCACTGCAGGTCTTAGGCAAAGTTTCCTGAGTTAATCCCTCTGAATAGTCATCAGAGAAAGCCTTATTTTTGCAAGGCTGTGCCTTACACTTGTCAGGAGGCGAGCAGCAGCAGCTGTCACTGAATAATCATTCTCATTAACTCATCTTTGCACCTTTCTTTTGCCTGAATGAAACCCTCTCTCCAAAATATAGCCTTGAGGGTTGCTCAAAAACAAAGCAGACAAACAAAACAAGCTAACAAAGGGGACAAGGAGAAACAGGACCAGGGAGGCTAGAAAATCTTCCACTTCCTCATCCCATAGAGAAAATTTAGAGGGACTATCTGCCCCAATTCCTGGTTCCTGCTGGGCCTGAGAGGACAGACCAAGGCAGCTGCACAAGCTCCTGGGACATGGCCAAGGTCACTGCCTCTCCAATCCCTTCATCCCTCCACCACTGCCAATGACTCCAGCAGAGACCTTGTTACCACTGCCCCTGTGCTGGGCTGCTTCCAGCCCCCAGTGAAAAACTGCCCACATCACCTGGGGCTGTTTTTTTAAGAAAACTCTTGTAAATGGGATGTGAGCTTAATTTGCAGGATGTGCTGCTTTGTGATACTTTTTGCAATCCCAGAACCCAAAGCCACTGGAAGGGCACTGTTAGGCTCTGGTCCCAGCTGTGGGTCAGCAGGTCAGCATTGTAGTCCTGGCTCTGCTACTGGTTTCAGGGGCATAAAAAGTGGAATCTCAAGTCCCACTGACTTCTTCTGCAAAATGCTGAGACCAATGGCTTGGCCACGCTTAGAGATGTGACCAAGTGAGCAATCATGAGAAAATAACTTTAGGTCAAGGGTTTCAAGCTCAGACCTCAAAGTTAATTCCTGAATCCAGATTTTAGCATACCCAGTGTGGCACCAGGGTCTGTCAGGCACCTGGAGCTCTCACAGACCTGCTGGGATCTCTCTGTGTCTTCCCTTCCTAACAGCCCTTCTTTACCTCCTGCTGCCCCCAAGACCCAGCCTCTTCCCAGTCTGCCCTGAGGTCCTTCAGCTCCAGCATTCAAAGGAGGGAATTTCATGTGGTCTACTGCCATCTCTGCCTGCAAATGGTGATATACTCAAAAAATCAGATACAGAGGGAGACTTGGGGCAGGAAGGAGTAGTCCTTCCTCTGAGGAAGACTCCAGGGGCCGTGAGCAGAGAAGATAACAGAGAGGCACCACGGCTCCAGGCAGGACAGGGAAGGTGGGGTGGTGGATGTATTTTTGGCTGTAAGCCAGTGATGCAACGGTCAAGGTTGAAGGAGATGTGGTCATATGAGAGTGATGGAGAGAGCAAAGGGACTTGGGTGCTAGAGGGATCCCTATGAGATCTGTGGGAACAGCACTGTGACAGAAGTTGTGAGGTGTCAGGGTTGTTTTGTGGCACAGCCAGAAGGACCCTCTCCTGTTCCCACACTGCTAATTGTTCCCAGGCAGTTACATCACTCTGGGGACTTTCCCCCTCTGCCGGTCCTCAGTCTTTCAGAGAAGCAGGATTCCTGAGACCTCATCATGAGATGAAGAGCTATCTGCCTCCTTCTGCTCTTCTCGCTGCATATCTCTGGGACGCTGAGCAGTTCTGACTTTTATTTGACCAATGGTCTCCTGCTGACAAGGAGCATACGGCCAGGGAGGGTGCACAGGGAGAAGCAATAGATTATTCTTAATTGACTAGAACAGACGAAGCTGACCTTCAGAGAACAAAGCCATGAATCTTCAGACAACGGAGTGAGTGCTGTGTGGATTTACTGTCCTCTGGCTTTAAAGACCTGACCTCCACCATCCCTCTCCTGCTTTTGCAAGAGAAGGAGGACTAGGAGAATCTGCTGGGCAAAGCCCTGATTTACAGGTGTCTCCCAGCTACAAGTAATGAGCACACATGAGCTTTCAGGCATGATTTCCGTGCAGTCTGCTCACAGCTAATGGACAAGAGGGGGAGCACAGAGACAGATAGACGTGGAGATAGCACAACAATAAATGAAGGCACACAGTCTTCACCTAGGTTTTCTCTAGACTTCTCTGGAGAAAGAAAATCTTCTCACTAAGACTAGGAACCTCATTAAAGAGCTCGAGGAACCTGTTATTTTTCTGTTGGTGATGATGCCTTGATAGTTCAGCTTGGCAGAAGGCAGTACACCTTCCAAAAAGAAGTGAGAAGTTGAACAGGAAGATTGTTGAGCCTTGGGTTGTTGAGGGGAAACTACCCTACAAACCTTGCAGTGCTCCATCACTGGGGCAGCAGGGACCAGTTGAGCTGGTGTTAAGTGCCACCTCCAGAGTGACCTGAAGGATCCCAAATCTCTTGCTGACTTTGAAACAGGGTACTGTGCTCCTGCCAGAACAGAGGGAGATGGTACAGCATCTGCCTTTCCCTCTGCTAGATCAACCTCATCCTCGACGTGGCTGGGAGCAGTGGGCACAGCTGCCTGTGGCTGCAGCTCCAGGGCTCGAGCTGCACAAAGAGGGATGTGATAGTAGAGTCTTTCTGTGTGGTTTCCACTTCAGCAGTGCCAGTAGTCACCAAGCACGCGTTGTTGATGTGGGAGGATTCCTATCAGATGCTTGGTCACTTTGAATCAGCAAGGCTGTGTTGATGTGTACCAGCTGCAGCCTGGCCCCTCCTGCAGACACTTCGTTGTGCTCAGTACCGGCTAAGAGCCAAGAGAAGATGATACAAGTATAAAAGAGGGAAAAAAAAACTTTGCTGCCTGAGAGCAGCTCTGTGAATATCAGCCAGTTTCTTTGTGGACAAAGCCAGAAGCCTGGCCAGGGTTTGTTTGACTAACTCAGCTTTTCCAGGGAAGAGCCAGGGTGTTTGTATCTCTTACGAGCTGGGAAAGGTATGTCTGGACCTCGAGCATCTCACAGCCGCTGTCAGATCCAGGAAAGCAAGTGGCAAGAGGGGATAGTGTGTCAACAGAAGACAAACTAGCATCTTAGCTGCAGTCTGAGCATGATAGTCTCTCCGGGAGCTGTGTGTGCGTGTGGTTTCCTCGCTCCTATACTGCTGTGTCTTGGCATTCATCTCTCCTCTCTACTCTTCCTCGAGGCAGGAATGGATCCCATGGAATACAGGAAACTCTCTCCTTGCTGCTTGGTGTCTGTGCACTGACAAAACACATCTCCTGCAGAAAGAAGGCCAGCTTTCCAGAGGGCGGCACTGCTGGCTTTGCTAGTAGGCAAGGCAAGCTTCTGCCTGGCAGCTCCATCATTTGTCATCTGCTGAGTATTAGAAAGGGAGAGGAGATGGAGAGTGACAGGTTGACCCTCTGGGTGGTGAGTATCTCTGCACAAAGAAGGCACCAGGAGAGAGCCAAGAAAACCTTGGGGTGGTCTGCAGTGCTGGAGGGTCTTCTTATAGCAGGAGGTCCCCTCTCAACTCTCTCACCTTAGACTGCTCCATGAGATGCCTCAAGACACATGTGGAAGTGTTAGGGGGTGATTTTGATGGCTATATTTCAACTGATGTGCCCAGATGTCTCCTGTGGACCACCTGCTCACTCCCACATTTCCAGTGAGCCCATGACACCTGCAGCTCAGCAGCGTCCAAAGCTGCCCACGTTTGCAAGCTGCACAGCCGCTTTTCCATTGTCTTTGCCACAACAGGCTCATCGCTGGCCTGCCCTTCTGCCCTTTCAACTCTCTTCCTGAGCAGATCCTCCTCCCTCCCTTGGCATTCATCACGGCCCTTCTCATCCTGAGTCATGATGATGTGATTCTGCACATGCGGGACTGTGGCTCCAGCTGCTGGTACTCAGCCTGGGGAGCAGCACCTCTCTCTTACAGAGCCAAGGGGCTCATCTGAATGATGGGTGTCTCTGAAGCATTTGATTGTGTAAACACAAAGATGTCTCTGAGTGTCATTTCGCTCATGGGGCAAGGCAGGCTTTGATCATAACTAATTTGGCTACGCGATCATACCAAGCATGTGCAGGCTGAGGCTGTGTACCAAAGAGGCTAATTAAAAGCCAGCGCTTTTGATGCAGGGTGGTGGGACAGAGCACTGGGGACCAGCATGCTCTGAGGGGCTGCTCCCTGCAAGGCTGCCTGCTGTCCTGGCTGGGTTGGAATTGTGCTGGAGGGGTGCTTGGGAGAAGCAACACTGGCAAGGGCTGGGCCAGGCAGAGCAAAGCAGTGCAGTGCCTTGGAGTAGAACGTAATCTGTGCACTTCCCTAGGTGATGGGATGCGAAGGTTCTTTTGGGTACTGTTGTGCTGATTCCTTTTTGCTCTGCGTCCTCTAGAAAAAAACCAAAACTCTACTATGGACTTGGAGGCACTCGGCTGAATGGATCCATCTAGCAGCAGCTTCTGTCTTGTGGCTTCTTCATAGAGATCGCATTGGTACCATCAAGGGGTGAGGGCAGGAAACAGCCTCTCCTGAAGTAGGAGGATCTACACACAGAAGATCTGGAAAATTATTCCCCTGCACTGACTGTTAGTGTGGCCTGCATCTTCTTTAGGTGCAGAGGCAGCCACAGTGACTGGCTTGTCTAGAGAGTCACCTGTGTGTACGCACCTGATGCTCGGGGAGGTGAGTCCAACCTCTCACTTTTACTCTGCAGTGGAAGAGCAGCTGCTGGGGCAGATGTGGGCACAGAGGCCATATCCACAGCTGCCACTTCTGTGGGTGTGTACTGTGAAAACCCATTCTGTGGTTATAGACATGGTGACCAGGTCCCAGTGTGGGAGAGGTCTTGAGGAGGCAACCAGACACCTTGAACTGGTAGAGCAGACAGAAAACCAGGAGATTTGGACATCAGCTCTTCACTGCTGCAGCCTCAGCTGGGTCACCAGCGCAGTGGGCTTGGTCTGGCGTCTCTGGGAAAGCTGCCCTAGGATGCGACTCTACTTCCCTGGCCATGTTTTGATGTAAGTAGTTCCAGCTGCTGGGAAACTGCATATTCTCTCCCAAGAAACAGCACTAAGGACTTTTTCCTTGGTCCTAGATAGAAACAGAGGCAAAACCTACAGGGCTCAATCTCTTGTACTGCATTAGGGTGGCATAAAGAGGAAGGAGAGAAGTAAAGTTGTTATAGCATGACACAGCCTTTTCCCTGGCTGGATGACACACTCCCTGTGTTATCAAATATCTGGTGTTAAAGCTGGCAGAGGACAGTGTCCATAGGAGGCATATTGTCTAGCAGTGCAGAGATCAGAGAAAGCAATTTTGCAGAAAGGTGAGTGAAGGGATCAGCCCTTCTAGGGGTTCCAGCTCCATCCATACATATGCACCAGTTGCTGGGACCGGCTGTATGGCTACCTTTCTATCACACTTTTGTAATCTTTATATTCTGATGGTGCAACATCTAGTGCTGCGAGGGACTGCTGTCCCCAGGCAGGCAGAACTGTGGTGATCAGCAGGGTGCTACAGAAGCTTCTGGCATCTGGACACAGGGTCCAGGCTCAGGCACTAACTGGATTTCTTCTCCTGCTGTCACATCTCTTTCAGGTCCTGCTTATGCTGCCAGGCACAGCTCTGCCTTTGCAAACTGATTAAATGCTGCAGTACCTGGGCCTCATGCAAAGCATGGCTCTGGGGAAGAAAAACCATCTGTAAATCACCTCAGTGGTGCTGGATTCCCAGGGTGGGCAGCTCCAAGGACTGTGGTGTGGAGGAGGGGGTGGCAGGCTTGGACCCAGCTGATGGAGCTGCTCTGCAGCAGACAGGTAGACAGCAGCTCTGTGGTGTTTGCTCTTTACGTGTGTCTTGGGGATCTGACACAGACACCTATGGATGCTAAGCTACAACCTGCAAGTGGGACTAGCAAAGGTCATCTTCTCCAAACGCACTGGAGCAACGCTGGAGTAGTTGGGAGCATCATGAGGATGGTAGGGAATATTGTGAGGATGGCAAGGAGCATCATGAGGATGATTGGGAACCAAGAGTGGTAAGTACTGGAAGCTCTCTCAGAGAGTGGAGTGATGAGACCCATCGGAGAAACCTGAACCCTGCTGCTCTGTTTGGAGATCATTCCAGATCTTCTGATTGTCAAATGCCAGGCTGCATCTTCCTTGGCAGCATGCTTTTGAAATACAACTCTGTGTCACAGGGACCCCTTTCCCATCATCCCAACTGTGTTGCACATTGAATTGTGCACAGAGAAGGTAAGGTCCCTTTGTGAGAAGGAAGAGTGTCATCTTCAAAAGGAATGTTCAAGAGAAACAAGTCTTAGATCCTTATGCAAATTACTTCTCTTCAGTAGTTGTCGCTGCTGCTTATGTGTATTTCCCAGGCTTTGCACAGATTTATACAAACTTCATATTACAAATATGAATTAAATTGTGGACTTCTGGGTTAAATCCTCCAAGTGGTTGTTATTTTACTTCTTCTTCTTGGGATTTCTGGAAGAATGTAGTCCCTAGAACACATTTAAATGACAAGAAAGTGCAAGAAACATGAAAATGTTTTCTACCTCTATTTCTGTCCCAGTTTTAGCTGGGACAGAATTTTTTTTAACAGCCAGAAGAGCTCCCTGTTTTGGTTTCACTCAGAGGCTCACTCTGAGAAGAATGTTGATAGCAAGCTGATGTTTGTGGTTGGAAGTGAAACTCCAAGGACTTTTCAGTGTGCGGAGTACAGAAACACGGCAGGATAAGGGGGGAGCATAGCTGGGACAAGGGGGACACGATTCCCCTTGTCATTTGTGTGGAACTTAAGACTGAGGGCCAAACTGGCCAATTAGTATTCCATATCATGCAGCGTCATGCCCAGTATAAAAGCGAGGGTCAGCTGGGAAGAAGGGCTTTTGCGCTTTTGCTCTTTTTGCACTTTTGCTCTTTTGCGCTTGCTGCGCTGTTGCTCTGCTGTTTTTTTCTTTCTCTCTCTCTCTCTTTCTCTCCCTCTCTGCCCCTCTCTATTTCGGGGCCTCGTGTTCGTCCGGGATTTGCAGTTTTCGGGACGAGACGGGCTTCGCATACGAGGGGTGGTGAGCACCTACATCGTATTAAATCATCTGTATTAAATCACTCTTATCTCAACCCACGGGTTTCACATTTATCCTTTAATTCTCTCCCTCATTCCTGGGGGTGGGGGAGGGGGAGTGACCGGCTGTGTGTGGGGCGGTTCAACATAACCCACGACAATTTCATTAACCTCTTTGCTTTCTAGAGGACTGGCGGCCTCATAAGAAAGCAGATTTCACCATACAGGGTACTGTTTTCATGCCTGTCAGGAAGTCCCACCAGAATTCAGAGACTGTTTGCTTCTACTTTTCACATCCTAAATCTTTTTTATTATCACTATTGGTGGGCCTGGCCACCTTAATTCATTTCTTCCACTTCCAATCGATGCTTTCCACTGATAACTGCTGGCCTGGATAGGCACACCCTCCTTTGGGTTAAAAACTGGCTGGATGGCCGGGCCCAAAGAGTGGTGGTAAATGGGGCTAAATCCGGCTGGAGGCCAGTCACCAGTGGGGTTCCCCAGGGCTCAGTGCTGGATCCAGTTCTGTTAACATCTTTCTCAATGACCTGGATGAGGGGATTGAATGTACCCTCAGTAAATTTGCGGACGACACCAAGCTGGGAGGCTGTGTCGATCTGCTTGAGGGTAGGGAGGCCCTTCAGAGGGATTTGAACAGACTGGATCGTTGGGCTGAGGCCAATGGCATGAGCTTTAATAAGGCCAAGGGCAGAGTCCTTCACTTGGGGTATAAAAACCCCAAGCATCGCTATAGGCTCGGGGAAGAGTGGCTGGAGAGCTGCCTGGCGGAGAAGGACCTGGGGGTCTTGGTTGACTACCGGCTTGATATGAGCCAGCAGTGTGCCCAGGTGGCCAAAAAGGCCAATGGGATACTGGTGTGTATCAAGAATAGTGCTACCAGCAGGAATAGGGAAGTGATCCTGCCCCTGTACTCGGCACTGGTGAGGCCGCACCTGGAATATTGTGTCCAGTTTTGGGCCCCTCGCTTTAAGAGAGATATTGAGCTCCTGGAGCGAGTCCAAAGAATGGCGACCAAACTGGTCAAGGGGCTGGAAAATAAAACTTATGAGGAGCGGCTGAGGGAGTTGGGGCTGTTTAGCCTGGAGAAGAGGAGGCTGAGGGGAGACCTGATTACAGCCTACAAATACTTGAGAAGGGATGGTGGGGAGGTGGGGGAAGGGCTCTCTACATTAGTGTTGGGTGATAGAACAAGAGGAAATGGGTATAAGCTTAGTCAGGGGAGATTCAGGTTAGATGTTAGGAAGTATTTCTTCTGTGAAAGGGTTGTCAGCCACTGGAATAGGCTGCCCAGGGAGATGGTTGAGTCCCCATCCCTGGATGTGTTTAAGAATAGGGTGGATGATCTACTTAGCGATATGGTTTAATGGGGATTAGGGATGGTTGGACTCGATGATCTCTAAGGTCTTTTCCAACCTAGAAATCTATGAAATCTATGAAAAAATACGCACAGAATAGTCCCCTCTCTCCTTGCATCTGACCCTCCAACGGACCCTGTAGCACATCCACTAACCTCTGAAGAGTCCCTTGGAGTTTGTGCTCTGTGGTTTCCTTTGCATAGCCAGTGGTGGGCATATTTCCCCCTCATTTGTGTCTCATGCTTCCCTGCACAGCCCCATCAGTCTTGCCACACTTGAGGTTTACTTTCATTGTTAGTGCTATTATTTTTATGGTTATACCTGTTCGTATAATGATGGTGTTGGGGTTTTTTCCTCACAGATCTTGCTAAGGAGCAGATGTGATCTCACATGAGTGCAATCTTGGTGCAAGCAAATAAGGTATTGTTATTCTCATTCCTGTTATGCTTTTGCCTGTTATCTTGGTGCTGTACAAACTAGTAAATCAGACTTCCCTGAAGAGCTTCCCTACCAAGCAAGCACGGCAAAGGAAGGCTAGGAAAGAGGATGCAGCATGCCAAAGCGAGGATTTTATATTTTGGTGGAGGTGGAATTTCAGTGAAGATGATGAACGATTGGGAATAATGCTGCATTTTCAATTATCTGCCATCTTTTTCAAAACATACATATAAAAAACTCACAGCAGTCTTGGCTGAAATGATTGGTTTTAGAAGCAGTTATTAATTCTCAATCACCTGCATCATGTAATAAGCCTCACAACTGCTTGCATTATTCGAGGTGGATGAGATAGCTGGCAGTGAGGCAGCATGAGAAGCATGCCCCAACAAGAGATACTGAGATCTGCTGTGCCCTGCTGAATTTGGGAGGATAAAGCTTCACAGCAGAGTTAAAAGGGAAATACTGATAGAGAAAAACTGATAAACCAAGCTATTCTGGGAGCAGAAGAATGAGTGCAATCTAGGGCTCCTTGTGCAGTGGGGCTTCTCCAGGGTCTGCAACGGGGGTTATGCCCAGGCTCTGAGATTGCTCTGGGGTAGGAAAGTACAAAGTCGTGTCTCTCCTCCCTCTGCCCAGCTGCTCTTTGTTCATCATACGTGTGGGATAGCTCTCTGCCTCTGCCTCTCCCAGGGGTTCACCCCACACAGCTTGGCACATACTCCCAGAGACAGAGGAGAGGATGGAGGAGCAGAGGGAGGGAAGAGGAGGGGAGCTGGAGAAGTTTTCCAGTTTGGAAAATTGTTTTAAAGCTAAAAATGGAAAACTAAAATTCTCTGCTGGGAAATCCTCCCCGCTGGAGGGTATGAGAAAACGAGGCTGAGTAGTTTCTTTGGATTCTGTGGAATTTAACACAGATTTGTCATTTAGCTGTCAAACCCACTAGAAATGTCTCACTCTCTATTAATAGTTTCATAGATTTTAGAGATTTTCCAGCTCAAAAGACCATTCTGTTCATCTCTTTCTGCATAAAACGGGCTATTCCTGTATCAAGCCCATCCACCCTGGCCAGACAGAAGCTTATCTTTCCAAAGGATTTCTGCTGAGGCTTAAACACTTCCAGGCACAAAGAATCTGTCATGTACTTGGTGAATTCTTGCAGAGGCTAATTGCTCTCACAATTAACTGTGTCTTTCTGAACATATCAAGCCTTCCAGTTGCCACTTTGATCCAGCAGACAGGGACTCATCTAGGTTAAAGAGCTCTTAATCATGAGGTTCCCCATCTAGGGACTTGTTCACTTCAGCAGCATTTAGTCTGTAGTCTGCTGACCTGTGGAACCTTTCTCAAAGGGTTGTGACAAGGAACGTAGGAGCAGCTGGCATCTCAGGAAGCTTCAATTAATGGTACATGGGTCACCACCAGAAAAATATCAGAGGTCCACTAAAGGGAAAGAGTCAAAACTGTTGGTTTGTGGGTCTTTGGGGAAACAGAAATAGGATGCAGTTGTTGCAATGTCTGCACCCATGTGTGGGAAGGTGTGGGAGCTGCTGCTGGAGCTGGTGGAGGTGGCAGAGTGCTAGAGCACTCCTCCTTGCTGTTTTCCAGAGAATCAGCAGCAGAGAGTTGTGCCAAACATCATAATTAACAGTCAGTAAAAATCTTCCCCTTGCTGCCATGGCTTCTCCATGTGGTTTGTTGCAGCTGCATCTTGAGAAGCTGATTTAGAAGTGTTATTGGGACTGGGACATTTTTATGAGGTGCTGCTTTCACACCCCACTGCTTGGGAAGCCCAAGCAGCCTTAATTAAAGACCTCGAGAGTCACAGCTACATCTACAAGGATAACCAGGTATGCCTCTGCAGCATCTGTGACCTGGCTCCCAAAGTGGGATGAATGCTGGTCCAGGGCGCCCTGATTGCCTGGCTCTGCCCCAAGGGGTCCAAGGACAGGGCTGGTGCATGCACAGGAGAAGAAGGACACATTTGTAGTGCAGGATTATTTTTCAGGGCTCATTTTCTCAAAGCCCCTGGAGCATCGTGCTGGTTCTGCTTGAGGATAATCCGTCATGAGACAAGTCTCTCTTCTGCACTAGGCTGTACTGTACAGTGATTGTCCTTGGAATCTAAGTAGTTTGGATGTATGACTCCAGCAGAAGTGAGACCAACAGTAAATGAACGCAGCTATGGGCTGGGGTGAAACTGCTCAGCCTTTTGGTTTGACATAGCAGCTATACTTTCTCCAAACAAAAATGTATCCCACTATTCACCATACCTCTATATGTTCTGCAAGCTGAATGCTCTGATTCCTAAAAATCTGTACATGGCCTGTACTTAATAATGATAACAAAATGATATGTTAATTTAGTTAAATTTCTTGAGACAAGCAGCCCGGATAGACATGTTCAATGCACAGATGATGACAGAAATTTGTATTTTTTAAAGAGAGCAGCAAATCTAATCTGTCCTTTCTGATGGAGAACTTCATGAATGCACAATCTCCAAATGCTCTTTAGTCATTAACTCTAATTATTGGAGCTAGTTACATACAAATTTACAGTTGCAACTGGGGAGCGGGAAAATCTAGATATTTAGATAAGTATGTAGATCTGTCTGTTTTATTAACGCTTCTTCTCCTCGCAGAGAGTGGTGTTATCTGAAAGGAAGAAAGGCCTCGCATGTGTGATGTAACTCTGGTTTTTAACTGACAAGCAGATATGAGCTGCTAAGCTTGGTTTCAGTAATGAAGCATCTTCTTTTAGTTTATTAAAAGTAGGTTAGAGGTGATGTGATAATGGTCTGGAAGCACCTACATCCAGGGGGAGCTTCCGGGAGGCTCTTTAATCTCTTAGACAAGAGGCATTGTGAGACTGGAGAGTGAGCCAGAAAAAAGGTTAAAGGTATGGCATGCAATGTGAGTTTAATTATCCAGAGGAACAGTTCCCAAAGGGTGATGCGTTCTGCTTTCAACCAAACTTATTTTGGAAAAGTGATGCAGAACAGCCAGTGAGATCCTGCAGGAGCCATGGGAAGCCATGGGAAGCCCGTCCTGCCACCTGCACCCAGTGAGGCATCTGAGCAGAGCAAAACGCATTTATCTGGGAGCTCGTCTCAATTCCCAGGCTTCCAAGTGGGACTGACATGTTGTATATTTGTCCCAGGGTTTTGGACAATTGCTTTCTTTTCAGCTTACTGGTTGATGCGTGGTTCACAACAGTTCCTGGGAATTTGTGATAGCCTTGGAAAAGCTGGTGAATCAGGATGCAGGCAGTCATTAATTCCCTATAATGCTTTGGACTGAGTTCATTACTGTTATCAGAAGATGAAATGATATGAAAAGTAGATTTATTTATTTTTCTGAGGCTGATGCAGTTTGCTTTTGGAAGACACTGTGCTCTGGGGAAAAGCAGTGCCAGTGCAGTGGCAAGTGAGGAGCCTGAATCCTCTTGCAGCAGTTTGTTCAACGCAGAACTGTTTGCTGTGTGTTTGAAGCAAGAGGTTGTATCAAGGTCAGTCCACTGAGATTCAGCTTTGCAGTCTCTGTGAAAGGAGAGTTCTCGCTGTCCTCGTAGATCTTTTTTTACTCCCCTCTGCGTCTAAAAGGCAGGTCTCGCAAGCTCTTGCAGAAAGAATAAAAGGTTTACAGACTGGGACTCTTACAAAGTGTCCTGCTACAAAGGACTGCTCTGAATCCGAAACTGCATCTGTTCCAGAAAATGTCTATGTCTTCCTCACACCCTCCCTCCGGGTTCAGTCCTTGTCTCTGCTTCATTGCTAGGAGGGCAGTTTGGTGGTTGCAGAGACGATTCAGGGCTGTTCTTCCCATACCAAATCATGCAGGGAGCCAAGAGGAAAGGAGAGGTAGCCATTTGAAAAGTGTTTAGCAGATTACAATAAAATTAATCTGGCAGTTGCCATAAAACCTTCAGGAGCCATTCTCACAGAGTGTATCCCTTCTCTTCTTTAACGCTGCGTGGAGGACGCATGGACGATGTGACCAGCAGCGTTCCTCACCGCCCTTCCAGCCTGCGCAGCAGCGGCAACGCCATTTAATTCCTCTGCTCTGTGCACTGTCACACTGGGCTTGGGAAGTCAATCGTGGTTCAAATTTCATTCCTTTCCAGCAACCTAATGCAAGCAGAGTGTGTCATGGTCACCCTCGATTCCCAGCTAGTGCTCTGTTGATGCCACCGGGAGGGAAGCAGCTTGGGATGGACGGAGCCCAGGGAGTGCAGCCCCTCCTCACGCCAGGGTGGGTGGTGGGATCACTCTTATGGTGCCAGGGCACGTGGATTAATTCAAACACTGCCAGCACTGAAGGAGAGACAAAAGCACCCATCCAGGCTGGAGGTGAGCAAATAGAGACACTGATCACTGGAAAGTTTTATGAGGATAATAAAAAACATCATAATAAACGACCATGAATATTTCATGGTGGGTGTAGTGCTGATATGATGTATTATAGAGAAGCAATGGGGTTTTTCAACATTCGGATGCAAATGGGGAATGTGTTCTATATTTTGCAGGTTTCTCCCCAGACACACTATGTTTTCTAAAAATCAGATTGACTGCGAGCTTTTGATATGAGAAACAACTTCAGGGCTTTGGTTAGAGTTCAAAAAAAGCACAGGCAGTATCAGAGGATTGTCGGTGCTAAAGATGAAAAAATCCCACACAGATCAAGTAGCCCATCTCCCTAAACGTCAAGGGAAGCCAGGTAGGAGTTGCCAAAGGGAAATCATGCACTGTGCTGTCCTTGGAGCTGGGACATGAGTTCTTTACCTGATAACAGCAGTCCCTCTGTGCTGGGGCTTCCGAAATGCACAATGCAGCCACTGGTAACCAGGAGAGGAGATGAGCGCTAGGGGCCAAGTCTTCCTTCCTCACTTAATACTTGTTGGCAGTTGTTTGAGCTTGCTTGAGATCAGCCTGGGCAGACAGCAGAAGAATCCTCTTTCTGGAGGGGAGAAAGTTTTCGTATTTAGGGTTTTGATTTCATTTCATTCGTAGGGTTTTGTCATTTTGGAATGACTCCTGCGATTGGTGTGTTGGACTAGAGGGGTATAAACTGTTCAGGAAGGACAGGTGGGGAGACCAGGAGGGGGTGTTGCCCTATATGTCAACGAACAGCTAGAATGCATGGAGCTCCACCTGGCAAGTGATGACGATAGAACCCAGTGCCTGTGGGCCAGGGTGAAAGGAAGGGTAGGAGATTTTACAGTGGGAGTCTGCTACAGACCACCCAACCAGGAGGACCAAGTGGATGAGGCCCTACATAGGCAGATAGGAGTTGCTGCTCGTTCACAAGCCCTGGTCCTCATGGGGGATTTTAACCACCCCGATATCAGTTGGAAAAACAACATGGCAGGGAACAAGCAATCCAGGGGATTCCTGGAATGCATTAATGATAACTTCCTTATCCAAGTGATAGAGGAACCAACGAGGAGAGGTGCCATGTTAGACCTCGTTCTCGTCAATAGGGAAGGGCTGATAGGTAATATTGAACTCGTGGGTAGCCTTGGCTGCAGTGACCATGAGATGGTGGAGTTTGAGATTCTAAGGGCAGCTAAGAAGGGTAAGCTCAGCAAGCTTGAAACCCTCGATTTCAGAAGAGCTGACTTTAGCCGCTTCAGGAACCTCCTTGGTAGTGTGCCATGGGATAAGCCCTGGAAGGACTGGGAGCCCAAGATTGCTGGTTGACTTTCAAGGATCATCTCCTCCAAGTTCAAAGGCATTGCATCCCTAACAGGAAGAAATCAGGCAAAAACACTAGGAGACCTATATGGATAAACAAAGAGGATGCTGGCTGGGTCTGGGAGAGTGAAGAACCACCCAGGGTAGGAGTAGATCAGGTCCGGGAACACCTAGAGAACCTGAAGGTGCACAAGTCCATGGGACCTGATGAGATACATCCACGGGTCCTGAAGGAACTGGCGGCTGAAGTTGCTAGGCCACTAGCCATCATATTTGAGAGGTCCTGGCAGTCTGGTGAGGTTCCTACAGATTGGAAAAGGGCAAACATAACCCCCATCTTTAAAAAAGGGACCAAGGACAACCCGGGAAACTACAGACCAGTCAGCCTTACCTCTGTGCCAGGTAAAATCATGGAACAGATTCTCCTGGTAGTTGTACTAAGGCACATAAAAAATAACCAAGTGGTTGGTGACAGCCAACATGGCTTCACTAGGGGCAAGTCGTGCCTGACTAATTTAGTGGCCTTCTACAACAAAGCTACTCTGAACTTAATAAGGCCAAGTGCAGAGTCCTTCACTTGGGGTATAAAAACCCCAAGCATCGCTATAGGCTCGGGGAAGAGTGGCTGGAGAGCTGCCTGGCGGAGAAGGACCTGGGGGTCTTGGTTGACTACTGGCTTGATATGAGCCAGCAGTGTGCCCAGGTGGTCAAAAAGGCCAATGGGATACTGGCGTGTATCAAGAATAGTGTGACCAGCAGGAATAGGGAAGTGATCCTGCCCCTGTACTCGGCACTGGTGAGGCCCGCACCCTGGAATATTGTGTCCAGTTTTGGGCCCCTCGCTTTAAGAGAGATATTGAGCTCCTGGAGCGGGTCCAAAGAAGGGCGACTAAACTGGTCAAGGGGCCGGAAAATAAAACTTATGAGGAGCGGCTGAGGGAGTTGGGGCTGTTTAGCCTGGAGAAGAGGAGGCTGAGGGGAGACCTGATTACAGCCTACAAATACTTGAGAAAAGATGGTGGGGAGGTAGAGGAAGAGCTCTTTACATTAGTGATGGGTGATAGAACAAGAGGAAATGGGTATAAGCTTAGTCAGGGGAGATTCAGGGTGGATGTTAGAAAGTATTTCTTCTCTGAAAGGGTTGTCAGCCACTGGAATAGGCTGCCCAGGGAGGTGGTTGAGTCCCCATCCCTGGATGTGTTTAAGAATAGGGTGGATGATCTACTTAGCGATATGGTTTAATGGGATTAGGGACGGTTGGACTGGATGATCTCTAAGGTCTTTCCAACCTAGAAATCTATGAAATCTATGAAATCTATGGTTGATGTGGGTAAGCAATGGATGTCATTTTCCTGGACTTGTGCAAGGCATTTGACACTGTCCCAATGACATCCTTGTCTCTAAATGGTGAGACATGGATTTGATAGATGGATCACTCAGTGGATAAAGAATTGGCTGGATGATCGCACTCAAAGAGTTGTGGTCAATGGTGCGATGTCTACGTGGAGACCAGTGTCAAGCGGTGTCCCTCAGGGGTCTGTTCTTGGGTCCAGTGCTGTTCAACATCTTTGTCAGCGACATGGATGATGGCATTGAGTGCACCTCTCAGTAAGTTTGTCGATGACACCAAGTTGTGTGGTGCCATGGACTCACTTGAGGGAAGAGATGCCATCCAGAGGGACCTTGATAGGCTTGAGAAATGGGCCAGTGCTAACTGCATGAGCTTCAACAAATCAAAATGCAAGGTCCTTCACCTGGGTCGGGCCCGTCCTGGGCACAAATATAAATTGGGCACAGAGTGGGTTGAGAGTAGCCCTGAAGAGAAGGATTTGGGGTGTTTATAGATGAGAAGCTCAACATGAGCCGGCAGTGCGCTCATGCAGCCCAGAAGGCAACTGCATCCTGGATGTATCAAGAGAAGCGCGGTCAGCAGGTCAAGAGAGGTGATTCTCCCGCTCTAGTCTGCTCTTGTGAGACCCCACCTCGAATACTGCATCCAGTTCTGGTGTCCCCACCATAAGAGAGACATAGGTTTGTTGGAGCATGTTCAGAGGAGGGCCACAAAGATAATCCAGGGGCTGGAGCACCTCTGCTACGAGGACAGGTTGCGGGAGCTGGGATTGTTCAGCCTTGAAAAGAGAAGACTTCGGGGGGACCTAATAGCTGCCTTCCAATACCTGAAGGGAACTTACAGGAAGGCTGGGGAGGCACTTTTTACAAGAGTGTCCACTGATAGGACAAGGGGAAATGGGTTTAAGTTGAAGGAGAATAGATTTAGATTAGATCTTAGGAAGAACTTCTTCAGTACGAGGGTGGTAAGACTTTGGAATAAATTACCCAGAGAAGTTGTGGATGCCCCCTCCCTGGAGGTGTTCAAGGCCAGGTTGGACGGTGCCCTGAAGTAGCCTGGTCTAGTTGAGAAGCGTCCCTGCCCATGACAGGGAGGTTGGATTAGATGATCTCTGAGGTCCCTTCCAGCCTACGCCATTCGATGATTCTATGATTCTATGATGATTTCACCTAAACTTACATACTAGCTTTGCTTTGGCAGAGCCTTTTGTCCAAAGGCATCAGATGGCGAGATGCCTGGCCCGATGCCTTCCTCTGAAACAGGTTCCTCTGCAGGGACACTCGGTCTCTCTTCTCCTTGCTCAGTGCCAAGGACACTGGGCAGCTGTACAGCACAGACCTGCTCTGTCCCTGGAGCAACACCCTTACCTACTGCGAGCCCCATGCCCTGTGCTTTGTCACTGTCCTGGTTTCAGCTGGGACAGAGTTAGTTCTTCTTTTTAGCAGCTAGAAGAACTCTGTGTTTGGGTTTTAGTCTGGGACTCGTTATGAGCAGAGTGTTGATAGCGCACTGATGGTTATAGTTGGTACTGAGACCTCAAGGACTTTTCAGCTTCCTGTGTTCTTGCCAGTGTGCAGGAGCACAGCAGGATAGGGGGGAACACGGCCAGGACAAAGGGTCCACAACTTCCTTTATGATTTGAACTTAGACTTAGGATTGAGGGCCAAACTGACCAATGGAGTATTCCATATCATGCAGCGTCATGTCCATTATAAAAATGAGGGTTAACTGGAAAGAAGGGCTTTTGCTCTTCCAAGGGCTTTCACTCTGAGAGTGCTCTCTCTCTTTCTCTCTCTCTGGGCCTCTCGCTCATCTGGGATTGTGGCGTTGGGACTTCTCTGTTTCGGGATTGTTAGACTGGGCCGGGCCTTGGTCAAGGGGTGGTGAGCAATTACACTGTGCATCACTTGTTTGTATATATTATTATTCTTATACATATGATATGTATATATTATGTAATATATATACACACACATATATATATTCATATATTAGTATTAGTAGTGTTAAATTGTTCTTATATCAACACACAGGTCTCTTTCCCTTTTTCCCCTTTAATTCTCTTCCCCATACCCTGGGGTAGGGGGAGGGCGAGCAAGCAGCTGTGTGGCGTTCAGTTGCTGCCCGGCCCAAACCATGACAGCCACACAGCCAGAGGAAACCGGATTTCTTGGGTGTTTATTTCCTGCTCTCTACTGGCATATGCTTCTGCATGAGCATGAGCATGTTTCAGGGCACAAGCTTGCTGATATATAGTCCCTTGATAGCTGAACATCTGCATGCCATCACGCACAGGAACACATGCTCAGATGAGCATAGGCAAGTGCTTACGGCTGCCAAGGCGGAGCACTGGTCTGTGCCTGGGTAAGACAGCAGTGGGAGGACTGATAGCCCCCATTTCCTTCCCACCACTCTCTCTACGCTCTGCTGATACATACTGCACTAACACTCCCCTACTCCTCTTCACAAGCACCTTTCACATACTTGTCCTGTCTCCCTCTCTCTTAGTTATCGCTATCAGGTCTCCAGACGTCTATCGAAATGCAATACACGTTGTGTATTTGCAAGTTTGGGTGTTGCAGGAACAGTTTCTAACAAGCCAACTGCCTGCTATCCCTCCCCTCCCTACACTGTCCTGTGGCACAGGTGGCAAAGCCAGGGTCTGGAATGAGACAGGGCAAAGCAAAGCCACCCCTGCAGGCGCCTGGCTGGGCGGAGGGACAGGTATGAAGTGGAAGGAGCCTAAGGACACAGCCTGCAGATGTGTGCTCTGCTTCATCAGCTGTGCTATTCACCCATTGCTGCTTCTCCCTCTATTTTCCCATTTCTATTTTCCCATTTCTAAGGCAAAGTGAAGAGCACTCCAGCTCCCCTGAGTGAAGCATTGGTGTGGAGGACCTGGAGATATGCACCTTGTAACAGTAAAATCCAAAACATTGCCAGCTACTGCCAATCCCAAAGTCTGCTTTGCCACCCAGCATGGGTTGGGGAGCATCCCTCCTGCCGCCTCTGTCTGTGGGAGCCCCTCCATCCTTCTGGGGACATTGGTACAGATACATGCCAGGGACTATTTCTGCTCTCTGCTTTGCAAGTTGCCAGTGAACCCACAGTGTTCCTCTGGATTTCTCACTTAGTTCCTCCTCATGGTGCTGCTCAACTGGTGGCATCAGTGATGCTTACCCTGGGTGCTTGTTCCCAAAACGGTTGCTCTATGTTTTTGCCCTTCGTGCTGTATTGGTGGGCTTGGGTGGTCCAGGGCCTTGCTACTTACTGCCCTTTCAGGGGCTTGTTTCAGCTTCCCAACCACTGAAGCTGGTCTTCTGCATGAGCATGAGCATGTGAACAAGGTCTCCTCTTCTCCATTTTAATTTCACACAGATGTGAATGCTGTTCATCGGAGCACTTCTGCAGAGCACCGTTTTCACCAACATCAATGAATAAATGGGTCACAGCCATTTGCAGAGTAAACCTTTGCTGATGTGTTCAGCCAGATGGCATCTCAGTGGAGTTAGGCCCATCAAATTGCAAGTATCTTTCCAGAAAAGAAAAAAAAAAAACAAGGAAAAACGGGAAAAAAAGGGGAAAAAAAAAAGAAAAAAATGCACTTGTTTTTAAAGTCAAAGCCTGAAAGACGTTCTGAGCTAATTTTTCCCAAACTGGGTGTTGTCAGTTGATGAAAACTCTTCCACAAAGGTGTTAAGCTCACTTGCTGGGTCAGAAGTATTTCTTCTTGGAGAGTGCTGATGAGATTGTGCCTTGATCAGTCAAAATGGGGCTGATTTGAATGTGCTTTACTACAAAGCAGTCATTACATTTCTCTCTAGAATTCAAATGAACATTTCCACCATACTTCAGCTGTGTTGAACTGGCTTCACAAAGACCCCTCCAGGCATTTGCTTAGGAACTGGTGAAATTACCCTGCCTAATGGCCTCCAGAAGTTAAGTTACCCAAGCGGAAACTGTGCCACAGAAGTCCCAGGAGCTAAGTGAAGCAAACGGCATGTTGGTTTCTATGCCAGTTTCAAGGTAGCAGCTGAAGCATAAACTGGGGATGGAAAAGGACTTAATACGCTCACACTCTTTGTTGTTTTGTTTTGGACTTTTTTCGTCTGTTAATTTGGAAAATGGCTTCTCCTGGAAAATGTGTGGATGGGACAAGCAGCATTTGTCCATTTGTCCCATCTGCTCTGCCAACACCTCAGACTTGGGGCTGCCATCAGCAAGTCCCATGCTGAGTGACCAAGGCCAGTGGCTGGGGACAGGGTTAGCTGTGCAGGCGTGGGAGACCCTCCTGCTGCCTCTGACTGCAGGACTTTGTAGCAGAAGAGCTTCAGGCTTCTTGCTCACTACAGACAGGAGCAATTCGGCAGTGCAGCCAGGTAGGATGAATCCCAGTTAGCTGTTCAATGTGGTGTTTCCTTCACGTAGAAACTTGTGGTATTAGGTCCACAGATATTGCTCACATAAATGCCTGTCAGCTGGACTGACAGTTTTTGGCTGTGGCTCTCCTTCTCCCAGCCCACTGCAGGAGGAAGAGCTCTCTCTGGGGTGAGCATGTATTCAGGTTTCCTTTGTCAAGGTTGATTTTAGCTGCCATAAAGTGTAATGATAAAGACAGCCTGTATCAGGTTCAAAATAGCTAGCAGAGCTCCAGATAGTATTTTCTACAAAATTTGAATAAAATCAGACAACAGATTTCTCAATTAAATTCCCTAAAGTACAGAGTTATAGTTAGGAGCTCATGGGAGGACTTAACGTGATCTCATTTGTCATTTGGAAAGACATTGGGAAGAGAAAGAGAAACGCTGGTAATCAACATTTTGTAAGCAGCTGCAAAGCAGCTACAGAGAAATCACCACTGTAAATATCAGGTTCCAGAATCAGTGTTGCCCCCTTCACCTTCACGAGGCTTCTCTCATTTCCTACAGAGCAGGAGCCCAGCTCTGCACCCAAGCTAGGGCTCTGCAGAGGCTTTTTGGACCTGTTGAGAGCTCCAGGAGGTTAACTGTGAATTAAGGATGTTATGACTATAAGTAGCTTCAAACTTGGGGGGCTTCTTGATTTCAGGGGTCTGCCCAGGAAGGTCTGGGGTCCTGTGCTGTTTAACAGAGTGCTCCTGCTGAGGCACAGAGAGGCCCCTGAGAGATTGCAGTGATTTACTCCCTCCTGACGGTGCTGTAGCCATGGGCTCAGAGGGTGGACTCTCTCCCATGCAGGTCAGGGAGGAGGTGTGGAAGAGGCAGGTTATGGATGGAGGAAGAGGAGCAGTTTGCAGGAAGTGCTTTGCCTCTCCCCAGGGGGATGTGAGTGCTACAATTTTCCTTGGTTGGGGGCTCTGCAGCCCCTCCGCTGGCAGGAGGAGGTTGACAGCGGGCAATGTCAGTGCTCCTAAGAAGGAAGTGTGTAATCTCACTGCTGAGGGCTTTTTAAGTTTTCAAACCATCAGTTACCTGGGTAGATTTTCTAAGTGCTATCACACATGTGAAAGGAGGAAGCATGATAAACTGAAAGAGGGTAGATTAGATTAGATTAGATATGAGGAAGAAATTCTTCACTATGAGGGTGGTGAGGCACTGGAACAGGTTGCCCAGAGCAGTTGTGGATTCCCCATCTCTGGAACTTTTCAAGACCAGGTTGGATGAGGCTTTGAGCAACCTGATCTATTGGAAGGTGTGCCTGCACATGGCGAGGGAATTGGAACTAGATGATCTTGAAGGTCCCTTCCAACCCAAACAATTCTATGATTGTAAGATCATTAGAACAAGGTCTTGCTGATTAGGATCTCTGTTACCAAACTCATGTACCCTCTCCCTGCTTTGGTTTACTTAAATAAGTCTGAGTTATTTCAGACCTCTGAGATTTGCTCTCCTTACATTTACAGCGACTAGCTGTGAAAGGAAACCTCTTTTTTATTTGTCCTATGTTAAGCACAAATGAAGCACTTCCCTTCTAAAAGCATTTTAAGATGAAATAATTAACAAGCAGGAAAACAACCACCAGTTTGGAGCCTTGCGAAGCTGTTTATGCTTCCCCCAGGACCCTTCCTCTCTCTCATCCCATTTCTCCTGCTTCCCTTGCAGTTTATGGCCCTGAACTGGTAAACCACATTCAGGCCCATGCTTCACTCCGCACAGAGGTAGTGGTGTGATCCCATGGAATGAATGTGTGTGATGAGAGTGCCTTCAGCGAAGTGCACTCTCGCTCCCCCTGCCCCCTCCCGCCAGGCTTGTGAGCACTCGGCTCGCAGATTTATTATTTATCTCGGAGAGTCATGTTCAAACCTGAGAACCTGACTTCATGCGCCTGAATTACTGTACCAAATCTGCGCGTAAGGACCCGAGTTTCAGCAGTGACTGTTATGAATAGTTCTGCCTGCAGCTAAAAATAGAAAGCACGGGGCAGGCTTCCTGGCAGAGCTGTAGTAAATTCTGATGTAAGGTGGCTCGGCAGCAGTTCCCATGGAGAAGCTTCCTCCAACACAGTGGGGAGGGCTGTAACGTGCTCTCAAGCCAATATTAGACAACAGAGATTCCTTGTGGGAACTGAATCATGAGGCGCAAAGGCCAATATTGAGTTTTGAAGTTTCCTTCTCCCTCGTACGGGGGTGCCCTGCCCTGGAGAAACGGCTCTTTCGCTTTGTATTTCTCTGTGCCTCAGTTTCCCCTCTGCAAGGGGGTCTGGGTGCTGCGGTGGATGCGTTTTAGTGGCACGATTTTCTTACTCTCTCTGCAACAGGTTAGGCTGCAGTGCCTGGGCAGATCTGCAGACCTCAGCCCACTCCCCAACGAGCCTGTTCTGATCTGCAGCTCTACCCCACGCTTTTATTCCTCCTCTTCCACGTAAGTGTTTGCTCATTCCCTCACTCCCAAGCCCAGCAGGAAGATTCACTTCTCAGCACCTCTGGCTATTCTGCCCCAGGAGTTGCTCTGTGGCCTTGCTTGCAATTGTTACCTTCCTTGCAAGGCCAGACAAGTCTGTTGTAACTCTGTAAATCTCTCGCATCATGGGAAGTTATTTCGCTGTTCATTAGGCTTATCTATGGTGAAATCTGCTCCTGCCCAGTCAACTCCCCAGAGTACTTGTGCCATCAGCCATGACAGTGGTTCATCCCAGCAATGCTAATCGCAGTGAGTGGCTCATTGTCCCCGGTGCTGGAGCATATGGTCTCCTGCCTTAACGCTGCCCCATGCAAAGGCTTCTGCACGAGGAGCAGCTGTGCAAGGCTTAGTGGATCTCCCCAGGGTCAACCAAGTGTAATATCCACAAGGAAGAGCACTAGACAACTGTGTGGCAAGAAGAGGCAGCAGGACGGTAGGGACGGCTCTCAAGAGCATTGCTGTGATTGCAGCACAGCTCTCTTCCTTGCCGAGGAGCAACAGTGCTGAATGCACCTGCCCCTGAGGTGGAGGGTGGCAGCAGGACAGCATGAGGACAGGGCTGAGGCAGGAAGGATGAGATCTTGGCCACTACTGCTGGGCTCAGCTTCTCATTTGTATAAAATGCAAGTGCTTGTTACCTTTTCCTCCCAGGCGGAACACTCCGCTCCTCCATCAATCTGAGCAACCCCTTGGTGTAGGACTTGGTTCCTCTGGAGCTGAAGGGAGCTGTCAGGTGGAAGATTTCTTGGGGCTATTGCATAGACCACAAAAGTAACCCACAGGGCTGGAACCTTCACCTGCAAGGGTTCTTAGTCCCTGTATCAGTAGGAGAATAATTGTAAATGAGTGCTGTGGATGGAGAAAAGAGCAGACCCTGCTCCCCAGGTTGTGCGACTTTGGAGGGGAGGGAGGGCAAGCACGGGCCCCCGGTCAGTTTATCCTGACTCTTCCCCAGCTGGGGAGTGGGCTGCTGGAGCAGCAGGCACACTGGTGTCTCCCTGGGCACCCTCTTGGCACGCTGCTGGGGTCACCTTGCAGGTGCTGCAAGAGGGTAACACAAGTCTGAGTCTGCACTGGTCTCTCTGAGCCTCATCCAGCCACCTCCATGGGGACGAGACAGGAAAACAGAGAGGGTAATCTTTATTTCAAGGCAGAGCTCAACAAGAATAAACAATCCAGGTTTTGGACAAACGGGTTGCATAGGACAGGCTGCTATCACTGTATTGTTCTGCCCTCTCCCCTGCCAAGTAATTTTTGGCTGGTTGTAGCAATGAAGTTGTCCCTGGGGCTTTTTAGGTGGCAAAGTTGCTGGATCAGGGCTGATTGTAGCTCTTACATCAGCATGTCTGTGGTGTGGAAGTGAGCAGCTCCGGAGTGTTGTGGGTACCAGAGGCATGTGGGGGAAGGAAAGGACTGCCAGAAGGAGGGTGCAGAGATTAGAGATTAGGGGTGCATGGCATGGGAGCTCTCCACACCTTCGTTCTTCTGTTCCCCTGGTTTCTGCCCTGTCCCCAGAGAGCTTCTGGGGAGCTCCAGGACTGTTGCTTTTCCAGTGCAAACAGAGGCCTTGCTGGGTTAGCACAAAATCCTCCTGTAGGAAGGCTGTCACTTGGTGTTGTGTTCATGGTCCATCATTTGATGCTGTCTCTGCTGCATACAGATGAAAGGCAGGATGGAGATGTGCTTGTGGCTGTCCATGAGCCCTAGTCACTCACAGATCCATCCCCAGGGCAGCTGCACTCCCCAGAGCCCCTGCCGTGGGGGGCAGCTGATGGGTAAGAGAAGAGACCAGCCCTGGAAGAGTGGACCTCTCTGATCACTGCCTAGAAGGCCTGGTAGTGTCCACAGGGCATGTTTTGATGCTGGTAGAGATCAGGCATGCTACTGAATGAGTCTTCCTCGATTTGCAGTGATAATAGCTTTAGGACTGTGGTGTGACAGATGCACTCGTGCTGTTTGAACTAACTGAACTTTGGTCCAGGCAGATGCTCAGCAAGTAGGCTTGACCAAAGTTAATCCTATTGTCTGAAGCTATCAGTGAGAACTCAGCACCAAACTCCAAAAATACTGGTTTGGCAGGAGACTGGGCTGATAAGAGGCTGAAACTGCATTACTACAGCAGAAAATCTGACTACAAATCAACCACTGTATGCTCCAAATATCTGCAGCCATCAGGGTCCATTGAGCTCTCCCTCCATAGCAGCTGGCTGCATGGCAGTGATCTCCCCTTGAGTAGGGATGCCACTGAAGGTTATCCCTTGAGGCTGAGATCCTTCATCTGACACCAAACCTTGATGGGTTGGTAAGCGACATTTTTTGCATGCCTGTAACATTTAAGATACATATAGTAAGCTTAAGTGATAAATCTTTGTATCCCATACTAACTTGAAGTGTAGTAAATAGTAGAGTATTGACCACCAATCCATCTGTACTTATTAAATATTTTACGTACCTAAATTTATCTGTGGGATTTCAAGTAATCTTTTCTCCTGTTCTGCTCTTTTTTTTTGCTTGCTGGGATCCTGCATCCTCTGTTGGTTCAGCTCACAGTGAGCTTTCCAGCTTGACATGAGTGGGATGGGGTGGATTTGTTTTCAAGAGTCAGTGTTAGCTCCCTATTCCCATCCCAGCTGAGAGGGGATATTAAGAGGTTACCAATACTAAGCCAGTGCAGGAGCTGGCATAACACTGCTTCTACCTGGTGTCTTCAAGGGCTGGAATAATAATAGGAGGGATGAGCTGTGAGATGGACAGCCACTCCAGAGATGCAAAGTGATGGAAGTAGAGATGCTGTGGTTGCTGTGGCTTGCAGTTGGGTCAGGATATGGGCTGGTGGTGCAGAGCGAAAAAACGGTCCAAATCCACCTGAGTGTCCCATCCCTACCCAGAGGTAGCCCAGACAGACTGAGCCTGCTGCAGGAGGTCAGTGGTGCTTAGTACTGCTGCATCTATAATGTGGCTGTGTCTAAACTTCTAGGAACTCTTACAGAAGAACAAACCTTATGCCACTAAAATGAATAGACTTTGAGTCCCTCTATCCTTTTGGTGGCTTTGAAGACTTCTGCCTGTACGGTCAGTTCTGCTATGCTGGGACTTAAAAGTGGCATCTAAGGGATGGTCATGAAGTGTCTACGGAGGAACTAGGCTTTAAAAAGCTGCAAAGATAACCAAGGGCTGGTAGCTGAGCCCTGTTACCCGTATGTGTAGATCAGCATTGGATTAGACAGAGGCTTGGCTGTTTGCAGAGAGCTGATCATACTAGCTGAATACTTGGCCCACTGCATCATCTCTTCCAGAGTGGAGAAAAATAGCTGAACAAATGGAGATGTGCAGGTGATCTGCAGTTCAGGGACTTGCTTTCTGTCTTGTGGGTTTTGGCATTTTTTTTTTTTATATTTTTTACTGCTGAGCTCTGAAGGGATTTGGATGGTTGACTCTCCCCAGCCTGCTGGCCTTGGCAAGAAGGCTTTAGCTTCTCAGCACTGAATAAGATAACTGTGCGAGAGTGAGTGTTTCAGCCAGCTTGGATGTGGAGCTAATTTATTACTCGATAGAGCCATTGAGGACCTGGAAATTGGATGTGATTTGTACTCCGGGCCAGCGCTGCCTTGCTGGGATGAATTCTGTTCAAAGCATCACCTCTGACTGCAGCCTTCCCTCCCCTTCGCTTCCAGAGCAATAATACGAAGGGTTTTACAGTGAACTTTCCCTCCCCAGGGCAGGCCCAGCCAACAGTGGGATTCCCCACTGCTGCCCTCCCATTTTCTTTCCCCTTGCTTACACAGGATTAGCCAGCCCAGATATAATCTCTTCATCCCTACTGAACTGCTGAGAGATCCTGTGCTGGCTGCTTTTGGTGAAAAAGCTCTTTGCTAATTCACAAAATGGGTGATGGTGGTGAGCGAAGACGGAAAAAGAAGCTAGGGAGAATAATTGTCTGATTCCCGGCATCCTCGATGGATGCTCTTAAGGAATTAGGAGGACTCAGCAACACCACATTCTTGGAGATTAACCGTCTGCTCAGATGGCAATTAGAGCTGGTTAAATGGGAAGCTGCCACTTAGCTTTGACTTTGTAGCTGCTTGTTTTCACTTCTCCAAGTCAGGCTCCAGGCACTGAAGGGAGGGGTGTGAATATCTGTGGGGAGGATTAAGTGTGAGCTGCCTTTCCTAGGCAGGGAGAGAGGCTTGTGGACAGGGTGGCTAGAAGGGAATTAAAGTCATGTGCTGTTTCCTTTGTTAGTCCCAATCTTGCTTTTTCTGTTAACCTGGAAAGCACACACTGCTCCTCTGTCCTGTGTTTCCTCCTGCTTTAACTTTCCCTCTATCCCTGTTTGCGACCTTGGAAATGACTTAGCTAGCTGATGCCATCTCTGACAACACCAGTGCTGTGTGTTTATGTGCCAGCCTCATTCGCACAGGAAAAATGCTAAACTGAGAGCATTCCCTGTGCATCTCTCTGCCCAGGCCATGGACCTCCTGCCAGATTCTGCTCAGGTGAGAAGGGTGCACTTCATGGTTTCTTTGCTACCGAAGAGGCTTACGACGTTCCTGCCTCTTGTGCTGCGGTGCATCAGAGGACCTGAATGATAAAAAATCCTTTAGCCTCAATTGCTTCAGTGACCACTGGTGTATTGCTTCAGTGCTTCACGTAGACCTGCTGTCCCAGCTGACTGAGTGGCAAGCCCTCATCTCCGGCCTCCCCAGAGCTCCACGGGGTTTAGCACTGCACTAAGGCAGTATTAATACACTGCCCAGTTCCTTTGGTGGGGTTGAGGGTCTTGGATAATGACAGTGTAAAGAACAGAATGGAGTACAGAGGCGAAGACAAATCCGTGCTAGTCCACTTCAGCCCTGTTTGCATCCTGCATCCTGCAGGCATGCAGAAGCTTGGCATGGCCCAGGTTGGTGAGTTTGCATTGCAAACATGGTGCATTGCAGATTGAACAGCTGCCGTTGTCCTGCAGAGCAGGTCCCTTGCTTATGGGGAAAGCCATGCAGCCACCTGTTTTTCCTTGGCTATAAATCACGCTGACATGAAGGGCTCTGGCAGCTGCCAAGGGTGGCTGGGAACTGGCCACTGGTATGCTTGGCAGCAAGGAGACACAGCAGGAGCTGGTGCTACTCTCTTCTGTGGGCTCATCAGGAACCTCGCACTTTGGAATTAGTTTCATTTTTTTCTTGCCGATTTATCTTTTGAGTTTTCTAGGCCAGCTGTCCTCCTTTATTATCCTCACACTACCTATTTATCTCATCTGCCCCCTCTTCTTCCAGCTCTCCTCCCTCTGGTTGCCTGTCCGTTGCTGAGCTCTTGCCCGCCAGCGAAAAAAAAGGCACAGCAGCGGAGTGCCGGAGTGCAGCAGACCCCGCAGAAGACACATTGGGTGCGACATCTGAGCCGATGTCAGCATGGCCGGTCCCCACACGCTGTCCCCAGCATCCAGCCCGCCAGCCTGCACGTGGGAGGGAGCTCCTGAGGCACCCCACTGTTGCGAGCACCGCGAGCACATCCGTAGTCCTGCCTGCACTGCTTCTGCTCTGCAAAGACAACCAAGGTGCCTTGAAGTTGCAGGTGGGAAGGCAGTTGCCATCTCCTCCCTACGTGGCATGGTCAGGCAGCTCCTTCCCTGCCCACTCCTCTCACCCATGCTCTCCCAACAGCCCCCAGGCTGACAGATCAAGGGGCAGACCCAGGGTGGTGCTGGCCCCAGCAGACACTATTAGGCTGCAGATCATCCTTCCTGGAATTCCTGATTATGGTCTCTGGGCCTCTAGACATGGCCTTGATGGTGACAGTACAACCTCTTTTCATACAAAAAATAAAAATAATATATACTAATTATTATATTCTTCTGCAGTTTTATCTTCTGTTCTGGGCATCATATTTTCAGAGAGACTAGCTGGAGGGGTGGGATGGAGGAGTTTGGGGACATGTTCAGATGAAATAGTCTTGGTTGTCTGACTCAGAGTGGCTGTGGATACGAGCCAGAGCCGAACCAAAAAAAAAGAAATCACTTGTAGGTGTAGGTGCAAATGCTATAAACTCAGCCTGCTTTAACTTACCCCTCGCTTCTACTTCTGCTGAACTCCAGCCACCATGCACAGACATGAACTAAGCTGCTGAACTCCAGCCACCATGCACAGACATGAACTAAGCTGCAGGGACCCTTCAGTCAAAGGAGGACCATGGAAGTAGATGTAGTAAATCCTGTCACAAAATATCCTAAGTTTAATTTTGCTCCCTCTTATCCCACATGCCAGCTCTATCCCACAGCAGAGCTCTCATCTGAAATCAGAGATGCTGATCAGAAGTAGCCTGGTGCTTCAGAGATGTGCTTTCAGAGCCTGGAGAGGAAACCAACCCTACATTGCCCACAGCTGTAGGACACAGATGTGCTGAGGCCTGGCCGTTTCCAGAGAGATGTTGTGCCTGTGTTAGAGCTGTGCCTTTGGGAAGCTTCAGGCTTGCATGTGTATTGACTGCCAAGAGAAACCTCAGCACACGCAGGATCTCAGGGGAGGGCCAGAGGGCTGACACAGGTGAGATCTTTTAGTGCAGCTGACTTACAAGCTCCAACCCTCTGGGACAAGGCTGTGCAAACCTGTAGCTATGCCTCCAGATGTGCAGAACACCACCAATCCCTCTGGCAAGCAGAGCAGGAATGAAATTGAGATGAATTGAACTTCCTTGGTCATACTCCCTCCTTCATCTTTCTAGCACTGTTAAACTTTGTCAGGAACCTCCTAACAAGGTTTTGGGGTAAAGGCAAGAAAAAGCAACTAGTCAAATTCCTTTTAACTTCTGGAAGCAACAGGAGGGCAGCAGAGCCTTCAATGTCTTGTTAGCTCAGCAGCCAGAGCTGTTCCACATGGCTCTGACTCAGCACAGCTGGAGCAGTGTATGAGCCACATTTGTGGTGCTCAGTGTAACCCCTGATGGAAAGTACAAAGGGCTGTGTATACCGTCCCAACTGCTTGGAATTTTAGAGAAGTAGATGAGGCTTAATCAGCACAAATCTGATTGGAAAAAAAAAACAGCAAAAGCTATGTGGCAAAGACCCTGCCTGATGGTTTGAAAATGTGGGTGCCTGCCTTGGATGGGCAGGGAGGGTGGAGAAAAGCATTTGAAGGTATGAATTGTCCATCAGGAAAACGTCAGACTGAGCCAAAAAGATTTGGAGGGGAAGCAGACCTCAGTCTGCTATACGTAACTAAAATTAAATTTGGGATCTGGAGGTTCTCCTGGGCAAGGTTAGGGCTTGGGAAGGAGGATTTCCTGGCCCATGTAGGCTGCGCAAATCCAGGAGTCATTGCTAATCCAACACTGACCTCTCATCAGGGGTTTAGACTTCTTACCACTAGGCTGGACACTGCTTTGGAATCCAGTCCCTCAGATCTTGCCTTGGCCTGAGGCCCACAAAGCCTCCCCCAGACAAGACAAAGCATGGAGATCCAGGCAGGGTGGGTGTAGGTGGGTTGCCATCGGCTGTGTGGGTATTCCCACCAGGCTGCACTACTCTCTTCACCTTCTTCATGGAATGGACAGAAAATCAACACACCCAAAGTGCAGGTGAGACTACAGGTATAGCAGGGAACTTCTTTGCAGTGATAGTGGTCAAACACAGTTCTGTGGAAGTCATTTTCAGCAAGTCCTTAGGTAAAACTGTGCAACTGCAGTGTACTGTTCCACTGAGCAAACTCTCTGGTGCTTTCATGGGATCTGCTCTTACTTGGGATGCTATTCAGGAAAGGCAAAAGCTCAGAGGAAGAAAGCCAATAAAAGGTGCCTCATGCAATACAGAAGACAGGAGCTGGATCTTTTTGTTGATGGAGGTAGTGCCTTCATCTCTGTCCTCAGCGTCTAGTTTCATCAGCAGAAACTAGGCTGAGTGCACCAATGTCGACATCATTTTGCAGGCTATTGTACATTATGAGTTAGAGTATTTAAGTGTTATTTTTAAGATGGCCAAACTTTTGCAGATAGAGATGGTAGATTTTATTTTAGCAAGGACCTGCAGAGGCTGTGGGTAACTGCATTGCTTGATGCTGTTGTGCTGGGCTCCGGGTTAAAAGGGGCTAGTAACCTCTAGCAGTATTAGAGAAAACATGGAAAGGAGAACCCTGAGTTTGGATTAAAGATGTTTAAAAGTCTTGTATCAGCAAGCTCTTTCTCTGGGAGAGATTAGGAGTGCAGTTTCTCTCAGCCACTCTGTTAATCTGGTCTCCATGGAAACAGGATGATGTTAGTGGTGATGTGCTCCTCTAAATGGCTGCTCAGCAGCTGCATTAAAGCGGGAGACTGGCTTTAGTTTGTCACCCAGATCTGGTTAGCTCATCCCCTGTCAGTCCCTGACAGCTGTTGCTGGGGGAATTTTTGCTGCTCGTTTTGTGCTGGTGGAACCTGCACCAGTGCCCTCATGCTGCAGATATTTTGCTGAAGAGTTCACAGACTCAAGTCTTCACGCTTCACCCAGCCAGCTCAGAAAAAGCCACAGACGTTTATACAATCACAATTTTACTAGTGCTCCTGAACAGGACAGGCTGTGGCTCTCTTGCAAATGTGGCAGAGCTGTGCGTCTCCCATCCTCCTACATTGCCTGATGTGACTGATGTGCCTCCTTACTGTGGGACCATATTCAGGAGGTCTCCTCGGTCTGCTGCAGTGGACCGCTCTTGGATGGATATTGCAATGCAGTCTATGGACAAGGCATCGAGCAAGAAGTCAGGAAATTTGCCTGTCTTAAAGCAAATCCAGCCTTGCCACATCCAGCCAACAGTAATCACTGAGGCAGACCTTGTGCGGCTTTGCTCTGTGCCTGTCTGTGCTGGGGACAGAAGATATGCCTGTTGCAGGGATTCATCCCAAATGCTGGCAAGTCTGGCCTCTAATGCAAACTGGAGGTGCTAATGTGGCCATCCAGGCTGAGGGTGAAATGGCGGGTGGCTTGTAAACGTTCCCTGCATCTTTCTAAATCCCTTTTCATCCTGAGTCACACGCGGAAGAAGCGTGGGTGAGTGCGAGTAGGCAGAGAGAGAGGGATGGTAGGGCTGCATGATTTGGATATGCACATCAGCTATCAAACATAGTGCAAAATTGCTGGTGAAAGCAAGGAAAAAGACAAATTTCATGTCACAGTCTTCAGATGATGAGCTACTGCTGTTACTGTTTTCTGTGTTAGTTAAGGTGAGACTTATTTGTTGAGATTAGCTAGGGGTCTTCTGCACCTCATGTCTCCTCTTCCTAACCCTTCTCTCTTTTTTTTCTTTCCACTGCTCCACAGTTGCATTTCCCAGTGGATCTCAGCCAGATGTGTGTGACTGCTGCTGCCTCTAGTCTTTTCAGATCAGCCACAGGTTTGGCTAAAGAAAGTTGAAACAAAGCAAACAAAATGTAGATGGCCTTTCTGCCTATCTGACTCCAGCTCCTGCTTCAGTAACATTTTATGCCATCAGCTAATTCCATCTAAATCTGGAACTGTATTCTTACAAATATCATGAAACTGAAGAGTTTGGGAAGAGACTTAATCAGTAGTCTTGTTGGTCTCCCTGTGAGCTCAACTCTAAAGCAGACCTCAAAGATTTTCATCCCAGAGACAACTCCACAGGGATCCAAGCTTCCGTTGCAGAGCAGCTGACTGGCTTCCTGGATCCATCTGGAATTGCACTGGAACAAGTCCATGGGTGTTCCCCATTAACACCTATTGCTTTTTCAGCCCAAAACACATCTAGTCCGAACAGCCACTTTAGATTTAATATATGAGTGATGACTTGAATAGAAAAAACAGCTACAGCAGCACAGTGTAGCTACCTGTCAGCCAACTCCAGGTAGCCTATTAAAGAGGGCCTAGCTCTGGTCTGGCGGTTGAGTGAGAGACGGGGTGAGGACCCACCTGCCTGGGTAGTCCTTTCCCAGTTAGCAAGCCCTGTGGAGGGGTCCTGCAGCCTCATGTGTCATTTAAAGAGTCATTCTGCTCTGCAAAGCAGACAGCAGCTCCCATGTGGGCTATACTTCAGCAATCATAATTTGTCCCAGTTTATAAATAAGATGTTTTTCCTTGACTGCCAGGTCCCAGTGACATCTACAAGGCAAGCTGTGATCTCTATGGCCTGTGAATCATCGCTGATAATGGCAATCCTGCAGGCTGACTCCTACTTTCGCCAGCTCTACAGCACCGGAGTTTGTGGATACACCCAGAGAGAGCTCCCTGGCACTACAGTGAGGCAAATGGCCTCTTCCTTTTGGAGCACAGCTAAGACTGAGATCACCTGGGAATGATGCTCTCATGGGCTGAAGGGTGGCACAGCTCACCTTCACTGTCCCTGGAAGCTATTCCTACCTCCCTGATCCAGCCTGGGGAAAGTTCAGCTTCTCCCTTCCCTCCCTTCATGTTCATGCCTTCTCCTACCACCAAGGCCAGATTAAGTCTGAATTTTCTGCTCTCTTGCCCTCAGAACTGTTTACCGCCTGGCCCATGTGCAACAGTCTTCAGCAAAATGGGGGAAAACTTTGGCTGTTCTTTGGATCTCAATATATCCTCGTGCTCCTCCCTCTGGACCATCAGCATCTTGGCCTCCATCATTGGGGTGCTTCCCTGTTCAGTTCAGAACCCAGGTAAGTCCTCTGCTCATTCTGTGTGTCAGTGTCCTCGTTTCTGCAGTCATAAGAGCATTGCCCTTTGTCAGAGTGAAGATAGCATCAAAACCTGTAGGGCTTAGTAAGGACATGAGCTACATCTTGTAGGATGAGAGGCTGGAACCTGTGCGTTTGCTGGGCACAATGCTTAGACAATGCTGGAGGCACAGGCTGGTCGGTGAAGCGTCTGGGATCCTCTGCCTGCCTCTGCTGCATCCGTCTGGCGCAGGCGACAGTGTGTTATTTCGTTGCTCTGCATCTCCCTTACAGCCAGGATAACAACAACCTTGTGGGGGTGAGAGTAGATGTTCATTGGCATTTGTCATCAGCTCAGCTGCAAGCACCCCTGGGAAGGCCTATAAATAAGTGAGGAGCTGTGATTCAGCAGCCACTGGAGGAGCAGCAGCTGTCACTGTGTCCATTTCATGATCGCTTCAAAAGCCTAAACTCTCTTTTTGATTCAGGTTTTTGCACTAAATTTGCAAGAGTCTCCTCCAGAAGTGGAGCAAGGGAAGGTGATCTGCTGTGTCTCCAGGGAGGCTGGTGTGGAACCACTGTGGTAACAATGCAGCCCACGAGACTGATTGCAGGCTCCACCACAGCACCCTCATTCCTTATTGACGTGCATCTGCTTTAACATTTCTTTCATTTGCTAGGGTGGGTTTTCCTGATGTTTGTTATCGCTGGGCAGAGAGAGGCACTAAAAGAAGCTGTTTAGGTCAGGCTTGTGGAGATGCAACCAGGTATCTGGATGCATTATCAAGGTAGCAGAGCGTTTGCATCTGCGAAGTCAGTGATGGGACTACTATGAGACTGAGTGAGCAAAAAGCACAACTGTGTACACCTTGAGGCTCTGAGCAGCAAAATTGCAACTTGGATTTAGGCTCTGATCGCCGAGTTCAGCTTTGCTCATTTAATTCACCCAGTGCTTTGGGACATTATTGACAGTCATGCTTTTGTAAGGCTGCATGGGCCTCTGTCTGCTGGGGCATGCTGAAGTAAAGGTCCTCTTCTGTGTGCACACTGGGGGAAAAAGGCGTCTGTGTGTGTATGAACTTCTGCACCTATAGCGATTAAGCAGTTCTGTTCTCTGTGGCATTTTTATGGTCCATCCTCTGCTAAATAATCTTAGTGAAGGCCTTGGTTTTGCCTCTGTTTGGGAGGGAGTATGTATGTCTGTCCCTGTGTCAGGGTGTAATGCCTCCACAGTTTGATGGAGTAAAGCTTGCTGAGCAGAGTTGTCCGTTCCCCGCTGATGAAAGTAGGAAGATGTTTGGTGGGCAGCAGGAAGGGGAATCAGTTGGCCCAGAGGGAGGTGAACAGTAACCATGAGAGCACGTGTGAGACCTGGGATGCCCCAGGATATCCTAGGACTCCATGTGGACCCAACAGCAGCAGCACTCAGCTCCACTGCTGGCTCACAACTGCCTGGACGTCAGTGCCATGATGTGTTTGCAGCATGGTGAATGAAGACGTGCTCTATGCCCTAGATGAGTACATGAAGAAACAGCCACAGAAGCATCGCACAGGCTTCTTGCTGACGCACAGCCAGTGGAGAGGGAAGCTCTCTTGGCCAGGTCATCCTGCAGCTCTCATCCTTTCTAATGAAGCCTTGTTCCTGGTGGCCACTCAGCCCTTGGTGCTTTCAAGTCAACAAATTACAAAAAAAGGTAAAAAGCAAAGAGGAGGAGAAAAAGACAGAATGATGTATTTTTGTGCGCACTCACCCTCTCCCTCTTCATTCCTTTGAGCCATTTTTAACCCAAGCTAATTCAGCTGGAAATATTAATAACCCTACAAGGACGCCACCTCCTTGTAATGAAGTGTAAAGGTCACTTCTGCTCAAATCACACAACTCTTTCATTTTGTTCTCTGCAAGGAACAGCTCTCCTCTTTAATTATTCAGTTTGCTTTTATATTGCAGTCGCTGCTCTCCTGTCTCTAATGTCTGACACTTCCCCATTATGCAGCCACCCTGGGAGGCTGGGTCGCACTGAGGACTGCAGAGGCTGTGAGCAGCACTTGGGACTTGCCTGGGAGAGGAAGGAGAGGCTGGATGTGGAGATGGAGAGCTGATTCTTGGTTTTCAGAGTTATTTCTTTGATGGTGTGGGTCCACCGGTGTTTCTTCAGGGTATGGGCTTGTAATACATGTTAATTTTTGTTTGAGTTAAATGCTTATGCATGAGGTGCCACTTGAAGTGACAGGAAGGAGAGAGGCTGGAAGGGAGTTGGGATGTTCCTGTCCTCTGGGCTCACCTGATGGGTGGATGGAGGTGTGAGTCCAGTGACCTCTTGCTGTTGGCTGCTCACTGAATGTAGTTGCTTATAAGGCCCTGAGATGAAGCAAAATCTCTGGCATCAGTGCAATGTCTTCAGTCCTCACATGTCTCTTGGCCCATGATGCCCAACGGCCAAGTAGAAATCACAGCAGCATGCTGCAAATGTGAGCACTCCTGTGACAGGCCATGGGAGTCACCAGCACAAAAACAAGTGATGGATTTGGGGAAGCTGTTCGCTGGGGATGAATGTGGGGTCAGATGCAAGTTCTTCTTGGACAGATGCTCAAGAGGGCTGGGGAAGAGGGCCAGCAGGACCACACAACAGCTCCCCATTGCCCTCCAGAGAGGCTTTGGTTTAGCAGGCCTCAGAGTCCCTCCCAACTCCATGCTGGCACCCAGCAAGTCTTCCCCCGGAAAGCCACAGCATTCAAACCACGTGCTCGCTGCTACCCTCCCATGTGGGAGCAGTTCCCATCGCCCTCCACCCAGGCCCTTGTTCATGTATCTGGAGGGTGGTGGGGCCCTGGCTGGGGTGGTCCTTTCTCCCTGCTGGGGCCACGAGCCTTCACTTTCCCAAGGGTGCAGCAGGGAGTCTGAGACACAGGCAGTGAGGCAAGAGACTGCATGGGAATCTGTGAGGTCCTGTGAGATCTTCAGGGGCTGGAAGGGGCTATTTCAGGGGCTACTGCACTAATTATTACAGTAACATCCTGAATAATTAATTACCGTAATTAATTGTACAGACCCAAGAGAGGTAGAAACAACTTTTGCGGTGGCTGTAACCCTTTCCTTCCCTGAGCACTGCTCCCTCCAGAACTTCTCTGCAGTGTTTTATCTCCCTGAATGTTTAAGTGACTTGTGCAATGTGGGGTTTCCTCCAGTTCCCCATGGGACTCCTCATTCTCTGCTCTAATTATAACGCCACAGCAGCTAGTAATGCCCACAAACAACACGGGTCCTTGGTAGCTGGGATGAGTTCAGGTTTATATAATCATGTGAAGATTTGAGATCTGAAAAGCCTTTCACTGTGCACTGCATTAACATTTAAAAGGAGCCCGACTGATGGTTTTTACATGTGTACGTGGTTGTTTTCTTTTTTCCTCACTCCCATGGAGTCCAGCTGTTGTTGGCTATACTTGGTGTGCTCAGCACCAGCCAAGCCACTGCTAAAGCCACAATGATTTCTGAAGACTCATGTTCATGTTAATCTGGTGATGCGCTCATGCAAGTCGTGCACTGTGCTGGTAGTGAAGAAGCATACAAGGACCCTCTGCTGAGAATGTGTAAGAGTTTTGCTTGTTAATGGTAAGACATACTTCACAGTTTAAGAAGTCTTGCACTGAAACGATAGAACTGGCATGGTCATTTCCAAATTACAGCTGGCAGCTGAGGCACAGAGACATGAAGCAACACTGGCACAGACACATGGGAAGTCTAATGAAGAGCACAGCACTGACCAGCTCTGATAATAGAGATGTCCTCTTCCAAACTGTGCTGGTGCCAGGGGTTTGCTCTCTCATTGCCCTTTTGGACATGCTGTGAGAGCAGTAGCAACATGGTTAAGTCAAGCTATCAATTTAACTTCGAAGCTATTTTCTCTGAAGTTTCCTGAACGCTGGGTTTCAACAGCAGCCATCCTTGACAAAACTAGCTGCAGAAGGTAACTGTTGTCCATAGCATAAATGGTGTACCAGCATCATCCCTCACTCCCTATCCTTCTATGATTTCTCCAGCAGACCATTAACAGCAGTGCAATATGCAGTAACACAGACCAGATTGGGGCACAGTTTCCTCTGTGTGGAGCTACAAATGTAGCTTAGTTCCAGTTGACAGGCTTATATGACGTCATCTCTATAAAACCTGATCTTAAACATGCACCACTCATTCATTCAAAACCTCATATGGACATCAAATCCAGAGTTCAAAAGCTGTAACTTTCCAGAGACAGAGGAGGGAAATGTCCTGGTTTCAGCTGGGACAGAGTTAGTTTTCTTTTTAGTAGCTAGAATAGAGCTTTGTTTTGGATTTAGTATGGGATTTGTTTTAAGAAGAATGTTGATAACACACTGATGTTTATAGTTGTTGCGGAGACATCAAGGACTTTTCAGCTTCCTGTGTTTTTGCCAGTGTACAGATGCAAGGCTGGCTGGCGGGAGCATGGCTGGAACAAAGGACCTGCAACTCCTTCCTGTTTATGATTGAGTTTAGATTTAGGATTGAGGCCCAAATTGGCCAATGGAATATTCCATATCATGCAATCTAATTGTGCTGGGATATGTGAAAGGGTTCTGGCAGCGGGAGAGGGGATGCACCCCCTGTCCCTTCCCAGGCTCCAACGGCGGTCAGACCCCCATCCCCTCGGGTCGGGCCGGGCCAGCAGCGCCTCTGCCGATGCCCCATTTAAGTCGGGACAAAGGAGGCGGAAACGCGGTCCGGCCCTGCAGGGAGGAGCGGGGGGAGCGGGGGCTGCCCCCTCCCACCCCGGGCGGCTCTGCCCGCGCCGGGCCGGTGCCACCGGCTGGAGGTGGCCGCGGCGGGAGAGCGCGGGAGCGCCCCGTGCCGGGTGCGCGGGGCCGAGTGACCCGGAAAGGGCGGAGAGCGGAGAGAAACGGCCCCGCGGGCCGCGGTCAGTGCGGGGGGGCGGGAGGAGGTGCCGGAGCGGGGCGTGCCCTGAGCCCGCGGTGAGGGGCGGCGGCCCCGCTGCAGCCGTGACACGCTCGGTGGGGCACGGGACCCACCGCAGCCCGGGGAGAGCCCGCGGTGGGCAGAGATGCTGAGCCTGAGGGAGGCCGTGGGGAGTGGGACTCACCGGCGAAGCAGAGACACATCTAAAGTCCGTGGAAAAGCCCACGCCGGAGCGGGTGGCGGCTCCCTAAGGATCCGTGACTGCGGTAACAGCCCGCGCCGGAGCGATCCAATGGGTCAGGATCGCATCCTGTGGGAAGGACTCACAGTCGAGAAGTCTGTGGACTGTCCCGTGAGGAGGGGATCCACTGGAGCAGGGAAAGAGTGTCAGGAGTCCTCCTTTGGGAAAGGAACGGCAGAAACAACGTGTGACGAGCTGACCTGCACCCCCCATTCCCCGTCCCCCTGCGCCGCTGGGGAGGAGGTAGAGCCGGGAAGAAGGAGGAGTGAGGGGGAGTTGGTTTTTTTGGTTTTTTTTTTTTAAGATCTGGCTTTGTTTCTTGTTATCCTCTCAAGTAACTGTTAATAAATTGAGTTGATTTGTCTCCAGACTGAGTCCGTTTTGCCCGGATCATGGTCCATGGTTCTCCCTCCCTGTTCCTGTCTCACCCTCAGCCCTTTGTGACATTTCTCTCCCTCGCCCTGAGGGAGCAGTGAGCGGTGAGTGGTACCTGAGCCGCCAGCTGGCCTGAACTGCAACAGTCATGCTCAGTATATAGATGAGGTTTGGCCAGGAAGTTTGGGTTTTTGCTCGCTCTCTCTTTGGATCACTTTTTGGGGCTCTCGCTCTTCCAGGATTGTGGTATTGGACTTCTGTGTTTTGAGATTGCCTAGCCAGGACAAGCTGGGTGTTGGTCAGTGGGTGGTGAGCAACTACACTGTGCATCACTTGTTTGTATATATTATTATCATTTTTATATATTATCATATATTAATTGTATCATTATTTTAATTTATTTTATTTCAATTATTAATTGTTCTTATCTCAACCCATAAGTCCCTTATCTTTTCCCCTTTGATTCTCTTCCCCATCCCCCGGGGTGGAGGAGGGTGAGTGAGCGGCTGCCTGGTGTTTAATTGCTGGCTGGGTTAAACAGTGATGGGAAAAAAATAGCTGTGAGTTTTTAGGTGAAAATCCAGAGAACATTTGGCTGTGGATTTGCAGATGCAATTTCTATGCAGCATCCAGGATCAACTCTGGAGGGCACAGTGTGAGGTTCGACACCTCTGCTGCCACCATCCTCCTTCCAAGCCCCTAAGCATGGCTCATGGTAACAAGATTTAAGGATATCAAAAAGTCCTAGAAGAGTTAAGGAAAGATAATCAGGGTTAGTGTGCTGACGATGGGGGAAGAGGGTGAAGAAGCGTGGGGGGCTATGGCTAGGGTGGCTGAAATGCCACTTTGCAGAGTCATTAGGCAAATCCAGTCTTCTGGCTGAAGATGTGGACTGTTCTAACAAAGACATTGAGATTAGAAACAGCAGCTGAGAAAACAAGGGGGCTTGCTCAGACCTATAGGTAGTAATGCTCTGGGTAATTCATGTCCTAAACCTGTTTGTTCGAAGGCATTTCTGCTGAAATTGATATGGCAGTTATTCGTATGCTAACCATATGTTATGATGCCTTCCGGCCCCAGCCGAAGGCATTGCAATTAAGGAAACAAATGTCAGCTTTTTCTCCTGCTCTTTAATACCCCAGATGTCTGGTGTGGTACTGTCTTGCTCTTTGGTGGATGGTCTGTGCTGCACAGTGACAGCCCTCAGCTGGGTGGAAACGCTAAGCTCTGGCATGCAGGGGGGCTGGCTTGGCTGTCTCTAACCCGGGGAACAGATGGCACTGCCTGACAAATGCGGGCTGTCCCCCTCTTTCCCTGCTCCTTTCTACTGCAAATTGAGGCCTTAAAAAGGTTGATGGGTCTAACAACAACCTCATCTAGGATGACTCTTTGGGGGATTAATGACTAGTCGCTGGGGAAAGGTTTAATGGTCCAAAGAGATCAGCAGTCTTAAGCCAGTTTGTTAGTCAGCTGGGGCTAAGGCCATTATAGCTTAAGGGCTCAGATTCTGTGGGGGCAGAGGAGGCAAGGGGCAACAGTGATCCATCTCTGCACAGAAAACAAAACAAAGCAATGGGATCCCTGGAATCCATACAGAAACTCACTGATTGTCAGGGACTAAGATTTAGCAAGAAAATGCAAAGAGGAAAAGGGAGTGATGGGCTTATTTAATTTACGCCTGATACACTGCATCCCACCTCACTCGCTCCCTGCTGCAGTGGCTCCTGACAAACCCGTGGGCTTCCAGCCAGCTTTGTCTCTAGTGATGGCCACTAGACAACACTAAACCCTATGCTGTGGCCTGGACAGTTGGGGACTACTACTAGGAGAGGTAATTTCTTCTAACACCTTGTTCAGAGATCAGGTTTCTGCCCTGGAGCATGAAAACCTGAGGTTCTTATTATTATTATCACAGCAAGTTGAAGCGCAGAAGCTTCTTCTTATTCATATAAATGTCTGAGTCCTACTCTGATTCCTCCTGAGCTGTTGCGTTTGCTTTGATTACTTTTTCAAGTTATAGCTAAAATAAATTTTGCAGTATAATAATCTGCCTTTACGATGCGGCAATCCTTGAGATGAGGAGAGGAGGCACTGAGCAGGTCCTGGTATGGACCGTGTCCCATCTCAGGGCTCACGGAAGGCTTGGCTGTGTCCTGGCTGCCCCAGAGAAGTTAGATGCCATTTGTATCGAGCAGGGGGCTAGTGCTGTTCCTGGACTACTTAACGCTGGGTCTCAATGCCTGAATCTAATTATTTGCTCTTCAGTTTAGACCCTTTGGGAGTAGTCTATAGCAGGATGTCTGAATACAGCTTTAGGATAAAGTAATTTCCTTGGGGCACAGTGTGGGCAAGCAGTAGGATTGCTTGGGAAGGAGACCTGCTCCCAGATACCAGAGGCCTCTGGAGCAGCTTTCAACTGCCTCCAAGCAGTGGGACTGGGTAGGAGCCACCTGACTTATTCTGGCCAGGCTGGGATCTGTCACAGCTGGAAGCTTCAGGTGGCTCCAAGCAGACCAATGTTCTAATGAAAGGCTTCAGGCTCTACTCTAAAAAGACCCACACTCCTCCAAGACTCAGGAGAAATGCCTCACCCTTAGGTGTAAACGCCCTGCCTTAAATAGTCAGGAGTCACGTGGTTGCTAGATGGGTCAAGGCTATTGGTCACTTGACCATCCATCTCCCAGAGTGATTGGCTGAATGCTACAGCACCTGTTTCAAGGTAACTTTCCCAGTGTAATGAGCTACAGGTGTTTCTTAGTTAGCCTGCATAGGGAAAGAACTTTCACAGGATGCTGCAGCAGCCAAAAGGTTTCTCCACAGGGATCTGGGAATACTACAGCAAGCTGGTATGGGCAGCTTGGGGTCAGCAGGCTCTTTACTTGCTTGAAAGTGAGGACCTTGTGCTTCATCCTCACAGAGTCTGTTTTAAGCAGCTTACAAAGAGTCTGATCTTCTGAGGAGAGCTCTGGCTTTGCTCTAGAATCTGGCCACAGTGACAAATTGTTTCCTTTCTGATACGTTTTTAGGTGGCTGAAATTTAATATTATTTTGGATTATTTTCTTTTTGCTGTGCTTGCTCCATCAAAAGTCATGAACTACATGTGAGAGCCTTTATCTGCCTTTGTCAGCTGCCTTTTTGGGTAAAACTTCTAAACTTATATTCTGCTCTTCCTCTTTTCTTCCTGCAAATGCATGTATCAGCCATATGCATTTCTGCTCCCTTGGGACCCTTGCTGATTCATTCTTGCTTCCCTCTGTAGGACTCCTGGAGAGCCTGGACCTCTGACTGGCCTAGATGGGTGAAAACCAGCACGCCCCATACCCTCCAGTGCCCCAGCCTGAACAAACGTCATGTACAGCACTACAGGTCTCTCCTGACTCCGTGTTTTCAAGAGTCACAAACTCTTCCCTGGAGAGGAGCCTGGACAATCAGCAGGTGAAAGCTGTTTCTGCAAGAGATAGTTGGTGGCAAAAAGCGTGTGATTTTGTGTATGTGTGGCTTATGGAACAATCAGGGTGAGCAACCTCCTGTGTCCTTGGATGGTTTCTGTACATCATTTAATAAACACTTCCAGTTTGCAAGGGCAGTAGCCTACATTTAATGAATTGCAGAGCAGAAGAAGGTGGCAGGCACCAAGGACAAGTGGAATTCATGGAATTCCCTTTCTGGAGTGCTCTGCCTGGGCCTCACTGCTTTTTATCTGTCTTTTCACCAGTGGGACAGCATATGTGGCCTCAGTTTCCCCAGTTCCTCAGTACTTTTGCATCCTAAGAGTTCCAAACTAGATATTTCTATTGCTTTAGCTAATGAAGGATGAGGATCAATGTGTAGCATGCGGTGAGCTGTGATCAATCAAAACTTGGGGGTCATGCTTTAAGCCCAATTGGCAACTAAACACCACGCAGCCGCTCGCTCAGTCACTCCTCTCCCCTCAGTGGGATGAGGAGAAGAGAATATAACAAAAGGTTTGTGGGTCGAGATAAGGACAGGGAGGGATCACTTAGCGATTATGGTCGTGGGCAAAACTGACTTGACTTGGGAAAAAAAAATCAATTTAGTTTGTTACCAATCAAATCAGAGTAGAATAATGAGGAATAACCCAAATCTCAAAAACACCTTCCCCGCATTCCTCCCTTATTCCCAGGCTCAACTTTGCTCCCGATTTCTCTACCACCTCCCACCAGCAGCACAGGGTGACAGGGAATGGGGGGTGCAGGTCAGTTTGTCACACGTTTTTTCTGCTTGCTCCTTCCTCCTCAGGAGGAGGACTCCTCACACTCTCCCCCTGCTCCAGTGTGGATCTCTCCCACAGGGTGCAGTCCTTCAGGAACAGACTGCTCCAGCACGGGTTTCTCATGGGGTCATGGCTTTCTCTGGACACAGCCCCTGCTCTGGCGTGGGGTCCACCATGGAATGACTGCAAGTGGATCTCTGCACCACTGTTTCTCTCAGCGGTTGTGTGGTTCTTTCCACAGGAGACAGTCCTTTAAAAACTCCTTGGATGCAGCACCTGCTTCAGCATGGAGTTATCCAAGGGCTGCAGGTAGATCTCTGCTCCACTCATTAATCTCCATGGGCAGCCTGCCATCTCACCATGGGCTGCAGGGGAATCTCACTCCAACACACCTCCTCCCGCTCCGTCTTCACTGACCTTGGGTGTCTGTATGGTTGTTTCTCTCACGTTGCCCATCCTCTCATCACTGCAGGTTCTGCAGCAGTTTTTTCTTCCCTTCTTCAATATGTTATTTCAGAGGCACTATCACAGTCACTGATTGTCTCAGCCTTGGCCAAAGGTAGGTCAGACTTGGAGCTGGGGAAGCTTCGTAGCAGCTTCTCACAGGAGCCACTCCTGTAGCCCCTCTACTTGCTACCAAACCTTGCCACACAAACCCAATACACTTGGTTATGAGACTTTGTAGCATGTGGCAAGAACTTTATGCTACCTTGTTGAGCTTCAGAGGTGGTAGTTCTTGGTAATCCTGCTTTTATGGCCATAGAGACTCATGCTATTGAGTCTGATAACAATGTTGACAAAGCCAACACATGGACCTATGGGTGAAATTAATCCAATATAAAATCTGCTGTGTTCTGAGTCTTAAAGATGGAGGGCTGTAATAACTGGGGGAGCTATGGGAGCCAACAAGTAACTCCTTTGCATGTAGCCTGAAGTCTCTATGCACCAAGTGGAAGTGGAAGAGCAGAGCTTCCTCAAACGAGGTACTACTGGCCCCTGCTTGGACCTCCCTTAGACAGAATTAGTCATAAGATTCCCTGGGAGATGAAGAATGCATTGAAGAAATCACGTGAGAATAGCTGAAACTATGTTTCAACTGCCAAGTTTTCCTCTAATAGAAACAGTGTACGGTGCTGAATTAAATCAGATCCTAAACACTGTAGAAGTGTTGGCTACCTATAGTCCACATGGAATGGTGACCCTATAACCCCTAAACCCAGCAACATTATTAATGGCTTATCTGGAGTCTCTGAAGCAATATTTCAGTCTCTTTAGCCAGGGAGAAGGTGGTTACTTTGTGAATATCAATGCAGATCAAATAAAAACTTATCTCAAGGACAAATGCATTTGTTCTGAAAATTTGGCCAAAGAATCAGAAATGGTTTTTAAAACGTGTCAGCTAGAGCAAGTTTTCATCTTCCTTCCTGAGCTGTGAAAGTTGGTGATCAAGCCATAATTTGAAATATGTGGCAAGATACAGCAAATCAACGCCATTGAAAATGCCTTGCCGTTTGGACACATGGATCTGAAGATTTGACAAAAACATATTCTCTGTTCTACAGGCATTAGGCTGTTTTCCTTTCATTTGACTTCACACATATGTAGCCACCCTGGCTTGTTTTGCCACTGCTCACGACTGCTCTTGTGTTCCTCTTGACGAGTCCACTTGTTCTGGTTATTTTGTTTAGATGTTTTTTTTTTTTTGTTTGTGACCGTTTTTTGTTTAAACGGACGATTTTTTTTGGAGGGGTGTCACATTGGGCACGGATGGTAAGTGTTTTGGGAAAAAATAGATATTTTATTTCATGCATTTGGTGTAACTGGGCCACCAGTCTCAGAAAAGCATGTACAAGGTGCCTAGTAGAGAGATAAAAAGATGCAATTGCTGTTTTCTTCCTCTACTTACATAAATGAAAGTAAAGTCTTGCCGTGCTTAAAAATCCCTCTTTTCCCTCCTCTGGACTGAAGTGGTTTACGCCTGCAGCAGGAATAGGTGCCTTCTGGTTCCAAGGCTGCATGAAACAATCCCAGTGCTATCAGCAATGTTGGAAAGAGACAGGGAAAGGAGGGAAGAGGATGACTCACAAGAAGTTTACCTATCTGTTACAATTTTGCTTTGTTACTTTGTGTTCTCTGGATGGCTTAGGGAGAGACACTTTTCCCTCACCTATAATTTGCTGCCAGATGAATATATTGAGAAGCAGAATATTGAGAAATCTTGGGAAAACTAATGAGAAATGCCTGAATGAGCTCAGCATACTTCTCCACTCGGATGTTAGGCTTTCATACCCCAGTAGTGTTGGACAGAGGGAGCACACAAGGAATTTGAGATGATATCACAGGAGTTGTGCAGTTCCTTTTGCTTTTTGATTTAGTACCAACACAGGACAAGTACTAATGGTTTTAAACTTAAAACAGAGTAAATTCAGACTAGATATAAGGAAGAATTTTACGATGAGAGTGGTGAAACACTGGAACAGGGTGCCCAGGGAGATGGTAGATGCCCCATCCCTGCCAACATTCAGGTCAGGTTGGACAGGCTCTGAGCAACCTGATCTAGTTGAAGATGTCCCTGCTTATTGCAGGGGGGTTGGACTAGATGATTTTTAAAGGTCCCTTCCAACCCAAACTATTCTATGATTCTATATGCTTGGCCAAAGTGTCAACTCATAGATTTAGTCACCTAGCTTTGTACATATGATTTTGAAGTGTGATAGTTCTAGCTTATTAAATTCTTCTCCACAGTTTTTTTCTTCTCATACATCATCTTGACTTTTTTCCCTGAACTGTTGATCTCTGTAGGAAGCTGCTGAGGGCTGGCTGAAGCTCTGTAGGAGGGTTGTTTGGTGAAGGACTTTTCCTGCAGAGGTTCTTCATTATGGCAAGGACCACAGCAGGTACCTAATTTCCTGGAGAGGATCTCCATTATGGCAATGACCACAGCAGGTACCTACCATTTTTAAGATGCTGATTGTAAACTCTTGGGTAGGGATTTCTGGTTGTATGGCCTGGTGAGTCTCTGCTGCATTATATATTCTTTGAGGCAACTGGGATTTTCTGAGACTAAAATGGGAGAAGAGTGCCAGTTCTGCATTAAAATTGACTTCGGGTCTGCCTGAACGTGGTCCAGGTGCCAATATTGTAAAAGACTTTTTCCTTTATGGTGGACACAGCTGAAAGCATGGCTGTCAGCAGCCCTGAACTGCGTGATCTTGAAAAACAGATTGCAGTGTGAATGCCTGAATTGCTGCCATGGGTATTTCTTGGCCAGACCTAATGTATTTCTCCAGGAAGAGTTAACGTATGTAAGGAAAGCTAATATTCCACTCCCAGATGGGAAGTTTTGCCTTCAGCTCGGCTCTGATTCAGGTTGTGTTTTACCCTGAGGAGATGAAAACACCAAGAGAAGCAGAATAATGTGAAGAAGACGTCTGTGTTTCACCTTGCATTTGGAAAGGGGAGGTGTCAGAAAAGATTGCCTTAGGAAGTTTGTCTGGGTCAGTAACACATGAGAGATACAAATCAGCCCAAAGGCAGCCTGGCAATGGCTCAGCCTTTCCCTACAGCCTGTTTTGCTCATGAGTGTGACAGAAGCTATTGCAAAGCTGACTTTCTGTGTTACCAGTACACATGAGGGACTTGTCACCTTCCTTGGGCCTATCATGCTGTAAACTGATGAACAGCAGGAAGCTTATGCCAATAGAATAAAAGTCATGTCCCAGCAGCTGTAAAACACAAGTCACTGCTTTGTTTTTTCCATGGAGTCTGTGACTGGCCTTGAAAGAGCATGCTGACACTCATGGGTGCCGTCTCTTGTCCGCAGTGGTTGCTGTCTCTTGGAGCCTACAGACCTGTAATGGCTGTTTCATCCAGAAAGCTCAGCCAGGGGCACCCATCATATGTCCTGTGGATTTTACATGACATGCAACTTTTATTGGTAAGACGGATCCATGCCTTCTCCCCTTCTCCTGTACAGCTGGCTGGTGCATCTTGGACCTGCCAACCATTCAAGTCCAGCAAAGGGTGATCTGATCGCAGGAGTGGTGCTGCAATGTCATTCAGCAGCCAGGGTAGGAACCTTATCTCGTAGATGACCGGGTGGCTCTGCCATCTGATTTTGCAGTTGTCTGCCTTGACGTGTGGGGTCCTGTGCCTTGGTTCAGAAGGCAGTCAAGAGGCCTGAGTTCTCTCAGATAAATGGCTCAGCTTGGAGCACTGTGGCTTGATGTTCCTGAAGCTGCTAATCCTAATTAACAGCTTTTCTGAGTACATTTTATACCACTCTAGCAGCCCAAGTAGGCTTTAAAGTGAATGGAAATGACCCCATGGAGAGCTCTCTCTGGAGATGTTGCTATGCCGACCTGTTTACAGCAACTATTAAGACTTCAGTTGCTCTCTTCCATCATGCGATGTTGTTGTCATATGGGCTCAGATGGTGCCAGAAGTGTGGCTGGAACGGATGAGGCCTGGACTCTATTATTCACTTTTTTGGAACATATGGGGAGAAGGGGAAAAAGCCAGGAGAGAGGAGTAAAATCATGCCAAGCAGCAATATCAAATCAGCAACAGCAGCAACAACAAAAAAAACAACCTAGAAGACCTGAGATTCCTCTGACAGAAAATCGAGCCAACTTTCTCTTGCACAATCCTTAAAAGTAAATCAAGTAAATCAAACCTTTTTTTTTTTTTTTTTTTTTTTCCCAAGCACACTTCTTTCTTGAAGTTTTGCAGGTGATAGGGCATTTCCCCTGGGTACCTGGGTTTCCTCACCCAGTCTGATGGGAACAGGGGGAGCCTAGCCATGTTATACCCCGATACTTCACAGCGGGTACAGCCAGAACTTGTGCTGTGCTGTCAGACAATTGATGCCATTTCTCCAGGAGGAGACAAAGATAAGGACTTGGTGCAGTGCAGCAGTTACCCTGATGCAAGCCTGGGGTGGCAGCTCCCATACCACCCGCACTGGGGCTGCGCAGGCAGAACTGGTTATGTCTTCCCTCTGGCCTTGCAGCGCACAGCTTGAAACATTTTTGGCCATGCTCATTCTCCTTAAATTCAGTCTTCCCAAAGCCTATAAATTGTAGGCATTAAGAGGAAGACAAATAATAATGAATGTATTTTAGGAATATAAAAGTAACGCCTTAAAATAATTCTCTCCTACCCCCACCCTCCCCCCACCTTCACCACCTCATGTTTTTTAACATTTTGGAACTGTCCAAGCTTTAAGGGATATAATGTGTGCTGGAGAGAGGAGGGAGGTTTTCCCTTTCCGGACTGATGTGAACGATCCCTGCAGGGAGCTCGTTCCCTGAGCGACGGCCCCTCTGCCCCAAGGTCTTCCTCAGGATCCAGCGCTCTCCCTCACTGCGCTTTGAATAAAAATAATGATGCCTCCCGATGGTGCTCAAAAGTGGGGAAAGAAAGGGGGGAAAAAAATCACGTTGGAAAGATGATGATTTTATAGTTCAAGCAGCGGCTGCAGCACCATGGGCTGCTGGTTTCCACAGTGATGGGGGTGTGTGTGTGGGTGTGTGTGTGTACTGTGGTGGCCCCGCTCCACAGGTGCGTGGGCAAAGTTGCCCCAGGCTGGGTGCCGGTCAGCGACATGAGCTCTAGTGGGTTGGGAAGGTTGGGAAAACCCTGGGAAAAGGAGTGGGAGGCAGGACGAAACCCTGAAAACAAGCCCCCAAAGAGAGATAAAGGAGAGGAAGGTAAAGCTTCACATACGTGGCTGCGTGGGCCAAGGGATGGATTTTCTTTACAATGACAACAGACCGAGGAGGGGACCAAGCAAGAGTTTCTCTTGCATTAGAAACAACAATTTTGAATGGTAGAGACTGCTTCTAAGCAGTGTTGATTTGAAGCAACTTCTGTCTTTCTTTTTAAAAAAAAAAAAGGTTCCTCCATCCACCCCAAAAATATCAGAACCAACATTTTCCCACTTTCCAACAAGACATTTTCTCTGGAGAAATAAAAATATAACCAGGTCCAGCAATCCCATCAGGAGGGGGACCAAGGGATCATTTTCAGTCTTCTTAAAAGGTGTGGATAGACAGCAGTGTTGAAGACAGGCAGTCCATACTGTTGTTTATTATCTATAATAAGTAGCATCCAGAAATCTCAGTTAAGGATCAAGCCCTACTGTGCTAGTCCTTGTACAAACACTCCATAGAGAGTCCCTGCCCTGAAGAGCATACAGTCTAAAAATGGTCCCTTACACAGCATAATTTGGAGGGGACAGACAGGAACTGGAGACAGAGAAATGAGAAATCAACCTTTTTCTGACTTCCTTTCATCTTCAAGATGAAAGCCATAAAACAGAAATGCTGAGATTCATGGTTTCCAGTCCCCATCATTAGCCAGATGTCAGAATCTAAGAATCATAGAATCATTTAGGTTGGAAAAGACCTTAAGATCATCCAGTCCAACCGTTAACCTAACACTGCCAAGTCCACCACTAAACCATGGTCCTAAGTGCCACGTCTACATGGTCTTTACCTACCTCGGGAATGGTGACTCAACCACTTCCTAGGCGGCCTGTTCCAATGCTTGACAGCCTTTTCAGTGAAGAAATTTTTTACCTAATATTCAATCTAAACCTCCCTGGTGCAAACTTGAGGCCATTTCCTCTCATCCTATCACTTGTTACTGGGAGAAGAGACTGACACCCCCTCACTAGAACCTCTTTCAGGTAGTTTTAGAGATTGATAAGTCTCCCTGAGCCTCCTTTTCTCCAGACTAAACCACCTCAGTTCCCTCAGGTGCTCCTCATAAGATTTGTACTCCAGACCCTTCACCAGCTTCACTGCCCTTCTTTGGACACGCTCCAGCACCTCAATGTCTTTCTCATAGTGAGGGGCCCAAAATGAACACAGTATTCGAGGTGTGGCTCACCAGTGCTGAGTACAGGGGGATGATCACTTCCTAGTCTTGCTGGCCACATCAGTTTCTGATACAAGCCAGGATGCTGTCGGCCTTCTTGGCCACCTGGGCACACTGCTAGGTCATATTCAGTCAGCTGTTGACCAACACCCCAGTTCTTTTTCCACCAGGCAGCTTTCCAGCCCACTCTTCCCCAAGCCTTTATAGTTTCATGGGGTTGTTGTGACCCAAGTGTAGGACCTGGCACTTGGCCTTGCTGAACCTCATACAATTGGCCTTGGCCCATTGATCCGCCCTGTCCAGATCCCTCTTGGAGTCATCCTACCTTCAAGCAGATCAACACTCCTGTCCAAGTTGGTGTCATCTGCAAACTTGCTGAGGGTACACTCAATCCCTTCATCTAGATTATTGATAAAGATATTAAATAGACCGCCCCAATACTGAGCCCTAGGTGGTGCAGGAAGGACACAGCTTGGCAGTGAGTCACACTGCTGAGGTTGACACCATTCACCTCAAGAATATGGTCCCCAGGTACTATTCTTCCATCTGCAGCAATGACAGAATCCGCAAGACTTCCTGAACAACAGTGTTTCTTAGGGGATGTCTTTACCCTTAGCTATCCTCTCTTCAACTCTTCTCCTCTGGATCTTTTTAGTGAATTTCAGATGTATTCATTTCCATCATAAGACTAACTCTCTGACGAGGGTCTTCTTCAGTGCCCTCAAAAGCTGGATTAACCAGTCCAAGCGCTGCAGTCCCTAGCGATACCATAGCAGCTGCAGAGCTTTCTGCCACAAATGATGATCCTCCACTTGGTACCTCTGGATCCTTGAGTGTATTTGTCTTGACCTTGGTAGGGGGATGTTCCTTTCCTTTGGTAAATGGGATTCTTTTTCTGCTGTCATTGGATTTGTATTTCTTGAAACTAGGACACCTGTTTTGCGATGAGCTTCTACTTCACACTGCGCATTGTCTGCTGACACTCTGCCTTGAAAGGACAACAGACAATCAGCTTATCCAACCAGTTTCATACTAGAGGCTGGACTTATGGCACTGCTGGAAAAAGCTTTTCTGATCCACAGGACAATTTATACTCTGCATGAGGTTTTCAAGGCATTTGAAAGAGTACCTATGTCCACAGGGAGTCTCTGTAGGTTAGAGCAGAGCCTAAAGGCAGATATGGCAGATGGTTCATTGTCCACTTTCATCCTGGAAGTTGTTAGAGACGATTTGCCCACATTCACAGCAAAGTTCACTAACTTGGGATGTGTGTTCTCTGCTATGGGATCAGCCAGGATAGCAGAGCATCAGGGCACATCTCGTGCCACTCTCAGCAAGGAAACTTGTCAAGTAGTAGCTGTCTGAACAGAGGTCCTCTGTAGGCGCTGGAGGTGGGAAGGTGACTTGCTTGTCCCCGGGAAAGGGAGGGAGGAGGTGAGGCCAATTCGCCTGGGATGGTGGCAAAACGCGGCTCCTCCGCTGTGTTACCTGGGTGGGGAAAAAAAGTCAAAACCTACGTGAGAGGGAGGAGGCAGTGCAGCCACCCAGGTGTCTTGCAACTGCCAGGTGTCACCCATCCCTTCTGCCCAGTGCAGCATAGCTCAGCCCCGTGTTCTCAGCCTCCTGTGTCCCCTGAAGTGAGCTAGTCAGACACTGGGCTGAAAGGTGGCTGTGGTACCACAACCCACTCCAGCATGATGGCAGAAACTACAGCATGCAGGGAAGGGCAGATGGTTTGTGACGGTCTAGGAGGGGACCAGTGGGGCTCGGCTCCCATGCCTTGCTGACCAGGGCCACACATGGCTACTGGATGCCTCTGGGTCCTGGATTCTTTGCTAGTAGCAGGGAAACCTTTTTTCAGGAAACAGGAGCTTTGCAAAGTAATTCCAAAAATGGCAGATTTTTCTTTCTTGTCTTTACTTATCTTTCCTTTTTGAGATACTGTAGAAACTTAAAACATGATTGAATTTGTGCATGCCTTTATTTATTGAGCTATTTATGATGGGCACAGATTTCCCAAGCCAAAAGCCCACCCTCCCTCCTCCTTGCCCAGCCTTAGTAATCAGCTTCCTTGTGCTCCAGCCCACGCTAGGCTATTTCCTCTGTCAAATCCTCCATCATTGCTTAAATTACCTAGGTGTGTGTTGGCTTTATCTTTTTTGGTGAATCTTATAATCTTTCAAGTCTACTTTGCCCAAGGTCCCTGTCAGCCTCTTAGGTCTCTTGTACACCTTGCATCTCCCTGGGCTGATTCTGTAAAAGGTCTAATTTGTAACAAGCAGCTGCTCTCAGGGCTGAAGTCTGTACTCCAGTGTCCAAGACAATCATCTGTGTCCATACAAGGCTTCAAGTGCTTTGAAGCCACAGTGTATTGCAGATGTTCGGACTCCTTTGCACATGGATGTTGAATTTTCCCTTCTATCACCCCTTCTCAGATGCTTCTCTACATGTGTTTGCTGCAGCCTACATTGCCTGCACACCTTTTATGCCACCGTACTGTTATAAGCACATTTGGCACGGGCCCTGGTTTGCCACCATGGTGCGCCCTCCCACGCAGAGGCTAGCAGCTGCCTTCTGATACGTGAAGACGTGCTTCACTCAGAGTCTGTGCGTGAACCAGTTTAATATTAGGATGCTCTTTCCTTTTGGCTCCCCACAGAGATCACAGGGCCCTGTTTAATCCAGCTCCCTGTCGGTGCAGGTTGAGTCATAGGAGGTTTTTCTGTTGCTACATCTAGTAGCACTTTGCTATCAGGAGCAGAACGTCAACCCGCTTGGCTGGGCGTCGGCACTGTCACCCAGCAGCTCTCTTTGTCTGGAAGTTGTTGTGATTCTTTTTCTTAGACTTCTCCCTCTCCGTATCTTCTCTCTCTAAAACATTAATTTCCTCTAATTAGAGCCTCCTTAACAATTCTTTTTTCCCTCTCCTCAGTTAATTTCCTCTAATAGAACCTCATTAATAATTCTTTTGCTAATCAATTTCCTCAGTTAGAACCACCCGCCTAATTTCTTTCCGTCCTTCAAAAGGTGTCGGAGCAGCTAAGCGATTATGCTTCTGGGTAACCTTTGTCTCTTACTTGGTATTTTAAAAGAAGAACTGTAACAGGTTAGACGATAGGCACAATTTCCCCTTCCAGAGCTACGCTGGTCTGACCCCATTAGGTTATACTTAGCTGAGTGTTGTACTATTGTATACTTAATTAGTGCTCTAGCTGTTCCTCTGGAACCAAGGTAAGGCTGTATTATGAATGAATAAACATGACACTTTATTATTCAGATCAGATTTAACAGTGTCAAAAACCATCTTTAACCAGATCAGATTGCTCTCTTAAGAATGTGTAGAACCTCCTGCCTCTGTTAGCTGTCCTGAGCCAGCTGTTTCTAACTTTTTCTCTGCAGCCAGGCCAGGCTTTCTTCTCATGGCAAGCCTTTTAAGTACTAATTGTTTCTAAAACATGCTGTTTTTAAATTTTCTGTTTGTTTGTTATTTACACAGTAAGTAACTATTAATGCACATTACTTTTCACAATCATGCTGTGGGCCATATCAGCAGTTGGTATAAATGGGGAGGCAGCTGAATGTTCACTTTATGGACCTTGGACCTGAGTTTACTCTTCTACATTATGCTGTTTCTTCCCAGTTGAGACTGTATTATGCATTTTCTCTAGTCCTTTAAGTTGGACCATAAGGAACCATCTCATTTATGTCTGACCTTCCTGAAATCTACCAAGGATGACTTGCCCTGTTTCCTGATTTGAGAAGAAAAGGGCCAAGTATCGGTGACAACTGGAAGGAGCCATACAGTTTTAGTGAAGTCTGTTTTTTTATGTAATTATTAATAAAAAGAAGTAAGGAAACACATTTGAGCTGCAGGTATGCTCTCTCCCCACTACTGGTAAGTGCAGCACTGGTAGCTGATCATGTTCCCTTTTCTAGTGCCCCTTTCTCAGGTTAGCACCTGGTAATAACCAAGAACAAATCTGATGGTTTCAACAAGTGTCGTTGTGAAGGAGAGCACCGTCCTGCTATGATGCATGGTACAACAGGGCCCAGCTCACACGAGACAGGCCAAAGAAAGGTACCTCACAACTGGCTCATGAGACTGCTTCTGGTCTTTGTAGCACAAGGACATTCTCCTCTTTTGGCTATGCCCAAGTAAGCTGCACAGCCTGCTCAAAGCAGAATGGCACTGTGGGCCCTGAAGAATCTGCTCCAGTAAGGCAGATGGGCCCTTCAAACTGGTGAAGTGCTTTTTACCACCATCTAACTAGAATCAGCAATGCCTCAGTGGGGTGAATGCCTTGGGGTCACTTGGTACAACAAGTGGAGTGATCCACGAGGGAATGCTCCACAGATACTGTACCAAGAACTGGTAGAGGCTTTGCAGCTATTCCATCCTGTCAGTGCCACTGTCAGCTTTCCGGGCAGGTTGAAAACATTTTAGCCAAGCCCAGCTACTCAGAAAAAGCTGTACTGCTACCTTCCTTCACACTTCTTTCCTTCTAACCTTTCCAAGCCTCTAGCATTCCACAAAGTCTGTTCTGGCGGAAGTGGTGCAGAAGTTGTAAGATCTACTTTATTTCCTTTGCAGCCTTAATAACTATGCAAAACCTCAATTTGCCATCACTTCCCATGGAATTTTGGAGCGGGATTGGATGGAAAAATGAAACACATTAAAGTTTTTGGTTTGACAAAATCCGTAATGCTTGAGACAGGAACAGGACGATTTTGGGCAATCTTACAAGGAGTAAAATGCTGGTGGTGCTGGAGAGGAGGTTGTTTGGGAAGGGTAGATTCTCTAAAAAGATATGTTAGAAGGCTGAAAAAAAAGCTGTCTGGTTCTTTTCCGAAGAGATGAGAGAGCTGGAAGAGGGAATTACCAGGTTGGATTGTTCAGACCAACAATAGACTACAACAGAAGAGACGCTGTTCTCTACGCTCCTTAGAAACCCATCTCAATGGTCTCCAGTCCATCAGCTGAGAACAAAGAACAGCTAGAGATAAGATAGGCCAATCCAGTAGACAATATTGAAAAGCAGGAAGGCAGTGGGGAAGAAGACACGAGAGTAGGAGTCCAGGCGGGAGATGTGAATGCGGATCCGACCCTCCCGCCACATTCCTGTCTGACAGTCCTCATGCAGCAGAAGAACCTCTCACATTCTTTTCCTTCTAGGCATGGGGAGCCAGGGTCTTCATCCTCATCCTTCTCTATCTCTGGGGCCAGTGCATGATGTTGTTGATGTTGATGGTGGTAAAGGATGGCATCTCCTGTGCACCGGCAGGTGGCTGTAATGAGGAGGGGTAGGTGGATTAAAGGGAAGCAAAAGGCAAGAGAAATTGTTCTAGACACCAAAACCCATCCACTGGCCTATAGCTCAGTTCATAGCATAGTTGCAGTTCAATGGAGAGGGATGACTGATCATCCCCTATGGCACCAATCATTCTTATCCAGCTGGACTGAGTTGAGCTAATGAACTACTAATTATCTACTCAACTCAAGGTACCTATCCGCCCACAAGAGGCAGGCCATTTCCTCCTGGCTGCGGAAGATGCACAGCGTCCTTGGTGCCGCAGCCAGGCTGGTGAGCAACAATCCCCCATCTCTGCACCTGGCTGTAAATCACCACCTTGGCATACTGTGGGGACTGGCAGCTCCCTGCATGACTATGAGTTTCCTCCCTGGCACCCTAGGGCGTAGCCTTAGTCAGCAAATATCTAATTGCTCTGATTCCCATCTATGCCACTAATAGTGCAGAAATAGACCTGTTTGGTTTCAGCTGTGCTAGCCTCTTCCCTCATGCCCAGCTGTCTCTGAAGAGACAGCACACAGTCCACATATGTCTTCTGATGGCTGTCAGTTGCTGGAGAAAACCTGGGTGAAAGGCCATATGTGACTTAGAACCTCTTGGCCCAGGAGAAGAGGCATATCATCAGCCTCATGGAAGAGTTCTCTCCACTTTTGCAGTGAAATAAGGCTAGCACAGAAGAGATCTGTCTTTTTCGGTTTCAGTTCTGTCTCAATTCAGAGGTCTAGAAGCCTGTTTCAGATGATGTGTCAGAAGTACTTTCCATGAGCTTGGGGAGATATCAAAAGGATGATGACCCCTTCTGGGTTCAACATCCTCACCCTTAGAAGACTTGCTGATGGACAGACACAAAAGAAAGTAGGTTTCTGCATCTCTGTGACCTAAGATATCTCTGTAATCCACAGAGATCAACCTGTACAATCGGAAGAACCTGAGTGTAGATCATGCAGTCTTAAAGTGGACATTTACATTTGGTCATGTGAGTCATCCTAAACTGTACTGATAAGCTCTCCAGCAATTTTGAAGAGAGCACAGGATGCCTGGCTCTGACAGCGATCTCCTTGTTTTCCAGAAGCTTCAGCTGCTTTTTCTGGTTTGTGTCTCACCTTTCAGCTGCTCATACCCAGCACACAGAGTGGTCTGAGGACCTTATGAACACAGTATGGGTCAGGCACTAAACCACACCAGCAGTTTCCAATGCAGGCTCAGAAGGGATATTTCTAAATAGCTTGGGGTTCTAACAGCATCCACCTCTGCTAGCCCCTTTGACCTACCAGCCTGGCTTTCCTGTTGTTGTGCTCAAGTGGTTTCTTGTTCCCACCAGGTAGTTGAGTGTAGCATACTCCATGAGAGCTGCAAAAACGAAGATGAAGCACACAGAGACAAAGAGATCCATGGCTGTGATATAGGAAACACGGGGAAAGGTGCTTGCGGGAGATGGTACTCAAGGTGGTCATTGTTAGCACAGTCGTGATACCTGAGAGAGAAGAGAGCTGGTTTAAGTAATGAAGAGGAGCACTTCTGTCTTCTACATGCATCCAGCCTCCAGAACATCCCCATTTCCCCCTCTCTTGTGGGAGAGAAATTCTTTCGGTTGTCTGGTCCCATTTTTGCTCTGCTCAGCAAGACTCTGGTCTTGAGATGCCCTCTGACAATGCTCTACGGAAAAAGAGCTGTTCAAAACCCAGGTGTCACACAGGCCATCAATGTGGACTGGTAAAAGAGTTGGGAACTCGGTCTCTGCTTAAGGCTGTACACAGGAACAACTGCTTGGATGACTGGAGTCCAAAGGAAGGACATGCTAAGAGGCAGTAACACTGGATGGCTTTGGGCAAGCAATGGGTGAGTTGGTATTCAGTCAGTGATATCTGGCTGAGTAAGCAATAAGCATGGCAATGTCTCAAATGATACAGGACTGTTATTTTTGTCTGATATGAACTAAGCTGGAATGCAAAGCTCTGTTCTTGTTCTCCCTTTGTCTTTGAGTGTTTTGCTCCCAGGATGAATTCAGCTCAATGCAAAGCTCATCATAGAGTCATAGAAGAGTTTGGGTTGGAAGGGACCTTTAAAAGTCACCTAGTCCAACCCCCCTGCAATAAACAGAGACATCTTCAACTAGATCAGGGCTGCTCAGAGCACCATCCAAGCTGACCTTGAATGTTGACAGGGATGGGGCATCTACCACCTCTCTGGGCACCCTGTTCCAGTGTTTCGCCACTCTTGTTGTAAAAAATTTCTTCCTTATATCTAGTCTAAATTTACCCTCTTTTAGTTTAAAACCATTAGTCCTTGTCTTATCACTACACACCCTATTAAAAAGTCTGTGTCTATCTTTCTTATAAGGCCCCTTTAAGTATTGAAGGCTGCAATAACATCTGCCCAGAGCCTTCTCTCCTCCAGGCTGAACAACCTCGACTCTCTAAGCTTTACTTCTAGAAGAGGTGTTCCAGCCCTCTGATCATTTTTGTGGCCCTCCTCTGGACCCATTCCAACAAATTCATGTCTTTCTTGTAGTGAAGACTCCAGAACTGGATGCAGTACTCCAGGTGGGGTCTCACCAGAGTGGAGTAGAGGGGCAGAATCGCCTCCCTGGGCCTGCTGGCCACGCTTCTTTTGATGCATCCCAGGGTACGGTTGGCTTTCTTGGCTGTGAGTTCTGGCTCATGTCCAGCTTTTCATCCACCAGTACCCCCAAGCCCTTCTCTGTAGGGCTGCTTTTCAACCCCTTCATCCCCCAGCCTGTATTGATATTGGGGGTTGCCTTGACCCAGGTGCAGGACCTTGCACTTGGCCTTGTTGAACCTCATGAGGTTCACATGGACTCACTTCTTGAGCTTGTCCAGGTCTCTCTGGATGGCATCTCATCCCTCAGGCGCATCAACCGCACCATTCAGCTTGGTGTCATCTGCAAACTTGCTAAGGGTGCACTTGATCCCACAGTCTATGTCATGATGAAGATGTTAAAGAGTACTGGTCCCAATATGGGACCCCTGAGGGACACCACTCATCACTGATCTCTGTCTGGACATTGAGCCGTTGACCACTACTCTCTGGATGTGACCATCCAGCCAATTCCTTATCCACCAAAAAGTCCATCCATCAAATCCATATCTCTCCAATTTAGAGAGAAGGATGTTGTGGAGGACCATGTCAAAGGCCTTACAGAAGTCCAGATAGATGACATCAGTAGCTCTCCCCTTGCCCACTGATGTAGTCACTCCATCATAGAAGGCCACTAGGTTGCTCAGGCAAGACTTGCCCTTGGTGAGCCATGCTTGTTGTCTAGAACCATCTCTCTGTCCTCCATGCACCTTAGCATAGCTTCTAGGAGAATCTGTTCCATGACCTCCCAGGCACAGAGATGAGGCTGACAGGTCAGTAGTTCCAAGGTCCTCCTTTCTATCCTTTTTAAAAATGGGTGCAATGTTTCCTTTTTTCCAGTTACTGGGGACTTCACCTGACTGCCATGACTTACAGATATCATGGAGCGTAGCTTGGCAAATGCATCAGCCACAATTCCCTCAGGGCTCTGGATGCATCCTCTCAGATCCCATAGACTTATGTATGTTCAGGTTCATCAGGTGGTCACAAAGCTCATCTTCTCTTACAGTGAGAGGAACTTTGCTCCCCAAGTCCCCGTCATGTGGTCTGTTCACTTGAGAGGTGTGGGAAGAGAGGTTGCCAGTGAAGACTGAGGCAAAAAGTTGAGTCCTTCAGCCTTTTCCTCATTCATTGTTACCAGTTTGCCAGTTGTGTTCATCAGAGGCGGTACACTTTCTTTGACCTTCCTGTTCAGGCTGACATACCTATAGCAGCCCTTTGTATTATTCTTTGTGACCTTTGTCAAGTTCAGCTCCATCTGTGCCTTGGCCTTCCTGACCCCATCCCTACACAACCAGGCAGCATCCCTATATTCTTCCCAGGATACCTGTCCCTGCTTCCACTGCCTGTACATTTCCTTCTTGCTCTTAGGTTTGACCAGCAGGTCTTGACTCATCCATGCCAATCATCTCTTGCCTTCCTTTCCTGATTTTCTATACCTGGGGACTGAGAGCTCTCGCGCTCTATGGAAAGTGTCCTTAAAGATCTGCTCCCACTGTTCTGCTTCCTTGTCTCTGAGGGCAGCTTCCCAGAAGTCCTATTGACTAATTCCTTGAACAGCTGGAATTTTGCTTTCCTGAAACTTAGGGTCCTGACTTTACTCTTTGCCTGTCCTATATCCCTCAGGACTGCGAACTCCACCAATGCATGATCACTGCAGCCTAGGTTGCTTCCAATCTTGATGTCATCGATTAGCTCACTAGCGTTGGTGACCATCAAGTCCAGCATTGCATCCCTTCTGGTGTGCTGTCTATTACTTGGCTTAAGAATTTATCGTCAATGCCTTCCAGGAGTCTCCTGGATTGCCTACAGCTCACTGCAGATGTTGAGGTTGTTGAAGTCCTCCAGCAGGATAAGAGCCTGCGAGTGTGATGCCTCCTGCAGTTGGAGTAGGATGGCTTTGTCAATAGGCTCCCCTTGATCAGGCAGCCTGTAGTAGACATCAACCACAAGGTTCCATTTGTTGCCTTGGTCTCTAATTCTTACCCATAAGCTTTCAACCTGCTTGTGGCTATTCTTCAGAGACAGCTCTTCACAATCTATCCTTTTCTTGACATAGAGGGCAAGTGGGTAGGAGATGATAAGGAATCTCTTTTGACTTGAGTGGAGCTTGGAATTGTTTTTGCAGCAGCAGTAATGCTCACAGACCTGTTTCCAGAGAGAAAGTATCAGGAGCCAACAAAGGGTCAGCTGCAAGAGTTGATATTGTAATCTCATCCACTGCTTTTCAGGATGTGGAGAAGCAGGAACTCCACCTGTTCCTCCTTCTCTAGCATTCATCTAAATCCACTTGCTATCCTTTCCTGCAGTCACTCTCTGGCTCTGGGTGGGAGCATGGCAAGAGATTTTCATATTTCCTGCTGTATTTGTGTAGCAGATGTGATGTGACTTCCCATATTTGAGCCGCCAATGGAACTGGTCCGGTTTACATCTCCCTAATGTAGGCTGACGGGCCTTAAAATGTACTGGGCATCACTTGTATTAAGTACAACAGAGGCTGTGGAGAGAATACATTAGTCTTGATATGTAAGGTCCCTTTCCGCAGAGACAGGCCGCCCCTCCTGGGGGAAACTTGCCTTTTGGTTTTTGAGACAGCCACCATAGTGGTGTCAGCTGGTGCGAACATTTTGCTGCTTGCTGTTCATTCCTTTCCCAGCCACGGACTATGGCATACCCTCACCTCCATTGGAAATGACACCACCACTCCTCCTCCTGCACTCTCCACGGGCACCAAAGAATTGATTTTGATAGGAAGGTGGGAAGAGATGGCAGGATGGCTGGGCTCCTCTCCCTCCCTGCAGAGGCCTGCAGGCAGGGCTAGGAACGCTACCTCCATTAAAGGGGAAAGTCAGTGGGGCTGATGGGAAGGACAGCACTGGGAAGTGGAGCTTGCTGCAAAATGCAGATACAGCCAGAGTGCATTAAAGATTCGTAAAGACCTCTCTAGTTCCTATCAGAGCAGGATTCAATCTCATAAGCTTTTTCCTGCTTCAAAGAGCCACTGCAGGTTGCCGAGAAAAATCTAACAATGGTCCCACTGTGGTGTGACTGACAGAGAAAGGCTGTACCTACAGAGCTTCCACATCCTGCCAGAGCTTGGGACTTTATGGATACAGCTGAGCAACTTTGGCTCATTACCTTCATGTCACTGGTCCTACACTGAGCCCTTGAAAGTCATGACAAAATGCAGAATACATGCATGTGATGGGGAGCCCTTTGGCCAGCATTGCAATGCCACAGCTCACCCCTTCCCTCACCCTTTCGGTGCATAAGAATACACATTGTCAGCTTGGAAAAGACTGTGTTCAGGTCTCAGATCAAGATATGAGAGTGTTGTGCTATCCTGAAGTAATCCGATAGTCCAAGACAACACAGTTGGGAGGGTTGGTGAGCTTGAGGTTGAGTTTGGTTGTTTGTGGTACAAACAGAACGATGGAGGAGTGAACTATTCTCCAGTAAGCTGAATAATACCAGAAAATGGCTAAGTGCTTTAGGAGATTTTGTACTCCAACACTGCCAGTCTGCTAGCCTTGCAGAGTACGACAAGCATCAGACATGCAACAACCTGTCTCTTACCCAGGGATGTCCTGGCTGGTGTAGAGTCTCTCTTGATCCAGAAGGAAACCCAGGAAAGAACAACAGTCAGGATGCAGGGAATGTAGGTCTGAATGGCAAAATAACCCATACGTCTACTTAGGTCAAAAGAGACTGTCATCACCATATACTCCCCTAGGAAAAAGCAACAGAGGCATTGGAATCATAACACGTGGCTTCCTAAAACACAAAAATCAGCAAAGTTTCAGAATTTGGAGTGTTTCTGATGAGGTTTTCTTCTCATTTTAAGTGCCTGGCTGGCTGGTTTTGTGGCTGCCTAGATTCTTAGCTTCATTGACGGCTGTGTGGTTGGCTGAGGAGGTTTAATGACTTACTGGCATGGCGGCTGGCTTGCTGGTTTTGGGGCTAGTGGACTCTGTGGCTACCTGGCTGGAGCTGTCTTACTTAATGTCTTTGTAACTAATTTAAGAGCTGACTTTGTGGTTGCCCAACTGGCTCTCTGCCTGTCTGGCTATGTGGCCACCAGGCTGCATTTGTACTGGTCTGGCTATGTGTCTAAGCACACTGTCTGAAAATTTTCAGGGAAGAAACTACAGAGAGTATTCACTTCAGCTGATTGCTGCAAGGGTTTCTTTTCTATAGAAGCTATTTAGCTGTAACAAGCTACATGGCCTGGCTTGCCAACTAACTACCTGAGCTGTGACAAAGGAGGTGCCCTTCAATCACTTTCATTGAGACTCTGGATCTGCCCCTGGAAAAAGCATGTGGTGCTGTATGTCCTAATTGCTCAGTTGGCAACTTAACAGCTGAGGTTCTTCTTCTTTTCAGAGGCTCCTAGTGAGTATTGGAAGAAAGCCACCCGACAGCTCTAGGGTTAAGGTGGAGCTTGCAAGCAACTACTAAAAAAGAGAATTACAAACGTCAGACAGCCACTGGTGCATTCAAGACACTTTCACTGCACCACTCTGTCCCGGTTTGTGCTGCCTTTCTACGCTGGCTGCCAGTGTCTGCAACAGCAGCATTCTGCAGAGTGGGAGAAGCACTACCTGAGCTTGCTGCTTCAGAGGGCTTAAAAATATGAGCTCACCCCACCTGCAGGAACCGAAAGAGGCTTTCCTCTGTTGCCTGTGGGAAGGAGAGGGATGCGAGCTATTATGAGGAGGAGGAGCTGAAGGGCCTCCATTCCCTGGTTTCTTCACACATGCAGCCTTGTTCCTGTCTCTTAAAGCACAATTCAGGTATTCATCAGCCCCACACAACTTTACAGAAGGAAAGATTGAGACCTGCAAGTTCTGATTCCCCACCCCTGTTCCAGTTATAAGCATCACCCAGGGATCACATAGTATGCACATACTGCAGCAAAAGGGGATCTGAGCTCCATCTCTTCTCCCTCCTGGCCCTTCAATTAGGGATAGCTTCATTCACATCAGCATTGTCACCCCACAGTTCACAGATGTCAGTGGTTCTGGCCTAGCCCTGCTTCGCCTTCCCCTCACCCTTCATCTCAAGTCACTTCGTCTCCCTCTGGCAAACATCCATCCCTTCATTCTTAGATTTCTCTAACTGTGCTGTTGTGACCTTCCTTCTCCACCATCGTGGAGCTGTTTGATGACTCCTTTGCCTCCCACGAGGTCTCCAACACACTGGTGTTTCTGTGGGCTGTCTCCCTTTGCCTCACCTGCCCCAGTCCTGAGAACTTCTGATGTGTTTCTCAGTCCTGTGAAGTCAAACTGGTAAAGCCTCCAGGTGCGCTGGTCGGAGACCTCAATGGAGTAGCGCCTCCAGCGATAGATGATCTCCTCGCGTGGGTAGCCATCTGGGAAAAGGAGCAAGGACATCAATGAAAGAGTACATCATATCTCTCCACCTCATTCACCACCCTGACTGCCAAATCACTGGCATCTCAGTCTAGCTGTTTTACAAACACGTAGCATTCAGGCAGGTATTTCTCATGCCTTTTGTTTAGATTCCGTTAGGCATCCCCCACATGCAATAGGGGTAGGGACAGCATCTCCCCTTGTGGACCGCTTCAAATCCGAGGGATGGGAAAAACAATGCTAAAACCAGAACTTTTCTAAGGACTGCACTGGTAGGAATGAGACTTCAGTTGGTGTAAGAGGACTCCCCTAGACTGAAATCTTCAAGGGTTTTAGCTCCCTGGAGCAGCATAGGCGACCCTTCCTCATGACTACCTTTCCTTCCCAGGCATGAGTACACCAGAAATACAAAGCTGCCAACATGGGGAGTAGCATGGCTCTGGCTGCTCTGACTATCTCTGTACCTCTTGCCCTGGGAGCTGATCTACGTATGGAAAAAGGAGAGGTGCATTCTCCATGGAGAAGGAGACTTGGCTCCTGCAGGCTGGAGCACAGCTTCTCCTGGCTCTGGCTTTCTTGATGAGGAAACAAGCCTACTGTGAAGCAGGGACCTTGACACCTACGAGAGAGTTCCTCAGAGGAGGGAAGGAGCAAGAGCTTGGCAGCTAACTGTGTTTCTAATTATCAAGCATGTATGGCATATACTGTTAATTAGCAAAGAATGAGAGATGGTGGGAGATGAGGGAATGGTATCTCCTCAGCATGCTGCCTCCCTCTGAAGCACCTCAGAGCCATGTGAGCTGCACCTCTTCAGTGGCAGGGGAAGCGGGAGAGGCGAACCCAAGCTAAGATGACTAAATCAGATTTCCAACCAACGCATGAGGACAAGAATCTCTTGGTACAGAAAGACTTCCTGCAAAATTACCAGTGGAGATGTGCCAACATCAGCAAACTGGTCTGCTGATGAGAATGGACAAGTGGGGACTGAGAGGGGAGGTCTGAGTACCCTTCCTTTGCAATGGCCTTGGGGTGCAGAAAGTGGGCCTGTCCCCTCAGAGAGGGGGAGAAGGGGGAAGGAGCAAGGTGGGACAGGTGCCATTTGTCTACCAGTTAAAGGGATATATTCTGTCTAGTAGGTCAGAGTGACCTGAAGGTCAGTGAAATAATCACCTCCAACTGTCTCCTCCAAAATATGGAGAAACTCGGAGGTGCTGTGAATCTGTCCCAGAACACCTCTGCTACCTCAGGAGCAGGAGGATGCTTCAGGGCATGATGGGTAATGGCCCAGGAAGAGAATAGTAGAGATTAGGTGAAAAATGGGGCTAAAAGGGACAATGGTCTCCCCAGAAGAGTTTTACTCTACTGAGGTTTCTCTACTTGCTTTCTAAAACTATTTTAAAAATATGCATACTCACAACTGGAAAAAACCAAAGGGCAGGAGTGAGTGTCCATTGGGAAATTCTGCAGCTGGAGCAGACATTCAGCCTCGATCGTCAGCCTGAGAGAGGAAGAGAGAGAGAGAGAGAGACAAAGATTTTGTATTGGTGAAGGTGGTTTGATTCCAACACCACAACGTGACAGAAGGATTCTCGCTTCTTTGAGAGAGAAACCCTAATTTCTTGAAGATCAGTCTGTTTGCAGGAACCTTTCAAAACAGCAGCAAAACAAAACATATGTTTGGGTATTTTCAAAGTGAGAAAAGACATCTATTTTTCACATTCAAAAAGCTTTTTATTTAGTGAGCTTTTCAGAATCATTTAAGGGAGTGAGAATTTATGGGAGCAAAAGCCAAATGTTTATTATCAGAATTAAATAGCTGGACTGACCAACATGAATTTTTGAAGGACTTTGGTTTAGGAAGCCATTCGTAGTTTTGGCTTTTTTGTAGGTATGATACAGAAAAAGCCAGTTTGGGTTTTTTTTGTAAGCCTTCATGCTGGAAGAGGAAGCCCATTCTGCAACCAGTACTGCATGTGTGCTCCCATTGCACTGGGAAGACATCTCCACTAACTCTGTCCTAGGGTACCTGGAAACCTTCTCTACTTTGACCAGCTCCTTGTTCCCTCACCTCAGCAGCCAGCTACAGTGCCTGCTGGATGTACCTGAGTGTGTAGAGTACTTTTCCGTCATTCCAGATGCGGAGAGCTGATTAGGAGTGGTTATCCGAGTGGGAATCAGCCCGCTTGGAGTTCCTAAAAAAGGTATCTGGGATCCAGATGCGGCCTCACCATGTTGGTGTTCAGCGTGAGGGCCTTCAAGGTGCTGTTGAAACGAAGACGTCGGTCATACCACGTCTGAGCAAAGAAGATATCAATAGTGTATTCCTGTGAAAGAGAAGGAAGAACATGTCTTTCTGAGAGGAATTCAGGCAAAGCAGAGCCCTGTCCTCTGGTCTGCAGACCACATATGGAGCCACAGCCAGAACATTTGCTTTTCAAGTTTGGGAGCAGGTGTTGGTGACCACTGACACCTTTCCAGACTCACCTTTCCAGCTTATCCAGGCTTGAGGTCAGGACATCCACGTCACACTTAGGAGGAGGGAAAGACTGTGTGTTGACTGATGGGCTAAGCCATAGCATGTTTGGCCTGACCCATGCCTGGAAAGCCAAGACAATACTAACAACGGTTTTGGGCTTCCTCTTGATAGACAACTCAAACCAAACACTCCTTTTAAGCCCAGGCGTGAAGAGGCAGTGTGGACGTTGGCAGAATCCAGTCCTTAGCTATACCTTTCAAACATGGGCAAGGAAAGCTGCTCACCAACTTACCAGAGACGGCAAGCAGGCAGCTCTTTCTGTTATTTATTAGGATACAGCCCAGCAGTGCTCCATGCTCCTAATTTGTACATATAGCAGTAACACTGTTCTGCATAAACCTAGTGAGAATCCATCCCTTGCTGCAGGACTTGTGCTGTAAATCGTTTATATGAAAAACTGGAGCACTAGGGTTCCTGGCAGATAGCCCTTGCTGAAGATTAGAAATGGAAGTGGAGGCAGGGGCTGCTATGGACGAAGCTCTTCATGCAACCACGTCAAAATCTTGAGTCTTTTGCACACAGAAAACAGAGTTTCCAACATAATGAGGACCCTTGGTTTTGGTGAGAGACGACAGGGTGTCCTAGCTCACCCATAACTAGTATTTCTGGGAGGTGGCACCTGTCTGGATTGGACTGGCAGTAGTCCACATCATTAGCCCACTGTACTGCTGCTTGCTGCTGCAAGCCAATTTGCTCCTTACCCTCTTATTCAGCCTGCCTGAGAAGGTGATAATTAGTGCCATACAGGAGCATGTCTGGCACTCAGTGGCTGTCTGAACCAGGCCCCCAATTCGAGCTCCACTAGCCCATACTAAAGGCTGTCACCTGCTCCTGACTTGGAGTCCACAGCTCATCTCTAACTTGGACTTTGCTCCCTTTCACTCCTGTTAACCCCCATGGCCACGGAGGCACCATCTCCCTCTCTCCTGTGGGCAGAGATGAACAATGTCTGACTTTGCCATCTCTCCGTCCCATTCTTCTCCCTCCCTCTATTGATTTATCTCAGTGGAATTTTTATGACTGCAGCACATCCTCCCTCCGCTGCCCGTGCTGCTGGTTCAGAGCCTGACTTCCTCGAACCATGCTGATGAAATAGATGTGGGGCTCTTAGAGCGCTCCCTTGGACAGCATGTCCTGCCTGGGGAGGCAGAGCAGGGCAGCGCACGACTCCCTGCTTCATTTTCCTTGCCCTTGCTCCCTGTCAGCCAACCAGTGATGCGTGATGGTATCGAAACGTCCCTTGCATAGGAATGAGATCAGAAGGAAAAGAGCATTTGCCATCAGGCGGTCGAGTCACTCTCTGGGCTGATCCTTCACCCTGGTTAGACACAAGGATGAGCAGAGGTGACTGGGATGAGGTCCTAACATGTCTCTAAATGGGGACAGATGCAGCACGTTCAAAGTGATGGCATTGCCTTTACAGTTCATTCAAAACAGACATGAGGAGACACAGAGCTAGGATAGCAGCAGCCCTTGAAGCGCACAAGCATGGCCACTGCCCCAAAAACAGGAGGTGTAGAGAGACCATTCCAGCATCTGAATGCCTCTGAATAGCACTAAGTACCTGCTTGGACATAGGGTATGTGGTGATGAAGGCAGGGATCAGGTTGTGAAACAGTGAAACAGAGCCCACAGGCAGGCAAAGAAGCATTGACGCAGAAGAGGCAAGATGGGATAATGGTAGCCCAAGAAAACAACATATATGGGGAGGGCTGACTTTATTCTGCTGGAGCCACTTTCTTTTCCTCGCCAGCTGTTGGGGCCAAAATAATACATTTGACATATTCTCCCCCAGCCCAGCAAACTCTGTTTGAACAAGTATGAACTTGCATTGCTCCTCCTCAGCAATATCTCTGGTGTAGGTGAAAGCAACCAAAATGCAATCATAAATCCCTGTTAGAGACCACTATAATTTTCTAACTCCTAACTGGAGGTCACTTGTGAGATCTAGCTTTCTGGGCTGACTGCTCAGGTCAGATGTCCTGCTGTGAAGTTCAGCATTCAGGTCTGGGATAATCAAAGCTAACATTTCGGGAGAGTGGAGGGTCAGCTATCCCAAGGGTTTAGTATTTGTGTCAGGCCCAGATTTTCAGAAGGTATCAGCATTAAGAGCTCCTCTTGTGCCATTCATAGCCAGCCTTTGCAAAAGGTGCAGTGCACAAGTCATTCAGCTCTTCTGAAAAATTACAATTGTCATTGTCCTGTGGTTTGATCTAATTTCAAGTGGCTATTATAAGCACAGTTATTCACGAGGAAGAATTTACTAGCTGAGCGGATCCCTTGCCTCTCCATGGAGGATCCATTGGGAAATGTTGGCATTTACAAATGTAGTTTCATTCAGAATTATCTGAGGCAAGATTTATACAAAATGCTCCAGCCTTTGGGAGCACTTTTACCCTTCCGAATCGGCTCCCTCATCCTTCTGGGGGAGTGACTGATGAGCAGCTGTGTGGTGCTTAGTTGCTGGTTGGGGTTAAAACTACCACAGTTCCTGAAGACTTAGCACTTGTTTCCATCAGGTGCGGTTTGCATTGATGCTGAGGAACCTCACACGGCTGTGGCTCTGCACTGATCAGCTGTGAGACAGTGCTAAGATCTTTCTCTGAGCATTAATCATATCCCACTTAGCTGTAGGCATCTGATCAAGGTGATTAAAATAGGAAGTGTTTGACCATGGGTTCCTTACATTCATGGAGAGGGGTAGGCAGTTCTGCAGGAAGATCCCAATATGAAGCAGTTCCAAGTTGTCTTCTGGAAATGCCTCACACTCTTACTAACCTTAGAAGAGTCTAGGCTTCTAACAGCTGAATAGCTCAAGTCTGAATAGCTGAAGTTTGGCAGGATGAGCTCAGCCCCTAAAACTTATGGCAGTCCTGTTTCTTGAAGTCCTGCAACCCCTGTAGTTTCTCTCTGCCCCTGATTTATTCTCAAGCATCAGAAGGAGACTTCTCAATACCTCACAGTTTCCTCATGTGTAAAAAGGTTATTGTAAAATACGCCTCCAACATTACTGTGCCATCTGCTATGCAGCACATGGACGTTGTTAACTTCTCCATAAAAGCACGGGCTTTTTAGTGTTTCCAACAGAAGGAGCTAGCGAAATAAGAGGAATTAGTCTAAGAGCTAGGTCGTGCCATTTAGATCATGCGTAGGGTAGCACACACAGGTTGGCATGCATGCAATATTACATCAAACTTCAGTCATAAAATTATAAATCCGTAAGGCAAACACTGAAGACTGCCTACCCTAAATACTATCGTGTGTGTTTATCCAATGCTGACGAACACCTTGCAGCGTCCACCACTGCTAGTTGTGTGGGCTCGTGTCCAACAGCCCTTTCAGTATATCCCTGCTGGCCTTTGGTCATCGTCATCACCTGGCACTGCTGCAACATCACTGATCAGTCCTTGTTTTCCTCATGTGGGCAGCACAGATGCTGGTGGATACCCAATTCCAGAAAATGGTAACATCTGAAAACATTTCATGGAAAAAAACCCTGTACTGTAAAAGAGCATTTGTGGGAATAAGGGGATGTGGAGTTGACAAGAATATTTCATCTTGGAAGAAAAAAGTAAAACAACAACAAAAATATTTTACTGCACTCTCAAACCCTTTCATTTTTAAAAACATAATATAAGTGAAAAGCTATGGAATTTCTGTGTGAAAAGTGATTTCAAAGAAAATCCCAAATTTTTCAATCCAAAAGAAAATAAACAGGTTCAGGAATCAGCCTGTCAGCAGCACAAGAGTGTGGGGAGCTGGCCACTGTTCTCATTGTGTGTTACCCTAAGCCCTGTTCCTTGGGTCATCCCAACCCCAGCTGCTCTGCCCTAACCTTCATGGCCTGGGAGCACCTCCCTGCTCCCCATCTTCATCTCTCCATAGAGCCAGGACACCTGGCTTGATCCCAGTTAGCTCCTCCCTGTGACTCCTCTCTCACCTCTGTGTGTATGTGCACACACATGGGGAAGCAGACCATATTTCCCGTTGGATTGGCCCCAGGAACTCTAGACTAAGTTCCACCCTGGGTTCAGAGCAGACAGGAGTGAGGGCCACCCAATTTCAGACTAACAGCTTAAACTCACAGGGATAGCATGACACAACTTGAAATTAGCAGTTTGTATTTCAGGTTACCTTATACACCAAATAAACACAAGCAGTGCCCTGCCAGAAGATCTTTTTTTAATGGCTTAAAGCAAGTTTGTGCGTGCAGTTCAGCTGACCCCTCTCAAGGGTGCAATTAGTGGGATGCAGAGGAGTTGTTACCCCGTGGTTCCTCTGTATCCCTCTATGAGCTTCTTTTTCTGTGTTAAGAACTCAGCTTTCTGACAAATGCCAAAGAGAGAAGCAAAGCCATGAGATGAAGATGTCTTAGATGTCTTTCTAAATTAGGATAAAATTAAGAATTTAAAGGCTTTTTTTTGTAACTGCACTTGTATTCAACAGCAACAAGAAAACCTCCAAACAGAGCAGACTAAGACCTGGAAACAGGTTCCTCCATTTTCCTCTGCTGGAGAAAGAACTTGGAAAAATCCTAAATAACAGTGGGGTTGAGAGATTAATATCCTAGCCAATCTTATTCTAGCTTTTATTATTCTGATATTTGTCTTTATTCATAGAGCGCCCTTCCCTCTGCACCTCCAGACAAATCCCTCACTGCAGTACGATAAAGCAGGCCACTTTCCTAGGAAGCATGGCCAGCATTTCAGGTGGGCTGATGTGAATCTGATGAGTCCCTGCTGTCAATCACAGAGCTGAGCCAAGCAGGTATTACAGGCAAACTCTTCAGGGTGCTGCAATTCAGGAAAATCTCAGGAGTTACAGGAGGAGACCCAGGAATGGAGCGTATTTCTTTCAAGGGCTGGTAGGTAGCTCTGCACAGTTTGAGGCAAGCCAGAAAGCCTCTCTTCCAGTCTCGCTCTTCTGAAAAACAGGGGTCAGCCCAAGCATCCTCCCTTCAGGCAAGAACTGCGTTCAGCAACTCCACGCACCCACAGCCCTGCACAGGCGAGTATTTTCCTTTCCATGACATCTCGCGCATCCCTCCTAGCATGCAAACATCTCTGACAAACCCTGGGCTGCTCCCAGTAGCCAGCTCCTTGTCCCAGGTAACACAATAATAGCAAAAAGTCTGGACACTCTCCATGCTTGGATAACTAAACAAAATAACCTTATTTTAGAATAATCTTAAAATCTGATGCACAACTTGTTGTCGCCACAGCTTGCGGGCACAAAGGTGCTTCTAGCACATCTGCAAGCACTCTCCAAAGGCAACAAGCAGAGAGGACATGTACTAACAACCTGACACTGACCACTTCAGCGAGCAGTTGGGCAGCATCAGGCTTCTCTCAGTTCTCCCCTTAGTAGCGTGAGACTCCTCACTTGTGGATGCCTCCGTGTCCCTACTCTGAGTGAGTTTTGTCTCCCCAACATAAAGAGCAAAAGAATGAGAATATAAGTCTTATTATGTTTCCAAGGTCCTCCTCTCTCCAAATCAGTCCCCAGTGAGCTTTCTGGACATGATGCCGGAATGTCTAGGGGAGCTTGCAAAGACAAAAGGAGCAGAGCTCTGATGATCTGTGTTTTCAAGGTGACACACTGAACTTCCCATCTGTTTCACTTCTGTAGCAACACTGGCAGCTCCGTCCTTGTGTGAATGTCTTTTGCCTCTGCCCAGGGAATCTCAGTTGAGATAGCGTTCTTTTTATAATACAAACTTGCTGTTAAAAACCGTCACCACTTCCTGTGCTCGTGCCAGGAGCCTTCAAACAAGACATGCTGTACATGCTGCTCTGTTGATTGCAAACTCCCTAATCATGGCTTGCTCACCCTTGGAGTCTCTGTAGACTGGAACTGGACAGAGCTTTCGAAACCAAGTGCTGGCTTCTGAGATCTCTACCTGCCTGTTCCCACACACCTCTGTTCATACCTGCTCCCATACATGTGTAAGCAGGGACAGCCAGAGGCAAGCTTTTATACTCATGACAGCCAACCACAGCAGATTGTTTCTTTCCCCCAAACTCTTTCTTCTGAGCTTGTACCTTGTATCACCGCTTTCCGTCCTTCAGTAATGTTATCTCCTCAAATGCCACCCCAAGATGGCTGCTGATTGCCATGGTGCCCATTCTTCTTTTCATGGGAATGCAGCCTGGCACACAGAGTCTCTCACTATGAGCCCCAGGGCCATGTGACCTAGACGTGTGTTTTAGCATCTGATTAACAGTCGTTACCCAAAGGATCAAGGAAAGTCCTTGAGTCGAGACATGACATCAGCCAGACTCTGGTTTATAAAGCACAGTCTGTCTGCACTGTCCCTGACGAGGTTATTACTGGAAAGGCAGAGGCACAGATACAGGATGCTTATGTGCAGATGGGGCAGAATTAATTAAAGGGGAAGATACTGAACACTTGAATGAAATATTATGCATAGCACCACAGGGAAGGAGCCACCTCCTTTTAGCTTGGTTTATCACCACTCCCAGGGCAGGACATGGCCTGGGTGGAAAGTCAAGTGTAAGCACTTTCTGACGCAAACAAGAATGCAGCATAGTTACCACGATCTCTAGAAAATGCCTGGGTTGCTTACAGAGCAAAGCCACACTTGTTCAAAGTCTTGTTTGCATGTCAAACCTTACTGCTAAATGCTTAAATGCTCCCCACAATGTTGAGCTTGAAGCCACTTTGTGCCAGAAGAAGAAAGCAGGTGGGGGAAGAGAAGAGGTGAGGACAGAAGCACATAGGATAACTGGAAGAGAATACTTAGCACTTTGGGCAGGTGCTCTTGTTTATTTGTCCTTTAAGATCATGGGGTGTTTGATGAGACAAAAAAAGAAATTTCCTTTGAAAGGGCTAGAAGACAAACCTTCTCACTGCATACAATTAACTCTCCAGGATTGCTCCTCCAGGACAGCTTGGCAAGATTCAGGTGACAAGCTGGAATTTCTTTAATTGTTCTTCCCATTCCCATACCACCCACTGTGATTAACATGAAACACTGGGATGGCCAGTCTAATACTGCCCAGGACTGGGAAAGCAGCTGCTGCAGCTCCCTTGTACTAGGCAAAGGAAGGTAGGAGTTCCCACGAATCACTCAAGGCATCTAGTCCTAAATACTCCTGGGGAAGGGTGTCTGGGATGGTCAGCTTGTCCCCATGGAGACATCTGCAAGTCTGTTGTTGCCTGGGAACATTGTCTGTTCTTCCAGCTCTGGCGTGCTCCTTGCCCCATCTCTCTGTCTTTACGAATCCACTGTCCTGCACTGCTGGATTCCCATGAGGCTGCCTGCAGGCTCCTGCTCAGTTCAAGAGCTGGACACTGCAGCCTCATTGCCTCCTCCCTGGGATAGAGAGGCAGGAATAAGAGCAGCATCCTGTTGCAGCAGTAGGGAAATGGCCCTCAGGTGAAGTGAAGGAAGGCAGGAAACTTCTTCAAACATTAAATGACATGAATGCCTTCAACTATCAGAGGCATGTGGCTGTGTGGTTTTGAAGTATTGGAGCAAGAATCCTCCTAGGCTTAGGGCTACCCAGTTGGGCCTGTCTCCCTGCAAACCAGTCTAGTACCTCATACAGAAGGGACCCGCCACTGGCTTTGCCAGATCCCAGTACAGCCTGCTGCTGCTGGCTCACCAGATGGACTAGGGAGTCACAAAGTCAACATTGCCTCTGAGATTTAAGGCATGATTCTCATTTACATCGAATCCCTATTTGGAGGGACTGAGGCTTTTGGAGAGGTAGAGTAGTCCACAGTAAAGGTCTCAGCACCTTTCCCTGTCTGCTCAGAGACTGAACAACCCACACCTGCTGCCCAACTCCCTTTGCAGTTTTTTCATCTTTCCAGGCTTTCTTGCATTTTCCCTCTTTTCTCTTCACTCCCTGCTCTAGTCTTCTTTCCTCCTTCTCCTCTCCATACCCCTTTCCACACTCTTTGGTCTGTAGCTCACGGCTCTGCTGCTCTCTCAGCAAGAAAGTCATTACCACCCTGCCCATACCCCTCTCAAACAAACAGCTTCAATTGTAATGGCCCTGTTCAAGCATCACATCATTTCCTATGAGGACACCTATAGCACCTTTCCTATGAGGACAGGCTGAGAGAGTTGGCGCTGTTCAGCCTGGAGAAGAGGAGGCTCTGGGTGACCTTATAGCGGTCTTCCAGTACCTCAAGGGGGCCTACAAGAAAGATGGGGAGAGGCTGTTCAGGAGGGCCAGTTGTGATAGGACAAGGGGTAATGGGTTTTAAAAATAGAGGGAGGTAGATTCAGGTTGGATATTAGGAAAAAATTTTTTACCATGAGAGTTGTAGAACACTGGAACAGGTTGCCCAGAGAGGTGGTGGATGCCCCATCCCTGGAGACATTCAAGGCCAGGTTGGATGAGGCCCTGAGCAACCTGATCTAGTTGGAGATATCCCTGTTCCTTGCAGGGGGGTTGGACTAGATGACCTTTGAAGGTCCCTTCCAGCCCTAACGATTCTATGATTCTATGATTCCCACCCTCTTCGCACCTTCTCATGAGACTTTGCTTTTTCAAGTAAGGCATAAGTCTCCAGGGCAGGGACTGCCTCTCTCTATGGACTGAAAGGTGTCTAGTGATCTCCACTGGATGCCAATTGTCATGCAAAGAGAACAAAGTCCCTCCCACTGCAGTCTTAGTGATGAAGAAATTGCTACAGAAGCTGTGCTTTGAGGTCAAGACAGGAAGGAAAGGGTGGCAGAGACAGGGAGCCATAGGAGCTCTGCTTTCTGTGTGGATCAGAGCCAGAAGCATCCTTCCTGTGGAGGAACTGAATGGCATGGCATGGCACAGCAGCATGCAAAACCAGAGGGGATAAGAATGGGCAAACAATGTCAGGCAGTGTCCCAACAGCCTCCTACAGTGGCCAGTCACAGGAACTTAGGAACAGAGACAAGAAGCAGGAAAATCACTACAGTCTTCTTCTAAACATGCCCTCCTCTGTGAGAACCACTTGCATCCAACAAACACTGAGCTCTGTCAAACCACCTTCACGGGCAGCACATTGACAGGGTGCAGAAGCCAGCAGAGCCTGGAACTGGCACTGAAGAAGCGATGCTCACCACCAGCCGTGGGAGCTGCACTGTGCCTGGGAGATGAATCACAGGCTATGGTGGGCTAACGGGCTGCCCCACATGAGGAGTCATGACACAGCACAAAGCATCATGAGGAAACAGGGCCTGGGTGGGCAGCATGGTTCAGCTCTCCAAGAACCCATGAGCCAGAGTGGCACCTAAGAGAGAGGCCCATCTCCCAAACCCTGATGCTACTCTGTCCTCCTCCCACTAAAACAAGTTTGAGAAAGCACAGTGCACCCATGTCCCTGGGATGCCATCCATTGTACAGAAATGCCTGTGCTGGCCAGGAGGAAAACCACTATTTGCCTGTATAAATCCCTTCCTAATCCTCATCCTCAAGGAAAAAAGCACATTCAGAAAATCTGAGAAAGTTCTACTTTCATAAAAACAGAGGGTTTTGTGCCCTTTGCAGACGTCCTCACTCCTGACACTGTTCACTCCTGGCCCCAGATGAAGAAGGAGGTGGGGACAGTGTACTCTGCTTCACTGACTCTTTCAAGGAAACCTGTTTCATGTTGTCTCTCATGCCCCCTTGCTGTGCTTGCCAGCTTTCTCTTCCTGTCCTGTCAGTTCCCTGAATCAGCTCCTTTTCCCCGCTTCATTCTGTTTTTCCTTTTACAGTTCTTCTTTTCAAGCCACCACAAAATCACAGCCCAGCCCTAATGAGATTTCAAGGGAGCACCAGAGTGAGGAAAGCACCTGGGAGAAATGAATCAGGTTACAGAGAAAGAACAATTTCTTTCTGTCTCCTCTGTTGGGTATTCAAAGGGCAAAGCAAGCTGGACTGTTGCTACAGAAGGGATGCCAGATCAGCTGATTCTCCTTTCCAGTCATACATCATACATCCACTCTTCAGGGCAAGTGTGGTGGTCATTTAGAAGCTAGAACACCAGCCACTGGGCAAGCAGGACATGCAGAGCTCTGCTGCTCTGGGCTGCTCTCTTCCCATGGCACTTGGCAGGTGGAAACGACTTGCCTGGGAAACTGAGGGCTGGTATTCCCAGTCCTTTTTTCCAGCTCCCAACTGTTTTGTAGAGACCCAGACTACTGCAGATGCCTCCTTTAAAACTCAACCATCCTACCTTCCCCAGCTCCCGTAGGTGGTTTTAGGACATCTTTGGGGAGCAGAGAAAAAGAGGAAGGCTCAGCTTTTCTGCACAGAGGTGTAAGGAATGCACTGGCAGAGGTCGCTTAACCCAGAATCATACATACAAAGAAACCCAACAATTTTGGCTCTTGAGCTTAGTCCAAATTTCCCAGGAGCTGGACAGCCCATTCTCTGCTGCTCTTTACCAAATCCCAGCACTTGGACCTGCCTTTGGCTTTTTGTGATAGTAGCAACACTGAGGTATTTTCCTCTCCTCTCTTGCTGATCCAGGGAGAGAAGACTAGGGTCTAAGCAGCGCCTGACCTCACCGCTGCAGAACTGGACTGAAGCTCGCCGCCAGCTCTGCAGGAAGCCATGGGAACAGCCGTGAGCAGCGGGAAGGGAGCTTGGCTTCACGCAATGGCTCACTCCACAAACTGGGTGCCTGACATCCTTATTCCCAGTGCTCCTTTCATCTCCTGCCTTCTCTGCAGAGATCCTTCCTCCCCAAGCCTCCTGGTGAGATTTGCTCTGGAAATCCCCCTGGCACACTGCTCCAAGCCATGCCACCAATGTGGCTCTTTGTTGTGGTGGGGGGAACCAGAGTCCATTGTGCCTTCTCATAAGGTGCAAATTCAAGTGAAAAACTAAGGCTGCAAGCTCTGGACAAGTCTGTCAGTCCACTGCTGCCAGATCATGAAAGGAAATGGTTGTCTTAAATATTACTGTTCTCTTTGCCTTCAGCTTTTCTTTTCAAGGAGCAAATGAAGAGAAGATGAGCCAGTTATCATCTTAACTTCACCCTCCTACCTCCCTGTGGCTGTAGGAACAACCAGCCTAACTCCCATAAATTTTTCCCACTTCTCTACCTCACCACTCTGCTTTCCCTTCTTGTCCTCGTCACACTACTAAGGTGGCTTTGGACGTCTGTGGAGGAGAATGACAGACTGAGGGACATAGGTCTGGTGTGGGAGGTGTAACAGGTACACTGGCAAAGGTGGAGTGAGAGAGAAGCAGATTGGGGAAGAGTGTCAGAAACAAGGCTTACAACATTTGCAAAGTCCTTGCTCTGACCTTCCCTGTTCCCAGCCACATGGAGACAAGGTGTTCCCCCACCCACACTCACTAAGTGTTTTGGTTCACACATCCCATGTGCATCTGCCTGCGGGTGAGCCATTATCACCACCCGCAATTCTCCTGTTGAGCAAAGCTGATCAGACGGTTAGAGCCATTCCCAGCTAAACTGCAGGTCAGAGAACAACTCACAGAAATCCTCACAGCAAAGCCTTCTGGACACAAAGACGGACAAGCAAGACTTATATCAGGGTCCACAGCTATCATCAGCTCCATACTACCAGCACACACCAAGCCCAAGACCCCTGACCAGACTTATTCCCCCACCCACAGCGGGGGATTCCCCCAGAAGCAGTCACCATGATTCCTCTGGGGCTTCATGGAGCTGTTGTATTGGGAATTGGTGGGGTCAGTCTCAGCAGTGCCGGTCTGAAACGGCTGCCACATCAGCAAACCCACAGCAGAGAAGGACAGGTTGCTGTTGACCCGTACAAGGCATCGCAGCAGTTGGCTGTCAAGATCTACCTGTCTCCTCACTTGCTGACCCTAACACCCATCTCCTATCAGCAGAAAAGACACCAAGCTGAAGACACAGAGGCACAGAGGAGATGCCAGGGGTGGCAGGGAGGAGAAGCAAAGCAAAGTGCCACGGGGAGGCTCAGGCTGGCAGTATCACTGCTCCACTGCTGTGTGCTCGCTGTTTGTATCATGGGCAATTAAACTCTTCCTGTGCACGGAGATGGGATGTAGCAGTCTGAATATTCAGCCTCTAACATCGAGGCATGAAGATGCCCTCGAAGCATATCGCCTCTGGTCACCCATACCCACTGAATTCTGAGAAATGGTCTCCATTTCACAACACATTTATAGCAGGCAGATTTCACATCAGCCTTTTAGGGGAGATGGTAGGACTGCTTTATCTGAGGATGCAGGAAATAAATAGAACCGATTTCTATTGAAAAAAAAATGTTTTGTTGAAAATAAATTAAAATTGTCGAAATCTAAAATTAATTACCTCAACTTCATCATATCATTCAGAAACTTTTTTTCTTCATTAAGTTAACAAAATATTTTGCTTTACCCTTCTCTATTTGATTAATTTCAATTTTACTTTTATTTTCAAATACCCATTTTCCTGCTTTACTTATAGGACCGAATTTATCACTGTATGAAAAGCAAATCAAAACAATTTGATGATACTAAACATAAATGTTTTGATTGTCCCTAAATCCATTTTCCCTCAGAAATGCTTAAGAATTTTGGCTGTTTGTTCCAAGTGGGAGGGGAGAGTGAGACCCCCCTCCCCTACGATGCTGGCTGTTCGCTCTAGACCAGAAACCCTGGCCTCTGCCCAGCTCTTTGACTTGGCTCCCATGCACCTGAAATATCCATACCTCTCCTGTGGAGAGATCTAAAGCCTTCAGTTCAGATAAATCAACTCTGCCTTAAAAATAATTCAGCACATCAAGTGACAACTATTGGTACAGCTCAGAGCCTATATCTTTCCAATTTGACACAATAGTGCTTTCCCTTTGACTTGGAAGAATCAATTTAATGAGGTTCAGAGCACAGATCAGTACCCAAATCAAACACGTGCTTCCTGGCCTGTCCACGCACACACATCTCCGTATGGAGCAGCGGGGCCGCTGGGGAGCTGCAGAGCGACTCCAGTAGCTGACACGCGTGTGACAGACATGGCTGCATCCACGCTTCTCTTCACAAGATGCAGCTGCACGCAGCAGCTCTGAGCATGAGCCTGCACCTCCCAAGCACGTCCCCACCAGCGTGTGATGGGCAAGGCTGTGCTCCCATCGCCCAGCGACTGCAATCATGTCCCTGTCTGTGCATTATGGCAAAGCCTCTTTTAATGCTCCTACCAAATTGAGAGAGCTGCTAGCTTCCAGAGTTGCCCGGGCAGGGGACATCCCTCCAGCACAGTCCAGAAGAGTCTCCTGGTTGCTGGAAAACTGTCATCGTGGTCTGTTAACAAACGGAAACCCAGCTGCTGACAGAGATCTCTGGAAAGGGAGATCAGGAGCAGCTGCTGTGGCATGAGCTGCGTTAGAAAGGTCTTCTATGAGTAAGAGTAAAGAATTACGAGTTAGAATGCTCTCAGATCAGACACAGCACGCACACTACCTACTCAGGAAGTGCCTACAGGAAGCATCTTTCCCAGGTTGCCTGCAAGGGTTCAGAGCAAAACACTCCTTTTTATTCAGCCTGGCTGAAGAAATGTGAATTTTCTCCAAAGACTGACACAAGATGAATGTGGGATTGAGCCATTCCTGCCAGCAGAAGGACAGAAATTGTATTTGTGAAGGAATTTTCAAGAACCACTTACTTAATTATAAATGTTGATTTATCATGTGTTGCCCAAGGGCCAGAGGCTGCCAGAGCCGTGGGCTTGCATGGAGGCACCTGTGTGCCATGACTGGTGCTCCGATTTAAGAAATGTGACTGAGTACAGCCACAGTCCCCATTTAGTGTCAAACTGGGGAGAACAGATATTAATTAACTTTAGGGCTTTGTTCTTCAGAAATGCCTCTGAAGAAAAGCACTTTCCGCCTCTGGGACACCACTGTCCAGGTTTTCATATTTTATTTAGCTCTAAATTTTAGAGGCAAAACCCCTGCTTTTTGTTCATTTTTCCTGATAACAGGCTCCTCGTGTTTTCTGCACAATAAACAGCCTATAAATAAAATACCGACATGGATGTCACACACAAAACATCTAGAGGGGATTAGTGTATGTTCTGGATAATAAAAGGAGCTGTTTGAATTATTCATAGTGAATAAATCAGCCCTTTTCCGGTTTGGGAGCAGACCCTGAAACTTGCAGAAGCTCTTGGTATACATTCAGGGTGGGAATAACTCATTTATTTCATTAGACCTTCTGTTGCGGTTTATGATTTGTCCTGCAAGTCACAAACGACTGGTGCTATTCCTCAGTGGCCTCATGCTTTTTTTTCTTCCTTAAGGCAATGACAGACGATGGCTACAGGACAGCCACTGCCCTTTTCTGTGTCCCCAACCTCACTGCCACATGAACATGAGCAGCTACACGAGTAACAGTCACTCTCCATGCACTTGGACACACAGGAATGGGCTCAGGTGACCGTTCCTGGGTATCAAGGAATCAAGAGATAGGAGCACTCTCCAAGCAAATGAGTATTTCTGAAGATGTTATAAATGCACCACCAGCACTGAGCCATCTCTCAAGCGAGGAACTAACAGGCAGAAACAGCACTGGGGCCCTTAGTGCAATACTCATTTTCCAGTGTTTTAAATTTCTACAATATGCATCTTTATCAGGGACCAAAACCTGACCCAGCTCATTACATGAGTGCATGTCCTGTGTGACTTCACTAGATTTATGCTGATGCCTGACTCTTGCTGCACACTGGGCAGGCCAAGAAGAGCACGTAGTCCTTGGCAGAGCATTGCGGCATGCTTCAGGCATTGCAATCTACCCTAGAAGTGGGTGCATCTGGGCTATTGCCTCCCAGACAGATGATTTGTGAAGCATTTTTAAGTCCTTTCAGTTGAGAAGTGCTGTGCAATCGCTGGAGTCTATCATTATCAGGGAAGAAGAGAGGGAGGTAACAAATTTCCTTTACCTATAGGCTTATCTTGTGCTCCAGAGCAACACATTCAAGCATCTTAAAAAGTGTGCCATTTTCATTTCATTTCCTTCCTGCTTATTCCAAAGCAGCCAAAGCTAGGTATAATCAAGACTTAAGTATTCCTCAAAGCCAGACAATTATTACCGGTCTCGGTTTCTCCATCTATTAAGAAGAAATGAAGATATTAACCCAAGCCTTACAGCAGGACACCAGGGCTGTAACCCAAGGCTTCTCACTGCAGCTCCCACACTAACTGCCTTCCAACCAAGCACAGGCACGTTCCTCGGGATGCAGTTCTGCTTCTGTGCGGAGATGCCTCAAGAGGCCTAAGGGCAACGGTGGCTTAGCCCCATATGGCTTTTGCAGATCCTGGCTCCTCTCCTGGGGACCTTTGCCTCTGCTGCTGGGATAGCTCAGCCATTCACAGGCAGCTGCCAGCTTGCTGCACACTCAGATAACGTGGCAACGATGGGGATTTTACTCAAAGAGCTGTGATTTAGCAGCTTGGCCACCCACAGCTCGGAGTGGGGAGGGAACAAGCCTTGGAAGAAGGTTGTGCGGAGAGCCACTGCCTCCCTGCCCTGCCAAGCCATCCCTGCATGGAAAGCACCCATGAGCAAAGACAAAGTGCCCCAGGTCCTCACGCTGTCTTTGTCACAGCAGCCCGTTCCTCACTACTACTCCTTGTCAGCTTTAACTTTGAAAGCCAAACCTCCCTCCCTGGCTCCTCGGGATTTACAGGAAAGCAGTCAGTGGGGAGTTCTCTTCATTCATGCTGGGCTTATATTTCTAAATTATAAAGTGTGTCAAACGAGGATTTAATTTATATTTAACACGACAACGTTTGTAAATTAATTATTCATCAGCTGATAACGAATAAACATTTCCCCCTTCCCTCCCTCTCCCTTTTTCACAGTGTTTTCACAAATGCACCATACATGCAAATCTATTAAATCTATTCTGCAGTGCTCCAAACGTGGGAAAATATATTCTTCATCCTCAGTTTCATTAGTTTGTTGCATGGTAACTAATGCAGCCACGTACAGCATTATGAATTTAATAGTGCACAGCATCTCCTTCCTACAGGAAGAGGCGGGGAATATTCAACACGCATTTAGACACATCACGCTCTTTGGGTTCCAGTCCCCGACTCACAGGCAGAGCTGAGAGAATAATTTGCTATAATAATGGAGGCAGGAGCTTAGCCCTACCCCCTGGAAATCACAGGCACTTCAGAGGCAGCAGAATCTGGCCCCATGAATGACAAAGGCAAATTTTGCTCTTTCCATCTTTATTATCGTTAAGTAATGAGACTGAGGTGGTGCACAATCCCAGCAGAAGTGCTATCATCAAGTTTTTGCTACAGAATTTGGCACACAAGAGCATCTCCTCGCACTTACCAAAAAGAGGAGTCTCCAGTACCTGAACTAGCTCTGGCTGCACTGTCTCTGATCCCAGACACCTGAAGCAGGTAACCAAGGCAGGTCCCTGGATGAGTGGCATGTCTCCATGCCACTCACTTCAGCCAGGAGGCTACCATAGTGTTTGGGCTATGTTCTCTGTGTTCAACTCTGAGCCTCATGCTTAGTTTTGCACAAGAAAGGAAGAAAAGTATGTTCACCTCTGGCGTCTGGGAGGAATCTCAGAAGATCTGGGCAGGACTTGCTCCATCCTCAAGCTCAGAAGAGAAGCACTTTTTCCACTCCCACCCATGATGGCTCTCATGGACACTTCATGGAAATCCTCAGGACTGAAAGACACTCAGCCCCAATAGTTGGCAATCACTTTACTTCTACAGCATCATTTCCTGAGAGTTAAGCATCCCTAAAGGAAGGTGATCCAGAACTCTAGGTGCCCTTGACACCAGTTAAAGCTACAGTCTATAGCAATAAAGCCATTACAAAACAAAACCAGGAGCAAATCTCTCCAGCAAACAAGTCTGTGAAAAATCTGAACCCAGTGTTGCCTCCATTGGTCTCTGCTGCTGCAGCCCTCCCTGGCACCTCTTCCCACAAACACGCTCGGAGAATCAAGGTGAGTCTTTGCACCAGGCTCAGCTTAATGATAAGCCAAGGACACCTAAACACTGTATGTGTTAATGGGAATCTAACTGAGCATCCAGATCCACGACACAGCTTGGAAAGCTGTGGCGCTGTGGGTGATAACTCATTTGACTTGAGGTGCTACTGGCCAGCATCCAGTGGCAGCAGGCAGCTCTGGAAGGGCTTGTGGCCGGGTGCATCCTTTCCCTGATGGTGTAAACACAGCTTCCCACCACCCTGAGAATCACCAGGTGCCTCAGTCCCACCTAAAGACAACGGGCTCATGGGGATGTGGAGGAAACCCCAGTCCATGCAGTGACAGGAACTACAGCTGTGGAACCTGATGGTCCCACTTTTCTACAACTTTTCCCTCTCAGCCCATCATCTTTCAACCAAGCCCCATTCCACCTCCTATCATTTAACCATCTCCTACCTTTATTTCTGGTTAATGCCACATCTTGGCTGGCAGAGCACAGAGGGTCCTTTCCCCAGGGAGGAGAGGATGTAAAATTTGCTCAACTATCTAAATGGGAAACGAGACTGACATTCTGCTCTACGAAAGATACCAGTAAATCACTTTACATTTCTTCCCCCTCCAAACCTGCCTGCCTTCTGCTGGCTCCTGAATGTTAATGTTATTTATGACAAGTGATTGATGAGGACAATGCAGAATTCACACCCAGCACAGGGCATTTTCAAATCACCTATTCATTTTTAAGGACCGGAATCAGTTTTGTTTCCTGACATGATTTATCATTTGGAGGTGGAGCAGTGGCTACTCAGGGCCAGCTTCCAAGCCCTGACAGAGCATCACCAGGCTGAAGGCAGCGGTGAGCAGTTAACCCTTTGAGGGGAGAGCAGAAGATCACAGGACACCAGTATTCAAACTGCATTGCTAAAGTTGGACCCTTCTATTCCACCAGCATGTCAGGCCATCCTATAGACTTCAGCTTCAGATGCACAGACGATGCTGGTCCAAGCTAATAGCCACAGTAATGCTGCTACATTTCTTAAAAGCAGAACTAGGTTTTTATCTTCTACATAGCCTGACTATGTGAAAGGGAAATATTTACATAAGACACTCATTGCAACACACCTAAATGAGATGAATGGGACATTTTCCCTCTAGTGGACCTTCCAGCCTACGCAAGTCTCTGTATCTTCAGCAGAGAGAAATCTCACCCTGGGCTCAGGAGAGGTCTAGCTCTGAGTTAAATTCTGTTTCCCTTCCCTCAGAAACGTGCATTTCCTTAGGTTGCATATGGGAAAAGGGAAAGATCAGGCATGTGGGACGGGCCTGACAGCTGGGAGAAGGCAGAGCTTCTCAGGCTGGGAGGAGCTATATAAAAATGGACAAAGTGGGAATGACACGTCCCCAGCAAAGACGATCTGTATCACACATTTGATGCCAGACTGCTAGTGGCTGGCATGACCCCCAGAATGATTTAATTCATTGCATCAGCACGGGAAAGCAAACAAACGCAAAACAAGTGGGCGAAGCAGCTAAGTCCAGAGGTGACACTGTGGCAGCTTTGTCACAGCTCTTTTCTCTTGCTTCAGGAGACACTACAGCAGAATGCAGCCTCTCTCTTGAGCAGGGGGAGGTATTCAGAGTACAGATGGCAGAAAGCTGCCATCCAAGGCTATGAGACTCTTGCTATCCTCAGTACCTTTATTATCAGTCCAGCATCTCAGGGAGAAAGATTTTAAAGCTCAAGGGCATCACAGATTCAAGCCTAGGAAGTTACCTAAGGGAACAGGAAAGGGGAGATGCCCATAGAGAGTCTACTTGGGGAGTCATATCAAGGTCTCTTCAGATCACTGGTGACTGTTGAGACTCAGCAGGGATCACTGGACTTGTAGCATCTGAGTACTTCAGAGAGACTGCACAGCTGGTTGTGACTGATGCCACGAAATCCCTCAACTGTCTCTACACCGAGTGGTTTCCTCCCCTGCCTGAGCTGCTCCTTGCCATACCATTCCCACAAAGAGCAATACCTTCCCCAGGTGGGAAGGCTGCATAAGGGTAGATCAGCCCCATGGCAGTGGCTTCCCCAGCAGAGCCCTGTGGATGTAGGCAATTCCAAGTGCCAGTCTTGCCTTCACACCCCTGGCTCACATTAAATGTGCTGGGATCCCCTGGGATCCTGTGCAGTCATGGAGACCCACTTCATGAAGCGTAAAAGCTTCTGCTGACTCTTAGAAAGAGCTAAACACACGGGTTGGGCTGCTCTAGGAACGGTCAGGGCTGCCTTCAGCAGCACTCTCTTATATGATTCTCTGGTGTCTAGTAAGGGTTGAGTTCACACAACAGTTTTTCCCCTCAGTGGGGATGGCTGTTGTCACTGCCTTGCATCTTGTTTTTACAAAAATACCGGAGATGCTGAATATGCCTGAAGCTCCTATACCTGCAGCTGTACCTGGTTGGTGTTAGCCCAGTGGATGTAAAATACTGAAAGACTGGGACATATGTACGCACGTTCTCACATACCCATCACCATGGCATAAGCTGTGTTTCTTAGGAAACCAACCTAGCAGCAGTGCCTGGTATCTCCTTTTAGGAGAAGACATGAACTCTGGATGCAAGACTGGATTTTATAAGCCACTCTCTACAACTACCACCTGCATGGCTATGCAGTGCTCCTGCGACAGGGAGGAGAGCAGAGCTTCCAACAGGGGTGGAAAGGGGTAAAGTAAATGAATGAGAGAGAAAGAGAAGGAATGAGGATGTGCACTGTGGTTTTGCGTGGTTTTGTTGGCATATTCTTGGGCAATGCAAAGCAGATGGGACAGCCACCTATAGCATGACTCTTATGCTCTACCTCCAGGCAAAGCAGTGGCTGGGAAGGTGAGTACACCCAACCTCTGCACCCTTCCTCTTGCACTGCTGCTCCTACATCACTGTGGCTTCATGTCCACAAACCCACATGGGATGGAGGAGCCTGTGATATCTGCTGGCAGCCAGGGATGACATCCACATGGCTTGGGCTGCGGTCGTCCTCCCAGAAACCAGGCCCGCAGAAACAATGAAAGGAAATTTTTTGCCTTGAGGCCATCCCTGCTGGACCTCCTGATGATGTCCTCATCGTGCAAGTAAGCACCCAGCCAGATAGCTTGTGAGCAGGTGCTGCTCGGAGGCACATGCTCGGTGGTGGCTGGTAAGAAGGGCTGCTTCAAAATGCTTTTTGGAGTAAAAGTGATACTACAACTACAATGCCATTCCTCCAGCCTCAGAGAGGTTTGTTCAGTGGAAATTTTCTACTTGGGAATCTAAAAATAACATGCACATCCTGAGAATTTTCTTTTTTTGATTTAAGGACGCTGGTTTTGTTTCTGCTCCATTTTGCATTGAGAGAGACAAGAAAAGCCAAATTGTCCTGGCTGTACCTCTCCTTTGTCCTCTCCACCCCACTCCCCAGTGGGCCAAAGAAGTCTTTCAAAATGTGACAGCAATCAGGTTTGTTTCTTGCTAGAAAAGAGGAAAAAAAACTACTTCACAGGGAAAATAATAATGGAAGTTTCCCATGAAAAATAAGTAGTCAACAGTTGCTCTCCAAAGCATGGCCTGGAGGCTCTTCAGACCAAGGAGCATCTCGGTTGAGTGTTTCTACAGTTCCCAGTACAGCAGGGTCCTGAGCCATAAGCAGCAACTGTAGCAGTCATGGTGACATTAATCTAAGGTGCTACATACTGAAGAAGAGCTTTTGGACCTGAGGCACCCCGCCTGCCCCTCCCCAGCACCACAGGCCAGGCCTGGGCACCCAAGTTTCACACCATCAGACTGTTGCCATGGAAAGCATCTCCAGGCACCTATTTCAGTCCTCGTGGGAAGTACACTGGTTCCTCTCCCAGCCACCACCGCATGGGCTCAAGCAGGGTGGTGCAAGTCGCCCTGAGCATTCTGGTGCCCATACACTTTCCAGGCAGGAAGGGCAAAGCCACTAGGCAGAGGTGTCTGTCCACACATTGCCAGTGGAGACCAAAGAGCATCATCATCCTTCTCCCTGAGCTCATGAGAGCGTGGTAGGGTTGCTGAGCTCACCAAGGGCATTTGAGGACCTTGCTCACAACCAGGGAAGGCAGTCAAGCATTTCTAGCTCCAGCTATCAGTGGGTCAGAGCACCTCTTCCCAAGGAAAATGAAATAAATCCACCTCTTCTCATGACAACACCACCTTCACACCATGCCTAGCCAGCATGACACGACCCGCCAGCAGCTCTGGGACAGCTACCTCCCATGCTCTCAGTTGCAGTAATATCACAACCCTGCAGCAATCACATCACTCACCATCTGGATGACAGACACTGGCCCGATGCTGTTCACGTAGATATCCACATCGATAAACGTGGGCTTGACTGTAAAGAAAATAAAATAGGCATGGGTGAGCTGAGGCTAGGATCATTTTTGAAGGGCTGAGGACCAGAGGAGCATCTGGGATCAGCATGGCTCCATCTTACCAAAAATCCCAACTACAGCAGACACAAAAGCAAGTAAAACATGAGACACAGCTGGGCCAGGTCACCACCCATGGCCACAGGGAGCTTCACAGGACACTTACTGCCAATGTCAGGCCTCAGCTTGTTGTCATAGTTCTTCAGAAGCAAGTTGAGGATCTGTGTGGCATCAGTCTCCTGTGCCTTGGGAGTGAGGACCCAGGTTTTATTGATGCTGAGGTAATCGTAATCATATTCCTCTGTGCTCTCACACCTGGAACAGAGAGACAAAAGGAGAAATTGCTGTGGCATCTCTCTGGTGCTTTGTGGGAGTAGGGGCACAGCTGAGTTTCAGAGATACTAAAGGAGGAGGATGCAGCACTGCTGAAAGGCAGAACATAAGTTGCTCAGGAATGTCCTCTCAGCCATGCTGCCAAGAAGACACAACTCAATTGGCACCTTAGCTCTCTTCAGGATCCCCAGACATGCAGGAGCTTTGCTGCCATCAGTCAGGACTAGCAGGCATGGGATGTCCCACATCCTCCCCAGCTCCCTTTGGAGACACAGGGCTCGTTCTCAAAGCGTGGGAGCCAGTCCCCACCCTCTCCTGCCATGCTCCTGCCCATCCCACTCCTGGCCCTCCGCTGCCAGCAGCTCCTGCTCCTGGAACTGCCTGTTAACCCCAAATACCTCAGCTGCTCTGCCTGCTGCTTGCACCTGAAACAGGCTTCCTCTGATAAAGAAGACAGTGACAAAACAACATTTTTTGGAGAGCAAGGCATTTCAAATAAAAGCATTTCAGAGAAAAGAGGTCCTAAAACTACCAAGCAGGCAGCATATACATCCAGCTTGCCAGGAACTCAGCCATCTGCCCTGCACAGATCCTGGGAAATTAAAGCCTTAGGCAAACTCTTCTGCCCTCAGGCCAAGACCTGCTAAAACCCATTCCCTGTACTCACCAACTCTTCCTCCCCAGCCTTTGGCGAGAGTTCCCATTTAAAGATGTTCCATCTTCCTGATCTTCCAGTTCCAAGCCCGCCAAGGAAAGCTTGCATCCTCCTTTGGACATGATCCACTAAGCAACAGCTTCTCCCACCACCTTTCAAATCTGCCCTCTCTAAACCTTTCACACCCCTCCCTTTTCCTAAAAGTTTTCCTAAACCCTCTAATTAAAACAGGTCCACATGGTCACTGGGGAAATTCTAGCCACCTGCCACTGCTCTGGGCAGCTCATTCACAAGATTGTCCCTGGAACGACAGGGCCATATGCGGGAGAGGATGCCGAGCAATCCCACACCCGGCACACCCCCTCGACGTCTGTCATGTCAGCGTGTCACCTGCTCAGTGCCACAAAGGGTCTCACAGCAGGAGCTGTCACTGTGTTGACACTTCCCAGCGGGAGCGTGGCCGCTCTGAGGTGCGATCAGGCACCTCCGGTACACCCTTCCCTGCCGTGCCTGGGGAGGCAGAGCCTGGTGAAGGTACTCCAAGGTGCAAAAAAGCAGCAAATTGACATGTTGCAGTCAATTTATCGGATGCTCCTCTTTTAAAACCCCAGACAAAACTTGCTTTCACAATCACTTGAAAACTCTTTGCGTCTCCCCAGCTTTCCGGCGCTGGGATGGGTCCCCCAACAAGGGCCGGGCTGCGTGCAGCTGGCTGCCTGCCGCCCCACCTTAGGTGTTGACACATCAGCTTGTTGTTTCCTGTCTGGTCGCACTGCACTTTCTGACGATGCTTAAGAAGTCCTAAGCAACGCTGTCAGGATGCGCTTCCCAATCTAAGCGGTGGCAGCACGGGCTCGCCTGGCTGGCTGTTGTGCTGTGGTGTGTCTTCGAAATGCAGCTGAGCAGCCAGCCCCGTGATGTTCTGCAGCTACAGGAGGCACAGGGGATCACAGCTGTGCCCACCCGAAAGCTGGCCAGAGCCAAAATCTGGTGCCGGCCCCGCTTCTGCGGGGTGCAAAAAAGGACACATGTCTCTGCCCGCAGCCCGGCTCAGGGCAGGGGAAAGCAATACTAACTGCTTTCCCTTGCTGCCAGTGTTTTGGATGATGCAGGCTGCCCCTAGCAAAGTGAGAACAACTACACCAACACCTTATCTATGTTCCCTTTACCATACTTGAAGGCAGCCCAAGACAGGCGACCTGCCAGCACTGAACTCTGCGTGTCCCACTGCCTTGCCAAAATCCAGTTCCTGCAGGCTGTGAAACCACAGCAGAGTCTGCAACATCCCTCTCGGGCCAAACAAAACCAGGCTGGTTACTCTGACCTCAGCCTCCTGCCTTTCCCCCGTTTAGTGTCGCTGATGAACACCCTAAGGCTTGGGGTAGCATTTCCAGAGAGTCACATCCCTATTACAGATGCAGTGGTACTACCAAAACTATGCTTTTTTGCTAATGCAGCTAATCCTGGACTACTAAACCATGGTAAACCATCTTAGTATAAGCAAGCCAGCTTTTGCTGGAGAAAATATGCTTTTGCTGGGTGTCTATGCACACACAGACACACACCAGCTCTTGCTGGTCAGGAGTGTAACTCTCATGTCAACCTATGCAGGCCCCTGCCTCCTCCCCAGTCTCTCTTCCCCGTGGCCCCACTTCAAATCAAGAAGGGAAGAGTCCAAGAACTATTGCAGAGGAGAGGAATTAAGGTGACATGTGGCTTTCCCTCCACAGCTGCTAATGGAAATGTCACACTGCAAACCTGCAGCAACCTCCAACGTGCTGTGAACACTTGCCGGCCCGGCGGCTCTATCTCCTGGTGCAAAGCAACTCCTCAGTGACAGGGGACAGCCAGTTCTCATATGTCTCTGTGCAGCCAGGAGGAAAGGCAGAGCCACGTTTCCTCACCTCTGCTTGTTGAAATGTCAAAACACCCGCCTCCCAGCACTCCTGCACTCAGCCACGGGGCTGGGATGCAGCCATGAGTGTGGGCAGGGGGTGGGCAGGGAGGAAGACAGCAGGGCAGGGCTGGGGACATTGCGAGGAAACCCCTGGTCTGACAGATGCATTCGGGGCTGTGGCAGCTGCTGCTGGTGCCTGGAGCAAGAAGCCTGCACGGCAGGGAGGTGTTCTTTCAGATGCGCTTAGGTATATGGATGGAGTTGAACAACCCTCCTTGGGCAACCCTTGGCATTACAGCAGGACAGTGGTCTCTGCCTAGCCTCCCTAATTCTGTTTTACTCAAGCAGACACCTGTTTCGCTGACATTTCCAAGCACACTGATGGTCAAAGTAAAAGCCACTCCAAGAGCTGGCAGCTGGCACCCTCCCCCACTGCCCAAGCAGTCTGACAAGGTTTCCCTTGGCAGGAGGAGGGGAAGAGCAACATGTTCCACCGGCCCTCAAAGACAGTTCTGCTCCTTGCCTGGTAGGATAGCCGACGGTGCTTGACCAGGGTGCTTACCTGCTATTATTTGCAACCTCATGTGTTAATGAAGTCTGAGATCAGTAAAATTTTGTACTGAGACCTGCACCCACTGGGGAGGTGACACACACCCTCTCAGCCATCCCTAACCCTGAGGCAGGAATGTGCCAGAGCAGATGCAGATACTGGGGCTGATTATCCAAATGCAGCTCCAAGCCTCCCCTGCTCCCGAGAAACGGACAGCAACAAAAACGCAAGAATATTTCCCTCGGTTGAAAAGCACTGTGGTCAAACCTAATTACTACATGTTAATGTGTCCTTCTAGCCACCCGTCCCAATGCCTCCAAGGGTAGTAGGCATGGGGATGTTCAGGCAAGTTACTCTAAATTAGAAGCAGTCAGAGGATTTGAGGACAGGGGGCCCACTAAACTGTACCCTACCCATTTCACGTGTCTTTGAACCTCTCCTTTCACAGCACACTCCATAAAGCCCCAACAGTCAAGTCTGCACAGTTTCAATCACGTGCCAAGCCCAGCTTCCTGGTGGTGTGATGCTGTGCAGGTATCCTGCCTTCAGGGCTCGGAGTTGGGTACCTTGGTCCCAGCCAAGGCAGTGTCCTGGAAAATGCTGGTGAATTAGGCTCTGCAGTGTGGGGACATTCTGGAGAGTGCTGAGCCACTCAGCACAAAGCCTCCAGACCACTCCAGCACCAGGGGACGGGTCTTGCAGCTTGTGCCAAGAGAAGAGCTCACACACAGGCAGCACCTGAACCAGGCTCCTCATCCCAGAACCCATTATCAACTGTAGGGCAGGTGACATTCACCCCCCAAAAGCTGCAGCCAGGAAAAATGCAGTGAACACAGAGTCAAACCCTGATATAACTTGCTCCTTTTCCCCTTCTTCTCCCACAGGCTTCCTCTCCCGCTCCATCACCCCCCCAGCATGCACAGATACTGCCCCCGGCAAAGCAGGGCTCAGGGAAGAGGTAGACGTGAGGGTCTGGGCAGAAGGGAAGCTGGGCCAGCTATGAGGTAAATCTTTCTCCTCAAGGGCATGTGAATACATGACTTAATTGCTCTTCCATATGATCTTGCAGGTTACGACTCACTCTTTCAAACCGCAGTGCACTGCAGGGATGGTAGGGCACAGGAACCAGGACCACCACAGACCCCTGTCTCGGACCTCAAATGCCCCCTGGCACTCGCACACTGGTGAGAGACCAGGTGTCAGGGCATGAGCTGTGGGGCAGCTCTCACTGCCTTGACCCCAGGAAGGCCGAGCCCTGAAGGACCGCGGCAGGGACGGACTATCTGCCCGCATCCGAGGTCGGGAAGCCTTGGCAGAGCAGACCATTAGTAGCAGGATTCATGCTCTGTGTCCCTGACTGCATTTGTAATGGGATTTGATCGGCTTTAAGGTGGTTTATTCTGCCAATTAGCTTCAGCCAGTAAAATCCCTCTTCCCCGAGCCCTGGGGGCAACAATCTGCTGACAACATGTTCTTTCCCCGATCTAGCCATTAAACTCACCAGCAGGGCTAGGAATTAAAAAAAAAAAAAAAGGAGAAAGAAACTTGAAAACCCCTTGTGCACGGGGCCTTTCATCGCTGTTTACAGAAAAGCGCTACGAACCGCTGGCCCTGGGAGAGAACCGTAATCTGCGAGCCCCACGCCTCCACTTGCCTCCTTCACGCAGCGCATTGCTGGCATCGGGCTCACACAGGGCTCCCAGCCAGCACTCAGAGCCAGGACCTGGGGCCAACCTGTGGAGCAAGGTAGAAGCCCGCGCTGCCCTCCTCCTGCCAGGCTGCTAGCCTTGCGGGGGCTTTCAGGGTGCCAGGAGACGGAGTGCAGGGAAGGGGATGCAAGCATCTTCCCACCCAGCCTGACTCTGCATGGAAATTCCCGGTGATGGATGGAGGCCCCACGAGGTGCTGAGCTCCCTCTGGTCCTGCTCTGGGCATCCCCAGAGAGGCTCAGCCAGCGAGGTGATGGCGGGGTGGAAAACGGGATGTCCTCTCGATTCCCGGCATGCGAAGAAGGGACTCGGGTGCAAAGGACATACAGGCACCAGGTGCTGCCGCGACCAGACCTGGTCCTGCCTCGGGGCCGGCTGGAAGGAACCGCTGAGGGCACAGAGGTGCCAAACCCCCGCTGAAGCCGGGGTGCGGGGGCGTGGGGAGAGATTCTGCGACTCCAGTCCCCTCCCATTACCCCGACAGGTAAACTGAGGCGGGGAGGGGGAGTCCCGGTCGGCGAGGGGCGGGGGGGAAGGGGGCTCACCTGGCGTGCAGGACCGGCCCGAGGGCCAGGCAGAGCAGCAGCACCGTCCCGGGCATCTCGGCGAGGCGAGGACCGGCTCCGGGGGGGCGGCGGCGCCGGTGCGCCCGCCCCGGCGGGGCTCAGCGTGGGGCCGGGGCGGGGGCGGCGGCGGGCCCCCCCCCCTGCCCGCTGCGCCGCGCTCCAGCCCCGCCGCCGCCCGCCGGGCTCCGCGCTCCGCGCACCGCTCCGCGCCGCCGGGGAGGAAGGGGAAAGTTGGGCATCTCTTCTCCGACTCCGCGGCGGGGAGGGGCCCGGCGCAGGGTCCTGCCTCCCCGCGCAGGGGCCGGCTCCCCCCGCACCCCCCCCGAGGGCTGAGCGCCAGCGGGGAGGGGGGGCGCACGGCAGAGTCAGCCCCGCGCATCTGCCTGCTGCGGGGGAGCGAGCACCGTCAGCTGGTGTAAGGAGCTCTCGCTCCCACTTTGCGTAACGAGGCGCTTGATTTCTCTTAATAGTGGCTTTTTTTAAGGCACAACAGTTGGGCTTTTTTCTAAAAAGAAAAAAAAAAAAGAGTGGGTAATTATTGTTAAAATATGCAAGGTGTCAGTCCCCGCTAGGCTGAGCTGCAAGGGAGATGCAGCCGGGACAGGGTCCTTTTCCACCTGTTGGGGCTGCTGTCCCGCAAAAACAGGTGGGAGGGTGCATGGGTAGGAGCTGTGGGACAGCCAGGGGTCGTGGGTGGGCTGTGGGTTATCAGCCTGTTGCTCTGTGCTCTCAGTTTGCCAAGCTGCACTTAGGCGTTTCTTTTTACTGCTGGCATCTGACTCACAAATAGGAATAACAAATTCCTACTTGGTGAGTTTTGGGTGAGAGCTGCTTGGAACCAACTTTGTTACAGCTACATGAGGTACCAATATTGTCCTTCATCACGGTTACAGCCATGAGTTGCAGAAGCCCGTCCCTAGAGACGCCTGGTCCTGCATCTCCCGGAGGGTCTGGTAACACTGATGACAAATAGGGATTTGGTTCCATCTCTCCAGCCTAGAGTGGGACCATCCCCGGTACTGGAGTAGGACTGTGGACAACGGACCCTCTCACTCCCGGCCCTGTCTCAGCCTTCCCCACACAAGCATAGGCAAATCCCTCCTCTGCTCTCCATCTGCAGTGTGCCGGTAACCGCTGTCTCATTTGCTCAACTCGGCAGGACAGGGAAATGCCTGTTCCTTAGGCGCCTTCAGTGTCTAACAGCCAGGATTGGTCTCAGTGGGGACTGGGAGCGCTACAGGAGTACAAGCAGTAAGTAACAGCAGCACACCTGAGTGGTTTTTAAGGCTCTTCCTACGCAGGCTCTCCTTTGCTCATTCTTTCAATGATCACCTTAAGCCCTCGAGCATGAGATCCAAGCAGCCTCAAAGCCACCGGAGCCAGCTGCAGGCATCGCAGCTCTGAGACGGCATTTCCCTGTAACGAAGCAGCTGCAGATTACGTTTCCTTTGCTGCACACAAAGAAGCCAGCTCTGGGATGGCAGAGTTTACAGGAAGCACATGTCAAAAAAGTAAATCATGAATATCAAAGCACCAGTGAAAGTGAAAAGAGCCCTTTAAGCTTCAAAACCACTGGATTGCCCCTGAAGTTCTTCAGGGATCCAGATGAAGCGGAAGTTGGGAAAGGCGCAACAGCAGCCACAGGGAGGACGTAGCTGTAGAGGATTGTGATCATGAATGGATCACAGAAAATCCAGGGGTTCATATATGTGCTCTCAGCTCCCCCTCAAGACGCAGGATGTGAAACGTTATGTGAGGAAATTCAAAGGACTGATTTCTTTTGACCACCCCTTCTGCTACCTGAGAACAGAGGTCTGGGGAGCACTGGTGCTTGGAGAGAGCTGGAGATGATCTGAGAAGTGTTAGAGAATCACAACATCCATTTATGATGCTGTTTTGGGAACATCTTCCAGACAGTTGTACACACCAGAGCGTCTGAGCAGCTGTTCTCCCTGGTCTTCTCCTTCATCTACAGTGGTTTCTTGTTGAAACTGGTCTTGAGTTTAACTTGGATCAGGGATAAGAATGAAGCATGTTGATGGTGTAGGAGAGCAAGGGGACAGTGTTGCTTTTCAAGCAAACACCTTATTTACTTATCAACAGCATAGGCTCAGCCTGGGAGAAACCCATTTCAAATTCAAAGTGAATGATTCTGACCAGGAGAAAAACCACCCTCAGTCAAAATGCTGAGAAGGACAAAATATCCTGCATCAGTGTTTTGGGAGGAAATAGCCCCTGTTTTCCACTTTGAAGAGACATTTGTTTTGAGGTCTACTGTCATGGGGTTCTTCAAACTTAAACAGGAGATTAAATGTTTTATTCAAGATGCTTTTTGTCCCTTCTGGTATTTCAGTTTAACTGGCAAACTAATAAAAATCTATTATTAAAGTCCTCATGAGCACAGCACCTGGGAGGCCATGCTGCCACAGTAAACGAGGGTTTGATCGTGCAGTCCTCGCTGCAGGATTTACCCCTGAGAGGTGAGGAGATAATTCCAGCACTCGCCCAGGATCCCAAATCCTGCAAGGTTGGCAGTGCTTTCAGAGGGAGCCGCTCCATAGCTGGAAAGTCCTGTATGACGCTGGGCACATCTGCAACCCCTTCTGAATCCTGCTGTGCTCTCTGAAAAGCTTCTTTGCAGTGTCAGTCATGAAATCTGTGCTGCCTTCTCTCGCATTGGTGGATGGTGTTTATGACTGCAGGCTGGAGCAGCAGGTGAAAGCAGGAGGACATGCTCTGCCCTCCTCTTCCTTGTGCAAGGGGCTGGTCACTCCTTGCCTCAGGCAAAGCCAAAGAGAAGGAGTCTCTCTCTCCAAGGAAACTGCTCTTCTTCTGGGCTATGTCAGGAGTGCTGTCCTGAGGGCTATGTCAGGAGTGCTGTCCTGAGGGAAAACAGGTACAAGTGGAGAAAAGTATTAACCCAAGGTGTTTAGGAGATCTTTTCTGAGAAAGCTCAGGCTCTTGGCATTTGTAAAACCCTCTTCAGACAGATATCTTTCGAGGGTGGAGAAGCGAGGCGACCACAGTGGGACTAGAGAACCACAGGCAGAGACAGATCCCACAGGGCTCTGCAGGAACAAGTCAGGCTGGAGAGCACTGCTGGCGGAGCTGGGGACGCCAGGACAAGGCGCTGCCAGCATGTTTTCAGGCAGCCGCTGCTGGGGCCATGCAGCAGGCAGCTCTGAAGGGCTGCATGGAGGTGAATTTGCCTTCCCCTCCTCCCATCACTGCTCCACGTCATCTATCTGAGGAAAGAGCACAGCTAGAGCCACTGTCCTTGATGCTCACTCTCCTCCTGGTAACGAATCGGGGCTCATGCTGTTATGTAGCAAATGCATCCTCTGGGAGCAATGCAGGTTCCTGTGCTGAGGTTTCCCATGGATCTCCTCCCCATGCCCAGAGCTGTGGGCTCTGGCAGAAGGCAGAAGCTGGTCAGGCTGTGAGTCTCCTGCAGCATCATTCGTGAGGTTCAGTGTGCCAACAAGCCTGGGATGAGAGCAGTGAAGGACATCTGAGGAGAAGCTGATTACAGGGTCCCTTTGGAAAACTTGGAGGATGAAAAGCCCTGTATAAGCCTCCACCTTTTTCTCCGAGTTGGCGCGTGCCCTGCATTGTAGGAACATTTGTTTACTCTACCAAGGCATTTGTTTAACATAGCCGAGGTTTTGTCTTTTTCAGGCTCACCGGGCAGACCGGGCACAGCAGCAGATGTTGCATCTGGGCTCACACGACATCAATAACTGCTCCAGCTGGGCTCTGGCTTCCCACCATTATGGGCAGCGATGATATATGAAGCAGACAGGACACAGTTTGGTTTTTAGGTGCTGGAGTGAACTTGCAGTGCTGACAGATTAAAAAAAATGTGTTCGGAGCCTCAACAAATGTGATGTGAACGTTCTCCAAGGAGAATGAAGGGTGTGGGAGGACAGCCCAGGCCGTAGAAAGAGCTGGTGCAAGCTGTCCCAGAGGGTGACAAGAGCGTTGACAGGAGCAAGAACTTTACCTTCATCCTCTGCTGTTATGTCAGGCCAGGCCTGAAGGAGTCTCCACATGCCTTCCACTGAGGACAGTCCCTCTTCAAAATTAGCTACTCAGTGGCAAGATATCACCAAACTGATAGGTGATCTGATCCTGGGTGTCAGAACAGTTCTCGCTGTCATCCTGGGGATGGGAAAGATGCCATTTCCTGTGCTTTTATGGTTCTGCTCTTCTGGCACTCTCCCCAGCTCAGAGCTTAACACGTTACATTCCTCCTAGGGAGCAATACGTGAAAATAGAAAACGTACATGGGGAAAGGGTGGGAAGGGGAAGAGAATTGGCAACGTTTGACAAAAAGAGAAAAATCCCAGCAAATTGAGCACCAGGTGTTTCAATACTTTTTTTCAAATGGAATTCGCAGCTCTGCCGTCCGTACACCTGATGTTGTATGTCCAGTACAGGACCGTGAGCTGGTAGTTTGGTGTGTCGCCCCCAGAATAACTCCCAGGCAGTACATCTATATTTTAAATACTGTGCAACTGCTGACAGAAACTATGGGGACATGCAACTGCAGGAACAGGAGTAGCTGCTTCTCTTCACTGTAGAAATGCTGCTGCCTCTGAATGGAGACACTACCTCCTTGTCGAGCTGTGCCACAATAGTTCAGGGAAGGGGAAAAGGAGCCAGGAAGGTCATGGAGGCAATAAAAGCTGTTATTGTGATGCAAACTATTTCACACAGTGATTCCTCCCAGCGTTGCTCAATAGCTGGGAATAACCTGGGCTTGCGAGTCTCCATGCCAGGACTCAGAGCAGAGCCTATGAATGCAGAAAATGGTGCTCATGACCAAAACCCCATGGAAAGACCTGGCCAGCAGTAACCCCGCCTGACCCTTTCTGTGCTGCAGCTCTGAAGGCTCAGCTGAGGGCACATCGTCACCCGCTGGCCTCTCTGGCAGGATTTAAGAGAGTGAGAAAGGGAGGCACAATTGCCTTTTATTGTTGATACCCTTAGGCATTTCTGTCCAGAGACGCGGGGATTTCAATGACTTCTCACTACACTGGCAGGGGAATGTTTATACGCCAGTAAATAATGTTAACTGCTCATCTGTGGCTGAGTTAACTGTTGCAATTACAGCCGTTTCCAGCAGCTGGTCTGGGACTTGCACTCTGCTTTCCCGCTTGCCCCGGCTCTGCAATCTGCCTGGCAGTTTGACATTCTGTCAGCCTGAGGATAATGCAGGGTGGTTGGCAAGTGGAGAAACCAGTGAAAGAAGCTTTCCTCCCAGAGCTGAGGCAGAACGCAGTCCCTCCTGTGGCAGGTCCCAGGTGATCTGGGGTCACACGAGCTGTGTTGTTTTGCTGCCAGTTACAGGACTGACTCTGAAGCCCCAGGACAGGTGCCTGCAGCGAGGCCATGTTCTCACACTTCTTTCCTTCTTGGGAGCTAATAGGCATTTTCAGGGCCTCTTTATTTTCCTCCCCTGTGAAGCTCTGGTGTCTCCTCCAGCAAGGGGGAAATGCCCTTCTCGCTCAAGTGCCTGAACTTAAGGGATACATTTTAGAGAGGGTGTTTTTTGTTTGGTTTCAGGGAGGCAGTGCTTGGGACTGTGGCACTGCGGTCCACAGTGCCACCCCAGCAGGGCTATGTTAATGAGAGTTCACCGGGGAATTGACCAGCTGAGAATAGGCTTGGAACACCTCGATGCCCTTTGCCCATCCGGCGTGTGGGCTCCCCAGCATACCCCTGCTCAGGGCAGGGCAGTGCCTGCTCCTCACCTGGAGCAGCTCAGCAGCCCCTTTTCCACCCCTGGCCCAAAGCATCATTCATTCAGGGGGAAGAGAGCATCCTCTGTGCTGCTATTACCCACTCCCAGATGGGGGGAAGCAACAGGACTGCCTCTCCTTCCATCTCCTCTTGGCCCAGGTGGAACACAGCAGGACAGTTGGCCCCCACAGCAGCCCTGAGAGCCCCCCATGGTCATGTCACAAGGGTCCCTCCTCACCCCCGAGCCCATGGCAGAGCAGGGCTGCTCTCCCAGTCCACACTCCATCCAGTGGCCAGCTGCTCTCCACTGCTGGCACTGCCATTTGCACCCTTTCCACCTCCACGCCCTTATGAGCATCCATGATGCTCCTCAGCCTGTGACCACAAGATTACATGGAAAAATGCCAGCACTGCTCTCTTCCTCAGCGCTAGGATCCCCTGTGAAACACTGACCTAGATCAACCCTGTCCTGTGCATGAGCTCGGGCTGTGCTGCTGTGGCTGTCGGGCACAGTGAGCCCTACTCAGGTACCCCCCCCCTTCAGGATTTTACTTTCCAACTAAACAGTCCTCACACCTCGTCAGGTAGAAATCCAGACCCCGTCTGGCTAACACAGCTGGTGCCACAGTGCCCAGCACCTGCCGTCCACCCCTCTGTTGGGTTTCTCCCCCTCCATCCCAGCCCCTCCGGTTGCCGAAGGCGATCAGTGGCAGCTGAAGTGCAAAGAAGCCGACACTGTGAGCCGTGGCTTTCGCACTCAGTGCCCTCCAGCTTCTTCGCTCCCAAAGTCATCGGAGCAGAAATGCCTGCACACACAGCACCTCTCCAAAAGAGAGATGCTGGCACTAGGATCTGGTAATTGCGAGCACGTCAAGAACGAGAGATGTCCTAATACTCACTAAGCTCCAATCTTAATCTTGTTTGTTGCTGATAAGTTTCAGAGAAATCGGGCCGATGTGTTGAAAGGAGGTAAAATAAAGAGTTTCAAGAGGAGGCTGAAGTCTCTTCAGAAAACTGAAGAGAAATAATCTTCAAAGGTTCCCACGAGGCTGCATGCCCAGCCTGGAAAAGCGGAACAGATAAACACTAAGAACAGCAGTGGGAGCCTTGCTGGAGTTGTTTATTAGTCTGGTATTTTGTGGGAGGAGACAGAAGAGTTAAGGCTGGAATATCAGAAACTCAGCAGCCAGGGCTTGACCCCTTCCCCGGGAACTGCATCCCTGGGGTCGCTGCTGCCCGGCAGGCTCATGTCCCTGAGGCAAAGCCCAGTTCCTGTTTCCCCACCAGGCTGGGACCAGCAGCACAGGAGGGGCTCAATGCTTTCCCCTGGGTGAGACCCCCAGGTGGGTCTGTGGTCCCTTCCCACTGCCCCAGCTATGAGTGGGATGCAGCCAGGTGGAAAGAGCTGCAAAGAAACAACCTGTTCTGGGGGGATGGAAGGAGTTGTCTCAGGCAGGTGGTCTCTGCCTACGTCCAGACAGGGCGTTTGCTGCCCATCATCCCAGGCTCTCAGGGCAAGGAGCCGGGGCAGTGCAGCACTCTGCTCCCACCACCTTGCCTGGGGCTGCCTCACTCCTCCCGCATCCCATTGCCTTGCAGCATCCTTGCAGACAGCCTTGTGCCAACATCCTCTCACCCTTGCACCTCATCCTCTCCCCTCTCCTTTTATCCTTCCCTGAGGCCTGGGGAGTTCCTGCAGTGGAAGTTGCTTCTAGACTATGTACTTGTCACTGCCTGTCAAGCTGCTGCTGAATCCCTTCCTCTGCTCACAGGTACTTTTAGCCTCTCTGACAGCCCAAGGCAACTCGTGTTGCCATAAAATAAGGCCCTGCTATGAAAGGTGCTGCCCTTTCTCCTTGCAAAAGTGCATGTGCATGGAAGGAAAAGACCAGGGATCATCTCTGGCATACTCCAAGTGCACCCCAACGTGGCACACCAAGCATGCACACCTTTGTCCCACGCACTGCAGAGGGACATGCCCAGCCCAAGTGTTCACAGAAGGGGTCGTGGTGCAGAGACGTAGGTAAGCTGAACCAGATCGTGTATGTGGAAGCAAGGTGGGACCTAATGGGGGTCTCATGAAGTGGGGGCAGTCTGTCTGCAGGCTCTTGGCTAGAGCCTGCAGCAGGGGGGCAAAGCACCAACTCTCCAGGCAGCTCTGCCAGCTTCAGGCTTTGCAGCAAATTTTGCCTTTGTCATTGCCCATGTGTTTGGTGGACAGGGGACTCCTGTCTTCTAGGAGGCTGTTAGAAAATGCCTTTCAAGAGCAGTCAAATTCACTAAAAAAAAAAAGCAAGCCATAATTACACCCACACAGCTCTCCACACTGCGCTACGCTTCACCCCCCTGTCAGAAATGCACTCGCACCGATAGAGTGGATATGTTGATTAAAAGTCCCCCAAAATTAATAGATCAAGAGAAATCTGCCATACCCCTGCAGCAAGGGTGAAGTGCTTTTTAATTAAGGACAAAGAGATGCAAATGTCCTGAATCATCACAAGCAAATAGCAAAATAGCACCTGTCAGAATATTAAAAACAAGCATTCAGCATTCCCTTGTGATCAGCTCGAAAGAGACCTTGAGTTAAAAAAAAAAATAGAAATTCCACTGAGAGTTGAAAAATATAATAAGCTGAGAATGAGCGAAGAAAATGGCTTGATAAAAACAAGCAAGTGGTACTTGCTGGTGATTTTGGTGTGGGAATGTGTCAGAAGGGTCCGGAGCATCCCTTGCCCCAGCACAGCCTGGACCGGACCGCTTGGAGACCGGCACAAACACCTGCCCTCTGGGATGGCACAAGGCTCTGTTGACGCACCCAGCCTGCCTGCAGACTCCTTCCCATCAGTGGCAAAGCCCCGCTCCTCCTAGGAGCAAGATTCCTGCCACGACCCTACAAAGCCCGTAATCATGAGCACTCAAATAACCTCAGTCAGCTGGGAATAAATGACTTAATGCACACTGAAGTGCTTTGCTGGAGGATCAGCCTTGGGGTCTGCTCCGTGCCGATCCCCTTGCCCGTGTCAGACCTGCCCATGCCAAAGGAGAGGGGATTTAAGTCCTTCTGGGTAATGAAGGTGACAGGGCTGCATTTCAGAGCCATGCGACAAGACTCTGTAAGCCGTTCTCCTCCTCGCTGTGCATCCATTTGCAAGGCAGCCCAGGAATGTGCAGGAAGGGTCCTGTATGTGTCCAGAGCCTTTATTAGGATTGATTACAGGGGAAACCAGATGGAAAGCATGCCTGGCTACCGGTGCTGCAGGGGAGAGAAGGCCAGAAGTCTCAGGCTGATCAGGGCAGACAATCATTTTCACAGAATAAACAGGGAGGTTTGGGGAATTCTTCTGCATTTTGGATGTTTTCATTACTATGGTTTCTTGTTTTCATCTAAACCCATTTGAATTCAGGTTAAAAACACAGGCATGGGGGGACATGGTGCTAGGAGCCCTGTGCGTGCAACCTCCTCCCTGGCCTCCAGCTGCTGGGCTGCACCTCAAAACAGTGGCCTGGAGCACCCCCCAGCTTAATGGCACAGCTGAGACCACTGCTGTCCCCATCACTGTACCAGAGCCAGAGGGGGATGAGGGCTGGGAAAGGCAATGAAAGGAGCAAGTGTTGGGAAGCACGGCGAGAGCCAGGGCAGCCCAGAAGCGGTGACAAAGGGTCGGGGCTGCGAAAGGAAGGCAGAGCGAAAGGGAAATGCCTGGAATAATAAGTGACGGACGGATGCCTTTGAAGGGGACTCGGATATCTTGGGTCTCCCGCCTGACCTATTTAAAACTAGCGTAATCTGATGAAGGAGCATCCTCCGGCTCTCTAGATAAATGTCGCTCCTCTTTATTTAAATCCCTTCTCTCTGCCACCCAGGGATAGGACTGTGGCCGACAACTGGGCACAAGGCACTGTACGTATTCTGTAGGTCCCAGAGTCCTGCAGAAGGGCCCCCTCCCTGCCCGGGGAGGGCCGGGGAGCCCAGGGAGGCTGCTGGGTTCTTTTCCCCTGAGAACGGGCCATGCAGCGGCAGAGGCACAGAGCCCAGAGGGACAGCGCTGGCATTGCACCGTTTTCTAGCAGTCTATGAACCGGAGCAAAACTGTGCTCCATGGGACGTTGCCTACAAGGGAATTACGGGATGCACTGCTGTCAGGTGCAGCCATTCCCCATATAAGCTGCAGAAAACTGCACATCAGGGCCCAAAAGTCAGGAGTCTCCCATTAGCTCCTTGTATATGCGCGATTTGCAGTCAAAGATTTTTCGTTTTGAATGAACCACAAATCTGGTGCAGAGCAGAGTCCCGAGGCATCTAAACAATTGGAAAATTTAGGCGGAATTTGGCAAATAGTTTAAGTAAGGAAAAACCCAAACAAAATCACAATCCAAGAAAAAACAGCTGCAATCAAAGCACTTTTTCAACCTGTTCTGAGATAAAATGTTTGGCTTAAGAATGCCAAAATGTTTCATTGATTTATTTTCTAAATTAAATGCTTCAAGTTTTTCTGTTTCAGCACGCCATTGTTCATTTAAAACTCATTTTTTAAAAAAATAAAAAGGGTAGAAAACCACTGTTTGCGTTTGAATAACATACTGAGATGACGATGAATTTTTTTTCACTTTTCCTGTTTCACTGGAAAATCATATTAAAAAAAAGAAGGCGTTTTGATTCAATCTGAACCAAATTTAATCCATTCCTCACTCTGCTCCAGAGCAATTTCCATATCTGCAATGTGTATTCCCTGGAGAGCTGCTCTTGCTGCAGCCCAGTCCGTACACACTCTTGCTGTGCACAGCTGAAGCCGGCAAGAAGGGGATGTTCAAGCAACACTTGGCCAGTTTTGCTCAACCGTCTCAGCAGCGACCAGGTGCCCAGCACAGGGTCAGCTTCATCAGAGACATAGTAACCATCAGTGGTAAAACTCCAGCAGAAATTGAGACCTGTAGGCAGTGAGATGGCCGTGAGCAGAGCGAGGAGAGAGGACAGCCTGGCCCCGCTCCTGTGGGAAGCCCAGCAGCAGCTCATCCCTAGCTGAGATGAGAACACTGCTGTCCCCAGGCAAGTGTGGCTGCCACCACCCTGGGCTATTGGGCTATTGCCAGGGATGCATCTCTGCTCTTGTCCTTCCTGAAAGAACTATAAAGCCAGGACATGCCAGACGCTTCTAGAACTCCAGGTCTTCCCATTGCCATGTGGGGAGCAAGGAGAGTTTGGTGAGAATTCCCAGCAGATCAGAGTAAGACTCATAACACTCATTTATCAAGGGCTTTTGGACATAAAATTTCCAGCTCACAGACTTTGGGACTATATGAGCTATTTACTAACCTTCATATGCTTTGTTCAACTTCCTCGCTTTGGTGGCAAAACCGTATGTGGGGTAGAAAGGAAAAACAATTAAATTAAAAACCAAGTCATTACAGAAAGCTAGCAAGCTGCACGTCTCAGTACCACCATCAGAATTAGATGAGTTTGTTCCCTTTGTGGAGATGGGCCCCGTTAATTTTCTTGGCAGGATCTCCCATCTTAAAGCAACACGGCAAATGTTTGCTTTGACTTTTCGACAGTGTTTGTGAACCCTGGGAAGCTTGAGGGGAAAAAAAAAAAAAGATAAATTCTCTTAATCTGAAATGCTATACACGTTAATTTTTGCAAAGCTCAAATTTAGGGTCAAATTTGAACTGACAGAGTCTCCTTGAAGGAGAAGGAGGGGCAGAAGATAATATTTGGTGAAGAGAAAGATGAGAGAGGCAAAGTGGATTTTTTTTAAGCTTGCAGGGAGATACTAAGCTCAATAATCAGACAAGAAAGGCAACGAGCAGCTATCAAAGCAGCAGCAGTTTTAAGAGCTATACTCGTCTGAAAGCGACTTTTAGTTCTTGTGAAAACTGCCGCCTTAACAGCTGTCCCAATTAGAGCCAGCCGGAAATTTCCCAATAAACTAACACTTTTGTCAGAAAATAATTTGCTGAGTCTGGAATGCTCCAAGTTGGCTGAACTTTTGTTGAATCCAAAAGCAGGGCTCCAACTGGGTCCGGCACTCAGCTGCCAGGTTTGTGCTACAAGCGGCAGCGCTGACAGAAAAGTCAATTTTGCTGAGCAGCTGCAGGCACCAGGAAGCGCTGGTTCCCGTAATGTATGTTTCGGATTTGGTTTGAGTTGGAAAAAAAAAGATAAAAAAGCAACTGAGTTCCTTATGAACTTGAGCCAGATGAATTTGCTCATGCCATGATCCCAGATGCCTGACTCATTTTAGGATCTGGTGGATGGATCTGTGAGAAAAAGAAACAACCCCAAAGTGCTGTAGAGAGGCCAATGCTGGAAGTGGCTCCTGCCAGGAGAGATGACTCATGGCTATGCCCATGTCTTCGTGACCCCGAGGCCTCCAGGTCTCCCAGGGTCTCTTCTTTCCTGGGGTGGTCCTAGTAGAAACATCCTGACATAACCTTCCCTACTTTTTTTTATTTTTTAAGTATAGCAAAAGCAATGACTACAGTTGTTAGGTTTTTTTCAGCTACGTCTTTGAACACTGATGTGTTACCATTGGATATGTCACTGGGTTTGTCCCAGCTGCCTCACTGCATCAGAAACTTATTAAAAGCAGGAAAAAGTCAATAAGACTTAGTCTAGGAGACCCTGTGCAAAGCTTCGCATGAGCATGGAGAGATTTTAGCTAGCTGTATTTAAATTGTATTTTTTCAAAAAAAGTCACCAGGCAGGACAGCCCAGACACCCCCCAACCACCCTCCAAGGCTCCAAAGCAGCTGCTGGGGCCAGAGGAGTCCCCAGGCCAAAGCAGAGCTGTGTTTGCAGGGGAAAAAAAGCTGTTAATGCTCCGTGTGCCTCCTGACCAGCAGGGAAAAGCCTTTCTGTGAGTGGTGATAATTAATTACTAATGGTAATTAACCTACAACAGTGGCACTCAGAAACTAGAGCAGATGCACACATCCCATCATGTGCAGCTCTGAATGAAAACAGAGCCCCTGTCCCAAAGGGATTTATTTTTAAAAATGCCTAGAAACCATGACTGACACAGCTGGAGCTTTTCCCCACGTGAGTGCTCCTCCAGGCAGTTCGCAGGGCACAGAGAGTCACCAGTCCTGTCTGGTGTCCATCACTTGCTGGCACCATCACCGTGCAGGCACAGGACCAATGCTGCCCATCGTGCTGCTGGTGACACCAACTAAAATGCAGGGGTATGGGGCTGGAGCTTGAAATCATCTCCCTTTGGTCCACAAAGAGATGCTAAGGGCATCCTGAGCAAGGGCCCTCTGAAGCTAGAAAAAAAAGCATCTCCCGTGTTCTCCATTTCATCTTGTAAGCTGTGAGATCCCACCCCTCTCACTGCCTATCCCTGCTGACAGCCGTGCTTCCTACGGAGCAAACGGGCTTGAAACTCCATGATTGAAGTAATTTGCATTGATTTCCATGGCCTGGTTTCTCTGCCTGGATTCTACTCGTCCCTGTAGCCACCCTGCCCCTTTGGAGCAGGAGCACCAGTGCCTTGCCTATTTGGGGTTTTGTTGTATCCTTGTTTCCTTCCCAGAGAAAGAAAACAAAACTTTGGTGCTGGACACCCGTGTTTACCTGCAGGTTTAGCAGCATGTGCACCGAGCTGCTTTTGCTTAACCCAGTCTCCAGGTGGAGGCGGATGTTTTCCTGCACTCCGTTTCCCGGCCAGCTTTCCCATCTCTGCTCCCTTGCAGGTCACAGCAGCAGCTCTCCTGTCCCGCTCGCTCGGCAGCCCCTCTTCATGCCCCCTAACCAGCTGGCCCCTCAAAAGCTCTCAGACAGAGAACTCAAGTCCTCAAATGGCCTTTGCCATAAGGCAGTTGCTGTGGTGGGCGGTAGCCAGTGTCCCCAGCCTAGTCACTCCCGAGGGGGCTTCTTCTGCTCTGTCCTGCTCAGAAAAGGACTGTAACAGCATCTCTCACTCTGGGAGAAAAGAGGGTCTCCATGGCAGCTAGGAACAGCACTAGCATGACAGTAAGACTGTGCAAGAAACTTGATTTTTTTTTTTTCTTAGAGAAAATGCTTCTATTTTTGACAAAAGGCCTTTCTGAGGTATGAAATCTCTTATGAAACTTCTCCCACATCAGTGCTTTACATAAAGTATTTTGCCGTGGTTGTGTTATTCATTGCACACATTTCACACCAGCGTGAACTAGTTTATCTCCAGAGAGCAGAAGCCGGAGCCTGGCTGCGGCACAGGGCATCCTGCAAGCCGCATCCTCAGCAGGTCATCTTGTCGCAGCCATGTCTGTCACAAACACCACTTCAGCCTGGTGCGACTCCTCTGAACAGGGCAGAGCCACACTACAGAGCAAGAGACGGGTCTCACCAGCGTGAAATCACCTTTAGTCGTGCAGGAGGAGAGTGTAAATGGACCAGGAAACATCTCACAGGTGCTCCTCAAGTCAAAGTCTCTGCCCGCGGGAGCTGCAAAGGTGAACGGCATTATGCTGGCATGCTCCTGAAGAGCTGTGGCCCTAGAGCACGTGGGGAAGAAGGCCAGCTACATCCTCATCCCCCATAAGGATTAACAGGGTGAAGAGTCCATTTTTCTTTTTTTTTTTCTCTTCTTTTTTTCTCTCAGAGCTTGAGATGTCAGGGCTGATAGCAGATAGTTTGTTTCACAGCAAATGTACAGCAGTAGGTCAGGGGAAAAAGTGAAAATGCCACCTTTGAGGGGAATTATTAGATCATTAAAATGTCACAGTAGTACCTTGGGAAGCCAACCAGAGATTCCAGCTGCAGTTTCTGGCTCCCTTTGCTAGGAAAAATAACTAACACGTGCCAAGTGAGACCAGGACTTTCTTTTCTAAAGAGATTACTATTTTTTTTTGTGTGTCACCACTCTGCCAGCAACAGAGTTGTGATCTCATTTTCCATTGCCACAAAGTCTGATTTTAGGGGAGTAAAAGCTTTCCTCCAAGCCTGGACTAAAAGATAAAAGGTGTGCTCTGGAGACAGATGCACAGAAAGGAAACCTATACACCACCCCACCTCCCATCACATCTGATGAACATTAAATTAATGGCAGTGCTATGCTAAGGTTATTTCCTTTTCTAGCTTTTCACTCTCAGTGCATTTTTTCCAGCAATGATTTGACTCTGTGGGTCTTCGTTTCTGCTCCCCCATCCACACTGCTATTGCTCACCATCTGAGTGCCCTAGAGATTGCCAGACCCTCCTACCATCATGTGAAGAAACATCATCCATTGGAAAATACTGTGGTCTAGGGCTATTTGCAGCTCTGAAGCTGTCTTGGTTGGAGCCTGCAGGAGATTTCTCAGTGCTCAGCTCCCCAGCTGTGTAATGGAAGAAATAATCCTTATCTTTAGCATGTGCCCTTAGCGCTGAGGAACACTGCACTATCATAACCACTGAACTTCTTAGAAATTTTCTTTCCAAGTACATATGGAAGGAGATCTGCACAGTAAAAGCACATTTCAGAAGAGGCCACAGTAGGTAAAGCCAAGTCTTCACTGTGCTGCTTGTCCCATCTCCCAGAGGAGATGCTAAGGAAAGGGGCAGGTATACAGACAGTACCTCCCTTTCCTGACCCCTCTGCCTTGACAGGGCTGGGAATTGCTTCCCACACCATCTCAGGATGGAGAAGCGGAGCTAAAAAACACTGACTACTGCCAGGCTACCTTATCTAGGTATCCAGTCACAGGACAGCTGATGGCAGCAGCTGTCACCACTCCTGGCTTTTCTCCGCATATCTCTCCTTCTGCTTTCCCTCCAGAGGACAAGCTCCACAGCCAGCCCAAACCTTCCCAAAACTCACAGCACTCAAGCCCTCAAAGTGGTGACACCTTTGTCCCGCCCCGCCCCCCCCCCCCCCTCCAGCACCATGCCTCAGTGCTTAACTGTTCTAGTAGTTTTTCAAAGACTTCATTTGTCTTCTGCCATAATTCAAGTCTTTGTTCCATGCCATGGTGTGGAGGGAATAAAGTGGAGTGAGGACAATGAAAAATCAGACACCGAGGGGCAGATGACACCTTCCCTTTGACCACACACACAAGGAAAATCAAATCTACCTGGGTTTTTGTTTGTCAACACCAATCTGGTCCAGACAAGATAAAAACCACAAATGCATGGGGCTGGGGTGCAAAGAATGGGAAGGGAGCACACTATTGTGGCTGGCTGAATGGTTTGACTGCTGGCGAAGCAAAGCCTTTTGTCCACTGATTTTTTTTCCTTGCAATTTACTTTATTGGTTACCTTTTGTGTTTTGCCTCTCTCTCCCCAAGTATCTTATTACTCCGTTTGGAGGATATGTCCAGAAGTTTAGGGCTGGCCAGGAAAATGTAATTCAAAGCAAGGGCTTCGGTGATCGGAACCCCCACTTCTACAGGGGACATTAGCTCTGCACTGGAGTCTGACTGCATCACTTGAATTCGCCCTGGCAAATTTTTAACTCTTTGCCTCATACTTTTGATGAGCCATTTTCAGCCTGTCAGGTGTGGATTAACTGTTGGGTTCATCTGTCTGCAAGGTGATCTCTGTGCCGCAGGGTGAGCCAGAGAAGCCCCAGCTAGTCCTTCCCAGTCTTTGATTGGATGATGGGATGATTTTTTAATCAGAAGAATCACAGACGGCAAATAAATGAAAAGTTTCAGAAGAAAAAATTAATATTTATTTATGCTAAAATTCACTGTCCCTTTTGTTTGCAACATATCTGCACATCAGGGAGATTGTGATTGTTTTGAACTTCTCTGACCAGCTCCAGCCCTAAGCACAGGAAATAAGCTAGGAAGGTTTGGAGTCATGTCACACAAGCAGGTTCAAGACAGGGGGACACCTAAGAACCAGAATATATCCACAACTGAGGCTTTGATTCTCCAATCCTCCTGGTGTTTACAAGGAGGAGCAGAGAGGGATTGTTTAACTTTGAAACTCCAAAATGGCCTTGATGCCCACAAAGGTTTTACAGAGTGCTTGAAACACAGCAGGAGCCAGGGATTAAGCTCTAAATCCATGTTTTGTCCCTGAAAAGCTGTCCTGATCACTAATAAAGTGTACTCCGTGCTCTCAAGAAACGTTTACCTACATCATTAAAACTCCCTGCTATTGCTGGGCATGACTGGCAGTCAGCAGCTGGGAGCAAAACCCCGGAAGCCCTTCAGCCTGAGCTTGAAGTGCCCCTGCTGAGCGGAGCGAAGACAGGGTCGGAATAGCGAGGAGGTGCTGACGGGGACGGAGGTGCCTCATCAGAACTGTGACAGCATCATTAGCAGCCCGAGCCAGAAGAGAAGGGAAGGTGGGGTCGGGGCAGAGGGCCACTGCCGGCACTGCAGAGGGAGGCTCGGAGACAGCATCTCCAGGCACCACTGCTGTCCTCACGTAGCTCTCATCTGTCCCCCATTTACGTAAGCCTCATTTACCTCAAATGCTGCAAACAAAGGAAAGAGCTGCAGCATGACAATACTCATTCAACTGGCTCCTGCAAAATGCAGCATTTTGTAAAACAGGCTCTGCTCATCCATAGTCCCTTCCAGAAGGTGAGGAGCCCTCAAGCACAACAGGTTGTGACTCTGCAGCCTGTAAGACCAAGGGTGAACACTCCCTAGAGGGGAGGGCTATCATCAACTCCTGCTATTGAAACTATGGTTTGGAAGGGACCTTCAAGATCATCTAGTTCCAAACCCCCTGCCATGGACAGAGACACCTTCCACTAGATCAGGTTGCTCAAAGCCCCATCCAACCTGGCTTTGAACACTTGCAGGGATGGGGCAGCCACAACTTCTCTGGGCAACCTGTTCCAGTGTTTCACCACCCTTATTGTAAAAAATGTCTTCCTTAGATCTAATCTAAATCTGCCCTCTTTCAGTTTAAAGCCATTGCCCCTTGTCCTATCACTACATGCCCTTGTAAAAAGTCCCTCTCCAGCTTTCTTGTAGGCCCCCTTTAAGTACTGGAAGGCTGCTATAAGATCTCTCCAGAGCCTTCTCTTCTCCAGGCTGAACCACCCCAACTCTCTCAGCCTGTGTTCATAGGAGAAGTGCTCCAGCTCCTCTTTGTGGCCCTCCTCTGGACCCACTCCAGTTGCAGTCCTTTCAGGCAGTAGGAAAGCAATGGAGCAAGGGGACTGAGCCTGTACGCCACATGAGAAGTCCTAGGCTGAGGTTTCCCAGGCTGATGTGGACCCATTTTTTGAAATGCTGTCCTAGAAACCATCCTCTGGCATTCTGCTGCAGGAGCGCTGCACATCCCACTGGCCATGGGGAGATCCTGGCACATGGGCACAGGAACTTGGGGGCTCTGCTTGGAGGAAACATCACCAAAGGCACTCCAAAAAACCCTGAGTCAGGCACCGAGCAGCAGGGACAAAGCTGAATAGAACTGGACTAGAATCATGTTAATCGTGCCTCTTAGGGCGTGGGCCACATGTACACCATGCTGCAGCTCCCCTGTACTCAGCTTTTGCTCAGGAGCTGCTGTACTCAGAGGCACAGGCAGAAGGAAACATGCTGCACTTTGTCTGCCAAGGTCAGCACAGCTCGTCCCAGTCAGATTACTGGTTATGCAGATCCCTTGGCTCCCTCAGCCCCCAGAACTGTGACTGAGGTACTTAAGATGGGATATAGTGCCTAAATTCCAAATGACAGACAGGGATAAAGAGTTCACTTTCTCTTCTGATGCAAGCACACAAGGAGACATGAAATGGAAGGGGAAAATCATAGCCCTCAAACCTAAATGGAGTGGTTCTTTATACCACAATTAAACCAGGAAACTCCTTTCTGGAGGGTGTTGCAGACACAGTTATATGAGTTCAAGAAGCAGCTGGGCCAACTCACAGAACAACAACAATAATCCATCAAAAGTTATTAGAATATTTTCAGTTGGAAGGGGCCTCAAATGATCTTGTAGTCCAGCCCACTTCAGGGCTCACCAAAAGTTAAAGCAAATTACTAAGGGCATTGTCCAAATGCCTCTTAACCACTGACAGGCTTGGGCCATCGACCACCTCTCTAGGAAGATTGTTCCAGTGTTTGACCATGCTTTCAGTAAAGAAATGCTTCCTAATGTCCAGTCTAAACCTCCTCTGGTATAGCTTTGAACCATTCCCACACATCCTATCACTGGGTACCAGAGAGAAGAGATCAGCACCTTCCTCTCTGCTTGCTCTCCTCAGGAAGCTGTGGAGAGCAGTGAGGTCACACCTCAGCCTCCTTAACACAAGGATAAGGTAAGATAATTAAATATAAGGATGTGGCTTATACAGGCAAGTCCCTGAGCACAGATTTCTGGAGGCTGGGAGAACATCCTGATGAAGCTCTGCAAGATGCATGAGAGTGAAGGAGAGCCTAAGATTATAGGAAGCATCTGCTGTTTGACTGCTATCAGAAACCAGACACTGTTTAGACAAGGCTTTGGGCTCTCCCAGTATAGCAGCTCCTCTGTACCTGCAAACTGTGAGCCCAGCAAACACTTGAACTAACGCTGGGCTAATTTTAGGAATACCTGCCTTTTCTTCCACACATAGTTGGGCAATATTTTCTTTAAATAAATGCAATTTCTAGGCATCCAAAGTGATGCAAAAATTCAGGTCAAATTCCCTGAATAGCTTCTGCCACCAAAAAAAGCAACAAATGCTCTGAAGGGTTGATCAAATCACATGGAGAAGGGTTGGAATCCTTCAGAAACACTCCTTTCTTGCTATTTCCAAAATGCTTCTATTTCAGGCACTTCCCATATACACCATGGACAGGCTTCTTGCAAGCCCAAAGCAGCACAGACCCAATTCATTGCTCTCCCCCAGGGTTACATCCCCCGCAGAGCTCCCCCCTCACCACCGTGCTCCATCCTGCCATGGGAACCTGCTCTTGCTCTGCCAGGGCTGGTGCAATTCACAGGAGAACACCCATGGGGCTGGAGCAGGACCCTGTGCAGGCACAGGACAGTGCCAGCTCTGGCACAGCCCCTGCACTGGCTGCAGCCCTCTCCAGCCTGCAGGACCCAGAGACTCCTTTGCTCCAGCCATGTCCTAAATGGTCTCCACATGTGTGCTGGGTTATGTGAAAGGGTTCTGGCAGCGGGAGAGGGGCTGCACCCCCTGTCCCTTCCCAGACTCCAACAGCGGTCGGGTCACTCTCTGCCCAGTCAGACCCCCATCCTCTCAGCCCAGGCAAGCCAGCAGCGCCTCTGCCGATGCCCCATTTAAGTTGGGACAAAGGAGCCGGAAACGCGCGCGGGAGAGCCTGCGGTGGGCAGAGACGCTGAGCCTGAGGGAGGCCGTGGGGAGTGGGACTCACAGTGAAGGAGAGATGCATCTAAAGTCCATGGAAAAGCCCACGCCGGAGCAGGTGGCAATTTCCTAAGGATCTGTGACTCTGTGGTAAAAGCCCACGCTGAAGCAATCTGATGGATAAGGATTGCATCCTCCGGGAAGGACTCATGTTGGAGAAGTCTGTGGACTCTCCCGTGAGGAGGGGATCCACTGGAGCAGGGAAAGAGTGTCAGGAGTCCTCCTTTGGGAAAGGAGCGGCAGAAACAACATGGAACGTATCTTGGCTTCCAGAGTATTTTGACTAATGCAGTACGCAGCCCCCATTCCTGTCCCCTTCTGCCGCTGGGGAGGAGGCAGAGCCAGGAAGAGAGGAAAGGCAGGAAGGGGGTAGGTGTTGTTTTTAAGATCTGTCTTTATTTCTTGTTATCCTCTCAAGTAATTGTTAATAAACTGAATTGATTTTATCCCCAAACCAAGTCCGTTTTGCCTGGGCCAGGGTCAGTGGGTGCTCCCTCCCTGTTCCTTTCTCACCCTCAGCCTTTTGTTACACTTTTCTCCTCTCCACCCCACTGAGGGAGCAGTGAGTGGTACCTTAGCTGCCAGCTGGGTTGAACCATGACAACATGGTACCTCTGCTTCCTGCAGCAGTGAGGCCCAGCCAGCTTGTACCTGGGCTGTTGATTTCTACCAGCCCACCTGGTTTTCATCTCACCATCCTCCTCCCTCCCCAAGCCACCAGTTGCAGCTGGGCTGAAACAGCTTCCTTTCCCACATGCCTTGAAGAAAACTACATTCTCTATGCCAGAGTTAAAGTGCCAAAGGATTCTTTTAGCTTTAGAGGAAAGTTTCCCCCAGATAGCCACCCCATTCCAGGCAAAGAAAGAGACTCAGCATTTCAGGGAGGTACTGGTTATGCCGAAGAGGGTGTGGATAAACACTGCAACCCAGATCCTTTTTGTTTTCACACCATGGTCTGGCCAGACAACTTCACTTGCAGATCCTTGGATCCCCTTGGGGAATATTTAGGGGCCACAGAATCAAAGACCCCTGACCAAAGTGTTGGCTGGATCCAGATGCCAAATGTCGACTTTTGCCTTTTGTGGCCTGCCTTTGGGTTCAGGCTGATTTTCACTTTGAAAAGAAGTCAGCCCTATACAGCTTTTGCTGAGTTTACACAGCATCTCCAAACTGAGAATCTCTCTTCAAAAGGCCAGGGCTTTCCAGCTGGAGACATCTCCCTGCAACCCCAATTCAGACCACCTCATACCCAGAGAGGGTAACATCATCCCAGTCTGATTTTCAGAGAAGTTATAAGCATTCATAATCATATCTCCAGATAAGCGTGTAAATATCTAGGTCTGAGTGAGTATCTTGGCTTCCAGAGTATTTTGACTAATGCAGTACACGTTGACAGATGGGCTCATTGATTCAGACTGGGTAAAACACAGCACACTTGTGGGGGATACAGTTAGAACTAATTTCATAGATTTCATAGATTTCTAGGTTGGAAAAGACCTTAGAGATCATCGAGTCCAGCCATCCCTAATCCCCATTAAACCATATCCCCAAGTAGATCATCCACCCTATTCTTAAACACATCCAGGGATGGGCAGCCTATTCCAGTGGCTGACAATCCTTTCAGAGAAGAAATACTTCCTAACATCCAACCTGAATCTCCCCTGCCTAAGCTTATACCCATTTCCTCTTGTTCTATCACCCAACACTAATGTAAAGAGCCCTTCCCCCACCTCCCCACCATCCCTTCTCAAGTATTTGTAGGCTGTAATCAGGTCTCCCCTCAGCCTCCTCTTCTCCAGGCAAAACAGCCCAACTCCCTCAGCCGCTCCTCATAAGTTTTATTTTCCAGCCCCTTGACCAGTTTAGTCGCCCTTCTTTGGACTCGCTCCAGGAGCTCAATATCTCTCTTAAAGCGAGGGGCCCAAAACTGGACACAATATTCCAGGTGCGGCCTCACCAGTGCCGAGTACAGGGGCAGGATCACTTCCCTATTCCTGCTGGTCGCACTATTCTTGATACACGCCAGTATCCCATTGGCCTTTTTGGCCACCTGGGCACACTGCTGGCTCATATCAAGCCGGTAGTCAACCAAGACCCCCAGGTCCTTCTCCGCCAGGCAGCTCTCCAGCCACTCTTCCCCGAGCCTATAGCGATGCTTGGGGTTTTTATACCCCAAGTGAAGGACTCTGCCCTTGGCCTTATTAAAGCTCATGCCATTGGCCTCAGCCCAACGATCCAGTCTGTTCAAATCCCTCTGAAGGGCCTCCCTACCCTCGAGCAGATCGACACAGCCTCCCAGCTTGGTGTCGTCCGCAAATTTACTGAGGGTACATTCAATCCCCTCATCCAGGTCATTGAGAAAGATGTTAAACAGAACTGGACCCAGCACTGAGCCCTGGGGAACCCCACTGGTGACCGGCCTCCAGCCGGATTTAGCCCCATTTACCACCACTCTTTGCGCCCGGCCATCCAGCCAGTTTTTAACCCAAAGGAGGGTGTGCCTATCCAGGCCAGCAGTTACCCGTTTCTCAACCAGAACACTATGAGAAACTGTATCAAAGGCTTTACTGAGGTCAAGGAAAACTACATCCACAGCCCTTCCCTTGTCAACCAGGCGGGTCACCCTGTCATAGAAGGTGATCAGCTTTGATTGGCAAGACCTGCCTTTCATAAACCCATGTTGACTGGGCCTAATCACCCGGTTAACCTGTATGTGCTCATTAATAGCACTCAAGATAACCTGTTCCATGACTTTGCCCATCACCAAGGTCAGGCTGACAGGCCTGTAGTTCCCCGGATCCTCCTTCCGCCCTTTTTTGTAAATGGGGGTAACATCCGCCAGCCTCCAGTCCAGCGGAACCTCCCCAGTGAGCCAAGACTGCCCAAAGATAATGGACAGGGGTTTGGCAATGACATCCGCCAGCTCTCTCAGGACTCTCGGGTGGATACCATCAGGCCCCATAGACTTGTGGGCATCCAGCCGAAGGAGCAGATCCTTGACCCTTTCCTCTTGGATCACAGGAGCTTCAATTTGCTCTCCCTCCCTGCACTCAGACACCCTAGGCCAGCTCACCTGGGAACTACTGACCTTATTATTAAAGACTGAGGCAAAGAAGGCATTAAAAATTGTTCCCATTGGATCTGCTACTGTTCATCTTCATACCTTGAAGATGAACCCCCGCACATAGATCTGCTTACTGGGCCAGCCCTGAGGGCCACTGGACTATTTCCCCTTTCAGGGAAAGGATCTCTTCTCTCCAGGGCTGAGTTTTGCAGAACAAAGCAGCATTAGCACATCCTGATTGTGTTTAACACCCATTCCTTTGTAGAGTGCTTCATGAAATCTTACGTTTTTCTAAAAGTATTTTCTTCAACTAAATTCCACTTCATTTTCTTCAGGCAATAAATGACTTTTGTTTACAAAGTACTTCAACAAGCCCTGAAATTTCATTTATGAAAAATGGGCCTCAGACTTCCGAGGCATTTGAAACCATGCTGAAATATGGCAATTTCAAGCACTTACCTGTCGTTTCCAGCAAGTCTCCAAATCAAAGGTTACCATGACAACAAATCCCAGTCTTGGTCCAGCAGAATGAATTGTTTTTATGTGACGTCATTATTAGCCAGGACTCAACAAAATTATGCAAATAAGATCCCCAGACAGCAGGACTGGAAAAAGCTCAAACAAGCAGCATAAATACTACACTCTAAACTTAGCAAAGGAAGGAAAATATCACCCAATTACCCAGCAATAATTCTTTAAAAATCATACTAAAAAGACTGACCTCCTCCCAGTACCCCTGCAGGGCTACAAAAGTAGACCAGGTGTGCCCTGTTACAAGTTAGACTTGATTTCTGCCCTGGGAGGTGGCACAGTTGCCCACACATCCCAGTGGACAGCAACAAGTGTTCCCAGTGGGGATGCTGGCTCCCCGCATGCTTCCAGGAACCCAGTTTGCATTATGCTGCCTACATAGAAACCTAAAGAGGGAGAGGAGTTGCTGCCTTGGGAGAAGTGCAGCTTCTCACCTTCTCAAGCTCCCCATGGCCATCACATGATGCTCCCAGGGCTCCTTCCTGCCAGCACCTGGAGCACCTTTACCCCAAAGAAAGGAACTCTGCGCATCTCTGCTCCTTTTGAAGGACATAACACCGCCATGTGATGACAGACCCCCACCTCAGGACTTCCCTTGCCCAGGACCACTTGCAGATCAACCTCCACATCTCCTCTGGGTCAGGGCCCTCACCAGGCCAGCTGGTTACAGATGCTTCCCTTTATAACCATGGTCAGGTGAACCCAGTCCTCTCCTCCCAATGAGGTTGTGAGTGAGGTCCTCCAATTCTAGTTGATTGAGGGTTCACACTTGAAAATGAGTGTATTCTAGTAGCAGCTGTTCTCCAGAGGAGGGAGAGGGAGTCACTCAGCAACAAGTTGCTATAGATGGTCCTTCAAACATAATAAATCCTCCTTATCAACCCTGTCTTGCTACCCCTCATAATTTAAGCAGGATGCAATAAGGCAGTATGAAAGCAAAGGCTAGCTTTATAGTCAAACTGGGGATTATAGTCTGGCATGGATATTCAAAGATTCACAATAGCGAAGAGAAATTGTAAGAGGAGCCTAAACAGCTTCCCTCGAATGCCAGGAGATGGGCTGATGAGTTATGGTCGTTTCAGGCACAGATCTGGGCTGATGTATAGCTGAGCTGGAGTCAGACTGGAGACTTACTGCTCCCAGGCTTCTTGAGCAAGTGTAAAACCCGCATGTGCTGAAAAAACCGTGCATTGACTTTAAAGAAGGTTTCTGTCTGTATTATATGCATTTTTATATCTTTTTTTTTTTTTTAAATCCAGATCACTGCATGCTTTTCCTTTTTTCTCTGAAAAACTCAGCAATGCTGTTTTGTCTCCTGTTCTCCCCCATTCCTTACAAAAGCCCAAGGACTACCTTTCCCCTTATAAACAACTTGCGACTCTGCGTAGAAGCTAGGAGCCTTCGCTTCTGCTTGCCTCATTACTGTAAGCTCTAGCCCAGACCAGTCCTTCCCAGGGCTACGTCTGAAGTTTACAGCACCACATATGACGGAAAGTTTGTAGGTCTGAAAGCTTGGCTTTTATTTTCCTAGCTGTGTTATCTGTGTAATAAAAAAATATTGCTTTTTCCTACCAGCCTTGCCTCACTTATGTCCTTAGACTATCACGGCTGCAATACCGCCTCTGCTGAAACCACTGCTGTCAATTCCTGGATCGCTATTTATCAGGGATCCCAAAGTGCTTTTATAAGATGCCTAATGCTCAGCTCGTTCCTGCACTTCACCCCTTCTGAAGAAAATCAGTCGGTGCTCGTTTTCAGAGACATTTTCTCTCTGCTAGCCAAAAGGGTGGCCATGGAGATTGGGGTGGCACAGTCCTGTTCAGCTCAGGGTCCGTGCCATCCCCGGGCTGGCTGACTCCCCTGTCCCACTCGAGTTCCCTGTGGCTGTGTCTTCCACCCCTCCACTGCAAAACACCCATTGTAGCCCTGCGGTGGGGAGGAAGGGAAGACCTGAATCCCACCTGCGGTACCCTCCTGTAGAGCAGGGACCATGGCAGTACATGGGGTAGACACCTGCTTTGTTGGTAACATTGCAGGGTTGTCTGAGAATGAGACCCAGGGAGCTCTGCAGTTCCCACACTGAAGATGTCTGCCCTGCCCTAGGGTCAGAGCAGGGCTGGAACGGGCTCCTTCTCCTGCTTCCCCTGACCAGGGGCTCAGAGAGGCATTCCCTGCTGCCATAGTGTGAGAAGCTTTGCTGAGGTTGACACCCACAATCACCGCTCCAGGCATATCACCTGTTCCCCTCTACAGCCCATCACTTGCTGCCTGCTTAGCAGTGGAGAAGAGGACAGCTTCATCCCTGTGAAGGACACTGAGGATCCACAGAAGGAGCTGAGTGTGTCTGTGGTGGGAAGCAGCCCTGCTTGCTGCTCTGGCTGCTGTTAACACAGCACCTGTCTGCTCAGCGTGGAAAGGGAAGGTGGTGGGGGCAGGCGGGAAGTGACAGCCACCTTTTCCCACCTCTGACGGCAGTGAGTGTGTGCTTGTGGTGGTGAAGCCTGGGATCCCCCATGCAGCCCACCAATGCGTGGGAGTGTAAGGGAGAATGAATCCTGGCAAGCCACAAATCTGCCAAGTGAGGATGTTCTCCATGGAGTGGGGTGACCACAAGCCATGTTGCTGCTGATGGATGTGTTTGTTCAGGAGGAATAGCGCTTTGCAGAAGAAAGCACTGTTTGCTTACAAGGCGGCCAGCACTGCAATGGTCCTGGGAAGCGCCCTGTGAACGGGAGGCATGCAGTGTTGGACCTACTCATCTTACAGGGTGAAGGAACCAGAGAAGAGAGTTCCTTCCACAGAGGGAACCCTACTTTGATGATGGGGTTTCTGATCCTATCACCCAAATGCATGAAAGCTAGCTTAGGGTTGGCTTTAGGGCATTCACCCCACCTCGTGTGGAGGTGGTTCACGGAAATGATTTCTGGAACAGCCACCCTATGAAGGCAGAAGAGGACCGCTGTGGTCCAGGGGACCCTCTCCTTCACAGGTGATGGGGCTGAGCTGTCCCCGCCGGCCATGTCACAGCCTGGCATAGGGGACACATTCATCTGCTCCCCAACATCTGGCACCTCAGTAGTCACACAGCAATGGTTCCCTCCCCCTGAGCACGGCTGTAGTATAAGCACCTAATAATAAAACCCAGCTACTGTGTTTCGAAGACACCTGTCAGCCGGAGCACTAAGTGCTGGAGTAATAAATACTTGCTCAGCTATGGCTCTGCTCTGCCAATCCTCCCGGCTCTGTCTGTTTTCATCAGTATGTCTTTTCTGTGGACACTGCAATTACACTCTGTTCCTCTTCAGGGCCCTTGTTCCAGGTTCAAATAGAGAAGTGATAATGCAGGGAAGCTTTTCACATCGCTGTTTATTTTTGTCTTCTGAGTCAGGAAGATCTTTTCAGGCTGGGGCCAACCCTGTGCAGTTGATTGAGAAAGGACTCGGGTGGGGGGGTGACAGGGTAAAGGGTGAAAACTTCAGGTTCCAGCTTTTATGGTTTAAAACAGTGGTGGGCTCCTTCCTTGCCTGTTCTTGCCAAGGTCACAAGCTCTGCTCCTTCCTCAGGAAGACATAAGTATGCAGCCTGTACTGCTAAGACCCATGGTAACTACCCATCTGCCACAGCAGCTGCAAGCCCCAGCGCTCCCAAGCCTCTTCTGTCATCCGAATCTCTGAGCAAGAAGGAGGATTCAGCTGAATGCAGCAAATTCAAATGCGTAACTTTTTTTGTTCAAGGTTGCAATATGTTTGGAGATATTGTCCCGCCAGAAAGTCCCTGGTGCAGCATCCAGCTGGTGCTCAGGGTATGCGGGGAAGCGGGGAGGGCGTTTCATTCCTTCTTCAGGCATGGAAAACAACTAATGATGTCACTGGAGTTATTTGCTTCTCCTGCTATTTCCCAGTGGTAGTTGAGGGGGAAAAAAGTCCTAGTTGAATATGTGGGATTTGGGTAAATCATTGATATTTTTAGCCAAAAGTGCGGAAAAAAATCACAGGGGAACATAGGATGTTTCAAACTTAGTGCAATAGGAAGAACTTCAGCATTTCTTACAGGTGATTTTTCTTCTGCTTTTGCATTTGAAGAGATTTACTCCATTTCAGATCTTCTCACCCAGTGAGAAAATCCTTCTTTCTACTAGTTGCTAAACATAACTTGTCATACATCTGAAGAGATGCAATGAAGTGTCCAAATGCAGGTCCTACATCTTGACCTTCCCTGCCAGCAGACCACACAGTCACGTGGGCACATGACACACTGTCCAAGTGACATGGCATGGCCAGCTATGTGCTATTACATCTACAAAAACAGGGTAGCCACAACCAAAACTCCCTGCAGCAAAAGTCTCTGGACTATGGTAAAACCTGCTATGCCTGGAAGCTGTTTGGGGGGGCCAAAGCAACAGTGGAAGTCGTTGTAACAGTTGAACAGCACAGCAAGAGTGGGTTGAACTGCCCACTTACCACATGGCCAAAGACATTTAGGCTAAGGGCCTTCATGTCCTTGTCCCTACCATGGTCTCTTTAAGGCATGGTTCAGCTGCAGAGTGGTTGGCTGGATAAACCAGTGTCTTGGCCAAGTCCTCTTCTGGTTGCCCGTAGAGCAGCAGAAAGCTCAGTTCATGTTGTACATAGAGAAATGCCAAAGAGCTCTACTGGAGAAGCAAAGTCTAACCATGGGCCACACACTGCGAGAAAAGAGCACACCTCAGGGTCTCCTTCGTGCCCACCCATCATACCATTGCCATCCTGTCTTTGAGTTGGTTCCCAAACTCCCCAGCCAATCTGCCTTGAACATACCTTGTGCCCTTCACTCCCCTGCCATTGGAAGGGAAAGCATTTAAATATGTTACAAGGGGAACCATATGTGCTGGGTTTACGGGAGGGGCTGCAGAAAACGGCCACGTAAGTGGCTTTGAAAAGCTTCCCCAGCTCCAAATCAGGTCAGACTGACCTCTGGCCAGGTAAGACCCTCCCCATTCCCTCAGGATGGGCCAAGCCAATCAGTGCCTTTGTGAATGCCCTGTTTAAGACAGGGACAAAAGAGCCTGAACTGAGGCTGGACCTACACTAAAGGCAGTGGGGAGGTGGTGGGCTGGTCCCATGCTGGGCTGCTGCTACCAGACTGGAGATGGCTGCAGCGGTGCTGCTTGGAGAGCTCTGAAGCACCTTGCTCCCAGGGCATCTGCTGGGAGGAGTTTGTCTTGCTGGGACTGCTGAGGTTCATCGAGAAGACTGAGACCTGAGAGAAACAGCCACACAGACACCAGGTCAGTGAAGATGGAGCGGGAGGAGGTGTGCCGGATCTGAGATTACCCTGCAGCCCGTGGTGAGACGGTAGTGGCCCCTCTGCCACCCATGGAGATTAACGGTGGAGCAGAGACCCACTCGCAGCTCTTGGAGATCCCCATGTTGGAGCAGAGATGCCTGTGCCTGAAGAAGGTCACAGAGAATGGTCTCTGTGAGCTGCTGGAGGTGGACAATGAGGCGGAGAGGTATCTGAAGCCCGTGGAGAATCCCATGCCAGAGCGGGTGGCAGCTCCCTAAGAAGCTGTGACTCTGTGGGGAAGAAGCCTGTGCTGGAGTAATCTGATGGGTAAGGATTGCATCCTGTGGGAAGGAAGGACTCATGTTGGAGAAGTCTGTGGACTGTCCCATGAAGAGGGGATCCACTGGAGCAGGGGGAAAAGAGTGGAAGGAGTCCTCTTCCTTCAAGGAAGGAGCAGCAGAAACAACATGTCATGAACTGACCTGCAGTTCCCATTGCCCATCCCCCGATGCCACTGGGAGAGGAGGTAGAGCCAGGAAGAAAGGAAGGGGGAGGGGGAGGTGTTGTTTTTGAGATCTGGCTTCCTCTCTCCTTATCCTCTCTGAAGTAACTGGTAACAAATTAATTCATTTGTCTCCAGACTGAGCCCATTTTGCCCGAGGCCATGGTCGGTGGATGCTCCCTCCCTGTTGTTGTCTCGACTCTCAGGCCTCTTGTTTCATTTTTCTCCTCTCCACCTCACTAAGGGGAGGACGGAGTGAGGAGCTGAGTGGTAGCTTAGCTGCTGGCTGGGCTAAACGATAACACCACAGAATATTTTCAAGCTCTTTTATTTTCCTCTGGAATATTTATTTTTTCATGGCTAGCTTGTCTGCTTGTCACTGGGACAAACTCTCCAGAGATACAGGTAGCCCAAAGAACCAGCTTCCTGGACTCCCCATCCCTTTGTATGTCAGCATTATTTGGCTTTGAGAAACAGACCATGGAAAAAATAACAACACTGATTTTTTTTTTTTTAAATATGAATTTTTATTTGTTTTGATTGGAGTTCGAGAGAGTGGGTAGAGTGGAAAAGCGGAGTAATTTAATTCAGTGAACAGGTCTAGTCCTGCCTTGTGTGTTAGATCAGGAGGTTACTAGGTGGTCAGAAGAGTCCTCCTCCTCCACCTCCACTTAGCTTGCTGATCATATTCATGTAGTTCTTGTTTCTAATGTTTTCTCATCTCTCTTCAGAACTTCACTGTAATTTTTTGAGACATTTTTCTGTTGCTTTAAGTTACTGAAAAAGCTAAGAGCTGAAAAAAATTGCAGGACTCAAAATCCTGCCAATTAGAATGGGCAAATTTTTTTTTCCAGCAAAGGTTGAAAAATACGATTCAAAAATACAAACAGACTTGAACATTGCACCGAAAAGCATTTGAAACACAAATCTCAGAAAGAGAGAAATATGGAGAAGAAAGGTCAGTTTCCATGAGAAATCCCATAAGAAAGTGGTTACCAGCTAGTCAATAGAGAAAATAAAGTCAACAAAAAAAATAAAAAAAAATGCATTTTTCCTAGTTGTTCATTATTTACAGCTGTAATAATAGGATTGTCATGCATTAAACGGCTGCCGGCTAGATTCTCTCTCATAATGGAGTAAAGAGTCTCACAAGATGGAAAACAAAGCAGAAGACATATCGGGGCGCAGACTGAACCTGAGGCAGTGAAAATGAGTGTATTCTCTGGTGATTTGTTGCAACGTGCTCCTTCCCATGATGGGCTGCCCTAGCACGATGCTAATGCAACTTTCCCTACCCTGGGCACCAGGGCTGCAGCTGAAGAAGCAGCAGGTACCCTCACCTTCAGATAGAACATTCGCCTGTGGCTATCCCCAAGTCAGTCGACAGTGAAAATTTGATTAATGAAGGGACACTTGTGGCCACCTGACCAGATTGGGTGAGCTGAGAAACTCCCATGTGACAACTGAGAGGAGACCTTCTATTCTAAATACAGCCTGGCAAAGGCAATGTGGTAATGACGTAGGTTTCTCAACTCTGCCCCTACCTTTTTGAGGTTGAAAAAATCAAAATGTTCAATGTATGATTCCTGTCACATTTGCTGGGTGCCCTGCAAAAAGAAAGGAGGAATTGTCAGACTTTTCAGGGGAAACAGAGTGCTGCTAGCAGTGTAATGTTAGCCAATGGAGTTATCAAGTCAATGGGACGTTCAAGCAGCAGTGAAGAGAAGAGCCAAGAGCCTTCGAAGACTGTGGGAGCATCCTGGCCCATGTAGCGAACCATGGGCTTCCCTCTCTAGGCAGATGGGATTGTTAAAGCTGAGCACAGAGGTGATCTGCACTGGTGGGCACTGGGACAGTGGGAAATAGGAAAAAGGAGCTAGAAAGTCATATTTTGTCCTAGAGCTTCATGAGCAAAACCCAGGATAACCCTGCTGGTGGTGAAGGATGACAGGCCAAATGTTAGGATTAATCCAAGCCTAAGAATCTCTGCTGTTTAAAGCAGCAGACTTCTGCAGTGGGAGGCAGGCACAGACCCAGGAAGAGAACTGCATTTGTGTGCTTATAGGCGGTGACATCCTTCATTCTCCTGGCTGTGACACCACAAGGCACAGGTGGCGATTGCCGCTCACCCCGAGAGCCTTTCTCCAGCAGCAGAGGAGGGAATATGGGAGCTACGAGTGCAGTTGCAGGATCACTGCCTGAACGTTTCTCCTAAAACGGGGGAGACAAAGGGGTGACATTAAGGGAGCTGACACTGGGTACCATTGCTAGGGCCCACACACTGCTCACGGCGGCCCCACTGCTCACGGGCTGCCCACATCTGTCTTTGGTCCTGCTTGTGCTGAGGTGAGATCAGGTGCAGCTCCAGGACACAGTGGCAGCAAAGGCCTACGCTTTTGGTGACCCCTCCCACAGTTAGCACATAGTCATGTATCAGCACATCCCACCCAGATGAACAGCAAGCAGTGGTCAAGTGCCAGCACTTCCCTTTGCTTTGCAGAAGAGCTCAAGCTGAAGTGCAGCTTCTACCTGTGGCGTTTCCCTGGTGAGGGACAGATGGAATGAATGGGTCCCACCAGGTTTTGTGATCCCTCCCAAAGCTGGCTTAAGGTGGAGGACCTCACACCCCTTTGCAATGCTCAGCTACACGTTCTCTGGTTGTGCTGTGGGGTGAGGACTAATTGCTTATGGCGTTCAGCTGTTGAGAAGCCATGCTGTCTTCCTGGGAACTTCCTAGTGTCTGGGGCAGGACAAGGGCTGTGTTGGAGAAGTTGTGACATCTGGGACTAAGTTTTCGTGAAAGGTGCTGAGCAGCACTGCCAGCAGTGACCTTGGTCTAGGCAGCAAGTCTGTACTGAGACCCCAGCATGGAGAGAGGCTCTTCTCCCTTGCTTCATTTGTTCCCTGTGCCTCCTGAAGCCACCTGAGGAACAGCAGAGAGGGTTGCACCTCCTTCCAGAAGACTTAGCAAAGAGAATGAGAGGGAAGTAAAATAATTGAAAGTGGCTACTTTCTGTTTCAAAGAGAAAGAGGTTTGACTTTTAAATATAAAGAGTTTGTGAGCATAAATATACACACAGATGCATATATAGATATATACGTAAAAATTTTTGTCTGACTGAACAATAACAAGGTCAAACAGTAAATATTTATACCTGGAAGCCATTAACCTCATCTGTGCTCTGGCCTCTTGCCAAATATGCCTTCAGGAGCAGTTTAGCTTGATATGGAGAGAGGATTGGTGAATTGTTTGGGATTTTTTTTCTCCCTACTTTGACATTACTAAAGCATTTATGTTTTCATGAATGTGCCCCTTACCCTAGCTGAGCCCTCCCCACCCCTAACAGCCATCAAGGAGTCAGGGAACTATTGTTTCTCTCCCATCTGCAAAATCCACACAGATATTGAATCAGGTGGGTTAAAGCGTGGCCCCAGAGAGGCATATAATTTGGGGAAGGGGGCCTGGAGGAAGGGCTGGCCTGACGCTGCATGCTGCGATGATCCAGTCCCATGGCCCCACACCAGCTCTCCACCACCCCCAGAACCAAGCACATGGAACGGGAGCACTAGCACATCCCTGCCAAACCATTCCGAGTGAGGCCATCAGGAGCTGCCTGCACCTCTCCTGCTCATGGCATGCCCTGGCAAGCTGGAGACAGTGCGGTACCTGTCCTCAATAGCCACTCGCCTTTGACCGTGATCATTCCTTTAATAGCAGTGTGTGTTTCACTGCTCTGCTTCTCCAGCAGCCGCAGAGCACTGCAAAGAGGTTGTTTCTACAGTACCCTTTGGGAGAGGCAACACCTTCAGGTTTCTGAAAGTCTCAGAGAGGTTCTTAGCAGAACAGAGGGTCTTCCCATGCAAGGTGATCTGGAGCAAGAGAAACCTCTCCCTGGTATGTGATACAGCCCTATAATACTCCCCAAGGAATGGCGGAAAGGAATCTAAGATATGGACAGAAGAAATCAAAACACCCGATGAGAAATGAATGCACGTTGTGACCATAGAATAGGCTTGCAGAAATAGGCTGGTCGTGACCTTGTTTGCATGCACGGCTTGTGTCTGGGAACAGCAAGCATTGGGTCTGCTTGCACAGGGGGTGTCCTACAGCAAACGAGCTAGGACCCTGCCAGTGCCACTGAGTCGGCGAGGATCAGGATGGGCTGAGCTGTGTTGTCTGTAAAACCAAGGGAGCTGTGAAGCCAGCTTTGCTCATGCTGAGCTCAGTGCACAGAGGGGAACCAGGAAGCTATGTTTCAGGTGTCACAGTCCTCTGGTGATGTTCAAGAAGCTTTTGAGATGTTGCATGGGGGTAACTCCATCAACCCTTTAGAAGAATGGGTGGCAGCGAGGGACCATTTCTCCTCCATGTCTCTCATGTCACCTTGCAGAAATGGTAAAGCACTAACGCCACTTGCAGCCACCACACGCTGCCTCCCCTGCCTGCAGGGATGTCCTCAGCTGAACTGTCCTCCACCTTTCCAGGGCCATGGAGCTCTCAAAAGCCACAGTGCTTTTGCCCATGTGTGATTTCAGAGGAGGGAAGAGGCAAGCTGCCAGTGCCAAAATATCCCTCTGACATTTTCAGGAGGAATGCAACGGCAGGCTTGGACTGCACTGTGTATGTCCCAGGTGGTGCAAGATACAAAACAGGAGCACGGACTGAATAGATCATTTTTATCACCCTCAAAGACTTCTAATTCCTGCCTGGGAGACTCTCATCAAGTCAGAAGGCTTTGAGCCTTGCCAGAAGAAAATAAATATTGGAGTACTGAGGTTCACAGTGAAATGAAGTGCCTACTCTGTGCACAACTGTGGATTAGACTATCAATGGCCATGTACAGACCTGTTATAAAAATGGAGCCCTTGGATACTATCACAGCAAGCAGTAAACCCCAGTATCTGATGCTAGATTAGCTCTGGCCCAGCATGCCCTTAGAAGAAGTCCCCATCAGCAGCCTCGTGTTAGCTGGGAAGGAAATGTCCCAATTTGAGCTGCCGACAGATTTAAAAAAAAAACCATTATCTTCTCTGTGATATCTGCTGGCAGGAGATGTTAAACCACTTATTTATAACTATCTTCCCAAAATGCTTCCCTGCTTGGAAGCCAAACTGCAAATCCTGTTTGGTTTGTTGTCTTCAACCAAAGGATGCCGGTATTTCTGCTTCCAGCTGGCAAAAAGACTTGGAGCCAGTGCCAGGCTTTGGTGGGAATAGACTTGGCTTTCGAGGCGTGCTAACACAGATCCAGGAAGGCAGCCTTTTATCAGGCAGAGAGCAAAGTTTTTGGAGTCAGGAAGAGCAAAGATGAGCCAGCAGACAGGTGTCACCAGCAAGCCAGATAGGTGGGCTGTGTCCTGGGGATGGAGAAGAGTCTCAGCATCACAGGAAGGGAAGGACGGAGGGGAAGAGACAGGCAGGAGATTCACCCCAACAATTTGGCGAGACAGATCGGATCACCTGCAGGAAGGGAGGAGGCTCAAATGCTGGCCTGCACCGCAGAGAGGTCCAGCCCTGGCACCTTGAGCATCACTCTCCTGCACTGAGCCTGTGTGGCCCCGGGTGCGCAGCAAAGGCAGCACCTGCGGGTGCTCGGGCTGCTGAGAAGCTGGCGGTAAGACCTGACAACTTATGGAGAGCTCTGTGAAGCGGGCACCAACAGATACAGGAATGTGCAGCGAGGCGATGTGCGGTAAGATGTGGCTGTCAGGGTAGAGGGGGTTTTGGGGAATGCCCAGGCTAGCAGAGGAGACCACCTTGTGCTGGGGCCAGCTCAAGTCAGCTAAGTCACTGGATCCCATATTTAAACTTGCCTTTGATGTAATTCCATCAGTAAACACAGTATACTCTTTGTTACCATTTTATTGTGTTTGTTTTGCTTTTCATAAGGTTTCTATTCCATTCACTTAGGCCTGAGTATTATAGTGACATGAAAGTTTTATGAGATACACTTCATCTAGCTTATTTAAGAAAATGACATCCAAGTAGTTTCCAAAACGAACAGCCTCATGGCCGGTTAGCGTAGCACTTACTGCTGGGAAGCCTGGGGAGCAGGAGGGCGGCAGCAATGGCACTCGCTGCTGGAGGGGACGGTGCTGGCATGGAGGGAGCACAGGGGACCTTGGTGGCGAGGGGTATGGGGCTGCGGCGGGGCAGTGCTGGGGCAGAAAGGCTGTCAGAGCAAGGTGACTGCAGCAGCAGGTGGCCAGTACCAGGAGGAACTGGGTGCCCTGGGCACAAAAGCAGCCGGGATGCCCCCCTGCCCCACAGAAGGGCTGGGGATGGTGCACCCTCCAGCCCCATGCTGGATGCAAAGCGGGAGGGCTCCCAGGCTTTTCTCTCCTCACCACCCAGCGGTGAGCCCTCGGGGATGAAAGGCACTGTAGAAATGTCATGGGTGGTTTGGGGTGCAGATGCTGGGGGGTGGATGGGGAGAGAGCTGATTTCCTTAGCATCAGCTTGCAGGGGGGTTGCCACTTCTTTCCCGATGCTGCCTGCTGGTGTGGATGTGCTCACAGACTGAACTCACTGGGGGCTGAGCTAAAGGTCTCCAAGCTCCTCTCCTCACCACATCTGTAGGCAGGAGGAGCGACTGCACTTCTGTTGAGCCAGCAAGATTGGTAAGGGACGGGCAGGACGTGCACCAATGCCACCCATGCTGCAGGACAAAGTGCCCTGGCCTTCCCTGCTCGGTCCTGTCGTCCCCATGGATATTCCAGGTGGGGCAAATCCTGTGCCTTGTGCTCAGCCCCATTCCTGCACAGGCAGTGGTAAACTGAGCTTGGCACAGTGGCTCAAAGCAATGCTGAAGACACCACCTCGGATTGCTGGGGCCTCAGCCTGGCTTCACACACCCAAAACGTACTGAGGGCACCTCAGAGGGGGCAGCTGGAAGGTCAGAGGGAGGCCCAGGAAAGAGGGGGTGCATCTCACCCGAGAGCAGGGCTGCTGGCACGATCAGTGCTGTCCATGGGCTGGGAACAAGAACTCACCAGATACAGTATGTCCCTCCTTGCAGCATGACAGTGTGTCCACAGGTCTGGGCACCAGGGACGGGGGACAGGTCCTTGACTGTGGTGGCCAGGAAGGGAGAAAAAGCCTCTCTCCAAGGCACTGGAGGGCTTTTCTTGGAAGAGCATGCAGGTGTCAGAGCTGGGTCTTATCTCAATGGCTTTGTGGGATGGCACCTGGCTCACATGGCTCTCTGGGACAGCGGTATCACCTTGATGTTTCAAAAAGCCCCTTCTGCTGTTCTCCTGTGGTGCTGAGGATGCTCAGCTGCATCTGTTCACCAGGGGCACGGAAGTACCTGGGGACCAACTGTCCCCTGACTCACCCCCACAGGTGGCAGACTGGCCCCTGATGTGTCCCACAGGAAACAGACTGCACCCGAGCTGTCCTGAACCAACATTGCTGCTGCTCTGGTGCACTGGAGCAGGGATGTGCTGTGAGCTGGTCTTCTCTGGGCTGCTCCCCATCAGTGGGGCTTACCTGAGAGTTAGGGGCTTCTCTGCCTAAATCCACCCATGAGAAGTGAGACACTACTGAGGGCTTCTGAGTAGCCAAAAGAAGATGAATGGGGAGCTGGAAGAAGGGACTGGGACAGAGAGGAGATGCCAAGAAGGGTAAGTGGATGGGGCCAAAGAAAGCGATAAATCACTCATCTGAACTCTATGGCTTCCAGTCCTGATGCTGAATGCATGAGGCCTCACAGCTACTATCTCCTCAAAGGCATTATAAAGCTTTTGTCTTGACTTCCTGACTGACCCTGAGAAAAATTATTTTTCTGGTAGGAATCACGCCACCCTCTAACATGAATTGCCCCAAGAGTGCAGGATGGCAGACAGACAAGACCTTTCTCACCTGTTCTTGTCTGGGGAGAGACATGGAGGAAACCAGCAGATGGGTTTGGCGAAGGCAGAGAGGAAGAAGCCTTGTAGACACCTACAAGATGCTGCCACCCTCTTCCACCGCTGCAACAGCTCCACTGACCACAGCAGTAGTGAGTTTGCCCCCAGCAAGCATTGGGCTATAAGCTGTCCCATGCCTCACTGCTCCCTCAGTGGACCAGCTCACCTGCATCCACAGCCCAGGGAGTTCCACCCAGCACAAAGTGCCAGGCACTGAGGAGCAGTCTGTCTGACTGACCCTGGAAGCCTCCACATCCTTGAGCCCAGGCCACGAGGAGCATCAACCATGTTAGGGCAGTCCATCGCAGAAGATGAAGAGGGAGGTGGACTGCAGCAGCAGCAGCCCCCAGCAGAGCAGAAGGTGGAATGACAGTGTCATGCAGACCATGAGAACAGCAGGAAGTGGAGGAGGAGAGATGGAAGCACAGGGTGACTTGGACAGATGGGGGACATCAGACTCACGATGTTAGAGGCACAACTTGTTATGATCCTTTTTTTTTTCCCTTTCCTCATCAGAGAGAAAGTAAAATGAAACTAAAGTATACAGGATTAAATTAAAGTCACAGTTTTGTTTACATTATAAAAGAACAATCTAATAGTAATAATAATATCAAATGAACAATAATAATTAAACAAAACAAGAAAGAAAGCCCTGGAGAATTCCTGCCTGGATGGTGCTTGCTGATGGAAGGTTTGTGTGACCGGTTTTATTGTTTGGGGATCATTCCCTTGATAGCTGACTCCCGATTTACGTATGTGGCCCAGTAGACTAAGTTGAAAATGGCAAAGAGGACTGGAAAGACGATGCGGGACATCTTGTCTACCTTGCTGACACTGTTGTATGTCTTCTTACTCTCTGGGAGCTTCTCCTCTATGCGAGGCATCTTGGGGGGTACGTTGGTGGCAGTAGCAGTGGCAGCAGCACTCTTGGAGATGGTGGGCAGGCCGGGGTCCTTGGCAATGTTGAGGGCATATGTGGTGCCAACAATGTTGTAGGTGTTGTTGGTTTTCTTCGCTAGTGCCACTGGCTCTTTTTTCTAGGGAAGGTGGAAGAAAAAAACATAATAGAGATGAAGTGACTGTAGAATTGCATGGAGAACATTTTGTCCTCCGAGTTTACCTGCTTGCCCAGATGAGAAGATGGAAGAGAATGCAAGGAGCAAGAGACCAAGAAGGCGGCACTGTGGAAGGGAAGGAAGATGTGGTGAGAAGATGGCCAGAACCCATGATATCTGCCACTTGAGGGCTGCTGGAGCATAAGGACATGCTGGACTAGGGTGGATCAGCTACTTGGATCAGCTACTTCATGTAAGCTTGGCATGCAGCATGTAGTACAAAGAAGTCCTGGCCTGGCAGCTAGGTCCTGCTGCAAGTCAAATAACTGACTGGTGCATTTGTAGCCTTCTTGCAGCCCCTTAGATCAGAATAGTGGTATAAAAAGTGTGTGCAGCTGCACTCGAGCAGTAGCTGCCCCAGATGGGTGACTCCTTGATTGGCCGCGTGCTGCCAGGTCTATGTTGGGTATCGCCAGGTCAGTAGGGGTGAATGCAGGCTCAAACTGGACAGACTCCTTGTTTTCTCTTTCAACTGGGCAGCATTATTTGTTGCATATAAGGTTCAGCCATGGAGAGATGATGCAGGAATGTAGTCTTTAGAAAAGAATGACACCCCATGAGGTCATCCTGGGGGAAGAACTTGATTTTCTGCTTTGCTGGCCTGCTTCCTGAGTCAGGTGAGAGGAGGAAACATCACAGAAGATTATAGTTCTACTTTCTTTTGTAGCAGAAAGCCAGTGGCTTTAAGAATGTGGGTGACAAAACTGCAATATTTTTGCACCATATTACAAAGCCATATCACACATTGCCTCAGTGCCTCGAATACCTCATAGAAATACCTCACGACTTGACATCATGATGTCCAAAATGCCTCTGAGACCCTTTAGAGCACCTCATGACCTACCCAGGTAAGATACAGAACAGATGGCAGGCATTTGCACTACCTCTTGATTTCAGGATTGCTTAACATGGCAGTATAGGCCACAGGGAAGCCTTTCATCTTGCCTTCATATCCATGGGTTGCTGCAAATCAAGGGAGATAAGTGCACTCCTCTCACAAGGCTCTGGGACTGTCCATGCTGTCCAGGCTGAAGGGAGGAGAACTTGCATAGCAAATGGCAAAAGAGGCCCTTTCGTGTTATATATGATGTGCTAAAGGATGATGGAAGATGAAGGATGAAGTCAGACAGTTCAGATATTAATGAAGATGAGTAGACAGGAAGACAGAGCTAGAAAGTCATGATAGGTGTTGCCCCCACTCTGAGGATCTTCCTGTTGCTGTCAGGGACCTAAGACCAGCTGCACTGTAGACTGTGTGGTATAAAGTAATCCAGGTCTACCAGGAGAAGCCCATGGAATGAAACCTATTTCTATGCAGACATCAGGCACCCTACACATCCCAGCACTCATGTTCTCCACACCATGTCCACTGTAATTACACCAAGAGCAAGCATTAGACACAGCAATGACTCATGGTAGGAACCTAATATCTAGTCTCAGAATAAGTTGTGACTTTGGATCTCATTTTCTATTCCAAAGCAACTGAAACATAAGGTAAGGCTCATTCAGGCATTTCACAGGGCTGCTTGGCATGGTCTTGCGTGTACGTGTGAGGGAACTGTGTGCAAAGTGACTGTGAGGAGAAGGGGAGAGCATGCAGCCAGAAGGACCTGTTCATCTCCCCCCTCTAGCCTGGGAAGTGGCAGCAGGCAGCATCGCTGGGTAGCAGTAGGAGCTGGGAAGGCCAGATTCGCCCAGTCTGCTCTGCAGACATACTCCAAGGGCTTTAGCTTTTGTGCTGTACTTCCATTTTAAATGTGTCCAAAATCACCATGGATATTTCTGATTACCTTAGGAAGTTGATTTTCCACAGTGATTTTCAGAGGGACCCTAAAAGCAGACTTCTGTGCAATCTTTAAACCCCTCACCAATAACATCATAGCCAGGTATTCAGCCTCATAATGATGCCAGCAATTACAGAAATGAACTTGCTGTTAGAAGGAGGTCTAAATGTTTTCTGATTCCAGATCAGACTAAACCACTGATCAGACCATATTCATAGTCTTTTGTGGGAGCAAGTGTTATGATCTTTAATGATTAACTAAGTGACTGATTTCTGCAATCATTAGAGCCACGTTAACTTGTACCCCCTGCACAGGAGGTGAACTTTTCCTGCTAAAGAGCTGACAAGAAGCAAATAAAGGACTAAAGATGTTTCACCTTCTAAAACATTTAGATATGCTTAAGTATGATTTCTTATTAACACAGCTACAGGAGGTAATAAAGTAATTAATAATCAGTAATGAAATGAAAAATAGATTGTTGTTCACAGAATGTAACTTGAAGTGCACTGTGATTAGTTTAGTATTAATCAGCCACGTTATTCGTTACAGGAATAAGATGACTACAAGTGACATGACACTTTCAACCTGCCTAGCTTTTCTGCCCTAGAGCTTGGAAAGTGGATCCATCTCGCCTGGCCAAAGGCATCTGAAAACAGCAGGCTGAAACGGGAGAAAGTCAGGCAGATATGAATGCTGTGGGTGGTGATAGCAAGCTACTGCTCCTATTACTGTGATCCAGAGCCCCCAAGCATCAACCTGGGCTTCTCTGGACCTCAAATCAGGCTGTTCAGGTAGTGCAAAGGCTTGAGACCCTACAGCCAGGGCCTTTTCCAGCTGCCTATGAAGTCTTCTGCCTCGATCAGAGCTGGGAGCCTGGGTAGCCTTTGGGAAGCACCCAGAGCACACTGCTTACACCAAGGCACATGTGTGTGCTCTGGATGTGCTATGCTCCTGAGATGTCAGAAGAAATGGTTCAGCTTGAAGTTTACCAGGCTGTGCTTTATAAACAAGCATTTCAGGCAAGATTTTGACAATCAAACAAAGCAAAGTGTGTTTATTGCTGTCATCTGCAAAGCAGCCCCCAGCCTTCCTCCTGCACCTTTATCTGTGAGGAGTTCCATGTCCTACTGAAACAGAAGGAAAGAGTGGAAAACCAGGAGGAAACCCTACATTTGCTTTGAAAACTTGTCTTATTTAAAACATCTATGTTGCAAATCAATTCCTGTGTTTATGGTCCAGTTTGGGCACAGTGAGACAATCATTTCACAAAGCTGTCCTTGTGCTGCTCTCCTGAGGGAAAAGCTGTAAGAGCTAGTCTAGAGATAAGTATGTTCCCTGGATGTTGCAGTCTAACAACTTCTTCCACAACACACATACTGGAAAATAATAGCATTTTTTGTTAAATATTCTGTCTTCAAGCCCCTCTGTTGAAGAGCTAACGGCTGAAACTCTAAATTATGGAACTACTGGTTCTGCCTATGATCTGGTGAAGATTCAGTACTCTGAACCTGCTCCTTGGCTAGAAATTTGGGTTGGAAGCACTATCCTTCTGACAGGCCACTGTGAAGGTCACCATCACTAATATCTGCAGTACTTGAGAAATGCAAGGTATCTGCCACTTGCCATTCTAGAGAAAAGTCACTTTAATGACCTCCAAGCAGCTCAAGTATCTGACATTCTTGTATCCTATAATTCGAAGCCCAGCAACTGCAGTTGCTGTTCCAGCAAATATGCCACTCGTTCCTCATGCCAGCCAAAGTTCCCCTCTGCAGTGCCAGAGACTTGATCCTATCAGAGAACAGCAGCGAAGTGTTCTACACTGAGACACCTGTACCCTGAGCAGAGCCAAAGGCTCCAAACAATGCAATCTTGCTCTAACAAGCAGGCTACGTCAATGCCAGGTTACTGTCAGCTGCTTGTGTAAGCTTTGGCATCGTTCATCCCTCCCATCTCTTCATTCAGATTACGTGGGACTGAGCCCAATGATCACAGGCTCCCTGGAGCACCAGACACAGACTCAGAGATTGGATAAAGTCAATAATCAGCCCAACACACCACACAGATAGTGTTGAGAGAAAGAGGGTGAAACATTGTCAAAGAATGATACATGGACTCCAGTGAAGATACTGAGAACATAAATGACTTGCAGTGCTATGAAGAGCAACAAGTGATTCCAAGTGCAGTAGGACAAAGGACACACGGGCTGCAGAGCATGGTCAGCAGGGGAAAGTTTCAGCAAAAACATATTTACCATAGTGAGGCAGAAAAAAAAGGAATGGGTCTGAACCACCCCATGAGTCTGTAAGACTTCAAACTGCTTGAAAATGGTGTCCTGTCAAGGTTGGTTCTAGTTCCTCTCTGTTGGCAAGGAGGGGATTGAAACAAAGATGCCACAAATAGAAAGAAACAAAGCAGAAAGAAGAATGATTCCCAAGTGACCTGGATCAAGGGGTAAACTTCAGAACTGCTGAAGAGTAAGTTGGACAAAAAGCTACGTTTTACGCAGCCAGTGGAAAAGGCACCTAGTGCAAATGGCAGGCATGTCCATCACTTCCAAAACACAAGAAAGACAACCATTACGATTATAGCAACAGAGGGGTTTGGAGGATGATTTTTGGTGACTTTCTTTTACTGGAAAGTACATAAAAAGCCTTGACCTAACCTTCTCACCACGCACTACAGGATTAATGTCTTAAGGATAAGAAGGATAAAGATCCAGGACTATTCCTCCATCCAACGTGTGTTCTTTCTTGTTCTCATGTGTCTGACTGCAGCTACTTGTATCATTTTTGTTGCTTCTTGCCACCCAGGATTTCAGGGCAATGTCATGCAAGCACAGATACAGACCTAAATCAGATTTTATGCATAAACATTGCATTGCAGGCAGAAGTGGGTTTAAGTAAGTATCTTCCAAAGATCCAAATCATCCTGAAGAACAGATAACACTTTTTTTTTGCAGGGAACTCCCTGGTATATGTCATCCTTGCAAACTTCATGAGTTTCCCAGTGGTGAAGTCACTGTTAACGGTTGTCTCTCCAGATCCTCACTGTAACAGCCGCTCAGGAAGTGACCTTGTTGGCTCCAGACATGGCCATCCCTATGGTTGGGATGGATGGGATGCAATGGATCTTGCTCTGTTCAGACATTGCCCTTCTGTCCTGAAGTGGATGCTTTTTACAAGATTTTGAGGATGCTGGAGATAAGGAGTTTTGCTGGCTACTGAAACCACTCATCTTTCAATCTCTTTCGCCTCTCAGTCTTTCCCAGCTACTGCTGGGATCCCACCTTCCTCCTGACGATGTTTTTTTAAAAATCATCTTTACTAACAAGTTTTCCACATTGGATCCAGATATCTCACTCCAATTTGATCTGCACCTCCACATTGGTTGCAGCCACCCTGTCATATGAAAAGAGAGGAAATCCTTCATCCACAATTAGTGATTACTGGTGGCAGGCAGGAAAGGCTTGGAAAATCTTTGGGTCCAAGAAGTATTAGTCAAATCTTACCAGAGTGCACGCTAAAGGGAGCTTTTGGTGACATCTATGGTGATATCTGCCTGCCTTTCATTAGAGGAGAACTACAGAGAACGTGCAGCATAGCTCCCACCTAGACTGTGGCCTTAGCCAGAAGATCATCATGATCATTTATGATGCAGAGATCAGCAATTCACCAAGATCAGTCCATCATGTTAGATTCTACCTGAAAAAATGCTCTGTTCCCATCTAAACCAATGGATTGGCTGAAGGGGAGAAAGAAAGAATGGAACCATCCCTGAGAGAGTGAACACGCTGGGAGTGCCTGTCAGCAACCAGCAGCTTTTGCAAGGTAGTGATTTCTCTCAAATGGGATGGGAAGCATTGCTGCTGCCTACACTTGAGGTGAGGGAAGGGCTGATGCTTATTGATTTTTTTTTCATGTTCATGCAAGGAAACAATCAAACCTGGAGTGAAGATCCTTGCCATCACATCCATAAACAGCATTCTTTTTGGCTCTCCAGAGACCATGGCTCAGTCTGGGCTTATCACTGATAGTTTTACTCCTGGTACAAACACTTTAAAATGCCAATAGTTACTCTTCTGCCTCTTCTTTCTTTTGTGGTTTCAACCACCTGGCTTGTCAATTGTGTCAAGAAGAGCTAATTAAAGGCTGAAACTGAGCCAATGAGGCACCTTCATTGTGTAGCAAATTCACTGCTTGGAAATGTTCAATGGAATAAAGATAAAAATCAAATATGGTGACACTTATATTCCCAAGCTCCCTGAAAGCCCACCACTCTTCAGGGAGCTCTCTGAGCTGCAGAAACTGGGAGTGGATTAGCCTTCTAAGATAAAGATCAGGGTTAGCTTGAAAAAGCATCCACAAATTCAGAATCCTTCCTGATTCTCCAGCCTGATACCAATTGCAGCAAACTCACATAGAGCACTCCCCCTGAAACAGTCCTGGTCCTGCTTTGTTTTCTTGTTTGGTTCCCACTTGCGCAAACATTCTGCATGCTCTTACCCAATTGTTTCAGCACTGTTAGTCTTGCAGTGCTGGGTCAATGAATAAATTAAGGAGCATGATGCCTCTATGACAAACTGAAGCTTTTGAGCCTTTGCTGCTTTTTCAGCTGTGCCCAGTTCACATAATTGCCCAAGGCTGCGTGAATCCTGACTTTACGCTGATTTATTTTATGCTGATTTGCCCATCCCTGAAAGGGGCATGGTTGCTTTGAGGCCCTGTTCTGATCCTTTGCTCATGTCAATGACCCAGGAAAGGCTTCTCTCATCTCTAGAGGCCAGATGAGCATTATTGTTCATGATGGAAGTGAAAGACCATCAACTGGCCTCCTCTGGAGCCTTTGTGCCATGAGTCTATTGCTCAGACTACAGCTGCAAAAACAAACAGATAGAGAGAGTCCAAGAAACACAAGAGAAAGGCATTCAACACCTAGTGACGGCTGTAGTTCTCCATAAGGTCTCTGTTCCTCTGCTTCAACCTCCATACCAGAGAGATGACTGGCTGTTGTCTTCCTGAAAGTTACTGCAATTCTGCTGGGTATTTGCATATAGACCCACAATAATTTTAAACAGCACATTAAATTGCAAAGGAGTAAAATATAAAGGCTCCAGAACCAAGAACAAGGACGAAGTTGATTTTCAAATCGATTCAATAAATATAAACAAGGAGTGGCATGCTACAGTAAAGGATTCTCTGCACAGTTAGGAGGGAGGGTACATGAGCAGGGGTAGCAGTGGCTGTCAGGAAGGAAGCTGCCAGAGAGGTTGATTCTGAGCAAGAAGGGAAAATGTGGATGACGCCAAGCACCGATCTACTGCCAGTTGCCATTTCTGATTGCTTGCTTCCCACTCACCCTCTTGGCCCAAGCTTACAAAGCAGCAGCTGCCAGCAGCTGTGGGCAACAGCATGAGTGCTAGACCTCCCCATTGCTGTGCCATGCTTGACTGTGCCAGGGGAGCCCTGCAGTCGGGGATGTCAGCCGCAGGGGACACAGCAGAGCAGTGAGGCTGGAATCCCGTGGCATATTTGGCTTTGTATGGCATGCTAGCAACATGGAGTGAGGCATTCACGGGTTGGAGGGAGAAGAAAGGAGAGAGGAGACCACTGGCAGTGTAAGACCAAAACATGCACACATTCACATTTCCACCAGCAAATGGTTGTGCAGAAGGACAGAGGGAAAAGTGAGCAGTAATGCCTGCGTGTTTTTCTCCAGCTAAAGCACAGCGACCAGCTCTCCAAGCCCTTCCTCCCTCGACCCTCAAGAACCACTCCAGTCGAGACCTGAGCTGGCGACCCCAGTAAGTAGCATCCAGCCTCCCGGAGTGCTGCGGGGCTGCATGTTACCCACTCCTGGCCCCAGCACAGTGCTCTCATGCAGCGTTTCTTCATCACCCCCTCCTCCCTGGCTTTGGCCACAGGGCTGACCTTCATCTCTTGGGCCTCCAGCACCTTCTTGCCATCCCAAGCCCAGCTGCGCTTGGTGAAGTAGTTGACAGTGGCAAATTCAATCAGCGCAGAAAACACAAAGGCGTAACAGACGGCTATGAACCAGTCCATGGCCGTCGCGTACGCCACTTTAGGTAACGAGTTTCTTGCGCTGATGCTTAGTGTGGTCATGGTGAGGACGGTGGTAACACCTGTGGAAACACAGCAGGAGACAAGGATAGTGTGAGATCGTACACTCATACCCACCCAGTTTCTCCTCAACCATACAGTTGGCATTTCCATCATGTAAATTTAGGAGCCATTCTCTAAGCCATGTGGCTTACATTCCCGCTGCAATTAAGGGAGTCTTAGTCAGCACAAGTCTGTGACGCAATTCATAGAACAACGAAACAGTCGAGGTTGGAAAGGAAGTCAGCTTGTCCAAGCCGTGCTCAAATTAGGGCCAACTTCAGGTTGCTCAGGGCCTTCTCTGGTTCAGTTTTGAATATCTCCAACTCATACAATCAATGGCAAACATCTGCACTAGGATGAGATTAATCTTCCCCAAACTCCATCGACTAGATCTCTGCTCACTATAAAAGAGTCCTAGCTCAGAGGTAGGCACCCACATTCAATTCCTTGTCTGCTAGTAGGGTAAGCTGCTTGATGCTAGACCCAGATCCCTTGTGTAGAACATGCCATGGAGAAGCCTCTGGTTGCTTTTGCAATAAAATAAAAATCATAAAATAACAGTAAAAAGGACAGCTAGATGGTTGGGAATGTCACGGAGGACCAGAAACTGGACACTCATCCAATGTAGTTCCCTCAACATTTTGGAAATAGTGTCCTGTGACCTGCATGGATGGACACCTGGAATCCTGGGTCCTGCTGGCACGGCCAGGCACCTATTAGTGGCCCAAGCTGCCAGAATGAGTGTCACTATGATTTATCTTTAAAAAACTATCTGTTGCAAAATGCCTGTTAAAGCTTTTCTCGTTAAAGCAAGCAAGCATTGCTATCCATTTTCTCCAAGAATGTGCTTTTCAATTAAAAATGCATTAAAAATATTATTAAAATATTGGCTAATTTGCACTTCCTTAAAGCCATACTCCTGGTAATTGAAGAGTTTCAATAATATTGTTGACAATACTTACTGAGGGGCAAAAAAAAAAAGAATAAACAACTGGAGTTCTCATTATTTTCTTGATAGGAAAGCAAGGCAATTTGGGAGCAGGACATTTTTCACAAAGGTAGGTATTAATTTTTCAGTCAGCTCTTTCCTGCTCCATCTGAGCTGCTACTTGAGGAAACCTGTCTAATTTCAGGTCTCAGGATAACACAGGAGGGAATCAAATATCCTCAGAGAAGGGCTCGCCCTTGGTGTCGAGAGTGCAGAGACACTCTGGAAGCGATGCCCGCCTGGGGCACAGACAGACATGAGGTCTGGTGTGCACTCTGCGGAGCTTAGTTTCAAATGATTCACAGATAGATGAGTGAGGAAAGTTCATCGATGGCTCTCTATATGCCTGAGTTGGTCCTATTTTCCACGTGATTTCTGTCTGAGCCCCTCCTTTTCCATTCTGCTGGATGAAAACACCAAAAAGTGGGTGCTAAGGGGCTGTATCCCTTCTTCTTCAGTGTTATCTGTTCAATGCAGCTCTTGCAGTCTGGATCATGCAAACCAGTTTGGTCATACTTACTGCCCAGCTCCTTGCAGCTGCACTTGACCCTGGAAATTGCTGTAGGATTGGCATCACTGGGGAAGGGAAAGCAACCCAGTGCCAATGGAGAGAAGCTGGAGTCAACTGTAAATTTTAAAGCTTGCTCATGATCTACATTTCACAAGCCCCAGTGAATGCAAAAACTGTAATGATTCCCTTCTAGTTTATTTAGGAGGGTGCAGAACCACCTGTGACCCTCCCTGAATCCCATTCCAGTCCATAGCACAGTAACAAGGTCCAGGCTTGCAGAGAGGGTCCGGAAAGGAGGACATCAGCCTTGTGGGGTTTCTGGGAGTGTTTCCATTTTGACTTTTGCTACAGAGAAAATGCTTCATGATCTTTGAAACCACACCACTTTCTGTCTTACTCAAAACCAAGAGCAGTTGGTACCATATATCCCCTCTCTGCTTGGTGACTTTTGTCCAATATACTCTCTTGTTAGGTGGTATCTGCTGGGCACTGTTATTTCCAGGAAATACAATCCTGCAGCATCACACCTGATCTCTGAGTGTATATGCGTAGATCCTGAACTACAGGTCTGGGCAGGAAAGCACAAAGCAATTCTGTTATTAAATGTTTGTAAAAGCTATTAATATATGTGCAATGCCAGCCTGACACTTTGCCTCGGAGAGAGGATCTGAAACCAGATGAAGAAAATAATAACAGTGTATTTACTATACAGTTATACTGCCTCAGCCCAGGAACTTGTTATGTGGAGCTCTGACCAGGGGCACATAAGCATTTTCAAAGGTAGAGCTTTAAATGCCTCCCCATGTACCTATCCTCTCCTCAACTCGAAAGCCAATATAGATAAGCAGACACGGCCAAATGCATACAATTAGATGATCAATACCTTGATTACTGTTAATATTTATGGCTTGGCTTGTAGCAGAAACATGGACGGGAGTATTTTTACAGTGATTCAGTAGAAGCAGGGGCAGTGGAAAGACACTGAGAGCTATTCTGGGAAATGGCCAGCAGCTTCACCAATGCCGGTCAAGGCCTGGAGAAGATCAGCTCTGATGCTCAGTCTATTTCCCGTCACGTGCAGTGCCTTTTTCCCCAACCTGAGAAGATGCTCCCATGCTCCCAGACTCACCAAAAACCGTTCGGGCAGGAACAGACTCCCTGTTAAGCCAGAAGGAGACCTGGGACAGGATGACTGTCATAATGCAGGGTAGGTAGGTCTGGATCACAAAGTACCCAATTTTCCTCTTGAGGTGGAAGTGTGTGGTCATGACGACATACTCCCCTGCAGAGACAATTAGAGATGCTGAGCTGCTGCTGCTTTCCAAGATCCAGGCAGCTGACCACCAATCCACCTCTAAACCACTAAAGATCTGTCCTGAACAAACTTTCAAGTTCTTAGGTGAAATTGCAGTGTGTGCATCATATTCATAGAATCACAGAATCATAGAATGGTTTGGGTTGGGAGGGATCTCAAAGGTCATCTGGTTCCAACCCCCCTGCCATGGCCAGGGACACCCTCCACTACACCAGGATGCTCAAAGCCTCATCCAACCTGGCCTTGAACACTTCCAGGGATGGGGCATCTACAACTTCTCTGGGCAACAATATTGTCACTGACTGGCATGCCCTGGTATCTCCCAGCACTGCAGGCTACCCCAACAGCTGTGTGAAGGAGGGACGCATGCCGCAGCAAACCATCAGCACTGACTTTGCACATCCTGTACATGCACACACAACTGCTGCACCACACCAGGCGTGTGCCCCAGTATGGCTTCCACACAAGTGTGACTTCCACACAGCATTTGTCCTTTCAAAACACTTCTCTGGAGACTTCTTTAACACACTACAAAACGGTCGTGGGACAAAGGCAAAACAATGCCAGTAAACAACCAGGCAATAGGGTTTCTCTGTTTCACCCCAGGCACAAGATACCTCTGGTGGTCTCTCCTGCCCCAGCTCCCATCCCTTTTCTGCTCCAGCCCAGGGAGCCACGTTGTGGGTGAGATCCCATTAGCCTAGAGAGACCCTAACACTGCTTTAGTAGGATTTCAGGACAAAGGATTTTATTTTCTCTGGCAATCCTGAAAATATTACACTTTTCCTCACCATCTGAAAAATCAGGGCAAGTTCTGTCATTAAAGGTCTGGGCTGTAAACCAAAGAAGCAGCTGTCCCTATTTTCCCTCAATGCCCTACTCCTCCACTCAAAGCTTTGGATATTTTGTAGGATTATTGTGTCTTTTTGTTCTGAGCCTGGCTCTGCTAAATCATTACACACAGGAGCCTTTAGCAGCTTTCTTGCCACTTTAGGTTATTCATCTGTACATTTTACTACAACTTAAGTAGAGAGATGGGCCAGATATGATGACATTTAGTTCCCTGGACTGTCCACATTTCCCCACGGGAGGTGATATGAGTTGTTATAGACAGACACTATTAAAATCAAGTGCACCAGAGAGGAAATCTCCTTAAATGAGAGAACTACTGGTGCATACAGAAGGAACAAAAAAAAAAGAAAAAAAGAAAGATGAGAGGCACACATGAGATAACAGAAGCTATCAGTACCTGGATTCAAAGGGGAAGGGAGGAGCAGCAGATGGGAGAGAAAGATGATTAATATTGGTCATTAATCAGAGGAAACATTTGTTTGGGATAATCTTTTATTAGCTACGATAATATTTGTGTAAGCAGATGCAGTGAAAATCACACTGAGCATTATGTTGCCTTTGCCTCCTCTGCCTGCAATGCTCTCCTGAGGGACTAGAAAGGGATCCAAGACAAATGAACCCACAGTACCAAGAACCAGTGGGGCAAGATGGGGCAAATTTTCCACACAACAGATCATTTTTAGATGCTTGGAATCAGTTTTCTACAGGATATGGCTGATAAAGCTCTTTCAGGGGAAACTACTAAAAGCTAAACCTTTTACTGTCCCCTGGTGACTGCTTCAGATGTCCCCAGCCATATTGTCCAACAGCACATGGCTTGGGAAGTACTGTGGTGCTCACTGCCCACAGGTACCATCTCTGTAATTATGCCAAATCATGGCATTTAAAGCCCATGGGCCCATCTCATCTGATAGCGTGCTCAGTCCATGCATCGCATCATGGTCTCACAAGTACCTGTGCTGGATCGAACCATCTCTGTCCCAACAACATGGCCCAGTAGGTCATACTGGTTCAGGCGAGATCCACCCTTTGCTACTTCCACTGATTTATCCTTCCCCAGAGTCCAGGTGTAGATCACCTCCGTCTTTGTGTAGGCATCTGCAGAGAAGAAAGAACAACGAGGTTTGTGCTTCTGCCTGACCTAAAATATACCAAAATTAGCCTGTAGCCAAATTAATCCCTGCTGTACATTCCTCAGAGCCACATGGCTGAGCACAGCCAAGCATGGCCAGAGACCAAGGCAGTTCAGCAACTGCTAAATCAAATGAGCAAAAGGAAGCTGGGGTTTTTGGAAGGGAACTGGGAGAGGGGGCAGAGCACTGTCATTGAGAGACACGCTGTTCTCTTGACATGTTGACTCTGCAAAGGCTGGCTCCAGCAGAGACAAGATAGGAAGGTGTCCAGACCAGCAGGCTGCTGGGGCAGCAGGACTGCCACAGCCCTGCCATGCCAGGGACCAGGAGAGTCATGCTGGCAGCAGCTGGCAAGAAAGTTTAAATGCAAATGGGGTTGAATTTTAAGTTAGGGAGAAAAAGTTAAAAATCTTTATCCTTACTCAGAAGCAACCCTCTCCAAGCCTCTCAGCTTTGGTGGTGTGCCCTCCCACCAAGATGCTTTTTCCCCTGCATGACCCTGTGTCTGCCAACCTCTGGACCAACCCGCCAGGCAGCGAGGAAGGCAGTGCTGAGAAAAGCCTGCCCGCACATCCGAGAAAGACAGCAGGCAAATGCTGCTGGACCACTGCCTGGGGCAGCACCAAGCTCGGGGCCAGGGCGTCCTTCCAGGGGCTTGCAAGTTCTCCTCTCTATCCCACCTGCCCAGCTCCTCATATGCAAACACCTCTAACACACAGAGTCACCACCATCTTCACAATGTGACCAAATCGCTGCTTGTCCTCATAGCCACTCTCTTTCCCAACAGTGCCCACATGCTCTTGGTTTTGCCAGTCCTATGGTGTTCAGAAATAGAGTCTCTCCAGACTCTACTAGGAGGTACTTCTCTCCATAATGGCCAAGCTTCCTGTCCAAACCCACTCTGCACCGTTTTTTTAGGCAAGAATAAAGTCACTGAAACACGTTTTTAATTCATTTTTACCACCAGCTTCTCCTACTAAGACATTTATGAATGCTTTGACTGGGGTCAGGTCAAGCAATGGGTCAGGTCTACTACAGAAATGTCTCAGCTCCTGTTTTGTGGAACATTGTGTCCTGAGACCACCAGATTTCTCTGATCTTTTTAAAACAACCATTGTTATCCCTGCACTGTAGGTTTTGGCAAACTTTTTAAACACTAAGCAGGCACTGTGCAAAGTGAGGGGCGTGGTTTTGATGATTAGCCAGTGTTTCTCAGCACACCAGCCTGCTGCCTAAGCACTTCCAATGCAGGCTGGCACCTCTCATCTGATGTACAACACTCTGCTTTTCCAAACCCTCCTTCCAGCTCTCAACATGCTTCCGGACACCTCCATCCTCCTTCAGGCTTAGCTTTGTACAGCTCTGCCAATGCTCTTTTGCCTTGACGGGCAGCATCTTCTGCTCTAGCAGTCACGATTCACCCACCACCACTCAGTCTACAAAGGAACAGTCCACAGTTTCATTGCCATTATCCTTGATAATGCAGTTGTCTACATATCTGGTGTCACGCAGGCGCTGCACAGATGCTTGGAACATATTCAGTGTCATGAAGCTGTTTTGGTTCTGCTCAATGCCTCGCTTGCAACGCAGTCTAGTCCAGTCCAAACAAGGACTGCTCTTTGACATTTAGCAGAGCTGGTAACTTCAGCAACATCTTCTGCTAGCCTAGTTTCAGACAGCTGCTGTCCAAATGCCCGATGACTGGCTTAGAAACAGTTGTTCTCTGCTGCATACATCCATCTTCTAGGGAGCACGGTGATAGGTAAAACCATCACCTTTACTGGTCCAAGGAATTATGCAGGTGGGCACCTGAAGCTATCTGAATCGCCTGATGCCCTTACTTGTGCAAGCTCTCTGCCTTCCCCCTTTGAGTGGCTGCCAGGGTGGCACAGAGACAGGAGGCCACTGATGAGCCATTCAGCTTGTAGAGATCCCTGGAAGGTGGTCACTGAGGCAAATTCAGTTATCCTTTGAACAGCACGTGTCTGGCCCTGACATTGTCCTCCTACTTACAAATCTGACACACTCTAAGCTTCTTGCAAATGAGCAGCCTCCAGCAGTTGATGGCTTTTTGGTGCAAACACTAGTTTAATTCTACTCCAACACAGGAGAGGTGAGCTCAGATGCTATGGGTGCTTTAGAAAGAGCCATACTACTGTTAATCAGGGGCAGCTCTCTGAGCCGCTTGTGTCAAAACTCTCATCATTCAGAGGCCAAATCAGTAAAAATACCCAGAAGAACCCCAGAGGGTGTTCCAGCAGAAATATGCACATAAATCTCTTTTCCTCACCCAGAAACATTATAAGCAATTAGATGTGGAGTAATCTGCCTTCTTGCAAGTTTGTAGTAATCCCAGAGTTTAGGCCTGAGGTATGAGATTTTATATCCCTCCTCACAAGGTCAATTAACATTAATAATTCATCCTTCTCTAAGGCTTGCTATTTTACTGGCCTTAGTGATGTCTTGTGGCAATGAGTTCTGCATTTAATTAGGTGCTGCCTAAGAAGAAACTTTATTTGAGTAGTTTTGAATAATCCAGTTTCATGGATGCATTTTGTCATGAGGCAGAGGAGCAGATGCACATGATAAACATGATTTCTTCTGGTGTCAATCAAACTCTTCAACTTTCTCCTTAGTTGACTCCCAAATGGCTACAGGAAGGAAGTATCAGTTTAGAAAAATTGTGATTTCTCTGTTTTCTTGGAGTTCAAAAGGGAGATTACTGGTGGGGGCTCATTCTTTAGTTGGAGGTGGGTAACTCTTCCATCTAATGCAAACACAGACTGAGAGTGGTGCTCAGTTCCTTGGACCTGGAGGAGATTCCAGGTAGAGCGGGACTAGGAAATTTATTTCCATTTTATGCTGAACCAGTGGCTTGGAATTTGGTTCCCACTCACTTTAGGAACAAAACCAAAATAAATTTAATTTGCATATGGGAGAGAAGAGGGAACTTGTTCCTAGGCAGGGTATGGGAAGCCCAGGCAGATGAGCAGCTGCAAGCATAGGAGGCTGGGAGCAGCTTTCAACTTGCCACCAGCCTGCAAATCTTCCCTAAACCAGGACCCTTTGGTGTTGGGACTGAGATTTCCAGAGTTTCCAAGCCTTTTACCTGAGAGCAGCCTGCCTGACAGACTGAAAAGGGGCAAGGAGTGTGTAAGCTCCACTGGAGCATGGAGCCAGAGCAACTAGAGATTTCAGGATCTCCCCAGATTGACAGGAGTGATTTAGGGAAGCTGGACAGGACACCTAGCAGCAGACACTACTGCTATCTTCCCAAATCTGTTCCCCCAGGATCACCTTGTGATGAAGGAAAGGAATCTCTGAGTTTTCCACCAACGCTGAAGAGGCAGCACTGCCCAATGAAGGCAGGGAGGGCAACGGGAAGCTGCTCCTCCTGCTTCCCTAATAAACTTATAGCAAAACCATAAGTGTCTGACCCATCCTGTGAACCCGACTGACCACAGATTTGCTTGCTGACCATTTCTGATGATGGTAGGAATTGCATATATGAGACAGAAGAAACAAATTTTCGGTCATATAATCATGAGCAATAATTAATAACACTGTTACTAAAATATTGGAAAACACTAGCCACACAACGGACTGTTCTTTAGTTCTGTACCCACCTCCTTGCAGAGGCCGATCAGGGTACTTACAGCTCCCAAATTTCAGCGGGCAAGCGTGCACATCCATTGGGAAGTCCTCCAGGTGCATGGGGCACTCTGCATGAATCGTTAGCCTACAAGACAGAACATAGGGCATGACTGGGAACAGACGGCTGCGGAGGCCCCCACCTGGCCCTTCTGCCACAGCCTCCTTGCCCTCCATCCATCAAAGGCAACAAAGGCCTCAACGCAGTCACTAACCCCTGGGTCTCCGGGCAGAAGGCCATCAGCTGTGGAGAGAATAGCAGGCACACAGATCTGACCACCTTTCGCATTGTATAAACTCAACCCTATTGACTGAGTTCATCTTTATCCACTCAGTGCCATCAGAATATCTGCCAAAGCCCAGGACTTCTGTTTGCTCATGCACTGTGCACAAAGAGCTCATTAACACCCGGGGCCAGGGGACATCTCATTGACCATGCTAGAAAGCAGAGGGAAGGGGCTTCCAGGGAACATGACTCTTCCCAGTGGTCTGGAAGCAGCCAAGGGCTGGCAGACTGTTCAGGTAGAAAGCCACTGCACTACTTGGCTTGCAGAACAAAGTCAGTTGGAGCCACGGAGTTGCAGGTGTTCCACCAGAGTGCAACACACCCCTGTGCGTGTGGGGCACCACATCCAACCTCCCCCAGCTCCTCCCTCGCTGGTGGCACAGCAGAGGATGCTGTGGGCAGACACAGAACTGTGTGTCCTGAGGATGTTTGCGGGGATGCAGGACAACTTGTGTGCTTTACACATCCCCCAAATCCCTCACCTCATCAGGAAGGGGTTTTGTGAGGGAGGCACAACCATAGAAGCAATGTGCCGCAGATCATGGGGCCAGGCATAAAAGGATCCATTAAAAAAGGCTCTAAAATAGGTAGCTCTAAGCTCATGTTCCTTCCTGAAGTACTGCAAAACCTGCAGCCTGTGCGGGGGGAGCTGGGACAGACAGCTTCCCAGGAGATGTTTAATGCAATCTTCTCTGAAGGAACCATTTGAAGAAAAAAGAACCCACTTCTGATGGCTTGGTAAAATAACAAATAAACCGTGACAGGAGCAACAAGTGGATGCAAAGGGCAAGTGCACAGACCTAAGGCTGAAGATGGCTTGTGGAAAACTCAGGTTGAGAAGCACAGTGCAAAGCTGCTATTGAGATATTTTCCTTCAGCTGGAAAAACGTTCAGGTAAGTTAGTCTTTATAGAAAATACTGAGGCTTAGTCAAATAAAAAAAAACAACTGAAAACCACAAAGAGTTCAGATTTCATTTGCTAAAAGCAAAGAAAAAAAAGAAAAGAAAAGAAAAATAAAGGTTATTTCTTTCAGGTGGACAAACCTTTAATGATTCTACAAAACAAACAAACAAACAAACAAAAACCCACCAAAAAACCCCCCTGTTTTTTAAACTTGGCATAAAAAAAATGAGTGGACAAACCCGAGCACTTCACAAATGGCTCTAAAGCCCGCTGTGGGGAAACGAAGCAGCATCCCGGTGGCTCGCAGGTGGCAGGGGACCTCCGAGGCCGTGGCGCGGGCGGTGGCGGGTGGCAGATGGTGCTCTGCCGGGCAGACACTGGTGCAAGCGAGGGATGGAGCGGCAGCAAATTCCTGCGCAGCGGCTCCGTGCCACTGCGAGAGCAGCCCAGGCTGCACTGGAAACTCTCTGCCAGCTCTGAATTTTGCTCTGCCAGGTGAGGAAATGAACCTCGCGATTTCAGAGCCACGTCCAGCCTCATCTGCTTCTTTCAGAGAATCCAGGAAAGCTGGCATCCCTGTGATGGGTGGCCAGGTATTAAATCAAGACGTGGAGGAGCAGAGCTGGAAGCTGCTGTAACTTTGACAGGGCAGGGCTGGGTGGCTGAAACCCTCCTGCGTGACCCAGAGCCTCTGCAGCACCCACAGCAGGGGTTTAAATCCCAGTAAACCCAGCCTTTGGGAATGCTTGGGAGGTGAGGCACATGACCCCTTTGCAGTGGTCACTGAGGTCACAGTGCCGCAGAGCAAATTGCACCGTGGGGAAGTCTACACCTTATTCTTGTACGAGCTGGCAGAGGAAAGCAATGAGTTTTCTACAGACCTTCTGAAGCCAGCCCCACAGTGTTTCTTCCCTGCTTCTTCATGCAACAGCAACACAGTAATTTCTGCTGTATTTCCGTGCCAGGTACCACTGTCCTGTCTCCACTGGGCACATCTGCCCCACTGTGTCCCAGGAGCTACCCCACAGAGGGAAAAAAAAAACACCTATACAAGCAACTCCCACAATCAGGTTCAGTCCTGATAAACAGCTCTCAGGTACTGAGCATCTGCAGGACACGGTTCTCGTATGCCCCACGGGGACTACTTGCACTGAAGCCATGAGGGGGTGGCTGTTGAGTCACCATTCACTGTTGGGTCTGAAGGGCTCATAGCCCAACCGTGGCTGATGCAATGCTCCATGCTCTGGCCAGGTTAATCACAGCGAGGTTATTTGGCCTATGCAGACTGACTCCACCTCTTGTAGAGGAGGCCAGTGGATACTTACAAAGAAGTACGAAACCTGGGTGAATTCAGAGCAAACCACACCCTGCTGTCATCTCCCAGCAGCCAGTGACTTCAGCATCCGTGATTCAGAAGCTGTATCCAGGCATTTAAGTGCACCAGAGATCAAAGACCGACCTTTTCTACTCTGAGTCTGCCAATTCTTTCTGAATCCATGTACATGGATAGTGATCACTCTGTCCTGTAATAATCATTCTACTGACAAAGAGGTGATGATGACTGTCCTGCTTGCATTATGTCTGGCTGCAGCTTGGCTTCCTCAGCCAGTCCAAGAACCACTGTGTGGCCAATGTAACTTCCCCGGAAACAAATCACTCTTTCTGACTTGCTGATTTCTTTTTCATCTTTGGACTGAATGTACCTGTTTTACATGAGAGAGAAGATGACCTGATCTTTAGGACTTCAGCCAAGACTCACTGAAGTCAACGGAAAGACAGTGATTTTGACAAGCTTACAAGCACATCATTGGAATATTTTCTTCTGGACACTCAAAGGCCACCATGAACAAATTTCTCATTTGCTCTGATGCCTCTCTTTCATAATCTGGATGAAGATTTGGATTTCACAAAGAAGATATGAAAACCTGGCAACAAGGTGTGAACTCGACAGCCTTTCTCCTCCTGTTCTGTTTCTTTTGTGATGCTTTCTTCTGTCAGCTCGAAAACCACTTGGGGAGCTTCATGGTTAGCAAGCTTGTCAAATGTGTCCTCACGGATCTCACCATTCAATTCTTTCTGTGCCCTGCACAACTGCAATGGACTTTCTGCTTCTAGTATTTGTCACTGTCACTTCTGCAAAGGAAATGTTGATGCATTTCTCCTGTCTCCCTCAGCAGGTCACACAAGACTATTTCTTTTTACCTTCCTATCCCTTTGTTGGCTTCCCTGATTATTATTTCAAAAGGCTCTTAGCTGGGTGTTCCCAAAGTTGGCTTTGCCAAAGGACCTCTCCTCTGATCCGTGCTTTCTTTCTGATATATCCTGAACTCCCCCGAAAAAACAGAAAAGCCTTTTTCATCCACTGCGCTGTTTGCAAAGACTTGGCTGTGATCAATAGCCACCATGAATAAGGCTGAACCACTCAAAGGACCACATATTGGATCCGGTGTCTCAGTGCCATTTAGAGCAGCCAGAAAGAGCATCGGAGGTGGCCAGGATGACAGCAGAGACCACCCAGGCACCAGCTGGCCTTGGCCGTACCCTCCTGCCCTCTCCAGGTCACGGCCAACAAGAGTGAGTGTTGTCAAGGGAAGGAGACAACTCTATATGGATGCTGGACGACTCTGTAGGTGTGTGGGAAAGCAGCAGTCACATTTTAAATCTAAAGTGTGTTTTATTAGCTGAGCCAGTAAACAACACCACAATAAATCCATCAACAAACCACCGAAAAAGCAACCTAATCTGCCACTCCACCTACAACTGAAGGAGCTTTTAAGTCTCCTGAAATTAGATAAAAAAGAAAATGCTATATCATTCCAGTGGTTCAGCAATGTCAGCGAGCCAGAAGTCATCACGTTTGCAGATAACATGCGAAGGGAGTCATCTTCCCTGCCAAAGGGGGAAGCAATACAGGCGTTCTGCCTCCCTGGTGTTCTCCCTTGCCTGAAACCTCTTCACTTTGGCCTGGCACATGTCAGGGTGCACTGGCTTCCCGAGATGCTCTCCCCATGACCAGAGTTCATGCACTGCTGCTTGCTCCTGCTCACCCCTCTGCCCACCACATCCCTCAGCCATCTTTCACTCCCCTCCTGCAGCCTCTTTTGCACGTGCTCATCTTTCAGAGGGCTAATTAGCAGAGGTATTTAGGTGAGCTGTGGAATCAATCACCACTCAGGAGAGTGCCCACATTTCCTTTCCGTTCCCTCCTCTGCTGGTCTTCCCCGCCATCTCCTGTCGCTGGTGAAGGACTCTTCAGCACCATATGCTTTGCCTAATGAAACATCAAAATGTCAAACTAAGAGTAATATATCTTGCTTCCCAGGCAATTATCACTGCCTCTGCAGCATTTGGGTAAAAAAGCCTGTTGCAGAAATTCTTGTCTTTGCCCCTTCCCCTGTGTAAGGGAGCTTATGGCCAGCGAGCCACAGAGGTTTGCTCCATTGCTCTGATGTCCTGTTAAGGTCCAGACATCTGAGCCCTGAAATGTCATTATAAAGCCTCAACATCATGTTAAAAATAGCCAATCTGCCAGCAATCACATAATCCAGCTGTTGTATCCTTTGGCTCATCTGTCCCAGGCACTAGCAATAACTTCTGCAGAACTATCTTGTAATCAGATCCCAAACTCCTCATTTTTCTCTTCGCTTTTCCAGCACAATGGCACCAAAAGTGGAACATCCAGGAGAGAAACCATGTTTTTCTCTTTAAAGTCATGGGAAGTCCTTTGAACTGCTCAACACAATGGCAAGAAGCATGAATCAGGCTAAACATACCTCTCCCAGGGCTGACGGTACAACAAACCACTTCAGCTTCGTTCTCATGGTTACCAGGAGCTTAGCAAAGCCTTTGATGTGTCATTAGAGCCCCTGTCGTTACCTGCGTCGTGCTGCAGGATGAGCCAGAGTCTCAGTCCAATTTCTGGGATGCAAATGTAATAATCGCTTGGTGTACGTGTGGTACAAAAACATGACAGCACCCTGCACAGCAGAACTGACTTTGTTTATGTCAGGGATATTGCTTGAGTTTTGTCCTGATTTCTCCTCTAGGAGATTCATTAATAACCAGTCAGGCTGAATAGTGTTTACGGTTTAGGCTGTGTGAGAATCTAGGTTAGGTTTAATTGCTGGGGTTTGAGCTTGAAAGCCAAATTGCTTCTAGGATCCTTGTGCGGGATCTGAAAGCACTGAATTCACTTTGCATCATCTCCCAGCCCCTGGAGATTTCAGCCCATGATGGCAGAAATGCAGTGAGATAAGGTGATCTCTGAAGATTCCTCCCTTCTGGGACATCTTTCTTACAAAAGTCTGCCTGCACAAAACCAAGCCTGGAAAATAGATTATTTCTGCCTTTGGATCCACTCTGGAATCTGTAAGGCAGGGAAAAGCAGGCTGTGGAAATCTCTTCTATTCACTCGCTCGCATGTTTAGTAGTCCAGCTTTGGTCTGCTTGGATCCGTTTACGCCGTTGTCTAGGATCAGCCCTGATGTGGGATGCAGCCAAATAGCTGCCAGTCCATACTGCCCAGAGGAGCTGGTGCTGAGATGTCCTAGCTGCTGCTCTTGCAGAAAGGAGAATGATGGTTGCACTTCCATCGTGTGGAAGGGTTCCACAAGCTCCAGCCTACAGCTCTACACAAGTTGCCTGGGGGTTAAAAAGAACAGTCAGCAAAGACAACCCAAGGCCTTTGCTGGGAGAGACACTGCGAAGCTCTGTGGTTTCAAAAAGCAGCCTGGGAAGCTCAAACACCTGAGCATGCTGCAGTAGGTTCAGGACTTGTTATCTGGGGTTCAGTAGTACTGCATGTGCCCTGGGCGCCTTTGTACTCGGCTTTCCCTCCTGTTCTGCCTCTGCGTCGCCCAGGGGTTCACCTGTCCTCCATCTCAAATGCTCATGCACTGCCACTAAGGACTTTGCGTTGTCTTTAGCAACACAGGTTCTTGTGGCAAAGTCTTTGGGCACGCAGCTGAATGCATCAGCCTGGCAGTTAAAGAAAACATCCCTTAAGTGCATAACTTGAGCACATATTGTCTTGGAGCCACTCTGACAATAACCACAATGCCTCAACATGCCACTCTGACAGGCCCTGTGAGGAGCAGGAGCTCTTTAAAGCCTGGATTCACAAAGTTGAATCCCATCGGCACAGCATTAAGCTTTCACTATTTTCATATGCTTCAAGGCCAGGAAGAACCAGAAAATTACCTATGTACCCCATACAATTTGAGCCAAAGAGTACATCCAGAGATAGCTGCAGCAGCTGAGTTTTTGTCTGTATCTTATGTAAATCCATGCACAATTCCCAGTTTGTTGTACACAGGTCTGACACCAGAGCTTGGAGACCCTAGCCGGGCTTCTGTGAACTACTTGGATCTTGTAGGAGCTCCACGAACAAGACTGCAGAGCCAGGGCTACATAACAAAACTGTGTTCCCCGTGCTCTCTAAAGCAGCTGGAGTAGCAGGGAACAGGCAGAGGGATCAGTAATCCTCTCCTTTCCTCAGCATCCAGGAAGAAGGGAATAGGAAAATGCAATGTACTGCTGCAGTTGCAAAGGCCATCTTGTCACCCAGCGGCCAAGGCCTGAGTCAGTGCTCAGATGTTTGCACCAGGACGTTGCACCGATCCATGGGGAGGCTGTGCCATGACTAAAGGAAATCTCTGGACGCTCAGCCACGGCTGGCGTGTGACTCCTTGAAGCTCAGGTCAGTGATAAAGAGGCTCTCTCCAGGAGCTATAAATATTGTCACACAGGTGCAATTTTGCAGGATGCATGTGTCAGAGTTGCTGTTCCACCAGAGCAACTTCATCTATAAATGTAAGCCTTGACTAAGAGAAGTTGGCGTTCACAGCAGGATAAATAGCAAGAGACATGCCTCTAATTGCACATCAGCAGAGCTGATCCCTCAAGGGTATTGGCTGGTGCACGGTAAAGGAGTAGGATATGTCTCAGGAGTCAAACTGCATGGCAATGTACCAGTCTAGGCTGAGCCTGCAAGAGATCACCTAGGCAGTCCTGCCAGCCCAGGGGAAATCTGGTGGAGGTCCAAACTTGCTCCCTAGTCAGCAGGACAGAGTGTGCCTCTCTGGGATTTACACTGTGCTGGATGTCAGCTGTGTGGGGCTGAGACTGGCTTCGTGGTCCCGCTCCTTCCTTTGACACATGTGCATGCCCCTGGGCATGGGGGAGAACAGCGAATGTGCCACTTGGACATAAAACATAAGTCTCCTTCCAGCCCTCTCCTGGGAAAAGATTTCAAAGCAATTAACAAGGTAGAGTGATACCATCATCATCATTTTACAGGGGAATTGAGATGTGAGTGCCTACGAGTGGCAGAGCCAGGTAGGACTTGGTCTCTCAGAATCAGCCTGATGCACAGTCTTCAACCATACAGTCTGTGCCCTTGCATCTTCCTTTCTGAGCCCTCACTCAAAAGACCCTGTGTGCACCTGAGCAGGCATCTCCTTCAGCAGTGGAGAGAAGGGCAATCATCAGATGCACCAGGACAGACATCCTGGGTGTGTTGAACACCAAACCCAGAGGAGCCTTGCTTCGCCCCTGATGCACTGTCCTGTGCTGTGGGCAATGCTTTCCGGATGGCCATATGGCCAGCTCTAACCACATCTCCAGCATCAGGCTGGTCCAGCAGTGCCCAGAGCCCCACCAGGATGGCTTCACACACATCTGCACAGCAGCAACCTGTGCTGGATAAGAAAAAGACCTCCATGCACTACAGCTCTTGGTATTGTGCAATATAGCATATGACGAAAGGCCTGATATCTAACTTTTAGCCTTTGGGTATCTCTGAGCGGACTCTTCACCTCTTCACCTCTTCCAAAGCCTTAGAGGTACATTTAAGGGAGGCAGGAGAAGACACAAAAGGAGGTCTAGACTCTCTTTTATCTCCCTCTTCTTTGGAAGATAGCTAAACTGAAGGATGTGTTGGATTGATTTAAAAAACCCCATGACTCCATTTTCTACAAGAAGCTCATTCCCAAGAGCCTCATGATGCTGCCATCCTGGCACCTGCCCAGCCTTAAATGGAAAAGTAAATTCAGTACTTTCTCAGTCACACAAAACTTGCTGAAGCTAATGGCTGTTTGCTGAATAAAGAAGAAGTGAAATGACATAAAAGCCCTGAAATTGAGTCCTTTTTTTGCTGTTTTATGCCAATAGCTCCTATAATATTTTATGGTCAGACAATGATACAAATGCAGGGGTGTTAGTCATCCACATTTCGGTCAGAGAGCCGGGAGCAGAACCAAGCCCTTAAGTCAAGTTGGGCTTCTCCCTTCATTTACCCCATCTGCCTCAGTAACGTGAGATCACTGATGTGTGGAGACCTAAACCCCCAGGGCACTGGCAGAATGAGCTCATATTTGAGAACTGCTGCACAAAAGCAGAGCGTTGTTTATCAATGTAGGCTGTAAAACTTGCTGACACTATGTAGATTCACAGCCAGCTTAACTATGAAGAGATGAAATTCTGTCTGGTCCTCAAAAATCAGAGGTGAAAGTGCAGCATCTCAGTACACAGAATCTGCAATGAAGCCTGTTATTAGTTGGGATCAGATTGAAGATCGAAGCAGAGAAAATATTTTTGAAAACAAAGATTTATACCTTTCCGAAACCAACTCAATACCTTTTTTGTGCATCAATGAGTAGCTTGTTGTTTCATTTATAAGTTCATTTACCTCAGTGGGCAAATTAGAACATAAATCCCAGGTGGCAAACATTATTTAAGTGGGTGAATAACTTACAAGCACACAGGAATATCTGAATAGTTCCAGAACGAACATACAATTAACCCAAAGGAGTTTCTCTTCACGCTCTCCGCCTGTTGCAACTTACTGATAAATGTATGTACCAGGGCTGTTCTTGAGAAATCCAGAGTAGACGACTGCCCCAGCATGGTTCCCCAACAGTAACTCATGTTTTAGAAGGAAGGTCCCAGTTGCTGGAGATCACAGTGGGGTTGCACAGGTGACTGGGACTGATGCCTGGGGTCTCATGCTGCAGGGCAACCTCATGATTGGGACTCCTAGTGAGAGCTCAGCTGGGGACAACATAGGCTGGCTTAAACTGAGAACTTCCAATGTCCTCTCCAAACCTGGCACCTCCAAAGCACAGTTTTTAATGAGCTGGAGATTTTTTTTTCCTAACGATATGCATTGATTACACAGATTTGGTTTCTGGATTCCATGAAGTAGGAAAAAAAAAAAACATTGTTCTCATAAGCAAGCTTGGACTTCTTAGGTGTTTCAAATGGCTCCAGTGACATGCTGAATAAATTTAGATCTGTTCTGAAGCTGCTGGAGCATAACAAATCCTCCCATCCTAATGTTCCCCTGCTGATACTGGAAACCTGACTTCATATCCCATCAGAGGTCAGGAACAACAAGTCGGGTGGCGCACCAACTCCACAAATGATAGATCTCAACACTTCTACCTCATCACATAAAAGAAAAAATCAACATGAATGATGAGAAAAAAGCTACCTGTAAAAATGTCCTTAAGTTGAGGATCAGTGATGCCACATAGGTAGGAAACAAGGATAGCACGGAAAGCAGCAGGGTAAGACTCAAGCGTGCTAACAGAGTCAGTGTGGAAGCCTGCACAAACCCTGCTGTAATGTACCCCGAGCTCCCAGCCTTGCCTGCATGTGTGTAGGGACCTGAAGGACCCTGGCCCAGGAGACACAAACTGACCTCATGGTATACAGGAGGGTGCCATTGTCCACCAGGCGCAGCAGCTTGTTGGGTGTTGTCATGTTATGGGCTACAGATTTCTTCCCGTTGTGGAAGAAGGTATCAGGAGTCCAGATCTTACTGGCCAGCAGGTTGTTCAGGGGAAGTATTTTCATGGGACCATCAAACTTCAGCCTTTCATCTCTCCAGGACTGCCGGAAAAAGACATCAATAGTGTATTCCTTTGTGGAGAAAGGAGAGAAAAATCAGTCTTGTTTTACTAAGCAATACATTGCAAACAAGCCTCTTCAAGAAATCACAAATATCTTTGGTTATTGAGCATACTGTGTTTTGGCACACCTTGGTTGACACAAAGCGTGATGCAACAAGGAGTAGGGATTAATGGCAGTGGAGAAATCTGTAGAGGACAGAGGGCATTTACTACATTTTGTACAGTGACTTACAAATGACACCAAAATTTCCTTTTTAGTGTTTCTGAACACTGCAGACAAGCTGCAATACAGCCTACAGGGGCAGGTCCTGAGGTAGCCCTGCTGCACCACCACCTTTACCCAGATGTTTCAGGGGAGGGAACCATTATGTGCAGCTACATGGGAATGTAAAAAGGCAAAACTAAAGTTTCTGGAGATGGAATTTGGCCAGGATACTGATAATCATACCCTTGCTCATATAAAAAAAAAAAAAAGAAATAAAGTTTCATGGCATTGTCTTAACATTATTTTCTTCCCCAGGCCACTTCTAGAAAAGCTTGAATTGAGGACTTCACAAACTTGCATTACAAGATCCTGTGACTTCTTTTTCTTCTTTTTCCTTTTTCCTATTTTTCCTTTTTTTTTTTTAATTCTTTCTGCTAGTGTAGAAACCAATTTCCTAGGCCAAATTCCAATTGAGGCAATTAGAAGTCATCTCTGAAACCTTGCAGCGAGGGCCAGCTCCTCACTTGGTGCACACAGCCTCAGAAACCTCAGAAACCGACCGAGCAGCAAAGACACTATGGCTCCACGGCAATCCCGAGGCAAAATCAAATCCATCCGCCCAGTGCCAGGCATAAAGGACTGCTGTTCCCTATGACCTGAGCCGCCCTGTGTCCTCTGAGGGTCCATGTCACTTGAGAGAAAGTCTTCAGTCCATCAGCATGAGCTGCATCACTTCTCACCTCTACAACACACATCACCTCTTGCTAATGAAAGATCTCAATAGCTCATGAGGCTTTTGGAGAGAGACGAGGGCTTTGGAAAATCTGTCTGTCCCAGCTGTTCCTCCCTTGCTGTTGCAGATACACAGCTTTTATTTACGGGTTCCTGGAGGCTGCAGGACCAACTAAACTTATCATTGTGAGCGATTTCTTTCCTGCAGCTCTTCTCAGCAGCATTTAAAAGCAGCTGCGCATCGGTTTCCTGTAGGTCATAGAAATTCCTACAGGTTTTGCAGCAGATGGCAGCTGAATGAAAGCATCTTGGTAAAGAAATTCATCCCTGCTCCCTGGCCACAGAGCCACTCCTGCTCAAATGTGGAGTTTCTGGAGCCTGGCTAGGGGAAGGAAAGAGAAGATCCTATGTTCCCATGGGCTCTGCCCTGTACAGGATAATCTGCCCCTTCATGGAAGTGATCTTCACTTTGTGGTTTTAATCTCAATAAAGGAATAAAATCAAAGGAATGAGCCTATGTGCAGTCTCAGGAGGCAGATTTGGGAAAAGTCCTGATCAGGAGAAGAGCTATCTTATTCAGAACTCCCTGTTCCCTTAAAAAAAAAAAAACAAACAAAAACAAACAAAGAAGCCAAACTTTTTTAACAACTTCCTCAGGCCCTGTTTTTCTTCTTTTATGCTAAGGAATCATTCCTGAAGAAAAGAGAAATCATGTTCAGACTCTTCCCCTCTTTTCTATACTTCTTTCCATGACAGCATTATTCCTAAGTCACCCCTTCTAAGAAGCCCACTTAGTTCTACGTTATGCTCTTCTCTGCTTTGTAGAAGCAACTGAAAACATCCAGACTGAGCCTGTCACCAGAGTCCATCCACCAAAGCATAAAACTCCCTTGAACTCGTTTTTTTTTTTTTTTTTAAATTCCTGAGGACTGAGGCAAAGCTGCAAGAGCTCACTACTGAAGATACAGGCGTATGTCAGGTCCTATCAGGCTCTACTTTCCAAACCACACTGAAAAAGAGATTAAAAGTCCCTTGGAGCATCTCAGGGAAAAGATCTACACGTCCTCCTCCACGCTTCATAACCAGCTGCTCTCCTCCGCTCTCCACAGCAGCTTTACCTGCCTGTCCTCCATCATCATAATTATAGTCTCTGTCTGCATCAAGATGCACAGGAGCAGCCTTCCATCGTGATGAGTAATGGCTGTGGGAGGGACAGGAGCAAGATCACCAGGCAGATGTGAGCAGGGAAGGAGGGACTTCCCCACTCCCGAGATGAAAGGAACCACCATGGAAGAGCAGGCTCTCCCCACGCTTCCCAAGGAGATGGGGTTTGTCTCCCAAGGAGACAGGGTTTCTCTCCCTCATGTTTCTGAATGCATTTAGCACCACAACAGCATGCTAAAACACATTCGCTATGCATTTGTAAAAAACACAGAACTAAAGCATGCAAAGGGGAAATAATTTATTATTCTTTAACTGTCTTCCTAATTTTAGATTCATTTTGTCAAATCACATTGCAGAGAATACCTTCCTATTTTCAATGCCTCATATTTCTGCTTCACAGTTCATTATACACGCTCCCTTAATCAAATATGCTCCACCTTGGAAGTAATTATCAGATACTCCCCAAGGGCTAAGATTGCTGAATATATTATGGGTCTCCACTGTGGTAGGAAAGCAAGCAAGACAGAGAGAGAACTCAGATGAGATTAATACTCTTGGCTATGCTGACATCAAGTTGACTTCTAACCCTGGAGGGAGTGGTCATTCCAAAGCAACATGGGGTTGCGTGATGGGGCTGGCACCTCAATGAAACACAGAGATTTTATTCTCATCCAACTCCTATGCTTGCTAGCACAGGATTGTCAGTGGGACAGCTGAAGAGATGTTCATGGCCATGTGAGCACAGAAAATGACATCCTCCCAGCTCCAGAGGGGCTGCGAGAGCTGCAGGACATTGCTCCTGCCTGAGCCAGCTGGTGAGAGCAATGCCTGCTCCCTCTCCAGAAGGGGGCCCTCTCCAAGGCCAGGACTGCCCACCACTGGCCTGGGCTATGCCAACACCAGGTCATCTCTGGGCCTGGATGCACAGGAGGGTCTCAGTCCTGAAAGCATGACTGTGCTCATGTGGCACCCTGGAAATGTTGAGCAACCATCAACAGTCAACTCTTCTCTGTGCGCCCGGGCGCGTATGGAATATGAGCTTCAAGAAACGCTGTTCAGAAAGCTCACTATTAATTATGCTCCACAGTTCTGTTTTAATTAGAAGACAAACTGTTGTGGGAATACAAGCCTAAATTCAGACCTCAGGCCTTTTGATTAATAATTTTCCCTGAACATGTCAAAATATTGCAATCAGTTCACTCTTTTTCTCTTTTGCCTCCCTTCTGGTTCAAGCACTAAGGACAGTTTGATGATGAACTGTTGTCTTCTGGCACTGCCACCAAAACAGGCCAGATTCTGGCATCATCCCCTCTTCCCAGGGAGCATCCTCTTTCCTCCATGCACGGTCAGGTCAAGGAAAGCTGACTACAGTGAAGGTGTTTGTCAAGGTCAGTAATAGGTGCAGCATGCTACATACAGGTCTTGGTCCTGTGGGCAGACCTCCCCATTTCATTAAGTTGCTCTTGCAGGAAAGAAAAAGAGCCTAAAGCCTGCAGAGTATTCGAGTAGTGCAAAGGCATTGACCCTCCAAGGTTGCATTTCCCATTATCAATTCGTTTCTAAAAGCCCAAACAGACCTGAGAAACAATCCCTGTCTACCACTCGCACTGAGCTCCCCTTGGCCTTCGAGAAGATGCTGAGGCACATTCACTGCCAGGCAGGCAGCTGGGATGCTTGTTTGTGTTCTTGTCATTTAGAAAAATCCTGCTTTTGCCCAGACTGTCCAGGGACAAGGGTGGGACACGTCTGCTGCGGCTGCAGGAGAAGCCATCCCTCCCCATGAGGCGACCAGCCAGTGGCACCTACCATATCTGTGTCCGAGACAGGGCCGAAACTCGTCACGTAAATGTCTGTCTTGACTTCAGTTACGCTGTCTGGGACAAAAAAAAGGGGAAAAAAGCAATTAGAGAACTGAATTTGCTCATACAAGGAAGGGTTTGGGGTTTGTTACGTGCTGGTTTTTCTTGCCAGACACCTCCCTGACGAGCCCTCAGCAAGCCAGCATCATGCTCTCCGCTGCAGCCTGAACAATGGCTGATTTTATCACTTGTAATTGGGCAAATTAATCTCTGATGTAGCTCTGCTGCTTTCCACGCATACGCCGAGGATGAATATGTCCCGCACAGCCAGACAATGCGTATTTACAAAATGTATGTGGCTACACGATACAAAATGTGGTACAGATCCACGTGTTTTCAATACAGAGGTAAGCCCTGACGCTTTGAAACTGCTTTTAATCTGAAATCCCTTTGTGTCTCCCAGCCTGATAAACAGCCTAGCAACGTTCCACCAGTTTTAGGAAACCCTGGGTTTGTTACAGCTTCAGGCTTATCTGTATATAAAAAGAATCAATATTCTGATTGCCTTTTACTGCCATCGTGTTTGCTCTTCTCCTAAGTGCCTCGCTCCTGGCAAGCAGCTGCTCTTGCAAAGCTGCTGCTCGCCTGCATCACACGCTTCCCTGCATCCCAGGCTGTGCTGCCCTTGCGGATGCTGAGCAGCAGCCTCACTGCCCCAGCAAAACTACAGAGCCCCAGTTCCTGCCCCAAGGGCTAAAACCCAGGGGCAATCTTAATCACACACCTTCAGGTAGAGATAAACTGAAGTGCTTTGCAGAATACAGCTACCAGCAGGTATTACTCATGCCAAACAGCACATACAGCTCTCATTCTTGACTTCATTATGATTTCAGTGTGTTTCCTAATTGAAATCTCTGCTGCTGTCCCATTTTGCAGGGAAATCAAGGCACAGTGATGTGCCAGATTCATGGTTCTACACTCTGCCCACTGGGTTGCACTGAAAAAATGATGGATGAGGTGCCTTGAGTTTAGCACCATGTTACCATAGATTCTCACCCCTTTAGGGACAGATCATACCATTGTGCTCCTTTTGTATGGCATTAGCTGGCTCAGAGCTGCTTTCCCAATGAAAGGAAATTTCGAGGCCAAAAGGAGAGTTCATGTTTTACTTGCGGTACCCCATTTTGGCCACCGCAGCAGTTTTGCAAGTAGCTTGGATGGCACATAGAATCATAGAATCATAGATTCTATGCACAGCCTCTGGGAACTCCCCACATTGCTCAGTTCAGTTATGGAAATCCTTCTGTCCCCTGATAGTTATTTTACAGTACTATGAAGCTTAGTTTTGTGCTTCAAAGTTTTGTATCTGTGGGAAAATGACTGAAATTGGAGGGGAATGGGAGAACATTGTTCCCTAGAATTCAAACTAATATTAGAGCAGCTCTGACATGAAGCACAGCTGCTGCTCTCAGGAACAAACAAGGCCTCAATATCCTTGAAATGGGGAGTAGAGTGATACGAAGGTATCATGGCTCAGCCCTGTTATCGGAGACAAGAAACAACGAACAAGGCCCACGCAATATCCTTGAAATGGGGAGTAGAGTGACACGGAGGTATCACGGCTCATCCCTGTTATCAGGGATGAGAGGCGCCTGGTAAAGATAGCCATAAAAATGCCATCGAGGAAGCGAACCACAACCGCTGTCTCAGCAGTGATGGCGAAATTGTGCCCTTCAGCTACTAAATCACACCCCCACCCGCCTCCGAGCTGCGACCACCCCTCAAACGAGCAATTTACACCAACCCCAATTAGTGAACACCCCTCACAAGAGAAATTTACACCAATCCTAATAAAAGTTGTGTATGACTAGAGTCACTCGAGCTCCACCTAAAAGATACGTGAAGGTATAAAAATGGCAGCAAACAAAGGGGATGTTAGGGAGAAGCCCCCCCATCGGAACGTCTGGGATCAGTCGACGGGCTGAACCTCTCTTCTCCCCCCCATAGGGATGCCTATTGGGTAAGAACTCTGTGTTATGTGCACTTACTTAATTACTTACTAACATCTTGCTAGCTATTTAATATTATCACTGATCAGTAATCGTTTTATATTATCACTGCAGTACTTCAATTAAAGTTGTTTTTGTAGTCAGTCACTATCACCGGCTATCCTCGAACCTGTATTCTGTCACAAATAAAATATATACGCATGTTTCCGGAAACTTTTGAATTACTATAAGGAGTTGGCCCATAGTATTACTAGTGACGATCCCTAATAAGTGGGCGAATCACCCTCCGACTCACTGAGCTGCCAAGAGAAGGCAGGGGGAGTCGGACCCAAGGGTCTCGCCTAACTTGGGAGCTGGTATACTGGCCAAATTACCTCCTGTTTGTCTATTAGTGACGGATCCCACGATAAGTCAGACGAATGACCCTCTGACCTACTGAGCTGCCAAGGGAAGGCAGAGGGAGTCGGACCCAAGGGTCTCGCCTGACTTGGGAGCTGATAGACTGGTCTTTTGACCTCAAAACGTGACAGTATCCAAAAATAAGATAATGCATTCTGGCAGAGTTTTATCCTTAATGGCTAAAATGTACGTACACATATCATTAGTTATTACAGCTGGAAAGCTTCTGACACAGCCTGTAGCTGATACTATTGTGCTATATAAGTAACCTTTGATCTCGTCTTGATGCAATAAAAAGAAGGTTAAAGAGAAATATATATGCGGTACACTTTCTGAAACACCCAGAAGCCAACAGACAGCATCCTGAACAAAATTAGTTACTTCTGTGAGACTTAAACACTCAGGGTATTTTCTCTGTCTCCCTCCAAACAAGTCCCCAAATGAGATACACAGCAGAGAAGATCATTTAGTGAAGCGAGGCTCTTTCCATTAACACATGTAGCAAGAGAAAGCTAATTATCTTTCAGAGAAAACACAAACTCTCTCCCTCCTTCCCTCCTCCCTGCTTGGCATTCAGTTTGCCCAAGATAAATAATTTATAGCCATGGTTATCAGATCAGGATCCACAGCTGCCCATGGCCAGCGAAGCCAGTCCTTGTGAGGCGCAGAATGAATTGTCCCCTGCACCTGAGGGGGCAGACGGACAAGGGTCCATGAAAGGACTCATGCTTTACAATGTGATCCTTGAGGTCCAAGCACAAGGGAAAGGATTCAGGAACTGATGAGGAGGTAAAAAGGCAGAACTAGTTCTGGACACCTTTTGATATGATCCTGCTACCTTTACATGAGCCTATATGTCCTTATCATGCTGTAACCTGGCTGTCACAGAGCTCCAGAGACCCCTTCCCACCCCTTCAATCTTATGGCAAATCCAATCAAAGATAATGGCATTAATAAATGCCATCAATTTATTGATCTAGATAATTTATTAATATTAATAATTAATTACAGCCCAGGTCTGAAGAGGATCCCCCATTTCCAGCCTACAAATGTACCCTTCAGACCAGGCCACGCGAACCTGCCAAACTTAGTGGGACTCCTTTGCTCCTGCGAGGCAGAGCCCAGTACAGGACAAGCTAGGGGGCTGGCTTATCGATGTCCCCCAGCACTTAGAAAAATGGGCTCCCTGTACCATTCATGGCAAAAGCCAGACTGAACTTTCCCTGTTAATATATGCTCCTAAGGGCAGAATTTGGCTGGGATCCGAAGGCATTTCTGAAATTAAATCATTGCTATGCAAGCAGGGATTTCAGCAGAGCTGGGAAATCCAGAGATAAGTAAAACATGAGCAGAAGAGAGCGAGTTCCAGCCTCAGAGATTTGCTTCCTTCATGAAAGAAGAGCATTCATGCTGCTTACAGCCCTGTCCGAGCTCATTGGCTCTGTGATGGTGAGACCTTCTCCTCCAGAGAAATCAGGACTACTCAGCCAGCCTCCCCCCTCCTTCCCCTCACATCCACCCACTCTGAGCCTGAACGAGAAGAAACTGCATCTACTTTTGCAGCAAGAGAAAGCTGAGCAAGGAGCATCTCTTGCCTCTGCTCAGAGACATGGCAGGGAAATCCTTATCTCCTCCTCGATCCACAGACATGCTCACAGTTCAGCTTGGCTCTCTTGCCCAGCTCCCACCAAAGATTTAATAATTAAGGACTGTACTGTAGAGGGTTAGGCACTTTCCCTAGACCTATTGCAGAACATTAAATGGCATTCTTCCTTTCCTAGCACCATACTTCCCTGTGACTAAGTTTTTTTACATGCACAAGTGAACTGAGCCTTCAAGCCTGCTGGGGTGACAGGAGGATGCTGCCAGTCCTGTTTTGCAGTTGGGGAAATGAAAAAGGAGAGACTTAGTTCAGGCAGGAAACCAGAGCAGAGCAAGGACCAGAGCTCAGCTCTGGCTGCCTTAGGGAACGGCATGGGCTGGGGCACTGGTGCCCAGCAGAGGGCTCGGAATTGCCCTTGACACGCTGCACATACACCCTCCAGCAATGCTGCTGAGCCTCACCATGTCCCAAGCTGCTGCCTCCCAGTGACTGGGATAGCAAAAAAAAAAAAAAGACCCTGAAGCAGTCACAAAACTAGAAAAGCAAGAGACTTTCAGGTTCAACATTCGAACGTGGGCAGAATTTAGAGACCCGAGTGGCATGCTATGTTCCCAAGTCATTTGTTTGAGGCAGATTCCTTTGTCGGGGGGCTTTTCCCATTTATAGGCTCAGCTTATTCCCAAGCTTCAGCCCAACTGTGTTTCTAAGCCCATCTGGAGCGGGCATGTGAGCAGGAACAAGGTGCTGGAGGTCGATGAGAGCTGCCCCTTCTCCTGCACGGTAGGAATCCCGGTCCCTGGCTGCCAGGCAGTGCCTTGCTCCTGCCTGCAGACATCCCCCACAGCTGGGCAGATCTGCAATGCAAATGTAAAACAAAAGCTGTAACATCCCTTCCCACAGTGTTACCATGGCACTCCCTACACCTGTCTGCTCTTTAAAAGCTCCCTCTCTGTTTCTCCAGGAATTTACTACACCAGATCGAGCTGCTTGTGCAGGCGATACCCATCCCCATGAGCTGTGTGTGCAGGGCCAGATCCTGCTGCCCCCAGCCCCGCACCAGCACCGCTGGTCGCTTCCACTTTGTGTGCAGACGGTGTAAAGCAGCAGCAGCTGCTGCTGAGGTGCTTCAGGGTTTCCATTTCTCCCAGGACCCCCTGCTACCCCCTCTGAGTCCCCATGTCCCATCTTCCTGGCCCTGGCTCAAGGCAGACATCCCCCGCTTCCCGCAATCTCCCTTTTAAGTGCTCGCGACTCCCCGGGCCGTGAGGAGATAGCTATTATTTACAAAATGATGGAGTGCTATTTTTACTTGCTTCTTGGAAGCACCAGGAGCAGTAGCAGAGCTGGAATACAAATTACGCTGCCTCGCTGCCTCTCCCCTCGCTGGCTGCAGATTGTAGGGCTGCCTCTACGAGTGATGACGGGAGGCGGGGGGCACAGGGGGCTGAGGAGGCTCTCATTAAACATCCCGCTGCACTCATCAAGTGCTGTTTATTTAAGAAGCTCAGCCGTAATATAATCAACTCCGGACGGAGTGTTTCAGCTCTTGAGGTTTGCGGATGTGCGGAACACAGTCACGTTTCCAGGCGGGGGTTCCCAGAGGCTGTGCTGCAAGCTGGCAGAAATGATACGCCTGCATCCACGTGCCGGAGGCTCCCAAACGATGTATGCTATTCAAACGGGGGTGAAGCCACTGCGGCTTCGAGCGGGGGATTCCGGACTGCTGTGCTGACGTCAGGGAGGCTGCACAGCCTCGTCTCGGAGATAAGCTGGATGAGCGAGGGGATGGGGACCTCCTCAAGGCTGTGCTCTGCGCAGGAATGCTCCAGCTCTGCCCCAGGGCTGTGCTGGGACCAAGGGAGCTCAGCAGTGACAAGCCTGTGTGTACTAGCGTTTCTGTGCCTGACAGCATGGTTGAGACTAGAAAGGAGGACAATGCTGTTCAGGCTCTTCTGCACCCAGGGGTATAAACACTCTATCTGCTCCAGGCCAGCTCCTGGAGCTAGATGTTTCTGCACTGGGCTCCTGATGAATTCCTCTGGACTCCAGCCAGCCCAGTATTCCATCTCAACCATGGTCACAACCTAAAACATGCAGTAACAAGCTGATAATGCCCCTTAACACCCTCGTAGACTGCGACTGCATTTAGCCTCAGCTCAAGAGTTTCTCAGCTTGATGAAGTCCTCTTATTCAGTGGTTCTCTTCAAGGACCTGTCCAGTGTCACCTCAAACACACAAAATCCTTTGGGAAGGACTCTCGCTAGCCTGTTGTGAGGACAGTGTCACTATGAAGAGAGACGGAATGCTGCGTAGCTCTTTCTCACATCACGTAACTCAAAGTGAGCACCCTGGACAGGATGGTGTTTTACAGCTAACCCAGCATCCCTGGGAAGGGAAACACAAGAAGTTGGTCTGTACTACCAGCTTCCATCTCATGCCTTCTCTCAAATCCTTGCCACACTAATTAATAAGCAGCAGAAGGTAACTTTTGCAGCTGCACGTAGAAGATTTTGGGGTGTTTCATTCTTTGTTTTTTTAGCCTCTCACTGGGGGGGATCTAAGTTTCCTTCCAATTTTAGCCTCTGGAACAAAAGAGGCTTCATGACCTTTGCTACAAGCCCCATAAGCCTGCCAGAGCTGAGTCACACTACAACCCAGTGCAGCGCTTGCCTTCGGAGGCAGCACACTGCAGCCCCCAGCCAGGAACTCCACCCTCGAGTCCCTCCTCTCACTCCAACAGCTTCAGCCCCACCACATCAGGGCTGCTGCCTTTGCCAGTTCCTACCTTGATTTTTCAGGTGGCCTTTTAACCTATGGCGCTGTCTTGTTTTGGGAAGTAGGAGCTGGGTTGTGCCTCCTTCCAGTAAGAAGAGAGGCATTGCAGAAGGAAGGGCACATCCCTGGATGGTTTGGCAAGGGGTATCCTCTCTGTGACTTTGTCCTTGGGACTGCCATGCCACTACTGGGAGAGGACAGGGAGGCATAAGTAGAAGGGTAGATGTCCAAGGGGAGAGAGTAACCTTGCCTCTCTCCACAACTTCCCTTGCGAGAGCTGCACAAATGGAGACATGACATCTTATACATAACCAGCCACACACAAGAAACCCCTGATGTAGCCTTCACTGCTGCTCCCCTGCTGCAGTGCCAGCAAGACTCTCCCACGTACATTAGAGATGCTTTTCTTGCATTTTTTTTTTTTGCCAGGGAGCTCAGGAATAGCAGCAGGAAATATTTCAGTGAACATCAGTACAGTGCTGTTAATGCCTCCTAGGCTTGTCCAGCCCAGCCACAGGATAAGGCTGACTCCAAGGACATAGACTGACAGAGCTCCTGTTACTCAAAGGCCACAAAGTGGCATGAGCTATTGCTGATGTCAGGACCACAAACATCCCTACTGCACCTGGAATGCTTTCACACCAAGTATGCCAGGAGCAGAGCGTGTGCATGGGTGAAGAGGGGAAGGCTGGGGAACAGAGACGGCAAAAAACAGAGAAAGTACCTTCATTTCCTCCAGCATCTGTGAAAGGGAGAGCAGAGCTAGAGTGCAGAGAGGTCTGGGTGGCTCTCAGCACTCCCCCTTCTCTCTCTTCAGTTGGTTTTGACTTGGGAATCTTAGATAACACATAAAGACATCACAGTCAATCTCTTAAAACTCCAAGTCTCAAAGTCAAAATACATATTTTCAACAGCTGTTTGGCTCTTTTAGTGCCTCAGCATCCTTGAATGCAAAATTACTTTTTCAGAAGCAAAAGTCAAGTCTCATACCACAGACATTCACCCATGTTTGGCAAGTTCAGCCTGGGCATCTTTCCCAAAAGTGGACAGCAGCGTGCACATGTTCTTCTTAGAAGCAGCATAATAACCCAGAACACACACAGGATGTCTCGGTCCTGTCAGCAGCCTTCCTTACAGAGGAATAAATTGTAACTGCCTCCATATAAAGAATTATATAGAATTGAAACAGTTGAAATCAGTAACAAGCAAAGGCACACCATGCAGCCGACAGAAGTCAATGCCAAACAGCAGCGATCACTGCCAAGAGTGTCACCAGGAGGGCTGGCAGCTGGCCCAATCCTTTGCAGGCTAACAGCTGCGTCAATTCCCTGAACTACCTAAACCACCAACATGTTTCCAGGAAAATTCACTTGGGCAGAAGCATCAAGACACAACAGAGACCCCATTAGCCCCATTTGGTCTATGAGGGGAGGGTAATCCCAGAGGTTGGTCAGCCCACCCACACTTGACACCTTCTGATGGCATCTGCCTCTCTCTAGTGAACGCAGAGATGAGGATGACCAGGAGCCCATGGATGAAGGCTGGTCTTAGCCTCATGCTCCCACCTGGGACAACATGGCTAAAGATGATGGGATACTCATTCACTGCAAAGTGGGGTCAGGCAAGGATTGAGCACTGGGAAATTTGTACGCTGCAGAATAAATGACACAGCAAGGAAAGAAACAATATAAATGTCTGAAACAAATGTCTTAGCAAAAGCAGAAGTGAGTAAAAGTCTGCAGGGGATTGCCAACGAGACCTTTGGATCAGATCCGTATCTAGCTCTGCCTATATGTCACCAACTATTTGTCTAACGCAGTTTTGCTCAGCTATTTGCTTGCTTACAGCAGCAGTAGCTCTGACTCACTTGTAAAGCTGAAATAAGTCTGTGTAACAGATCTGACCCCCTCAGTTACACTCCCAGTGACTTCTGCAGAGTGATGATCAAAAAGGCATCACATTTATACAGGAAACAAGACTATCTGCTGCTCTCCATGAAAGCATCAAGCCTGTCCCTCCCATCCTGGGGTGTCCAGGCATCTTCTCACAGGAGTTGGCTTATCACCCACTGCTGCTACTCGAACCCCCTGGGACTGCCAGCATTTACTGTACAGCCAGTTCCCACGGAGCTGCTCTGTGCGCTGCCGTGATGAATCACTACCTTCTCTCTGGTGTGATGGCACATCAGTGTCTACAATTGCATGCCCTCCAGCCAGACTAGAGAAAAGTCATAAAATCTGTAAACACAGATACGCATGTGGCATCACTTCCAGCTGTGCTCTCTGTCTCTCTTCTCCCCCCAACTTGAATATTTCAGCACAGGAGGACCAAGAAGTTCAAAGAATTTGAAGAAATGAAACCCACTCATACATGATGAGAGAGATCAGCATGGTCTACAATTACATGTGTTTAATTTTTCAGCCCAGATGAAGTAAGATGATGCCTGTCAAATCCCTCCCAGAGACAGCCTGTTGTCCTGGCTCACTTTCTTAGCAGGGCCAGGCGAGAGCTGATGCAATGAAGAGATTTATTCCCTGTCTCACACAGCATGCCGCATACACAGCCTTCTAACACGGCTGCATCCAGTGTCCTCTGCAGGAACAAGATCCAGGACCATGAAGGGACTCAGTTTCCACCTGAACATGGCTTGCCTAGGATTTATGGCACACCGTAATGCCTAGATGGGTGTCTAATTCCCAGGTGATCCCTAGGGCACGAGCCACCCAGACCACAAACTCCTTTGGTTACATAGGGAAGATCAGCTCAGTTCTTGGAAGAGAAATCCCTAAGTAGTCTCCAAATGTGCTACACATGGGCTTGTGGCTCTGCTCCAGGCCTGAGCTCTCTCCGCGCCTATGTAACACGTTGGCTACGGAGTTTGGATCAAGGCATAACTACTGCTGAAAGCAGAGGAGTAAGGCACACCTTGTTCCTCCTTACTTCTGAGCGAGCAGGGAGCCAGTGTCCCAGCACAGTGCCGAGAGGCACATGGGACACCTGCTTGTCCCTTTGGGGTGAGAAACTGCACTTGCTCCCTAAAAGTTCTGCCTGAATAACAGCACAGGGTAGCCCAGTTTTCTGGTCTGAACTCCTTGCACAGAGCATGCTACACAGCCCCTTTGTCTCAACACGCCACGGATAAAGGGGCTTCAGGCACACCTGGCAAGATGGGTGAGTCCATGTGTTGCTGTCAAAGGTGCTATAGGGATTTCGCACCCTGCCATGCTGGAGAAAGGCGTTTTCTCACATTTACCAAGAGTGGGGGATGCAGGTTAGAGCTCTAGCCAGCAGAACAGCCTAGGAGAGACAAGAGAGATGCTGCTCTACCAGTAGTAGAGCCAACAAACCCTGCTTTCTCACAGATCAGCTTTTCCTGCCTGTTTTTCTGATGCCTAATACCAGTTGATCCCATTCAGTAACCTCTCTCTACTTTGGGACTTCTTCCACTCAGCTGCATAATTCCACAAATTTTGCAGAGACTTAACATCTCTGAGATATCTACCTTTCTGTCAGGTTTTGTTCAGATCAGCCAACAGAGTTAAAGCTTTTAGAAGACAAAAGGCAGAAAGAAAGATGTGATTAGCCTTACTCCATTAACAGCCCAGGCAAAAAACTACCACAAGACTCAACAGAACTATGCATTCAGTTCATGTAGTTTAATTTAGCTTTCCCTCATTCCCCTGTGCAGGCATGCACACACATATACTCTTATTACTGCATTAAGTGACACAAAATACACATCTAGAGGTTAGAATCAGCATAAAGTGCAAGCATAAAGTCCAGGCAGAATAGAAGAGAGAGTTAGATAGAAGACAGAGTCAGAAGCAGCAGCTGCTAGAGGATGTGCAGTCAGGGAGGCTTTACACCCACCCCTCATTCTCACACTTACAGATTATAAACAGAGACTACAAATTAGTTGAGCTATTTTTACTACAGACAGAAAAGATGGAATGAACAAAGCTACTGTCATTACTATTTTAAGGACTTAGGACACCCTCAGATGCCATGAAGACAGACGATGAATATGTTTCGTGCTGGTTTGGGCTGGAATAGGGTTAATTTTCTTCACAGTAGCTAGTACGGGGCTATGATTTGGATTTATGCTGGAAACAGTGTTGATAATACAGGAATGTTTTCATGATCACTGAGCAGTGCTTACACAGTCAAGGCCCTTTCTGCTTCTCACCCCACCCCACCAGCAAGCAGGATGGGGGTGCGCACGAAGTTTGGAGGTGACACAGCTGGGACAGCTGACCAAAGGGATGTTCCATACCATATGATGTCATGCTCAGCACATAGAGCTGGAGGAAGAGGAAGGAAAGGGGAGGGGGGGGCATCAGGAGTGATGGTGTTTGTCTTCCCAAGTCACTGTCAGGTGTAATGGAGCCCTGCTCTCCTGGAGACGGCTGAACACCTGCCTACCCAGCTAAAGTGTATGTACACCAACGCACGCAGCATCGGAAATAAACAGGATGAGCTGGAGATGCGTGCACATGAGCAGGGCTACGACCTTATTGGCATCACGGAGACGTGGTGGGATGACTCCTATGACTGGAGTGTCAACATGGAGGGGTATAAGCTTTTTAGAAAGGACAGGAAGGGGAGACGAGGAGGGGGTGTCGCTCTCTATGTCAGCAACCGGCTGGAGTGCGTGGAGCTTCGCCTGGGGTCGGAGGAGGAGCTGACAGAGAGCTTATGGGTCAAGATTAGAGGATGGGGACGGATAGGGGATGTTACGGTAGGGGTCTGTTACAGGCCACCTGGCCAGGAGGACAGAGCAGATGAGGCGCTTTATAGCCAGATAGGAGCAGCCTCGCGATCACAAGCCCTGGTCCTCATGGGGGACTTCAACCACCCTGACATCTGTTGGAGAGACAATACGGCAGGGCACAGGCAGTCCTGGAGGTTCCTGGAATGCGTGGACGACAACTTCCTCCTGCAGGTGATAGAGGAGCCGACAAGGAGGGGTGCCATGCTCGACCTTGTGCTCACCAACAGGGAGGGACTGGTGGGCGATGTGAAACTTAAGGACAGCCTTGGCTGCAGTGACCACGACACGGTGGAGTTCAAGATCCATGGGGCAGCAAGGAAACCACTCAGCAAGCTCTGTACCCTAGACTTCAAGAAGGCAGACTTCGGCCTCTTCAAGGACCTGATGAGCAAAGTGCCGTGGGAGGCGGCCCTGGAGGGACGAGGGGCCCAGGAAAGTTGGTCCACATTCAAGGAGCACCTCCTCCAAGCTCAGCAGAGGTGCATCCCGACGAAGAACAAGTCGGGCAAAAAGACCAGGAGGCCCGCGTGGATGAGCAAGGGGCTCCTGGACCAACCGAAAATTAAGAGGTTAGCCTATAGAGGGTGGAAGCGGAGACAGATAGCCTGGGAGGAATACAGAGAAACTGTACGAGTGACCAGGGATCAAGTGAGGAAGGCTAAAGCCCTGAAGGAATTGAATTTGGCAAGGGATATAAAAAGCAATAAGAAATGCTTCTATAGGTATGTAGGGGACAAAAGGAAGTCCAAGGAGAATGTAGGCCCCCTCCGGAAGGATACTGGTGCTCTGGCTACCCGGGACATAGAGAAGGCTGAGGTACTCAATGAATTTTTTGCCTCAGTCTTCACTGATAAAGCCTCTTGTCTTACCACCCAAGCTGTGGAAAGAACTAGCAGGGACTGTGAGGATGAACCACCACCCACTGTACTTGAAGAGCAGGTTCGGGAACATCTGAGGAACTTGAAGGTGCACAAGTCCATGGGACCTGATGAGATCCATCCGCGGGTCCTGAAGGAACTGGCGGATGAAGTTGCCAAGCCACTGGCCATTGTATGTGAGAAGTCGTGGCGGTCTGGCGAGGTCCCCGATGACTGGAAGAGAGGGAACATAACCCCCATTTTTAAAAAGGGGAACAAGGAGGACCCGGGCAACTACAGGCTGGTCAGCCTCACCTCTGTGCCTGGCAAGGTCATGGAGCAGATTCTCCTGGGAACCATGCTAAGGCACATGGAGAGCAAGGAGGTGGTGGGTGACAGCCAACATGGCTTCACCAAAGGCAGATCGTGCCTGACCAACTTGGTGGCCTTTTACGATGGGGTGACAGCATCAGTGGACAAGGGTCGACCAAGGGATGTCATGTACCTGGACTTGTGCAAAGCTTTTGACACTGTCCCGCACGACATTCTTCTCTCTAAACTAGAGAGGCATGGGTTTGATGGATGGACCACTCGGTGGATAAGGAATTGGCTCAATGGCCGCACTCAGAGAGTAGTGGTCAACGGCTCGATGTCCAAGTGGAGACCGGTCACGAGTGGCGTCCCTCAGGGGTCCGTGTTGCGCCCGGCCCTCTTCAACATATTTGTCGGTGATGTGGACAGTGGCATGGAGTGCACCCTCAGCAAGTTCGCCGATGACACCAAGCTGTGTGGTGCCATCGACACGCTGGAAGGGAGGGATGCCATCCAGAGAGACCTCGACAGGCTGGAGAGGTGGGCCTGTACCAACCTCATGAAGTTTAACCAGGCCAAGTGCAAGGTCCTACATCTGGGTCATGGCAATCCCAGGCACAAATACAGACTGGGCGGAGAATGGATCGAGAGCAGCCCTGAGGAGAAGGACTTGGGAGTACTGGTGGACGAGAAGCTCAATATGAGCTGGCAATGTGCTCTTGTGGCCCAGAAGGCCAACCGCGTCCTGGGCTGCATCAAGAGGAGCGTGGCCAGCAGGTCGAGGGAGGTGATTCTCCCCCTCTACTCTGCCCTCGTGAGACCTCACTTGGAGTATTGCGTCCAGTTCTGGAGTCCCCAACATAAGAAGGACATGGACCAGTTGGAGAGGGTCCAGAGGAGGGCCACGAAGATGATAAGAGGGCTGGAGCACCTTTCCTATGAGGACAGGCTGAAAGAGTTGGGGCTGTTCAGCCTGGAGAAGAGGAGGCTCCGGGGTGACCTTATAGCGGTCTTCCAGTACCTCAAGGGGGCCTACAAGAAAGATGGGGAGAGGCTGTTCAGGAGGGCCTGTTGTGATAGGACAAGGGGTAATGGTTTTAAAATAGAGGGAGGTAGATTCAGATTGGATATTAGGCAAAAATTTTTTACTATGAGAGTTGTAGAACACTGGAACAGGTTGCCCAGAGAGGTGGTGGATGCTCCATCCCTGGAGACGTTCAAGGCCAGGTTGGACGAGGCCCTGAGCAACCTGATCTAGTTGGAGATATCCCTGTTCCTTGCAGGGGGGTTGGACTAGATGGCCTTTGAAGGTCCCTTCCAGCCCTAACGATTCTATGATTCTATGATTCTATGATTCTACCCATGGGAAGCAGAGAATTAATTCCTTGTTTTGCTTTCCTTGTGTGTGTGGCTTTTGCTTCAGTGTCTTCATCTTGACCCACAAGTTTTCTCACTTTTACTCTTCCCATTCTCTCTCCCATCCCACCTCGGGGAGTGAGTGGCTGCGTGGGGCTTAGATGCTGGCCGGGGTTGAACCATGACATTAGGTATGAGCGTGCTTTTAGAGGTTCTACAGTGCTTTGAGACCCTGTGGTCCTGGAAGTGAGATGCTACATAAACATGTTCACTATATACTATAATACGATAATAATAATACATTATATACTATAATACAACACAAAAACGTGTGAATATAAACTAGCATGCATAATTTAACATATTCAGTATTAACGCCTGTCCTTGATGGCTAAGCCAGAGGCACTCCGGGAAGGGAATCCCTGCTGCTCCCAGTGGACAGGGGAAGAGCATTCAGACAACACCGTGTTGCTGGCTGGTACATGTGGCCATAATGAAACCAAAGCCAGGAGAATTTTGCTGACCACAGTCCTGCAGACTGCCTGCATGGCTGTATGTGCTGGAGGGAGCCATGAGAGGAGGGCAAAAATGCCAGATGGGTACTTTGGCATTAGGCAAACCTCTCCATGTCACCTGCAAAACACCTGTGTTTCGGTTTTAGTCTTTAACAGAAATCATCACCCTCCAAAAGGCCACTCGTGCTTGAAGAGAAGATGCAAAAACTTCAGATCAGTGCCAGTAAAATCCTTAGCATTTATAAAGCAATTACTGAGCTCTGTAATTCATCAGAGCTCAAGGCAGATCCCCAGGAAAAAGATAAGCACAAGGGTGCCATACAAAACTGCTATTTCTAGCCCGATAACCATTGATAAACAGAAAACAATTAGAAAGACTGGAAAGCCAGAAAGCAAGTAGGGAAATGCGAGAAAAATCAAATGAGGCACACTGCGTTGCATTAATTTTATGTCATTGCAGGGGACAAAAGAATAAACAAGGTGTCTCGATCAAGTTCGTGGGATCTGCAGGCTGAGCTCTGAGCTCCAGCCCCACGTTTGGAGCTAATCTGCACTACAGCACTGAGTATGCAATGCAGTTCTGCTGTGCCTCAGTTTCCCCCATCTGCCTTTTAGCCTCAGTTCTGCCTTCCCACGCCCCTGGCTATATCTTGTTCCTTGTTGTTCTGCAGGCTAAGGATTGCCAGACCGCATGATGGACTGTAGTGTGTAAAAAAGCAAAAAAAGAAAAACAAAGTGGCTCCTGGGGCTTGCAGTATAGCTGAGAGGAAGAGTCCGTTTAATTCTCAAGTCTGTCCCCTGAGGCCAACGCCAGGAACTGAGAGGAAGATACAAGAAAACCACAGCAGGGAGCAATGCAGTAATTTGCACTCTGGTTCCCTTATCTCCTCCATTAGCTCCAGGCTGGCATTTCCTTCAGCGGGAGAACTTAATCAGCTCCTGTGCTGGGGTGCCTCCAGTGACACGCCTGGCATCCTTCCTCACCACCCCCAGGGCAATCCTTCCTCCTGCACCCCAACATCGTCCTGGCCCGTGCGGCCGCCCTGCTGTGCGCGGAGCCAAGGTCCCCTTGGAGCTGTCTCTTGCCCGTCATGTGCGGGTCACTGGGCTGGATGGTCACTGCTCATTGAGTTTGCAGCGATGCAAATACATCGTACGAATACATTTATTTAATTCACGTTGCCTTGCACTGGTCAATTTAGCATTTCCTCTGGTGCTGGAGTCCTGTCATGCAGCACAGCAAGCTCTCCTCGCTGCCCGGGCTCCCCTCGCACCCCGCACTACCTCTGTGCACACTGCTGCCAACACACCAAGAAATGCATTAGCACAGGCTGAGAGTCCACCTCTGCCACGTGGCAATAACTCCTCCTGTGTCTGCTGCCCTGGCCTTGCAAGGATAAACAGAGAGTCTCGGACATGCACTGTGCCCCTCCATCACATCTCCTCTCACCCAGTTTCCCCGTGCCTCCCAGGAAAGTCCTTGGCCAGTAAATGGGGCCGGCAAACCCCGGGAGCAGCGGGGTGATCCACACGCGGTGAGACAGGCTTATTTATGCATTTTGGCTGTTGTTTTATCCCCAAGTGAGCAAACCCCTTTTAGAGGAAATTCCATTATGGCTCTAAATCTTCCTCTCCCCAGCAAGTTCAGACACCAGCGCTGTCTGTCCTGCAGACAGGAAGGCTTTTTATCACAGTTACTCATAAAAATTCAGCAACAAAACCCGAATTTTCAGTTCTGCCCACTACATGAATTATGATATGCTGCACAATACTCTGATACTCCCATCAGAGACAAGCAGAGGGCAGATGCCTCCAGATGTAATTTTTAATTTCCTTTGCTGGGGATAATGTTTTCTTGTTTTAGCGGCGTGCAGTCAAAGCGTTCCAGTTCCCATGGCAACTCTCTGCTTCCACTGAAGATGCCATTTTTCATGCTATCCCTTCAGAATTAGACATCTCCTAGAAGAAGTTTTGAAGAAATGTCTCTTAAACATATATTTATTAGAGACAGGGCCTGCGAGTGTGCTTTATTGACATGTTTCTTAGACGATTCACAGCCTACAGAGGAGAAAGCTGTCTCCAGAAATATGCTGGCTGCCAATCTGCCTTTTCTCAGCTTCTGTTTTCAAGCAGAACTCTCCCCTCTTTTTTCTGCCACATACATATTAGCCAGCACCTGCTCCCTTTTTTCTTTATTCCTTTCTGTTCCCATCACTCTCCCTCCTTCCCAGGCTCAGCCCAGCTCCCTGGTAATGCACATGCAGCAGGGGAGTGCCCAAGAAATTCAGCACACGCTGAGAGTATCTGCACCCGTTCACTGCCCGCTGGTACAGGTGCTGCCCAGGGACTCCCTTGTCTCCTGCAGCCAGAGAGTCGTCACAGGCTCTGTTATACATTTGCGTGCAGAGAAAACCCCAAAGTTCTGAAAAATAGAGACATCGCAAGGGCCTCTGAGCCTCAGAGGGCAGCATCAGGAGCATCTGCATGGTCTCTGCCCCTGGCTGCTCTCCCTGTGCCATCTGGCCATAGACCACTGGGCACCACGCATCCTCTGGGAAGGGATGAGCACATCGAAGCACAGATCCTGCTCCCCAGTGAAGGAGCCTGCACAAAGGGCTCCCACACTGGCTGGGGGAAGGATTCGTGCCCTGAGTCTTCGTTATCTGGTGCCACTGGAGCACCCTTGTTGCAGCAGTTCACAGCATTGTGGTACCTCTCTGGGCTCCACGGGTGCGGAGCCGAGGAATGCTGAGACGGACCCGGCTCCCCGGCTAACACGCTGCCTGCCCTGCTGCACCCAGACATGCACTCGCTTTCACTCCTGCACAGCCTTGCCTGACCATCACACCAGAAAAAAACCACGCCTCTGGCTCAGAGACCCCCTTCAGAGAAAGTGAGATGCAACATCCCACCCAAGCCGCTTCCAAAGATTTTTTTGCAAGACCCCCTGGGGAGAGTTTCTATTTCAGGCTGTGCAGTCAGCTCCCAGCTTCTCTGCCCTCCAGGATGCCCGCAGGGATTTCCAGGCTCCCTGGCTCAGCCAGGCCCCGGGTACTGCAGCACCCACGACTCTCACTTGCACCATGCTCAGCATCTCCCACCCAAGCTCCTGACAGCTCATCGGAAAGAGGCAGCGCCAGCCCTGGCAGGGGTCCCGTCGGGAACCACGCTGGAGCTCTCTAACAGAGCTGTAACATTACAGCTTCAAATTGCCTTCCTTCAGGAGACAAATCCAAGCAGGTAAATTGTTAGGAGCTCAGAGGATCCGGAGGCTGATGGAGCTAATCCCAGGCATGTTTAAATGCAAAGGCCCAGGGAGCCTCACTCAAACCTGACATGATCGCTGAAGCTCACTGCTGGGCTTAATTCTCAGGTGCAGCCTGCTCGGGGGGGGTGTGAAAAGCAAAGGAAAAGGCAGAGCACTCGGAGCAAAAGCCACACACCAGCTTCAAGGTCAGGATGTGGGCCCTCAGCAAAACCATGCGCCTGCCAAACAACAGTCAAACAGCAGCTCTGGTTCACCCCGTCACAGAAACCACATGGATAAAAGTCGCCGTTGTCCCTCAGCTTTTAGAAACATTTTCATAGCCCAGCCTCCAGCAGGGACACATGGGCTCAGGGGACACTGCTTGCTGACTCCAGACTTCGCGTTAATTGTACTGTCCCACCAGCCATTAATCAAACGCCTTCCACTGGCATTTTTATTGAAAATCAATTTAATAAAGTAGGTGGGAGTCCACATGCTTCCATAACATCAGATAAATATTCATGGAGGCTTGTGCTGCTTTAAATAAATGAGTTTTTTAAATTTAACTGGTGCAATTTCCTTGTTCCTTAATATACAGCTTGGCTTGCCCTTGTTCGGAACAGAGATGAGGTGGGATTCAGCCGTGTGCTGGCTTGCTCTCAGGCACACCAAGAAACAATCCTTTGCAATTGAGCCAACGCCTTTTGGCAAGGATGTCGTCATCCATAATCGGTAATAGGATGGGGTAACCCTGCTGGGGTCAGCTCACCCCGTGCCAATCCCCAGAGCCCAGGCTGAATTCAGAAGGGCGATTTGGAGTGGAAAACTCATTTCCAACCACTAGGATCGTGGCCACCATTTCTGCCTCCTGGGTGTGTCATTTTATTTCTGCTTTCCCTCCCTGTTTAAGCAGCTATTGTGCTCCGACAGCAAAGCTAATGAAAGCCATCAGAAAACACATTCCCCTGATGCTTACTGAAGGGGGCTAAAAGGCTTCCAGCTACCAAAATATACAATGCACCGGTGACGGGAACTGAAACATGCCCACGCAAAGCTGCAAAATTTGTGAGGCGCAACAGTCCTAGGAGAAGGGATGAGCAACAAGCTCACCCTGAGACAACCTCCATCTGCGGCCCTGGCTGCCTGGGGAGGACAGGTTAACCCCTTGCTCCCTGAGGAGCTTGCAGAGCAGCAGTGACCAAGGCTCCTTACTGCAGTCTTCCTTCTCCAAGGCAGTTACTAGAGTCCAGATGGAAGAAAGGAAAAATCTGACACGCTGATCAAATTTAGTAGAAAGGCAAGATTCAGACAGTCCTTATCAATGAGAGATTTTGCAGCGTCTAACAACTTCTTTGTTAACTGGAGCAGTGAGGAGCTGCAGCTTCCAAAAAGCGGCAATGCAGGGCAATTCAACCACTGCCAGGACTCTTGCCATGTTATCCTAGTGATACCCTTCTCTGGAAAGGCAGTGCTTTAGAAATCAAGAGCATCATCATTTTGCCTTTGTTATTAATGCAAACTGACTTGTTTTCATCGTTACAGCCTCGACCTAATTCCCCACGCACACGTTCCTTACAGCAGCTTAGAACTCTGGACAGGCTTTGCTTTCCCCATGATTTAATGACGTGAAGGTTGTGACTAGCCCCGCAGACACACACAGACAGCCTGAGCCTAGGAATAGGGTGCAAACCGCCCTCCCTGCCCCGTGCACCTCTGTCCATGAGCTACTGAGGGTCGCGTTTCCCACATCCCAGCTCCAGGGTAGAGCTGGTGTGAAGACGAATGGAGTCCATGAAGTGCCACCATAATCATTTTCTCCTCATCCCCAGCAGCTACTGATGTAGCAGAGGTGGGCAATGCCCACTTTCTGATGCCATGAGATAGTCTCGTCACTCAGTTCTTCCCAAAACATAGCATCAGCTGCGGGGACAGTTCTGCAAGCCTCTGAGCCTACTGATTTCTCCCACATCCCCCCTATTAAGACAGCAGTCCTGCTTCCGAGAGATCACCCTTGCTGGAGACAAACTGCCTGTCAGTATGCAGCGTTAAATACGGGGTATCATATTCAACAGAAAATGGCACGCTTTTCATTTTTTCTCTCTTGGATGCAGGTCACACAACTAATGTCATCTCCAAACGCTGAAATCCTAGATGTGAAAAGGTAAAGCTTAATTGCCTTGAACAGCAACTCTTGTATTGACTCCAACATAAGGCCCATAAATATTAATACAGCTATATTTAGCCCCTTTCAATTATACATACAAAATTAAACATCTTTCTGTGAACAAATCAGTCCAGATAGGGCTTGGGATTTTTTTTTTTTCTTTTCCCTTTTTAATGCATTCTGCATCAAAATAATAATAATTCTAATAGGGCTAGGGCTTTAAAAAAAAAACAACAGTGGATGGAGGCAGAGGCTTAAAGATATTTTCACCTGGCTCAACCAACTTGCTCTGCAGGTATTCAGTCACCTGCATACTCCTAACCTCACCCCTGCCCCACCTGATTCCTCTCTTATTTGTTAGATTCAGTCCCTTTTCTGGCTGGCAGAAAACTGGGACCCACTGAAGGTGTGTGCACAGAGGGGGGCACATGGAGGAACCAGACCAGCCTGGGACCTTGGGGTCCCAACACCACTGCTGGGAGGGGGACGCTCGAGGAGGGACTCCTGCCCCACCAGAGGAGAGGTCCCATCTGCAGCACAGCCATGCTTACACAATGCGTTCTGCACTTGAAGATCTTCTCCTTTGTATAAAAATCACATCCACTTTCCTGATCTGCAAATTAATTATACGTTGCTTTCCTTGCCAAAGTGGACTTAATGGTATTAATGTTACATGACAAAGAGAAGCTATCAGAAAGCTTCCGTCATAATGATGGCTAGATTGATCAGGAAAGAAGAAAGGAGATTTCATGTTTTTGTTCTTTACCCTTCCTCATGCAAGCAGACAGGGCCCTTTTCTAGGAAAACGCTTTTTCAAATTCTCTGGTGAGACCAGGTGCATCTCTCCAAAGGGAAGAGGTCTCGTCTTTCAAGCACAGAAGGCTGTAACTCAATTCCCATGTGTGCATAGACCCTTCACAGAAAACGTAACTTATGGAAAGAAGAGTTTGCACCTTCACTTTTTGCAGGACAGTGGCCTTAACTGGCTAAAGTGACATTCACAGCTCTCTTCATTCATTGGCTAAAGTGGCCTTCACTGGCTAAAGTGACATTCACAGGAGATGTCTTCAGGTGAGTAAGTAAGAATGCAGGACTGCAAAATCTGATCTGGCCTGTATGGATACAAACAACTTTCTCGACAAGAATTCAGATGGGTGCAGTAAGCTTTGTGCAGAGCCTCTGTCACCCTTCCCCTTTGCAAATTGCTGTGGTTTGTGTTTCTTTTTTTTTATGGTCATCAGATCCTTTCCTTGACAAAGTATAACTGATCCTGCCAAAAAAGAGGCATCTGAAATGACTTTTGCTAGGTTGAAATAGTGTCTTGAATTTCCAGATACAATTTATTTCACTCCAGTCATGAATCATTGCATCCACTGAATCAGTCTGAACTTTGTCATCAATAGGATTTTCCATCAGGTTTGGGGAAAAAAAAAAAAATTATATGCTTTTTCCATGCCTGTTGTTCTCATCACTGTGGTTTGAATTACGTTCTTCCAGAAGGGGTGTCCTTTTCTCACAATGCAAATTACAGATTAAAAACTCTCTCTAGGCTGCACTTTATGGTTACAATTGCCAGTACTCCACAAACACTTTCTTTTTTCTTAATAAACATCAGCTGTACCTCCTTCAGAGGCAGATTTTTAGAGTAAGCTACAGGTTAGTACACATAGACAAAGAAATCATTACACAAAATTCCTGCCCCACCAGACTCAGTAATTACTGCAACAGGGTGAGAATTTCACTCTGACTTTTAACAGTATTTGGGTTAAGGGATCCTGCACGGTTTAGCCTCATAGTCTTGCAGCGACTCCCTCCCCAAAGCCCCATGCATCTTCCAGAACCTCACAAACATTCCAATCTTTTTACGTAATCTAACAATAACCTTTAAATAAATGAAATGCTATTAACAAGCTAACAGGTCTGAATCAGCAGCTTTAATCCCCCCGCTGCAGGGGGCCCAGGTAGATGTGATTTGATTTGCTTCTTCCAGATGGAATTGGGCTGAAATTCACCACCAACACAATCAATGACTTTGCCTCATCAGACATAATTTGCCTCTGTGTAGGTACACAAACTGCTGCAAACATTTTATCCTCTAGCTCAAAGAATAAAATAACTGCTGTTTCCTCAATATTCAATATTTGACCAGTTGTTGCACCACCAGCTTCCCAGAATAAAACAATTAAAGCTGTTTTTAAATTCTATAATACCTAATAAAAAAAAAACTTATTTCACAATCCATATCAAAGACACATTATAAATCCTTTACATGGGACTAAATGAATGGAAATTCTAGTAAATGAGTAGCTGCCGTAGTTCAACAGATCAATAAAGTCATCCCTGCAAGCAGTTTATAGCCATCTATAACATCACCTACTAATGTTCTTAAAACTATGTAACACATGTTCAACATGCTTAAACATCAGCTCCCCTGTTTCAAGGTCATTATAAAGAAATACCGTCATCTCAACACGCACCCACTAGCTTCCCCTCAGGAAGGATCAGCTGCCCAACGTTGCCCTGGTTCACTGCAGGTGTCTGATCTAGTGCTGAAGCTCTGAGATGTTCCTCCAGTACAAATCACTGGGGTAAAAATTTCTCCAAATGGATTCACTTTCCTAGAAAAATTTCTCACACTTTGGGAAAAATCATACTTCTTGCCTACCAGCGTGGATATCCGGGGGGGTTAGCAGCTTGGGGCACTCCTCAGTGGAACCACACACAGCAAATGAAGGCACCATCTAAAAAAAGGCATCTCAAGCAGCATGAGAAACACCTTCCCCTCCACCCCTGGCAGCCTAGGGCCTTGGTTCAGCCCCTCTGGAGACCCGAGGAGCGCAGCCCAAGGATGGCCCTGTAACTGGTGATGGGCTTCGGCCACATGACAGCCCCACGGAAAGCGTGGCAGGGCAAGGACCCACTGTGGTGCTCCACTCCCTCCCATGGCACTGCAGGGGCACAGGCAGCTGTGAGATGCCCCCAAAGGACCTGGTGCTGACTCGAAATCCAGGTGCCGTTTCACACTAAAAGCTATGAATCTTTTTTCACGATGGCTTTCCGATCCCTCCAGAGTGTTTGTGATATCCCTGAAGCTTTGATACAGGCTTGTTGCCCTAAGCAAATCCGTAAGTTATTTAAGAGAAGACTTTCACCCTTAGGCAGAGCTATCAAGTCCATATTCCTCACTTGCCTTCTGATGTGTGCATGCCTTTTCATACTGAGCTCCCTCTCCCTGTACGCCGTGGGTTTAAACAGCAGCACGACTGGGATTTCTGCATGAGAGAGGAGAGCATCGGGGCCGTGCAAATCCATAGCAAAACTGCCTTTGGAGACCTGCACCCAAGGGAAAGACAACCTTTTTTTAATTTATTCATAGATCTCAACTTCTGAAGTTTGACGAGACAGAGCAGGGTCCCCGTTGCCCGGAAAGATAAACAGAAGAAAACGCTGTTCAGGCAATGCCTCAGCCTCAAATTAAAACTCATCAAGGAATCTCAGACAAAGACAAAAATCTGAGACAAGACATGGACTTTTTCTAAGAAAGGATCAAATTCTTCCCCGGAGTAATCAATACAAGGCATGAAGTCAGATCAGAGAGAAGAGATGAGAAGTTGGGAGAAGTGGAACATTAAGACAGAAAAATGGATTAAACACAGTTCTGAAACCCTGGAAATCATAATAAACCACAAAGGACCACTGGGTTTGTCATCTAATGTTTCTCTTGCACAAATAGTATATCTAGATAATGTTTATGACAAAGTGCAGCCAGCTTCATCACGCACAGGTGAAATAAATACAGAAGAGCTCAAGGCCAGACCAAGCCTGGCCTCCCTGGACACCCGGGGAGTGGGATACACTGCAGCGGGACTCTGCTACCGCTGCTGAGGTGTCCCCACAGCTACAAGTAGTGCCTGATGCTTCTGCCAAGGGACCAAGATCAGCCCTGCCTCCACTCCTCCACCCACCACCGAGCGTCCGAAAACCAGGCTGCTGCATGCTGTGACTTCCCATGCACCCAAAGAGCTTGCGAGGGTCCCTTCCCCAGGGCTTTCCAACCTATCTGCAGAAGAAAAGGACAATTTTAACATTTCACTCAGATGTTAGGAAATAAAAGTTCTCTAAACTTCAGTCTGGACAATTTAACAATTTCTACTACTATTATAGGTTACTCTCACTGCAAAGGGATTTCTTCTTCGATCTTACCAGGCAGATAAGCCCTGTTTCAGCTTGAAGAGCACTGTTCTTTCGAGAGAAGGCAGTTCTATAATTTAATTATTCTGACTATTTCAGGCCCTCTGCCCTAATGCTCACATAATAACAGACAAGCCCTTACCTGCAGGAGGTCAGGACAAAATGACAGATGCACTGAGGTGTAACACACCAAGCATCTCATGGGAATGTCTCAACCTAAAGGGAGCCACTCTGAATCTAAGTCCAAAACCTCTTGACCATCAGCACTTGAATCCGTGAAATACAGGTCACAAGACAGGGATACAGATGTTTCTCGCTTGCTCAGAAGCCATCCTGCCAAACTACACCATCATTTAAAAAGCAGCAAGAAACACTGCACCGCAGAACGAAGAGAAAAGAAAAACTCCAACTGAGGTGCGCTTCACTTACAAAAGAATAAAGGGAATACATCAGCAGGATAAATATTAACAGGTAGCTACAGATCAAAACCATTAGCAGGGCAGAGCTGAGATAGTAAGGCAAGATAAAAGGCACTGTAGGCCCATGTTGGGCATCCCTGATTTGAGTTCTATTGCTAGCTGCAGAGCCTGACTGCACCAAAACCTGCCTGAGCCCAAAGGCATCCACACCGAGCCCCATATGGGCAGAGAGATGCTGACATCAAGCCACAAAGAGCAACCAAGTGGAGATGAGGAAGAGGAGGCAACCACAAGCCTGGCTTGCTTTCACTTTCCGGATATACCCAACTGTGAACTACAAACTGGGGCTTCCCCTCTGCCTGAATGGGACCCACTTGCTGCCAACCCTGAGGACAAGGAATGGGCGCCATGCCCAAGGAAGAAGACACCAAAGGGGCCAAGCACCTTGTTCTGCCTAGGGAATTGCACTGCTTTAATCCAGTTGCCTGTGTTTTCTGGTCCCAGTAAAGCCCATGCTCTGAAAACTTCAGTGGGCTCCTAACCTACTGGCGTCCAGAAGCACATCATGCAGACATGGACGGGCAGGAAGCTTGCCAGCCACCGCTCCCTCAGCAGGGCCTACTCAGCCTCTTAGGAACTCCAGAGACACTGGTAGAAGCTTCAAGGAAATACTGTCAGTCACCTTGTAAGCGATGCTGCATCCAGGAGGGATAACACCGATTGATCCTAGCCTAGCTGCTTAGCATGGTACAAATTATCTTTGAATTGCAATTGGAGGCTTATCTAGAAAGTTTACAGCCCATCTTTTCAAAAACTGAACAGCCTACTCTCTCCTCCTCTTTCTTGGGGCAAAATCTTTTCCTCCTTAGCATCCCCTGGAAAAAGCCAACAGATTTCTGGAGTGCAGGCTTCTCCTGACCACCTGATACAATGTCCACCACAGCCCCAGATGCCCTCTGGCTTCCTCATCCTTACAGCAAACAGCATCTCAGACACACCCCCAGTGCCTGTGAAGACAGTCTCTAGTTGAGCTGGAATAAATCCCCACCCTGTTTTGCAAACAGCTATGAAAAGGCCCTGCGTGCCTCCTCCCTGAGCAGTAAGGTGCTCCCCGATGGCTCTGTAGTGCCAAAGCACGTTATAAAAGGATTCTCAAGGCTGTAAGGAAGGAAAAGGCTGGGACAAGTCTGGAAACCTCCCCTCCCACCCTTCCCCAGGCATTCACAAGATGGTTGTGCTTTGGTTGCAGCACAATGGACCCAAACTTTATCGGTTAGGAAATAAGGCCACAGGAGGTACAGCTGCACAGGGACCATCACCAAACCTCACACAACTCAACCACCGGATCCCCTCTCGTGGTAACTGTGCCAGACATCACAGTGGCCATGTAAGGACTGCAGGACTTCAGTCACTCTTCACAGTAAGCAGCACAAGGATATACAGGGTATTTTTGTGCATCAGTCATTCTTGGAGGATCACTCATGGTCCCATTGCTTACATCGCACTTCTGGAGCATCTCTCCTTTTTGGGTATATGATGTCTCTCCCTTTGTCAGCCAGTCTTTCTCCTGGCCACTTCTCGTCTTTCCTACCTTTGCAAGCAAGGCAAGCTCCAGGTACAAAACTGAGGCCTCTGCGTGTGCCAGCTCTGCAGGGAGCCCCAGCAAAGTGAGTATGAGAGCTATAAATAGATGCCCCTCATCGCAGCCCCCGTGGGGCTGGGCAGAGGATCTGCATGCTGTCCATAGAAACTCTCTCAGCGGGAGATTTTCCTACCCTGCAAGGTTGGCCATGACAACAGATGTCTCCATCCCCTCAGGGTCCATTTCTGTTCCTCTTCTGACTTAATAACCAATCTGCCCTGTGTTTTCCCAGGGGAAACACAGGTTGTCTGCTGGCAGTTCCTTCCTCTCCTCCTCCACTCTGAGCCCTATAACAAGATCTGCTTATGCAGCTACCAAGCCGAGACCGTGTTCCAGGCCAAACAAAATACTCAGCTCTGTCCCAGCTCACCTGGCAGAACCAGAAAGTAATCTCCTACCAGCCACGGAAGACTTCTTTGTGACACCAATGGTCATGTCCCCAGTGCCATGGGGCATTCCTGCAGAAGGAGGGGTTTGACAGCCACCTTCCCCCCCACCTTTCCTCTTCTAAGCTAGCCTGGAGTACGCTCACAAACCTCTACGTACCATCAAGACTGCAAGGACTCCTTGCTGGAGCGATTGTCCTGAGCCACCTCCTGGGAGCAGGAGCAGCAGAAAGGCACAGGATCACCCTGGCCTGGAGCCTGTCTGTGCAGCACTGGGCACTCCTGAGCAGCCTCAGCACTGGCTTCCTTCAGTTTGTGTCTGCAGCATCCTGGTAGGAAGAGGAGCTCTGGCATGGGAGCTGTAAGAGTGGGTGGCAGCAGATGGTGAAAACCGAGGGGATAGGAAAATAAATACAAAGAGGCTATCTTGAGGGGAGAAGTCGCCACATCAACACTCTGTTGCTTACACAGTCTATTTTCCCGAAGCCTAAACAAATGTTGCTCTGTTCCTGGCACACGAGGAAACGGCTCTGCCGACCGTGGAGGACAGGTGCCCGGGCACACACTGCACCACACAGCCCCGAGGGGTGCTGCTGCCCTGCACCTCACTCAGCCTTTCGATTCCAACCCAGCGTTTAAAGGGGGATCTGTCTCACACAGAGCAGGGAAATCACAGCCAAGAAGGGAGTCTGCGCGCCCTGCTTCCTGGTTACTCGGAATTTAGGCCAGTCCATCTTTCCATCAGCCTGTGCATGGGCATAACACCACCACATCTGCCCTTTCCACGGACACCAAAGCAGGACTGCATGGTGTTAATGGATGCTTTTGCCTGACATCTTCAGAAAAGCAAGCGGAAGATATTCCCAAAGGAAACGAGGAGATCCAGTGCTGGGTGCGCAAGGACTACCCAGTGCTGTTTCAAAGGAAAATCCATTTACCTTGTAAGTCACTGAATGACCCAGCAGCACAGCTGCTAATCTGAAGCAAAGCAATCCCTTTCGCAGCTCTCACACAACCTTGGACGGCAGGAGCCCACTTCTTGCTATCACCCCAGCCTATTTGATCAACCCCTAAGTCTGGAGTCTGCAGCAGGACCATTTCTGCTTCTCTGGCCACCAGTGGCAGTGGGAAAGGTCTTTGCTTTCAGTACTTTTCCTGATAGCAGCCCTGACAGACCTCCAAGGAATAAAAGCCCAGACTTGGGGAAAAAAGATCCAGCTAAAACTGAGAAGAGCTTGGCTCACCAGGCTGACCCATACACACACACACCGAGAACAACTCGTTGCCAGCCAAGAGCCCTCAAAACCTGCAGCCCTTGTCAAAATCTCCCATCTGGGTCCGCGGGAGTGCTTCATGACGGGAAATCAGAGGTGAAAGCGGTCTTTTAAACACACAATGTCTGCTTCAGGCAAAGGCAATTTATTATGTTAAGCACGTTATTAAAGGATCTAAAGCAGCAGAGCAGAGATATTCCAAGAAAGGTTTTAGCTTCTCCAGCAAGGGGCTCCTGGGAGTCCTCTTGTTAATATTTTGCACAGGGCTGTCTGCAACCGAGCCTACGGTGAACATAAATGCCCCCTCAGTCCCCTTTCAGAACTCGTTTCAGTTAAATCAATACAGCCATCAGGGAGACTTGAGGAAGCAAAGCTATTAGTGGGACCGCAGTTAATTCTGGGGAAAGAAACAAGCAACAAAAGCAATAAAACTGATGGATGGCTTATGCAGACACAGTAACTCTTTCCTGTCTGGGTCCTGCAGCATGGCAGCCCATCAGAGGATGCTCACTGAAGAAACCCTTCTTCCCCAGATTTTGCATGGTCTCTACTTGGGATCAAAATACTCCCAGCCAGGTGCAGGGCAGAGGGCCATGGCACAGAGGTGGACATGAGGCTAGGAAGAGACATCGAGGCTGCTCTGAGGAATGGAGGGTGCAATTCCAGGCTAGCACTATATCACTGGAGCCCCCATCAGCATGCAAGAGCTCAGGAAAGCTCGTTCCCAACCTCCCTTGGCAGCAGGACCTTCAGGGATTGGGGAGCACATGGTGACTCCAATTTTGGGTGGGAATCATAGTCCAGTAGCACACCTTTGCAGCCGAGCAGGAGAGTTCAGAGCAGTGCAGGGACCTCACTTCAGGGGTCCCTGTGGCGCACAGTCGCCAGGACCTGAGAGGCATCATCTTCTTTGCCATAGCAATGCCCCTTGTCAACAACACACCAAGAAACCACACAGGCCCATGTCTCCCTCATCTCACCATGAAAGGTCACGTCTGTCTTCTCCACACACTTCCCTGTGGCTTCTGCCTCCTTACATCATGCTAAATGTATGCCATAAGCATTGGGACGGAAGGTGACTACCATGGTTTGCTTTCTAAAGCACCTTAAACATCTGTAGGTGCTTGGAGAGAAACTCAACAGCAGTAGCTATAACGGCAGCGGTGTTAAAAGCAGCTCAGGAGACAGCAGAGCCTGGCTGACTACCCGGTGCCCAGACTGGCACACAGAGAAGAGCTTGCCAGGTGACAGCTATGTAGCAAATAACTGAGAATATGTTGAAATAGAGGCTCTGTAGCAAAGTCCACTGACTAAAAAGCAACACCAACACGAGTTGAAGGTCCTGCAAACTGGTAGTATCATTGTTTCTAAAATGATAATGCCTATAAAAGTAGCAGAAATAAGTTTAATCATATTTGCTCCACCTACAGGCCTATCAATGTAATGTCACAGAAGACCTCAGCAGTCAGAGACTTGCACCTCTCGTCTCACAAAATATCAAACAAGATAGCATGGACCCAAAATGGAGAAACCAGCAACAGCCTGACTTTGGCACTGAACCAGCCTCTTCTCCCAACAGCACCAGATTTATTACAAAGTCATCTGTGCAGCCTCTCATTTCTAAAGCTACACAGCTATGGAAAACATAATCTCTCCACCCAACTGACCTCCAAGTCCAGGTCTCAGGCGGTTGTCATATCCATCCAACAGCCTGTCCAGGATGCGGGTGAAAATGGTGATGTTATCTTTGCTGTCATCGACGACGTCTGAAACATGCTTCTGAGAAAGTCTGGCACGCGGGGGAAAAAAAAAGGAAAAAGCATCATCAGAAGGGAAACCTACTCTTTACATGCTCTGAATAGTTAGTGGAAATGAAGGGATGTTGGTTCACGCTCCAGCCTGCACTGCAATGGGCCCTGAACTGCAGGATGGGGCACACCTGTTGATAAAGTGAAGTGCTTGCAGGACTCCCCACAGGTCATCTCGAACCAACTCCCCTCTGGCCTCTGCCACCGAAGCCCCTGCTGGGGAAGCTGAGGCATCCACACTGACCTTGCCCCACCTGTCTGTGCTCAGGGCCAGCAGCACCATAGGTAGCAGTTTAGGAGCCTTGTTTTTTTCAGAGAGCCTTTCCCTGCCCCAGCATCCCTGTCTGCCTGTAAAAAAGGGCATATTTATGAACAGAGGCTGTGGGAACCTCAGTTACTCAAGTGCCAGCACCTCCTTATAGGCAGCATGGAAGAAGTGATGGCAGTTGTTTACCATATCTAGCCATTTCCAAGTTCTCTGCTCCTGGGAAGAGGGAAGGGAGGCAGAAAAGGAGGAGTTTAGTAAAGCAGGCTTGAAGCCTGAATCCATCATTAAAACTCTTCATGAACTATTTCTGTGGTTTGCTGAACCTTCGCTGCATTGCTGAAGGAGAAAAGTGGCTGGTGCTCTATCTCTATACTGACTCATGGACGGTGGCAAATGCCCTGTGGGGGTGGTTACAGTAGTGGAAGCAGAACAACTGGTGCAGAGGCAAACCCATCTGGGCTGCCCTGTTGGGGCAAGGTATTGCTGCCCAGGTACAGAAGCTAGTTGTAAAAGTACATCACGTAAGTGCTCATGTACCCAAGAGTTGGGCCACTGAAGAACACCAAAACCATAAGCAGGTGGATCAGGCTGCTAAGATTGAAGTTCCTCAGGTGGATCTCAACTGGCAACATACAGGTGAAAAATTTTCAGTTCACTGGGCCCGTGATTCCTCAGGCCATCAAGGAAGGGATGCAAGGTACAGATGGGCTCATGATCGAGTGGTGGACTTAACCATGGGACACTATTGCACAGGTTATCCACGAATGTGAAACACGTGCTGTGATCAAGCAAGTCAAGTTGCTAAAGCCTCTCTGGTATGGAGGATCCTGGTTAAAATATAAACGTGTTTATATTGAGAAGTGTCATATTTTAGCCCAGCTGGCAGCTAAGCACCACACAGCCGCTTGCTCAGTCCTCACGGGTCGAGACAAGAACAGAGAGGGCTCATCCACCAATTATGGACACAGGCAAAACAGACCTGATTTGGGAAAAAAATCAATTTAATTCATTACTAATCACATCAGAGAGGATAATGAGAAACAAAGCCAGATCTTGAAACACCTTCCTCCATCCCTCCCTTCTTCCCGGCTCTAACTCTTTCCCCTAGCGGCACAGGGGGATGGGGAATGGGGGTTGCAGTCAGTTCGTCACATGCTGTTTCTGCCGCTTCTTCCTCTTCATGAGAAGGACTCCTCACACTTCCCCTGCTCTAACGTGGGGTCTCTTCCCATGGGAAACAGTCCTTCACGAACTTCTCCAACATGAGTCCTTCCCACAGGGTGCAGTCCTTCACCAACAGACTGCCCAGCGTGGGCTTCCCACGGAGTCACGGCCTTCTTCAGGCACAGCCGCCTGCTCCAGCATAGACTGCTTCACTGTTAATCTCCACAGGTGGCTCACAACAGTGGAAGCAACCATGGGATGGTTGGAAACCTATGCCCTGCCCCATGCCACCGCCCGGAACACTGTTCTGGGTCTTGAAAAGCAAGTCTTGTGGTGGCATGGCACCCCAGAAAGAACTGAATCAAAAACATCAGGACTCATTTCTGAAACAACATCATAGACACCTGGGCCAAAGAACATGGCATTGAGTGGGTATATCATATCCCCTTGTCATGCACCAGCCTTCAGGAACATTGAACAATACAATGGGCTGCTAAAAACTGCACTGAGAGCAATGGGTGGTGGAACTTTCAAACATTGGGAGACACATTTAGCAAAAGCCACCCAGTTAATCAACACTAGAGGATCTGCCAATAAAGCTGGTCCTGCCCAATCAGAACTTTTACGTACAGTAGAAAGGGATAAAGTCCCAGTAGTGCACATTAGGAATATGCTGGGGAAGACAGTCTGGGTTGTTCCTGCCTCAGGAAAAAGTAAACTCATCCGTGGGATTGCTTTTGCTCAAGGACCTGAGTGCACTTGGTAGATGATGTAGAAGGATGGGAAAGTCTGATGGGTACCTCAAGGGGATTTGATGTTGGGTGAAAATAGCCAATGAATTGAAGTGTATGATGTTAATTGATAAATAACCCTGCCACTGCATATCATCATTGCTATGGTTGCTATATATTATAGTAAAAGCTTCATATTAAGAATCACACAGGTTATTGAAAAATGAACTTAGATGGAACCAGAACTGGCTTCAAAAACTGGTGCCTAGTCGTCGAGGTCAACACCTTCAACTTGCAGACCATGGGCACGGACCAAGCCAGATACACAAGCTATGAGCTCCAGATGTAGCATGTGACAGAAACTACACATCATCCTCCTGCTGCATTCAATGTCACCCACCCACCGCACCGAAATCCGGTCCAGCTCTGCCAATGAATGTCACCCACTCCACTGACTGAGCAAACTCTGCATCATCTCTCCTGACTTGAAAGACTGTAATGACAGATGGATCCCAAAGTTATGGACTAAATGAACTCAATAGACATTTTGGAGGGATGGCTCACAGACTATGGGAATGATATCTGTGTGCATATATTACAAGACAGGAAAAGAGCCGTGGTGATTAATTGGGATGTGTTGGAAAATGTGGGACCTGAGGATGACGTGGATGGTATAGAATAAGGGGTGGATACTGTCCTGGTTTCAGCTGGGATAGGGTCAGTTTTCTTCTAGTAGCTAGAACAGTGCTCTGTTTTGGATGTAGTATGGGATTTGGTATGAGTAGAATGTTGATAATATACTGATGTTTTCAATTGTTGCTAAGAAATCGAGGACTTTTCAACTTCCCATAGTTTGCCAGTGTGCAGATGCACAAGAAGCTGGGAAGGAACTTAGCCAAAGAACAGACCCAAATTGGCCAATGAGTTATTCCATACCATGCAATATCATGCTCAGTATACAGGTGAGGGTTGGCCGAGAAGTTTGTGCTTGCTCTCTCTCTTTTTTCCAGGATTGCAGCTTCAGGATTTCTCTCCTCTGGGGTTGCTAGCTGAGGTCGGGCTGGGCATTGGTCAGTGGGTGGTGAGCAACTGCACTGTGCATCACTCGTTTGTATATTCTATCAATATTATTATCATCATCGTTTTTTATTTTATTTCAATTATTAAATTGCTCTTACCTCAACCCATGAGTGTCCTCGCCTTTACCCCTCTGATTCTCTCCCCCACCCCAGCAGTGGCAGGGGAGGGTGAGCGAGCACCTGCGTGGTGTTTGGCTGCCTGCCAGGTTAAAACCACAACATCTGTTTATAAAACCAAATGAGTTTTCATGTTCCTATCTCTGCTCAACGCAAGAAGCCTGGAAGCCTTGAATAAGATGATTTCCTCAGGACATTTTCTGCCCCAGGTGGAATAAAATAAGTAGTAAATTTCTCAAACAAAGCTCATCTCACCAAACAAAATCTTCAATGCAGTTCTACAAGCCCAAGGGGCTCAAATAATACATTTGCATTTTGCATCTCGCTTTCAATCAACGGAGAAGGAGCCTGTGAATCCTTCTGAAACTGGCTATCTCTAAAAGAGATTTCAGACAACACAAAGTACTGGTGCTGTGGCTCCAAGCACAGCTTTCCCCAGCAGAAATAGACATTAGGACCAAAACAAATGCAAAGGCAGAAGATTAAGTAACAGAAAACCAAAAGAAAAATCTATAGAGATGCAGAAATTGCAAGGAAGATGGAATAGGAAATAAAAGAGACACCAATGAGGCCAAAAAGAGATTAAAAGGCACAGATAGGCAGCGGGATGGCTGAGGAAGCTCAGCCAGGCAGGGAGAGAAAAGGCTGCTGAAGCGCAGGGGTCCTGAGCAGCGGCACCAGGAGCCCCTCGGGAGCAGAGCAGCCCCGATCAGCAAATCAGCCCCGTGCCACTAACCAGAGAGATAAGTGACTGGGGAGCACTGCCCACATGAAGGCCACAAATGCAACAAACTAGAGAGACACTGATGGTGCAAGACACGGGTGCAATTACCAGGGAGGGCACCTCTGAAGCAGGGTCCCGCTCCCACAGCTGGGTGAAGAGAAGCCCTTAAATTGTTGCTTTCTAACACTTCTGCCCCTTTCCTTCTCCTCAGCCTCACTTGCCCTTGCTCCAGCTGATGTGTGCAGCCACTGTTTTAAGCATGCCTCAGGAAGTAATTGGGGAAAAAAAAAACAAAACAGAAAGAATATTATTTAAGGAGTTCAAAGCTTAATCCTGCTGCATCCCATCTGGTTAGAGTAGTTACTCCTGACACTACTGGTCCATTAATAAGTATTCTGTGAAGGGTCAGTAGGATGACAAGTAGAAGAGCTGGCTTGGAGTTTTCTATCAAATGTTCTCCCCATAGAAAACCCAGCTTCTTTAAGATAAAAGAAGAGCAAAAGTATTTTCTAGCAAAACAGGAAAAATTGAGAGCTGGGTATGGGTATTTTTAGAGTCAGGCTGAATCAATACTATTCTGCATGCTGCAGCTAATTGAAATATTCAATTTGGGGCAATTTTGACATTAATTTGCATCAGCATCAATGACCAAACACTCAGGGAAATTGTACTTCAAGTGCTTGAGGTTCGCTTCTCCAGGGATCAAATCTCACTTCTCCTAAGGCCACTTGGTCTCTGGGTTTCAGCAAACGAATACCTGCTATCACAGGCAAAGTGGTCAAGTCAGGAAGCTCAGCCTACAAGAGCCCAAAGTGGGTAATAAAGTGCTTAAACCGCAGCTCCCATAGGGTATGGGGGGTGAGCCATGGTTGTGAAAACACCTGTCCCAGTCCCACATCCAAAACATCAAAGCACTGTTGATACTATGAATGGCATCACAGCATTCGACTTCCTATTCAAATCAAAACACTGTTTTTGGCTTTTCATCTGGACTCAAAATACTTGAAATAGCTGAACTCCCTGCAGGTAAGTAGAATTTTGAGGAATTTAACAAATGCCTACTGTAATTAGTGAGGTTTCAATTGTACCAGCTTTCAATAGATGTCATGGTTAAAAGCAATCTGTACCAGTGTCTGCTGATGGGTGTATAACCACCTATAACTCATGAATAGCTAGCATGCTCATGAAAGCTCATTCATTAATGTTTTATAAGCTATCTTTAAAAATTACCCGTAATATAAAGAGCGAGAGGACAGATTTTTGTGAAGGAACTCCTGGTGGAGGCTCAGTGGTGATGGGAAAAATGAGTTTACAAATTTCAAAGCCGTTTTACTCTGCCTGACATTTGAGATTTTTACTTCAATGTGAGCAGTGTGGGATTCACTCAGTAGGTGCCAGGGAAAGAGCGGTGCAGGCAGGGGAGAGCCAGCGGCAGCTCTGCCTGGTGCCTGATTTGGGCAAATTCCCCAGCCCAGCCAAGGTCTGGGCTGGCTCACGTAACCTTAACACAAAGCTAAAGCTGCCCTTCAGCAAGCCATAAAACCAGGTCTCATTTATCTCTCCCAAAGCCCCAGCGAAGAACCCAAAGTAACTGCTAAAAGGTATGGGGATCATGGGTTTAAAATAATTAAAAGCCTTTAGGCAGGGAAGACAGAGGTTTATAGCAAATTTAATTAGGATAGGCTTGAGGAAAAGTAATTACCTCACCACCTGTCCCTGTGCACATGCTCTCTGGAGAGCTGGTTGCCACCTCGGTGCACAAACCTCCCAACATGGGTCCCCTCCTACGCAATTTAGGAAACAAATCCTCCAGTGGACCAGAGTGGTACCCGTGCAGAAGGCGGCGAGGGAGCAGCAGCAGCAGCACGAGTGAAAACATGACTGGAAGCAAAGGGTCATTGGTGGAGAAGGCAGAGGCAGGGCTGCAGGCACAGGCGGCTGCTGGCACCCCCCCGCAGCCAGCACAGGGATGGGGACCCAGCAGCGGGCTGGAGGGGAAGGCGAGAGCCCAGGGCTGCCCGTGCCTGCGCAGGCAGGGGCAGGCAGCTGTCCATCCCTACCAGGGTTAGCATCCACACATCAAGGTGTGCTCGGGATGCATTTGCTTACACAAAGTTCAACCTGAGCGGGTGAAGTGGTGTGGGCAGGACAGGGCAAGAGCGTGCTGCTGGGCAAACAGCGGCATGCAGAGGGGTGCGTGGGCCAGGTAGGAGTGGCAGCACTGGCATTTTTCCATGCATGAAAATCCTTGATTGCTGCTGGATTTGTAACTCGGCAGACAGCATTTCAGTGTCCGTATCTGGCACTCTAAAGGCTTTTTCTAAATTTTTATAGAAGTCATGTATTATTTGCATTTCTCCCCTTCTGCACAGAGCTCCTCTGTCCCCGCAGCTGGCAGGCTCTGCTGGGGATATCTCTGCCTCCCTTCCTCAAAGGTCCCTCTGAGCTCACCAAGCCTCAGCGGAGGCTCTGTCAGGATGCAGAGGGCTGCAGAGCCTGTCACGGACTAACAGGCTTTTGTCTTCTCCAGACGGCGCCCAGAGGCTGGGAAGGTCTGTGCTGGGACTGCTGGAGCCCGCAGGGTCAGGGACACCAACCCGGTCTGCGGGCAAGCAGTGTGCCCAGCCAGCGCTGGCCAGAGCCCCCCTGCTACAGCAGAGCAGGCGTGAAGCTTGGGGGTTGTTACACCAGAAACAGCTAAATAGCTGAAGCAGTTTCATTTTATTTTCTTTAAAAGAGTATTAAAATGTAAAGGTGGGGAGGAGTCTCTCTTCCAGGTTAAAACTTATCCACACCAAGTCCTTGCCCAGAGTGAATTGTGCAGAGGCCAAATCTGAAAATTGGTTTTGTTGCAAAAAATGCTGACGACCGGCCTTCATGAGAGCACCTCAAATAATGCTAATGTAATCCGTCAGCTCATCCACGAGGGACTGCACAGTCCCCGGGTGAAAGGTGTAGGGACAGGGACAAGGGGAGGGTCAAACACAGCAGAGGCACTTTTTAGTGCTTTGCCCTGGACTACCTCACGCAGGTACTGGCCCTGGGATATTTAAGCACAGCAAGAGGACTGCAGCCTTGGCCAACAGCCTCAGCGCTCACCACCTTACCCAGCATCAGCAGGGAGAGCCAAAAGCAGGACTAGGACTCCAAGGCTAACGAGAGAGTGCGACCCCGTTCCCGGGAGCCTCAGTGCCATGGTGTCAGCACTGCGGTGACCGGCAAGCGAGCCTCCAAAACCTGCCAGGGTGGGCACAGAGGGGAAGGAGAGAAGAGAAAAGAGATTTTGTTTACTAGAAGGAAAGCAATCTGCTTAGTTCAGTTTTTCCCAGCAGTTCATCCATGTTAGCCAGCAGCCAGTATTCCTGGGTCCTGTATTTGAAGTCCCCGAGACCCGCCAGGGACCAAAGGCAGCAGCATCCCCTGCAGCACTGCTGGCCCTGGGGAAGTCGCAGCGTAGGGTCCGAGCCAAACCCACCCTGCATCTTCACAGCACATCCAGCAGCTCCCCAGGTGCTTCAGCACCTGGCAGCAAGTGCTTAGATCCACGTTGAAAACGACCACGCTGGCTCTTCTTCTACCCATCGCTTCCTCCTCCTCCTCACCCCATACTCTGTCACCTTTCTCCCCTTGCAGCAGTCCCCAGCTCCCCCCACTACCTGTGCTGCCTTGAGGACACCCACACAGCAGAACCACCTGCAAAGTTGCAAGATTCATTTTTTCCAAACATCTTTTTCCGGACAGTTAGGCCCTCATTAATCCTGGTAATGACACTGTCAGAAATCATTATTAAGTTTAGACACTGAGGCCCAAGGTAGTGAGAGCATTCGACTGTACTGTACTTAGCGTGCTTAGTTTTTTCACTAAGGCTCAGTTTTACTTCTATCGTGATGTTATTGCATATTTAACCACCTTCCCCTTTTATGTAACTCATTATGTTGATGCACCTTGGAACAGCACTGCCAAGCAACAGCCTGTATAAATACGGCTTGTCGTGACGTCACCCTGACACGACACCTCACATCTGGCACGCACGGGATCCAGCCCAGCAGAGGCTCGGCACTGCAGCAGCCAGGCACAGCTGGCCAGTGTGAGCCCCCAAAGCTGCAAACGAAGGCTCACTTCAATCACAGCCTGCAGAAACCAGGGCAAGACGTTGTTACCAGCCAAATCTCACCTCTGGATTTCCCTACTCAATAAGCACCAACGTTGCAGAGCCCAGGCAGCTCCCCCCAGCAATGAAGGAGATGCTGCGTTGAAAGCCAAACCCCACCACCTGAATGGCACTTCTCAGCGAGCGGAGGGTTTGCCTCAGGATGAAGAGGCAGGTGAGCTGTGCAAGTGCTACCGAGGAGCAGGGGCTTCTGCACACAAGTACAGCAGACGGGAATCCCCCAGCAGAAATCCCATGGAGAGAGAGCAGGGATGGAAACACTTGGAGATCATGTATATCACGCACGTGCAGCCATGTATCCCTGGCTAGCCCCTGCCCCAGACAACTGGAAGAGGAGGAGGGGCACAAGGCCAGGCTGGGTTGTTAACGCCACAATTCTGCATCTAGCTACCCCTGGTCACCCCACGCAGTCTTGGAAATTCAAGAATTTGCTGATGAAGCACAAATTAAGAGGATGAACACCTGTTCTGTGGGGAATCCAACAGTTAGAGGAGACTCGTTCCAAATCACAACAAGGACAGCTAAAATGTTGATGTTTCTACAAGGCAAATTCAAAATTCCTTCAATTAACAGCTCCTCAACAGATTTCCTTTCAACTTTTCCCTTTGATTTCACTTAAACTTGCATATTATACAATAGGATTTTTTTTTTTTCTAAGGCAATTTCAAACCACTAGCCAAAAAGCAAAAAACATATTGCTGGCTTCCCTCTCCCCTCCCCTCCCCACCACTGAAAAATTTCATTGAAATCAACACTTTCCCATTCAACTGTTGATTTCAATAAATGGTTTGTTTTGGGCAGAATTTGCACTGCCAGCATTTTTTGACCAGGGATATCCACACAAACAAGGACTCTTGGTTTTGCAGCAGGTGCCTCCTGGCTCTGCAGGAACTGTTCTGACTCCTCTAGAACATTTTGGACCATCTTTATTAGATTTGGTGAGACCATGGGCTGAGGAGATTATGCACTAAAGGTGGGACAGAACAGCTAAAGAAAAGAGGACCAGAAAATGAGACAGCAAGGTAATTCAGAAAGAGATAGGGTCAGGAATAGTGACAAAAGGCAGAAGCACTTACACCTTCCATGTAGGTGTGTATAAGACATGCCTGTCTGTGCCAAGGAGCTCTAAACACCTTGTTTAGAAAAACAAGATTTCCACCAAACCTTGTTCATAAGTGTTTGCTTCCATATTATATGGAGATGAAGGGCTAATTTTCTGCTTGGATAGCTCTGTTGAGAAAGGTGCTAGCCAAGGATAACAGGGCTGCTTGAATAAAGTTAAATACATGTTTAAGTCTCATTTTAAGCATCAGAACCAGTTCTATATATCTGCACCAGGAGAAAAAATCTGTTTTCACTACTTGCCCAGGTGATTACTTTGCCAGCCACAGCTCAGTTTGCTGGCACAGAGAATGCCTCCAAAATGGGATGTGAGAGTACACGGATGGCTGGTTCGCTATGGCTGCATTTATGGACTCGGGAAGGACAATAGCATGGAAAATAGCTCGGCACAGTTTTCTACCGCTTCCCTTTGGTTCTTGTATTGTATTTTACTGGGGAGCTGGATAGAAGAGGCTGTGCAGCATTTTCCTGTTCTTTGGCCCCTTTACACTTAGAGATGGATTGAGAAGCAGACTCAGTCCTGAGGATTGTGGTTGACATTCCTGATTAACACCGGGGCTTTAACTGTTGGTAATGAACCCTGGTAGCCTTGTGACATTGAGCCAGGGCTGGCCAGGCAGTGCTGGCAGAGCAGCAGAAGGAACAACCACCTTCCAGTGCTTCCACAACAGCTCTCAGCATCACCTCTTCCCTTTCCTCAGGCTGTTGCTAGTTCAGGCCCAGCACTGACCACAGGGATGCACAAATCTCAGCCAGTGCAAGTGCTGTATAAGCCAAACAGCTACTGGCCACATAGCCTTCTTACCCTCTCTAATAACAAGGTTCCTGGCCTGGCAGGTTTGTAAAATCAGTTTTGGTTTCAACAGCCAAGTAACTGAGCTCCTCAGATTTTTGCATAAGAGTTGCTCTTGGAGAGCACTCCTGCCCAATGGCAGTTATTGTTCACGGCAGGGCAGGCAAGAAGAGGTCCCTCGGTGCACAGCACCATCTCGAGCAAAGGAAAGAAAGAGAAACACCCATGAGTGTGCCTCAGGAAAAGTAACACTGGGGCTCCTCCAGCCCGAACTGGTGCTGTCCTTGCAGAAAGTGCTTAAACAAAATGCTATTCATCTGTCACTTCCCGCTCAGGAAGGCTCTGAAACAGTCAACATCTTGATCTAATACCTGCACGGATCCTGATCCTCTGGGAAGGGGAGGGAGGATGCAGGCAACATGCATTTAACTGCATGTAACCAAGTGACGGTTTAGGAATATTAACTGGATGGTAAAAGTCTTAAGAAGGAAAAAAATCCAAAATCTCTTACTACGTCTCACTGAAAGGAAACTATATGGTATCCATGAAGAAAAAAGCAGAATGCAAAGAGTTCTAAGCTCAGAAGAGAGCGAAGTGAAGTGAAGTGAAGTGAAGTGAAGTGAAGTGAAGTGAAGTGAAGTACTCCTTAGACTGACCACTCTTCCACATAAGTTAAAGAACACCACCTTATAGCTTCTGGTTCTCATCTATGCCTATCCAAGATGGAGCCTATGGGGATGGTACGTGTTCAAAGCAGCTCTGCACTCCCTTCCTCCATCTGTCCATTGCTCATTTCTTAATGGCACAGTTAGCAAATCCATTCATCACTAATTCTGCAGTTGCTGGTAACCTCCACAGCTGAATCAAATGCAGATTTTTGAAGGAGCCATGCTAACACTTTGCAGCCAGAATCCAGCAACACTCGTTTACAATTCTGTGCTCTCTGGATTTTGGCAGCTCTCTTTATAACCACATACCTAAAGATATCATAAACATACCCTATCCTCTCCAGCACACACAGTCTATCCAATCTCCAGAGCATCACAACATAACAACACTCCTGAGAAATACAGCCTTCCCGTTGGATGTGCAGTTTTGGAATGAGGAATCGGAAAAGCTTCCTTCTCCCGAGGATAACAGCATGCTCCAGCTCCTGCTCCTACCAAGGTGGGTCTGGTAGGAGCACTGGTACCTTCCAGATCAGCAAGGTACCCTAGTAATTATGTTAACGTGGGTATCTCCTGACTTGGCATACTGAGCCTGATCTTTCAGAAATCCTTTATCTAGAAACCATTAAATATTCTGAAATGCCTTCCTAGGAAAGAGTGATTAGCATAGGCTTACTGCTGACAAAGGAAAGACAGAGCTCCGGAGGTGGAGACTGAAAGGTAAAGCATGCAAAAAAATCTGGAAGAACAGCCCAGAGAGGGGAAACTGCAAGCATCAGAAAGGGAATGAAGGACAGAAGCAGACCACAAACCTACCTCGGTACACTTGTGAGAATCACATCAGTAATCTTCCCCAAATTACTGCCTCCTTGGAACACGCACAGCCAAGGGAACAATCTGATTCACTTAGCAATAGTCTCATCATACAGGTGGCATTCATGAAGGAGACCAAAGGACATATTTGTCCCATTACTGTATCCAGAGATGCCGTGTACCTGCAGCATACTTAGGTCAGCTCGCCCACGCACCATGCACCTACACCAGTGGCATCGGCTGAACGAGTGCTGGGCACTTACAGCCCACTGCTCCCAGGACCTCCAGCAGCTCCACATCTTTGCCAAGTCAGGTATCTCAGTGAGAGGTGTGCAATGAGGAGCTGATGCTGGGAAGCCAGCTGGAAAACAGACTGGGAAGTCAAGGCAGCCTCAGTCCAAAAGCCCAGATAAGAGCACTTTCATGCAAGGAGAAGAGGGTGATCTAGACCCAGTGGGTGCCAAACACATCCACCCACCTGCATAGTAGCACAGCCAAGCACACCGCTATAGGTGACCTCACAACACCTGCATATTTACCCCTAAAGTCAGGTGCACTTGCACAGCACAAGAAGCTCCTTAAAGCCCTTCCTCATTGCACTGAAGCCTCTGTAAACAGGTCCCAGGCATCAGGGAGGTCCTTTGACACCTCTCAAGGACTCCAAAATCACCCGAATGCACATGCTGTGCTCTGCCCAACCGTCCCTGACCCTCCGTGAGCACACCAGCCTTGCGGTCATCGCTGCTACACCCTCTTCTGGCATTCCTTTGGGTAAAGCTCCAAGCTCTCTCTGCAGAGATGGGCAGCCAGCAAGGGCTCAGTGCAGCAGCAGCAGCAGCAGCAGCAATAAATGCAGGCGATGCACATGCTGCCTTGTGTCTCTGTTGGGGAGGTTTTGCTGCAGTTCTCAGTAACTTCAGCTTAAAAGGAGAGTCCCTTGGAATAAAATCTTTTTATTTGAGGGCAGGGCTGCAATGAGCAGAGGGTTCATCGGGAATCCTGGAAATGATGGAATAAGACACTCTGGTGTTTCACAAGACCCTTGTCCTATGGTTGTTTGCATCCCTTTGTTCTGAAACGAGCTAACTGGAATGCGCGCACACACTGCACAGCGCAGGCAAAGACACTCAAGCCAGTGAGTACTGGAAGCAGCCCAGCCCTGCCAGCATCGTGCTCTACCTGCACCAGCTGGTGCAGGGGGAAGGCTCCGTTTGTCAGTCTGGACCGAGGGAAGTGCTCTGCTTCCATCATCTGAGACAGCCTGGATTTCTTCGACTTGCCTCTGACTTTAGTGCTGCTTTGTGCCCTACAGATGCTGCTGAAGGCCAGAAGATACTACAGCGTTTCATAGGAATCAAAGAACAAGAAACAGGCAGCAGAACCTCCGCCAACTTGAATCAAACTTGCTGTTTACCATCTACTTAGAGAAACAGCACCGGCTCACAGCAAGAGGCACATGGCAGAGGAACCACACAGTCTTCGACTCACAAGCATGAAACGTTTGTGCTTACCTGCCCAAGGGGTAGGCACACATTGGCTCGTCTCCACAACCACACATGGCACAAGCCGGTAAACAACCTTCCATGAATCTGCCACACACATAAGGTATGAGGCACACGTGATGGTTACCGAACGCGTTGTCTGCAGCTCTGCAAGAGATGCCAGCATAAGAGGACACTTGGAACCAGAGGCACAAGGCAAAGAAATTAAAGGTTCAGATCAACATGGAAATCTTGGGAGAAAGCCTTAAAGTGGATCTCTTCTGTACAAAGCTGGTATTGGAGAAACAAGCTCTGTGCCAACTCCCAAACCAGCTTTAATTTTTCAAACGAGAAGCCACTTGACAGTTTTTCCTCATCAAAACAAAATTAATCCCAGTATTGCATCTCTCTACTCAAAAACACATCCAGAGGGACTGTGGAGTGATTCACACCCACAACGCTACAGGAAACCGTTTGCACTCAAAGTGTAACAAGCCAACACTGATTCACCCACATAATTACAGGCAGACACTGATCACAGCTACTGCAACTGCAGACAGACTGACTCACAATCAAAGCAACTGCAGAGAGACTCCGGCTTGCAAGCACAACTGGAAATACAACCATGTGGACAATACCCACAGTCTGCAATCACAGGTACACACAAATCCTTGGAAAACTAGCTAGCACCCTAACCAATGCAAACACGGCTAGCCATGCCCTGTGCTTTCTGCTGGCACTCTTGACTTCACCCCACAACCATCTTTCCTTCACTGATGGAACATATCCACATAGCAGCAATTGTTCCGTCCCTGACAGCCCTTGCACTTGCCAAGCACGACTGTCAAAGCCTGAACCCAGGAGCAGAGCTGTATGATGCTATTCAGGAACCCCCGATGATAATACAGTAAGCGTATATGGTGCAAGACATTGATGCACATCCATCCACTGTGGTACCACGTATCTGCACTGGCTGCGCTGACCTAGTGTTTTCCAGACTATAAGTAAATGCAAGCAAGTATAATACATGTAGCTACAGGCAAAGGAGATGGCAAAAGACAATTGGGCAAAAGCTTGACAGGCAGGATTATTTACTACACTCTCTGGGTATGTAATTATGTCAGTGTTCAGCCTGGATATTGTGCGACTTTTTGTAAACAGTTGGCAGGATTACTCCTACTGAGATGAGGGGCTGGGCTGCTTCTCCAGTGTTGAGAGAAGCAGGCTGAAGAGGGCAAGGTCTACTTAGAGAAAAAGAAACTGAGGTGAAAGAATGGTTTGAGCAGGAAAAGACGAAAGAGAAGCTGAGAGTGAAGTGGGACAGGCAGCAGCCTACAAACAAAGAAGAAGAGGTAAGGAGAAAGAACAGGAGGAGGAAACCTGTATGATGCAGACCTGTGCTAAGAAGCTCCAGAAGCAAGGAAAAGCAGCAGCCTTCCAGTGCTGAGCGTGTCTTGCAGCGGTGCAGAGAATGCATCTGTGCATACCTACGCGCTGAGTTCTGCTGCGTGCTGTGAGCCAGGAGGAGATTCCAGGGGAAAGGACACAGCCTCTAGCCCAGCATGTGCCATGGGGCCCAGGTGCAGCCACAACCTCTCCGGCTGCTCAGAGCTCTCCCAGAAAAGAGCAGGAGCGTTGGGCTCGCACACTCCTGCCTCTGTGCATGTGTGTGTGCGTGTGCTGCAGGGCACCCAGCCACCACAGGCACAGAGCGAAGGGCAGGCTGGCAAACTTCACCAACACAGCATCACCTCAAAACAGCCCTGAAATCCTTTATCCTCCAGAGTAAGAGAAAGTTAAGAGACAGACCACAGAAAGGAGAGGACTTGCCTGAACCACACGTACCATCTTCTAGTTGGAGGCTGAACCTGTCTCACCACCTGTTATTTTTCTTCTTCAGACTTCCCACAAGGAAGCTAGGAGGACCAAGAAGTCCCTGCTCTGCTGCTGCCATCAGAACAACCCAGGTGAGCAGGCACTCAGAGCTGGCTCTCGCCAGCTAGCTTATGACAGCAGGAGTCTCACCAGAGGGTCCCAGTTCTCCATTTCTGTCTGAGGACGCTGCTGCGTTTGCAGCCAGCCAGCAGCAGATTCAGGGGAGAGACTACGGGTGCAATTGGCCAGGGAATGAACTATTTGTTCAATTATACTTTTCTTGTCCAGACGAGAATCATTTCTGGCAGAAGGCAGAGCGAGGAACAATGGATAAGTGTTGCAGCGGGGACCATCTAACGCTTAATTGCATTATGCTACTCCTTTTTAATGATCCATATCTCATTCCTGGTAACTCTGGGGGAGGAGGAAAGATCTGGAGCTCTTTTCCCTTCCCTCCCATATCAGCCTCAGAAACTGCAGCCCCAAAGACTCCTCTCCCTCCTCCCTCTCCCCGACACAGCATCAGCGCCCATTAGGCCTGGCTGCAGGATTCAGGGGGAAATTTGACTTTCCTTCACTACATCGCTCTCCCCGCTCAGCCCTTCCACTGCATTCACCGTCCGGCTCTAGGAACGGACCTCAGTGTCGTCCTCGTCCAGACATTTTCCATCGCAGCCGCTGGCACCTCTCCCCATTCTCCAGCCGGCGGTGCCAGGCGGGCGGGCTGGAGCCCGGGGGGTCGCTAGCAGGGAGGGACCCTGGCACGGCTCGGGCGGCCGCTCTGCTCCGGAGCCAACACGCTCCGGAGTTGCCGCGGAGTGGTGATGCTCCGACCCAGCGGCCGGGCCTCCCGAGCCCCGCTGCCCGGGGGATGCGAGCAGGGCAGAGCCCCCCCTTCCCGCGGGGCCGCTGCTCTCCCTATTGTTCACCGGCCCGTAGACAATAGCTGAGGGGCGGCGCGGCACCCGGAAGCCCCATCCCTGCCGGGGGGTCCGCACACGTACCCCGCGCCCCCGCCAGCCCGGCCCTGGCGGGGCGGTTGTTCGCCGCTCGGTGCAGCCGCCGGGGAGGCGCGAAGCGGGGAGGGGAGAATACGGGGGAGCAGGGACGCGAACCGCCGCCCAGCCCCGCACGCACTCACCCCGCCGCGCCGGCTGCCCCAGCGGGGGGCGGCCGTGAGCCCGCTGCGCTCCGCACCGCTGCGCGCCGCCGGGCTGCGCGCCCCCGTGCCCGCCGTGCCGCCCGGCCGGGGCTGCCAGCCGCCGCCTGCGCGCTCCTCCGGCCGCGGCGAGGGAGGGAGAGAGGGAGGGAAGCAGCATCCCCCCGCCTTCCTCCTCCTCCTCCTCCCCGCGCCCGGAGGAGGGTTTTACCGCTTTGTGCGGAGCTGCCCTCCCCACGGCGCAGGCGGCGGCGACGGGGCGCTACCGCCCTCCCCGGCCCGGGCTGGGGCCACCACCCCACGCGATGTCCCGGCGCCCTCCGCCAAACCCCGGCCTCGCAGCGCCGCGGCAGCCCCCGGCATCCTTTCCGCGCAGGAGGGCGAGCAGAGCAAGACTGGCTGCTCCCAACGTCTACCTGTTGAAGGGGGGAGCTCCCCGAGGCGCCGGTGCTCGGCACGGAGGTGGGCAGCACCCCAAGGGGTGCGCTGCGCCCCAGCTCCTGCCAACCTCCTCCTCGCTGCAAGGCCTGGCCGAATCCCGGGTGCGCTGGTGGGGCAGGGAAGTTTGGCCCACAACTTGGAATCGCCGAGGTTTATATCGCAATAAAACGGTACGCGGAGGAAAACAAATGCGGAGAAGGGGGGAGGAGGAAGAGAGGTTCAACCGCAGCAAGGAGTAGACAGCGAAGACAAGGGCAGATTCAGCGTGGTAGTGTGGTGATCCCAGAGGAAGGGCGATGTGAGATGTGCTGGACAGAGCTGGCTGGGCTTCGGATGTTTTGTGGAGACGCACAACAGCGAAGCTGGGAAGGCGAAAGCTGACAGTAAGGCGCACGCAAAATATATTGTCCCTGCAGAGCTCGCCTTGTTAAACACGCACTGCAAGACTCAGCCGCAGCTGTGACTCCAAGGTACAAACCATTCCTCCCTCTCTGAGGATGTGGGATGAGATAAAGGATTATAACTGCAGGCATTACTGATCATCCCAAAATTCCTCTAAAATACTCTTGGGTTTGAATACCGAAAATAACATGCAAACATACTTCAGGGCAAGGGCCATCAAGGCATGAACGATTAAATCCAGTTTAACTGTCAGTTCTCTGCGTTTTGATACGAGAAAATGACCCAGTTCTTGCTTCTACGAGAAAGTTAGGGGCAATCCCTGTTCTACCTTAACCCTACAGACCACAGCCATCCTGACTTTGGTGAGACAGGAGCATTCATCATGACTTGTTTCTGGACAGTAGGAAGAGAACATAGGCTCTCTTTCAAAGCAAAATTCCAGCTTCCCTATGATCTGAGCAAGGTCTTACTAACCCAGGTATCCAGACTCACATCTGTTAGCCGCAGTTCAAATGCCAGTAGAGTTCTGATTTCCTCTACTCAATAGAGGCCATAGTCAAGGCCTGATGAGCCTCACAAGATCTGAAGACCAACATCTTGAGCAAAACTGAGCTTAGTCCAACACAGTGCCCCCACAATCAAATCTCACATTTCTTAGACCAGAGGAGGAAAGTCCTTACTGTTACTGCAACACTTGGCTTTCTTACAGGAACATCGTGGCTGCCACAAACCATATGTAATCAAGATAAGTTTCTGCAGCCCTCACACCACATCCAACCCTAGCCAATGGAGATTAAATACTCACAGGACAATTTTGAAGCATCAGCAACCAGACCTTCAAGTTACTATTTTTTGATCTCTGAAAGATATTTTGCCTGAGCTGCAGGGACCTTGCTTTTGAGATCTGTGTGGACAGCTACCTTTTAAATTGACCTTAGACTGCTCTTATGTGAATGACAGTAACCAGTACATGGTGTGGGGCTGTTGCCATTTTAAAAAGCCTGTTTCTGCATTGAACTCCTCCTGTTGTAATTTAAAGCATCACTCAAGAAGAGAGCTGTGTGTGCATGCCAGCTGAGGAGCTTTTTTGCTGGTCGCCACAACCGGGGCAAATCATAGGATCATAGGAAAATTCTCATTGGAAGAGGTTTCAGGACATCATGAGAGTGTTGGCAAGGGAACAGGGAAGAGCTCAGAGGCAGTCCCAAGGCACAGCCATTCACTTGGCTAAAAGCCCCAAGGATCTGGCCCACTGCCTTCCTCCTGGAAGGTGACACTCCATTGGAGAATATCACCAAGATGACCTGCCCAGAGGTGGGACCAGACACAGGACCTGGCTAACTCAAGAACATTGGTTGCCTGAAGGCTGAGAGCAGAAAAGGCTTTAATATTTGTTCTCCTCCTTTCCAAACTGACTCAGCTGCTGGCATGAACTGGCTTGGATATGAGAACAGGCATGAAGCAGAATCAGCGAGACAAGCATATCCAGAGACAGAAATGACTCAGGATTTTAAATGGCTCATATTGAAGAACATTCCAAGATTTATAGATATAAGTAGTGCTAACAATAGTCACAGGCAACGGAAACCATGCTTCTCTGGGGCCTGTGCATCCATGAGCAACAGCCATACAGACTTTCCCCAGGAGCAACATATCTCACTCCACTCTGAGATGCCTTCTCCATAGACTGCCTCCTCTGACACTGCCAGCAGCATGAAATAGGTCTTGGCACAAGGCCCTTGTTTGGAAACGTTTTGCCAAGAATCTAAAAATCAAACTAAATCCCTCACCTTGCAGCCACACCACATGCCAAGCTGGGCTAAGCCACAACACAAGTTCTCCTTACAAAGGTGGGGGAAGTGGCCATAACTGGGGTCAGACCGGAAAGAAAGCACAAGGCAAGGAATTGCAAGGATGTAGCCACATGAATAGTGAGTTGCTAAGAGCAGAGCAAGAGATACAGCACATAAAAAGCACCCTAAGTGAGAAGGTCAATGGACATGCATGTTGCAAGCTCCTTCCACCTCTTTGGATGTGCTGATCCACACCATATCTGCTCATGCAGATCTGGCCTGTGCATGGTGACAGTTGCAGACACAAGGGCTGTTCAGCAGCAGCACAGGATGGCTTTGAACGACAGGGGATGCTATCGAGGGGGAAAGGGAAGGCCAGAGAAGGTGGCACCGGCTAGCTCAAGTAGTCCAGCTTTAGACAACCTTTTCTTTGGGGGACAGGGGTAGTGTTATTGACAGTTGGCATTAGCTAGCTGGAATTGTCTTTATCTCTGCTCTGTTCAGGAGGAAAGGTAACCTTCCACTAAGAGCATCAGTCTTTGTGGATACATCCATCAATTTAGGAGGCATAAAACATCTTGTGAAACCTGTAAGCAATTATCTTTTAATGCATCATTCCATCAAAAGGCTTTTATTTCCTTCTTAAATATATAATCTCCCTCCCCTTCTACCTCTGCTTTACCTGCTGGAATACCTACCTGGACTCTGGCATACTCCAGGAGGAGATGGCTTTGAGGCAAAACCCTTCTTATGGTGATCAAGGTTAAAACATGGCTGTCACCATGTTACTGAGTAGTAATCTCTCAAAATGGAAGTACGGCAGCCAGGAATATCTTGCTAATAATTAGCTAGCCTTCCTCCTAGCACCCTGTTCAACTAGCCAGAATAAAAGTACACTTAGTTTTAGGTCCATGCTGCAGTGCCCTTGAACTGAATGGGATTGCAGACTTAGCCTCTACTACGGCAAAGCAGGAGGGTCCTTTCTGAAGGTGCAAGCTGGAGCAAGAGCTTAGGGATGTGCTGTGCAGCTCCAGTACACCCACCTCTTTGGAAGCAAGTCCATGCCATCCCCATTCTTCCCACCCAACACCCACACTTGCAATCCAAGGGAGCTGGCTGCTGTTATATTGCAATGCCTGGATTGGAGGACCAAGCCAGGGAACAGGAGACCTTCCCCACTGCTGAAAAGCAGAAGGGCAGCATGCCAAGGGAGACATGCACCATTGACACACAGCTCACTGCGGGCACTGGGTGGTGCAGACCTGCTCTGAGGATGAAGGCTCATCAGCACAGGGAGGGCACTGCAGTTAGAAAGGCCTGACCACCTTGTCTGCAGGCACCTGCCTGGGCACAGAGCAGGTCCTGTTTTCCCCACACATAAGTGAACCCTGAGCACAGCAGAGTCTTTTGCACCAGTCCTGCATGAGGTGGCCTCTGCAAGCTACCATCCACACCTGCTCTGAGGCCTTCTCATACTGTTGGGGGAAGCAGCCAGCCTACAGTCACTAAGCAGACAGGTTGTCGATGCAGGCAGGAGACCAGAACAAAAGATACTCTGGTTGCATAGGGGTCCAGCCCCTTCCCTGAAAGATGCTGGTCCACTCTCCTCCAAGGAGCACCATGCTGACACCCCCCTCCCAAAGAGCTGGTAGAAAGGGTGCTCTCTTCTCCCATCACCCCTTCCTCTCTCAAAGCACCCAGGGACATCTCAACAGCCCTACAGACCCAACTCCTTCCCCCGCTCTCCTGGTGCTACCCTCTTCTCACTCTCTGTCCCTACCAGGCCAGCTGTCCCTGCTCCCCACCCCCCGCTCGTTGCAACCGTAGCAGCGTCAGAGCCGGCTGCTGCCTGGTGCTTTATTAGCCCATCTCCATGGCAACTCGCCTACAGCTTAACTCAGAGACCCCTATCTTGCCTCGGCCATAAATCATCCACCCGTCTGCAGCCTCGGTCAGAGACAAGGGTCACTGCCGGCCCTGCATGCTGCCGGGAGCCTTGGCCACTGTCCCAGCCTCCCTGCTGGGGCTGTCCCATGCAGGCAGCACGCAGGGTAGAGCCACTTGTTTGCCCTCTGTGGCACCACATTTGCACCCCTCAAGCGAAGTTTAATGGTCATCCAAAGAAATAGTAGAAAAAAGTGGGTGGTTTTCCCTGTTTGAAGGCAAACTGGAGCTACCCATACAAACCAGCAATGAGCTGGTGCTCTTCCTCCTTTGGGCAGGGAGCAGAGTCCTGGGCCAGCCCCCAGCAAACAGGCATAGCACTGGGGTGAGGCAGAAAGGCAACAGCTTCTTCCTCTCCTTGTCTATGGTGAAGCCCTCAAAGCCTGCCAGGAGGGAACAAAGAGCCATCTAAAATGCTGTGCTGTCCCTGGTATCCAGAAACAGCTTAAGAGCAACCTTTCCCCTAGCACAGTTCAAAGGCAAAGCTCCCGTTTAAAGTGTTTTCTCATCAGGACGGTCCTTTGGGCACCACCTTACCAGTCAGCCCACTGGCTGTTATCTCACATGTGCTGGGAAGTTGAAAGTAGGTGACTGGTAAGAATCTGTTCGTTCTCACAAAAGCAGACTTTCCCACACAGTTTTTCCCTGTGGCACTGGGATGGGGCTGCAGGACATGCTAATCTTTTCACCCTCTCAAACACACAGCAAAAACAGTTCTTGCTGCTGAAACTCTCCACCTCTAAACCTTAGACTTGGAAAACGGAGATAACTTTTTCTTTGTATCCCATGTCATGCAGTTTGTCACTTCATCCATATGTTTCAAGCATAATAATGTTGGGGCTAAATCTTGGCAACACAAATGCAAAGGTGGCTCCCACCACCAGAAATTTTGTCTACAGAAGCCTGGCAAAGTAAGTGAGAAAGGAAGGATCTCTTTGGAAGCTGTTGGGGCATTGCAGGGCTGTGCTGATTGGAAGAGGAAGGTGATGGGCTAAGGCAGAATCATCAAATGGCTCACTTGATAGCACAGACACAATGCACAACAAAACAGACAGGTCTAACATGCACTAGTGGAAAAGTTGATCATTTTTCCTCACCTTTCCACATTCCCTGAGGTACTGATCTACAAACACACACATAAATATATATATATATATATATATGTAATCCCAAGGGATACCTGAGGCACAACGCGCTGTTCCTATACAAGATCACATAATCCTTGCTGCTTTAGATTAGGGCTTTGGTATATCTAGGGTTTTACCCATAGCTTAGACATGCCCAAGGAAATCCAGAAGTGGGCATTGGGATAGTTATAATATCTTCATTTTACATAGATGCTCAGCATGTATACCCACGCAACAACTCAAAGAGCCAAAAAACCCTTCTTGCAGGACACTGCAGAGCTCGAGGTCTGTGTCTCAGTAGATCCTGTCAAAGCAAAGAGCTGGAGCCTTGTTTCTATGACAAAATATGTCCTTCCAAATCTCCAGAAGCCAGGTTCAACTACATGGAGAAGTACCAGAGCTCTTTTAGCAGGGATAGCTGCCTTGAATTCCAAAAACTATATGCTGGCAGTAGAACAAATTCATAAAAGCTAATGGGCCTGAAAGAGACTGTATTTGTCCTGCAGTCCCTTGGCAAGGGCAAAAATAAACCTGGAGAGAAAGACCTGTTCACATACTCTTTCTTTTCTCTTCTGCAGTTACAATAGCAGCATCAGTTCAAAAATCCCCCTGTGGAGTCATAAGGTTTTAGATGCCTCAGCATTTCTATTTCTGACATTGCGCATGCTTGTCAAGTCCAAATATGCTTAAGCAATTTAGGTACCTAACGCTCATCTAAATCAAGTCCTTAGGAAGGCTGGCTTTAAGAGTCCTGCTTGTTTGCTTCTCCAATCCAGGGTCCTTCTGGGTTTGTCTCTGCACCCACAAAGCTCTGAACTCATTTTTTGTTACCGAAGGAAGCAGGGAGTGGCACAAATCCAAAATCTGGAACTTGAAACAGGGCCAAATATAAGGAGGTTCACCTAAAAATTGCAGGAGTTGACAACACTAGCTGAAGTGCTTGGAAAATGCCCCATATTACATGCAATATGTTATTCCAGGTCTTCCCTCCTCTTTCCTCCCCTCCAAATACCTTCCTCAGCTTTCTCTGTCAACTCAAAGGAGATCCTGGTCTCATCATAGCTTGATAAATAGAGCTCAGTTTATAGGCGCACACCAAACAACAGTGAACCTCCTGGTGCAAAGATGTTGCTGAACTTCAGGTGCAAAGGCCATTAGGAGAATAAATTCCAAAGAAAGTATGAACTCTGCTGCACTCAGAAACCTACTGCATCTGGAGACTGACTGTACTTTCACCGAAACAGCAATTTTAAGATCCTCTCCATCAAGCAGGATAGTTAACCACGCAATATGTAGATAGAGCCTGTCAGCAGGAGAGCAGAAGTTTCCTGAAGACTTCAGCTGAACCTGCTACTTTAACAAGAGCTCTAAATGTAGCACATTGCCTGTGCGATGGTCCCTGAAAGGATTAATATCTTGTCATGTTCGGTAAACTTTACAAAGGCTACAGGAAGCTGAGGGACAGGCAACTGTCTGACACTGAGTGGATCTCATCAGCTCTAATTAGCTGAAACAAAACAGCAGAGACCCAGGTAATAAGAGCTCTTCATGATGTTAAAATGAGTGGTGGCTGTGGGAGGCAGGATGCTCCAATCGCGGGCTCCTGGAGGCGCCTGCATGGGAAGCGGAGGCCGAGGAGTTAATGAAAGGATCAACTGCTCCGGAATGATTCACGTGTTAGCCGTGTCCTGGCATGGGGTGAAGCACAAGAAGAGGGGCAGTTCAAAGCCCAAGAGCTGTCTCCCTGTCACTCGCACAGCTTCTCATGCATACGCCATCTGCACAGCTGGGCCAGGGGTGGAGGCATGATGGAAGATTGGCTTATCCACCAGTCAGGTCCCTTCCACCCCTCACTCCATTAGGACTGATGGTGACTCCCACTCGCAGAAACACCTTCAGACACGTGCACTGGAAACCATGACAGCAGTTGCCTGCCAGAACTGGGCCAACACTGAGGCAGACAGACACTAGGCTATGGGTCCCAGGGTAGGGAGCTGGGACTCCTGCCTGGCATGGTGCTTTGGAGAATCCAGCTGTAGTTGTGACTACAAACGTACCACCGATAGTCAATGCCCTCCCAGGTCCTGTCTGCTTCAGGAGGGTTTTTAGTGTAAACAGATCAGAGACAAGCAGCAACAGAAGTTGTGCGTTTGATGAGAGGAAGCACAGGGCAGAGCAAAGTAGCTGTGCACGAGAGAAAGAGCCACAGGGCACAGAAACAGGCAAATGTTCTGCTGCTGCTACCAGCTGTCTGGCAATGGGACATGGAGCCTCTGCAAACACAGTCAGCCTCACATCAGAAAACACGTGTCCAGGGAATCAAACGACACTCAAGATGAGAAAAGAGATGCTGTAACTGTCCCCAAACCAGCAATACTCAACTGGCCAAGTTGCATGACCCAGAACAGTGCTACGCAGAGTGAAGGCCTGAGGCTGGATGGGCTGTGGTGAGCATCTGTCGTGGTTCAACCCCGGCCAGAAACTGAGCCCCACGCAGCCGCTTGCTCACTCCCCCTCCGTGGGATGAGGAAGAGAATTGGAAGGGTAAAAGTGAGAAAACTCATGGGTTGAGACAAAGACAGTTTAATAGGGAAAGCAAAAGCCACACGTGCATGCAAAGCAAAACAAGGAATTCATTCATCACTTCCCATGGGCAGGCAGGTGTTCAGCCATCTCCAGGAAAGCAGGGCTCCATCACACCTAACAGTGACGTGGGAAGACAAACACCATCATTCCCAATGGCGCCCCTTCCTTCTTCTCCCAGCTTTTATAGCTGAGCAAGATGTTGTATGGCATGGAACATCCCTTTGGCCAGCTGGGGTCAGCTGTCCCAGCTGTGTCCCTTCCCAACTTCTTGTGTACCCCCAGTCTACTCACTGGTGGGGTGCGGTGAGAAGCAGAAAAGGCCATGACTGTGTAAGCACTGCTCAGCAATAATGAAAACATCTCTGTGTTATCAAGACTGTTTTCAGCACGAATCCAAAACACAGCCCCATACCAGCTACTATGAAGAAAATTAACTCTACCCCAGCCAAAACCAGCACAGCATCACCACTTTGACTCAGCCCCATATCCCAAAGCACATCAGCCTTCAATACTGGGAAATCCGAAACAGAAACTTTTCCTAAGTCTTCTCCCTCCCACACCAGTTGAAACCAGTCAGAATGAGACAGTCCCACAGTGGCTTGGTCAAACACCTACCAAAGATTCAGGTCAGTTATTTCCTTTGAGCAGCCTGATCTATGGGAAGGTGTCCCTGCTTGTGGCAGAGGAGTTGGAACTAGATGATCTTTAAGGTCCCTTCCAACCTCAACCATTCTATGATTCATATACCTCCCTAGTCCCAGGTCCTGGGCTCTTCAGGTGACTCCAAAGTAGCAGCCAGTCTGAGCTGGGGTCCTCTAAGTTACCCCCAGTACTGATACACTTCACCTGTAGGGCTGGAGTTGGGCCCCAGCTGCTAGAGGGAACCAGCTGCAGCATCTGAGCATGAAACTGCAGGATCTACCAGAGCAAGCTTTACTTTGTTCCAGCTGACAGGAGAGGAGAGGATAATAGTTAGCAGGATCCATCCTGTTTTTCCCAGTCCAGCCAGCCCCACCGTTAGTGAGGAGAGCTCCTCCTGCCTGGGAGCCACTGCACATGCCACCCTCTTGATTTATAATTAGTGGAATAAGAATACTCAGTCAGCTGGGAAATCTGCCTCGGTAAATGACATCCTCAAGTGCTTTCTAATCCAAGGCAGGCAGCCTCTCACTTCACTGCTAATGGGCTGCAGTGGGGAGGCACCAACAATTCTGCTGTGGACCCACATGCATCCAGGAACACTTCCTTAGCTAATTCTCTCCAGGATCCATGCCAGCAGCTCCAGCCAGTCACCTGGGAGAACCTGCTAGGTCTTGCCAAGAGTTTGTGTCAGTAATTAAACTGCCTCAGTCTCACAGTACTTGCTCCCTCTGCAAGGCGTCATGAGCATATACTGTTTAAGGAACAGTCCAGGCAGAAAAGACTTGTGGATCAAGGAATATGAGTTACAGAAAGCCCAGAGACAGGTTCAAGGACAGCTGCAGCACTATTTCCTTGGACAGGACTTTAGAAGTGAAAGAGAGGTTAGGAGTCAAGACAGAAGCTGCACAGCACCTGGCAAATCACACACTGGAATATTAACTAAAATAACTCCCTGCCTCATCTCTTTTAAATTCAGATGCACAGGGGAATCCATCAAGGTAATTTATGGTGTGTAGCTGCTGATACACCAATCAAAGGAAGCCCAGAGTAACAAGTGTGTTAAAAGAGACCTCATTGATCGTTATCTCCACAAACACAGGCTTAATTCCTTCAATCCCAGTTAATCAGGCTACTTTGTTACATTTCTTATACAAAAGGGTAAGCGATCAGTGGGAAGCATTAGGCATTAGATATGCAACCCCCAGATAGCTTCCCTTGCCTGGAGGGAGGCTGCGGAGGTGGTGTTTAGCAGGGCACATGTTCTGCAGCAAATCTGAAAGGTCCCCAGCCAGAGGTTTTCAATAGGACATTTTTTTTTTTTCATAAGTGGAAATTTCTCTACACACAAACCCCCAAGATTTTGATGAAAACCTGACAATTTGCAGATGCAGAGATGATAATTAGGAAGGCAGAAAGAAAAGAGCTTTGCTAAATTCCAGGAGCCCATAATCAGCTTTCACAGAGGGAGCAGGCTCACACGTTTTGCCAGGAGCAGCAAGAATGGACCTTGCTCTGTGGATTGCAGATCTGGAGTCATCCAAGGTGCCAAGATCTGCGGCAGGAAAAGTACCACTACAGCAGCTTCTCTTTCCACCTTCTGTTTAACAAGCAGAGGTCTCTGTCTGATACATTTTCATTCTTTACTTGAAAAGAAAGCCATTCTGACCAGATTGGTAGGGACCAATCGTGTGGACTGACGTACTATTGCATTACTGTAAGCTGTAACATCATGGCAAAGTGAACAGAGTTGAGAGAGCAGGAGGTAAAGCACAGATCAGGACTAGATCTGGTCTTATTAAGTATAATAATTACCGTTCTGGAAGAGGGAATAAGCAGCACATTAATTAAGTTTGAAGAGGATCTGAAACAGAGGAGCTGCCAATAACAAAACTGAAAAAAACATATAAAGAGGAGGGGAAAAAAAAATCAGGTGAGAAGAAAGCAGAACCCATCAGCACAGAAAAAGACACTAAAGAGAGAGTGGGGCGGTGAGAGGAGGAGGTTCAACCCTGCCTGACCTCAATAGTGCCAGAAGTCCCTTGCTTATCTATATCTTTTTCTACAAAGCAAAAGCAGCCTTCAAGTGGAAAGGGTTTTGGCATACCGTCTTAGGAAAACAAATCTTCCCAAGTTTTTTACTTCAACACTATTAGGAGGGCATGATGGAAGCGGCATCCCCAGATAAGACAGGAAAATTTTGCCCACTTTTAGCCAAGGTCATTTTGGGAACCTGCAAAGATTCATCCAAATTCAAGTCTCTTGCTGCAGGGCATGGCAATAAAGCACAGCGTTGCAGCCTTGCACACAGATCAGCACCAAGATACTTGCAAAACTTCACCCCTTCCTAAGGATGAAACTGTGAGGCTTTGTTTTTTTTTTTTGGGGGGGGGGTGTTCTTTGAGAAGTTCAAAAACTACAAAATCTTTTAGTGAAGCAGTCTTCAGATGCCAAGGAAGCCAAGGAGTGGCACGCTGCAGAAAAACTTTTGCTGAGCAGCAGAAAAACTGGATGAAGCTGCAACCTCTCCGGGACAGAGACACACTCAGAGAGCCCAAGTGACTACCCTCAGAGAGGCACAGACACACATCCCTCTGTGGAGTTGCAAATCAAAAGGGCAAACTCCCTTTCCCTGCCCTGACAGTGGCAGTTTCCAGCTTTACTATGGCTGTCTTGCAGTTGCTACACATTATAAACTTCTTTAATGCAGATTGCTTTGTTGAAGATTACATCTACATCCAAAGGTGACGTTTCAGCTAGCCTGCCCTGGAACTGCTAACAGAATGGCATCACTACTAATTAATCAATCTCTGTCCTGGGCGTTTCTGAAATTCCCCGAACTCAAAGCACAGCCATTAGTCACATATTCCAGCAGGAATCGCTACCTTCCATTTCTCTCATTTCTTGCTCACATACATGCTCTGTAGCTGTGTTACTGAGCCAACCCAAGCATCTATCCACAAGGAAAATGATCACATGATATTGCTTAAAGTCTGTATTTGTCTTGCTCATCATCATCCCTGACAGAGTGTTGGCCAACATCAGTATTAACCGAAGCAGAAATGCAAAGGACAAAGAAATAAATATTTCCCATGCTGCTGCAGAGAGCTGGACTCCACTCAGCCTCCAAGCAACCTTTCTGAATGCCCTTCAAAAAGCAAGGGCATAAGCACATGCTGAACATGCACAGTACGAATTTCAGATTAAAAGGGACAAGTGGGAGTTCAGTGGCTGACAGCTCTACTTGTCAAGTCAGGGATGGTGGGCCTGGCTGGGGAGGTAGGAACAACTGAGACAAGGCCACATTGGTCAAATGCTGGGCTGAAGACATAGGACCCTGGGCCATCAACAGTGGCCAAAGCACATGGGGAGTAGACAAAAGTTCATAAACACTGCTATGGCCACAAGTGTCTGCTGCCAAAAGTCTGTGAAGCCTCTCCAGAAGCAATACCCACAAATTCGTAGAGTCAGGCACCCCAGTCAGAAGCACAAAATTCAGAGCAGCCCTCATGCCCTTACATACAGATAGAAGAGCAGGAAATTACGATACTGTTTAATTATATAACCCTATTACTTCACTTCAGGACTTCCAGCTCTTTCAGCCAGCCAGATGCATCTATCCCAGACTGAATTAGCACAACGAAGTAGCAGCAGTTCCTGTTCACAGGGAACTGCAATTTGTTGCAGATAATGAGGGACAAATAGCAGATAGCCATAAAGCTGCAGAAAGACAGAGGATGCTCATCTTACAAAGGCACATTGTAGGAGCAGGTGCTGGCTCTGTCTCTTGCAGAGTACCAACAGAACCACTCAAATCCAAGTTTCCACAGGAAGCCACCTAATTTGGTTCTCAGTAGTATAAGGGATCTCCTGGGTCTACCTTACAGATATGCCAGGCACTCACTGGTGTTACTCAGCAGCAGCTGCACTGCAGCGAGCCCTCTGGGGTTAAGTATTCCAAAATCATGACCCTAGATATCTTCAGCTTGACAGGCAAAAGCATTCACTGCTTTTCTGCTTGAAGCTCTGCATGTCAATTCTCACAAATTTAACGAGAGGATAAAAATAACCTGTCTTCCAGTAGTGGTGGTGTGAAATTAAATTCATTACCATGTATGAGGCAGCCTGATACAATAGTGATGAGTACTACCGTGCAGCAGAGCAGCAGATCTTACAATAGGCAAAAGAAAAAAAACTAAAAGCCACATTGAATGCAAGCACTAGGTATCCTGTGCATTCAATGAGACAGAGGTGCTTTAGAGAAGATTCGTGAGGGTCAGGTAATTGATGCATATGCATAGCATGGGGTGGGGTAAAGTAAAAGAGGCAGATTCAATTTTCATCTCCCAGCTCCTGAACATCAGGCTTCACTGCCCGAACGTTTCAGTAACATCAGCATACATAGTACAGAGAAGCTCAGTAAAGAGCAGAAGGTTAAATACGAAGTTAGGGGAAGAAGAAAACAAGTAACCAACCAACCAAAAACAAAACAAAAAAACAAGATAAAAAGTTTGGGCCAAAAAGACTAATGAAATCAAGGTAGAGAATACCAGGCTTGCAAAAACGCTTGGCTGCTTACAAGGAAGCATGACTTCCCGAAAAGGCTGATCTAAGAGCCAGTACTTCTTGTACTCTAAAAACTATAGCTATAAAAGACATGTAGAGCGTAGAGGTCAGGGAAAAGGGAAAGTGGGCCAGCATCTCTTGGTGGGAAAGCACACGTGTGAAAGCAGGGCTGTCAGAATAACTCCAGGCATCCTAAAAGCCATGCAAAGCACACTCAGCAAGCACTGCAAACTCCTCCTACGACTGCAGCAGCCGTGAGGTCTCACCACAGACTCTGGGGAGTAATTTTCGGCTGTCTGATGCCTTTGTCTGGCTTGCATTTTGCTGCTGTGGTTTGAGCCTCACAGATCAGCAGCCAGCTGTCCTTGGCCTCCAGCCCACAGCAAACACATCTGGAACAGCTGCAGATGGCAAACTGCTGTTGGCCAAGAAAGGATTCATCATGTGGATTTACTTTACTGCCTTCCATGTGATGTTTTTAATTGGACGTGTGAGACAGCCACACTTGTGGTCACCTGGCAGTGTGGTTGGGTTCTGCTCTGGACATGGCATTTCTGTGCCTGGGAGCCTGTGAACCACTGCAACAGGCTAGGCTGGTCTGCTTGCAGCTCTTGGTTTCTTCAGTGAACGTAGTCTTTCCCACCTGCGTCACCGGCAGGCAGTCAGACTGCTTTCCATCCCAGTCGCTTGTCAGGTGGTTTAGTTTGATGCAAGCTGAAGCTCTTTGACTTCATGTTCCAGCTTCAGAGAATCTTGCCTGTGACTTCACTTTCTTTTCCAGTATTTTGTCTCCTATATAAAGTTCATCCCATGGAATCTGATATCAGCCTTGTCCTTACTCACATGTATAAAACGGCAGCACAACCTGCATTTGTCTCCAGCAAAAGCTCTTTGCCTCAGCCTCACCTGCTATCCATTAGCATGCGGGAACTCAAGCTTGGACTCAGGGTGCTGGTTAACACATCTAGAAATAGGATTATCTGAGGTCTCTTTCCTGCCTCACACGTGGGGAGGTACAACTGACCTATTTTTCCCCCCCTCACACTGAGTTTCCACACCAAAGCTTAGATGTTTTTTTTTGGCTAAGTTTTCATTTTGTCTTGACTCCATCTCCAAAGCACGTCCATGGAGCATGGCACTGAAGCAGGTGGTCAGCTCTCCTGTTGCTTTTGGGGCACACAGCCAAGGCCAGCAGGTTAGGGTGCTCCAAATCCCTTTGAAGGAGGCAGAGGGGAATTAGGAGGAAGAGACACGGTGCCAAGGTGTGATGGACCCGAGGAGCCACTGCCAAGAGCCAGACCTCACTGCACATCAGCTGCACCAAGCTTCAGCACTGCCCTACTAGTAAGAACCAGAGTTACAAGGATGTGAGGCTGGCAGCTTTTTCATTTTAAGATAGTTTCTGCTGGATTTTCTACTTTTTTTTTTTTTTTTTTTGAAAAACAACTTTGACTTTAAAAATGTAAAATTAATCTTTTTAAAAACTGTATTTTTCTTCAAGGTCTTACATTTCCACTTTAAGCTCTCTTCCAGCCAGAACAGCAGTAATAAAGATGAATTTTTCAGAGGAAATGGAACAATCTCTTTCAGTTCTTTTCTCCTTTTTATCCTTCTATCTTCACCTGAGCGACAAAGAAGTCGGAATATTTGAACAAGTAGCTACTGCCTTAGTCCCTTTCTTCACTCCCATTTTATCAACTAGAAAAGTGATGAGGGGTTTCCATTACTTTGAGGAAGGTGGAAAAGCCTGATAATTCTTTCCGCTAGAAAATAAAAAAATCAAACCAGAACAAAAAAGCAGGTGAAAATGGATGAGAAAATTGAAAGGAAGAGAAGGCTATTTCTTACCAAGAAACCACCCATTGGAACCAGCTTCAACTTTTGCACTAAGACATTCCTCTAGGGGGGAAAAAAAAAAAAAAAAGAAAAAAAAGAGGATTTAGTATTTGCTGCTAAACGTACTTTTTTTTTTTTTTAACCTGGGCTGATAACATCAACTAGTTTGCAAAACAAAGCACTGTGATGAGACAGTAAAGAGAAACAGCAAAGCTGCCTTCACCCCTCACAGACAAACCTTCCAGGCTCCAGAGCCAGGCTCTGACTGCTGCACTGCAAGGAACAGACCCAGACCTGGTCCTGGCCATGGGGACAGCACCAAGCAACACCACCACAGTCTGCAAGAGGTGTTTTACAGTGGGATTAAACACCTGTGGAAGTGACTCAGATATCGGGAGGTTATAGCCTGCACGAGAGCAGCTGCACATTTTCCTAAAACGCCGAGGGAAGAAAAGCCACATCTGGGGTGGTACTGGGCTGTGCAGATCAGGACCTCTTTCCAAAAGGAACTGTTGTCCTTTGGCAATGGCTAGCACCAGAATACCCTGTTTCAGGACACCAAGAAAATCGCATCCGTAAAAATGAGGTTACTGAGGGATTCCCTGAGCTATTGACACACCGAGATACTTGGCAAGAAGCTCGGTCTGGAAACTGCAGAGATACAGATGCTGTGCAAGCTCCCTCTGGGGCTTTTAAGAAGTGTCTGACTCAAATGGAAATCAATGTGAGGCTGGAGTCAACTACTCTGGAGACAAAAAGCTCCATCCAGCGCCAAGCCCAGGCTAGACTCTTTTTGCTGCCCTGGGCCAAGAGGCAGCGTCCCAGGGCACTGCCTATCTTGTGGTGAGGGGGCAGCACACACCGAGGGGAGCCCAGGTGTTTGCATCACATTTCCAAGAGCTTCCCTTCACCGCAGCACCGAGTTCCACCCCCCTACGCCCCTCCCCCCGCTTACCTCCCTTCTGTGCTTACTCTTTATTTTCTCAGGCTCTACCCACAGCCCTTGCTGGTCACACTCCTATCCCTATGCCTGAGGCAGGACTGTGCCTTGGTCCCAGGACAGCCTGTGGCCAGCAAGCTATGGTGCTAGCTGCAAGGGTGCAGCACATCCTCCTAGGCATGGCTACAGACTGACCAGGGTCTGGGAAGTTGGTTTTGCCAAAACCAGCTGCTTCCCTCCCAGTTCTCAGAGAAGACTGGAAGGGAGAATTACTTGTAGTGCAAGGAAAGCTCCCTAAATCGCAGCTGTATCAAGAGCCATGGCAGTAACAGATATGCTCGACAGGCCAGTCAGGCCACAGTCCTGCTGGGGAATGGCACTGCTATGAGGCCGATTCCTAACACGGGACAGAAACGCATTTGCTCCAGCCAAGATCCTGGTGCTTCCTCTGCATACATACCAGCAGAAGGTCCACCACAGATAGCACAGACCCCCTCAGCAGGCACGGAGATCAGGGCAAGAGGTATTGCTGGCAGCAACACCACCTGCCCGCAGACTTGCCCGAGGAAGGAGCCTGGAGGGAGACTGGATGAATCCAGCGGACGAGCTCACTAAACGGGCCGGGTAAACCACAACAGACGTTGCCCATCTCCGCGGCTCTGATCAGTCCCTACCGCCCTTGCGGAAAAAAGTGTCTCCGCACCCGCCCGGGGCTGGCAGCGGGGCAGAGCCCGCCCGGCGCCGCTCCGCCGTCCCGCCCCGGCGCGTCGGGCGCTCCGGAGCCGGTTCCGCGGCTTCTGCTGCCCTCTGGCAGCCACGGGAGGGAAGCGCTGCTGCTGCGGCAGGGCAGGGCCCGGAGAGGGGCTCTCGGGACACCTGCCCAAGGACTGCCTGGGGTCCGCACAGGCAGGTGTAAACATCTCCCCGTCAAACCAGAACAGAGCCTCAAAGTAGCATCGGGCAGGGAAACCTCTGTTCTCCCCACCCATCCTGCAAGTGCCAGAGCTTACAGAGAAGCACACCTCAGCCAAGCTACAAAACACTCATCCAGTTTTCAGACCGAAGCACCTGTTAGACAGAAACCTCTGCACCTCCACTGATGATAGCAGATTGCCAGATGAGCATTGCAGAGCAGAAGCAGCAGTGATCTGGGTGTACAAACATACAGCTTGTTTTATTTATGCATATTTATTCCTGCAGAGAAATGATCAAGCAGCAGGTGAGGAACTCCCTGGGAATTTCTGGCAACACCAGCACCTGGTTCCCAAGGAAGGATACCGGTTTAAGAACCACTCTCTGGACTCCAGCAAAATTCAAGCTCTCTAGTTAGATGGATACAGTCTTGTCTTCTGCTTCCCCCACCTTTTACACAGCGCTTCTGGCAGCCCTTAACACATGGTTCCCAGAGTGTCTTTGCTAGGCTTGCTTGCTCACATGCTAACAAAAGCTGTAAAGCAATAATAGTGTCATCGGCAGACATGTGCCACAGCCATTCAGGTCAACTAGTGCATTTCTGGTAAGTGGACGTGTCTACGGGAGACCTCTGCTTTCCCAGATGAATTTCCATGTTAAACTGAAGCTTATTCAAGCATTTGCATCCCAGTGATGCATGAAAGTGTCCCTCTGCAGGTAAAAGGACTGTAAGATGGCATTTTTATGTATCTAGACTTTTTTTTTTTTTTTTTTTTACAAATTGAGCTATGGATAGTTCCTTCTTCAAGTTACTGCTTTTCAGTAGAGTTAGGGTTTGATCTACAAGCTCCACTGCCCCAGACAGGGCAGGCCCCAGCCTGTAAACCTACCCAGCAAGGTAAGGAGCAAAGCCGGGGGCTAAAACCCTGCCCAGCAACTGCAGATCAGCAGAAGTTCCCCGTCTACACAACTGTCCCAGTTGGACATCTGAGAAATCATTAGCGTTGTTTTTGAGGGATGGGGAAATTCAGTTTCCCCACTCCTGTGTTAACACCCAACAGACAGCTGGCAACACCTCTAATCCTGGCTTTGCTGGAAGAAAGAGCTTCAGCACAAACAAGCTTCATCCCTGCAGTTCTCAACCATGCCCAGACAGCAACTTAGCACTAAATGTTTGCCAGCTTGTGCTACTGTAGACATACCATGGGCTCACTGCAACAGGCTCATGCCTCTCCTTCAAACTCTCCTGCCAAGCAGGCAGCAGGGCCCATTGGAAGACAGGTCAGCTCACTGCCCTCGGGTTCGTGCCCCCCACCAGCCCACTGTGGTCCTAACCCTGTGTCTGCACCCACCATAAGCCACAGAGGCACAGGCCTTCTCCGAAAGCCTGCACCTGCCATGCACTGCTATGAGCTCTGGAGAGGCCCCATAAAACCATTGGGTTTGCTTTTCTTTCCCATTAGAACTCCTTGGCTACTCACAGCTTGTGGGCAAGCAGGTTGAAAAACCTTGATTAGATCTCCAAGAGGAAGCTCAGCTTTTAAGAACCGTTCAGACAAAGTGTGACATAACAGGGTGTCTCTTTCTTCAACAGATCTGCTTCCCTGCATTTGTTTGAAGTCTGACCTGATTATTCTTGCAATTGTATTTTTAATGCTTATCAGGTATCCTTAGAGAAATGGATAGTCACTTATTTTAGATCATGCATATGCAATCAGACAAACAAAATATAGCTCACCTGCCCTGTTCTTCCCCTCTACAGCAAAAAAGCACATCCTTAACAATTGCTCCAGAGAAAGTAATAGCTATTCAGATGGGACAGAGCACCAGTTTCTGATCTGCCTTAGGCACAGGCACCAGAAGTGCCATCTGTCTCCACTGCAGGGACGAATGCTACCCTCATGCTGGAATAAACCAACGAAAGTTGTTTCTCTGTCACCCATGTGGATACCCTACTCCTATTAGGAATTCATGCAGAGAGTGCCTTCCTCCAGTATTGTTCTCATGTATTTGTACAAGTTTACCTAGATTTTTTAATCGGGAAGTTCAGCTCCATGGATACTTTTATTCCTCTTTTATACAGTCTATTAACTATTACCTGGACAAGAAAGAGGCAGGGAGGATCACTCCTGGTATTTGCAGAACCTTGCCACAAATGTGCCACCAAAAGGAGAGCAGCACTAATTCAGCAGATGATGCAGCATCAGTTCAGCACTTTGTGGCCAGTGAGGTTCCACTTACATGTGCTGGGTCACAGCCCCACAGGGGACATAACCTGAGCACTGGCGGGGTGATGAAGAGAGACGGGGAGACCTGCTGAGGGGGCAATCACTACAAAAGCTCGGCCCACAGTGCGAACCTGGGATGTCAGCTCTAGCCTGTGAGCACACCCCAGGCCCCTCTGGTCTCTTAGGCCTGGCACATGTTAGGGCACACAGTAAGATCCACAGGCATCCCTGATGTCAGGAAATGCCACTTTGCCCAGGTGCCTGCTCGGCTCAGCCCTCAGCCTCACTGTTGAGCAGCTGCCCTGTCCCAGATGAGCGCTTCTTCTCAATTCCTGCCTCAGCACTCCCTTCCCTGCTATTTAACCTCCCAGCCAGGGAGGGCTGGGATCGAGGTCAGCAAGCCTGGGATGCAAGGAGCTCCACACACCACTTTCAGCAGGAGGAGCCACAGAAACTCCGCTCCGAGCCTGAGCTAGAGGCAGAAAGTTTGAGGTGCAAAGAGTGCTGCCATAAGCAGGAATCATGGACACAGGCAGCCTCTGCACCTCATAAATCAACATGAGGGGGCGGACAACTAGCCACCATTTCATCAGTTAATTACAACTGTTATTCATATTTTCATTAACCTGAAATGAAACTGCCAGCGTTCCCCCTTTTTCCACCCCATGCCCCAAATCTCATTTCTCAGATAGCTGTTCTCTATCAGCCAGGACACATGCTGTCCTTTGCAATGCACATCTGGCCAGCCTCCCATTTACAATAATTTCCAGGCCCTGCTATCCTGCTTCTCCACATCTGCATATGCACACCTTCCTGGGCCTCAGCAGGCACACGTACTGCCGTTACTACAAAGGTGACTAGTTTAACCCCCATAGGTGCTCCCAACCTTTCTCTAAAAATATTCTGTTCATAAAACTGCCACCCTAACCCTGCTGAGGATGGGGAAAGCCTGCAAAGTCTATACTCTTGACTGTCAGACTTGCTAACATATCGAATATGTTGCTATAATAGCATGCCTCAGTTTCCTCTATTTTTAGAAGGATCTGGTGCTATAAGCCTGCTCCTGTAAAGCATTTTGAGCTCTCCATGCACACCTTAAACACAGCTGTTCATGCCAGATGTCCCATGGGAATGAGACAGGCAGGAGGGACAGGGAAGCTTTGGCCCTCCACAGGGCAGGAGATAACTGCAAGCGCTGCTCTGTACTGTGCCAGGGATGGAAAGTGGAGTAGAAATCTTGCAATAGTCAGGACTTCCCCACGGCTCGCCTGGCCCAGGGACAGGGGAGCAGTTTGTGAACCCCCTGCCCACAGTGCAGCCACTCTGCACGCTCCAGCTCTGCTCCTGCTCCCCGTCAGCTTCTGCTCGTGGCTCTCTCCATGAGGAGAAGGGGTGTTGATTAATGTTAATGGAAGACTTCAGATGCTATGCCTTCCCCCAGGGTACAGAGAAATAATGAGCAGCGTGGCATTTGAGGTCCCCTTTGTCTGTGCTGTTACAGCAGTGTGCCTCAGCCCTGCCCGAGGGGACAGCTCACCTCTGGGGTGAGAAGGGGATTCAGCATCCCCATGCCTTACTTAACTGCTCACCCTTCCCTGCTCCAGTACTCAGCCCAAGGCCTGGAAAACCCCTTCTTCTAGGCTGAGGCATCACATCCCTCATGTCTTTCTGCTCTTGGGAAAGCAGCCTCCAAGCAGAGCCCAAACACTCCCTAGGGAAGCATTGCTGTCCCCAACCCCGCTAAGCACAGGGCATCACATCAGTGGAGCAGCACTTACCAGAGGGTAGGGGACAGAGAGGACATGAGAGTAACCACAGAGCTTAGAGCTTCCTGCTCAGCTTGCTCTCATTCAGTCTTGGCCTACCAAGGTCACTCCCAGTCTGAACTAGGTGGCTTGAGAGAAAGTGGTGACCACCCTGGTCAAAGCTAAGCCCTACAAGGGGCAGGACAGCACTTCTTCAGCCTGCAGAGCTGTCCCAGACTTCTTAGATGGGGATGTTGCACCTCCTCCTCCATTTACTTAGTCTCTTCACCTATCCCTAACATCCAAGAGCAAACTCAGCTCTTAGCTTGTTCCACTAGCTGCAGGGCTGAAAGGTGGTCAGAAATCCAGCCAGGGAAGGGAAGAGAGCTTGGTTATAAGCCGAGAAGCCAAGACCAGAGGCTCTATGCTCTTCAGTTGCTTTTGCCTCCCTCTCCTCTCCCCCATCCTCCAGGAGCTTTGGATGTGCTAATCAGCCTGTAAAGGTGTTAATGGGGAACGTATCACCTCTGTCACAATTGCAGTGCAACATGGCACCAAGCACAGAAATGAGATATAAAGAGTGTACTTACTCTCCCAGTGTGAAAACTGCTGGGTTAAATGTAACAGAGGCTTGCTGGCTCCAGGAAGCATAGCTGATCTCTTCATTTGATGGCAGAGTGCTTACTTTGCCAAACAGCCCTCGGTCCCCATGGAGCAGGCAATTTCTCCCGTATTAAATGTATATATACACATTTCCAGGTACGACAGAGGTGCATAAATTGCCTTCATTATATATATTTCCATGGAAAGTGTCACAACAGAATGTCTCACCAGCCAAGCCCTGCTGTTCTTTTTTTGGTTCAGTGAGTTTTTGATTGGGTCCAAGTAACACTGGTTTCTGCAGATGCAGAACTGAATGAAGGAGATGTGTTGCAAAGAGGGGCCGAGAAACCTTGGACACCTCCCTGGCAACCACAAGCTGAGACACAGCAAACAGGGCACAAGATTGCTACCGACAAGGACGTGTTTCCGTGGCAGCCTTGAGAGTTAGCATCTGCCTCCCAGTTAGTACTTTAGCCACGAATTTCCTCAGCCCCTTTGTGCTTGCCTGACCCATTAGGCCCAGAGTCTTGGAGTGAGGATGAACTGCATTTGTAGTGTCCCCTCACACTGACAGCACAGACTACTTGGCATTCACCCTAGGTCTTCCACAGGATCATTTGTAATCCCTTGGACTTGAGTCCAACACAGGACACACTTATCAGTTACCAGTGAGGACAGCTTAAATGCCACATAAACACTCTCGTGAGTTAGAGACCTACTCTCCCAGCTAAGCAACTCCCACACTTTGTACCCATGTTTGGAGACCTCACCATCATTAAAAACAAAGCACTCTAAGTTCAGCAGAAAGCTGATTTAGTTCAGCCATGGGCAGGGGAAAGAGAATGAGAAACAAGACTTGCTTGCCTCAGTTCTATCAGAAATGAAAGTGACCTTCAGAGTCGGAAAATAGGAAAGAAAAGAAGTCACAAACCCAACGTACTTAATGGTAAGGGTAATCAAGTATTGTTTTTCTTGCAACTGCATTCCTCCTCTGTCTGGTTGCATAGGAGCTTCTGTTTACAAGAGGTCTGCAAATCAAAATATAACCCTTCTAACAAGCTGGCCTTGCCAAACACCTTCTCTGCTTTCATCCAGCTAAAGTTACGGGGCTCATCAACTGAGGACCATTAACCAGCTAAAACTTCAGGACGCCCTAGATAGAACAGCTTACCAAATTACCCCTTCTGGCCTCAAACTCCAAAAGCTCAAACCTTCCAGAACCCTTATCAAAAGCTGAGGTACTATCAGCCATTTCTTATACCAGACTAGCTAACTGCCAACAACATAGGAACACATCACTCACCTTAAAAAAGTCAGCATTAACAAATCCTAACTGAATGCAAACTGTGTGATGCCTCTTATCTGTGCTGCTTATCTGTGTCGGGTTTGAGAGCCGCCCAGTAAAGACATGCCAGCCAGGCTTCTTTTTTTAAAAAGCGTGCCAAGGGATCTTGTTGTAAGTGAAGACCTTTGAGAAAAGTGAGGAGATACATTGCATTAAGTGCATGGTATAAAACTGGGTTAAACAAGACTGCTTGTCCCTATGAAGCTGGCTTTGCCAGTCACCTGGGGGAAGCATCTTTTAGAGAAGAAACAAACAATTCTCAGAATTACCCAATGCATTTAAGATCATGGCCCTTTATCAACCCAGTTTCCCTCTTCAGGTGGGAGCACCAGCTGAGTGAATGGCACCCTTGACCTGCTCTGTGCATTATCGTAGCTGGGTGAGGACACACCACTATGAAAGGCGTAAGGCTGCCACCCTCCTAACTCCCCTGCCACAGCCTACACCTCCATGGCAGCTACAGCTTTAGCATCACCTTCCTTTGCAACATGTTAAGCTAATCCGGGTCATTCTCCATAGAAACACTGAAGAGTAGCTGCTAATGCATCCCAGCCCATTTTCAAGGAACGACCACATACAGGGTTTACTAGCTTCCTTATAGCCATGCTAATATTTGTTTTATTACCTAGCACTGTGACACAAAGCAGTGCATGCTGCAGCTGGAGCACCGTGCCCAAATTTGCAGTAGCATCTAAGAGACTGTAGACTCACTGCCAGGAGAACTGAAGAGCAACAGAGGCTTATTAGCCTTGTTTCTTCAGGCTGAAAGAAGGACTTTGAAGACACAGGCAACAAAGGGGGAAGTTTCAACTCACCTGAAGCATTTTGCTAAAAATAGCTACTCTACCGCCATCACAAGCTTGTATTAGACTGCGGTAGTATTTTAAAAGAAAGGTTATACATACAGCTTTCTTCTCTTACCTCACCAAACTTCTGATCAGCAGCTGTAGCACATACATAGATGCTTTATAGCATGCACAGCACCCTGGCAACCATTCTGCCTTCAGGGCTTGTCGAGTATTAGGTCCAGCTCAATAGGCAAAACCTAACATACTTACTATGAGGTGGGAATTGCTCAGGTCTCCTCAACACTTTGCTGAGGGATCACAAAACTCAGCAACTCTCTGCAGAAGGAAGAAGGCTAAAATAAAAGGCAGAAGCAAGAAACAGTACCTCATCAGAGCAGGGACTGAAAAAACCCCATGCTCTGCAGTGCCTTAGATCCCTGCCTCTGAGGACATCTGGTTGCACTGACACTGAGTCCCTCACCAACATCCAGAGCACTCAGCCCCACAGCTCTGCTGCAAGGATGAAACTAGTCTGACCTGTGAGACTTCCCATAGAAACACCATACCTACCAATCAATAAACATGCCGATTGTGATCTGCGGGTGATTAATTGCAGATGATTGTACTGCAGTCTGTGGGGTGGATACAGGAGATCCCTATAGTATTTCAGGTGGCCATGGTTTGCTGCTGGAGGCTGGCACCTCCCTGTGCTGGAAAGGAGGTGGATGCTGGCAGCAGTGCCAAGGCTGCAGCTCTCAAGCTCAGATTTTATTCCTACTCAGGCTGGGAGTGCCCTGGGTGAACACAGCACTTTGCTAAGATAATCAGTGCTTACAATAATTCCTCTGCAAACACCTCACCTGGAGAACAAAGCCTTCCTCTCTAATGCCCTGGTTTTGCAACAAGGTGTTTTTGCAGGAGGGCTTTAAATTCATGTAGTCTGCTACAGATCACCAGTGAGAGACGATGTTTGGTCTAATGCTCAACTTCATCTCCTAGGGCAAAGGCCAGGAAGAAATACTGCAGGAGAACAGAGAGGGAGGGAGAGGAATTCCCTGAGCAGAAATTATTTTGAGCAGAGAAAGCTGCAGAGCAGTGTGGAGTGAGGCAGAAGAAACGCAGGAGAGGGAGGTGGCTGTGCTGGGGGAGACAAAAGAACAGAGGTGAGCAGAAACTCGAAAGGCTCCTCTGGAGAGAATGAGGAGGGGAAGGTAAGATGCTGCTCACTGGGGCTCTGTAGTGGAGCTGGCTGGGCTCAGCAGTGCTTCCCACTGCAAAGGGATTCCCTCTGCCACCCGCTATTGGTCCTGGCACAGCGACGAGCTGCTGGAGTGGATTTCTCTTCCCTGCCTATGTGGTAGAGGTATAGGAAAACAGCAGCCCCATTCCCCTCCGCTGCCCTCCGGAGAAGTGGGATTCCTTCTGCTAACATCACTGGATGCTCTGCATCAGGACTGAGCACTCACACAAAACCACACAACCTGTCTGCAGGGAAACTCACTGGGGTTTGTGCTCAGCCTGCCTACAAGACACAGGGGGAAAGGTTGCTGTTCCAGCAGAGCACCAGAGAAGGGATTCAAAAGCTCAGTACCTGGTGAGATCCAACACATCTCCAACTGCTGCTGGCACCAGCACACCCCCCAACTCCGCAGCCATGCTAGGGTCCTGTCTGTCCTCGCAGAAGCAGACACCCAGATACCAGCCAGCCTTGCAAAGCTGTTGGGCTCCTGCATGAGCAGAAGGTGCAAGCAAGGCAGCCCAGGAGACGCGAGACCTGGGCTTCATGCTTCCTGCTGACCAGTCCTTCTGTCTTTTCCCACTTGTGAAAAAGGGACACAAGTGTCTCCCCACCTATTCAGGATCATGCCCAACCATCTCTGAGTGCAAAATATTACAGCCTAAACCCTGCCTTAAGCTCAAGTTGATAGAACAAGGGGCAATGGATTTAAACTGAAAGAGGGTAGATTTAGGTTAGATATAAGAAAGAAATTCTTTACATTGAGGGTGGTGAGGTCCTGGAACAGGTTGTCCAGAGAAGTTGTGGATGCCCCATCCCTGGAGGTGTTCAAGGCCAGGTTGGATGAGGCTTTGGGCAACCTGCTATAGTGGAGGATTTCCCTGCCCATGGCAGGGGGGTTGGAACTAGCTGATCTTTGAGGTCCCTTTCAACCCTAACCATTCTATGATTCTATGATTCTAAGTTATATCTTAGTGACAAAACACTGATCTCTGGCATAGACCATCTAGGTGACCTTGGAATACTCAGCTTTTCTTGTCCCCTTGCCAAGGGGAAAGAGCTTCTCCACTTTTTATCTGGAGGACCGCTTAGGAATAGGCACAGGCTCCTGTTCTGTCCAATCCCATGGAAGGCTCTGACCAGCTGGGAGGTATTTCAAGAGAAATTGCAGTGTAGGGGACTCAACTGGTGCCCTCTTTCCAGGAGTACATCTTCTATCTATCTTTGTCCTTGGATATGAGCTACAGAAGGATCCTCAGAGAGTTGCTCCCACTTAATGCTGGGGAAGCAGCAAGAACAGGGCTGCTCCATGAGGGGTAGCAAACCAGGAGCTGAAGGTGATCATGGCACAGGCAGTGCCCTTACTAACCAGGGTGCAGGCCCACTGTTCTTGAACATGGTAGGACAGTCTCCCACACAATGCAAGAAATCAGATCCAATGAGTCCAGCCAGAGACAAGCCTGCAAAATATGTAGGGGAGCCCTCTAAGAGACAGAGACAGCTGAAGCATGGCCCAAAACAAGAGATAGTACTGTGGGCCTGAGCTTAAAGGGAGTCATGGCCCAGTGGGTGGGTGGGTGTCAGTGGACATCCCAGGTGGGGTGGTTGGGGCAATTGGGGCCTGGTGGTGCACTCAGGGCCCTGATACAGCTCCAATATCATAAGGCAAAACTCTCCAGGGGTTGATGTCCTGATGGTTGGGTGCTTTTAAGTGTCACAGGTGACTTTTCTTCTCATCACATCTTGTTTTATGCTGTTGTTTGTGATTTGGGAAGGACCGGCGCACAAAGCACTGGTATAAAGTCAAAGTCTCACAGAACCGTTGAAGGGTTGGATGCTGCTCAGAGGTTGGAGGGAAACCTCAGCAAATCCGTGCAGGAGACATGAAGTACAACCTGGACTGATCAGCAGTCCTGGCCAGGGAGAAACCAGAACCAGATTGAAACATCCCCTTGACATACCCAAATGAAAAGCAGCAGAATATTTAGCCTGGTATTAGCCAAAACTGTATGAAACTGTATGGTGTGTCACGCCGCCCTAAATCATGTGCACGAGGGTAACACATGCCTGCCTGCTGCACGTGCGTGGACAAACCCGTGTGGGTTGGGAGGTTGCCTCCAGGGTGGGAACAGGGACTGCTGCAGTTGCCATTTGCATGGAGAATCCTAGTGTCTTCTCCAGCATCTCATAGATCCTGTGTGGAAGCAGTGAAGGTTTTGGCCATGCAGACAGACCTGCTTTTTTAACTCCTCTACCTCTTCACTCCTCTTTGTTGCTTAAGGAACACTCTGCTTGATTTCTAACAGTGAACAAGAATTATCTAGTGCTTGAAAAGCCCAGGATTTTGAAACATTTTTTAAAAAATGTAATTCAGTCACCCTCTCCATCCTGTAATGGGGCTAGTGAAGAAGTGCAGAGAGATGATGACAGTAATGGGATGGTCACGGCACAAACAGAGCCTGAGTCTCCCGCTTGCACCCCAGATCCCCATCCACTGCCCGGCTTTGCCTCCCCAGGGAGAGTTGTTGGGAAGAAAGTGAGGCAATATCAAGAAAAGTGGTTAAACCTTCTCTCCCCCCTCTTCCCGACAGCTGGGGTGCAGATTATGCTGTTTTTCTCCCACCACAATAACATCATTATTCAACTTGGCAGCACAAGGTGGAGTGAGTGAGTGAGTGAGGGAGTGTGCGTGCAGTTGGCATTTTTTTAATCTATCAAACATTCCCGTTCTGTCGATTGCAAACTTCTGCCTGACCGTCCCCACCGCAGCATCCTGCGTTGCCATGTCAACAGTGGTTGTCATCCCCTGAGTCGTGAGGGAATGCTCTGCGTTCCTGAGGGCCTCGGGCTGGCGAGGGAGGGATGGGCATGTGCCCGGCTGATGCTGACCCCTAATCAAGGCATTTTTTTTGTAATTTTTCCCCAGAGCTTGCAGTGCTGGCAAATGATTTACCCCTCATCTCCCTTTAAGATGTCATCATCAGCACTTGACTTAATCAGGACATCTTGGCGTGAAAAACAGCCTTCTCCTGACCCCTGCACTTCCACTGGGAATTAGCTATAATAAAGCAAAGAGCTCCTCTTCTCCCTGCAACGCCTCGCTGCCTTCCTGCCCTGGCTGCAGGGGAGCGTGCGGGGCTGGAGGGAGCTCCGGACCAGGCCGGGCTACGGGGCCTCTGCCTGCGTGTCTTGGTGTCTCCTCTCCTGCTCTGTGGGAGTGGAGGCACAGCAGGGCCAGGCTGCCCAGCCCGCTGCCACTGTGGTTTCTTTTAGAGCATGTTTAAAGCACTGGCTTCCCAGGAAGATATCCTGCAGGGCTGGTCAGGAAACAAAGAAGAGAAAATTTGATGAGCTTTGCTTCTTTCCACTGGGGTGAAGATGCTTGCCGAATAGTTGTGGAGGTAAATGTAAGTGCCACCACCAGGAGACAACAGCCTCCTCCAGGATGTGGGTTGACTCCAAGGACAGGGAAGCAGTGGATCCCCTGCCTGGTCCCAAACTCACACCAGGCTGAACTCTCCTCTGTCCCTGAAAGCGAGGGAAGTGTCAGCACAGCAATGTGGGGAAGGGGTACAGGGTTTGTGCTGGAAGAGAAAGCAACAGCATGCCAACCAGCACTTACCTGAGACTGGGAAAACAAGAATCCACTTGGATCAGGAGTGTCCCTTGCTTTGCCTGCTGTTTACAAGGTGTGGATGGCTTGCAGTGCGAGGGGAGGTTGGATTAGATCATCTCCAGAGCTCCCTTGCAGAGTTTCTGTGATTAAATCTCTGGGCATCACCAGCTTGGTTCAGTTTTCTCTGCAGAACTGGGCAACTGTTGCTGGAAGAATTGTTATGTTGGTGGTCTGGAAAACAACTTCACAGCCAGAAGCTGGGACAGTGGGCTGGGAATCAGGCTGGGGAGCTGCTGCTTCTCCCGGGAGGTTGCTAAGGCATCCTAGGTGCAGGTTCCCTGGGGACACAGACGTTCAGCTCTGTCTTTGCTCCTGGGCTTTTCTCTGGAGGCTGTCCCTTATGATTATGTCTACAAAGTGCTTTGTCCTTTCCAGCTGTGGAATAAAAGTGGCTTCCGCTCTGGGTTACAGACACTGGAGGAAGAGGATAACAGAAATATGGATGACCTCACTTCAGCGTGGGTAGTGTTGTGCTGTGTGTCCTTCTTTGAAGAGGACCCAAGAAGATGTGAAGGTCTGGATTTAGCTTGAGCTGTGGGTTATCTAGGCTTTGCAGTACACTTCCACTGGGGCCCCCAGGGAAGGCAGCAGTGGGATTTGCTTTTATTCAGTTACAGAAACAAAACAAAATGCATCACTGATATCTGTGAGCCTGATATGGTTAGCTGCTGGCTTTGGAAAATCATGACCAGCCAAATGCTCGACCACACCATGCCTGTTTTTCAGCCTAGCCTCAGATCACCTCCTATGGCCTTTTGGTTTGCAAATGAGAGCCAGAAACTCCAAAGAAAGCAAAGAGAAAGATGAAGTTTCCAGGAACTGGGAGTTCAGGGTCAAACGGCAGCTTGTGGGAGCATGGCAGAGGCCAGCGAGACCCCAGTGTTGACACTCACCACTGACCCAGCCAGGGTTTGCTGGATCCCGAGACAGCATAGCCCAGAGGTCTTACTCACCTGGGCTGCTCTTCCTCCCTGCAAGCCCGTGCCTGCACATCCCACAAGAAGGCTGAGCGCCGTGGCCATTCCTATTTCCCATTCATAAAGGAAACTGCCTTTCCCTCCTGGAGGAGGTTTGTACTGAGTAGCATTGCAGGAATGCTTTTCCAGTTGCTTTGCTCTCTTGCCTCCCTGCAGTTTCCTTGGAAAAGCTAATTTTCCCAATGGACTTCCTTTAGATGGAAACATTTCCTCTCAATGGATTTGGTAAGCACGGGAAACATCAGTTTGGAATCTGAACGGAAATAATTTGAAGCATCTTGGTGAAGAAAAACAGGCATGCACTGAGAAATCTTACACCCCTATATCCATGATTCGGTTCACAGTATGTATGAGATTTGGTCTAAATTTATGTGGATAGCTTTCCAAGAACTCTTGTGCTAGCTTCAACTCCCTTTCTCCTACCTTCTGCAGCAGCTGGCACCAGCATAAAGCAAATGTAACATGCTACTAAAGTGTTAGGTCTTTGCACTCACTTTAGGCTGGTGCTAGCTGCAGCAGGAGGTGTTGGCTGGTGGAAAATCAGATGTTTCTGCTATTGCTTCAATTATAGATAGTTCTTCCTGAGAGAAGACTTTTCTGCCTGGGAAAAAAGCAGTGGAGTGAGAAGGACGGCAGCCCAGCATGAGGATGGCTGAGAAAGGACTCATAGCTCCTCTCTGCCCTGCACAGGGAACACACTGTAACCTTCCTCTCTGTCAAGTTTCCTGGGTATCACTCTTAAAAAAAAGTCCTTCTCCATATGAAGCGCAGGCTCTGGCAAGAAGAGACGTGGTTAGCAACACCGCTGACAGGCAAACTCAGTGTGACCAGCGCACGTCCTGGCCTCACAGCTGCCTCACCCTGCGAGAACCAGCCCACGGAACGCTGCCTCCCTCTACACTCTCAGCTGCTGTGCCCAACCTTAATTTCTAAAGAGAAAGCAATAGGTTAATTTTCTCAGGAAACACTTAAGGTACAAAATGGAAACGTTCTGCGGAGACAGTCTGTTTTTTTTCCTCAGTACTCATAATAGAAGATTGTAATAGACTTTGTTCTGACAAGTGTTGCAGTCCTTATCAGTTTAAATTCAGTATTGCCTCATATTAGAAATGACAAGAAAGGTACAGCTAAACCAAAACTTTATCCCGAACATCTCAGAAGTAGCATTTTTGCTCATTGTTCCAAATTGGGATAAATCAGCTCCTGGATTTGGGATTTCCTGGCAGGTCAAAGTCCTGTTACAACACTGTTTTCAGTCAGGCTGGCTGGAAAAGCATCAAGATGGAAAGAACTGAGCTAAAAGGTTTGTCTTAATTATTAAGACTCTCGAGCTGAGCATGGGAAAAACACAGCCTATCGCAGCCCTACTACTCCCTCACTGCATGAGCATGAACAAGATACCTTGTTTTATGTGTCCCAGAGGCAACACGGATGAATGCCTCCTCCTGAGGACAGCGCAGGATGGTGTGGTTATTCTAAAAAAGTGAAAGGGAAAGCCAGAGGGTGGCCAAGGGGACAGATGACGCCCTTTTTGCAATGTGTTCTGTACAGGGCATTAGAGGACTGATGTGGAGGGCTGAGCTGTCAGGCTCCTGTCCAATTCCGTGCTGAAAACCAGCTGAAATGCAAGCAGAGGGAGGTGGGGAAAACTCATGCATGGGACAAAACAGCACTCCAAAAAATTTCTTCGGGATGTCTGGGGCAGAGGTCTGCAGCCAGGACTCATGGTGCCGTGCTCCAGGTAAGGGAGACTGCAGACATCCCTTCACGGGGATCCACAGCAGGGAATGAGGGACCTGCAGACAGACTGGGATTTCCCGGAAAGAAAGGACTGAGTGTCACTTCGGTTGGAATGATGGCCTTTCCCAGGGATCTTCCCTGAGGACTGGCTGGACCACCTCCCTGCCATCCCTCCCTGAGCCATAGCTCAGCTCCAGGCAGGGAGTCCCCTCCAGTCTGCCTGTTGATGTGGGGAAAGGGATCCCTAAAAGTTGTTGTGGATGCAAATGGGAGGACAGAGGTGCAGGAAAACTTGTGGCTTTGAGAGGGATTTACCAGACCTAAAGCATTTTGCATGGATGGAAACCAATTGCTTTCCTTGTCTGTTTACCCTGTCCTTCCCTCCCTCCTTTCCTTCCTTCCTTCCTTCCTTCCCTCCTTTCCTTCCTTCCTTCCTTCCTTCCTTCCTTCCTTCCTTCCTTCCTTCCTTCCTTCCTTCCTTCCTTCCTTCCTTCCTTCCTTCCTTCCTTCCTTCCTTCCTTCCTTCCTTCCTTCCTTCCTTCCTTCCTTCCTTCCTTCCTTCCTTCCTTCCTCCTTTCCTCCCTTCCTTTTTTATTTAAAAGCAGTTAAAAGTAAAGGAAATGAAGATAAGACTCATACCCTCTGGCCAAGCCTAACCTCTCAGACCAATTGCGTTCCCTTTGGGTGTCCTGGTTTTAGCTGGGACAGAGTTAGCTCTTCTTTTTAGCCACTTCAGAGGCTCACTCTGAGAAGAACGCTGACAGTGCACTGATGTTTGTAGTTGGCACTGAGGCCTCAAGGACTTTTCAGCTGCCGTGTTCTTGCCAGCGTGCGGGAGCACAACAGGATAGAGGGGAGCATAGCCGGGACAAGGGGACCACAATTCCCCTTGTGATTTGTGGTGGAACTTAAGATTGAGGCCAAACTGGTCAATTAGTATTCCATATCATGCAGCGTCATGCCCAGTATAAAAGTGAGGGTCAGCCAGAAAGAAGGGCTTTTTGCCCTTCCGGGACTCTCACTTTCGGACTCTCAGAGTGCTTTCTCTCTCTCTCTATTTCGGGCCTCCCGTTCATCCAGGATTGTGGTATCGGGATTTATCCGTTTCGGGATTGCAGCTTTGGGAAGAGGCGGGCTTCGGTCAAGGGGTGGTGAGCAATTACACCGTACATCACTCGTTTGTATATATTTATCCTTGTACATATCCGTACATATATATATTGGTAGCGGTAGTAGTAAATTGTTCTTATCTCAACCCACGAGTCTCTTTTCTTTTTCTTCTTTGATTCTCTCCCTCATCCCTGGAGTGGGGGAGGGTGAGTGAGCGACTCTGTAGGGTTTGGTTGCCGGAGCGGCCTAACCCATGACATTGGGACAGCTGAACTGGGAGTGGCATCCTTCCGGGGATTTGTCCAAACGATGGTGTTACTCTGTGTGAAGACTTGTGTGGATGGTCCTTGCTCAGAAAAAAAAGTCCCTTACTCCAAATTAGTGAAGTCACCTTTAAAACTTGTCTGAAGTCTCTGGGACAGCAGGATGTGAGTCCCTCAAAGGTGAAGAAACACCTCACACACAGATGCTCAGAGGAAAACTGCATTTTCCTGCAGTTCTTTGGGTCAAAACTAGGACACATCTGAAGAGAGATTGCAGCTGTCCCTGGGAGGTGACGCCAAGAGTCCTTGCAGCTCAGCGAGTGCCCAGATGTCTTCCCTGGGTTCCCCTCTCTCTCTCCCTCTCCGACTTTTCTCTTTCCCACTACTTTCAGTTAGACTTTCATCTCGCTCTTGGTTCTTCTCATGTTTTTGTGTCTGTGCCTTTGCTCCAAGACATATCCCTCCTTGCTGGAGCATGCTCCCCTCCCTCTGCTACATGCACACACACACAGGCACTGTGGCTGGAGATGCTCCTCTCCAGCACAGCCCTGGAGAAGACTTGCCCTATGCTCCATCACTCCCGGCCTGTTGCCAGGCAACATAGCATCACACAGATTTCAGTCTCAAGCTACAAAATAAACTGTATTTACAGGGGATTTTTCCTCCTCTTCCTCCAAAGAGGGGCTTCACAGCCATGGGGACTAGCGGATCTGACAGGGTGAGGGGTCTCCAGCAGTCACTGTTGGCTGCTGGCTTGGCTGGGGTGCTTCTCTGCCTGGAGCAGGAAAGCCAGGACAGAGTGGGGTGGGGAAGGCAGAGAGGACACACCTGTAACTCCTGCTGGGACCAACCATGATTTCTTTGTCCCCGCTGTGTGGCTTGCTCATGCTTGACATCTGCATCCCACACCGCGGTCACAGGGGATGGGCAGAAGACTTCTGCCAGCCTGCAAGACCTGTGCAGTGTTTTCTGTGTCACTGCTTCAGATCAAGGCAGTTTCTTTCCAGTTGTTTTCTCTTCCAAGTCTGAGCCATGGTTAACTCCTCCCTTCACCTTCTCATCTGCCAGTTTTGCACCTGGGAAGTCCCACACTGGGTTTGGTTTGAAGGCGGTGGCTCCCTCCGTGCACAGCCCCACAGGCAGCTGGAAGCAGTAGGAAACACTGGCATGATCCTTGTCTCCCACAGGGATTTAACAGGTGCTCCCCTTCAGCCTGCTTAGGACTGGTGGTCTGCAGGCTTTAATTTGGGGCTTTGCACACTTACACAGGAGTTTTGTTTTCACATCTGCAGAGTGAAAGCTAAAATGACTTCAGAAGTTGAGGCATGACCCGAGCTTACTCGTTGTCAGCGGGCTGATGGACTGTCAGACCTATTTCAGGAGCAAGACACATCTCTCACTGTCTTCCATCCTATAATGTACAAATTGCATTTCATGACAGCCATATAACACTCCTGAGAGCAAATTTCGGCACAATTATCATCCTTTTCAGGTCATAAAAGTCACTCAGTTCTCAGCCACCTGTTTTAGAGCTGTCAGCCAAAGCTGCTTGCAATCACTGCAGTGGTTAAACACCATGGGAAAGCACACATGAATATTGTCTCACATAAAACGTTGAATTAAAAAGGAGCACACATCGTGTTCCCAGTAAGAACGTATTGAAAACGCCCCGTCCCAGGCAGGAGGAGCACGGCTTTCTCAAAGTACCACGTACCGTCAGAAAGCATGTTTCGTGTGTCTCCTCCTGCATTTCTACACTAAAAACTGGACTCAAGTGTACTATCTCTGTCACAGAACAAGACTGCTAGTTGGCTTAGGTGCCCAGGCAAAACTGAGACCAAATTTGGGAAGTCAGAGACCTCCCACCTGGGAATGGAGCATTTGCACTACCGGTGGGGACCTCTTGATCCAGCACATAGTTAAGGGGGTCTTGGCCTGCTCCAGGGAAGCAACTGAGCAGAGTGGCTTCCCAGCATGGTGTGACACTGGAAAGCTGCGGTGCAGGGCTTTCTGCTGTCACAGAGTCCATGGCCCTGCTTGCGGGGCTGTATGTGCTAAACGCTCTGCAGGCACTGGGGTGCTTTCCCTCAAGAGGGGCAACTGTGGTGTACATGTCTTTGGAGGAACAGTCATTGGGATTGGTGCCACCTGACACCAAGGGAGTTTTTCCACCCAGTTTTTCACTCCCTACATAAGTAATCAGCCATACTCAGTTTCTGTAGCTCAGAATAAAATCAGAGCTTTCCCTGGGACACAGATATGACACATGCCTCTCCCTCCTTACAGAAATATTTTGTACATCTGATTACCAGAAGTGTCAACCTTCCATTCTGAACCAGACCTACGTATTAAAAACCCCTCTGAGCTGAACTATCTCAGCAACTGAAAGATCCAAAGAACTAACCTTTGCCTTTTCGACTGCACAAGTCCATCGTGATTGGAGTTGAGATGCTCATGCAATGTGGCATTGCTCTGGCTGTGCTTTCCTGGGTTCTTGATCCCTCACAGAGCTGCCCCTGGACAGATAACCTCCCGGCTCTCAATTTAAACCCTCGACTTGGGAAAAACTTCTCTTTCTTACTGTCTTTTTTTTTTTTTTCCTATTAATCTCAAACGTCATCTTACAAAGGTCCAGGATTTTTAAATCTTCTACAAAGAGAATATTCTTATAGTTAAAAAGGAGGCAGGAGTTTTAAAGGACGAAAATTGTGCATTGTAGGCAGGTGACTAAGCTAGTATCTGCCTCAATTTCCCACTTCAAAAATGAAACCAGGAATTTACAATGAACGGAGGAATAGGGTTGTACCTTCTGCATTCAGTCTTGGAAACTTTGAATGCCATTTTATGTTCTGTCCTTCAGCTCTGCTCAGAGTAGAAAACCCAGACGAGCACCTTGATGTGTGTGTCCTTCACTGGTGTCACAGCCTGGGGACTTCATGCGTTTGCCTCTCTCTCTGCAGCTCACACATCTTCAGGATGCTGCCTTCAGCAATATGCTTCTATATGTTCCTCCCATGACATCATCACTTGACATTGCCCTCTACCCATGACATCACTGGCCATCTTTCTCTGCCATTGTCCAGAGCTTGACTCTGCCTATGTGACCCCTACGCATGCCAAGAGAACTCTGTTCGCAAGCAAACCCCAAGCTGGTGGGCCAGCCAGTCCCTTCTGAGCAGGGAAGTCATGGGAAAGAGCTCCAGCTGTCTCCAACCACTGGGGCATTACCTGTGAAGGACACCACCGTGAGCTTTGTCATGGGATAAAATACAGATGAGGACTCACTCTCTCCTACTTGCCTGGGACGCAGGAGACGTGGGCTTGACCTCCTTGAGATTAACAGGGTAATCAAGCTTAGGTGCCCTGTGGTGTGCAGGAATGATCTTTTTTATTACATTTTTTATTACACTGACTGTGGCCCTTCAGTGCAGGTGGTGGATGCTGCAGGGCTTTGGGAGGAAATAGCTCCAGGTGGCACCTGCTCTGGGAACACTTTGTCCTGGTGGCCAGCAGGGACTAACATTGGGTTACTCAGCTCCTCCTGCTTCCTGAGTGATGGTGTGGAGCACTGGCCCTCCTCGGAGCAAGAGAGATGTGGGTATAGAAGGACAAAGAGGAGCTGAAACCATCCACATCTCCATGTGGTGGTCAAAAGTGGAGTTTTTTACCTAGATCCTTGCAAACAGTTTCGCTGCTGCTTCTAGCACTTTTTGTTGGATCTCCGTGACTCAGACCAGGAGCTTTGACTCAGAGCGGGGCTCCTGTGAGGGCATAATTGGGAAGGAGCATCCCTAGGAGCAAGAGGTACTACACCTTCTGAAACGAGGATGCCTCATGGGAGACATGGGCCCAACAGACACACTCTGCATCAGAGCGGATCTCTATGATTAACAACAACGAGCAAGGAGGCATTTCTTGGCACTTCTTAACTGTCTGCAGGGTCTGAAGGACCTTCTCCTTGCCTTGAGCTCTTCACACCAGCACTTATAATACGATCAGAAATGCCAATCCCAAAGGGCATCACTGCCACTCCTAACCACCATCCTGGAAATGCGAAGAGAAAATAAACTTGGGGCCTTTTGTGTGCTAAGTTCAAACCCGAGCAGGCCTTTGCCACAGACCAGGAGCTTGTGTTTACAGCCCGAGATGGGATGTGCAAGAGGGATGACATGTCACTGCAGTAAGCAGGGCCAGGCAGGCTGACACTGCTGAGGAACTGGCCTCCATATCCGCAGCAGTCAGTAGCCAGGGGACATACATGCACTCACAAGATGACTAAGGCTCTACATCCCTCAACACACATGCAGCAATGGATTCATACCTCCTGAGGTATCACGGCTCCACTACAGCTGAGTCAGTTCTAAGGCTGTCTTGAGGACCCAACTCATCTGCCTCTCCCATCACCAGCCTTCAGGGATGGCTGGTGCAGGTTGTCCCTGTGCCACAGGCTCAGCACAGTGTCATCATCACCCTGCAGGTTGTCTGTGCTTGGCAGAAGAAGGCTGTGGCAGGGGGAGACTGGCATGCATAGAGCTGTTCTTTCGTTGTAGACGTGGGAGCTAAACCTTCTCAACCATAGCTATTACAACACTTCTGCACTCTCATAATCAAAGGACCTTCACTTGGCCTTATCATTTTTCAAGTGAAGGAAAGCCCAAACTAGACGGTGTCTGCAGCCTCATAAGCCAAAAGACAGGCTGGAATGGGAGCTGGTGCATGAATCCACCTTCAGAGACAATCCTTTCTCCCTTCCCTCTGCCATTTCCATCCTCTAGTTAAAGAGATTTGAGCACAGAGGAGATACATAACTGCATGCAAAGCTCTGCTCACCAGTTCACCCATTCACAGTTCCTAAAAATGGTCAACATTTCCATTTACTCTGGAGAAGTCTGCGCTATCTTGCAAAGTGATGAAGGAATCTGCGCTATCTTTAACTCAGCAAAGGTGGGGAACCTTGTCTATATACCATGTCTTTGGGATATTTCCTCAGAAATATATAACATCCAGCGTACGGTGTGTCCAAGCAGAGAAGCTCCTGGGCTAATACATTGGGATGATTTGTGAGTTAGAGGACATAGAGTTGCCGAAACAACAGTTTCAGCTCTCCAAGCAGTTGCTGATGGCTGTCAGCCCCACCAGTACATAGAATCATGGAATCATAGAATGGTTAGGGTTGGAAGGGACCTCAAAGATCATCTAGTTCCAATCCCCCTCCCATGGGCAGGGACACCCTCCACTACACCAGGCTGTCCAAAGCCTCATCCAACCTGGCCTTGAACATTGAACCATTGAACAGGGGAACGACGACTTGTGGTCTTCTCTTGCTAACGTCCAAGGGTAATTAGGTGGCCCTGTAATTGCTAATCAAGCATTCATCCTGCAGGATAGCTTGAAGGAAAATCTTTCTAGCTGGAACCTAGAGCTGGAATTGCAAAGGATCTCTGTCTTGGTGAGTTAAGTCCTGGACGCAGTTGCAGCAGGAGACAGAGGCTGGGCAATACACCAGATGGGAAAGCTTCACTTGCCTCTGCCCTTCTCTATTTCCGCCCCACGAGGTACATTTCATTTGTTTTCAGGGTGTTTTCCACCTTCCACACAGGAATGACGTCTCTGAGGCTGAATATTTTCTCCCTTCGTGTAGGGCTTTTATTAAGCTTCCGGTTTAGTGCTTGGTTTTTTGTTGTTGTGGTTTTTTTTTTTTTTCTTTCTCTTCTCTTGTCCTTTTTCCGCTTTAGATGAGCAACCATCTTCTGCTGGGAGTTGTTGGCTTGACAGAAGAGCCATCCATCCTGCCAGTGGCAAGAGAGCACTGGGAAGATTTTCGATGTTGATGGCAAGCCCTTTGGAAGAGCAGCACTTGTGTGATAATCATGATGGCAAGGGAAAGAGCTCCTCATTCCCTCCTGCTGCAAGAGGGACACATGACACATCCTCAGGGCCAGAGGTGACACAGCTAAGTGATACTGGTGGACCTGTATTTTGGGTTCTCCCTAGTGCTGGTTGTAATTATGATATTTTCTAACATTGGATACTTTCTACTGAAATATCTACCCAGAATCCATTTGCTGAGTGCATCTGCTGGCTTGCAGAGGAGATCTAAAGCATGCCTTGGTGCTGGGAAAGCTCAGCCTCCCTCTCTTTCCCTGTTTTTGCTAAAAGGTAGAGACAATCTGATTCACTGCCTCACTGCTTTACTCGTGTAAACCCCTTAGGACAACACTGATGTTTCTCTCCCATGCCATGAACCCAAAGATGGAGGTAGTACACAGATGAAGACCCAGCAAGTGCTCTACTGTTAGACACCATGGAGAAAAAAAAAGAAAAAAGAGGAAAAAGAAAAAAAAGAAAAGAAAAAAATGAAATTGCACTGTCTTTGGTGGCTGTAGACTATAAGCAATGATCCGTAGAGGCTTTTGGCACAACACTGTCACACTGACTGTGGCTTGGAGTCAGCGGTGGCCACAAGATAAGAAGGGACATCAGGGTGTGGAGCTTGCAGCAGAGTAGCAAGTAAGAGAGGAGTGAAAAATGAATGATTTAATAGTGGAGAGCAGCAAATGGCCATGAACACAATCCTCCATGGCCTCTTCAGGGTGGTTACAGCCACAGCATTTCATCTCCAGTAGCCTCTCACAGCTCTTTTTAGACTCAGAATATGAACTTCAGAGAAACCCATTGCTGGACTCTCACTGCAGAGCAGACAGCCCCCAGCAATGAAGGGAGACCCAGCATTTGGGATTCTGGGAGGGGCTGAAGGATGCCCATCTTCTGGAGGGCAAGAAGAGAGATGGGCATCCTTCAGCCCCTCCCAGATGCTCAGCAGAGATGGATGACTAATTCCAAAGCAGTCCTTTATTCATGAACATGGCTTCAGGTAGATTATTCAAGAGCACACAACAACTTCTTTGAATGCATTTGCTGCTAAGCCATCAGCTTTCCAAAGTTTCCTGTTGTGGCTGAGTGGTCAGATAATTCATGTGACACGGTTTCTGCTCCCGACTGGGTGAACTTGCAAGCACAAATGTCACCATTTGTGAGCATAATTTTTCCTCTTCATGTATGCCTCTGACATTTGCTTTCCACTTACCTTTTTGCCAGTAACATGCGATCACAGCTGGTGGGAGGGAGCAGTGCTAAGGGGCTGAAAAAGGGAGAAGTGGAAGGGCCCAGGAGGGGCTAAACGGGGCCTCTGGTGCCCAGAGCCTTGGCAGAGGCAAATGCATCTCCCCGAAAGCTGCTGGGTACCATGGAGGAGCTCAATTCAGAATTAGTGCTTCAGAAACACGCTGCTGCCGGGAGACCTGTGCGCTGGCAGCTGCAAATGAAGTAAATACCATACCGGTACAGCACCTGGCACCCAAGAGGGACTGAGCAGCTAGTCCCGGGGAGAAGGAGGTGCAGAGTACGTGATCTGTGGTCTGCCTCTGATGAGGAAACCACGAAGAGCCATGCTGAGCATGAGGGAAGGGAGCATTATGAACCCCAGAGCCAAGGATTTCGCCAGCTGGGGCTGGGGCAGGTGTCCCTGCAGGGAAGGGCAGGACGAGGGTGCTGGTCGGTGGCCTCTGCGCACTGCCCTGTGCCTCTCCAGAGGCATTTTGGGCCTCATCCTGCCCGACTGCAGTGACACATCTGCTCTGCCCTCTTGGCCCAGACTCTGGAGACCATCCGCATACGGGTGTCGGCCAGCGCCAGGCGAGGGGAGACTCACCTGCTGGGAGAGTCTGTTCTGAGCTGCCAGACAGTTTACAGGGGAGATGGCATCTGGGACCGTCCCGGTGTGAGAGCTCAGACATTTCCTCCTTGAGCCACAGCTTCTGCTCCGCATCCAAAGTGCTGCTGGATCTTTTCTTTTTCCTAGGAAAAAATCCTCCATGGAAATATATTATTGCCCACCTGATGCAGAGGTATATTTATTATATTACTTTCTTCAAATTATATTGCTTTCTTCAAAGATCAGGAGCTGATGCACAGGAGATTGTGACTGTGAAGATTTCAATGGCTGTTACCATTTCAGCAGGCAAAGCCACGGCACCAGGAGCTGATCCTCAGCAGCATTTCTGGAGTTCAGACTCTTTTGTTCCCCATCAACTGTATTGTACCCATAACACAGCACCCTCCAGGGAAAGCTGAGCATCCCTGCTGAGGTGAGCTTCACTGGCCGGGGGAGGTCTCCAGCCCCACCAGAGGCTTCAGACCTTTGCCAGCGCCCCAGGAGGAGGCCACCAGGCCACCCTGTCCTGTGGCATGGAGAGAGCCTCAGTAAATCCCCTTCTTTTTTATCTCTGTGGCTGAAGGAAGAAGCTCAGCATTCGCTGATCACACTATTTCGGGCAACCACAGCGCTCATCAGCGCTTGCAGCCGAGCCACTCTTGTGTATACCCCCGCTTGCCAAAATGCCATCACCTTTCCCCATCCTCTCCCCTGCTCCCATCTCATCGGAAAAAAAAAGAAAAAAAAAATCCTCTCTGCAAGCCGGCAGGGGTTAATGTCAGCCATGACGTCAGAATCCCAATTTGCCCGGAGAGTCCCCCTCCCCATCCACAAACTCCCTCTCTCCTCCCCTCCTCTTGTGACTTTGCAATGAGCAGCAAAACTCCACGGGAGCTGCGGCAACAGCACTAGGGAGATATCAGCCCTCCCTCCGAGAGCAGCTCTTTCCGCAGACAGGGGTTTATTTTTTTTTCTCCACATGCATATATGTACTTATTTATTTACTGGATTGCATTTGTTTTTCCTTTTTTTAACTCTTTCAGAAAAATCCCAAGCCAGCCAAGTGTTGAGCCTGAGATTTCCCTAAAATAAAATATCAGCACAGTGGGCTGGGGTTTCTTCCCCTTCCCCCTCGGAAAATAAAGAGGGAGGGGGGAGCAAGTAGGTAAAATCCAGAATAAAATCATATTGCTGGATAACTCACACCTCCCCCCTCACACACACACACACACATACACACTCTTTCTCCTCCTCTTCTCTGAAGGTGGATAGCAGGAGCCATGAAACATCTGCAGAACCGGATGGCAAAAGAGCAGGAGGAAAAATAATCCAAGTGGAGTGCTCAGGGGACACTGAGTTCTTTTTTTTTCTTTTTCTTTTATTTTTTTTGTGGTTTTTTTTCTTCTTATCCTTCTTCTGTGTACCTGTGAGATTCGATTTCACATTTTGCTGAGCCCATTTTGGGGCATTTTATTTTTCTTTCTCTTGGGATTTTCTCCATTGCCAGAGGATGTCTCTTGTTGAGAGGATGCTGAAGGGAAGAAGAAACGAATTATTTGACTGGCACTGAAGGAGGGGGGGGGAAATTTTTCCCCCACATTTTTTAGTTTTTTTTCATTATTCTTTTTCTCTAGGAAATCATTAACTGGGGGGGGGTTGGTTTCTTTTTTCCCTCCCCCCCTTTTTTTGGAGGGGGATTTCAGAAGATCCATCCTTCTTTCCCCTCCCCTCCAAAGATTTTTTTTTCCATCCTTCGTCTTTGTGGAAATGTGGACATTTCAGGCAGACAGATTGAGTGGAATTGTCTCTGCTTTAGCAGCTCTTTGTCTCGCCTGCTGTGCGCAAAGGTAAGGATTGCGATCCCAGGCTGCAGGGACAGGGGGGCTGATACAGGATTTGTTTATTTATTTTGTTTGGGGTTTTCTCCATTGATCTGTATGTGAGAAAGGGGAGGGGGTCCTTTCCCCATATTGCTTCCCCTGCTGCCTGCGGTTGTTATTTCCCAGCCCGTGTCATTCCAGGGGGAGGAGGGCTGCTCATACATGAGATGTGGAGCGGGGTCTCTGCGGACGGAGCCCATCTCGCAGCCCACTTGCAGCGCGTCCCCGTCCCCCCCTCTGTAGGCAACCCGGGGGAAAATGGCAAAACGAAGCATTTTGCTGGGAACATGGTGTCCATAGGAGCCGCGAGAGTGCACGGCACTGAGCTGTGTGCACACGCACCCGGGCACGGGGCTGCCTGGGCCATGCCTGTGTCTGCACACACACGGTACACACGCACCAACGCTCGCATCTGAGCGTGCCGTGCCTGTACCACAGCCCTGGCTCTGCGGTGTGAGGGAGGCGATGCCTACGTCTGTGCCTCCACGCAGATTTATGGCATGCAACACAGCCATCCGTGGGTGTGATCCGTTCGGAGACATCCCTGCATGTGCGCATTCATCCGTGCTCGTTCAGGTGCACACACATGTGTATCGCAGCACGCCCACAGAGCACAGCACGCTTCACCTGCCTTGCCTGTAGCCATGCAAGTGTGGGCACTAATGCCCCGCATCCTCAAGCTGCAGCTATTCCTGGGGTATGCCTTGAGCACACCAAGCGATCCAAGCAACCAGAGATGCAGGCACTCATCCAGCCTGGACAAGGTGTACAGAGCACACCTGTTTGCTCCGACACAGGCATTCATCCTCTGCCTTCACACACAGGAGCAGTGTTGCCTACTCCTCCTCGCCCTCCCCTCTCACACATGTGGGCAGGTGGGTTTGTACCTCTGTGCTGACGGGGAGGGAGCCATGGCATTTCCTTGCTCAGCCATGCACACTGAGCAGTGCGTTCCCGACGCACACATGCAGGTCCCTGCACAGCCTTGCAGATCTGTATGTACAAAGATTTATGTTCCCATAGTTATAAATACGCACATGCTCAGATTCATGCCCACCTTACCCACATCATTCATGCATGGTTTCACTGTGTATGAACACATACACAGGCATTAGAGACAATGTCCAAGCAAATGTGTAAAGAGCAATGCCCACATCAAAAACCTTTGCTCAGATGTGTCCTTGCATGTATATTTATATCTGCTTACGTCCAGGACTGATATTCACCTCTAGTCTGCATGTATATCTGTGCACACCTTGGAGACATAACACTCTCCCATATGCACATGCCTTGAGCTACTCCCACACATCCCAGCCAGCAGCACGGTGCACATACATGTAGATGTCTGGCTGCAAGTGTATAGTATATGCAAAACACATGCGCGCTCACACAGAATCAGGGACATAGTATTCAAAAATTCAGTTCACAGGCTGGATGTACATGCTCCCTAAGCGGATGCAGATCCACATTTACCAGGAATAACACACGCAGCTGCTAGCCCACAGCTGGGCAAATGCACAACTTGCCTGTTCAGCGGGAAGGATGTGGCTTTTTTTGGATCAAAAGGAGCACTGAGAGGCAAGAGACTTTGCCCTTAATCACGATGCCAGTTGATGCCCTCACTGGGCCAACTTGTATCTGATGAGGAGGAAAGAGCCCCCGCATCCCTTTTGCCACTCTGCCACTTTCTGCAGGGCCCTGGCACTTTGGTTACTGTCTCTGGCTCAATTTCCTTGCCTATATTAAGGAGGTAACACTGCTTCCTGAGTTTATGTCCTGTGTGAAGCTCAACAGAACTGTCTAAATCTCTTGAGAAATACATGGTGTCTATATTATTAATATGGAAATTTATGAATATGGAAATCTATGTGCCTAGTGATGACTGTCTAGAGGTGAACAAATGCTGGTGCACACTATCAACCCACAGTAAGCATATATACATAAGCATGCTGCAAAACCTCACATACCTGCATAGAAATCCACAGGTGCAAGAGGACCTCACAAGCCTAGACACAATGTTGTGAAAACATCCACCTGTGCACACGTCTCTGGCCTTTTTACAGTGAATGAAGCAATGCAATGTAGAGCTGCACCTCTGTAAGGTGCCCGCTCAGGAGCACAGCTCAGACACTTCGCTGCCCCCCCAGCCCAAGTGCTGAAAGGTTTGTCCGTGCACCAAAGCTGGGCCTGGGAAGCGTGCTGGCTCACATTCACACGTTCCTGTTCGGCTGAGAAATCTCTGCATATACACAGCCTCTGCATCCAGAGCCTTAACGCATGCCCAGACTCCCCAGTGGTCCCACATGCCTCCACCCACACCTATGCCGAGTCTGGGCACCTGGGAACCCAGACTCAGGCACCCACAAACACCTATTTCTGTGCTCCTGGATAAAATGTGTCCACAGCCCAAAGTCTCGTCATAACCTGATGGAGCAAGATGTGCACCCACAGACACCTCCACGCAGACCTGGCTGCGGCCACACACACACACATTTGTGCACGTTACGCAGCTGTACCCTTGAGCTCCAGCGCTTTCATGTGTCTGTGTGCACAGGCAGAGAGCCCGTAAATCCTCTGTAAGGTCTGGAGAGCACGCGTCTCCGTGTCCATGTCCATGTGTGTGCGCAGACACACGGACATGTCAGCGCAAACCCCGGTGCCCAGCGAGGCAGGGGCTGGCTAGCAGAGGGAGCGCAGCTTTCCAGCTGGACTTGGCTGGATGCGGGAAGCGGTGTTGACAGGGAGACATGCTGTTGTGGTGGGTGACTTCCAAGAGCAGCAGTTGTCACCAGCAGGGTCTCTATTCTCATGCAAAGCAGGGGATGAGGGTGGCACAGGGGCTGGGCTTTCAGGCAGAAAACCTATGTACCCCGCAGCACCGAATAGGCTCAATATTTTTAGCATCCTCTGCTTTCTGGTTTGCCACCATCAGTTTTGCTTTGGCTCCTGGGCTGTTATTAGAGGGAGCTCCCTTCTTGTTGAAATAGCTGGAGGAGCTGGATCAGTGTTAGGGGGAACAGCTGCTTCCCCCCACATGCAAGTCAGAGGGTTGGGAGGGAAAGGATCGCTGCCCTGGCACTGAGAGCAAAAGATGGATTCTCCTTCCCCGTCTCTGCTTTTCGATTTGCATTGCTAAGAAGTCACAGCGATGCTAAGTGACAGAAAATGAATTTTTACATGCCAAAGATCAGCCGTGTGTTGAGGCCATAGGACAAAAGGAGCGTCATTTTTACCTTTACTTCAATAATACGAAGAAATACCTGAAGTGCACTGAGAAGCAGAGGTTGCACTGGGGTGTGTGGCAGTGCAGGGTGCCTGCTGGTGGGGGACTTGTGTAGTGGGGACCTCAGTGTGTGGCAAGTCTGTGCTGTGAGGTGTGAGACCAGGAGTGAGTGCCCAGCATGGCAGGGGAAGGGGGGAGAGTCCTGCAAGAGAGGGGAAGCAGCCGCCCCTAGCGTGCCCTGGTGGAACAGAAAGGGTGATTTCTGCCTGGGAGTGGGGGGAGTGCACCCACCTATGGGCAGGGCGCAGTGAGGCACCCCCAGTGCGTCCATCGGTGGCTGGGGAGAGGGTGTGCATTGCAAGCAGTGCCGGTGTGGAGGGGGGTACCGTTCTCTGGGATGTAGGCACCAGGAAGCAGCATGGGGTGATGGAATTTGGAGTACCCAGCAGTCAGGATGAGCTGCAGAAAAGGAGACAAAATACCTGCAAAGTCTCCTGTGCCACCCCAAGGATGGCTTGGGACCCCTGGCAGCCCTGTGGGACTCGTGGGGACCGGGGGCCAAGAGCTGCACCAGGGACAGAAAATATGAGTGAGAAAGGAGAAGGGGAGGCTGTGCCCACGGCTGGGGTGTCTGCAGCACACGCAGGTGCTCTGGTGCTGTGAGGCACAAGGGATGATCTGGCAGTGCTGCCCAGATGGGACCCCCATCCTGCGGGGGCCGGTGGCACATGGGATGACGAGGACTCTCTTTTTCTGTCTTTCAGCCCATCCACTGGGAATATTTCTGTGGTGAAAGAGATTGTGGACAAACTGCTGAAGGGCTATGACGTCCGCCTCAGGCCTGACTTTGGAGGTACGGTGACGGCCAGTCGCGAGGAGCAGAGCACGGGGGCCGGCGCGTGTCTGTGCGTGGCTTGGCTGCTCGCAACACACGCAGACCTCCTGAAAAGCTCCCACCTGACTTCTCCCCCACCCAGTTTGCTAGCCCCATCTCCTTCTTGCCTCCTCCCTCGTGTTTCTCTCCTTGTTTCCCTACTCCTCTCACCAGCTCCTCTCCTCCTGCTGTAACCAATTCTGCAGACAGCTGCAGGTTGTCCACAGCGTGATGTTTCTGGGGATGTTTTGGTGGGACAGAGACACTCTGCTTTTCCTCTACTCCAAACTTTCCTCCATCAGGTCACCCTCCTCAGCTTCTATTTCCAACGTCAGATTTTTTAGCTCTTTTCCCCAGTGAGGGCTGGGGTGTCCATTGGCAAGGCTGTTGGCCAGTGTGCCAAGCTGCTCTCTCAGCAACAATATAGGATAAAATATTCCATGGGGAGCTGGAAGCATCACTGCTAATTCAGTAGGAGATGCAAGGATCTGCAACTCTTCGCTTGTGTCTTGTGAGCGAAAAGGAGAGCAGGAAGAACCTTCTCTTTGTCATCCTGGTGGAGATGAAACATGAAATAATCCTTGGGTATTGTCGTACTCCAGGGTACAGTTGAGGTCCGTTTGTTGGAGAGGAGCAGGCAGGCAGCGGAGAACCACAGCTGACCACAGGGGGAGGGGTTTTGGAGGACATCTGGCTTCAGCCTGCTGAGCTTGGCTCTTTCAGTCTTTTCTGGGCAGAGCTATTTCCTCCTCACGAGGAGATGTGTGGGACTGGGAGATCTTCAGTCTGCAGGAGGACAGGAACCCCATTGAGATGTCCTTCTCTGGACGACTGCTAGGAAGCAGATTCATGCTTGTCCTCTTCAGAGGGAGAAATGCCAGGGCCAAGTCCGTAGTGATACAAGGGAGGAGTTTTCTCCCAAAGGGCCTGATCCAGAGTTCCTTGAAGCTGGAGGTGGGACAACATGCCCACTGTTTTCATCAGGTTTTGAAGTCGCCTCAGTGTATTCCAGTTTCCCCTGACCCCACAAATGAACCCATCTCTCCCTGAAACCTCTGGTTTCCCTGCATGTCATCCAAACCTGCCCCCATCCACTCACTGCCACTTCCTCTTTGGCAGAAACTGCCCTCCTTCCCCACGCACTCTGTCCCCAACGCCCTCACCAGCACACCCTGCCCCAGGGTGAGGCAGGGGCTTTCAGGTGTCTCATGGCCCTGTGGGGTGGGGGAGATGCTCATCCCTCTCTAGTGAACAGGAGGCATCTGGGAGGTCACCTCAGTGCAGTGGGGAACACTTTGGGGAGGATTGAAATGCTCTTCAAGGAAACTGGGGTTCCCTCTCTCCCTTCTCTCCTTTGAACATTGGATTTGATTTGAAGGCTCTGCCTGGGAAACATGATATGACCCTATTAGCTGAGCAGCCCAAATCCCAGGAATTGGTGCAGTCGCATTTTATGAGAAGGAAAACTGCAGATATGACATAAAAACTGCAAGAAAACCGTCTTGTAAGCCACTGAGATGACTATGATACAGTAAAACAGTAGGTCATCTGGCTCCATGGAGGCACAAAGCAGAGGGGCGCAGCGGGGAGCCGTGGGGCTGGAGATCCAGCAGCCCAGGCCCATTTCACAGCCTGTGTGCTCTGGTGACAGGTCCCCAGGGCATCCCAGTGCCCCCTCAGGACATGGACCACCCCTTCCTTCAGCCCAGGCAAGGTGGCACAGGGCTTGGAGCAGGCAGTGCTGCTGACCCTGCCAGGTCTGTGCGGTGCGCGGGCTGGGCTCAGTGGGCGCCGTGTCCTTCCTGACTGCAAAATGGATGGTTTTGAGCAACCATTGCATTTAATTTGATTTTACTCTGAATTCCTAAAGTACAAACTGCATTTTCCCTCACTCAAGCAGAGAAATAGAAAGACGATGGTAACTCTCTTTCCTGCACTCATCTCACAGTTGCCTTTCACCCTTTCCTGCCCTTCCCTCTGCTTGTGAGTGCAAAGTTCTGGCTGGCAGCACCAGTAATGGTGCCTTTGGTGCTCATTGCGCAGGGGTGCCCTGACTCTCAGCATGTCTGGCCCCCTCCCCCTGAAGATAAGCTAATCTGGACAAAATTTCTCCTGCAGCATTTACAGATGAGGGAAGGGTGGGCTGAGAGCTGAGTCTGAAAGCTGGAAATCACGAGCATTACAAGCCCAGGGGAAAGGGGTGGAAGCTTCCTTGCACCACTGCTGTCCCCAGGGCTCACCAGTTCTCCGAGATTTTGGGCCAAATCCATTCCTAGGAGAAATCCAGTGGGATCACGCCAGGATGCATCTGACCCTTTGTGGCTTCCAGTTCACCCACATCCCTGCTGTGGAGAGAGTGACAGTAAACTGTGTGCTGCTGGAAAAGGCACATTTTGGGCAAAGTTCTGTGAGCTATGTGTGTGCAGACCTGCTGTCCCTCAGGGATGTGTGGGACTGGGCTGAAACCCAGTCCCAGCAACCCAAGGACTGGACTGTTCTCCAGGACACTGCCCCTTCAGCCCCTCTTGTGTGCCACTCCGACTGTCCTGCCACCCCTCAGCTGTCTTCCAGCTGGGCATAATGGGCATAAGCCATCTCTGCTGGAGGAGGCAATTGCTCTTCACCCACTGGTGCTCTGCCCTGGGATGAGCTGCAAATGGCTGAGACAGCATCTCGGAGGGGTGGCACGTCCTGCTTAGAGCCATCTGCCCTGGAGGAACAGCATGGGGATGTCTCAGGGCTGGCCCAGCAGTGAGAAGTGGACAGGACTGGAGCAAAGCAGAAACTGCTCCATTTCCTGTGAGTCAGGCTGAGCTGCTCCAGAGAGCACCTCTACAAGCCAGACCCTGCAGCCCTCTGCAGCCCAGGGATGAGGGCATGAGGGGCAAGATCAGAGCGGCTGATGCTGGGGAACCTTTGGGTGTAGAGACACTGGAAGAGCATTTGTGCTCCTTACCATGGTGAGTTACGTCTGACGCTTCTCAACCTTTCTCAGAGCCAGCAGTCCTGAGCTGCTCTCCTTGTCCCAGCACCCCCACCTTCCCCAGGATGTGGTGCTTCGATGGCTCCAAGTGCAACTAATGGCTCCCCAGTCCTCTTTTTTAAGAAAGAGAACTCCGACTAATGCCAAAAGGAGGACAGGCCTGCTGGGGATTGCAGTTCACTTTTTAATTTTGAGATGCCTCGTTAGCTCTGGGCCAAGCTGAGTGGCTGAGAAGCATCAGCCACTCACTCTCCTCCCCTCTCCCCCACCCCCTTGGAAATCCATTAGGCTGATGAGCAGGTCGGCTCTCAGGGGTGGTGCTGTGGCAACGAGTGTGATGTGCCCATCTGGGAGCTGGGCAGAACCGGAGGGCACACAGGAGAGAGGGAGAAAGTCGGAGCCATGTGGGAGTGATGGGAAAATGTGGGAGCAACTCCTTCAGAAAGCCATCATGGCTCAGTGGGGGCATCCGAAGAGGGTCGGGCACCAGGTGACGTGAGGTGGAGAGGGTGGTGTTGAAGGGCCAGCAGGTACGTCAGTCGTTGGGGCACAGGTGATAAACCCTTCCAGCCTGGGAAGCAATGGACAGGTCCCTCTTTCTTCTCACCCACAGTGCCCCAAGCCCTGGAGTAGCATGTCAGGTTGCAGAGATGTGGGACAGTGGCAGAGTGGGACATGTAGGGACCACAAAGCCCAGTTTTCATAGGCTGAGCAAGGAGATGGCCTGGGGTCATTGCAAAGTGGGTCTAAGGAGTTTGGCCAGGATTATGGTGGGGATCTGGAACAGCCTTGGAGGAGGGATCTGCAGAGAAGGAGGGAGATCCAGCCAGGGCCCTTGATCTGCTGAAGAGGGAAGTCTCTGTCCTGGTACTGCAAGATCAGCAATGATGTAGAGCGAGGTCTTGAGGCAGGGTGTGCTGGGCAGCCCGCTCAGCTCTGGAGCAGAAGGACAGCGTACCTCATAGGGAGATCAAATTGCAGGAGAATATCATCCAGCTGGCCCTGGCCTGAGGACTGGACTGTATGGGGGTAGTGTGCGGTGGGTACGTTACAAGCCAGACCACAGTAAGGCAAGCAGGATGTCATGATTTAGGACTGGATGAGCAGAGGATGCTGCAGATCAGGTCTGGGAAGCATTGCAGGGTCACGGGTTGGGGAGACAGGGAGCTTTCAGAGCAGCACCCTGGTTCTTGTAAGTGCTCTTAGGCAGTCACTTTCAGAAACTTTAGTTCTATAGAAAATAAAAAAAAGGAAAGAAAAAAAAGAAAGCAAATGAAGACTGTATTGCCCCAGGGTAGAGAAGGCAATGAAGGAATGGCAGGAGGATCCCACTTGCGCTCAGTGACTCAGCTGCTCACTGTTGGTGCAACGTTTCCAGCCCAAAACTTTGCAAGAGTTTCAAGCAGATAGCTCTGCTTCCTGGGAGTGGATGGAAAGGAGATCCTTTATGGTTTCCCAGCATCACTTACAGATCTATTAGCCCAAAGAAAGGTAAGGGCATTCTCTGCACCTTGCCCCAGCTGACCTAGAGTGCAGGGTTTCTAGGGTTTCTCCTGGGTGGTGTGCACAGTGTCTGCAAATGCTTGGTGAGAAGGAATGACTGGGAAGCCCTCAGAATTACACAGTAAATCCTATGTTTCCACGCCTATGGATCCAGCAGCTTTCCCTGCCCCATTTTTAATTCAAACTTCCCTAAGGAGAATTAACACTTAATGGGTCTTGAATTGAAATGAGCCTGTGTCCTGCTCCTCATCTGCTCCATGACATGGACCTGGCTTCCCAGCTCTCATCACCCTCCCCCAGTCTTACCTCTCTCCTTTGACACCCAGACCCGTCCTTAGTTGACACCCAGACCTCCTTTCCCTCTCCTGCCTCTCCTCCCCTCAGCCCTTCTCTGGTCCATCATACCTGCACTATCTGAGGGACTCAGCCTGCCCCCATGTCCTGCTTGTTCCCCACTGTTTCTTCTTTAAAGGACACTCCAAATTCAGTGGATCTGAGGATGAGATGTCCTGTGTAACGGCATCACTTGAAACCCAGAATTATAAAAATAAATGATTGCTGATGCATAAAGTGTTGCAGTGAAGCATCATCAGTAGTTCAGGGCTCTGAAACTGGTGGGGCTGGCAGGCTGAGCGGCTGCTTGGCTGGCACGAATGCAGCAGGAGGCAGAGGGGGGCCCAAGCCCTGGCCCACCAGCCCTGTGTGGCTGGGAAGCAGCTGGCCTTAGTGGTCCTGTACTGGAAGGAATGTGAATTTGGTTTCTTACGTAGCCAAGGCTGGTGGTATTGCACATTGTTAAGACTTTCTGAAAATGTCTCTGTTTTCCACTGCGTATAAGGTTCAGCCACAGCAGATGTGTTTTTTCCATGCAGCTAGCTTGCTCTGACTTTTCGAAGGAGGGGGGAAATTTTAGGCAAAATGATTCAGACGTTTCTGAGAACAAGCTGAGGCATGTACGTGCTGGGTTTTTTTCCTCTCCTAAAATGTTGGGGGGTGAAACTGGCAGCGTCCCCAGCAGGGCTGGCCCAGGTGCACATAGCAGGCAGGTGCCTGGGGCTGCCAGTGGCTTGACTGACACAAGCCCCGTGGCCCCACAGTCTCCGGTGCCAGTGCAGCATCCCGGGGTGCTGGTGCTGCTGCAGGAGGGCCCAGGTGTGGGGCTGGGAAGGGGGCAGACTGGCAGGGGGGTGGGTGCTGGTCCTGGGCTGCCTTTCCGAGGGGCAGTAGGAGCTGGAAACCTACCTTTCTAGGGCTTAATCTGTAGCTTTCCATCTCTCTTCCCCTCCATTCTTGTGGCAAAAATGTTTAAATCTCAGAGCAGCCAGATTCATTTTTCCCTACGCTTCTGAGATACCTTGAGCCAATTCTTTTGCACGCTTTGGGGCAGGAATTGAGACTCGGCAGGAAGGCATTCCTCCCACCAGAGCCATCTCCTTCACCAGCTGATGGAGAAATTGCCCAAAGCTGGACACGGGGTTAACCTGATATGCTGTACTTCACAGAGCCTTACTGCAGCAGGAAATAGCACCTTTCCTTCCCTAAACCCCAGCAGGCAGAAGGAGCAGCTCTGAATCCAAAAGCAGAGGGGTGGATATGGATCAGACCGAGGAAAGGAGTGAATTGAGGAAGGAGAGGCAGGACCTGTCTGGAGAAGTCTGCAAATCCCAGTGTCACCTGGGGCCAAAGAAGAGGTGGTTATACCACCAGGGCTGCCCATAATCTCACTTTCCTTCCTGAGAAAAGGATGTCAAGAAAAGGATGTTCTTGGTTAGTAAAACTGGCTACAGCTGTGCAGTCCTCACTTCCTCCCCCATTTATGTGACTTCTGGCTTCAGACCATGGGTCACATCCTCTCTAGGGCTAATCCAGAAGGAAGATGACAATCTCCTGCTGTTGTGTCTTACTTCATTAACTGAAGTGGCAGGAAATGAAAGGATCCTATTGGGACATATGTGGATGTTAACACATTGCCACATGATGGAATTTCTATTTTTTTCACTTTGCTCTTTTTATAGGAAATACATGCTGTGAAAAGGACTTGAAGTCTGTAAAGTCAGACACTCAGGACTTCAGAGAAGCCAGAATTGGGGTTTCTCCCTGGATCTATATTTGGTTCCCTTGTGAAGGTGCATCAGGAGACAAGATCCAACAGTTGCTTCCTCCTGAGCACCTCTGCATAGCACACAAGGGATGCCATTTTCACATGGAGCTGGTCTTTCTTGTTCCCTTCCTTCAAGAGGGAGACAGGCTGGGAGCGTGACAGTGGGGATCAGTTGAGGTGGTCATGGGAGGTGATTAGGACAGTGTCCTGATTTCTCAGATAGAATCATAGAATCAATTTTCTGTTCAGAGAAGCCACCTTCCTAAATTAAGCTGCATTTTTAAGAAGACTGAAGCACCCAATTCGGTGAGAACAAAGTTGATTAGATGCTTTGTTTTAGTATCTAGCCAGCTGTGATATGCAGGTGTCCATAGTTCTCAAGGACTTTTCAATTTGTGTTTACTAACGACTCAGATGTCCAAGAACCTGAGGGGAGTGCGGTCAGGAAGATTGGCACCAAATTGACAAATGGGTACTCCATGCCATGTAAAGTCATGCTCACTATAAACTGGAAAGATTTTTGGGGACAGTCTCTCGGCTTTCTCTTTCACTTTTTCCGCTCTCTTCCTCAATGGCCACTGTACCTGGAGGGTCTCACTTGTCCTTCCACTCCTGAAGCTTACTTTCTCTCTTCCGGGATTGCATTTTCGTGACTTTCTTGCTCTGGGATGGCTAGCTGGGAGTGGGCTGGATGTTGGCCAAGGGGTGGTGAGCAGCTGCACCGTGCATCACTTGTCTGTATATACCATTATTGTTATCATTATCATTTTTCTTTTTTAAAAAAAAATATTTCAATTATTAAATGGTTCTTATCTCAACCCACAAGTCTTCCTTCATTTTCCCGATTCCCTTTCTCAAGTAGGGACGGGTCATTGAGTAATAGAACAGCTAGCTATCGTTTAGCCACGGATACAGGCTAAATGTAGACACAAAGGTTGAGCCAGACTGGAATGAGATGCACGTCCGATGCAAAGCCTGAGACTGAGCAGGTGAAGACCATCTTGAACTCATGCTTTCTTGACTACTCTGTATTCAGACCCGCTCACAATAGAGAGTTAGTTATTTTTATGACTGTTGTCAAGCACACCAGTACAGCATGAATATGTTCACACCTCCGCTCCAAGGAGTCAGATATCCCCTGCTGTGGGGTGCCCAGCCAAAACACCTGATTTTCCAGAATACTTAGCAGCATTGTAGTCAGCACACTGCATGCTCGAAGCACAGCTCCTATAGATTTCAGCCACAGCTGTGAGCGCTCAGCCCTAGTGCCCCAAGAGAGAGACACACAGAGTTCACAAAAATCTGTGAGGTTTAGGTGACTTCCATAGGAAGGATCATGTAGGAACCCCTGTGACACATCTAGTCCTAGACAACAGGACTCAGTTACACGAACATCTTCTTTCCTTTCCTGGAGGCTTCCCCCTCACTCACTGCATGGCTATCAGCTTCTTCAGCAAATCAGGCAGGGACCCCACTGTGAGCACTATCCTCTGGTATACAATCCTGCATCATCCTCAGAGCAAATCCATCCTCTATCAAACAAGGAAAAGGAATGAACAAGGATCCTGTGGACTGTTCAATTAAGAAGTGGCTCTGTAACATCCATTCAGCAGTGGGCATCCTTCCACCTAACTTTCATCCATTTTGTTTTCTCACACGTTTCTTTTTGAGTGCAATAATACTTTAGGATATTAGACCAGTCCCTTCCTCTAGTCTAATTGAGCTTGAGAACTTCTTGCTGCATGTTGAACATACTTGTGCATTCATCTTTAGCCGACAAGATCCTTATTATCCTCCTTCAGAGGCAGGAAGCTCTGACGCAGAATAGTGGACAGAGTTTTGGGTGGCATGATGAAAACAGCAATGACAATGACTTCCCCTGAGTCTCAGCCTAGAGCCAAGTTGGACCTGGGTTTCTGAGCAATCTATGTGCCTGCTCTATAGCTGTGCTCGGTAGTACCAAGCACTGTTTTCTGGATTTGGTATCTGGTGGAGGACAGAAAGTCTTGCTGTCATCCATAGAATTATAGAATCATAGAGTCATTTAGGTTGGAAAAGACCCTTAAGATCATCTGGTTCAACCATAAACCTAACACTGCCAAGTCCACCACTAAACCATGGCCCTAAGTGCCACATCTACATGTCTTTTAAATACGTCCAGGGATGATGACTAAGCTGCTTCCCTGGGCAGCCTGTTCCAATGCTTGTCAACCCTTTCAGTGAAGAAATTTTTCCTAACAGCCAGTCTAAACTTCCCCTGGTGCAACTTGAGGCCATTTCCTCTCGTCCTATCACTTGTTACTTGGGAAAAGAGACCGACACTCACCTCACTACAAACTTTCTTCAGGTGGTTGTAGAGAGTGATAAGGTCTCCCTGAGCCTCCTTTTCTCCAGACTAAACCACCCCAGTTCCTTCAGCTTCTCCTCGTAAGACTTGTGCTCCAGACCCTTCACCAGCTTCATTGTTCTTTGGACATGGTCCAACACCTCGGTGTCTTGTAGCAAGGGGCCCAAAACCAAACACAATATTAAGCCAGTATACTTTCACAGGAACTGGAGGAGATGTTGGTTCTCATGGTTTTGTCAAAGTTCATATGGGATAATCGCATCCAGTCGCCCTCCTCCTTCCTTCTCACCCTTGGCTGGTGCAGTCTTTCCCTGCAGCTCTGCTCAGCCCCTGACACAGACGCTTTCTAGCGCTGCTGGAGCTAGTCCATGGTAGTGCACTGTGGCTATCCAGGGGCTCTGAGATATCTCCCTGAAAGAAAGAAGTCATCATCGTTTTAACAAAGCATTTATTCCATGAATTTTGCTTCTTTTCTTAGTCATAGATTTATTGTGACTGAATACAATGCATTCAAGTTATTGATTAGTAGAATAATTCCAATACTTCTTGATTAATTAACTGATCAAAAGCAGATTGTTGTTTATAGCCAGTCTGGAGGATGTTTGTCATCTCACCTGCACCCATCTTCCTCCTTGACTAATACCTACATAACACTCACCATTTCAGAGATTGTTCCTGCCGCTAAACTTGCCTTTGAGGGACTGCCACTGAAAGCAAAATGTAAAAAGAGTGTAATACCAATCAGTACAAGTCCTTTTGATTACTCAAAATATATTTCCACAGTCCTAGAGCTGTTCATCTGAGTAGCTTTACAGATCTGCATTGTTCATTTCCTAAGACTCCCAATATCCTAGTTAGGCAGAAAAATGTTTTTAACCCACGTAGCATAAAACAGGAAAGCCGAGGAATATGCTGTGGTTTTACTGCTAAATGAAAGACAGCCTGTGTGTGCATGTCACTTTTCTCACCTATGTCTGGTTCAAAGAAAAAAAAGTTGGAGGCTACTGAAGTGTCAGGCTGAACTGATGTAAGACGGTTCTGCAGTGGTAGTGACAGCATTTGGTGCGGAAGTCTGCAGGATCCATTCTTGCAGATAGCCCTCGGTGAGGTTTGTTAAGTGTCTATTTATATCTTGATATTTCATGTGAAATATCATGCACTTGTTAAAGCACGACTAGAAACATGGACAAGACAAACGATGTGCTTAATGATGGCATAGAGCCCATTAAAGGAATTCACATCACATACGTGAGAAAGAGAAATGTTGATGGTGGAGGCCTACAGCACGAACAGATCGGTCACATACACAGATATTCTGGAGATCCAGTGATTGAACCTGTTTCCGTTAAATGTAAAGAAACAGAGCTCTTCGACAGCCCTTCCTCCCAGGCTGTAGGAGCATCACTGTTCGCTTTGATCAGGGTATGAATTTCAGGCTGGTTTGGGGAACACTGATCATGCAGTTCCTATAGGCTATTCTTCTGGTTTTGTCATTTATCCTTGGTTCTGTGTCAGAGCTAAAAACTCATTTTCTTCTCTCATCTTTTCCCCCTCTCTTCCTGTTTCTCCTGCTCTTTGCAGTTCTGTAGTAATAGCGCTGTTCAGTGATTGTGCACTTAACAGATGTCTGTGCTTGTGACAGGAGTGAGCCTCAGCCAAACCTACCACAGCTAGAATTTCCCTCCCCAGACCTCAGGAACTCTTAGTTTAAGGCTGGGATGGCTCTGAGTAAAAAAAAGGCCTCTGTAAAATTACATCTTGTTGTTCCATATTTATTCTTCCTCAGTGGTTTCCATGTCAAATTTGCTCAGTTTACCAGTCAAACCAAGATGTTTTTACCTGCCAGCTCAGCCTGGGCTCTGGAAATCAAGCTGTGCTCTCTCTGCTCTGGACATCATCTCCAGCCAAAAAGGATTCTTGAATCAGGGCTGAGCTGGATGTGATTTTGATTATGCACAAATATAATTTGTTCTCAGGTGGTATTACAGGCTCTGCGTAACACATAGCAGCAAGGCTCCAGTGCTGTACAAACATTGACTAACAAATTTTTCCACTACTTATGGGATGATGGGCCACCTCTAGGTCCATTTTGTACCTAGGGGACACTAAGAGATGGCAGCTTGTTGGGGATGACACGGAAAACCCGTGGCAGCGCAAGGAGTAGCACTGGGAAGATCTGCTTCCTGCTATTGTTCTTTATCCATGAAAACAGACCCGAGCACCTTCAGTGCTCTGGTCCACTGTTTGGTCACTAAACTGTGACCTTTGCTTCGACTGCTGTAGCCTGTGAAATCCCCAAAGGGAACAGGCAGGTGAAACAACTTCTTGCTGCAGAGAAATGGAAGGGGTATAGCCATAGGAAAGGCTCTTGCATGCAATGTGCATTAATTTTGTTTGCAAATAGTCCTCTTCTGATGGATGGAGCAGGAGGGCGTTCCACACTGTCCTTTTCAGAAAAATAGAAGTCGTGAAAATTTCATCATTGGATGAATATTTAAAAAAATTATATGTGGCAGATATATATATTCACTGCATATCATATGTCATATAGAAGAAAAAGTGGGAAGGGTGTCCTGGCTATTGCACTAGTTCCAACCTTCACTCTTCTTGTGTTTCTGTAATGAACCTCACTACGGGCTGTCAGCAAGAAGGGACACCATAGCGTTCCCTGTCCCAGTGTGAGACTTCGCTCTCTGAGCCCACAGGTTCTTTTCAGCCACTAAAAGCCATGGTAGGCTCTTATCTGCTATGCAGACCAACCCCTACCAAGAGCAATGACCCAGAAGTAGTATGCCTTACTTGGTTCCTATGACAGTTTATCATCCTATGCTTGCATTTGGGGCCAAGGCTCGTCAGTCAGATGAGAAGTGAGAACACCAAACCACCCCTTCTCCTTCCACAGGTTAAACAGCAGCTGTGCCACAGGACCAGGGCGGACTCTCTGATCTTTCCAAACACATTTTCTCAGCCACCAGGCAGCTTCCTGGTGGTTTTTTTTTGCTTTTCTCTTACACACTGGCCACCACAAGTCAATCCACCTGCAGGCTTCTTTCTTTAAGGAGCTTTGTGTTAGTAACACCACAGCAGATGACTCCTCCAGGTTGGGGGAATCTTGTGCCATCAGAAAGGCCAGGTTCAGGGGCTGCACCAGGCCGTTCAACAGGGAATGCGTGAAGAAGGGGGCTCCCCATTGCAGATGGCAAAGCTCTGGGTGTAACATCAGAAGCTGTCACACCAGGAGTGCAGGCCACTCAGGTGGTGGGAGCTTACTAGTGGGAGATCACTGGTTGAACATTGTCACCTGAAGAAGGAAATCTCCTGCAGCTGGGGAGAAGGTCTGCAGGAAAGCCTAGTCTGCTGGCCTCTGAGGAAGGGTCTCAGCTTGGTAGGAAATTTTTGGAAGTGAGGAAGAGACTTGGGTATGAGCTGAATTTTTCTTCTTATCTTTCTTAGCAAAAATAGAACATTCATCACAAGTTCCCCTGCATGTTTTTCTTCTCTACTGCACACTAGCTCCTTGCTAGTATTTGAAGCTAGAGAAAAAAATTGGTGAGTACTCAAATTAATACTGTGTGATTATGATGTTGATGAATTGCTGGAAATGAATATATATGTAAAAGCTCTGCAAGATTTGCTCATCCATGCATTCTGATTGAAAGCAATTATTTTGGTGAAGAAATGGCAGTTAGCTCTATCTTTTAATAAGAGGTGCTGAGATAAAAGACAACCTGGTAAATTTTGTCCTGAATTGCCAGGACACTTTTTCTGAAATGATGGAAACCCCAGCACAGGAGTCAATCTTTCAAAAGTGACCAACTTGCAAACTTGAATACTTCTTCCTACAAAACTCTTGCAATTCTCAGTCATCACTGAATTTTGTAAGATTTTCTCTGTCTTGAGACTGTGGAGAAAAATCAGAACAACCTGAACGAGACGCATCCAGAGGTTGTGTCTCAGAAGAGAGGCTCAGAAACTGGGAGATGTAAACATGTAATCCCATGCATAACATTTGGAAAGGAGGAGGGTTGTTTGTGTGTGTGCTTTGCTTCTCATGATTTCTAACTCGGATTCATGATTTTAATGTGAATGTTATGATGTTTTCAGCCTTGACTCACTCCTTTTCTTCAATACTTGCACTGTAAATTGTCCTGACTGTAACTGAGCGTAAGCCTTGGGCACCGTTTGACCCCAAAGCTCTGCCTCCGAGCTGAGCCAAAGGGGCATATGCCCTTTGTGGGGTAAGGAAAGGACAGGGTGTGTGGTATGGAGAGGTGGTGGTGGGAGCCTTCTGAAGTCAGCATTAACACAACCCTGATAGCAGACTCTATAGGGAGGATTAAGATGGGCACCAGAAAAGGGCTGTGTCTCTACAAAGGACTTGATAGAGGTAACAAGAAAGGAGTGACCTCTCCCTTGGAGACCCCAGCCATTGACTTTGTGCTATGTTGGAGGATGAAGGACCATGTCCAGTACCACCAAAAACTCATCTTGTGGAGGTATGGCAAGGGGGCCACAGCAGGGCTGTCTCCTGATGCTCCTAGATGTCTCCACCCTGATTTCTCTATTTGTGCAAGTTTGGTGTGTCCTGACCTGGCCATTTTGTATCTTTTCGTTTTTCCACCCATGCTGTGCGTGTCCAACTGGATTCAATCCAGGAGTTAGATGCTGTGGTATCCTTTAAAGACAGGAGTCCATAAACAGTGATGAGGAGGTGTGACTAACTCATTAAAAATTGAAAACAGGGAAAAAAGGAAAACACCTTCTTGTTGTCACTTTGATAAAAATTACAAGTCCAGATATTTTGTTGTTGTTACAAATACTTCCAAGATAGAGTAATGGATTTAATATGAACGGAGAAGCTTGTGTTAACCCATTTGAATTAATTTGGTTTGGCTCATTTTCAGATAAGGGGATTAGATGGCTCAGGATTTGGTAATGCGTGAGAGTGTTTTCCCAGACAGGTCACACTCAAGTACAGGCCAGGTCTGCAGTTGTTTGACAGATTATATTTCCAGTGCACATAAGAGAGAGGCTCTTCCATGAAGCAGATGTTTTTTGGTAATGTGCCAGAAAAGCCTGGCACTGAAATGGTGGGTTGGGACTTTTGTGCCCTGAGTGGGCAGACAAGGAGTGAGACAGACTGATGGGCAACATGGGAGAAATTTCCACAGCTGCCAGCTGATATTCAGGAAAAACTGCTAAATGGCCTCCCCTGTGTGCCACCTTGGCAGCTCCACCTCAGGTAGGTGGAGGGTCCTGTGGAGGGAGGGACCCAGGTGGTCATACCCTGTGTTAGTCCCCATCAAGTGTTGGGATGTCCCGTCCCATCCTGTCCCATGTGTAGCACCCCCTGTCACAGGCAGCTGGGGAGAGGATGGTGCTGTGGTGTCCCCAGGCAGTTTGCTGCACCACTGCCTGCTGGGCTGCTGCAGGAGGGTCGCGGTGCTGTGGGGTCCTGGCACTAGGGGTTTAGCCCTAATCCTGCTTAAAAATCTGTGTGTGTTTATGGAGCTGGCAGCACTGCATCTCGTGCAGGAATCCAGCATTTTGTGTCATAAAGAGTGCATTCTGGGCTGTGAGGGAGCCCTGGCAGAGGGTCTGCTCTGACACTGACCCGGTGAGCTGGAGACGAGGCAGGACAGGCAGCTGTCTGCACTAATGCTTGTGGTCAGTCTGCTCTGGTAGAAAGCCATAGGGATGTGGTTGAATACCCTGCTCCCTCTTGCGCATTTACCTAAGGGCTTCAAAACACTCAGCATCTGTGTACAACCCTTCCTGAAGATCTGCCCTCTCTGTGTGCCTTAGAAAGCAGGGGAAGAGGCGGTGGGCTAGGAAACGAGGAGCAGCAGGGTGCCGGAGACTCCTGAGCCTACCCGAGCTGGGGCAGCAGTGGCTCTGGGAGCAGGAGGGTGCTGATGGCTCTGGCAGTGCAGATGTGTGCCCAGGCTGGCTGAGAGGAGATGGAGCAAACGTGAACTCTGAGAGCCTGAATAAAATCAAAAGGGCTGGACTATTCCTGAGCCCCTCGCAGCTTCCCAGGTGGGCAGAGATATGCCCCATGGCTGCGCTGGCACGACCCACAGGGGACATGCTCTTGCCTGCCAGGATCCTGGCAGAGGTGGGAGGGAAGTCGTCTCAGGTGGAGAAATGCGGAGGTGGCTGATCAGCATGGGTCTGATGCTTCACATTGCTGCTGGGGAAAAAAAATACCTGGCTTGTGTCGATCTGCTGTCAGTCTACAAAAATATATGCCTGCTCGGGAAGCCCTGTTGCCCTCCTGCTACTAGTCTTGGTGGAGAGTAAGAGCTGAAGGGACCTCGGGTGCTCAGTGCCTCCTGTTTTTCCCAGGGTGAGCTCGGTGTAACCACAGGGAAATGCAAGGTTCCACAGAAGTGCCCTGCTCTGCAGGGAGGGACGTGAAAGAAAACACAAAGCATGTGCCCTGCAGACTGCAAAGCCAGGGAGCTGGTCTGGGGGTGGCCCTGGAGGACACCAGGAGGGATGTCCCTGGAAGGGGAGGCCTGGGGGACAATCCTTGCTCTGGCAGCATCGTGCAGCAGGACGTCACGGCATTGCCTTCACCTCCTGATGGTCACATTTGGATCTACCCTCTGCATCTGCTCTGCTCCCACAAACAAACTGATGGCTGTGGCAGCCCTGCAAAGTGAACTACCTGCAGTCTGAGCTGGCTGTTGCCTACTTTAAGGGATGCTGGGAATTGATGTTCTTGATGAAGTTACTCTTAAAGAGTTTTTTAAAGAGTGATTGCTTGGGACCCACTTGTTGGTGCCAGGCTGGTAATGATCAAGTCTGGTAACGTGATGCAGTTGTGTGTGTCTGTAAATGAGAGCAAATATGCAGTCTGACAAACCTGGAAACTTATTTTCCCCTTACTTTGTTGTAACCTTACCAAGTGTGCATCACCCAGGCAAGATATATGCGTATGGAAGGCTTTGAAAGACTGTCGTCATCACTGAGAAGAAACAGCTTTAAAAATCTGTCTCCTTAACGTTGACCTAGGCCACTCCCAAGAACAGATTGTATTCTGAGTAGTTGGTCCTAATGCTGAAAGCCCTGTGTGTGTGTGTGTGTACTGGTGCTTTGCTGAGCTGAAAAGATGAGTAGTACAGATGCTGTAAGGGTTGGTGTCTACTCTCTTGTTCCATTTTTAAGTCTGTACATTTGAGACCTTGTTTTTACTCAGCTTGGGTAGCTGTCTACCAAAATCTTTTAAAATCAACCTTGATTTAGCTTCCTGTGTAATCCTGCAATACCTCCAGGACTACGTTTACACTGGTTTTGCAACCAGTTGATTGTTCTCTCTCACTTCCAAATTTCCGTGGGATATTTGCAATATCCCATTCTAATACCTACTAATCCATTAAAAATACCCATGAGATAGATTAGGTAATCCACTGTGCCTCACAGATTGTACTCCTTAGCTCTCTGCTTTCCCTAAAACAGTCACAGAACAAGTGTTACATCTGCATTGGGAAACCATTGTTCCTCCAAAAGGATCCGTCAGCATTGGCTCACAAGAAGGCACAGCTTGCTTGAGAAAATCCTCTTTATCTAGTCAGATCTGCAGGTACAGCTTCATTTCATGATATGCTGGAACTGTGGCTGCCATTATCAAAGTTAACCTGTGTGTTTGCAAAGAGCGTCACAGGATAGCAGGACTTGAGTGGCCAATTCTGCCTGCCCTGTAACTGCTGTGTCTCTTGGCTCCTTGCTCCTCTCATCAAGCTCTCCCTAAAGAAGTGTGGTAAAGTGCAGGAAACCTCTCAGGCAGAAGAAACTGTTTTCTTCCAGACCTGCTTGGAGACTAACTGCAATCTCCATGAGAATCAGTGGTGGTGGATACTCCTCCTGCCCCTGTAGAACAACAAATACGCGGGCAAGTAGCCAGCATTGACAGCCTCAGATATTCTGGAGACCGGGACCCTGTTTTTCAGCTCCAAAATACCATGCTCGCTTCATATGGAGGAGATTCCTTAGCAGCATCAAGTCCCTCACACTCCCTGGTTCCCCACAGACAAGAAGGAAATGTCGTATTTGCTGACTTGACCATCTCTTTCCAGTAATGTGCAACAGTGGCCAAAACGTAATATCATAGTATGCTTTGCTCTTTTAAATCCAATGAATGCCATGAAGTGACCTGCTAAGAGTAGGGGGAAAGCTTTGATATCAGCCTCAGAATGTGTTTGTTCCTGGCTGTTGTGCTGAGCCTGGCAAGCTTAGTGCACAGCATTGCCTGTGGGTGGGGGATGGTAAATTAGAGATGCTGGATGAAAGTGATTCCCAAAACATTTCTGCTTCTATGATACATGGTCAACTTTTGCTCCTGAAGCAATGTTAACACTCCTTGAATTTGTGCTTGAAGCTGTAGCTAAGCTAAAAAAATAGGTAAAGGAACAGAAATACTAACATTAGGAAACTTCTTTGTGATTTGGCTTGAGTAGCCTGCTGGGATGGCATCTTTTATGCATTTGCCTATTAACTGATGTAGCAGAGCCTCAGTCTTGATCTGTGAGCACAGCTATTATGCACACAGCAATTTGTGAACTACTCTTACAGTCCTCCTGTATGGAGCATTTCTGTTCTCCCTGTCCTGGGGAGCAGGTATAGATTCCTCCACAGTGAATTTGAGCGTCTTGATAGTAAGCTGGCGTCTGAATTATCTTTTGGCTGGATTTAAAAAGCCATGGCCCAGGACTAATTAGTCCACCAGCTGAAAATTATTCAAGGGTATCTGTTTTGGGAGGGACAGAGTGGGATTTCTTAAGAAATTGTACGGTTGCATCCAGGCAGCAGCAACTCAGCTAGCAACAAGACTCGGTCTGAATGTGCCGCCTTCTGCATCTCCGATTACCTGGGAGCTCTTGCCTCCTAACTAACCATGTCTGTCAGCCCTTGTATAACCAGCTCATAGCTGGATGTAGCAGTGACGCGGGTCATGGTTTTAAGTTGTAAACATAAAGTCAGGGTGCCCTGAGGTTCAGCGCTGTGAACAAAGCAGAGGCAGCGGCTCAGGCAAACCATTTTCTGCAGAAAGAGCAAGTAGATACTGAACAGTTCTCTCTTGTTCAGGAAAGCAGGAATAAGGCTGAAGGAAAAAGTCCTGGGAGTGAAATTACAGTCTGTGTGCTGGTCACGCCTTTGGCAAGCCTGGGAATATCCTAACTGCTGATCCTGTTTGGTGTGGGGGTCATTGAAAATGCGAGTAAGGCACTGCAGTCCTGTAGCTACATGTATCAGCAAACCTTGTTCCCTTCATGCCTGCCTATATCGCCCTGCACTTGCAGAAACAGTTCTGCCAGACAGTGCAGGGCAACCTTGTCTGGGAGTCACTGTTTCTGGGCTCTAGTGCCACTGCTGTCCTCCTACTCTGGAGAGCTGGGGATGAGGAGCCATGTTTCGCATGGGCAGAGTCTTTATGCCTGTGGGTACTTACCATTGCAGGGTAAGGCACAGACCTGTTCTGTAGTTAAGTTTAGTGGCTGAAACCTCTACTTTTCTCTGGTTGGCTTTGTTTACTCAGCAGAAGACCTTAAAACAGCTTTCCTGCTGCTGCAGGGATCTCCGAGAGTGGTGATGCCATGGGCAGTGTGCAAGCAGGGAACGCTGGGGCTCATGCACAAAGCTGTCTTGAGTAATCTTCTCTCTTGTCCAAAAGAGACAATGCTGTACTCCCTCTTCCTGCGTGCATGATGCGCCCTAATGGCAAGAGCTAGGCCACCCTTTCACATCTCTACCCTCCTACACAAGTGAGCAGCTCCCAGAATGGGTGCAGGGGGTTTGGAGAGGCTTCTGTGATTTTTATAAGAATGCTGTACATAGGCGGTGGCATTTTTCTTTTTTCTCTGTACTGGTGACATGTCATCTTTGCTTCAGTGGCTGATTTCTGGATACCATGCTTTAAAATAGAGATGTAGACAAATTGGCAAAAGGCCAGAGGAGAGCAGCACTAATTGTCAGAGCTTTAGAAAACATGACCTCTGAGGAAAAATTGAAGAAATCAGGTGCATTTAATCTAGCCAAGACAGTATTGGTGGGGGAGGGAGAGGGATGTAATGGTTTCTCAGTACATAAAAGCTGTTGTTAAGGAAGAATAATGGATTTATTCTTTCACTATCATTGAGGGGAAATGATGAGACAAAACTACATTTACACTGCAGTTTATTAGGGATATTTAGGAAAAGCTTTCAGTGCAGTGAAATGCAGGAAGAGATTGTCCAGGGGAGCTGTGGGATTTGTGACACTGGTGGTTTAAAGAAACTCTGGTCTACTTCCATGAAAGATATGGCCTGTGCAACTTCCCAAGTTGCCTGTTAGTGCCTTTGTTCCTGAAGTCTATGCTGAAGGGAAAGTTTGAGGCTGATGCCTGACCCTTACCAATCACAAGCCTTGGCTCTGCCAGCATTGCCAAGTTCACATGGTCAGAAATGCATGAACCAAACTCCTGAAAGCGTTGGCTGTAATTCTTAAAAATGGTGTGATTTCGGTGGATGATAACATAAAGTAAGCTCTGTTTATCTGCCCACTGGTTTTGTGTCTCTCTGGCAATGTCTGTATTGCAGTTGGAGATTTGATGGCAGAGAAATCCAAGCTTGCTCTAGTCTAACTTTCTTGGGTAGGAGTGAAGAGAGAGCAACTTGGACCTTAGTACAGGGAAGTTGTCCAAGCAAGTATCCACTTTCTGGAGACCTGTTACACTGAATTTTGTGGTCTTGTCTTCACATGTCTCTGCAGCTGAGGTACCAGGCTGAGATCTGGAAGAGATGTCCTGATCCAGGCTGCCATCACAGCAGCAGGTAGACACAGGCTTAGAAACACGACCCTTCCTTTGCAGTCATGCCACAGGAATTACTTCTGTAGCAACATGACTCTAGGTTCTGGAGCTTTTAAGCATTATAAAATAAAATGTGAAAGTAATAACTGATTGCTGGGAAAACATTGCGGATTAGCACAACTTGTTCTCTACCTTGACTGTTTTCATATTTGACAAGTATCACTTGCAAAAAAAGGGCAGGTTTTATTATAACTCTTTTGTCTGCTTCCCTTCCAACTTCCCGAGTGCATTTTTTCACAGGCACCAAACTACTTTCAAGAGAAAATGTTGGTGATTTCTCCAGTGGTGGTGAGAAACGGAGACGTACGAGGGTGCTGTTCACTGATGAAAGTGGCAGAATTTCTCACACTCCTTTACTCGTGATCTTGCCTACAAAACTTTTCTAGGCATAAGCTTTTCCTTTAAGGAGAGAAGGTCTAGTTTTTTGCACCCATTGGCAAGGTACAGATAAAAGCATGGACCTTTAATTCAGGTTTGCTTCACTTGCCTTGTCTCAGATCCACAAATACAGAGTTCTGCCTCCTTGGACAAATTTGCAGATGACGTTATCCTGTATTTTAAATACCCTACTTTTGTATCCCTCTTGCCTGAAGCTATTAACATTGGCAGAATTCATGTCCTTTGTTTATTTTGTGTACTACTTACAGCCAGAACGTTGGACACCAGCTGGTCTAGTTTTCTGTTGGGCTGCAGTAAGAGGTAGAACATGCTTTTCTTGTTGGCTGTGTACATGCTGAGAGCCAGTCTTCAAAAGAGGCATGGAGAGGGCGAAATGGCTCCCCTGTGGTCAAGCTATAAGAGCAGGTCCAGCAAAGGCAGGACTTTGCATACCTTCATCTTTGGAGTGTTTGTATGACAATCACATGCTTCTCCCTGTGGGTTGATGGGTACACACCACAGGGGTTACAACTGGGCAGTGGGGCCTCCCACTTGCCATGATAGGTGGGGTGTAGAGGTCTTGGCAGTGCACAGAGTGGCCAAGAGGAACGTTGCTGACTGTGCACAGGAGCTGGGTGCAGCTGAGCCTAGGCTGGCAGGGAGCAGCGTGGCTGATCTCCGCTCTGGCATTCGTCTTGGAGCTGGGAGTCAGGAGGTCTGGATCTTATCCATGGCTCTGACACTGAGTCACTGCATGACCTCAGGCGCTCAGATACCATGGTGATGAACACAGCACAAATGTCTAGACAGATAGATTAGATTGGATAGACTCTGTATTTGACAAATATTTGTATATCACCACTGTCAGTGCTCCCCTGCTATAACCACCCAGCCTGGAGGTTTCAGTGGGTCTCCTACACAGCAGGGGTGGGGAAGAACCACTTTTGGCACTGAGGAAGGAGGGGGCATACAACCACAGTGACACAAGTATCAGCAATAACAGACTGGAAGCAAAGCAGGCAATAGGACAACTCTTGGAGGAAATAACACTGCATGACAGAAAGGCTCAGGAGTCAGGAGCCAGCTCCTCCCCAGCTCTGCCACAGCCCTGCTCATGGCCTCCTCTTCCCTCCTGTAACAAATCAATCTGTAAGATCTTCAGGGCAGTGGTGATTTCCTCCTCCTTCTATGGCTTCTATCGAAAGGCCTTGATTTCAAAAAAAAAATAGACAAACTACCAAAGTGAGACTTCCTTAAAAGCTTTCCTGTGCCACTGTCAACCTCTGGCACAAGGGAGGATGCAGGAGAATTGGCTCTCCCCAGAGTGGCTCTTGGTTATTTTCCCACCTGGTTGTAGCAGTACAGCAAAGATGTGGCTAGGAGTGTGCCCGTGTAGGTATTTTCAGAGGTTCTGCAAGGTCTCCTGAGCACTCTGCCTCTGGCACCCCTGACAGTGAGCCAGGAATGCTGCAGAAGAGCACTGCCTCTTTAAGGAGATTTGCATAGCAGGGCCTAATTACAGTTGTTGATTCTGATGTTTCCAGTGTCGTTCATATTCCATTAAAGGATAATGCAGCTTAATTTGCAGCAGAGGGTCTTGGTTAACAGTACACCCAATCACAAGGCAGCCCTAATGACACTACTTCCCTACTTCTGGTAACACATAATTAAAAAATCACTTCATTTCCAGTTGTGTGGTTCTCCCCTCTCCCCCAATCTTCTAATTACTTTCTAAGCCATTTCATGGTTATCTGTAAATATTTCAGTGCTTAGATCTACTAATGAGTCCATGCAAGAGTTAATACCTTGAGTGGCGTAACTGCTTGCCGTTCCCTTTCCAGTACCGCGTTGCAAGGAATCATCTTCCACCTTGCACGTGCAAGAAGAGGAACTTTGCTTGTGGTGGGATTGGGTTTGTGCTCTGGCTTTGAGGCTGTGGGGATGACAGGAGAGGGGTAGCACTCAGAAAATCTCAAACTACAAAAGTTTTTTTTTACTGGGTTTGGTAGTGGTTGTGTATCTCTCTGCAAATTGTTTTATGTGGCTTAAACCCCACTGAAAGGACTGTCCTGTTGCGTGGCTGTGGGAACTGCTACTCAGAGGGGCTTAGGTAGAACTGGGTATGAGCCTGGCTTTAGCTGGAATGCCCACACATCTGGAAGAATTAGCTGAAATGGCTGGTTTCTGCCCTGACTCTACAGGTCTGTGGGAAGCAGTAATACAGCTCTTGCTCACTTGGGCAAGGGAGGGCAATAGGTCTGGCTGTGACTGTCCTTGTGTGGTGTTCCTTCACAAGCTCATCTTGCATGCTGCAGCCAGTGGCACTCACTGTGACTTGAGTGTAGTGTGGTCACTGAGTAAGGGAATATCTGAATTTTCCAGCAAACCTGTGCACAGATGTCTACCATGGCTCTGTGGCTGCGGGCAAGAGGATGTGGGGTGACATGTGCCCTGATGCCCATGGTAAATGGGGAATCTGTTCTCTAATCCAAGCACTGCTCTGTTCTGAAAAGCCGCTGTACAAATGTTATTTTCTCGCTTGATAGATCTTGTCTCTGTGCTTGTCTGGTATCTTGAGTATTAAAATTCACTTGAGGTTTTCAGACTGAGCTGATAGAGTGATGGAGGAATGAGCTGGAGTATCTTTCCTGCCTATGTGTTGTACGGGCTTGATTGCTATGTTCTTCGTATGGTCAATCAGTAACACCTTATGCGAGCCCACTGGGAGCCTACCGATGGTCTCTGAAGGCATTATTTGGAATAACCAGAGATAATTGTATAACTAGGGGGTAATTAACTTCCAGGAATTAAAGAATCAAGCTTATGCTGCGCTACTCCTAGGGGTGAGTCTCTAAGGCTAGGAGTTAGAGAAATCTACTCTTCTCTAATAATTTGAGCACATGTGACTTGGAAATCCTTGATACTTGGCAAATGTGAGGCTGCTTCAAACCATATCCATGAATTTCTAGGCAATTCTTTAATAGCAGATAAGGGATGAAGGCTTGAGTATGATCCTAACCCAGTCCATTTGTATTTCAGGTAACCCTGTCACAGTGGGAATGAGCATCCATATCTCCAGCATTGACCAGATCTCTGAAGTCAATATGGTAAGTTGGGAGGAAAAAAAAAAAAGCCTAATAAACTGTTCTTGCATTTTCTGGTTGAGATGTGCTTCCAAGACAATGAATCCTTGGAGCCACTCTGCTGGGTGGTACTGGTGATGTGGTTGGACATGCTGAAAGACTGTAGCTCACTTCCTAATGTGGGGTAAATTCTAGTAGGGTTAGTAAATGTCTATACTGACACACTGAAGTATCCCTGGTGTTATCTGTGAACATGCGGACAGAGGATCTCTGCTAACATTTCTGGAGCTAGTGACATCTTATCCAGAGTAGATTCTCATCTCTTATCCTTCTGTGCTGGTTGCACAGCCACCTCTCCAAGCCATTAATGATTATGCCTTAAAAGAGTAAATGTGAGTTGTATTTTTCAGTTGACACAAAGGCAGTGGTGGCTTTGCACTCAGCCTGTGCTTGCCAGGTTGAAAAACAGTCAGTGGCTTTTAATGTTTTCTGGTGGTAATTTGACATTTCTTCAGAGATCTGTACTAGAAAAGGAGGCATCTAATGCAGTTCTGGTTTTGGGTGGCATTGACAGACTGGAGTTTTTCATACCACTGAGAAGAAAATATTTATCTGCTCAGATAGGAATGGTTTGAGGTGATACACATCCAGGCCTGTGCTATCTCTCTCAGAAGCTCTTAGCACCCAGCAGAGGACAACTGCGCTGACCTTGCCTAACCTTGCCTTCCTTCCTCCTACCCAGAGGCTCTTTCTCCAAACTTGTCTCCTTTTCCAGAGGCTGAGTGGAGTGGAAGGCTGGTGGGGACCTCCTGACAGGAACTGTCATGTTTCTTGGTTCCTGACCTGTGCCGGAAAATCCTAGGCCAAATTAGAGCTCTTGCTATTCGAGCCAATTAAAACCTTGGTCTCCCAATGCTCCTGTCCTATTTATCTGTTTCTGGACTCTCCTGCCCTGTTTCTCTGGTCCACCAGCTCTTTTGCTGTTGCATGGAGGGGAGGAGGAGAAGCAAAACAATCTGACTAGTCATTTTGTTTTCCAAACTGCTTGAAAAACCTGTATGCGCATGTCAATACAACCCAGGGTGAAGAGCCAACCATGAAGCTTCAGGTTCTCATATGGAACACTTTCTCTTGCAGACTCTCTGCTATCATCCCACCATTACTGTAATTATCTGCATGGCATGTTACACCTCAGTCCAGTAACAGTGACACTGGACAGTGCGTAAAAGCAGAAATTCAGGTACACACCTATGTCTTCATTGCACTGGGTAGCTGCGCTTGAGGTTAGGCTCCATTGAGAAGATCCAGATGGCTTAACCTAGCTCTGTCTGTCTTGCCTGAGCTCAACTTTGAGTCATCTCCTCCCTGGTCTCAATTTGGACCTGAATTTTCATATGTGGTGAACGAGCTGCCACCTTCCTTGCTAGATCCAGCATGAATAATTTGGGCTCTGGGCCTGAAGCTTAAGACCTCAACTTGCACAAATGTAACTGGGAGGGAGTGAGGGATTTGGTTCTCAGCTTACCAGTAACAACTTCCCTCATCTTCCTCTGTAGACCTGAGAAGATAGCTGACACTGCAGAGGCCGGTTCAGGATGAACCTCCTGCTGGAGATGTGCCTATAGTCTATAATGGCTGATCAAGTGCTTTGTCATACACCTGTCATGAGCAGCTGTGGGTAGGCATACTGTGTCTTGGGCTAGTAGCCATTCTCTTATGTGATGCTCTCCCCTCTTCAGTGAACATCTGCTTCTCTCTCCTGCAGGATGACTGGGACAAATGTATGTGCTCGGGGCTGGGGAGAAACAGCAACAATGGTATCTCTGTGGGGTTTTGGGAGAGCAGGTTTCATGACATGGACCTTCATTCAGGTGCTGCTCTGGATCTTGCAGAATTTGGGCAGCACAATTGATGGACATTGAGTGTTTTGATGGTTGTGATGTGGCTGTAATCAGGCTGGCCACTCAGTGCTGCCCATGCCATGCTCCTGTTGATATTGTGAAAGCATGTCCCTTTCGGTCTTTGGATTAGACCTCCTGGGTCTCTGTTTGCCTTGACAAGCACAATTTCCTGCCCATCCTTCCTATATATGTTGGGACTGGGGTGAGGGAAAAAGTGGCTATGTGTGTGAACCTGCTCAAGATCAAGATCTACAAGCACCATGGCGAAACGGCTTCAAAAAAGGATTAAAAAAATCAGAATCATCTTAAAGAACAAACATTTAGGGAGCAGAAGAGTTCTCATGTGATGTAAGTTTTCAGGCTGAAGGGTTTTTATGTGCATCATTCTTCTGTGTGACAGATGCCTTAGGGAAAGGGCTGTGTCTTGCCCCTGCTCTGGACATGGATACTGGCAAGAAAAACAAGGCATTTTTTGGCATCATGTGTGATTGGGAAAGGGACTGTGCAATGAATAAATTAAAGGCACACAAGTGAAGCTGGGTTGTCATGGCAACCAAATAGCTTCTATTGTTCCACAAGGAGTGTTATTACTTACTGCCCCGTGTAGGATAATTAATTAATCCTCAGGCATCCTTTCCGGAACAATGGCCCTGGTACTGGGGCTGGCCAGGCTGAGGAGAGCCCCCAGCTCTCCCATGCCTTTCCCTGAGACTCTTGGTATCTTTTGTCTGTGTGAAGTGCTGTCAGTGACTAGCCATTGCACAATTCAAAAAGTTGTTTTCCAAAGGAGTCCAGCTGGATGCGGTGCTGTGGAGGAATACAGCTCCTCTCATGATCTAAGGGGTACTCCTTGCTTTCACTCCTATGGGAACCGTATTACCAAAATGATGATGTGGTGACATTTCAGTCCTGAAGGATACAAAGCTCTCTGCAAAGGCAACACAGTTATGTCTCTATGCTGGAAGTTCCCAGACACTCTGATATACAGAATGCTTTGCAGCTGCATGTACATGCTCTGTGTTTCCAGGTGCCTTGCTATACCAAGGCAATGCATCTCTACCTCTTTGGGGGTCATGCCCAGATACTGTGCCATGGTACAGCTCGGAAGATGGAGTCTTGCTAGGGTGCAGGACATTCATAGATACAGTGCCAGCTTTGTAATGATCTCTCAATGAGGAGAGACCAAAACTACAGTCCTTATTTTTTAAAAAAAGGCACCTTCTTGTTAATTGCAGCTGCTGCCTGCTTGTGGTCAGCTGTATTTTCAAGCTCACTTGCTAGAGTAATGCTTCATTACTGTGTACTCCTCTTACCCCTGCTAAGCAACGCTGCACTGCAGCCTCTGTTCTTGTCAGTGATTAGAAGGATTATTTGCTGATCCGAGATCAGTGATATCAATTGAAATGCCGGGGAAAGGATGCCAGGGACCAGGCCAAACAGGTATTGGGGAGGGCACATTTGACTGGCAGAGCCTTTGGGAAGTGCTGATCCATGAAGATGAAAGGCCTAGCTGGAGTCTTTTCATATCCTGTATGAATTTGCAAGTTGGGGTTTTAAAGGCAGGCTGAAAGGAGAAACATCTTCATAATGATGTTCGGTGGCTCAGATGACCTGTGAAGAATGGAAGGATGGTATCTCTTATTTCTTCTTAAAGGAAATGGACTGGATAACTAATCCAGTAAATGCCATTTTGCTACAGGTGATTGAATTGCAGTAAGCATGGAAAAACATGCAGCTATTCATAGATGCTTGTTGGCGTACAGTGGTATTTGCAGTGCTATGTTCAGACCTCTTAGTATGGTACCCAAGTTATTGAGGAGTCTAGCAGTACTTCTGACCCAGGAAAATGAAGAGCACTGGCAGCATGGAGCTCAAGTCACTCTGCAGCTGAAGCAGCATGCAGGTTTCTGTCCTTGTTAGTACGTGGCCTGAATGCTGCCCAAAGTCACTGTCAGCTTGATGGTCTGGTCCAGCCAACCTACTTTGGTGGATCTAATTTTGATGGTATCCAGTACCAAAGGCTTCAGAAGGAGCTGGAAGTCTTCCCCCATTCCTGCATGTCCTTTGAACAGATAACTGAGGACTGGCCAGTTCAGAGTATATTGTACTTACTGCATGGTGGGACTAGAAGCTAATGCTTCCAACTGTAGCCTTCTCTCTCCCTAAGTAATCCTTAGGGACATATTTTTCTAGTACCAGTGAGTTCAGACTCCCTTCAAGCATTAATGAACTATTTCAATACAGAAAACATCCAGAAGTTTTGTATGCGTTTGAAATAGGAGATGGTTACCCTTCATAACGCTTCAATTTTCCTGCCCTGTGATCTGTGCAGTCCTAAACCTGCTTCCTTCTGTGTATCTGCACACCGTAGACAGCTCGAAGCATCCAGCCGTTATAGCTGTGATTTCTTTGTGGCTCCTATAATTTATTCATCCCGAGATGCTCTCCTACATCTGCAATAACATTGTTTCAGTTTGTTATAGCACTAGCTTTAAAGTTTTATAAACCTGATGACAAGTTGAAAAGTTACAAGAGGATTGCTGCAGAGGGCTAGTGTAAGAAACAAGGCTTCCAAACAGAACTGTTTGCAGGAATATATGTGTTAAAGGAACTATACCTGTAGGATTGACAATACTTTTTGCTGGGGCACAGTCTGCAGTGCAGATAGGTTAGAGGTTGGTGCAGGACGCTTAGCAAAGCTGATCTTAATGCTTCACTTCATTGTCTCCTCCTCCCTACTCCTGTATCACCTGTAGCCACACTGCTGCCTTGTTGGAGTGACTGCACTCACACTGTCGTACTGCATTGGATCTCTTCAGGCTTATGGAAGGAAGCATCACGTCTGCTACTTCCCAACTTCCTGAAGCTTGCTTGAAAAACAAGCTGTCTGGTTTGGCAAGGAAGTTTTCTCTGTTCATGAGAGATGTAAAGCATGTCCCAAGACAACAATGAGCTGCAAGGGTTTTAAGTTGACTTTAACCCAAACGAAAATGAATCAGGTTGTGTTTAAGAGTGTTCTTGACCAGGACAGTTCATCCTACAACCTGTTATGCCATCAGCAGTGGAGTATCACTTTTCTCACTATGTCAGATTTTCCATCTATTAGGCATATTTGAAATAGCCTTTTTAGTGGAATCTGTCCTGATACGGCTTTGCAGTACTGTTTTCACTGGAATATGAATATGCACCAGATAGTTGAATCTCAATTTCAGTGTAACCCATGCACAGCAATATACGTGCTTGACACTGGTGTGTGCTGGATGTAGTTGGTGAAAGAAGGCAGTGTGGTTGGCTAGGCTCCATACAAGAGGCTTTCTTTGGTGCACAACACAGCAGTCTCTTAGGTTGTATGTTCTCTTGGTCACAGCTCTTGACCTTTGTGCCCTTTCAGGAAAGGGGAAGGGAAAGGCAGGAAAACATATATCCCTGTGGGATTGCTGATCTGGATGCATGATGTCCAGTCCATTCTTGAACTGTTCTGACAGCCAAATTGTGTATGCAAAACTCTAGTTTCCTTGAAGCTGATGCAGCTTCGGCCGTAGCCTTCGGGGACCCTCAGCAGAACTTCTGTATGCCTGCAATAATGGACAGAAACAACTCCACTGCAATATACCCTGAAAAGAATTTTCCATTGGTATAGAAATCTTGAGCTTTAAAACCCAAGATATTTAAGATGAAGTTTCTACTATTATGCTGCACTTTATATTACAATGTATTCTCTTCAAATATATCAGCATTTTTCATATTCTTAACTGAAAGTGTTCTGTTTTGTTGCCATCTCTTTTTCAACGGAGAAATGGCATACAGACATTTCCCAGTCAGTCTATTCTATGTCATTGGATATCCAAAGGTTTTTAAAAAGCAAAGGTTAAAGCATTTAAATTCTGTAGTCAGAGGTTTCCGAAGTTATACGCTATGAGACACAAGTATGACATGACACTCCAGTGCTGTAAATGTTTCCCTGTAGCCTAGGGTATCTCCAGCCCAGTGACACTGGTATCTAAACTGAGAGTGTGTGTGTACATTACATCTTGATATTTAAGGCTGCTGTATGTTGAAGACTGCCAAAATACGTTAAAACTTAAGAGACAGCTTTGGTGCTGAGCTAATGATGTTATGCTGTAATGGTCCTGTGGGGGCTGTAGTCTCCTGAGATTGCTGTAGACCCCTGGGATAATAGTGCTGCAGGTAGCAAAGGATGCTGTGGGGCCTTGCTGCTGGAGAAGGACCAGATCCTACCACTGTAGCATAGTAAGAATGGGGTAACTTTGATTTAGGTTGAGATATCCCCAGGCTCTGTGCTGGCATGCACAGGTAGGGGTTATGTGCTTTTTACACATGCTGGGGGCTTCTGTGTGCTGTGATTTAAAGTAAGGTATTGCAAACATGCTGCTGAGATGGAACGTGTTGTGCTTTACTCCAGATGGCAGCTAAGGTATCACACAGTCGCTCACTCATTCCTTCCCGTTCGGTGGGGTGCAGAGGGGAAAAAGGTTACAAAAGGCCTGAGGGTTGAGATAAAAACAGGAAGGGATCACCCATCAACCATGGCCCCTGGCAAAACAGACTGGCTTGGGGATAAATCAATTTACTTTGTTATCAGTCACTTCAGAGAGCATAACAAGAAACAAAGCCAGATCTTAAAAATACCTTTCCCCCACCCCTCCCTTCTTCCCAGCTCTACCTCCTCCCCTGCAGCCGTGCAGGGGGTTGGGGCATGTGGCTTGTGATCAGTTCAGCACACGTTGTTTTTGTCAGTCTTTCCTCTTTAGGGGGAAGACTCCTCACTCTCTTCCCCTGCTCCAACATGGGATCCCTACCCACGGGAGACAGTCCTCCACAAACTTCTCCAATGTGAGTGCTTCCCGCAGGATGCAATCCCTACCCATCAGATTGCTCCAGTGTGGGCTTTTCCCACAAAGTCACAGCTTCTTAAGGAGCTGCCACCCGCTCCAGCGTGGAGTCCCTTCTCACAGACTGCAAACGCATGTTTGCTTCACTGTCAGTCTCCAGCAGTGTGGAGGGTCCTTCCCATGGAGACAGTTCTCTACAAACAACTTTGGGCATAGGCATGTCTGCTCCGACATGGGATCCTCCATGGGCTGCAGGTGGATCTTTGCTCCACCATTAATCTCCATGGGCGGCAGAGGGGCCGCTGCCATCTCACCATGGGCTGAGGGCAATCCCAGCTCCGGCACCTCCTCCTGCTCCATCTTCACTGACCTTGGTGTCTGCGAAGTTGCTTCTTTCAGATCTCAGTCCTCTCTCCTCTGCAGCCACACAGGGCCTGACTGGCCCGAAAACCCTCTGCAGTCCCAGCAGGATGAGCTCTGCCCAGCGGGTGTCCCGGGAGCAGGGCACTTCCGAGCTCTCCCAGCCGCACCACTGCAGCCATCGGCGGTGGCCCAGTGTGGGCAGCTGCCTGCCCAGGGGGCAGGGAGGGGCAGCCCCCTGCCTCTTCCCTCTCTTCACTGCAGGTCCCACCTCACTTGAGTTCCTTCATTCTCTTCTTAAACATGTCATTCACAGAGGCACTGACTGACTTGGCTCTGGCCAGAGGGGAGGGGAGTCGGACCAGGACAGAGTGGTCCAACAGGTTTTGGAGCCCGGGAAGCTTCTCGCCGCTCCTTACAGGGGCTGTCTTGCAGCCTGTCCCCTGCCAACAAAATCCCACCACATAAACCCAGCACAGAAGGTTTCTTCAGAGCTGACAAATGTCTGCACCTTCCTCTGCCAATGATTGCTTCGCTACAACTTGGGTCATGCAGCTCTTGTCACTCCAAGCCCTGGTGTGCAGGGTCACGATGCATCAGATGGCTGTTTGCTGGGGAAAACAAAGAGTGGCAGCTCTCTACGTGTGAAACGCCATTTTCCTGAAGGGGAGAGTTACCAGGGAACACACAGGGCAGTCCTGCACAACGGTTGTGTGCGGCGTCCTCTGCATGCTGCCATCAGTTACATGCAGTCACTTTGGGGGTCTCTCACATCTCTGCTTTTCCAGCATTAGGAAGTAGCTTACGCATGAACATACAACCACTTGCCTAGCTGAAGGTAAGCAACAGCATCTTGATGCTTTTTCTTTCTGCTAGAGAGATGCTTGGAGAAACAAAAGATGGTTGTAGTGGGGTGGAGAGTAACCTCCAAATCACTCTAGACACAGCAGCTTTGAGCTGGTCTCTTTTGCAGTCAGGAGGTACAACTGCCTGCTCTGTGGCTCATCTAGATAGATGGTAAGAGTAGAAATCTTCTGAACTCCTAGAAACATCTTTGCAATGAAGCAGATGTCAGGGACTCATCTGCCATTGCTAGATTTGAGGCCACTATCTCTATCCTTGCAGTGATGACATCCCGTGACTGCTGAGGCTCAGGGTGACTTTCAACAGCACTGATACAGTCTAAAAAGTCAAGAATCAGATGTGGATATCTGCTCACACCACATTATGCATTTCTTTAACAGAATTGCCACTGATGGTGCTGAAAAATCTCTTGGACTAAGGTAGTGCATGAGGACAAGTAAAACACCTGGCCTCAGGGACACTCTGCAGTGTGATGGTATGGGGTGGTAGATGCTCAAGTTTAGACACAGTGGTCCCATTTCTACCTGAAAGATAAAGATGTACTTCCACAAGACAGTACGATTCTTGCACAAAATAGTTAAGAATAAAGCAAAGTTGTGAAGGGGCCTGAAGTATTCCTTATTCATTGGTTCAGAAATTGGTTGCAAAGAGATTGTCCTGGCTTAAAAGCTAGAAAATAAGTCAATGTGACTCACATGTCAATATTTACTGCATTTATGGCAACCTGTAGAAGGGAAAATCTTATCTGTCTTCCATAATATTTCACAGATTATCCTATTCCCACAATAAAATTCTTCCTATGCCCTTGGTCCTGGTGTTGCTTGACTGCAGAGACAGCCCAGTAAATTCACTACATCTTAGAGTAAGTTGCTAAGTAACAACCCGAAGATCACCATACAGTCTCTTCATATGCTGTGGCCAGCTGAAAGCTGGGATCTGCACAAAGCACCAGCAATTCCTTCTGAGACAGAGGTTTCAAGGACTCAATGCATGTGTAGCAGAGAGCAGCCTGGTAAAGCAGCAGTCCTGCCAGGTCCCTGCCGCCATACTGCCTGGAGCTGTCCTCATGGGAGAGGGGACAGCTTTGTTGCTTCACCTGTAAAGGGGTCTCCCATGCTTGTGCTGAAGGGCTCTGATATTTGGAACATTAATGATGGCCTTGAATTAAATATTTTTGTTGGCTGAATTGCATGATTTTGCCATGTATGTAGGCCCGTAAACGGTGAACTGTCAACTGTGGAAATCTTGCTGTAACAAGCTCTCAGTGGAAGAAAGACTGTAAATTGTTGGACTACAGAATGACACTCTGCCTCTGAGGCTTTCTATTCTACCGTGCTGGTTTCTTCCTAGGGATCTTATAGCATTCACATGATATCTTAATGGGAGAGTTTGTAGAAAGCTCTGTGTCTGGCTAACTGTAACTTCTTGGTTATGGGAAAGCTTTTGGGTAGACTGGCTGATTCCTAGCCTGGACCTAGGGTTTTGCAGCACAAACAAAATGTGGTGGCATGCTTGTTGCAAACGTTTCCTTCCTATGCATCTTTCCATGTTGCTGTTATCCCTCAGGAGCAGCTCTGCAAGTCTTCCAGTGTCACAAGCTCAAGCCTCAGGAGGACTGAGTCAACCCTGCTCCAGTACTGAAAAACAGAGTTCACATGTTCTGCTCACTAGACGATTTCCCAAAAGAGAACATTTCTGTGCTCTCCCTCAAGAGGCTGGGTTCACTCTGCATTTCATAGGCGACACCACCCCACCAGCAGGAGAGAAGTCATGTTGGACAGAATGAGAGTCCATGGCTATAGAGTTTGCAGCATGCTTTCAGCTGAAAAGTGCTATGTATTGCAGTGTTCCATCTGTTCCTGTATCAGCCAAGTTATCTTTAGATCTGAACATGTCACTGTTGTGTGGTGGTGGTATGAACCACTTCAGCTTGCACCCCAGCATTCTTGTAGTAGTTAAAATTGCTACTGCAGAACACTTTGCCCAGGATAAAGATGTCTTTTTTTTTTTTTTCCCCCTGCTTAAATTTTATTCAGGTTTTTACACAGGCAGGACTCCCACAGCCTTTATATATATTTTTATATACATATATATATATATATATAAAAGCTGTCTGTATTTGAGATCAATGTTCCAAACTGCCACCTGTTTCAATAGCAATGCTGCAGCATTGGAAAGGATTACTGCAGAATGTTAAAGTATCTTCCCACAAGTGAACGCTTCGTCTGGTTTGATTGAAAACCAAATTAGATCTTGAGAACCTGACCTTCTGACATCCTGTCATATATATGTTTAAAGCATCTAGCAATAGAGAGTGAATGTGCACAAGAGTGTTAGCACCTCAATATAGAACCTAGATCCGAATACAAGTATGTGCGTGTCGTGTTGCTATTTGAATATGTAAATAAACTGAGCTATATATAGCTCTATATGTTATGTACATGTTAAGTGAAGGTAGCAGATACGACAGCTGAATAGATTTGCTGTTTCTGAATGCTGCTAGAGACTCCCTGCATGCTCCCCACATTTCTTGTGCTTGATCCTACCCCTCTCAGCCTTTCTACTATCACATTTTTCAGACCTCTGGAGAAGACTGTGTGTGGGGACAGGGGTTGTTAATATTCTGAGTCTGTGCTGAGTTGCTAGGCTACAGAGAAAAATGAACATTCAAGGAAAAGGGATGGTGAAAGGAAGAGGATTTACTGAGCTGTTGGAGATGCAGAAAGGTCCTCCAGTCAGACAAAAGGGATCGTTTTGGTGCGTGTGCATGTGGGATGAAATGTGGGCGGTCCCTGCTGCCCTTACACAAGCCGAGTCTCAGGCTAGCTCCTGCCAGAGAAACGACAGAGCAGGGAGTAAAAGGCAAGATGCACTGGTCCCTTCCACGTCACTGCTTGCAAGGTGTGCGCAGCTGGTCTCCTACTATCTGTGTCGGGGTGCAGCGAGTCACCAGGTTGGAGCATGCCCTTTTATACATCCTTTGTCTGCTCTTTGCAGGGTGCACTGAGCTCCCATTTGAGGCTCCAGTGAAGAAGGAAGCAAACTCAAAACATACTCACTGCTTACAGGTTGGACCTCATCTCCCTTTTCCACTGCACTAACCTACTACCACAGTATCTCCTCTAACTTCAGGGTGACTGCAGGGGAAGCCTGTGGCTTCCATCTCCTTGTCCATCCCCTTTGACGCATTCCTAGGTCATGGATACAGAAAGTATTGACCCTTTTATGCAGTAAGAGTTTGCAGCTAAGGTTCAAGAGGACTTGACGTTTTACAATACACAAGTTCTTGTCTAAGCCTAGTTTTCCTGAGTCCCAGTCTAGTTCCTGAACACAAACCTTCTTCTTTTTCAGCTGTTCCCCCCATAAGTGAGTGCCAGGTATTTAGCTGTACAGACTGTGAGCCATCAGACCTACCAGATGCTGTGTGTTCCACTATTCTAGAAGGATGGCTTTGCCTGTGCTCCTGTTCCTGTCTTCAAGATTTCTGTTCCCTCTCAATATTACTGCCTGTATCAGAACCCTCAGAAAAATTAAACAGTGCCTTTGGGTATTTTTATTATCTGGATACTTTATTTACCGAGCTTACATGGGCTCCCTGCCAACAACTTTCAGCCAACTCTGCAAATAGAGCTCCTTGGCTCCAGGACTGTTGGTCCTGGTACTGCAGAGAGCAGTCACTCAGCATGGACAGAGACTGCAGCTTGTTGTCTGCCATCCAGTTGGCCATGAAGTCAAAGTCTGCTTGCTTGTGGACCTACACAGCCTGCTGAAATCTCCTTTTTCTTCATGCATCCTGTAATAAGCTTGACTTGTTCAGCAGAACCAGGAGTGTTTCATACAGCTGCATTTTGAACCCTATTGTCAGTTAATTACACTGCACCCGTTCATCAGGTTTATGGTCCCGCAGCCAAGACTTGGATTGCTAAAGTGGAAGAACAATAGCATGGGCCTTATTGTGTGCACTGCTGTGCTGTCAGCCTGGCATGTTTACCCTGGCATGACCAAGGGCTGACTAACCCATGGATGGAGGCAGAGGTAAACTAAATCCATGATGATACACTCTCTGCTCAGTGCCCTTAACCGTAGAAATTGTTTCCTAGAACAGATGATACTCCTGTACTTTTTGATTGTCCCAGCACAACTATACAGTGCTCTATTCACATCACCCTTGAGACAGTTGATTGCTAGCCGTTTTCTCTATTAATAACTCAGTCTTACTAAGTTTGTCAACTTAGGGGCCACAGATATGGCTATGCAGAATATTCATATGTAGAAGCAGTCACCCCAGACACAGAACTGGGTCTTGGTGTGCAGGAGTCTTAGGGTTTTCAAGTGCAATATTTTGCATCCAGTTTGCTTGGACTTGTTGAAAAGTAGACCTTGTTTTTCAAACCCCAAACCATCCTCTACCCTTAGGACACCACCCTTGACCGAGCTGGACCCTGTTGCCAGAAACAAGTTCTGCGCTCCTGCATTTCACTATCTTATCTGCTTACTCCCAGTTGTTCTTTCTACATGATCAACCTTTGCTTTCTACAGGAGATAAACCCCATTCTAACCTTTTACTCAAGCCAATCTGTGCCAGCCTAGTTGAGGCAATTGTTCCACTCAGGACATGTTAATCATCTTACATCATTTAAAGGATTTGTTTGCCTTTGGCTACCTCCTGGGAAATGACATCTTTGTGGCAGCTTTTGGAATCTATCAAGCCTTCCTTCTGTAAGTCAGAACAGTGTCTTTAAAGTACTATGTGCCTTGATATTGTTGCAGAAAGCCTTGTAGTTTCAGTGCTCAGAGCTGTATATACAGCATTTTATTCTATTTTTTATTTTATTCTGCCATGTAAAGTAGTAACGTTGCTTCATTCATAACATGATTCCCTACCTATATGGCCCCAAACTGCATTGATGGTCTTGACTGCCACAAGCTCTATTTAATTTTTCCCCCGCTAGGGAGAAAAAGTAACTTCTTAGCACTTGCCCAGAGATATGGGGATCCCAAGCTGCAGCATGGAGGCAAGTTAGCATCAGTGTCTTATTTTTACAGGTAAGAGAAAATGAGGCATAGGTGAAAGTCCCCAAAGTCTCCTACAGAATTAGCATTGGGTGAGCTGAAATTGACACCCAGATGTGATTTCTATAGTACCCAATTCCAATGGGCTACTAAGCCCCTTAATGGCTTTAATTCCACATGCCTCCAGCACTTTTTCACTGTGATCTCTACCAGTCGGTGTCTATGCAGAGGGCTGCAGAACCTCTCCTGCATGGAGCAGAGTCTGACTGGATTGGTGTCCAGTAAAACTCTTGGCAAAGTGAAGGGAATGTTTCATTTAAATATAAAAATGGTACAGAAAAGTGAAAAGTTCTAGGAATGTTTTGGAGAAATCACATTTTTCCGTTACCAGGTTGCTCCTGCTAGAATGCCTATTGAGTTTTAACCACTTGAAGTGAGCATCTCTCAGCAACCAAGAGGTTAGAAAGTCACTACAAAGTGAAAATTCTCTGAGGATACACGCAGAGGCTGTGAAGCCCCTTTGAAAAGGTCTGGTCTTTCAGCATTGCCTTTCCCTTGGCATAATCCAGTTTTCTTCTCCTATCCTTCCGAGGGCTTTAGAAACTGATATCTTCACTAGTCACTGTTCAAATGTCTCACTCAAACTTAATTTACTCTAATAGGCTAGTTGTTGCGTGTTTAATTAAATACAAAGTGGTTATTAAAAACGTTTTTGAGCTTTAATGGCTGTATATTAGATATGCCCATATGTGTATGTGAGAGGCCACTGATAACATACGCTGTAAGGCAGTACGGGTAGTGCCAGGAAAGTAGAAAAAGATGTGTTGGGAGAAGCTAGGTGGGAGAGGCAAGGAGAAGAGCTGGGATGCAAGTACCAGCACTGTCCCATGCCTTGTAGGTGTGCAGCTGTGTAGCATACTAGGTTAGTGCAGGCAAACAGTGAAAGGTAGAATTGGCCTTTCTGAAAGCACCATGTTCTCCTGTCGTGGGTCACCAGAAGACTATAGTAGCATAATCTGTTTTAAATTACCAAGTACTTCAAACCATAAAGATTGCTGTAATATAAGCACGCGCTTGAACTCCCTTTCCCAGCTCCGCAATGCATGATCAGAACACTTCTCTGAGACTCCACAGAGATAGTGCATTAATGCTTGTGTGTTTCACTGTGGTAACAGGTGACCTTGTGCATACCTAAGAGAACCAACAGAAGGCGCTAAGTTAAGATTTTGCCTTAAGTAAGTATGGTAAGAGAGAAGGGATTTGGGAAGACTTGATGAAGCCATCTGGAGACATCTGATGTGCTAGCAGAACACAGATGTAAGCAATAAGCCTTAAAGGATCTCCAGGAGAGGGAAGAACCCATGTTACCTGTACTGTCTGGGACCCATGTCGTCCCTGGGACAGACTTCACTTGGGAAAACTCACATCTTGCTTCTTAAGGAGAGAAGGGTCAGCTTGCTGCCCTCCCTGTACTATCTCAAGTCAGTCACCCCTCTAACTTGCCATTTTCCTGGAAGAAATTACTCAGTTGGCGACTTGCTGCCTGAGCTCCCTCCTTGTTTAAATAGGCGTTTTCTGGTACTACAGTGAGTCCTTACTGGTTCCCAGCCCATTTATCAGTGAGAAGATAGTGTAAGAATCATCCCTTTGACTTTCTGCCTGAAAACTGGTCAAATTCATGTATCATCTCTTTCTGAACTTAATGTATGGCCTTGCTTCTCTGGCCTTCGTTGGCTGTTTGGACAAAGCATGCCCTTTTGTGCTGGTTTGGCATGGGAAAGTATAGGAACCACAAATGAGTTTGAACATTTCTCCTTAAGTGGTTCCTCTCTGGGAAAGACAATTTCTCAAGTTATGATGAGGTTTGGAGTGAAAGCTAGCTGGTGATGCAGAAAGGAGAAGGTCAAACTTTTGGGGAAAAGGAGAAGTCCTGCTTTTGGGAGTAGAATGGGCTCTGAGTTTTGCCCAGCTACTAGTTCATAGGGAAACAAGTGAGGAAATCAGACCAGCAGATACAGTATGCAGTAGCTCACAGATTTTATGGCTTAAGAATAGAAACTGCCTGGCATTGTTTTCTAAGAGCTTGCCTGAGGAAGATATCATGCTGCAGATGGTGATTTTGGGTTTGCTGCCTGTAACAGTGAACAGGGTTGCTGTTTTGCATGTGCTCATAGAGCAGGTGACACTCATCCCTGTGCCCATCATTTCTGGCTTTCTCCTTTTGACCTCTGCTTCCAGCACGACTGGGGCTGTTAAGCAGATGACATATGGTGCTGCCTCCTGCTCAGATAGGTCATTGATACACAGGCTCAGAAGTCTGAGAGCCTTGTCATGGGCAGATCAATGTTCTTTTGTCTCAGGACTCAGATAGGTATGTCCTCTATCTTACACCTGCAGGACCAGCACCAATCCGTGCTGCAGGGACAGGGCATGGCAGGAGAGAAATAGGGCAACAAAGTGACACTTTACTTGCACACCTCTAGTTGTTGAGGATATAGCTGATATCTGTCCCAGTTTCTGGACATGCATTCAGCAATTAAACACATGCAAATTACTACAAAAGTAGATCAGATTAGTGAGGGGAACATCTCCATGCAAAGTACTTCTCAGATCCTAAAGAAAATGAGTTCAAGAGCACGAAGACCTGCAGCACTGAAGGGCATAGAGCATATCCTAGAAGCCAATGCATTCCTGTCCTGTTGCATCACTGGCAGAGAGATTGCAGGTGGAAGGTGCTCTTCCTGATCCCCAAGTCAGTGCTGACATCTGGTTATTAAAAACTAAGGGAGGTAGAAAGAGACTGGGAGAAGGGCAGCATTGAAAATAGTTGTCACTTTACGTGTAACAGTTCTCACACAGAAATTCAGACTTGTAAACTGGGCACTGGCCTGCACCAAAAGAGAAATTAAAAGCAGCATTTGGCAGAATACTGTCCCCATGAAAAGTACAGTAAGTACAAGAGCTGCTGTGTCCTGCTCTAAGCAAAGGTGAGAGTCTGAACAGACTTTGTGCTGTTTTAGAGCTGGAAAGCCTGCTATCAGGTGTTTACTTAAGTCAGATTAATTGGTGCTTGTTAAAGTCTGAGACCCACTGATTTATCTGCATGGAAATGGACAATCCCTTATGAGGGTAAAGTAGTTTTCTTAAGCTTGCTAAGGAAGAACCATGGCCGTCTTGCCCTGTCCTTCATGTATTCTCCTGTACATTTTACACTGCTCTAATTCTTTGCAGCTGATTGCAGGCACATCCTGTCTCCTCCCCTCAAAACCAATTTCTCTTATTTCCCCTACCCCCTCCTTAAAATGAAACATACTTGAGGACTACTTTGTCCTTTAATTTCTCTCCCAGGAATGACGGGAACAGGAGCTGGTGTTTAATCATCAAAGAAGTTGAAGCCAACAAACTGTTCATTAGTCTCTGGCAGTGGCAGCTTGGTTTTTACTAAGTCAGATGTTCCATTTTTCTCCCTCTTTCTGAAGCATCTTGGCTTTCCTAATGTTCTTTTGTGATCTTGGACAAGGAGACCATATGTCATTTGCTTATATGGGGAAGGTCTCTTATTTGGTCACTTCTCCAAAAAGAGGTGCTTTATCAAAGTCAGGGTGGAGGGGAAATGGGGGGAAAAGGTCAAGCGGCACAGCTAGTGCTAGAGGCAAGTTGCAAAACCTCCTTTATCCCTCATGCCCAAAGTCAGGCAGCAGCAGAAAAGCAGTGTGTACTCTCCCTTGCAGAAAAGTCATTGCTTCCAGTACCTTACGAGTGCTTAGTGAAACACAACCTCCACTAGCAGCCTGGACTACTCACCTTCACTTCCAAAGCCCCTCTGAAAGGTATCTGAGTAATTTGTCATCTACAAAAATGGACTCGGCACAGGAGACATCCATGTTGCCAGAAATATGTCATTCTGAGCACAGATTTGACCCTTTCACATACATTATTCCTTCAATTTCTAACCCTGGCTTCTGAATCTAGTGTAGCTCCTAGTAAGCATGCATGCTTCTGCCTCTGGACGAGTTTAGTACTGGAAACTCTATAGGTCACAGCACAAAGGAAAATGATCTGACCCAACCTGCCAAGGATCTGCATCTCTCAGGAGCTGTGCTGAGGGTTTACAAAGCAGCCTGCCCAGGAGGGACACTACTGGTGACTCTCTGTTGGAAGATGGAGCTTCTGCCTTGCAGCAGGATGCTTTGTGTCCTTGGGCTATTCTTTCCTGTTAGTCTCTTTCTTTTACGACTTGGGCTATATTTTCCACATTAATGCCTAGACCTTCCAAAATACCGTTAAGCTCCTGACTTCATGCTTTTGTAACAGCAAATTCCACAGGCTCTGAAGAAAGTTATTCCCATTACTTTGCCTTCAGTCTGTTCTTGAGCAACCACCCATTGCAGAATGTCAGATACCGTCATCATATGGTTTTGTTCTGTGTTTAACCTGTGCAACAGTTCTCCCCTCCTTGCTGCTTCCTGCCTCTGTCAGAGCCTTCCTACACTACTTTGGAGAGTGCATGTAGTTATTTGTGTTCTGCTCAGTAACCCTTAAGTACCTGAAAGGGGGTGGGGCTCTGTAAGCTTGAGTAGCATAGAGTTATGATTATTTACTCACTTAGTGCAAGCACTACAGGGAATCAGAAACGAGTAAGACTGATTTGTACTTGTTTTAAAGTGATGTAAATACAGCGGAGAGCTGAACTGTGAACTCACTACTGCAAGATTACAGATGCCAAATGCTGAATATTCTGAGACAAGGCAAAGTCTCAGAAGAGAAACTGAGTATCTTCAATTAAGAAGGTATCAGCTTTGGCTCAGAAGATCCTGAAGCCTAAGCCTCAAATAGCCGAAGAATTAAGTATCACAGTAGCCACCCTGTTTTGCTTATATTCCTCCCTGCTGTTCTCTTTACTGTTACTGAAGACAGGATACTAATGTAGACTTTTGGTCTGACACAGTACAACTGCGTCTCTAAAATCAGCACAAGCACACTTGTAAGAATATCACTTGGGACATATACCATGTTTGTGTTCTGCATGCTGACAGACTGTGCAGGAGAAGGGCAGCTCTTTCTGGGGAAGAGAGGCTGCTTAATTTTGGGCCCCTTGTCTCACTGCAGTGAGCAGGAAGGGACACACGATGCTATCCTCCAAAGGGGCATTCTTGAGCCTCGGGACTATAACAGCATGTCACTGTGGGCAGAGGAGGAGTGTCTTAGGTGGCTTTCCAGTTAAAGACTGAAGCTGCTCTCTGCAGAGTGCTGTCCTTGCTGCTGACGTGCCTTAGCTGCTCCTGCTGTTCTTTGATCTGCAGACAAGGAAGTTCAGGTTCCCACCCTGAACTGACTTCTGAAGCATAGTGTCCCTTGGTGGTCTGTGCACACCCCTGCACGCTGCTCAATTCATGTGGCTGGCCCACAAGCAACTGGCCACATGCCTGTGTGTTGTGGTGGCTTCAGATAGTATCTGCTACTCCCAAGAGCTCCAGTTTCTTCCTGCCCTCTGGTTTGTCTATGCTTCAGTGGCAACCAACCTGTGCTCACAGCACTAGGAGTGACCCACTCCCCTATATTAGTTCCCTTTCCTGGACCCACATGTCCTCTCACTGACTTGGCCTCCTTAAACTTTGCCTTCCTTTGCACAAGTGGATTTGTTTCTACTAGGCTCAGATCTGGCATCTTCTTCCTGGGACACTTCTGCTCCAAGAGGCAGCTTTGGTTTCCTGTGACAGTGGGCTCATTTCTACTCCCAGGCTGCACAGAACCAGCGCAAGTGGGGAACGGTCCAGGGGAGTCCAGGTTTGCTTTCTAAGGATATGTGAGCATTGAGCTCTCACAGGGGCTCTGCAAGATGGAGGCGGAGGGGCTCATCTGGTAGATGCTAATGAAGATGTTAGGAATTCAAGCCCATGAAAATTCATTTTTGAATTCATACTACTGGTGCCAGCTTATTTTCCTTCTTGCTATGCCCCAGATGCTGTTCCCTTAGACCCTGTCCTCTGAGAAACCGGGGAATCCCTGTGCATACTTGACTGAATTTGTTGCCTCTGGGGTTCTGCAGGAAATACCTTCGTCCATACATGCCCCCCTCATGTCAACCTTTCACTGTTCAGTCCTCTTACATCATCTTTGGTTTGGGGTCTCTGCTTAGTTTCAGGAAAGGCTGTAATTATCAGTCTCCTTCTCTTGTCTGGAGATGGATGCCAGCAGCCTGTCCTCAGTAACTGGTAGGATGCACTGTCATTTCAGCATGTAAGGTCCCCAGGTAAGCTTGTCTTCCTTCCCCAGGGCTTTTGTGGGTCTCTAAGTGAACCGTCCTCCCTCCTTGCAGGGAAGCACCTCTGCAGCACAGGAGTCTGCTGGCTCCACGTGTTGCTCTCACCTCTGCTTTGTGTACGTCACACGCAGCAAGAAGGAGGAGAGAAAAAGGGAGCAAAGTCTTTGCGAAGCCCGGGAGCAGGGGCGGCGAGGGGGGCTGGGACCGACAGCTCGCAAGAAGCCGCTTGGCAGAGCAGAGCGAAGGGAGGCATCTGCAGGGGGATTCCCACGGGGACGGTCATGTTGAGCAGCTTTCCAGCAGGCTCAGGTTCCATCTTGGCCTTGCAAGGGGCTGAAGGGGAGCTGGAGTGCTGAGCATGGTCCTGCACGCCCCCACACCACCACCTCGAAAGGCAGGAGTACCGCGGTAAATAAAAGGGCTGGAAGTAGCGTTGGAGCTGTGCAGCTTGTGAGCTACCGGATACTCGACTCCTGGGACAAACTGAGGGATCCGGCTGCCGCTGGGCTAGCAGAGATAGAGGAGAGAGGAATAGCTTGTTTTGAAACACACAAGCTCTGTTGACATAAGAGGCATGTGATTTGTAGGTCAGTGAGACTGGGCGTCTGGGTCTGAAACAGGCTTTCCCCTTGCCAGCGCTGTTTACTACAGTTTCAGCTTCCTGCAGTGGGATGCTGGTCAGGGTAGGCACAGGCTGACGTGGCCAGTGAAGCTACAGCAGCAAAATCTAGCTAGAAAAAGTTTGCAGGTATCTTTGGAAAGCTTGCTTTTCCTGGGGGTGGAAAACAGAGGACCAGGTGGAGGCATGTAACTTCTGGTCACGTCCACCTTTCAGAAGCCCTCTTTCCCTTGTCCTGGCTTGTGTTTTTTGAAAACGGAAATCTAAGTTCATACTGAACGATTTCCAACCTGCATGGGGCTTCTGATGAGGAGTGGTATCTCCCTTCCTTCACACTTGCCTCTCCTCCCCCAGTAGCCACCAGACGAAGCAGGAGGTTGCGCAGGGTGGCCTGGCACATGCATGCTCCCTCCAGCGTGGGTCCTGCCTTTTCTCCCTGGCACAGCAGGTGTACCTGGCAGGGAGAGCTGGGAGCTCTCTGCAAAGCTTTCCTGGCCTTGCCACAGCAATGACTGGCCATGGACAGACTCTGGCCCTGCCTGAGCATTTTATGGTGCTGCAGAAAGACCCAGTGGAATCCCCAACAGGAAATTTGGAAGCATTTTTGTTGTTACTGAAGCTGCACTGGTGCAGTGTCGAGAGGGTCTAGGCTGCTAGTTTAGAGGTAAGTGAAAACTCATATTTGCCTGCACCGCCTGCTTGCTCCTCCATCAGCAGCAGCAGAGACAGCTGCTTACTGGCTATGCATGCAGAGAAAGCCCCCTTGCTTATCCCTAGCACAGGTGTCAGGAAAATTTAGCTATGTTGTCCCAATAGAGTGCTCCAAGGGTGAGCCGGAAGGAAGAGCTGGAGGGGTGCGTGGGCTCCAGGTGTGTTTGGTTTTATAGCTCTTCATTGAGCCAACTTTCTATCTGCTGGTGATGCTGGGAAACCCAGCTTGTGGTATATCTGTGGCATGAATGTCTCTGGTTACTGGGAGGTTTGGGAAAGCCTCATGTTAGCCCAATGACAGATAAAACCCTACAACAAAGGGATTGTCATTCAAGACTTGGAGGAAAATCAGGCTCATTACTTCTGATTCCTGAACTTACGAACCACTGCATACATTGGCTCCATCTGGCCATTCTGCTTCTATGGAACAATGTCACCCTTGGTCATTATTTTATCTGCCTCTGAAAGGAAGGCTCTGATTAAGATCTCATCAGCTTTGGAGCCTGGCCAGGTGCTGATGCGAGGGTGTCACTTGGGTACTTCATAGTTGCCTGACCAGACTATGGGGTATAAAGGGGAAGGCAAGCTCTCTGCTTTCTCTTCTGAGTACTGGTCCCTCTCACTTGCTGTAGTGGACCATATTAGTGCTTTCTCCAGCCTCCTGGTCTGTGCCCTGCCCTCTCCCAGGGGCCTGGAGGCAGAGCATCCCTCTTTCCCATAGCTCCATGCTGTGCCCATCAGTACGTCAGCGGCACCTGTTGTCCCAGGGAGGACCGACCTCTGTGAGGTGGATGCTCGTCCTGCTCTTTTCTTTCTGCCCAGAAATCCTGCCCACCATTTAACAAGGCGATGGGGTAGGGAGAACAGGGAATGAGAAGTGAAGCACAGGAATCAGCAGAGAGAGGGACTGAGGGAAACCTCAGGCACTAGATGAACCATGATTATCAAGTGCTCCAGACTTCCATGACGCTGCCCAAAGAAATCTATTGTGCCAAGGAGCCCAGAAAAATTGGAGAACAGAGCTCAGCCCAGGGCTGAGCTGGCTGTTCTTCCCCAGAAATGTCTCCACACCTGAAGAGCATCATCGACCTGATGGCTAGGGTGTAGGCTTTTACTTCTGCACCCTTCTGAGTTTGCTCCCATCAATCCTGGAAATACATAAGAATGTGTTTAGAAGATGTACCTCTTCGGTGCTAACGACTGTTCATGTTGTAAGCAGCTTGCCCCTTTTGACTCCTGGAGATTGGTGCCACCTCTTGTCTGCTGCTGCTGCTTGAAGGCTGGCAGGAGCCTGCAATGACAGCAGGGTGGCCTGGTTAGGGGTGAGGTGTTCAGGATTCTGTCAAGGATTAGGAAAATGCAGGTCAGTGAAGCAGCTTGCCAAGATGCGTGGGTGGAGTTCTCAAAGGGGCAGAAGGGAAACGATGCCTCTGTAGCCGAGTTTCCCACAGGCAAGGAAAGAGTCTGTGACCAAGGAGGGTAGGAGGCTCCAAGAACTCAGAGGCTCCTCTGTGCTCTCACAGCAATGCGGGTCCAAACACCCTGGGAGTGGTACCGGGGAGAATGTTTCCTTTGCAAGGTCTTGAGGAAAATGAAAATGTTTATGCCCCTGAGAGATGGACTGTGAGGCTTCTGAGGCGGGATTTTAGCAGTCCTGTATAAATCAAAGCAAAACAGTTTCTTGGCTAGAAAGCTGTCACTGTGTTTTTATTCTTTTCAATATGACACAGAAAGTGATAGCTTTCGTATCCAGTCTACATGACAAATTTACTCTGTGACCTTTTGGGTATGCATGTGGGTCTAGATTTCTGAATCACAGTTAGATACCCGAAAGCTGGCATATCCATAATGTAGGATTATTTGAGCTTGTTTTCAGAGGTGCTAATCAAACCTGGCTTCGAGTGAAGTCAGTGGGAGAAGACAGGCAGGCAGGATGCCTCTGTGCTCAGCTGAGATGTTAGTGCATGAGTAGGGTTCTCACCAGCCCCTTGCACAGAGCTGCAATTTGCAGAGGAGAAATGCCCCGTCATGCAAATCCACGTGGTCAGGAGGATTCCCGTGTGGCACTGTGGGTATCTGCTTGGGAAGAGACAATGTGTCTCTGGCCCCACCTGTTCTAGATCCTTTGCATGCATTTGCAAAAATGCTTTGTATTTAAGGACGTGTAAAAAATCACTGACTTCCATAAGGCCACTGTCAGCAAAACTTGTGACCACTTCCTAATCCACATCCTGTTATTTTAATGCTAGCTGGTTTATCCTCAAAAAATCTTGGCTCCTAGCCTATTTAAGACCTGTTGCGAGAATGTTTTCTGTCATTGGTGTGTACAAGACACCTTCCTGTACTACTTGTTTACCTGAGAAGAAATAATTTTTCTTCTAGTATGGTGCCACAATACTGTGTCTCTGAACAAGCTGATCTGGGGCCTCTTGATCTCCCTGAGACATGCTGTTGTTATCCAGCAACTAGTAAGGTTTTGCAGAGCTACAGCTGTGGGCCACCAGACAGCTCTCCCTGCCCTCTACAAATTTCTTGTCTTAGAAGCAGTTTTAAGTGTCAACTTTTTACTATCGAACAGGAGAGGAGCAGGAGATATGTATGGCATTGTGCTAGCTGGGGATGGTTACCGAATGCCCCTTTACTAGTGGATCATGCTCCACTGGTGACAGGTTTCCTCCACATTTGTCCCTTCCTGCAAATCGCAATGAACTCCCAACTTAGCTCATACAACAAGGTGAGTGCTAATAGCTTGTCACAGATGGCCTGGGTTGACTTTGAAACCTTGGCCTCGAGGTGAGATTCTCCATGTGCCCTTGGGAATCTCCAGAGTTTCTACTCAGAATAAAATTGGCTTTTACCAACTGTGTGATTACAAGCAGTGGCTGAATGTGACTGCGTTGTGTCCAGACACCTTATGTGATTTAATTGGAAGATCAATCCTTGAAGTCTTTGCCACGGTGTAGCCCACTGTTGATTGACATCCTTTAATGCTGTTGTAGTCCTAACTACTACTAGTTTTGCAGCCGAACTCTAAGAAGGCTGAGACAACATGAGTGGGATGTAGTTTTCTCTGATTGGAGCCATGTAATGCCATTTTGTCCCCTACAAAGCTCTGACTTGTTTCCGTTTTCCCTGAACAAAGCACGGTCTCTCCAAAGGGGGAAGGTGTGGACACAAACATTTGGGTGCCAAGGAATTTGGAGACCCAGCAAAGGTCACAGCAGCAGCAGTAGTGAAGGGACTGAGTTATGTCCCCACCCTGGAGCCAGGCTGACGTTTGCATGTTTCTCTCCCAGGACTACACCATCACCATGTACTTCCAGCAGAGCTGGCGGGACAAACGCCTGGCGTATAATGACCTTCCTCTCAATCTGACCCTGGACAACCGGGTGGCTGACCAGTTGTGGCTGCCTGACACCTACTTCCTGAATGACAAGAAATCTTTTCTGCATGGGGTGACAGTGAAGAATCGGATGATTCGGCTCCATCCTGATGGGACTGTTCTGTATGGCCTGAGGTAAGTCTAAGGGGAATCTTGGCTGGTCGCCGTCGAGAATGACATCTCATCTAAACTTGCCCCATTTCCAAAGATATTCTAGTAAGGCAAGGACCCAAAAGCCCAGAAGATAAAATGTTGCATAGTTTTAAGTATCTGTTTTTTCTCCAAGGTGGAAATGGTTGTTTCCTTCAGACCTCCAAAGTTTCCTGTGTTGCTATAGACAAATATTGGAGATGGGAATAGTCTGCTTTGACCGTTTCAGGTCACTGTCATTCATGTTGCATAACACTTCCATTCGAAACACTCATTTTCAGTTGCTTATAATTTTCTGCAAGTTTGGCCTATGGAGATGAGACTTCGTTACTCTCGTATCTAAGGCTGAATTTCTGTGGCATTTGAGTCAAATCACTTCAGTCATTTTTGAGTATGAGACAGGAGACGTATTTTTGTACTGTTAAAAAAATGTCTCTTTATCAGAGCAATTCTGAAGATTGAGGCTTGAAAGTTGATATGGCACACACACATGGGCTTTTCTCGAAAAGTCGGGAGACGCCGAGGGAGTGAAGTGACCGCCCCCCAGGAGCCGGCAGCTCTCGCGGGAGACGCTGACGTGTCCTGGGCATTGCCAGAGCAACGGTGGTCCCTCCCACCCCTATAAAAAACCCAGGAGCGCAAGCGACCAGGAGCACGAGCGAGACCTGGCGCGGCAGTTCGCGAGGAAGGGCGCAGTCAGTCAGTCAGGCTGCTGTTCGAGAGGGAGGTTTAGTAGTCGGCTGTCACCTTCTCAGAAAAACTCAGCCATGGTGACCACCCGGCGGAAGGCGAAGACCTCCACACCTGGCAAGAGGGATGTGGGAGCGCAGACAGAGATCCCACGGAGGGACATGGCTGTCCAGGTCTCAGGCTGTAGGGAGCGCCTGAGCCTCTCCATGGTAAGTAGTGAGAACAGCTGTGTGAGGTGTGACCAGCTGGAAGATCTGCTAATCATGGTTGCAGAGCTGTGGGCAGAAGTAGAAAGGCTGAGAAGTATCAAGGAGCCTGAGAAAGATCGGAAGTGTCGGGCACTGCCCGACCTGAAGCAAGAACATAAACAGGAAGACCCAGAAAAGGCAACCCAAAACAAAGGGCATTCTGATTCCTCACCCCACACAGCAGAGGACAGTAGATCAAAGGTGAACCATGAATGGAAAGAAGTCCATGCTCAGGGCAACAGGCGACCCCCCTGCTCCTTGCCTACCTCAGCTCCCCAGGTGCCCCTGCACAACAAGTATGAGGCTCTGGAGGTGGAAGGCCCGTCGATGGATGGTGAAGCTGAGGGACCATCTGCATTGGAGGTGTCACCAGGGTCAGAGAGGGCTACCCGTTGTATCAAGACTGCCTCCACAGGGAAGAAAGGAAGGGTAGTAGTTATAGGCGACTCCCATCTGAAGGGGACAGAAGGTCCAATATGCCAGGCTGACCCTGCTCTGAGGGAAGTCTGCTGCCTCCCTGGAGCCCAGGTTAAAGACGTTGCTAGGAAACTTCCTAGCCTGGTACAGCCCACAGACTACTATCCTTTACGACTCTTCCATGTGGGTGGAGACGAAACCAAAACACAGAGTCCACGGTTGATCAAGAGGGATTTCAGGACCCTGGGACAGCTGATAAGAAGATCTGGGGCACAGGTAATCTTTTCATCCATCCTTCCAGTTGCGAGCAATGACACTGGAAGAAGCAAGTCCATTCAATCAATTAATAAGTGGCTCTGTGGCTGGTGTCATCGCCACAATTTTGGCTTCTTTGACAATGGCATGGGTCACGTGGCACCAGACCTACCAGCACCAGACAGAACTTGCCTTTCTCAGAGGCGAACGAGGGTCTCAGCGCAAAAGCTAGCAGGGCTCATTGACAGGGCTTTAAACTAGATTTGAAGGGGGAGGGGGGGGAATATCAAGAATGATAAAGATATGCTGGAAGTACCTGTGGAACAGAAGAAGGGAATTCCAGCCGCTCCAGCCAGGAAGTCAGATTCATCTGGGGCCCAACTTAAATGCCTTTATGCCAATGCGCACAGCATGGGGAATAAGCAAGAGGAGTTAGAAGTGTGTGCGCGCCTGTTGGGATATGATCTTACTGGCATCACGGAGACGTGGTGGGATGAATCCTATGACTGGAGTGTCAGAATAGAAGGGTACAGGCTCTTTAGGAAGGATAGGCAGGGGAGGAGGAGGAGTTGCCCTCTATGTCAAGGACCAGCTAGAGTGCATGGAGCTGCACCTGGGGATGAATGAGGTCCCGGCTGAGAGCTTATGGGTTAGGATTAAAGGCAGAGCAGGGACAGGGGATGTAGTAGTAGGGGTCTGCTACAGACCACCTGACCAGGAGGACTGGGTGGATGAGGCCCTCTACAGACAGATAGGAGCTGCCTCACATTCACGAGCCCTGGTCCCCATGGGGGACTTCAACCACCCTGATATCTGTTGGAAGGACAACACAGCAGGGCACAGGCAATCCAGGAGGTTCCTGGAATGCATGGATGATAACTTCCTTCTCCAAGTGGTAGAGGAACCAACGAGGAGAGGTGCTTTGCTGGACCTTGTTCTCACTAACAATGAAGGGCTGGTGGGGAACGTGGCGCTCAAGGACAGCCTTGGCTGCAGTGATCATGAAATGGCAGAATTCAAGATACTTAGAGAAGCAAGGAGGGTACATAGCAGGCTCACTACCCTGGATTTCAGCAGAGCAGACTTTGGCCTCTTCAAGGATCTCCTCGGTAGGGTGCAATGGGACGAGGCCCTGGAGGGAAGAGGGGCACAAGAAAGCTGGTTAATATTCAAGGATCACCGCCTCCAAGCTCAGAAGCGGTGCATCCCAACAAAGAGAAAGTCAGGTAGGAACACCAGGAGGCCTGCATAGATGAATAAGGAGCTCCTGGACCAACTCGGACACAAAAAGAGGGTTTTTTTTGTATAGGGGGTGGAAGCAAGGACAGGTAGCCTGGGAAGAATACAGAGCGATTGTCCGAGCAACCAGAGATCAGGTTAGGAAAGCTAAAGCCCTGATAGAGTTAAATCTGGCCAGGGACATGAAGGGCAACAAGAAAAACTTCTATAGATATGTCAGTGATAAAAAGAGATCTAGGGAAAACGTAGGCCCTCTCTGGAAGGTAAACAGGGGACCTGGCTACCCGGGATATGGAGAAGGCTGAGGTTCTCATTGACTTCTTTGCCTCAGTCTTCACTGGCAAGAGCTCCAGCTGCACAGCCCAAGTCACAGAAGGCAAAGGCAGGGACTGGGAGAATGAGGAACCGCCCACTGTAGGAGAAGATCAGGTCCGAGACCATCTTAAGAACCTGAAGGTGGACAAGTCCATGGGACCAGATGAGGTGCATCCACAGGTCCTGAGGAAACTGGCAGATGAAGTTGTTAAGTCATTATCCATCATATTTCAGAAGTCGCGGCAGTCTGGTGAAGTTCCCAATGACTGGAAAAGGGGAAACATAGCCCTCATCTTTAAAAAGGGGAAAAAAGAAGACCCAGGGAACTACAGGCCAGTCAGTCTCACCCCTGTGCCCGGCAAGATCATGGAGCAGATCCTCCTGGCGACTATACTAAGGCACATAGAAAACAAGGAGGCGATTGGTGACAGCCAAGATGGCTTCACTAAGGGCAAATCCTGCCTGACTAATTTGATGGCCTTCTATGATGAGGTTACAGCATTGATGGATAGGGGAAGAGCAACTGACATCATCTACCTGGACTTATCCAAAGCATTTGATACTGTCCCACACAACATCCTTGTCTCTAAACTGGAAAGAGATGGTTTTGATGGATGGACCACTCGGTGGATAAGGAATTGGCTGGATGGTTGCACTCAGAGTTATGGTCAACGGTTCAATGTCCACATGGAGGCCAGTGACGAGTGGTGTTCCTCAGGGATCGGTACTGGGACCAGTGCTATTTAACATCTTTCTTGGAGACATGGACAGTGGGATTGAGTGCACCCTCAGCAAGTTTGCAGATGACACCAAGTTGTGTGGTGTTGTGGACATGCTGGAGGGAAGGGATGCCATCCAGAGGGATCTTGACAGCCTTGAGAGGTGGGCCTGTGAGAACGTCATGAAATTCAACAAGGCCAAGTGCAAGGTCCTGCATGTGGGTTGGAGCAATCCCATGCACAAGTACAGGCTGGGCAGAGAATGGATTGAGAGCAGCCCTGAGGAGAAGGACTTGGGAGTGCTGGTGGATGAGAATCTCAATATGAGCCAGCAGTGTGTGCTGGCAGCCCAGAAAGCAAATCGTATCCTGGGCTGTATCAAAAGAAGTGTGGCCAGCACAAGGAGTGTGTCCCCAACACAAGGACACGGAGCTACTGGAGCAAGTCCAGAGGAGGGCCACGAAGATGATCCGAGGGCTGGAGCACCTCTGCTATGAAGACAGGCTGAGAGAGTTGGGGCTGTTGAGCCTGGAGAAGAGAAGGCTCCGGGGTGATCTTATAGCAGCTTTCCAGTACCTAAAGGGGGCTTACAAGAATGCTGGAGAGGGACTTTTTACAAGGACGTGTAGTGACAGGACAAGGGACAATGGCTTTAAACTGAAAGAGGGCAGATTTCGATTAGATCTAAGGAAGAAATTTTTTACATTGAGGGTGGTGAGGCACTGGAACAGGTTGCCCAGAGAAGTTGTGGATGCCCCATCCCTGGAAGTGTTGAAGGTCAGGTTGGATGAGGCTTTGGGCAACCTGGTGTAGAGGAAGATTTCTCTGCCCATGGCAGGGGGGTTGGAACTAAATTATCTTTAAGGTCCCTTCCAACCCTAACCATTCTATAGTTCTATATCTAGTAGGGGAATGGTCCTCCGTGAGGAGGCTTTATGTTGTGTCTGGAATAAATTAATGTAGGTAAGTCCACAGCCTTTGAAAGTGCTGTGCTTGCGTGTGGTGGAGGTGGCAAAGGTTGGCCTTACTGTATTATCTGGATAATTGGAGATACCGGGGTAGGTGAGAAAGTTAAATCGAGCGGGCAGAGGGCTAAAAGAGTTTGCAGCTATAGGTAAGAGTGCAGGTTTTGGATGCTGCTGCTTAAATCTAGGCAATGATTTTCCCAATCCTGTATTTGTCTGCTTCGAGCTTTTCTCCTAGGTTTTGGTTTTTTCCTTTTTGACTACCGAAATTCACAGCTGGCTTTTCAAACCTGCCTCCACATTCACAAATGATTGCGATAGCAGCTCTGGGCTTACGTCTCAGTGCAGCAAAGGAGGAGGAAAGACCTTTCTCCTTCAAAGAGGGTACACCCACCCTTCCCATTTACAGTATCAGCTCCTCTGCTGCTTCGTGTTTTGTGGCAAAGTCTGACTTTTTATGATTTTTTTTTTCCTCCTTTTTAAGTAGCAGGAGTGTTTTGGGGAAGGCTGGGTCTAGGCATAGCAAAGTAGGAGGCTGCCCAGGGCATCATCCTGCCATGGCAGCAAGGTGGCTGTGCCCAGTGCTTTCTCTATAGCAGAGCCCTGGGAAGCCAAAAGAGCAGCAGTCGCTGCTGGTGTTGAGGGACCGGCTGCAGTACGTGGGTTGATGTATGCACTGCTTTTTCCTTCCAGTTAGTGGGTGTCTCTTGCTCCAGGCCCAGAGACAGTAAAAGATGCAACAAGCCCAACTGTGTGACTCTGTCCTGGTTCTGCCCCTCCCTTCCTGGGACAGGTACCTTCTTCACCTTGCTACCTTGGGTCAGTGATGTTGTTTAGTTGATGCTGCCAGGGAGCCGTAAGCCGGCTTTACTGACCCATCAGAAGTTTTGCAGCCTTCCCACAGCTGACTACCCCAAAATGCCCTCATTGTGTTAAAATGAGAGTGGAGGCTAGGCAATAAGATGCTTTGACTTGGGGTAGGTGGGAGAATAAATTCAGCCTGTTGGGAAAAAGGGGGCAGAGTGCTGTTAAGCTCAGGCTGCTCTTCACTGCTGAGCCAGCCCACCTGAGCTTAGAGCTGCCTCCCCCAGGCTGGTGGGAAATCTTTGCACACACCTGCACAGCAAAAGCAGCAGAAATGCTAGTATATTTTTATTAGCTGCCATTTAGTCAGCTCAAATTATGAGCACTGTGAACCCTGCAGCACAGGTGACAGGCACGGAAAGTCCTTGGAGGGTTTGCATTCAACCTGGCTTGGGCTGGGACACTGCACTTTCCCTTTCCCTTTCCCTTTCCCTTTCCCTTTCCCTTTCCCTTTCCCTTTCCCTTTCCCTTTCCCTTTCCCTTTCCCTTTCCCTTTCCCTTTCCCTTTCCCTTTCCCTTTCCCTTTCCCTTTCCCTTTCCCTTTCCCTTTCCCTTTCCCTTTCCCTTTCCCTTTCCCTTTCCCTTTCCCTTTCCCTTTCCCTTTCCCTTTCCCTTTCCCTTTCCCTTTCCCTTTCCCTTTCCCTGGAGCCCAGCAGCGGGGAAGGGAGCTCACCTCCCTCACCTGACTTCTGAAAAATGGGTGAGATGAGGAAAATTGCATCCAGGCCAAAAGAAAGAAAATGACAGCTGTTTGCCCCCGTTATTTCCAGGGCCATAGTAAGAGCTGCCTGTGTTGTTTTAACTTTTGGCTGGTTTTCCTGGAAGCCACTCTCTTGCCCCTGGAGAAAATGGCAATTGCAAAAATGAAGCACTGAGCAATGGCGGCTTCTGTTCCCGAACTGTACCTCAGGTCAGAATGGCTTTTACTACCCTGAAAGCACTGGAGTTTTGGGGGACGAGCCAAGGGCTCTGAATGCTCAAAGTCCCTCTAGCTTTATTCGTAGCAGGACGGGCAATGTTTTCTTTAGGGCTGCTTTCTGTACTGGCTCCTGCACCTGCGATTTTGCTGACAACAGAAGTGCAGGTGCAGTTCTGCAGGTGTAAATAACTGTGGTCCTCTTCAAAAATCCACAGCCACGTGCACAGCAGGCGTAAGCAGGTAAGAAAACAGTCATTGAATATTCACCCGTGTTCCCTTTATCTTTGTAAAAATGCACCCACGCTTCTCTTGCAAACAGGAAGAAAAGTGCAGGTCTTCCCGGTTTTGAAGCCTGTCGTTGTCTTTTCCCACATTTTTTGGAAGGATTCATAAAATGGAGTTGTCCTGATGGAAGAAGGCCAAAGGAAGCAATTTCTGTTTCTTTTCCTTTGTTTGCATGTTTGATTTTCCCCGAGCGCGATACCGCAGCTCTGCTCCTTCTCCTGCTACTTTCTTGCCAGCCGCTTCCCCCTCCTTTGAGCTGATCCTGTAGCAAAGTGACTCAATCATGCTATTTGTGGCACAACAGTCATTTTTCTTTCTAGCAGCCTCTGATGTCAGAGACCAGGGAGGACGGTACCCTGGCAAGCCCCTGCCTACAGCGAGTGTTCCGGTGACCGTCAGGATCAGGCTTAAGCGCTGGATCGGACCCCGAGGTCCAAGTTAGCTCACACGGAAGCCAATGGGTGTTTTATTTCTGACTTCAGTGAGAACAAGATCAGGCTTCCGATAACTTGTTTGCATGAGTAAACGAAGCCCTTTATTCCTCTGCTCTACTCCATTGTGAACGTTGTGTGTCAGAAAAGCATACACTCGTTTTTGGTAGAATTAGCAAATTAGTGGATGAAGGGAGTGCAGCAGATGTAATACAGCTACATCTTAGGAAAGCATTCACTACAAAAGCTTACTCCAAAATTAATTCACACTGGGCCAGGATTAAAAGCTGCTTGCCAGGTCTCCAACAAAAGGAAGGCATCAACAGCAGCAGGCGCTGCCGGGGCAGCTGTGCTTGGGCTGCTGCGGAGCTGGAGTCGGGGCTGCTCTTCCCTACCCCCTTCCCCAACCAGTTTGCAGATGGTATAAACCCCAGAAGGCCAAATCAGAGCCTGGAGCCGGGATCCAGCCCAGAGGGCACTCTTATCTCTGCAAACACGGAGCAGGGTGTGCGGTCTGCGGTCGGAGGATGCAAACCGGTGGAGACAACTGGGCTTTTAGGAGGTGTAACCTAGCACAGTGGTGCCGGAACTCACCCAGCCTCTGAACACCTTGCAGGAATTAAAAGTGCCTGTGAAGCGTAGGAGAGCTGGTCACCTGTGGCACATGGCAGGAAAGTGCTAAAATGATGTGGAAAGTCTGCAGTAGGAAGGGATGCTTAAAGGACCCTAACCACAAATACAAAGCGATCAGCCGTTGGATAGTGGAGGGAGATGGATAAAAGAGTGAGGAAGACCTGGATAGTACTGACTGAATTTAATATGGTCATGGGTTAGGCCGCTCCGGCAACTAAACCCTACACAGTCCCTCTCTTACCCTCCCCCACCCCCAGGGATGAGGGAGAGAATCAAAGAGGAAAAAGAAAAGAGACTCGAGGGTTGAGATAAGAACAATTTACTACTACCGCTACCAATATATATATGTACGGATATACACAGGATAAACATATACAAATGAGTGATGTACGGTGTAATTGCTCACCACCCCTTGACCAAGGCCCGTCTCGTTACAAAGCTGCAATCCCGAAACAGATAAAACTCGATACCGCGATCCCGGATGAACGGCAGGCCCCGAGACAGAGAGCGAGAGAGAGAGAAAACACTCTGAGAGCCCGAAAGTGAGAGTCCCAGAAGGGCAAAAGCCCTTCTTTCCGGCTGTCCCTCACTTTTACACTGGGCATGATGCTGCATGATATGGAATACTAATTGGCCAGTTTGGCCTCAATCTTAAGTTCAGATACAAATCATAGGGAGAGTCGTGGTCCCCTTGTCCCGGCCATGCTCCCCCCTATCCTGTTGTGCTCCCGTACACTGGCAAGAACACGGCAGCTGAAAAGTCCTTGAGGCCTCAGTGCCAACTACAAACACCAGTGCGCTGACAGCGTTCTTAGAGCGAGCCTCTGAAGCTGCTAAAAAGAAGAGCTAACTCTGTCCCAGCTAAAACCAGGACAAATAAATTTTTCCTCCTAATGGCTTTTTGTCAGATATTGCATTGGTTTCATCAAATTTTAAACAAAAAAAAATTAGAGGGAAATTTTTCATTTAAGAAAGAGCATCTTAGAGATTGTTGCTGTTTCACTGCTAATTTTATGTAGAGAATTTTTCACTTATGTCAATATTTCCTTCACTATTTCAAGAAGCTTTACTACCACTACTGACATTTGAGAGAGACAATCATCAAAGGCTTCCTCTGCACCTCCAGAGACTGTCTAGTCCACCCCTGCCACAATATTCAATAAGCTTTACATTATCACACATACAAGCTATACATTATGGTCTGAGATTTTTATTTCCTTTTCTAGACCATGTAGCACCCATTTAGTAGTGAAACAAGCCGACACTTGTCAAATGCTGATGTCATCAGCATTTTGCTATCTGTTTTCAGAGACCTAAAAATAGAAACTGTAACAATGCTGAAATTCTCATATGGTAAGTCGAAATCCTATTTGAAACCAACTTTAAAACATCCTTCAGGGAAATCTTGAAGCTATTTGATTTCATTCTAATTAGGGACAAAAACAGATTCCAGCAGAACAGGTGTTCTGAGGAGCCCGACTACATCCCTGAGCTCCCAGGGGGAGTGGGCAGGCTGGGATGCTGGGAAGCAAGCGTGAAGCTGGGTGGACAGCAAGCAAGATGCAACGCCTGGCTGGTGAGGAGCCCGGGTGATGTAAACTGAGCAACTGAAAAACTGCAGAGGAATTTGATGACAGAGACTAAATCCTGTGCAGAGAGAACGAGGGATCTCCTCCTGCAAAGGTGGTAGTGGTGGTGGGCAGCACGTGTGTGTGTTTTGTGGGTTTTTTTACTCCTGCCCATGATAGTCACTGCAACGAGGTGTGGTTTAGAGATGAGGTAGTTTGGATGCAGGCAAAGGTGTCAAGGTATAGCGGGGCTCTGAGGCCAGTGGGAGGTCCCTGCGATCCTCATCAGTGTAAACACCTGTTCAGTGTTTAAAGCAAGAGGGAAAGAATCGTCATATTTCAAACAACTCAAAATGTGCAGTTTTAAACTGAGAGAAGCTGGGCGTATCTGCTTTGGCAGCACTTAATTTCTGCTTTTCATGAGGGTAAGTTCCCATCAGTCAGCTGCTCTCTGCAAGGCAGTGGTGCCTTTGCATTGCAGCAAGTGACTGCTGACCTGCTTGTGGGCCAGACCTTGCTTCTGGGCAAGGCAGCAGCCAGAGCACCACTTCTGACTCACCTTACACAGGGAAGCAATGCAGGTTAACAGACATATGCCAAGCATCCCACCTGCTCGCCCATCCAACACTAGGTCAGAGCCCCCCATGCCACCCTGCTGCGTGGTGCCTCCAGGGATGCCCTACCTGCTGCTCATGGCTGGGGCTCTGCTGGAGCTCATCTTGGGGACTTCTACATAGCCCCCATCTCCAGCCTGCCTCTAAATCAGGACCCAGCCCTGTCTGTATTACATTCCCCAGGTCCTAGCCTGGGGTTATTGGGTTCTCCAGCTGGTAGAAAGGTTTCTCTGGCTCCTGTCTCACTTGAAGCTTGCTGTTTGAAGCCATGTCCTTGTTCTCTCCATGGCTGTTATGCAATTTCCTGCAGAGAAGATGGCCTGATGGGTCAAGACTGAAGAGTTTTTTCTGTACTGAGACCACTGAGCAATTTTCTTCTACCATCTCACAGGCCAAAAGGGAAGAAATCCGCAATTTTCCCTTCCCCTTCGCTCCCTGAGAGAAGTTTCTCTGGAAATGTGAGAGATGATTCAGGTTCTACCCTGTCTCTAGCAGCTTTGCCTGCTCCCCCTGCAGAGCAGGCAAGGGCAATAGAAATCTCTCCTTGGCAGCTTGGGTGCAAAGAGTTGGGCTTATGTCCAGCCAGCCAGCCCCTCGGAGCCAGTCTCGCAGCCTTGTACTGCTCCCATCATGGAGCTCTGCTCTGGGCCAGCTCCTTAGCGCAAAGATGTGGAGGTGGCAGAAGAGCTCATTAGGTAGGTGAGGGGGAAATGAGAATTTAATTAGGAGCTCAGCTCCCCATTTGAGGTTAAGGACAGATTCCCTTCTGCATTTTTGCCTCCTAGGGTCAGAATAAACCTGATATCCTAGGTCCAGGATGCTAGCTGGAAACGCTGGGAGGAAGTTTAATAATATGGAATTTTGGAATAATCTTGGAAACTGTGGAAGAAATTGGAGCTCGCTAAAACAGGATAAAGCAGCAAGCCAGAGTTGCTTCTCCATCCTTAATGTTGCAAGAACAGAGGCAAGCATCACCAGGGCCTGGCTGGAATTGCTGCCTGTGCTCCATCTATCAGTCTGACTTGTTTATTAGCTCCTCATAGATCACTGCGATGGCTCGTGTGCCCTGAACCCCCGGCTCACCCCGACAGCACCTCTTAGCCTTCCTGTATATCCTATCCTGGCCACAGGTCTGAGCTCATCCCTGGACCCTGTCTGTTCTTTGTCAAATCCCATAGGTTTAAGTCATGGATTACTGTTTTATTAATTCAACTTCATCCCAGCCTGATAGTGTTGAAGGAAGAGACCTTCCTGCTCCATCAAGTGCAGGTCGCTGTTGTCTGAAGCAATCGTAACAAATGTTCCACTTGGGTCTCTCTTGTCCCCCAATCCAGCTGACAACTTGCTAGATGCACAGTGCATGTGGAATAGAATAAAGAGGCCAAAACAAAACTTTTCAGCCAAGGCAACCCTGCTTTGTACTCTCCCACGATAGAAAAATGGTTGATTTAGGTGACTGGTATTAGTTTAGAAGAGCTTTTTTTTTTCTCCCTCATCTGAGTGCAGTGCATACTGCTATTTATCAAAGGATGCCTATGCAAGCACAGACGCCTTTGGAAAGAGAGTGACCTTAGCAGGATTGTGCCAAGGCTTATGGAGTCAGTTTTAGGCAAACAGACACAAGTGGAAAATGTTCCATATCCTTGCTTTGCTCTTGGTTCTAACACGACCTCCAGGAGTTCGCAAAGATCAGACTGTGTTAAAAGAATGGCAAAATTCACCATGGGTTTATAAATCCCTCCAGGCCCTTCGAAGTTTGTGCTTACTGCCAGGCAGAAGGTGACATTTGCCAACATGTTTTTATGACTGACTTTGAGAATGTACAGAGTAAAAATTCAATTTTGTTTTTTTTTCCCCATGTTCAGCAAAACAGCAATTTTGCCTCTCTCTCTCCTCATAGTCTCCAGAATTCCCTTACGAGTCTAACTCGCCCCATGGGGTGAGCCTGTACAAGTCCTGCAGAACCCGAGCTACTTCCATCGGTTCTCCTTATTGCTGCAAACTGCTGTGAGCTTTGGGAGTCTATCCCGGGGGTACAGGAGCATCTTCAGCTTCTCACGAGATCTGAAATCCAAAAAAGTTGCAACCAGCAACTTAAAAAAATGTTTATCTTTTGCTGTGAGAGTGTTTGTGTTAGTCCCTGTGTAGTGACACTTAATTCATACTTGCAAAATATCCTTTGAATTAGGAAGGCAATGGTGGGGATATTCGTACTATACTCATCCTATTCTCATCCATACTGAATTTTAGACAGCATCCTTTCAAAGCCAAAGGTATCAGCGAACGCTTCTGGGCACTGGACATCAGCAGCTCATATAGCCCATTTGTTTCCTGGTTTTGGTCTGTGTCCACGAACAGTCTCTTGGGCATTTCCCAGGTAGAGCACAGCAAGGCTGGTGACCATTCTCAACAGACATTTTGCATGCAGCCAGACTCTTTTTCTGGAGGGTAAGAACTGAAGTGTAGACAAAGGCTCTTCTATACCAATTGTCATTGATCCCAGAAACAAGAGCCAGGCATGTTTAGTTTGCTGGTATAGACACAGTTAGGATGCAGACAGTGCAGTAGTTTATTCTGAAGTATGAGCTTAAGGGGAAAGGGACTCCACTTGCTTTATGAACCCCTCAAAGGTAGTAGTATTCCTCTCTCCCACTCAGTCCTCCTTAGAGAGTCTGGACCCGCTCCTTTTGAAATCAAATGGTATTTTGAGGAAGTCATTTTTTTACTCCTTACATTTGTAGCTGGTGATTTTGGTTCTCCCAACACACTGGAGATGATCTAGAGGAAGAATGGACACCTGAGGGCCTTCAGACCTGAAGTTTGGTAGCGGGAGATCTGACTGGAGCAGGAGCTGAAAGGGCAGCTACCTTGGAGGTGGCCAGCAACAGGATAAGGAAATGGAAAGAAGACATTCAACCACAGCAGGTTTTAATAGCAGGTCGGAGCTGTATGCTGCTGTGTGTCTGTGAACTTACACAATCACTCTAAATAAGACAGAAGAAGCCATTAATAAGTAAACAGCAGTGGGGAGGATCAGAGAGGGAATGAAATGGCTGATGGTGTTCATGTGAGAGAACTGAAATATTTGTGGAGGACTGATGGTTTGCAGAAACTTGAGCATTCCCTTCTGAGCTGCAGCTCTGGTGGGACAGCCCTCTGCTGCTGCCGGGCTCAGCCTGCAGAGCAGGCAGCAGCAGGGGCACGGCAGGTTGAGGCTGCATTGCCCTTCCTGTGCCAGCATCTGCTTTGTTAATGCAAACTTCAGGTGGGCAGAGCTTTCCTCATTGCAACAAATAGAGACCTCGAACTCATCTTGTGTGTCTTAGAGCTTCACGGCTGCTTTTCTAGAGATGGTATCTACCTCCCCTGGGGTTGAGGAATGCTCTCCAGAGCGAGGTATCCATGCTACTTTGGCTTATGCTTGGATCCACTGGGTGCTGGCAGAGAAGGGGGATCTCCATCAGCCCACAGCCTGCCAGACCAGCTCAACATCTCATGAATGCCTGTCCCTTTTTTCCTTTTTTTTTTTTTATATATACAAACCATATACAGTGGTTTCTCCACAGCTCTGTCTTCCCCTAGATGAACTGTGTCCACCTGCCAGCTGTGCAGTGGAGTAGCAGGGCAGTGAGGACTTGGCTGCTCCATAGTATGACTGCCTACAGATGTCAGGAGAAATGATTAGGGCCAAGAGAATGAATGCTTTTTTTTGTGGGGAAGAAGGGGTAAAGGTTGTGACATGAGAGGGAGCTGACTGGGGGGCCCATGGGGTGGGCAAAGATTGGAGGAGGAAAGGGGAACTGGGGATGGAGTGGGGAGCGGTGGCCAGGCGCAGTGGCTGGAGGGAGCGGGACTGCTTCGTGGAGCGCACGGTGCAGCGCGCAGGCAAGCCTCTCCCCTCCGACGGGCAGTGTCTCTGCGAATCGCCGTCAAAGCAGATAAAATTTCATACCACACAAATTTTTGAATTTAAAAGAGGAGGGAGGTTGGTAGAGAAGCGGGAGAAGAGAAGGGGGAAGGGATAAGACACAGCTTGGCCAGGCGCCAGCGACTCTCGCTAACGCCACGGGGAAGGTGGCATCCTTCCTCAGCGTTCCCTCCGGCCCCCGCGCTCCCCGCTCCCTTTCACTTTGATGGCATCTCCCGGAGGCAGCACACTCCGTCTAGAGCTGTTTACAGGGCAATGGTTTGTTCTCTGTCTCCTCATCTCCTTTCTCACAGAGTGAGTATCCACTTCACCTCTGCTCTCTGTCTTTTAACCTCTTGTTTTTCTCCAGCTCTCCTTCCCCGGGGTGCTTTACCCCTTGCTTCCCCTGATCCCTCTCCTCAGCTCCCTTACCCTGTTGGGCTCCTGTCCTACACTATCTGCTCTCCTGTCTCTCATCGCCACTCCCGCCCATCAGTGCTCATGCCGTCATCACTCTTCAATCCTCTCCTTGTTTTTCCACCTCTTACTTTCCTTCCGCCTTTATTGCCTATCAGCCCTACTGAGACACCCAGGAGCTCCTCGGTGTCAAGCCTCCCCATCTGTCCATGTCCTCCCCATGCTGTCTTTTATGTGTCAAGCAAACACGTCTCTTCACACAACAGCTGAGAGCATATCAAGGTAATACGTTTATACCTATCAAAGCATGAAGCAGAGGTTGGTCCTGTGGTCTTCTGGACTAGTGATGGCATGTGCTGTGACCCACAAGGTCGCCTGGGTGCCTGAGTTTTGCTACCACTTCCCTTTGGCTGCAAGAGGTGAGTGGAGCCACTCATCCCTTTATGAGTCCCATCTGCTCATGGTACAAGCCACCAAAGGAGCTAGAGAAATCTCTTGTTGGCCTCTCCAGGAGCAAGTGGATGTTGAGTCGGTCACAGAGGCCACAGGCAAATATTTCAGCAACAGTGACAGGTGCTGTGTAAAGTAATGACAGGGTTGTGATGCTGTGGGTCACCCATGGACTTCAAGCAGCGTATGGCAAAGGGAAGCTGGTCTCCAGAATGCTTTTCCAGATCTGAACTCTAAAGAGTTAAACACTCCCTTGTTCTCTGGGATGCCACTTGCTTTATCCCAAGTAGAGCTGGTTTATCAGGGTTTAGGAAGCCCAGAGGCAGGACCTGAGCTAACACAGTGCCCCAGGCCAGCTGACCCTGGCATCTTTTCATGCTGCAGGAGCCCCACATATGGGTGGTCCCACGGTGCCAGTGTCCCTTGGCTTGCCAGGTGCACCTCACAGTGGGTGCAGCACCGCAGCTGAAACGCTCCTGTCAAGCAGGACAGCCATGTGCAGCTGTGCTACCTCTGCTCCGAAAACAGAACAAAACCTTCACCCTGCATGGTCCTGATTCTCACCCGTGTGAGCAGCGTTATACAGGCAGATGACCAGAAGTTTGGGACCTGCAGCCAACTGAGGTATCTCTGGAGGACGCTGAGCTGTATGGTGTGGATACACCTGCCCTTTAAGCAGAAGGAAAGAGAAATTCTCTGACTTTTGAGGACGGGTGCCCTCTTAATCTTGTTTTTCTCCTTTTTGTCCTACCTGTCCTGAGGTGCTCTTCTTTTTGAATCAACAGGGCTAAATTCTGCCCTGATGTAAATCTCTGCTCACACAAATTGGTGTGATCTTGCAAAAACCATTGGAGTGGCTCTGGATTTATGCTGGCTGTTAGTGTGAGCAGGATTTGGCGCATAGAGCTTGGTAGCCATAGCTCACTGTGCCGTGCTCTGCATTTCCAACCAGCACTGCAGGTGATAAGCAAATCCTATCGAGAGGCAGGAGGGTCCCTCTCGAACAAGAAGAGTCTTCCCCTGAACGTCCTTTGTGCGGCCAAGTTAGCCAGCCAGGCTGCAATTTTGGGATGGACACTGTGGAAAGGTTTTAGCCCACAGGGTCCCACAAATGGGGTGGAAAATTTTCACTTAATACATTTTTGCATCTCACACTTTAGGGAAAACAGGAGAACGCATTTGTAACTGCTATTTCCCACGGGTGCAGTATAATATATACAGTATATGCCGTGTGCAGCATAGCGGGTGAGTCATACCCGTTCGTGACTCTTTGGTCTCAGTGCCTGGCCAGGGCAGGCTCTGCATCTGCCACTTTGGGCTTTCCTGGCAAGGTGCAGCTCCCCCCAGGTGTGCTTTGGATCTGCTCCTCCACTGTGGTCTCCGGTGCCCAGCCACCCTGGTCCAAGAGGACTAGGGCGGAAGAGACATTGAGTTTCCAGCAGCCTTCCCAGAGAAGCCAAACCGGGAGGCTGTAAAAGCAATGCATGCAATCCCAAAGCCACGGGGATAATTTTTACGTGGCTCCTGTCCTGTTATCCTTCTCCCCCTCCGAGCTTTCTCCTCCACCCCAGCCGCATTTCAGATAAAGGGTTAAGAGCTCACTCGGGCCCCCTGCTCGGAGAGAGGGCAGTTGCAATGTTGTATCTAGACCCAGTGAGGATATATATAAATTCCCTCCGTCTCTTCGGATCTATTTATAGCACGGCAGGCAGTGGCAAAGGCTCTCCTCAAGGCTTCATCTCCTACAAACAGTCTTCACAGACAGCGGAGAGATAAATTTAGCACACGAGATTTCTTAAAGAGCCAGCAGCTCTGCGGGGCTGCTCGCCTGCCCTGCGGCAGCCCCCGCCCCACACCCTGCCGGGGCAGCCCCCTCCTGCGGGTGGAACCCGCTCCTTCTCCCCCTCCTTCCCAATTTTCTGTCCCGCTTTACCCGTTCTCTCCCTCTTTCCGGTCTTTTTTTCTTTCATTGATGTTTTTTCCTTTTTTCCTTCTTTTTTGCTGTTTCGTCATCTCATCCTCCCTGCTTTGTTGTTTTTCTTTTTTTCCTCCCTTTTCTCTCTCTCCCAGGCCACAGGGCTCAGAAGATAAAGCTTTCTCGTTAACAGTTCACTGGTTATGCCTACATAGTAAAAAATGTGTAGCTTGATGAATGTCTTCCAGATGGTTAATTGAAAAAAACGAGGGGGAGAATGCACCAATCTCTCCCCCCGTCTTCAGCACTCTGCACACATACATTGCATAGGAAGAAAACTGCATTAAAGGGTGAGGGGAGCAATATATTTGAGAAATAGAGGCAGCCTGTGAACCCCAGGGTGGTGTTTCCAGGCTGGTGAGTTAGCTGTTGGTTTGCTCTGGCCCTGCTTCATGCCCTCTTCCCTCATCAATCCCACCCCAAAATTCCCCATCCCAGGGAGCGATGCTGCTTCATGTACGACATGGAACACACCCAAACCCACCTCACACCCTCGTGTGAACGTTTCTGCAGGCACGGTGCCGCTCTGCCCCCACCCTGTGCTCTGACACCCCCAAAGCACCACAGACCCTCATTCTCTCCCCATGTTTCTTTTTCGGGGGGATGCACACCCACATGTCTTTCATGAATCTTATCGTGCAATCGGTTGCACAAGAACGACTCCGCTACCCGAGCCGTGAGCCCATGGGAGCGGAGGGGCCCTGGCTATGGGGTCTGGGATTTTGGACTTGGCAGTGCCAGGGTGGGTGCAATGAACGGGGCACGGGTGGGTGGGGGCTGCAAGTAGGGTCACTGGGGTGACTCGGAAGGAAAGAGGGGTGATAATGTGGTCAGCTGTTCTTCTCCATAGGTCATTGCTGGGTAATTTAATCAGTGCATCTTCTGTTTGATGGACATGTGTCAGCCGTCTGCCTCTTACGAACTGACATGCCTCCTCTCTTCCCTCCACTGCCCGTGGCTCTGCCTACTCCTGTTTCTTTGTCTCTCTCAAGGGAGAGACAGAGGAGGAACACAAATCCCTCCTCACCCCATTAATAGAGATACTGCCTTGCTGACATGAGTCACAAAGGGTTTAAGCCGTGCAGTTGAGGGTGAGCAGCACCCAGCCCCCCACCTCGCACACCTCCCACCATGGATCTCCCTGGTTTCCCAGGAAACAGTGGCCCCAAATGCTGCCTGACTTTCACATCTGCCTTTCATTTCTCCTTTTTTTTTGTCAGAAAAAAAACACACAACTGATAATTTTTCTCCCTTCCCCTTTCAGGATCACCACCACGGCCGCTTGCATGATGGACCTGCGGAGGTACCCCCTGGACCAGCAGAACTGCACGCTGGAGATTGAGAGTTGTGCGTATGCTTCTCACTCGCCCTCTGCCATGCGGTGCCACCCTGTGTCACCTGCCCTAGCCGCAGCTTCTCACTCATGAGATGCCTCCCAGGGGTGTAAAGGGCCACCCCTCCTGCAGGATGTCCCCTGGGGCAGGACCAGGCTTCCCTATCCAAAATCCATCCTGAGGGGACCTCCTAGGTGAAATGCCCAGGAAAGTGGAGCTCTAGCAGCAGGCTAGGCATTAAAATCACTCTCACCCTCAGAAGGGTGGTGGAAGCCTCCCTTAGCTCTACGAAAGCCCTGGGAGCCTGCCCTCGCTTGTGGCTGGCCCTGCTCTGTGTGGGAGGTGGGACCCGAGTCCTTCCACAGCCCCTGCACACCTGGCTCTTCCCTTGACTCCGATGGAAAGCCTCTCCTGACCACGCTGGAGGAGGAGGTCCGGCTCTCCCTCATAAAAATGCACCAGAGTATCCCCACAGGAGCGGTCCAGAGCAGCAGATCTCGCAGTAATGATGATGCAGCTTCAGTGGTGATTATCAGAGAATTGCTTTTTTCATAAAAGAGGTCCCACAGCATCTGTAGTTGGAAGGTGCCGTGCTGCCTTCCTAGCTGTGCCTGTGCCTGGGATCCCCCTTCCCACTCGCTGCTCGGGTTTCTCGGGATGCGCAGCCATGGCAGCGCTTGGTGCGGCAGGTAATGGGATGTAAATTAGGTCCTGCTGGAGACACTAATGACATGTCATTTCTGGCACTCCTTAGCATTTTGAGAATAGTTTATGGTACAACCAAGAAAACAGAAGGCAGAGAATTACCCACAGTTCCCCATGTTGCAATTTTGTTCTTAATGGGACATGTTAAGCCAATTTATTAGTCGAAGCTATGTTTCCTTACAATATTTCTAAGATCCATGCAGAGTTGTAGAGATTCAATTGTTTCTTTCCTCAGAGCTTTTGTCTTTCAAACACTTGCACGTTTAAAATCCACAGGGCTCCATTTTGTTTGCTTCCAAGTCCACACAACTCTGGAATACCAGTCCTTTCATGGATGGCTTAAAAAACAAAGTATATAAAAAAAACCCTAGAAAACCTCACCAAAATAGCCCTTTTGTGGTGCAGGGGTGCCGGGTTTGTAAAGCAGCAGTGGGCAGATGGAGTCTCATTCCCCACAGCAGCTTGGGGCACTTACCTGCAGGAGATGAGCCAGTGCTGGCACTGCCTTTTGATCCCATCCCTCCATCTCGAAAATAGCCCTCACTGCGCGTACCCCTGCCTAGCTGTGTGCCAGGATTCAACAAAAACCTGATGAGGCAGGCAGCAAACAGGCTGTTAATCTGACATTTTAAGACATCGTATCAATACTTTATGATATTTCAGGTTGAAATGACTTGTCTTTGTGAAAGTTCTTTTGCTTTTAAAAAGTAAAATGGAAATTGGGTTTTCTTTTTAGAGCTAGAAATCAAAGTGAAGCATGTATTTTTAGACTGAACAACCTTTCCCTTTAGAATCATTTTTTTAAAATGGCTTCCCAAAAACCATGTTTGATTTCATATTGCATAATGTCATAACACAAAAAATTACAAAAAATCGGTACCCAATACCAGCAGGTCATAGAATAAATGGAATAGTGGTAGTTAACTGCGAGATCTCCTAAAATTAGTTACTGTAATTTGACATTTTCATTGCTGATCAGGAAGTAAATTTGAAGTCACTGCTGTTAAATTTGTGGATGATGAAGATAGCAGCCTGTGGCTTGCTGGCTGCACATTTGAGTGCCTCCCGATTTGAATACATCCAGAATGCATTTGAATACAGAAAAATGCGGAGGGCTGAGTGCAGAACTGACTGCCAGACCGAGGGACTTGAACCCACGCGGGCATCAACGAGGGGAAGGGATGAAGGGATGGCAGCCCCGAGCTCCACTGCTGGAAGTTTCGTGGAGGGCTCTGGCGAAAAGGGCTGGAGTGAGCCCTGGTTATGTAAACCAGGGGAGCTGTGAGTCAGAGCAGGCAATCGATTGGCCTCTGGATATGTCGCTGGTGAGAGGGGGAGAGGAACTCTGTCTATATTTGGTTTCCAAAATTTAGAAAGGAAGTTGAGAAATCAGAAGAGGTTGAGAAAAGATGCTAAAAAGTGGTTCAAGAGCTGGAGCAGATGTTTTGCAGTGAGAAACCTCAATAGCTCAATCTGGTTTGTTTACTGCACAGGAGGTGGAGAGGTGACTTGTTTACAGGCTGGGTGCACCTCTGCAGAGGGGGAGCGCTGGGTGGGAAGGGCTTGGTAACCTCCTAGAAAAATTCAGAATAACCACCAGAGCCTCAAAGTCTGAGCCAGATGCATTCAAATGTAAAATCGCTCACAATTTTTTTAGCTTCAAGAGTGTTTGAGCCGCTGAAATCAGCCAGTGGGAGGAGTGGGGGACTTGGCTGTTTCTTGCTGCTTTCCACGCTTGGTCTCAGTGCTCTGCGAGAGAGACGCTGCAGCCAGGTGAAAATACCAGCTCCTGTGCACAAAGCTGGGGTGCGTGAGGCAGTACAACAGCCTGTGACACCCCAGCATCTGCAGCAGATGAGATGATAACCTGAGGGTCCTGGACCTCTGCAGGTTCGTGGGTGTGGTTCTTCTACAGTTTACTGCCCCAAGAGCAGGAGCATGCCATGGGGAAGGAGGGGGAGCCCTGGCTTAGCTGTTTTACACCAGAAGCATATCTGGCATGGCATTTGGAAGGTTGTTATTATTTTTTATCACCTGTGAATAAGCGCAGTAATGACTGAGAGCAGAGGATGTGGTCTTAGAGACTACACAGTCATCAAATAATTCAGTTTGGGAAGAGACCTCAGGGCTTCTCTAGTCCAGCCTCCAGCTCAAAGCAGGGTCAGCTATGAGATCAGACCAGGTTGCTCAGCTCTTTGACAACTCGGGGGCTGCAGAGGTTCAGCTCTGATCTAGGGTAACCCTTGGCCCCTAAGGCTAGGTAGAAGAATTTCTCCTCCATGGTACATTCAACAACTCTTCATTCCCCTGATCCCACTGATACACTGGTGCTGGTTTTGGTGGCAACTGTCCCTAGTGGGTGCCAGCCTTGCTGATTATTACTAGCCAGCTGCCTCTCTGCTGCTAGGGCTTGTGGATAAGGCAGGCTGTCACGCTGCAGCACGGGTTGTGAATAAAAGCTGTCTGTGGGCACAGGTGAAGTTCATGCTCTAAAGGAAGCCTTGCACCACGCCTTACCAAAGCCTCTACATATCTGACTGCTTCTTTGCACTGAGGTTCTCCCGTGCAGCTCCGCGCTTTGCTCAGAGTAAGAGGCCACCCCTTCTGCAGCAACAGCCACAGTGCTTCAAAACCCAGCTTGCCACAAGCAGCATTAATCTCCAAGTGGAGATGCAACCCGGCCCACAAGGGCATCGGGCAGGGCTGTGAACATCACATTGATGGAAGGGGAGCTGCATGACTTCGTCCCCAGGGCCTCACTCCCCATGAGTCCATAGCATCCAGGGAGTCTTTCTCCTGGGACTGTGGCTTTGGGCTCCTCAGCACTTCCAGTCTGTGCAGCCCTGTTTGGCATGTATTGTTTGGGGTTAAAGTAAGAAGCTGTACCCTTGTCTGAGTTAACAAGTCCATTACCCTGAAACGTAAAGGATGAGTACCCGTTACCAGCCTGGCTCCTCTTCCTCTCTTCTCCCATTACTGCTCTTTTCGGCTAGCACTTGGTAAAAGCGGCCCCTGGTCTCAGAGACTCTGTCCACTTCCCAGCTTCAAATTTTGACTGAGAGTACTTAGAATAGGGAGGTGCTCTGATGCTCAAATTTCTTTTCAACTGCTGTTGTAAATCTTTTTTTCTCCGGGAATTTTCAGTACCTAGGTGCTCTATTTACCCAGTCCCCACGAGACTGCGTCGTGTGATCTCCCTCTTCTGGTAAAAGGAGGCAGTTTTTAAAAAGCAAAATGTGGTGCCTTTGACAGAGGCTTCTGATGCACAAGTCCCTGTCACGTCAGCCATAGAGCTTATGTAGCACAAGTCAAGGCATGATGGGCCTTTTCTCACCTTTTTCTCCTGAATTCCAGCCAGAAGCGGGAGTTCTGACCAATTTTTTCCTCTTCTCCTGGGGACTGTACTGCCAAGCTCAGCTGAAGAAGAAATGTACATCGGCAAGGAGGGGCTATGCTTGCTGTCTGATGGTGCAGGCTTTCCTTTGGATCCTCTTCCAGATCACCTTAGTGAAAAGGGGGTGTCATCTGCTCCAGCTTGTCAGCTTAGTTCTCTCTCTGTGCTTCTTCATCTCTGCAGATGGTTACACAGTTGATGACATTGTCTTCTTCTGGCAAGGAAACGATTCTGCTGTCACAGGGATGGAGGTGCTAGAACTGCCCCAGTTCACCATTATTGAGCAGAGGCTGGTCAGCAGGGAAGTGGTCTTCACCACCGGTGAGTCTCTGCTGAAGGGATGCGATGGAATGTTCAAACCTTCTACTGATCAACATCCATGTGGTTGTTCTCTGATTCAGATTAAGGCACTAACTTAGGACCTAGGCTTCAACTTAGGGTCCTGTTCCTTTGGAAAAGGTATCTTCTGTGCCCACCAAGTTTGCTTTTTTTTTTTTTGTCTGCTTCTCTTCAGAGACAAATGGGATCATTTTTTTTTGCTGCAGTTGTTTTCATTTCTTAGTCAAAACACCAACTGAGCTCAAAACAGAACCTTCTTAGAAGGGTCTCAGCTTTTACCTTATTTTTATGTGGTTTGCAACCGGCTCTTGAAGCTAATGTAGACGTAATAGTATGCAGAAGACTATATCAGTTGAAAAGGAAGTTGCCTATGAAATGACGCAAACCCATCTGTGCACAGCACAGATCTAGAGAGAATACCTTGGACAATTCAGATACTGCCAGTTGGAAAGTTGGAGGGTTTGGATTTTGATTGCTGTCTTCACTTTGATCTGGCCTGGAGTTCACTGCCAAGACAGCATGCCACACACCTGTTAATTAAGACAATTTTTAAAATGCCATGAAATCACAGCCCGAGTCTATCAGCGGTGGTGGCAGATGGTGATGTTGTTACAACAGTGCCTCGGGGCATGCTGGGAGCAGGGTCCCATTGCTATAGTTATCTAGAGTCCCACAACAAGAGGCAGCATTCCTCCAAGAGAAGTTTGCAGCCTAGATAGGTAAGACCTTCAAAAAAAGCCTGGTGAAATACAACGTTCAAGTTACACAAATAGCACATAATGGTGAGAGAACATAACCTCCTTTTTCCCAGTCTACCTCCTGGATCATTAAAGACTGTTATTCTCTTGTTATGTTAGCTGCCAACCTGTGATTACCCCCATATTTCAGGCTGCTGTGTTGCCTAAGGGATGGAGGTGGGAAGGAGGAATGACTTGGACTTTGTTTCACAATAATGGCCCTGCTTTGTCCTTGTCAAAATGAGCCTGCTCCAGTGGAAGGATTGTAAAAGTACTTATTGTGGTCACTATCCCAGTTAGGTTTGCTAAAAGATTAGGAGGAAGTTGCAGCAACTTCGGGGAAAAAAGATTTTAAAAAAGACCTACAGATTAACTAACAGTACTCTATTTGCATATGAATTTGCCCAATCTGACCATAACCCATTTTTAGAACAGCATGGGAAAAAATACAATTCAGATCTTCATTGCTGTTTGGAGGAAAAACTAGCACATGAAACATTGGAAAATGATCTCACTGCATCCAGATATAGGGTTAAAGTATCGTATGTAAGCCTGTATCAAATTGGCACATACCATAATAACAATTTCAGCACTGAATAGACATTCTCCCATGATGTCTGATATAATAACATAATTTCTGTAGAGTTTCTTTTCTTCTTAATATTCTGAGCCAAGTGAGCAGACTCTGAAGAACCTCCTTCTAAAAACTGATGAGTCTGCAAAACCAAATAAAGAAGAAAAAAAAAAGAGAGATTTCTCATTATCCCTGCCTCTTGGGAACATTTTCAAAGTAACATTTCAATTCCTAACCTAAACTCTTGCCATAAATGCAGGCTTGCCCTCCTCTCAAACACCATCTCCCTTTAATATCTCATTGACAGGTTCATATCTGCGCTTATCTTTGAGTTTCCGGATTAAAAGGAACATTGGTTACTTCATCCTGCAGACTTACATGCCATCTATTCTCATCACCATCCTGTCCTGGGTCTCCTTCTGGATCAATTATGATGCTTCTGCTGCACGAGTGGCACTGGGTATGTACCTTTTCATTATAGCATGAAGAAAGTGTATTTTTGAGGGAGATCAGATAGGACAGCTGTAAGAAAGAAAATACGTTTTTCTTTATGAGGTAGCAACTAAGCAAGCCACATAGGTCTGTCAAACTTTCTGTTCCAAATGAGGGACGTATTTTCTGAGAACAAACTTCAAATTTACAGCCAGGAGAGCTACTTTTTTATTCAGAAGTATCAGTACTTCCCAAGCTTGAGTCCGTATTATTTGAATGAGTAAAAGTTCTACCATAAATTTCTGTGGGTGCAGGTTTAAGCTCTTTAACAAAAGCATAAATGATCACAGCTTCTCAGACATGTGAGACTCTGACATGCCATGAGCCCATAAGTTCCTTGACTCTGTTTTGTACTTGTTTTCTTAACAAGTCTGGGCACATCTTGGTCAACAGGTTGGATGTTGGATGATAAACACTGAGGGTGGATGGCCAAAAAGTAGTAAGAATGGTGAGTGGATGGCTAAAAGACGAAAAAAATGAAGTGGCATTACACATTTTCATGATAGTTTAGGCCCCATACAGACACTTTTTGTAGCTGAAGAACTTCATAACCAAGGCAAATGTGGGTCAGTAGTTAAAGTTCAAGTTCTTCTTCAGCACATATTCCCCTAAATAGGAATGTTTTCCTATAAGAGGAAAAAAAATGAGGTCTTTTAAGCAATAGAAGGGAAGTGGGGGTGGATTGCAGATGAGGATTTTGAAGAAGGAACAGGAGAAAGAGGGGATGGCTGGCATATGAGAATGGGGCTGTGCAACATGATAAAAAGTTCAGAGGAATTGGGAGAGCCAAGGAGGGAGAAAAATTTCATCTGTGAGTGGGAAAAGGCTCAGAGGGGCAATGGCAAACAGGTAGAGGCTGAGTCTTACAGAAAAGGTTGGGGGGTTAAATTAGCTCTAGGAGAACACAGAGCTTGAGAAGACTCAGAGGAGGGATGGTTTGTGCAAAGATATAAAATAGATAATTTGACTGTGCTTGCTTGGAGAGGCTGGAGCAGGGAGATAGGGAGGTAACAAGAAGAACATGGTAAATTAAAAAGGTAAGTTGCATTGGCAAGAGTATAATCAGTGAGAGAAGAAAAAGAGACCATAGCAGACATTGCTGGCACAGTGGAAGTAGAAGCAGAGGGTGGACATGAGATGCACAGCTGCTGAATTTCTGCTGACATCTGGATTCAATGAAGACAGAAGAAAAACATTGTAGATCAGAACTGGAACAGCTCTCCCTAAACTATTTCTGACAGCTCTCTATCTAAATTGTCCTTAAAACGCTCCGAAGAAGGAGACTCCACAGCCTCTTCTGGGCATTGTATCTCCAGATTTACCTCCTCGTACAGTCAAAAAAGCTCTTCTTTGCCTCTGCCCTAAGTCTTCATTGCAATTTGTCCAGTTCTTAATGGAGATGTGGAGAACATTCTGTTCTCCGTTTCTTTGCCCCAGATATCTGGATATTTAGACTACTGTCTAAATATAGACAATATAATATATTGTATGCATATAAATATAGCTCCCTTCTGTTTACTCTTCTGTGAATTGAAGACTATTAGTCCTTTAAATCTTTTATCAGGAATGACACTAAAGACATGATGAGGGTGAAGGGGAAACAAGACAAGCAGAAGTCCAGCGTGCTCAGAGAAGTTGGAGAGCCATCACTGTAGAGGTAGGGCTGAAACTAGAAGAGAAAATTAAGGTCATGGACACTGAGAGAGCTGCCAACAGAGAGATGAGGAGGGACACTAGAAGAAAAGGAGATCAGCAAGGTAGTAAGAAAAGCAGGACAGCTGAGCTAGAGAAGTGGGAAAAGACAACTAAGTTGAAGAGGAAAATTACCACTCCCAAAAGAAGCAGGAAGACTCATGGCCATTTTTTTGAAGCTGGCAGACGACTGTCAAAAAGACAGATTTGAGGCCACTCTGACAGTCCAGAGAGGGAAAGAGGCTGAGAAGAAGCCAAAGAAAAGGGCTGAAGCTGTGAGAGTAATCATGGTGCACCAGGCTCTTGGAGACTGAGTATATATATACTGGAGACTATAGTATATAGGAAAAAAGTGTTCAATGAGACCAAGAAATGCTAATTTAAGATGCAGGACATATAAGTAGACCTAAAAAGGAGAGTGTTAAAACCATGAGAGGAGTGCGTACAGATGATAATTGAAGTAGTGAGTGGTAAAGCTGGTGAGAGGAAGGTGGGAATTGATGGGGTCAAGGACATAGACAGAAGCCTATGAGGCAGGCAAAAAAAGAGAGCGCCATGAAGAGGGTATCTCTTCACTCTTTCTCCTATTCATGGCATTGTAAAGACAAAGCAGATTATAAATTCCTGTCGAGGATACTGAGGCATTCAGTAGCACCCAGGGAAGCCTGATGAGTTCACGAAGTAGAAAAAAGGGAGGAAAAGAGGTTGAGAGACTGAGAGCAAAACTGAATGTTCCCTACCGTCCCTGAGGGAAAGAAAGAGGATCAGGTAGGACTTAAAGAACCAAAGTTCAGAGGATGTTGATCCCCGTCATCCTGATGATACCCAGCTTTGACACTTTCTCCTACTGTTGGCAGCTGGTTTATTTTCTGCAGCGATTTGTACTGGGCAGCTGGGCTTAGAATAATGACAGTTTTCCTCCCAGCTGCATTGCTCCCATCCCTCCAGAGGTTGTCCAGCTGGGAGCAGGGATGGGGAAGCTGAGAGTGGCATTTCAGGAAACTATCCCACCTTGGTAACAGAGTACCTAACCTCTCCTTACAGGGGTCACCACGGTACTTACAATGACTACCATCAACACTCATCTGCGGGAGACTCTCCCCAAGATCCCTTATGTCAAGGCTATTGATGTTTATCTCATGGGCTGCTTTGTCTTTGTGTTCCTGGCACTCCTGGAGTATGCTTTTGTCAACTATATATTCTTTGGGCGAGGCCCCCGGCAGCAGAAGAAACAGAATGAACGGATCAGCAAGGCCAACAATGAGCGCCACCGTTATGAGGAGAAGAGGGTGAGAGAGCAGGTTTGTCCCCTTCTTTCATTGTGGCAGAATTCAGCTCTCTGCTGCTCATTCAGTCCTGGGTGAGCTGTGGAGCAGCCTTTCTCTTCATCATGAGAGTTGAACTCATGTTCCCCTGTCTGGTGATTACTGGGAATTTTTTCTCCTTGATCATTTTGTCATCATCCTCAAGCCAGTGCCACCAGGACCATCATCCTCTTGCATGGTGCAGGTGTACCCAAAAGTACCCCTGTGGCTTTCGGTCCTACTGTGTTGGCAGAATCACACTACTCCGCTCAAAAGTTTGCTGCAAGCACATGTGGCTAGTCCTTCAACTTTGGCATCAGTGGACATTTTCAAATGCAGAAGTCCAGGTTCAAAGCTCACAAATGACCCAATCAATGGTATTGATACACAGAAAACCATTCAAAATCGTTCCAGATGGTGTGGCCCTGTGTGCATTGTGCACAGGACATCCCCACTACCTTTCTCTCTGTCTTCCCTGTTCTAGGTTGACCCTTATGGTAACATCCTTCTCAGCACTCTGGACATGAACAACGAGCTGCTTGCCACAGACATGATGAGCAGTGTTGGCGACTCTCGAAACTCTGTCATGTCCTTTGAAGGCTCAGGAATTCAGTTCCGCAAGCAGCTGGCCTCTCGGGATGGATTTGGTCACCACCCAACCCTGGACCGCCACGTCCCGCTGACCCACCATGCTGCAGCCCGCAACCGTGCCAACTGCCGTCTCCGCCGGCGGTCATCTAAGCTGAAGCTCAAAATCCCAGACCTGACAGACGTCAGCACCATTGACAAGTGGTCACGAATCATTTTTCCAATCACCTTTGGATTCTTCAACCTTGTTTACTGGTTGTACTATGTAAATTGATGCCTGCAGCCTCCGAGAGAGATAGGGACAGACACTCAGACAATGACAACACAGGAGTGTTGTGGTCTTTTGGGTTTGGGTTTTACTCTTTACTATCATTATCATTTATTCCTTTGATTCATTAGATTTATTCTAAGCTTACTCTTCTCTTTTCAGCACACATAGAACCACAGAGTGTGGGGGGTGGTAAGGGAGAGAAGGGTATATGGGGAGGGAGGGGGTTTGGTTTCAGGGAGGGATGTGTTTGTCTCGATTTTGGCTTCCTGCTGAAAGACTTAAACCATTGTAAAAAAAAAAAAAATCACCAAAAACAAAAACCAAAAAAAGAAAGAAAAAAAAAGAAAAAAGAGAAAAAAAACACAAACAAAAAACTAACAAAAACAAACAAGAAAAGTTTAAAAAAGGGGGGAGGGAGATTTAAAGAAATTGAGTCAAAAACTGGTGGGGGAGATAGGTTATCTTTGGCTGTGCTCAGTAATGCGCTATCCTCACTTCCATTTCACTACTGAATTTCATCTTTCTCTTCTCAGTATTATCATATTTTTTAAATCTTTCTTCTGTCACTCCTCTTAACACCTTCATGTTTATTCTTTCATGGATTCATGAGATAGTGGGGTTTCATTCTCATGCTGTGAGATTTCTCTTTTCTTTTTCTCTCTCTCTCTCTTGCTTACAAGCCTAAAAGAATCTTTTAAACCAACAAATAAAAAGAATATTTATTTTGGAAGAGCTGGGAAGGGGAGAGGACAAGGCAATTATTTGGGAGGGAAGGGGCAATGTGGGGTTACGGGAGGGGGGGAGGAGGGACCTTATCAAAAACAAAGGCACATTTGCAAGTTGCCTTTTTCCACCTTCAGGAGTTTGCAAGCTGTTTTTCCTGTATGAATGTGTGGGTGTGTGAGGCGCATGTATGTAGATACGGATGTGTGTGTGCAAGCATGTTTTCTGGGGAGGGGAGCTGGGGAGGGGGGGTTTTGTAATGTCTTTTGTAGAAAGAGAACACAGAGGACATTTAACCGGCAGTGTTTTGGGGAGAATAGCAGGGTTTTGTTTGCTCATCGCAACTTTGCAAGGTTGGAGTTCTAGCTTGTGTTAGGGAGACAGAACTGGGGAGGTAGATTGTGCAAATATATTCTTGCTGAGGAAAGAGAGGGTTTCAGGGATCAGCAATGGGACAGTACTGCTGTCCACCGCTGGCATCTCATCTCTAGTTGACTAAGCTGATTCAGTCCTGACAGGAGGGGTTGTTCCTGATCATTCCCACCCTGCATCTTTCTTACTGAGTTTGGGGAGAAAAGCAGTTGCAGGACTCTGAAAACTCAACCCTTCCCCCTCTCAATTGGTTCCTTGTGCCAGACAAGGGACTTCACACTCCAGCCCTCTGAGTGACCATAGCCTACGGCAAGGTGCAGGAAAGGGTGGGTGTCATTTAGCTTTGTTGTGCTTCAGGGCAAAAAAATCCAGCAACGATGACTATTCCCTTTCTTAAGAAGTTCAGAAGCAAACGGTGGGCTGGCAACCTCTGATACGTACTGCTTCTATCAGGCCTTGCTTTATGTCTGTTAATGCATTCAAGGCAAAGAGAAAAACACGCTGTGTCCCTTCTTGCAGGAGATGTAACTAAGGATGCAGTAGAGTTCCATGGAGCGTCATCCCACTGGAAGACTTCAAAGACTGGGTGGGGTGAAGGTTGCAATGAAAATGCTGAGCCTACCAGTGCTTGTGGAAGCCCCTAAGTGTGTAGCAGCTTCCATCCCCAGGCACTCATTATAAAGGTACAGAAGGGTAACTTGGCCTTGGACAGCAAGGTCAACTTCTTCCAAAGGAGCCAGTGAGTTTCAGGAAAATCACTGAATTATTGGCCACTTTGGCAATCACTGATGATTGATAATCTCCCTTACAATATTAATAAAAGCCATGAAAATAATACATTCACAAGTGCAAAACTTTAACCCTAGGGTCATTCTGCCATTCCTGGACTAATGAGAACCTTGTTATTACCTGATGGAGATTTTTTCATACCAGACACAGATACACACACACTGCCTTGAGTACAAACATCCCTTTATCTTCCTGCTAGCATTCTCTTCCTTTTTCCTTGATTCCCATTGCTTAGGAGAGCAGAGTGATCCTCTGAGACCAGGGAAACTCCTGTTTTTCAGATGACAGATGCATCTAATGCACATCTTTTCATTCACTAATTTTTGTTTGTACAGTGCTATGAAAATGTGAATCATTATACACCTGACATAGTAACACTGAAGTCATGAACAGTTTTGCCTTGACTTGGGTGAAGCAGGATCAGGGTTCATCAGAGTAGTAAGTGTTGTTATTTTTATATCAGTAATGTGTCTTATGCATTTGCTACTAATAGAATTCTAAGCATATAAGCAGAACATCCATCCTTCTCAATCGCTCACAATCTCTGTCCCCCTCTCTCGTGTTCATGCATGCACACATTTGGTCCAGGCCTCCCTGGACTCACCAAGGTTTTAACACAATTGTTAAATCAGACTCAGATTCCCAGCTGCCCTGCAGAGCAGTCTCTTGCTTGTTTCCACATTCAAGAGTGATGCTGTTGAAAATGGGTTTTCCCAGTGTTATTGAAGATTACAGTCTAGATTGGTCTGTACAGGAGCAAGAGTCTGAAGAGCGAATGGAGCTGGATGATAGGGCTAGGGCTGGATCAGGTAGTTTTGTCTACCTGATACACAGGAAGTTAAAGCTTGGCCAATGGAGAAAGTTATGCTTTCTAGATTCTATTTCGAAATGGCTTTTAAATGTTTTAATGGAAGTCATAAAGTTGTGTTTTATGACATCAGCAGTACAGTGTAGGTGGATATATGCTTGTCAGATGACTGCAGTTCCCAGATGGAGGCTGCCTATCAGCATGTTCAGTTTTAAAGGGGAGTCTAACCAGCTTATTGATGATTAAATAAAATATCTAAACACTTAGCTTTTATATACGTTATTGCAATGTAAAAGATGGTCAGAACCAGAGAAGGGAAACAAAGCAGCAGTTGTAAGCCTGTTAAGATTGGAGGGAGAACAAATGGCCATGTGGTGAGAAATTATGAAGCTGAGGGAGATGACTCAGGAACTCCAGTAATTTGATAGTTCTAGTAAAAGCCTGACAAATGTGTGGTAGGACTTGGGCACCTGAGAGCTCTCTCAGCTGGTTCCCAAGAGTAGCAGGGGCAGCAGCACACAGATGATGCAAAACCCGCCTATGCTCTTTGCTGTTCAGGCACTGAACCCCACACAGAGTGGGGTCCTGACCAACCCCATCCAGCACCCTGCAGGTACAACCCAGGTCCTCCAGCAGCTGGAGATCAGGAACAGGGGGGCTGTGTTTAATATCTGAGGCTTCAGTCAGAGATTAAGCCCAGAATTTCATAGCCACAATCCAAAAGCTTTCCAGGGAAAAAGCACTGCTCAGCTGATTTCTTCATCTGCTGGGACTGGGAGCCAGACTCCTTTGCTATTGCCTTGGTTCTCTGTTGGCTGGGTTCTCTTTCTTATCAGGAGTCATCCTAGTTTCTCTCTTTGAATGTTTCTGACCTGGTATTACCAGGTCAGTTTTACTTCATAGAGTCAGTCTTAGTATATCTAGACATCTGGACTATTTGGTCCTACACAATAAACTTTGCCAAAGAGTGTGCGGTCAGGACTTTTCACAGTTCAGGAACTGCCTTATAATTTCTGGTGAAGGGGCAGAATGCTGGAGAACAACTGAGTGTCCTGTGAGACAGATGAGTAGTAGAAAATGTGTTCCCATAGAGGGGTGAGGGAAGAATGCTGAAGGCCTTTAGAAATGCCCTCCTCCAGAACTGAGGTGGCACCTCCATTTTCCCCCTCCATAGTGTCTGTGTCCACCTCTAAGAAAGGCAATAAACCCATGTCTAGTTTTGAGGTCCAGAAAGGAGATAGTGGAAAAAAAAACCAAAAACATTTTAGTTGTACTCAAGGCTCAGAAGTTTCAAGCCATCACAAGCATGTGGAAAGGAAATGCACGAACCTTTCATGCAGCAGATACAAAGCTCATGTTACCGGAAAAGTGTGTGTGGAGGATATTTCCACACTGCAGCTTGTGTGCCCACTGCTGTCCACCTTTTCTTCGCTAAGGGAGAGCAGTGGGGAAAGGGGGAGGAAAAATTGTGAGTGCTATTCCAAAGTGGAGCTGCTTCTGACCTTCAGTGCAGGGTTACAGGAGGTAATTCTGATGGCGGCTTGGTTGGTTTGCAGCTTGGGGCAGGGTTGCTGCTTGCTGGGTCATGTTTTTTAGCAGAGGCTGTAACACGAGCATGAGGGATGCTCCAGGCTGCCTGAGGGAGCTGGGCTGGGGGAGAATGTTTTGCACCTTTTCCGGGCATAACAGCCTAAGGCAGGCATGTGGAGGAGGAGAAGGAAGAGGAGAAACAGAAATTGAATCTCTCTCAGGGTACACATGGCCAACGCAACTCTATTGCTTCATTTTCTGATACTGTATAGTGCTGTCACTCAGGGACCTCTAGGAACTAGGACCTTGGGACTGTAATCCTACCCCTCCTATCCCCCCTTCACCTTAAGTATTAAGAACTGAAGAGAAAATGAGACAGAGAGCAAAAAAGGAAAATAAGAGCCCTGGTAGCAAACCCCTGCTATTCCATGGGTGAAAGTAAAGCTTTGGTTACTAAGGTAAAAGGAAAATGTATACCTTTATATTTACGTCTTCAAGCATAAGCCAGCCCATAGTGTATATAGGATAAGTTCACAGTGCATGAAACAAACAGGACTGTAGGTCTTAAATGGCATCCAGCTTTCTTGCATGCACATCTGACACCATGCCAGCAGCTTATGTCTTGCGAATAAGTAGAGATCCTGCCAAGACTTGGCACTTCCTCTGTCCAATGGACAGCACATCCACTTCCCAGAAACAGAGCCACGCAGGGGACTGATCCGGCCAGTCTGTTTGACCAGATCTGCTCCAGAGGCTGTGACAGGAGGAGATAAGGAGTGGGGGAGGGAGGTGGTTTTGTTTTCTTTTTTGTGGGGAGGAGGAAGGGGTTTTAAATCTCTGAGCTGTTACCAGGCAGAAGATAAACCTCTGGAGCTCCAGACCAAAGGACAGTGGCTTTAGGGAAGGTGATTACTGAAATTCTAACGGAGAGGATGGGATGAGGAAGAGGTTGGTGGTGGGTGGGAGCTGTAACTTTAGAAGCAGAGCAAATGGGAGAGAGGTAGTGAAAGTATGTGTGCAATACAATAGGTTTGAAGGGACTAAAGCACTGAAGACTGGGGACCTCCACTGAGTCAGGCTGGGTGCAGCTGCAGGCAGCGCTCAAGGAAACCCAGCCACGGCAGCAGTCCCTGGCAGGCAGAGACCACAGTATCTGGGAGATGGTGAGGTCAAGAACAAGGAAAATAGAGGGAGACTCACCATCAGTATGAGCTCTGCCATCAGTATGAGCTCAGTCTCTTTAGGTAGGGACAATCATTTGCATCTGGACAATGTTGCAGGAGCTGGGCTGGGATGCGCAGGGGAGCAGCCGCCATGCCAAGCTGGGGCAATGGCTGAGCTCTACCCTGGTGCCAGAGATCAGGGCCAACTGGGCAAGAAATGCCATGGGGGTTACCAAATGCTTTCTTGGAGATGAGACTGGGCTTCCCAAGCAGGGTGGGATGTCTTTAGAATAGACACAGAAATTGGGTCGAGTGGCACGGGTCGGGTGAGACATGCGAAACCTACGTGTTGGAAGCAGGACCTAACGCAGATGCTGGGAGGGAGGGAGGGAGGAAGGGTGGGAGGAAGGGAGGGAAGTGGAGACTGGGGAGGAGAAGATGTATATAGTGTTGGGGCTTGGGGTTTATTTTTACTTTGGTTTTTGTTTGGTTTTGTTCTTTTTTTAAAAAAAAAAATAAAAGAAGATATTTGATTTATAATGTCTTGATGGAAAACAAATAAAAATGGTTCTGTACATTCAGAAGTAAAGAACAGCTGAAAGGTGACAAGTGTAATAAAGAAGCACTGTCCTCTGGGCTGATACTATAACGCATTTCTGCAGACATTTCCAACGGGTTGGAGGGCAAACCTGTGTCTGTGTCTGTGCCTGCACGATGGTGCAGCCCACCAGGATGGTGACCTTAGGACTGGGCTCCCTGATCCACCTCCAATCACAGTAAAAAAGAGGTGGGCAGTAGAGGTGGAAATGATGGTATGTAAGTAACTATTCAGCGTTTGATCCCACTGTCCATGAGGCCGACAGAAGGAGGTTGTGCATTAGACCCTAATCTCTTGTGCACATGGTGTCTTCCTGGAGACCCAACCTGCACTATGCCTTACTGTATCTTGAGACATAGTGAAATGAGTGAAGATGTTACCAGGTATTACTTGCATAAGTGAAGTAATGCAGATGTAGTAAAGGCAGTATGAGCCTGAACTTTCTTTGAGAAGCTGTTGTTGCTGATGCTGCTTTTCACCCTGTGACTTAGTCTAGGGTGACAAGTGCTAGGAAATGCCCAGCTGCTCAGAAGAAGTACAAAGAAAGCCCACCACGTGAAAAGATTTATCTTAAGATCCTTTGCAATTCAATAGAACCTTGCCTGTGGGTTCCTGGCTGTTTGTGAAGGATGGGTTTGGAAGAGAGTGCAAAGCAGGGACCTTGTGCTAAGCTTAGTTTTCTGTTTTAGTGGCCATTAGCCTTGCAGAGACAAATTCTTCAGCAGAAGTACAGAAGGTCCCAAGTACAAATGAGTGGGCTTAAGTGTAGGGCACTGATTGAATCTGGACTGAGAGACACCTGGTTTCCATGCAGCTTCCACTTAGCAGAAATGAGTGATAGGGAATGCCAAGGATGATGATGATGGTAGTGGGTCTGAGACATATCAATAACCTTCTGTGCTACAATTCATCTTTGGCCTGGGAGGAGTGTCAAGGGCAAAAAGCAATATAAGAGATTGCCTGTCTGTCTTGTCTCATGTTTAGTGCTTTGGAAAAGCAGAGGACAGTCTTGCCTCCATGGGGCAGAAGCATGGCTTCTTTCTCCAGCTGGACCAGTGAATGTTGTATTTTTTGTGTTACTGCAGCAAAACTAAAAGAAAAAACTTTATGTGGAAGGCAGACCAGAGGGAAGTCTCAATCCTCTTAGAAAAGGCCGTTCTTCAGCAGTAAGGCTTCTCTCCACTGCAGCTGCAACTCCAGCTAGAGTGCATCAGTATGGTGCAGCCATACAGCCCCGACTCAGCCATTTCTGCTGATGAGCAGGCCAAGCATGAAATGGTGGGTAAGCAGGGACAGGAGTTTTGCAGAGGCAAAACAAGGAGGAGTTGTGTGAGCATGGGCTCTTGCACCCTATTGCGCTCTAGACTAGAAAACTCTACAACAAAATGCAGTCTCTTGCTCCAAGAAGCTTATGCTGTCATCATCCCACCCGAGAGACGATGGACCTAAACCATCCCAAACCTCCTCTTCTCAGCTCCATGCTGTGGGCTGCCTGCTCCCTTCTAAGACAGCCAGAACCTGCCAGTGCCACAGGCAGAAAGCACTTACAGAGTAGTATTGAATATCTGTATAACAAAGTGGGGAGATGAGAGGTGGTAGACCCATTTATGACATAGAGATGCACATTTTATCATTTGCACAGACTGAGCTGGGCTTTTATAGTGGCAGACTTTTCCCCCAGAAAGGATGAGATAGCACAGTGGTGAGTAACATTACTTTTTTGAAGAGGGTGATAATTTCTCCTCCAGTATGTATTTTAAACAGTAGATCAGTATTGGTTTGCCTTCTGCAAAGGCTGATGCCTCCCAGCTCTCAGTGCTATGCCAGCTGAACGATGTGGGGCAGGCAGCTCAAGGGTTAATTGCCATGCTCAGTTAGATACTTGGTCAAGGTCTTATTCTGGGATCGCACTGGGCACCCAGTGGACAGAGTGTCCAGGCAGGAGGGTCAAAGATCTTTTCCCTGATTTTCCCACCCCTCTGGACGTGTCTTTGTCTGCAGTGTGCTTCGCTGGTTATGCTGTCACATGGCTCACATGGTCCAGACAGCCCTGATCTGCTGAGCCTGGTGGGGAGGGCTTGGGGACCAACAGGCTGGAAGAAGCCAGGCCAGCAAGGAAAGAAAACATGCTTGCCTTTGTTGTGATGCCAGTGTCTCCTCGGGACTCAGATGAGGGCCAATGGCCTGTTTTTCAGCATCAGGAACGCCATATTTCGGGTTAGAAGAGGCATTTGTCTCTGTGGCACATCTCAACTCTTTTCTGCAGAGAAAGGAACTGGCACTGCCTCTTCCCTGACATCCCTTGCCCCGCACTGGGACGGACTTGCTTTACCCCACTCAGTCCTTGAGCAGGTCCTCTTTATCTATAGGGTATGATGCATTTGATCAGTCTCTTCTTTCTCATCACCATCCCCTGGCTGTGCCCAGGCCCACGGGGGCTGTGCTGCTGCAGCACCAAGCCTTGCCGAGGCCATGGCCATTTCCAGCGAGACCAGAGGGTCTCAGTGGCGAGTGCAGGAGGCGAGTAGATAACTCCTCACTGCAACTGTGGCTGTTGCACAATATTATGACATGTCAGGTGGGAGGCCAAAGAGGAGGCACACCTCATGAGAGAGTGGACTCTGGCACATCTGGCAATGCTTTACTTTGTTTCTCCAGAGACAGTGGCCCACAGGACCTGAAGTTCTGGGAGCCACTGTGCCACCTGCCTCAGGGACATTCAAGGACCCATCAGGGGTGTTTCGAACAGAAATTTATCTTTTACTAGTGCAGCTTCCAGGCTGTTGTTAGAGATCTCTTCAGCCTTGTGCCCCATGAATTTGGAGACAGAGAGAAGGGAGACATGTTCCAGAGCCTCTCACAGGCAGAGACTGGGCAGAAATTCTTATGTTTCAGCCCCTGCCAAGGCTAGGTGATGATGAAGGAAGAGGTTAGCAAGAGAGGTGAGGGTGCCTTAATCTTCCTCTCTCTCATTTCAATTGCACTGAAGCAAGAAGGGGATGGGCAAAGCAGAGAAACAAGGTGAGATCAAAACCACACAGTGGCCCAGCCCAGCAAAGCCCCATCCCTTGCTCAACACTGAGCACAGGAGCAGTCCTGATGACTGCGCATCTGCTTAAAATCATGTCTGCATCCAATAGCTTTGCTGAATTGGGGCTGATGTGCTTGGCAGACCAAAAGGGAAGATTCTTAGTGAGCAACCCGCCAGAAAGGCTCAGCAGTTATCACAGAGAAGAAGTTTCTAACATCTGGAAAGATGAATAGCTAGGTGCTGGAAGAGAAAATAGAAAATCTGAGAATTAAGGAGAGCCTCAATAGTTACCCAGAAACATCCCATCAGTTGGCAAGTACACATGACCCTCCTGACAGGACCGCTGTCCAGTCTGCAGTATTTTTTCTTTCCATTACCTGGCATTTTATAATATTGTGTCCTTGTGTGAAATCACGTCACCTTTCAGAAGAGAAACATGTTTCTGAAGGGCAAATGCCCACTCACAATGTGTTCACTACAGGGATGTTATGCCAAGAGGTATGAAAGCAAACAAGATTAGACCTCTAAGGCCAGGGCATCATTCCCAGGAAAATCTAGACTGTTTATGCCAGTGTGTCATCCTCTCAAACTGCACCCATCCATCTTCCTCTCAAAGACGAATAAGCGGCAACGTCTTCTCTAACTGGGGACATCTTATGTGGCCTGAATTTCAGACAAACATCTAACTGAACAACAATGACAACAGGACAGGGAGATCAATGTTAATGTCGATGTATACTGTCAAAGGGACTGCTGTGAACCATCTTAACATACTCTGAGTGGCTGCGTTGCATCCTGTACAGTGTTCAAAAAAAAAAAAAAAACCACAAAAACTAACAAAAAAACCCAGAACAAAATGCCCATTTTTATGATCTTTAATTTGCATTTTCTGCATGAAGTAAATCCTTGATCCTTGTCTTTTTTCACAAAAGCAGATTCTGCTTTAACTAATGTAAAAAAAAAAAAAAGGAAAGAAAAATAATGTTTCTAGCAAAGTGATTTAGATGTAGAATTTTTTGTAAAAAAAAAAAAAAGGAAAAACAAAAAAAAAAGGGAAAACCAACAAAGAAATAAAATAAAATGACCTAAAGAGCCATCTTTATCTACTCTAGAGGTGGGAAGGTGTGATTGGTGGGTGGCACTTTCTGCTCTTGGAGCCATCCTGTGTCAGCCAGTTGGGGAGAGAGCTGCCGGAGCCCATGCTGTGCCGCGGGAGGGCTCCTAGGAAGGGTGTGCTCACCAATTACTGCCGGGTGCTTTCAAAAACTGTCTCCTTCATCTTCTTTTAGGGAGAGCAGGCAGGAGGGAAGGGGGAAAGGCAGGAAGGGGCAAGGAGAATTGCCTTGATTTTATTTTGGGGTTTTGTTTGGGGTATTTTTGTTCCTGCAGTGACAGTTTTTGAAAGGTGATGATGAACAAAAGTAAAAACAAACTTGAAAATAGTTTACAATTTTGTACAAACCATTATAAATACTAACAACAAATGTTTTTAAAAATGGTCCATACCAGTGCCAAAATAATGTAACGTGTACATTTATTTATTTTCTTTTTTTTTTTTTTGAAAAAAGGTGTTAAAACACAAAAAATATTTCTTTTTTAACAAATGCTGTATGTGGACATAAATGTACTTGAACGCTGTTAATTATTAATTGGTTAGGAATCTTTCTTGGGCTTTTGGGTTTGTTTTTTTTTTTCCTACCCAGAACAAAAGTAACACTTATAAAATACAGTCTTTAAAGGAGAAACAGTCAACTTTTTCTCTGCTGCTTTGAATGTTCTTACATATTTCCATTTTCAAGGCACTATCTTAAGGCCAAACCTGTATTACTGGCCTCTGAAAAGCAAACCAACCTTACCATCCAGCGGACTCAGACTTGTCCTTAACTTTAAACGTAACTGTAGCAACACTATTTGAAATGTGTGTCCAAAGGACTTTGCTAAGGCTTAAGCAAAGTTTTCTGCATGTCCAAGTGTTCTGCTGGGTTGAACCAAGAGCTGGGATTCTCACAAGCTGTATGACACTGCCTAGAGCAGAGGGGGAAATTAGAATAAATCTCCAATCTTAATTTCCACCATAAGATGAGTAACTTACCATAACTTTGAGGAACAAATATCAGAAATTACATTTTTAAAGGTTCTTGAGTCCTGTTACCACAACGGAATAAAGTACTCAAGCGCTTCTAGACTCTGTTGTGCTAACCAAAAGTGGATTAGACAGGACTATTTTCAGAAATGACTGATGCCCTTAGAATAAGGCGTTGAGGTATTTCATGTTAATAGGCTGAGTCTTAAGCTCCCAAATTTCTTTTTAAAACTTTAAAAGGCTTGACCTTTTGAGATCATCTAGAAGTTTTTCAGATGTGCAAGTAAGGCTGTCTGGACAGCCATTGCAGAGTAGAGCATGTTGAGCAACCAGGTGCTGCCGCAAGGGCTGCCACTCAGCCAAAGGCTGTGGAGACATGGGGGGATGCTGTTAGGGAGGAGGGACACGTGGTCAGCTGCGAGCACTGGCAAGAGGGGGGAGCTGGCTTTGAATCCTCACTTCCCAGTGGTGCAAAGAGATGTTACCACCCCAAAGTCCCTCACCGCAGCTGCACTGGGTGTCCATGCTCCATCCAGGCTGTGCTCTTCACAGCTCGATCTGCTCTACGCCTCTGTGGCTTTATGCTGTAAGCATACATGTAAGGATTGGAAAATACAGGGGAAGTGAGTAGTGCAGGGATGGGATGCTGGTGGAATGCTTGAAGTCTGCTTGCCGCTGATGGGATCGTCCTTGCATCCCTGAAGCAGACAGATATTGTCTCCTCAACACAAAATAGGAGAAAATAGGAAAATTTACACTGCCTGATATGCTCCAGCTGGGCATTCCGGTATCTGTATCTCTTCTCAGCTGGGACCTACTGCCAGTGGGATCAGTGTACATGCTAGGATGAAAACTCAGGAAAAAAATCATGCTAGAAACTGCATTCAGCAGTCAACATGTGAACTCCAGTCCTTGTTCCCCTCTCCAACACCAACCAAAGCCACTGCCCCTTCAGCAAACCGACTGTATGATATTTGGCACGTGATGGGGAGGAAGGTGTGTTTTTTTGCCTTTGGATTTTCTTTCACTGAGGTCTATACATAAAATAAAATTATTAGCTTGCTTTCTTCAAATATGACAATTCAACTTTTAGCTCTTCTCACCAGCCATTAGGACAGTTCTCTAAAAGCCCCAAAGCCCTGCTGAGCTGAGAGGCTGCCCTGCACAACTGCAGTAGTGGAGGGGCCCTGGGAGCATTGCTGCCTTCTCCTCTTGGACTTCCTTCCCACTGGCTCCATTTTGCTTAAAGCTGAAGCTTTTCAAAACCTAACACATGAGCTAGATGTCTGGTCCTCAGTCTTGAATGTCCAAACTCTTAAGGTTCTCAGCCTCACCAAAATCATAGGTGAAATCTAAAGAGGCTTTGCCCCCCAGTAGAAATGGTAAGGGCCAATTATTTGGTAGGTTTAAAAGAGAAATAGCAAGTGGATGGTGTCTGCTGTGTTTATGCTTAAATAATAGGAAAATAGAGCAGAGAAATAGACCAGCACAACAGAAATCTTTCAAACTGTGATGGTGAATTACGGTTCTTGCTAACCTGCCGCTCTGGAGAGCTTCTGTGATGCTCTTCTTCCTCCTGCCTTCATTTTATTAGAGATAAACGTGTGTGTGTTTAGCTGCTGGAAAAACTCCTCATCTTGCCATCTCATTTAATTTAAACCGAGATTTTAGCCCTGTTAATCTCACCTTTCCTTCCTGTTCTCTTCTGTTTGACCTATTGTGCCCTGGGTTTCCATGGCAAGATCCCATACTGCAACAGGGAAAAAGCTTTAATGATTTATTCTAGTCATAGTTTGGGACAAAGTGCTAATAACCACTTCACATCCATAGACAGTCTTTGGGGTTCACACCTGCCCAAGATAATTACCCTCTGTCTGTTTATGAAGAATATTTTGTCTAGATAAGAATTTAAGCAATTTTGCTATATTAACCCACCACCTTCGTAAGTGGCACCAGTATATACCCAAACACCCTGGAAGCCCAGATGGGGTAGGTCTACATTGTTTGCAGCAGCAAACACCCCATTAAATTCAATACCTGCCCATCTCTGTTATGGGGTACTGAAAGGATTTTTTGTTAATAACAGCAGGGATATTGTTATCATTAATGGTGCTAGTAAACTTACTGAATATTCAAATAATGATAGAGCTCCACATTTCCAAAAGCCCTTAAGTGATTAAAGCATTCAAGTCCCTCTGACTTTTCAATGGCTTGAGTGTTTATGTTGCATAATAGTAATATCCAAATTGATATACAAAGCTTCTAAAAACATTAATAGCATATCCAGATTGGTTTATTCTGAAAATTCTCTTACTATTGGAAAGAAGAAATCCTCAAGATCAATTTGTAAAACAGCATACAAGAATCTCAATACACTCCCTCCTAATTCTGTTTGCAGGAGATACCACTGCAGATCAACCTCCGAAAGTTTGAAAGGTAGCAGCGAGGCAGAATTTAGTGCATTGCTCTGCCAACTATCATGCATTAAAGTGAATATGTAGCCTCTTAAATCTGAGAAAGAATGGAGATTCTAAAAAAAAACAGTTGTTTTGGAAATTTCAAACTAGTATCTTTAATGCATGTGAAATCTTCAGTGTTAAAAAGGTTTCAGACTTTATTCATAAATCTTTGGAGCATTTTGAGTCCAAGAATAAATTATGTTTTGACGTATATCAACACAATTTTCATTGACTAATTTCAGACAGACGAAGGCAGAAGGAGGGAAATTCAGGAAAAGAAAAATTGAGAGCTAAATGGATACTAAAACTTAAACAAAATGAAGTATTTTATTTCAAGGCAGCTGAAAAGCTTTTCATTTGAATCACCATGATTTCACTTTTTTTTTTATAGCTTTTGGAAAAAAAAAAAGAAAAGCAGATTTTTGAAGGAAAAAATAAATCAACAAACATTTTCCAGCCAGTTGTCTTGTGAAGTCTCATCCAATGGACCCTGTGCTGAAAAGCCCTTGCAAGTCACTCCCTTCCTGGAGAGCAAAAGGAGCTGAGCTAACTCAGCTGCAGCCCAGACACGTGGTTTGAGGGAGCCCAGACATTTTGTGCTCGCTGTTTAGATCATGCAGCTTTCCCCCAGACAATGTACTTTTCCAAATGAGGGTGATGCTGAAGCAGCTGCCTAAATCGGGCACTGTGTCAACAGTTTAAATATTAACTGTTCCATGTGTTCTCACCAGCCCATGGGAAATGCAATATCAGCCAGAGGATTCAACCTTGAATCCTGCTCATGGACTTCTTCCCCCAAACTGAGCTGTTCAGTCACGAACAGCCTGGAGATAGCCCACATTCCCTGCTGCCGCAAACACACGGCAAAAGTAGCTCAGCATCTCAGGACATGTCTACTGAAGGAATGAAGGCTCCTTCTCCTTGAAACTGAAGACCTGTTTCCTCCAAAACAGGTAGGTTTGAGGCCAAAAAAGACAAACGGTAAAACCTGCTTCCTACAAACCACTAGGAAGCTAGCATGCCTGGAGTCAAACAACCCAGCAACAGATATTGCTGACAACTGCCACGTCAGGATCTGCACCAGCTTTTGTTACATGGGTTCACTGAGGTTTTGACATCATACCAAGCACAGTGTTGGAGTCTGGCTGTGCAATAATGAAGGCACAAATTATGATAGCAATATCTGCAGCTGGAAAAGTAGTCTCCGGATGAGTTCCTGGTTAAAAATGTGATTTATATAAGCTGTTATGAACAGTGGTTTTGTATAATCATCTCAGTTTTAGAACTGAAAATTCACCTCTGACAGCCTGTATGGTAAATATCATTCTCATTCATGTTGTGTATTTACAGGTCAGGTCCTAAATCAGGATTTAGAAGAGCTCCCTAAAGCTCAATATACTGTGTCAAAGAAGGGTCTGACTTCAGCCTGTATCCACTATATGGAAAAAACATCTACTCATCCTTTTCCCCTGTACTTACACTCGCGTGACAACAGAAGAGTTCAGCTTTAGCACTCACATCATTCTCTTAGGAGATGTTGTCAGGTAAACAAGCAAGGGCAATGTAAGTCTTTGAAAGAAGAAGCAGTATCAGTAGATATGGCAGATACTCTTCATGATCCTTGTCTAAAATCTCTGCTGTACAAACCTCAGGAAAGATCTCTCCCCATGCAGAAAAAGCCAGCATTTTGGTGGCAAGATACAGAGCTCACAGCAGTACTGTTTTGAGATGGCCCATCTACCACGTACCCGATCCCACAGGGTAGATCCATCCTCCCCCACCCACATCCTCACACTGTATATTCTTTCACTATGTGGGTTTATTGGTGAACGATGAACACATTCTCAACTGGATTCATCTTTCAGTTGCTATGCAGAGACATGCCCTCCTCAGGGAGCTGTGAAGATCACAACAAGAGCTGCTGCCCAGTTTGTTAGAATGCTGAGTTTAAAGGCTAGCGCTGCAGGTACCGATGGAGCCTCTTTTTAGGAGAGGGGTGGAAAGTCAGCACTCTGCTGAGCACCACTGGTCACACTCCCACTGGTGTGCAGTGTCTCGGTTCTGCACCTGGACCCCATCATTGTCTGACAAAGGCATCCCTCCCCTGCTGTGCACCTGCAGGCAGAGTCGCCGACAAGACGGTTCTTCTGCTTAACATTGGATGAACAAGGAGGATACACAAATATTATTACTATTTCATATTTCTGTTTCTATGTCCTTTTTCCAAAGGCAAACTCTTTTTTTTTCCCAAAGTTTGAGCAAAATTCATTCTGCTATTTTGAAGTCAGATGGATGAAAATGAGCCAACTCTGAGTCGCCGACAAGACGGATCTTCTGCTTAACATTGGATGAACAAGGAGGATACACAAATATTATTACTATTTCATATTTCTGTTTCTATTTCCTTTTTCCAAAGGCAAACTCTTTTTTTTTCCCAGAGTTTGAGCAAAATTCATTCTGCCATTTTGAAGTCAGATGGATGAAAATGAGCCAACTCTAAATCAGAGTTGCCAACTGGTTTAATTTAATTTGATGAATTAATCATGAGCCTAGTTCTAAGTCCTGCTTCAAAAAAACAACAACTTGTTCTTCGATTCATGGGAATACATCCAGGGCTGTGTTTGCATTTAAAAACAAAAAGTAAGTTTCTGTCATGGAGACAAGCTCTCATAAACGTAACTGCTGAAGCTTGTTATCAGAAGATAAATTAAAAGAATCTGCCATTAAATGTTTATCAATTAGGTAATAAGTTTCAAGTCAAAATCAAGATTTTGGAGAAGTGAAAAGACAAATAATTAATGATTATTTAATGCGCCTAATGGTATTTCTGTGCCTGGTCCAAAATCTCCTGAGTTCCCTTCCCCTGCAACAAACATGTATGTGTACACTCCCTGCACTCAAACAGAAGAATTTAGCTTTCTCATCTGGGACTCTCTCACAACAGTGCTTCTGATCAGCTTTGCTAGATGAAGAAAAAATAACCATAATTTATGCAGTTGAAGCAAGGGTGGCATAGAAGTACATGACTGCTCATTTTTACATTTTTGTTGGATAAAGTTTCCACCTGGTTTCATGTTATGAAACAACGATGGTGATTCACACTACAGGAGCACACAAATGCCCCAGGAGGTATGTAAGCAGAGCAAGAGGGAGCACCTAAGAGTGGCATAAACAAGAAAAACATAAAGGTAGAGTTCAGGTTTCCAGACCCCTGATGTGGTACCCTATCCACTGGAGCCCAGCAGAATTCCTGCTGCAGAGAAGAGCTTGTTCTCCCTCCAGCAATGGTTCAGAAAGAGGAGATAGGACTGTCATCCCAATCAGCCAACATTGTCTACTGGTAGAGCTGTCCAGCTGGAGTGGGGAGAAGCATTACACTCTCCTTGGAGGCAGGATGAGTTATCTGATGTACAACTTATCACATATTATGACAATGTAAGTGCTGCATTGGTGGAAGTTGTTCTGCACCCTGGGTCTACTAGTATGAAAAGGTTGTCCACAGAAGGATGTCAAGAAGGATAAAACAGAAGAAGATGTTTCAGCCATCTCACCACCCTGAATATTTGCACACATATTGACCTACTCGACACTACTCAAACTTCCTAGACAAAGAAGTCATATTGAAGTATTGGGATAGTGAAAAGCATCTTCTTCACAGACCTTAGAGGTGAGTGGACAGTGTTTTACAGAAGAGGATCCTTTCCCTGAAAGTGTCTTCAGTTCACACCTTTGTCATCATTCCTTATGGCAGGGAGGGGGTTGATGTGTGAACCTCATGAAGTTCAACAAGGCCAAGTGCAAGGTCTTGTACATGAGTCAGGTCAATCCCAAGTAAAGGCTGGGCAGAGGATGGATTGAGAGCAGCCTGGAGGAGACGGAATTGGGGGTGCTGATTGATGAGAAGCTTAACGCGAGCCAGCAACGTGCGCTGGCAGCCCAGAAAGCCAACCGTATCCTGGGCTGCATCCAAAGAAGTGTGGCCAGCAGGTCGAGGGAGGTGATTCTGTCCCTCTACTCAGCTCTCGTGAGACCCCCCCCCTGCAGTACTGTGTTCAGCTCTGGGGTCCCCAACACAAGAAGGACATGGAGCTGCTGGAGTGGGTCCAGAGGAGGGCCACAAAGATGATCCGAGGTCTGGAGCCCCTCTCCTACGAAGACAGGCTGAGAGAGTTGGGGCTGTTCAGCCTGGAGAAGAGAAGGCTCTGGGGAGATCTTATGGCAGCCTTCCAAAGGGGGAAGGGGGGCCTACTGGAAAGCTGGAGAGGGACTTTTACAAGGGCATGTAGCAACAGAACAAAGAGCAATGGCTTTAAACTGAAAGAGGGCAGATTTCGATTAGAGATAAGGAAGAAGTTTTTTATAATGAGGGTGGTGAGACACTGGAACAGGTTGCCTAGAGGAGTTATGGATGCCCCATCCTTGGAGGTGTTCAAGGCCAGGTTGGATGAGGCTATGAGGAACCTGATCCAGTGGAAGGTGTCCTTACCTGTAGCAGTGGGGTTGGAACTAGGCGATCTTTAATGTCCCTTCCAACCCAAACCATTCTATGATTCTACGTTTAGGCAGGCAAAAGTAGTGTGAAACTGCTCAGCACTGAGGGAGTCTTTTGCAATTTCCCCTCAAACATGGGCCTAGTACCTTTTGTTAAAGAAGGTCATTCACAGGAAAATTCCCTTCCATATGCAGCTCTCCAGAGCTTGCTGGATGTCCTTATATGGCTCATAAATTAGAGAGGCAGCTGTTACCATCAGCATTTTCCTTCTCCCTTGAAGTACTAGCAGCCACAGCAGCTGCTGAGTCTCAAGTTAATTTCACAAATTAACCTCAGAGTACCCCATAGTCCCAGGACAGCAACCCTACCTGTGCAATGCATCTTCCTGGAAGGGACAAAGCTTGCAGCTTCAGCACTTCTCTAAGCTTTCCAGGAGAAGGGGAAAATCTTAGGAGGGGGGAACCTCAGCCGGTTAAGTGTTTCAGTCAGAAGTCAAATGAAGAAGACAGGATGTGTTATACAAAGGCAAAACACAAAGCAGGAATGAAAACGAGAGAGGAGAAAGGCTTCTAAGAGTATTGATGAAACAAAGAAGGAGATGCATAGTTATCAGTCATACTTAGAAAAGAAAGAACTAAGGAGTAACACTGGCGCTGGAAGAACTCAGTACCAGTGACAGCTAACCAGGTCACGGGGGCCAGAGTCCCTTGGCTGGTGGAACATCTTGTTTTGTTTAATGTGCTGTAAATTTTTCAATAGCATGGTGGACTCACACACACACCAGGTTTGTGTCTCTCAGATGTGGCAGCTTCTTGTGAACCCCACCCTACATCTCCCCATCTCAGCTGTAGGGACTAAGCCATGCAGCTCATTATTGTTCTCTGCCTTTTCTCCACTCCTTTTACCAACACGTCTTCATTCCCACAAGACCTTGGCACAGCGGACATTAAAGCCAGACAGAGAAAGGAAAAAGGGTGGCCTTTCTGTCTTTCCATGGCAGGTGTTTGAAGCTGCTATGCTACCCCAGGGAACTGCAGAAGGTGCGGGGCCTCCCTCCTGCAGGAGGCTGTGCTGAGGCCAGTGGGCAAACCTGCTAAAGCAAACTGGCTCCCTCCAAGGGATGCACACCCAAGTCATGCTGTTTGCTGTCCTGCCTCAGGGCCTGGCTTGCACTAACAGGCTCTAATTAGCCTGAACAGCCTCACCTGGGACCTAGTCCTGGTACAAGCTGTGCTGGTGGTGGGTCTGTGCTCAGCTCTGTGCTGGCTTGCAGGTGGGATCGGCATTGGATTTGTCTTTTCACCTCACATTAGTCTGACGGTTATTGTGCTGTCAATTGATCTCATTGCCAGCCTTGTCCTGCTCTGCTTGGGTACTGTGATTGCCCTTGCTGCAACTCGTGGAGCAGCTCTACTCTTACTGCTTCCCCTCATTGCAGAAGATCTAGTGGCATTTGGTAGCAGGACTGCTGGGACAACTCCTCACTTTAAAATGGTGTTCTGGGTTGGGCTGGGAAAGGGTTAATTTTTTTTCTTTTTTTTCTTTTTTTTTTTTTTTTTTGTCCTTTTTCGCGGGAAGCTGAAAGGGGCACGGCTCAGGCAGCTGACTCAGCCTGGCCAATGGCTATTCTATACCATGTGGCGTCATGCTCAGGGTATATACTGGGGGAGCAGCCGGGGGAGGGGTTCGCTTCGGTGATCAGGAGCGGGTGATGCGTCGCGTTTCGCGTGCGGTCGGTTCGTATTGTTTTCACGTTTGTACGTTCATAGTTGTTTACCCTGTTCTGTTTTCCTTTTCCTGATATTGTTCTATTAAATCATCCTTATCCCAACCTACTGGTCTCGCCCCTCTCGTTCTGATTTTTCTCCTCCCATCCCGCCGGAGGGAGGAGTTGAGCGAGCGGCAACCACGACAAATGGTAATATCTAAGACATCCAAACCACATCTGATGAAAGCCTTACCCTCGAATGTTGGGATATAAGAGGCCCTGAGCTCTAGGAGAAGTGGTAGAGTGGTAGAAGTTCTCTAAGGAAGCCTTGAAGGGTGCAAGGGACCTCCTGAATTGTTTTAAATGTCCTCCATGGTGTCCAGAACTTCAGGTTTGCACAGGGTGTTTCTTGATATTGAAACTGTTGAGACCCATTGCTCATGAAGTGGTGGAAAATGTGAAGTCAGTGGACATTGTTAAATGCCATGCTTAACTCCTGCAGGCACTGCACCTGTGAGGTCAGGGCCTGAAACAGCAGCCAAGTGCTCTTGCTAATGTAGACGAATGAATGGTGAGTTCTAGTAACTGATTTGGGTTTCTCTCCTTAGAAACACAGTTAGTATTAAAATCCATTACCTACATGGGGTTTGTATTTCTCCTTAAGGCTGATTAATTAAATGATTTATTTTTGTAAGTATGTAGCAAAAGAGAAGGAAGGTGGCTGAGAGGGTGGTGCAAACAGAGTGGGCTCCCTTCCATGGCTCAGGGATGCCTGGTTCCCTCACCCCAGCTGTGCTCTCAGCAGAGTCCTGTCCTCTGCCTAATCGGGAGGTGAGGGATCGATATTGCCAAGTGTCTGGGTTGCTCTTCAGTTCTTCGTAGACCAAATAGCTCTTTTTGGGGACCTTGGCAGAAAGACCTGAGGAGCAGTCTCCTGAATGTGATTACTTCATTGTGTGTGTGGTGAAAGCCTGCATGACTTGCTGGTCTGGCTCCAGCTGGTCTGTGGAGTGAGAAATCTGAACAGTAAATGTGGCCTTTTCCAGAGCATCTTGGGATTTACCCTGCAAAGTCCCTCAGCCCACTTAGTGGGGGGTGCAGGTTGTGCGAGTGGTTTTCTTTTCTCCTTGGTCAGCAAGCTCCTTTGGTCAGGACCTTTTCTATACGGTGCATGGGGAGATATCATGATATTCCCACAGATGAGCAATATCCCTGAACACACAGACAAAAAGGCCTTGAAAGCAGGCAGTAGAATAGCAGAGGGAGTATTTACCCTGCCTGCTTCCTACCATTTCCTGATTCTTTCCTAGGCACAAGGACAATCCACACTCTACCTGCTGCTGGAGAACACGTTCTGAGGATGCAGCCCATGGCTTCTACGTCCTGTAACAGTGAACATTGTTACTTATGTAAACTGGAAAGCCATCAAAATGGAAGAGGTTGAGCCAGCTCGTATGCCGTGCCCACCCCAGAGATGTGTCTACATCCTGATGGTAACTGCTGAGCCTACGTTGGGATCAGGATTTTTCCTCCTGTCCCAGTTCTTTAAGACTACTTAGTTTCTTCATTTATTTTCTTCCTATGGAGTCAAAAAAAAAGAGAATTAAGCCTTTTGTATGAAATGCCTGATTCAGTGTAAAGCCATACACTCTTCATTTCCCACCTTTCTGTGAAAATTGCTTCTTTACTTTGGCTAACAAAAAATAGTGTGTTTGTGTGAGCACAGCCCTTCTAACAGAAGGAAATTAAGTTCAGCATTGTCCATAGTCTTGGGTTTGATGTTCTTGAACACAATGTACTAAACATAGACAGTCTGAGCCATCCCTTCTACAGAAAGGGGATATATTCGAAGTGCATGTTTGACTATGCAAAACCTAATCCTGAGTGCGATTGAGCATCCACAGAACTGCAAGTGGCAGAGCCAAGGTGACACTGGGCATCCCTTGTGCTCTAGAGTGGTGATGACCAGGAACCTGCTTGTCCCTTGCTTGTTGGCATGAGCCATGCTGCACCATGTCCTCTGCACCCAGCTACAACATCTGAGAGGGATATGTGCTAGAGGAGAGCTGAGCCCTCACATCTACTTACACTTTTGCTTCCAAGAATTCCTCTGAGGTAAAGAACACTTTGATTAAAAGAACTGATTGACAAAGTAACAATAAGCAAAGAAAACCCTTCTGAGTGCTCTGTACAACAGTCGCAGCACCTCATTGCTTCTAAGCTCAAAAGACCAACTTGACATTTCATGCTGGCTCCTGTGCTGAAGCAACAGGAATAATGGGGACCAGAGAGGTCATGCAAACCTTCAGTGCAGCTCCTCCTGAGTAGGGCCATGGTTACCTCAGAACAACGTCTTGTCATGAAGCAGTGGGGTCCCACTCATTCTGCCCTTCAGATTCCACTTCAGAGGGATTTTCCTATGTAATGTCATATTAGATCTACACCTCCTATCTGCTTTTCAACTGTCTTCTTTAATAAATGTGTTATAGGGCTCTGTACTAGTTTCACACAGTTTTCCTAGGTTTTTTTTCTTCTTGATGGCTGTCCCAGCTTTCTCAAAAAGAACTGCCAGTCTCACAACTGAAGGTCCACATCTTGATCGTGCTCTGATATGTGATGTCCCCTGGCATCTATAGGATTTGATGCGAGGACAATAATGCAAAGAGTCTGACTCAGCATGTGCAGCTCTTGTCTTGGTTTTCTCTTCACACATCCCCTTCTGCACTGTTCTGATATCTATGCAATCCCCTGCTGCATGTCCTTCCACACAGTGTTGCTTTGGTGATGTTGATTCAACTGGTGACAAACATCATCATTTTCGGTCTCCAGCCTGATTTTACCTTAGGTGTCTGTGGCTGGAAGGGAAGCACATCAGGTTCAAATAGAGAGTCTCTGTGGTTAAAGGGGTAACTGGTGGCACCATGTTGTGTGGAGGGTGGGAAGAGTGAACTGACTATCTCAGAAGATCCAACACCCTATCTATGCTGAATACTGGAAAGAAGAGCCCCTTTGCAGGAAGACCGTGGAGAGATCGCTTCTTGAGAGTCATATCTATTGGTGTACATAGCTATGCACGTCTTGATTTGGAGCTAAATCCCCAGGAAGTCTGAATCTGTGGCTTGGTTTGAGTCTGCAGTGCTCGACACTGAGGCTGTGCTGGGCACCCTGCTTTTCACAGAGGATCAAGAGCTCTTCTTGGGTCTATGTACTCCCTTTCTGATTTAATTTGGTCCTAATTAATTTTCACAGTAATAGGATGAGAGGCAGAATTGAAATAGAAGATATTCTGTTAGATAAAAGGAAAAAATTTCCACAGGGAAGGCCCTTAGTCATCAAAACACAGGCCGAGGTAGCTGTGGGATCTTTGTGCTTGGATATACTCATTATTTGACTGAACAGACCTGAGGACTTAAGTTAACTTCAAAGGTGGCTCTGCTTTGGTCAGGGGCTAGACCAGAGACCTGCAGAGCTCTCTTCTCACCTGAGTTATTCTGGGATGTTGTGAACTCTGTGTTGGCTCTTCTCTTGCTTTAAGCAGCTCCTCACCCCACACCACCACCAGTGCTCAGGGTGTCCCTGGCACTGCAAGACCCACGAGCACGGTGCAGACAAGGGGAAAGAGCCTGGGAATGCAGACATGACTCTGGAATAGGGTTCACTGAAGCAAACTGATTTGGGTGGAGGAAAGTAAAAATAAAGCACTGCCTATATCAGTAAGCTGTGTCCGGAGGCCAGGGAATTAAACCAGAAACGTAGACAAGTGTTGGGATGGAGGGTGACTTAATCAGCCAGAATTAGCTGTGGGGCTTCAGCTTTTTGTGTTTGGAGTGATTACAATTAAAACGCGAAGATCTGACTGCTTAAGTGCTCCGCGCTAATTGGGAGATCAGTGTGCTTTCTCTTCCCTTTCTCCTCTAATTTATTTTAAGGCTTTGTTTCCAGTGCAGAAGGTATAGCAGGACCAAGATTTTGAAATGATGGAGAGAGGTGGGAAATAGCAAATCAGAACTGTGCGGGCAATTCCTCCAAAGCTGAGGAGAGAGGGAAGCATGGGGCCTTCTCTGCACAGGGAACAAATCTTTCCAAAGGGATGCAATAATCCTGCTTTCCTCTCCTCTGCTTACTTTTTAGGCTCTGATCCAACAGCTCTGGGATTTAACTGAATGAGACGGGTTGGTCAAGAGTTGACATGTTTTTGCAGCTAGTGTATGGGCTGAGGCAAAGCGTTGTGCCCCAGAGAGAGAAGCCAGGGGTCTTTTCTGCACCTGTGGGTGCTTTTCGAGGGTGAGGTCCTAGTTTTTGGAGAGGGCAGCTGAAGAGCTGTCACACCGGCCTTCTCATATATGTTCATACAAGCAACCAGCAGCCCACGGCTTGTGTTCATGAGGCAGAGGTGGGCAGCAATTACCACACCAACATAGCTGCCCCAAATCAGCATGATGCTTCCTGTGCCTGGAAGAGGGAAATCCCACTTGGGTTACCTGAGTAAACAGTGAAAGGGAACAATCTAAGGTCTCTGACATGCAAGAGAGAGACTTCTTCATGCACATGGCGGTGTCTGGGGAAGTCTTGAACACAGTGTCATTGCAGTTAGCAACAGGGCCAGTCCGCAACTCCCACCAGTGCGCTTCTGCTCCTGATGCCAGCTCTACTTCGAGCCACGTTTCAGTACCCATCAGTTACCCTACTTCAGGCTTGGAGACAGGGAAAGGTTTTCTTCTGTTCCTACGTAAGCTTCCCAAAGAGCTGGGAATTTGGCTTGAAACAAGAGCCAAATTTTGAGATCCAAATCCTGAGAGCAGGTTGCCCTCACTGAGAAGTTTACAAGCCACCTCCTGTGCTTTCTCCTGCACTGAAGATGTGACTGGAGCTGCAGGGTTGGCTGGTGGACTCCAGATCTGTCTGGGAACAGCTGCCCTGCAATTCTGTCACTGCTTTCCTCCAGGACCTGCCAGGGCCCAGCAGGCAGGCCCAAACTCAAACAAGTATGCAGCAACTGTAAGCAGCATCCGTATTTCTACTTGGGCGGGTGGGTGTCTCCACTGGCTGTGCCCAGGGCTGGCTCCCTTTGGGGGTACAAGCATGTTTGGGGTGATGCTGCCAAGCAGCCAGGCAGAACAAGTGGGGAGAACTGGGGCAAGAATCACATGCAACATGGTGCAGGGGAGAGATTTCTGTACACACAGCTCACTTTCCTATGGCATCCAAAGCAGGAGGGAGATATTTAATGGAAATGTGTTGGACTGGCAGGGAAGGAAATTTTTTTAACATTCCAAGTCAAGTCACTGTGAAACCAGGTGTTGCTGAGGCAAGCTCTAAGCTAAAGGGCATGGGGGCTTTCAATGTGTCCTCCTGAAAGGAAGCTCAGAGGCAGAGATAAACAAACCCTTCTTGCCTAGAAACCCTGGAATTTTCTGTTTGCCCCTTCAAACACCTAAGTGGAAGCACAGAAGGACATGTCAGCAGCATTACCAAGTCACCTGCTTGATAGCAGCCTTGAGTGGTGAAGGGACTTTCTACAAACCACGGAGAGTAGGTAACCGACCCAGGGCTAGAATCACACTGGGCTCTGCAGAGATGTCTTCCCTTCAGAAGGAACAAGAAAAGTTCAACCATTTCCTCAGAGGCTGGTTTGTATTGAGGCTCCCTGTCGGGGAAGTTTTCTGGCTGCTACATGGGCTAAATAGAAAGCACCTGTGCCTGGTCAAGACAGGTGCTGTGAGTCATGCTGGTCAGCCAGGAACCACGTGACCAATGGATGGTTTAAAGGCAGGGCACTCCCAGAAGGGAGTGGGGTGGTTTCCTTCTGGAGATTGGAGAGGTAGGAGTCCCTAGAGAGCAGTGAGTTGAAGCTCTCTGTTGGAAGCCTTCAGAGTGTGATAAAGAGCCTTCTGATATATGAGGGGAATCACAACGGCCTTTTGGGTTGTGATTCCTGAAGATGAGATACCAACGGTCCGTGACAGCTCCCCATATTGATACTGGTCCTGGGTTTTTTTTTGAGTAGCAAGGGAAGGGAGGCAAATAGTCTCCTTCAAGTAATATAGTGTGGGAAGGCAGGAGGGCAGAGCTGGGATGAGGAGGAAACACTGGGGTCGCTCTCGTGGGCTAGGCCAATGTACAACTGAGATGTTCTACTGGATGTCCCCAAGCTCTGGAGCACCAAGTACCCAAATGTTCTTGTAAGGGAAATCTAATGTGCCAGCTTCTAAAGACCAACCTGAGAACATCTCAGCCTGTGCAAATGCAGAGAGACTTGCATTTAGAGATGACAGTTTTTACAAAGTGGAAAGTCTTGTTAATGAGTTTTCCTAATTGTAACAGAGCAGAAGAGCTTGCACCCAAATGAAGGTGAAGCTGGAACTCCAGTTCCTGGCTCAGAGAATATCTTCTGACCACAGCGGGCCCATGGGACTTCTCCTTGTGTGGGCTGGTTCCTTACCTCAAAAGTAATTGGGGCAGTAGGACAGGGTCAGCCTCTTTTGTCTCACTGCTGTCCAGTGGGACATGCAACTTGAGCCATCAGCACTTTGTTGTGTTTGGAAAGAATTTGGGCGCATCCCCGGGAGCCAAATGGTGCCTCTGTCATGAAGCCTTTTACTCTGCTGTTCCTGGCACTGAGATGTTTCTGGAGCTAGGAGGGAGAACAGCCGCTCAAAGAAAAAGTCAGTTTTCTAGTTCTCCTGAGAAATGAATTTTAATTGAACCAGAATTTTGAGTGAAGCTGATAATAGCTGTGCTATTTTAATCCGTCCGTGTCTCCCTTGCCTCAGCATCAGCACCGACGTCAAAAGCTCCTCAGCCAGGAAAGACCCTGGTCGGATCTCCTGGAAGCTGGTGCTCTCAGCAGCGGCACAGGAGGATTGCAGTGTGCAGACGGCTGCAGTCTTGTCTCCGCTCATTGGCTCCGTTCCTCTGGATGTAGCACTGAATCCTCCGCAACTGAGCATAAAAAATGTGAGGAAGTTTCCTCCTGCAACGATAAATGTCCACCCCATATAGCCTTAATAAATAAATAAGCTTCCATGTTCCCAGATGCCACTGTGGAAATCCACAATCGGTTCAGTGGATGTATTCCAAAGATACCAGTGTCAGGGAGAGCCAAATTTAGCCTGAATGGCAGAGGAGGGAAATGGGATGCTTTTTCTCACTGCATTGAAGCATAAACATAATTTCCCTTGTGAAGTTTTATAGTGATTCTCTGAAATATAACAAAAGGAAGCTGTGGCTCCTCAGCATCGTTTCTTTCTTTAGCTGCCCTTTGCTGATTGTACCAGAAGCATATCCGCAGCACAGAGGAGCACATCTTTGGGATTGTTCAAGCCAAGCGTGTCCCAGGTGGGCTCCCCAACATCAGTGATGCCTGGCACAGCACAGCAAACAGAAGCTGAAAAGCCTACCACGACCCTGGCTGCAGTCCCTTCTGCCTAAATTTGAACTCCACCTCTGGTGATACATGAGAAAAAATCTCTTCTTTTCCATGAATTAGGGCAAAGTTCTGCTTGATCTTTGCACGAGGCAGATCAGCTGAGCACACGAAAACTGTAAGAAAGGCAGAGGTAGTGTGGTTTTACTTCTTTAGCCTTTTTTTCACTTCTAACTTGCCTTGTTCCAGTTCCAAGCTGATTTTTTTGAGCTCAATTATCTTTTCCCTTGTCCCCCTCAAAATTAAGCACAAGATTGTGTAAAAAATCCATAAATAAAATTAAGTGAAAGCCTGCAAACAGCACAAAACAAAAGAAAACAAGAAACAATGCCAAAAAGTTTCTTTGTAACCAACTTGATGTCAGCATCTGTGGAAATGAAATATTTAGCCTAAGATTCAGTACTTATCCTTCTGGTGTCAGCTCTAATCTGAGCTGCCACTTAAGAAAATGAACAAACAAACAATAGTCTAACCTTTTCCCTTACAATGTTAGTTTCAAAGATTCAGGATTTGGAATTAATCATAATGAGTTTCTTTGCATGCAGCAGATTGTTTGGGGGAACTTGTGATGTCCCACCATGGCTTCTGTGGCTCATCTGCACCATTGCATGTCTTCCCTCCCTACCCCCAGCTCCTTCTCCATGTGCTCATCTCGTTCACAAATGCCAGTGCTGACACGCACTCCAAGGGAGCAGCAGCTTCAGGCCCTGAAGACACCAAGATTTTTGATTTAATTATTTCATTATTTGCTGTCACTGCTGCTCTAGCCCACTGATGGATGGCTCTCAGCTCTAGTGGGCACCGAGGCAAGGAAGTACACCTGCAGAGAGTAGGGAGACTTGCACTATCCCAGACCCATGCCAAGCTCCAGGCCAAACTGTCCTAACACAAACTTAATAATCCATCTTGTAGGGACTCTTTAAATTGACCTTTAAACAACCCCTAATGAGATTCTTGTTGAGGATTTGGTATTAATTTATTTTTGGCAACAGTAACAACCAAATCCCACATAATATTTTTAGCTTTAGACATCCCAGGAGCCTTAACAAACCCAAAAGTATTCCTGAAAAGCAAGAGAGTGGTGGTCTGCTTTTCCCATAAATGCCACAAAAATACTAACCTCAGGAGAAACTTTTTGAATGCTAAAAGCAAATACATTTTCAGCCAATATGATGTGATAGATTTGACCTTTCTTGCTCGATCTTGCACAGTACTGGTGCTTTTTTTGCTAGTACACTGCTAAGCTGGGACCTTACCATACCACACCACAATTGAACCTTGCTGTGTCTCAGATAACCTCTGCCATGAGGTTGTGAGCCAAGCTGGGGGTGTGGAAGAGCCCACCAGCTCCAGGGTTTGCCCAGGCTGGGAGAACCCTCTGTTTCTCTGCTGTTAGAAATGCTTGAGGACATCTAGCCAGTCTTGCTGCGTTCTGGTGACGGGTCTCCATCAGGTGGCCCCTAGGCTTCCATGCCTTAGGCACTGGTGATGGGCACCATCCAGGCCAACCTCAACATAAGACTGCCACCATCACTAGACCACGTCAGTGTGGCTTTGTCTTGTGAAAAAATGATGAAACAGCAGTGGTGATGGGAAGCCAAGGGAATAACATGCTTTTATTCCAGCTGAGGATCTTGCACTTATTACTTCTTTCTCGGGGATAGATGGTTTGGTCTTTTCCCCATTCTCCAGGGCATGGCTGGGCTCATTATCTGGAGGCTGGACTGGAGACTGTCTTTACTTTGATCAAATAGGCCAGTTGTCCCCACCTCAGAAAAGTCATGGATTCCCTGGAGGGCTTCTGGCTCTCACCTTGTCCCTCTGCAGCGGTGTTGGTTCCGGGAGTCAGCATGCTCTGTTTGCTTTTAATGACCACAGCAATGTTCTCATTGCAGATGAACCTGCATGTGTTTAAAGCAGCAAAATGAAATCCTCCCTGACCCCCCTCCCCAGCCAAAAATGAAGAGTACAGCAAGGTTGCAGGGCAAACGACACAGCTGGTGTCCTGCATGCTGAGCCATCCGTCTCTTGTGGAGTTTCTCTGAAAAGTGTCGCCTTGCAATCAGCCAAGCCCTGTCCCACCAGGCCTAGGGAGGGAAGGGGTGCTGCTGGGCAAGAAGGCACTGACAGCAGGGTGGTGGCAAGGACAAAGAGGAGGGAGTACCAGGAGAGGGCTGAAAGGCTGGATGAGGGCAATAATGAGGAAAGGCTGCGGAGCAACGGCCATGTAGCATCTCCATAAGCACACAGCAAAAAGCTCTCTGTCTCCTGGCTTGCCAGAGGCACCTAGTGCTGAGGCTGAGCACTGCTCTGCAGAGCAGAAGAGGCCTTTTCTCCCCAAACACCACTGTGGCACAGCTCAGGGTGCCTGCCCTGCTTCTGCTGTCCCCACCTGGAGCGGGACACGACTGCCACCACGTAGAGGTTGGACCAGGGAGATGTGGTATCCCCGAGAGCGCAGAGCAGCACAGCAGTGGCTGCTGCAGGATGACATGGGTGATGTGCAGCTGCAAGCCTGTTGGAACAAGGCAGTCTCTCCCCTTCATGTTTGTTCAACACCAAGCATTTTCTGGATTTGTTTCATGGTTTCTTGGTACTTCTCAAGGAGCTTCAGGTGGGCAATAAGGCAAAAGTAGACCAATTCCCTGTAGCAAATGTGCTGTCTGGTCTTCCACCAGCTTTCTCCTCTGCTATTTTAAGTCAAATCCAGGCTTTCCTGGTTTTGGGAACTTTGCTTTTAACTCGCTCATGGCTTTCTTTTTACCTTTAATCTCTGTCACTGGGTAAAATCCACAGAACAAATTATGTCTGCCCTCCTTCACTCCTCATTATGAAGCTGAAATTTAGCCTTAGTTCACCATTCACTTTTGAACTAAACTAGGATGAACCTCAGGTCACAAGTTTCCAACTCTTTCATTTGCTCTAGGAGTCTAGATATAGGATCCCTTGGGAATATAAATGTAGTCATGGCCTTGCCTTACAAAGTCCTTGCAGGAAGCCAGAGAGGGATCGTGAGTGTCTTGGTGAATTCTTTTCTTTTTAGTAATCAAAGAACAATTCCATAAAGTCAAAATAGATGTGGGACAGGGAAGCTCTCAATAAATGATACCTTTTCAAAACAAATTTCAAAAAAAACCGTACAAACCTGCTCTAAACAAAAAGATCAATCTTTTTTCCATAAATTTATATCCACTCTTATCTCAAAATACATGGCATTTAAAAGATCAACAGGGGAATGAAACACAAAAATTACCAGGACGATGTTTCAGCAGCTCAAATGTGCTTATTTGGTTCATTTTAGAACTTATTTTTCCATTTGAAATTTTCATCCTCATTTAGTTTGAAAAAAATGCACATGAAACATCAAAACCACACCTGAACGGGAAAAATTATTTCCCTCTGCATTTGAACAGCTCCTTTCCCAGGCTGTCAGCCACCCAACCAGCTCTTTGCAAAGTCCCTTTGGGCACGAGCAGTCTGCCAGCAGCTCATGTCTGCAGTTCCAAGCCTGCAAAATGCTGCTACAGTTCCCACAAAGACCTGGTCTCTCGGTGGGATGCCTCAAGAAGCATCTTGCTGATAAGCTACTGTTGGCTGCTCCATGCCCCTGGTCTGCCTGCACCTGCCTGTGGTGCCGAGCTCCTGCCAGCCAAAGGCACGTGGTGTTGGTGGCTGCCTTGTGCCTTGCTCCCTGCATCCCTCTTTATCTATTCACACAGTGTCACAGTTATGGCCCTAATGGGAGCTCGCACAGCCCCTTGCCAGGCCAGCAGGGCTGCTTTAGCCATCCAGCAGAGGACACTGGGTGCTGCTCCTGGCACCCTTCTCCTGAGTCTGAGAGGAAATGGGGTGAGTCAGTACCTGGGTCTTGCTGACCAAGAGAGGTAGGAATGCAAAGGAGAGACACAGAGCAGACGATCCCTTTCTTGGGGCCAGCTATGAAGTCCTGAAACTAGCAATGCTGTTGCTGAGGAGCAGGAGGAGATGCTTTTGGCACTGAAAGATTGCAGAAGGGGTGCCAAGAAGATGGTTTGTGCAGGTGTCTGTCTTGGCTTCAACTCCATGTTACGTAAAACTGATGCAACTTTTCTGTGCAGATGAAGTCTCTCAGGTAGGAAGGTTATATGAGAGATGCAGGTTTGGGAGAGCACGAGGAACAGAAAGGGGAGGGGAGGGATCTCTGATTCAGCCCTCATCACTCTGGGAATTTCAGCAGATGCACAAAAGGTCCTGCATCTTGGGGAAAAGTGACTTGTAACTCCCTGCAGGACCTGACTGTGACAAAACCCAGCTGCAGCTGCAGCAGGCAAATGTGCCATTCTGAGCCTTGGCCCTCTCTTTCCCTTGGGATGTGTTACTTTTAGTGCAAACGTCAGCTGCTCTTTCCCAGACTCCTTGAGGAAAGCAAACCATTTTCTCACCCTCAGCTTTACTTACAGAGCAGAAGCAGAAGCCTACGTTAGATTGAGCGCTGTTTAAACTGGACACCAAGAAAACAGTCCAGAATAAGCCCTATCCCTGTATACAACTGACAGCCTGGACTGTTGCAAGAACATAGGTCAGATGACATAGCTGGATGAGTCATTACTCTGTGGAGGGCAAACCACCTCCCAATAGCTCAGGTTCTGCCTGCACCAGTTATCTGAACTGATAGCTGATTCAAGTGAACAATGCTAGTCTGGGTGCTCTCAGTTTGGGTTAAGAAGTGTTTATTTTGGAGGCAGGGGAGTTAATTGTAATGTTTTCCTCATGGGCTCAGACTAGATTGCACTAGAAAATTAGGGCATCCTCACAGCACTTGCATAGGTCTAATGAAACGCACTTAAAAGCATAGGTTTAAAGCTCACCTAGGCATTTGTTGATTTTCTTTGTAGAGCTTGTTTAATTATACTTGTTTAGAAAATATAGTCTTCAGCATGTTGGATGCTCCTCTAAAAAAGTTACTCTTTGTCTAGTTATTTAACTGAAATTATGCTGGCACAAACACTTCACTGAGAATATAGAAAAAAGGATTGGAAAGAACCAAGAGACATAATCTAGACCTAACCAAGCAGTCATCTACCGAGACCCCTCCAGAAGATTTACGTGAATGTATTTGTCTTGCTGGGTTCAGCCTGTTGAAGTCAGCGCAGAAGAGCACAGAGACAAGATGTCTCCAAGCTGCATTGGGTAGGTGACTGCAGTGTGTTACTCACCTGAGCTTGCCAGGGGCTCCCCAGCTCAAGTGCAACCTGCAGGGAACACCATAGACAAATCCCACTGGTCCTTGCCTCTCCTGAGATTTTTGGACTCTGTTTTCAGTGCTGACCAAGGCTCAGAAGCAGACATCCACGACTGTGTTAAGTAGTAGGCATGTGAAGAGAGCAAGTTAATTTGATTGTATTTCAGCTGAGGTAGGTTTAGATCTATACAGAGTCTGGCGCTGGTCCCTATTTTTCACCCGAAGTGTTCTCTTCAATCTTAAAAATGGCTTTGATATGTGCTGAGTACCAGAGAGGCTTTGATCAATTTGTTAGAATGAGTTTATAAAGAAGAGAATTCCCGGAAGAAGAAATTGGGAATGCAGCACTTGCAATTATCTCTGTCAATTGAGATGGATTATGGAAACACGAGCTTCCTCTCTCCGGCTTTGCTACAGCTCTGGTGTTTCTCACACAAACTGCATCTCTGAGCTGTGCTGGTTGATCTGCTTTTCTCCTCTGAGCACTGGGTGATTCCTTCCTCTCCCCTCCCTACCATGCAGTGAATAATAGCAAAAAATAGGCCAAATTGCTGAAAATTTTTCTTCTTGAGGTAGACCCAACCTGTGTGCAAATTTGGGTCAAATTGCATTAACAGTTTCAGCCAAAAGCATGCAGGATGTGTTGAAACATTTTTGTTTTGACATCAAACTGAAATGTTTTGAAATAGCCTTTTTTAAAATTTCAAAACTGATGCAAATTTTGTTTAGCTTAACGTTAAAAAACAGACTAGACAATAAAAGAAATGTTTCTCTTCCTGCTGAAAGAACCACTCAGGTTTAAATTTAATGATCTTTAGGCTCTTATTTTGTTTTGCTGAAGCAGTTGACCCAATTTTCCTCTGATTGTTTTAGGTTCAGCCACTCACATGAAAAATAGTCTGTTCAACCAGCTGTAAGTCATACATTTCTTCCAGTTTCTTGCCTTCTGTCCTGGCTTTTCTCCTGCATAGTCTGTTTGCCTCCTTCCTTCTCCCATCCAGTTTGATGCCAGTCCTCCCTAAATCCCCTCTGTTTGTGATGCTCTCCCTCCTCTCACAGCTCTTTCTCGGTGGAGGGACATTTAATTGTTTGGCATAATTCCCTTATTATTCAGCACCACACATGTATGTACACATAATAGGAATGAATAATGGATGCTAATAATGCATAATTAATTCATGATAAGTGTCTGTTACAAAGTCAGCATCAGAAGTAGGATCACTGCAGGGAAATTCCCCATCCCCCTCTCAGACTCCTGATGAGGGGTTTGAAAAGACCCAAGCTCAGAGTGCACCACGATGCCTCTCCAAATTATGGAGTGAGGGTCTGGGGGACGCAGAGAGGCCATCCCCAGGTGCTCAGAGCAGAGGGAAGGACTGAAAACTGCAGTGCCAGGAGCTGAATTACTCCCTCATAGCACTGTGTGAATACCGGGCTGGGGACCAGTTCCTCACCTACCGGCTCCTCATTCTTCCCGACCCAGGACAGGACATCAGATCAACATCAGCAGCTCTCCAAACTCCCACCGCTGTTAGAGGAGACCTGGACAGAGCCTTATCCCTCCTGTTTAATCAAATTTGTTCCCCCGTGCCACCATCGGTCAGGTTGGCACTCATGTGTGACTTTGATCTTCCCAGTTGTGCTGTGGGAAACCTGGCAGGACCAAGGTTGCCTGCTGAGGACCATTAAATCCTACTTGTTAATGTTCCTGATGTCTGAGGCTCTTTGCACTGAGTCCGAGAGCCAGGGTTAGGCTTGGAAACGAGCACGAGTGAGTTCCTACAGCCCCCAATGCCTGCACGGCTGTCCAGCGAGCACCCACACCTCCTCCACCTCTTTTGCTTTCCACTGAGCATTAGAAAGGCCACAGGTGGTTTCTGGCTGGGACCAATCAGGAGTGTTTCTATGTGATGGGGAAGGAGTCTACAGCACAAAGCTCTTCAGTCTTCTCGAGTGCCATTTCCTGTCCCCAGATAACAGTTCCTGTCCGTGTGAACATAGGCAGTATCTCTCCGTAGTTCACAAGGTCAGCTTGTGTGGTAAGTATGGACCCCATGTAAGTTCAGAAGAGTCCTCATCTGTTCCTTGACAAGAAAACAGAGCACTGTTTTGTCCAAGTGGACTGTAGGCATGGCTGAGACCATAATTTCATGCCCCATCAGCCTGTACATCCTTGTCACATGTGTGGGGACAAGAGATGCAATGCAACATAGATGGTCTTAGCTATGGCCCACAAAGAAGCCTAGTCAGGACTCAAACTCAGTCACAGGCATGAGGGACCCCAGCACCACCCACCACCAGCTTCTAAAGGCAGCTGTCAGAGGTTCTAACTCATGGCTTGGAGAAACCCTGCTCCCACCCTGTTTCCACTGCTGCAGCCAGGCTTGTGAGGATGGGGGACTAATAAAAGTTTGAAATATCCAGTGGTGTTAGTGCTGAGCAACCATACAGAGTCTTGGCTGAGGTGTTCAGCAGCTTCTTTGCTGTTCACTTTCCCCTCACCCTCCTTCCCACATGTCCCTGTTTCCAGTCTGGCTGATGCCAAAACTAACAAGCCACTGCAATGCTGCTGCTCTCCATTACTGTTCCTTTTGCTCCTCCTTCATGTTCGGCTCCACACTCCTCTCCACTTGTCGTCACTGACAGTGGAGCAGCTGCTGTCAGTTAAAGCCTTGCTTAAGGGAAAAAAAGTTCAAATTGCTCCAAGAGAGACTCTTCTGAAGACTGTCTGAAAGAAAATTAGTTTCTTCAGAAGAGTCCTCAAATACAGCAGTAACCACAGAGTCCTTGCATGCTGCAAAGAGAGAGGCAGAAAGGGCAAGAAATCCCCTGCAAGAGGGGTCTGATCCTGAGTCATGCTGAGGACCTGCTCTGTGCAGTGCCACCCTCGCCAGCAGGGATGGGGAGGGCTAGGGACAGAGCTGGGCTGTGAGGAGCCCTAACTAAAGGACCCAGAGAACCAGCATCTCACCTATGGAACTGCAAACACATCTCCTCCCAACCTTGCATGCATCCAGCTTCATATCTTGCAGAGCCTGACTGCCCTCTCTTTCCTCACCCACAGGACAATTAGCAAGATCCGACACTTCCTTCCTCTTCTGAGCCACATCACCTGACAGAGCAAGACGCATTTATCCCTTACAGTGTGCAGGCAGCCATCTCCTTGCCATGGTCTGCCCCTGCCACCCAGGAGTCCTCTCTCCTTCCTGCTGCCCTTTGCATAGGCCTCGTGCCGTCTGCCAAGGGACAGGAACACTTCTCCTGCGCCATCCTGCAAATCTAATGCAAGGGAGCTCTGCTGATCCCAGGGACACGCTCCCATCCTCCCATAGCCAGCAATATCTCCTGTACAGCTCGCCTCCCACTTTCCCAAGTCAAGACTCACACACATAGTACGGTCCTACCATGGCAAACCATTCTCTTCCCAACTATGGAACATACTGCCTCCAAACTCCCTGCCTCAACATGATGTGGTATGGCACCAGCAAGCAAAAGGTCAGCTTTCCATTATAAGAAATTCAAGGCAATAAAGCTGTATCAAATGCAGAAAAAGCTTATGATTCTGCACCACGTAAACCCACAGTAAAACTGCAAAAATGTGTTTGACAAATCCATCAAGTTACATCAACAGAGCGCCTAGTGTTTCTGGATTTCTCCATGCATGCTGTTGAAAGCAGTAGGAGTTTGCCAGAGGCTTTCACCAGAGCTGAGCTGCACTCTGGAAATGCAGCTTTCCACAAGTTGACCATATGCTCACAGTGAAGCGCGTGAGCTGTGTGGTCTTATCCCCTCCATCTTTCCGAGGTCTGTAGAAGGGCTGTGCGCAGGACAGTAGAAAGTGTAGTTCCTTGTATTCCCCACCCATCAGCTGACATTTAATTTTTAGATTTGCCTGCTGCAGACAAACACCACATCCTGGCTCAGTCTTTGCTGCTTATCGAGTGACAGTCTGAGCACAAGAGCAGGTTTTTCTCTTTCCATTCTCCCTTTCCCATCTTGTCTACCATGAAATCTAGCGGGAAAGGAAAACCAAGGAAAAGAAAACCAAGCTAGGGGCAGAGAGCAACCACAGTGCCAGCAGTGCTCTCATCAGCCAGAGTGCAACCTCACCGCATTGAACAAGGCAGACTGGGGACAGTGAGAGGCTCTGGTGAGCCTGTGATCACTATCAAGCAAGGGAAGATATTGCCTATGCAACAGTTCAGTCAGGAATAGTTGAAGACAAAGCTAGAAACTGTGTCAGAGCTTAAGTATAGGTCTTAGACACATGGGTGATGGATGGGGGTCCCAGAGGAGGGTGATCCAGGCAACTAAAGCCTATTAGTGCACATAGAGGCCTGAAAAAAATCTTTCATTTCCCTTTCTGATGTAACGTGTGTAATTTTTCCTTTATCAGACTGATCGTCATGTATACTAGCTGTTTTCCCAAGAGAGATAAGTGGTACAAAAAAGTTGCAGTACCAAGGGAAGAGCGAGGACACTGACAGTGCCCCAGGTGGGGAAAGCCACAGGTGTTTGGGTGAAGAAAGTCTTACCCCTCCCCATAAAACGTTCTAGGAACCACTCAGTAAGGGGAAGGCTTGGGGAAATGGCTGGGAAGGAGGCAAAGTGAGATGTCAGTGTGTCGTGGTTTAGCCCAGCCAGCAGCTAAGCTACCACACAGACTGACTTGGGGACAAATCAATTTAATTCGTTATCAGTTACTTCAGAGAGGATAATGAAAAACAAAGCCAGATCTTAAAACACCTTCCCCACCCCTCCCTTCTTCTCGGCTCTACCTCCTCCCTGCAGCAGTGCTGGGGGACAGGGAATGGGGATTGCACGTCAGTTCGTCACACACTGTTTCTGCTACTCCTTCTTTTAGGGAGAGGACTCTTCACACTCTTCCCCTACTCCAACGTGAGGTCCCTCCTCATAGGAGAGTCCACCATGAACTTCTCTGGCATGAGTCCTTCCTGCAGGATGGAATCCTTATCTATCAGATTGCTCCAGCACAGGCTTTTCCCACGGAGTCACAGCTTCTTAGGGAGCAGCCACCCGCTCCGGCATGGAGTCCCTTCTCACGGACTGCAGATGCGTGTCTGCATCGTTGTCAGTCTCCATCAGTGCAGGGGTCCTTTCCACAGAGACAGTTCTCTACGACCTCCTTCAGGCACAGGCATCTGCTCCAACGTGGGGCTCTCCAAGGGCTGCAGGTGGGTCTCTGCTCCATCATTAATCTTCACGGACAGCAGAGGGGCTGCTGTCACCTCATCACGGGCTGCAGGGCAATCCCAGCTCCAGCACCTCCTCCTGTTCCATCTTCACTGACCTGGTGTCTGCGAAGTTGCTTCTCTCAGATCTCAGTCCTCTCTCCTCTGCATTTGTGCTGGGCCCAACCGGCCCGTCGTCCCTTAGTAGTCCCGGCAGGATGAGCTCTGCCCAGCAGGTGCCCCGGGAGCGGGGCACTTGGGAGGTCTCCCAGCTGCACCACTGCGGCCATCTGTAGTCGAGTGGCAGTGCCCAGTGTGGGCACCCACCTGCGCGGGAGGCCGGGGCAGGGCGGCCCCCCGCCTCCCCCCTTCTCTTCACTGCAGGTCCTGCATGGTGAGAGTCCCTTTGTCCTCTTCCTAAATATGGCATTTGCAGAGGTGCTGGTTGGCTCAGCCCTGGCCAGAGGTGGCTCCGAGCGGTTTTGGTGCCAGGGAAACCTCTTGCATCTTCTTACAGGGGTACCTCTGAGCCCCTCCCCCACTGCTAAAACCCCACCACATAAACCCATCACACAGTGTCAGCCCTCAGCCAGAACACGGCCCTTACGCCGGGAAGAAACAGACCAACATGGTCAGTGGGCACCTGGCTGCCACGATGCCACCCCGTTTGCATGGAGGTTACACCACCCCCTTTGCATAGAGGTTACACCACCTCCTGCCTTGGCAAACACGACTGCTGTGGTTTCTGCAGCAGCCCTTCTTGTTCTGGCAGCGAGACGAAGCTGAGCACAAAGGTGAAAGGCTGGCAGCCAAGAACGAGGCACAGGAGCGGGACGTTGGATGTTACAGCATGACAGCTCTTCAAAAGCCTGCCCAGGGAGAGATGCTGCCTTCAGACAGAGCTGGACTGGGGCAGGACAGGCAGCTGTGTGGATACAGAAACCTCCGACTTCCTCTTCCCAGCTCCCAGGATAAACTCAGGAACTATCTTCAAATAAATATTTAGGAGAAGGGTAGCCATTATACAGAGCTGAGTGAGAAAGAGATGTGAAGGCCTGACTGAACATAAAATTAAGCCTTGATGTTTGCTGCTTCTCCTCTAGATGTCCAAATGTCTCCTTTGACAAAACTGATTGTGCTGTCAGTCCTGCACTGGCCTTGCTGCAAATGCTCCACCAGAGTCTCTGCTGGAGTCACTGTAATCCAGGGTGGGTGGGAACAAAATTTGCCCTGTGATGATCACTTAGAGAAACACTGAGGGACTTGTGACTGTCTGGCCATGGATGACAGCAGGGCATATTTGTATGGGAAGTGTGTGTGGGGAGAGGGTTCGTATCAAAACATCTTGATGCTTTTGACAAAAGACATATTATTTTTCTTTAAGCAGTGCATTGCATGTCGTTCCCTTCCGTAAATCACTGGAGTATCATAGATTTCATAGATTTCATAGATTTCTAGGTTGGAAAAGACCTTAGAGATCATCCAGTCCAACCGTCCCTAATCCCCATTAAACCATATCCCTAAGTAGATCATCCACCCTATTCTTAAACACATCCAGGGATGGGGACTCAACCACCTCCCTGGGCAGCCTATTCCAGTGGCTGACAATCCTTTCACAGAAGAAATACTTCCTAACATCCAACCTGAATCTCCCCTGACTAAGCTTATACCCATTTCCTCTTGTTCTATCACCCAACACTAATGTAAAGAGCCCTTCCCCCACCTCCCCACCATCCCTTCTCAAGTATTTGTAGGCTGTAATCAGGTCTCCCCTCAGCCTCCTCTTCTCCAGGCTAAACAGCCCCAACTCCCTCAGCCGCTCCTCATAAGTTTTATTTTCCAGCCCCTTGACCAGTTTAGTCGCCCTTCTCTGGACTCGCTCCAGGAGCTCAATATCTCTCTTAAAGCGAGGGGCCCAAAACTGGACACAATATTCCAGGTGCAGCCTCACCAGTGCCGAGTACAGGGGCAGGATCACTTCCCTATTCCTGCTGGTTACACTATTCTTGATACACGCCAGTATCCCATTGGCCTTTTTGACCACCTGAGCACACTGCTGGCTCATATCAAGCCGGTAGTCAACCAACACCCCCAGGTCCTTCTCTGCCAGACAGCTCTCCAGCCACGCTTCCCTGAGCCTATAGCGATGCTTGGGGTTTTTATACCCCAAGTGAAGGACTCTGCACTTGGCCTTATTAAAGTTCATGACATTGGCCTCAACCCAATGATTCAGTCTGTTCAAATCCCTCTGAAGGGCCTCCCTATCCTCGAGGAGATCGACACAGCCTCCCAGCTTGGTGTCGTCCGCAAATTTACTGAGGGTACATTCAATCCCCTCATCCAGGTCATTGATAAAGATGTTAAACAGAACTGGACCCAGCACTGAGCTCTGGGGAACTCCACTGGTGACCGGCCTCCAGCCGGATTTAGCCCCATTTACCACCACTCTTTGGGCCCGGCCATCCAGCCAGTTTTTAACCCAAAGGAGGGTGTGCCTATCCAGGCCAGCAGTTACCCGTTTCTCAACCAGAACACTATGAGAAACTGTATCAAAGGCTTTACTGAGGTCAAGGAAAACTACATCCACAGCCCTTCCCTCGTCAACCAGGCAGGTCACCCCATCATAGAAGGTGATCAGCTTTGATTGGCAAGACCTGCCTTTCATAAACCCATGTTGACTGGGCCTGATCACCCGGTTAACCTGTATGTGCTCATTAATAGCACTCAAGATAACCTGTTCCATGACTTTGCCCATCACCAAGGTCAGACTGACAGGCCTGTAGTTCCCCGGATCCTCCTTCCGCCCTTTTTTGTAAATGGGGGTGACATCCGCCAGCCTCCAGTCCAGCGGAACTTCCCCAGTGAGCCAAGACTGCCCAAAGATAATGGACAGGGGTTTGGCAATGACATCCGCCAGCTCTCTCAGGACTCTCGGGTGGATACCATCAGGCCCCATAGACTTGTGGGCATCCAGACGATGAAGCAGATCCTTGACCCGTTCCTCTTGGATCACAGGAGCTTCGATCTGCTCTCCCTCCCTGCTCTCAGATACCATAGGCCAGCTCACCTGGGAACTACTGACCTTATTATTAAAGACTGAGGCAAAGAAGGCATTAAGGACCTCAGCCTTGTCCTCATCCCTAGTGACTAACGTACCCCGTGTCCAGTAGGGGCTGGAGGTAATCTTTAGCCCTCCTTTTGTTATTAATGTATTTATGGAAGGACTTTTTGTTGTCCTTTACGGAGCAGGCTAGTCTAAGTTCCAGTGGGGCTTTTGCTCCCCTGATTATCTCCCTACATGCCCTATCTTCCTCCCTGTAGTCCTCCCTGGATGCCTGCCCATTCTTCCAAGACTTATAGACTTCTCTTTTTCTTTTGAGGTGTTCCCAAATCTCCTTGGTCATCCAAGCTGGTTTTCTACCCCGGCGGCTCGATTTCCGGCACACAGGGACAGCTCGCTCCTGTGCCTCCAGAATTTCCTTTTTGAGGAGTAACCAGCCCTCCTGCGCCCTCTTACCCTTGAGAGCTGTCTCCCACTGTACTTTATTAACCAGACTTCTAAACAGTCCAAAGTCAGCTCTCCCAAAGTCCAGCTTGGCCGTTTTAGTGTTCCCCCTCCTAACTTCCCCTAGAATTGAGAATTCTATTATCTCGTGGTCACTATGCCCCAGGCGTCCTCCAACCATCACATCTCCCACGAGACCTTCTCTGTTCACAAACAGCAGGTCTAGGGGAGCACCTTCTCTAGTCGGTTCACTGACCAGTTGTGATAGGAAGTTGTCCTCCACACACTGCAGGAATCGCCTAGACTGTTTCCTGACTGCCATGTTATACTTCCAGCAGACATCCGGTAGGTTAAAGTCACCCACAAGGACAAGAGCTAGTGAAACTAGCCCAGTGAGCGTGAAACTTCCCCCAGTTGTTTAAAGAATAGTTCATCAGCCTTACTGTCCTGATAGGGTGGCCTGTAGCAGATTCCCACTCCCCTTTGATTTTCACCCACAGACACTCCACCAAGTCGTCCCCAACATTTAAGCAGTTTAGACCTTCACTTACATAAAGGGCAACCCCGCCACCCCTCCTACCTCTCCTATCCCTCCTGAAGAGCTTGTAGCCATCCATGGTAGCGCTCCAATTATACAAGTCATCCCACCATGTTTCAGTGATGGCAACTATGTCATAGTTTCCCTGGATAACAAGGGCTTCCAGTTCCTCTTGTTTATTGCCCATACTGCGTGCGTTCATATAGAAGCATGTAAGTTGGGCTCTCGACCCCATCGCACCCCTAGGGGGGTTAGCTTTATTTCCTGAGCTGTTATTTTTGGGATTTTCTTTTACCTCAAGGCAACTTGTGTGTTGCCCCTTACTACACACATCACCCCCTACTATCACTGAGGCGGCAGGCCGAAGGTACCTGCCTACACTCCTCTCATCAGACACTGGAGGGTCGTCCTCAGCTGTTATTCCTCCATCATGTTGGATCATATTGTACCCAAACTATTCTACTGCATCTATCAATCCATCTGTTTGTGTTGAAGAATTCCCAGAATAGGAACATGTCTTCAAATGTTTATTTAAAGTATTTGGCCTGTTTAAAGACTTCATATAATCTTTTGGGAAACAAAGAGTGTTGCCCTTGGTGCAGCTGTGCTGCAGATTGCAACAGTAAGTGAAGAGAGGTGTGCTGTCCTGAGCCATGAAACAGCCAGATTGGCTGGAGGTAGGGTAGGAGATGGCAGGTAGATAGCTTTGACATCTCATGAATTAGGAACTGTAAGGAGAAGGATCTTTGTTGCTAGGAGAACTACGTCCCAGTCCCCAAACGATTTTAATCCTGGGAGCAAGCAGCAGCAGGAGCTTTGTTTTATGATACCTGCAGATACTTTGTAGAGAAGCATCAAGCCCTGTCATGCTGCTACATGAACAATGCTTTCTAAACAGGAGGTGTACTTCTCTGTGACTTCCTGAAATCTTAAATTTGGAGGAGAAGAAGAGGTAGCATTTGATTGCCCACTCTCTGTGCTTACAGAATGCCTCATCTCAGAAGAACCGGTGTTCATATACAGCAGGGTTGCTTATCACCCTGTTGGTGACCAGCCCTGCCTGCTACAGCTGTACGCAGTTAGAGCTAAAAGGGGCAAAGCCCAGTTGGAGAGGGCTGCTTTAGGAGGAGGGTTGGGCTGGTGGTGGAGTTTGCAGAGTAGTTTTTTGATGTAAGCTTTTAGGTAAGCATTGAGGCGTGCTGTGTTGCTTTATTATCTCAAGGCTGGCTGAAGCAGCAGGGTTCAGTGCGAAGATCAGGGTCTGTAGATGTGGAGCTGCTGCTAAAGATTTGCCTGAGGTGTTGGGTAGGCAGTGGGGAAGAGGAGGAGCAAGAAAATTCAGAGAAGAAAAAGCAAAGTAAGCAGTAGCTTGGGGAACAGAAAAGTGGGCATTGGTTATATCTTAGGTCTGGAGCTTGGAGCAGGGAGTGGTTTTAATTTTCCCCACCAGTGCTCAGAGATGTGCTCCTGAGGGGATGTGGGGTGGTACCACCAGGTGATCCGCGTGTGGGGTATTGACAGGCAGCTCACTACATGCCTGGGGACAGGATCTGGCTAAGCAGGTTTTGAGCTCTGAAGGAAAACGTCAAGCTCAGAGCTATGTCTTGTGTGTGCCTGCACCCTCCAGAGGTGCAAGGACACACTGCAGCCTTATGAGCCCACAATGCCTATTTTCACAGGGGAAAACTGGATTTCCAGGGTTGTGTGGGGCCGGAAGTGGGAGGGCTGTCTGGTTTTTGCCATGTTTGTTGAGTACGAGCTCTGCCTGAGCCTGGCCTGAGAGTGCCTATGGAGCTTGTGGTCTTTTCCCTCCTACAGAGTGATCTCTGCCGCTGGAAATTTGATTGTCTGACAGTCTGTTGACAGTTAATGATTGTCACAATTTCAAAAAAAAAAAAAGTTATTTACTGATTTTTCTTTCCTGTGGAGCTGAAAATAATAGCAAAATCAATCTCAACTACATAACACTAAGAAAACAAATAGATTATGCAAGATCACCAAATTAAGCTGCTCACAGAACTCATGGTGTTTCTGGTCAGTTGCAGCCATGGGACTTCAAAATAATTATTGCTAGCTGCCGTATGTGTGATGGGTTGGGACTTTTTGGGCAGAGGTTTACTTCTTCAGTGGGGGCTGGGAGAAGGGAAGTACAGACTCTCCATGCAGTGAAAAACATGAAGATAATTGCTGGTATCACACAGGTTTAACAGCACTTGATGTCGGATTTTTTTACTATTCAAAAGTAGTACACAGACAAGAACAGTGATATGAATGGTAATTTCCAAGGTGAAATGCAGAAAACAAATTCAGAGTGTGAATAAGTTTTTCTGGTGAAGAATGTGAATGTGAAGAATCTGTTTTCTCATAGTAAAAGGCTGTGTGGGGCAGTGGGGAACCTACAAAAATACTAGAACAAAACCGTCATCTTTTAGGAATGAAAGAAAAAGAAAGGTGAGAAAAGGAATCAGAGTTGTTGATATTGTTTTAATTAATTTTCGCTCGCTGTGTCACTGGCAAGACCACGTTTCAGCCATGATACAGTCAGGGTGCTAGATGTCATGCTCTGGAATTTTTCTGCCTTTAATAAGGCTCAGTGTCCTGAAACACTGTTTTATAGTGTTAAAGATGAAGCTGAGATGTAGCAGGAGGGAAGAGTGAGGCCTGCAGCATGATGGGCAGTGGATTAGTAGGAGAGAGGCTTCTAATCATAGAAAAATGTTCTTCTTTCTTTGGAGAGTGGCATATCTGGAATAGCTACAGTACTGGACTGTCATATCTGAAGGAAAGTTCCTAGGAAGGAAGAAGCACAGGCAAAGAGAAGAGAGGAGAGAGGCAGTGCAAGCTCTTCTGAGGAGAGCATTGCAGGCAGAGTAAGACACAAGAGTGCAGTCCCAAGGGGGTGCGTCTGTGCCAGTGCTGAGTTTGGGGAGATGAGTTTTTGTAGATGTCAACAGACAAAAGGTTTGGAGCACGGACTGTACTTTCTTAGCCAAAATCAGCATTTTAACTCTGATTTGCTCAGTTATTATTTTGCTTTGCACACTTGAATGACTTACAGGTGAGGTTAGATCGCCTCTGGTTTGTGTGCTTGGTGCAGGCTTAGAGCCAAGTCCCTGTTCCCAGCAAATGCTGGTCGCTTGTCTCTGCTGTACAGCAGGAGCCAGCCCGGGTGCAACTTTGCTTGCAAGCCGTGCAAGGACAGCCTCTTGTTTCAATGGCCTGTCCATGCGTTGGTTGCCTTTGCATCGCTTGTGATGCAGCTGGCTGAAAGTTCATCCAAGGCTGGAGGGTGTTTGGATTTTGTGAGCAGCTGGAGGCCCCCTAGTAGCCTTAAACCAGCCATTGGGGTCCTTCAAGTTGGCAAAGCAGCTGAGAGGGAAGCTGGGAGTAGTTGCTAGTCCCATTCCACATCTGGGATCATTGGAGAGGTGAATTATAAGAGTCCTGACACCGTAACTGCTTATGATAAGAGTAGGTGGTTGAAGTTGGTCTTCAAGGAAAAACTACAGGGAAAGCTGCACAAGCTGAAATATGGAGTCTTTATTTGCCCACCAACAATAACTTCTGAGCTTCTACACCTTTTCTAGTTCAGTAAAAACTAAGATATGTCACTCCTCTCACTGTTTTTCTGTCTAAATCTATTGTGGTCCCACTTATGCTTAATTTGGTTTTCTATTACCCACGTCCTTTTTTTTAAAAGAAAGAAAAATTGTCTATGTTTAGTAACACCAGTGATTTCTTTTTCTAAAGGCATAGCTTGGGGAATTGAGGCAAATTTGCTGATTAACTTCAGCTGGGAAAACAAAAGAAAATGTTGAAATACTCCCTTTGGGAAAAAAAAAAAAAACATATCTAAACACCTGGACACTTCAGTGGGAAGTGACATTCTTTGTTTTAAAATTGGCTTTTTTTTTATTATTTTTTTGAAGTGGTTAAGTAACTCAAAGAAAAATTGGGTTATCAGGAGGGAATACTACCTTGAGCGAGCGTCACTACCACAAACTGCCTGTCCTGATAGTGGGAAGAAGCCCAGCTTTCTCCCTTTTAGATGAAAGCAGGTGGCTCCTGGCTGTAATTTTTATTGCCTTCACAGTGGAGAGGAAACCACTTTTGGAAAGCCTCTGCCACTTTCCTGTGACAACTGAGCTCCTGTAGTTTGAGGCTGGTTTTAATATTCTCTGTAATTAAGTGAAGCAAGAGAGGGGCTTCTGCAGCCACAGTGACGTTCCCTTGAATGTGAAGTACCCTTAAACCCGGATTAGCCAGCAATCTGATTTAGGGGATGGAGTTAGACAATGCAATCCTCCCAAATCTGGCTTTGCATATGGAAAAGGAGCTTGAGGAAGAAGGGTCTGAGGGTAGACCTGCTGCCTGGCTGGTACCAGGAGGCCAGTCCTCCCCTGCTGTCCCAGGCTCACCTGAAGGAAAAACTCATGCTGAATGGGGAGACACAAGCCTCGCTATCTGGGAGGCTGCTTTTGCAAGGAGCAAAGAGAGAGTCGGTAATGTCCATGGGATGAGTGAGCAGGTGCAGATGGGGCTGTGGGATGGGGTGGAGAGGATGTTAGTGGAGGAAGACTTTGAACAGACATTGTAATGCAGCACATCGATGCCTGGTCACCCTGCTGATGCAACTAGGAGTCACTTGCTATCTTGCCAAGGGTGATTTGTATGTGCATTTTAAAGAGGTGTATCCCATCTCTGTGGATGTGCTGTGGCATTCCCTGATCGGGGACAATCGTGTTCCCTGGTTCCTGAGACAGAAAACCCCATGCCCCTAAGAGCTTGTCACCTCCCCAACATGACATAGAGATGATTCTATGAAGTGAAGGCTGTCCTGGAAAGAAGAGCTTTCAGATGGGAGGGGTAAAAGGAAACTGTGTTTATCCACAAATCAGATTATAATTCCAGGAGGCTAGAGGGAGGTGGGAAGGAGGAGGGAGGCAGTGCTTGGAATCTGAAATGAGATTTAAAGGAATAATTAAGGGTTCTGCCACTGAACAATGCCAATGAACTGGCTGGGAATAAATCAGATTGCATTTGAAGGAAGTGACCTAGAAATATATGACTGACTGTCCCTTAGCCAAACCTCATCACCATAGGGTGTCATTGAACAGAGGGTGAGGGAACCCCGGTTGGAGCTGTGAAGGGCTCAGCTAGGGAGTGAAACCTGCTGGGAAGGGGCTTGGGAACCTCCAAGGTGGCTTTTTTTCAAGACCATGGACTTCTCTGCTCCAAGTAAACCAGCCCTTGTTGGTATGATTTTTTCCTCTTGAAACCGCACACAAAATCTTTTATTAAAAACCCTGCAGATGAGTTAACAGCTGGGAGAAGCTGGAATATGATTAATGTCTCGTGAATTAGCCCTGGAGGTACTTTATGGAAATAAGATTTACAACACTATTACACACAGTCCTGAATGTGTTTTACATTTTTAAATGAGGAGAATGAATGTTTCTCTCTGCTCTGCTCCCTTCTCCCTTGGGCCCTCGAGAAGTAAAAAAAGACGATGCTGGCCGATTTGGGACAGGAGATTTTGGCGCTGGGGGAGGTATTGGATTGCGCAGTTAATTGAATTATCTTACTGGCCCCAGCGCTTTATCAAGCAAGGAATCAAAATGTGTCCTGACATGTAGGACACAATTACAAGTCATTAACAGAGAAATTATAGATGCTAGGATGGAAAGAAGGGATCTATTGGGCTGCTTTGTCCATTCTCTCTCTGCCAATGCAGGATTGCTCCTGACAGTATATGGTTTGGTGCTTCTGGAATAATTTAGCTCCTGACACCTTCCAAGCACTGTGATGCTTCGAGCAGTCCCATTTATTTCAGTGTTTTAAATGTTCTACTTAAGATTTTCCTTCCAGACTGCTCAAGTCTTGCTAGAGGGAGATGGTAATGTCTGTGGAAGCAGCAGTAGGTGGAGGCCCTGCCTGGGTCTGTGTGCTGTACTGAGGGGGATGTGCTATGGAGACATTCCTTGAGAAGAAAAACAAGTGTCCCCTCCTGGAAGCCCTCTGTGGTCAGCACCATGGTACCCTGGGTTTGCCTCGCTAAAGAAATGTCAGAAATGATCCTATCTGGCTATAGCAAAACTCTCCCGTTCCTTACGCGTGTCATCTTGCATCTGAAGAGAAGCTGGGCTCCTGAATCTGTGTGACCACCTTGTACGACACAGACCAAGTGTGCTCTCTCCTAGTGTATGCAGGAAAGATTAGAAATAGGCAGCTGAAGCTCTCAGTCTGGTGGTTCTGCTAAAGTCAGGCCAAAAGGTATGTGAAGAATGGAAAAATCCCAGGAAGGGGCTACAGGAGACAGCTGAAGAGCAATGAACCTCACGCTCCTATCACCAGAACTGACCACAAGAGATGAGACCAAACTAGTTCAGGTAACCACAGGGTAATAAACCTGATGAGGATGCATAAGGTGCATCCTCTTGGGTGTTTCTACTAAAGCACTGGTTTATTGGTGGCTAGATGATGAAAGAAGAACTCTGAACTGGCTTTGAGCTCATACTGGGTTTGAGGCTGGTTTTGTATCCAAAATCCAGTAATTTTCCATGAGTACTTAGTGTTTTAAAAAGCTGTGTTTAGGTGGGGGCAGTTTTTCTCGAACACTGCCATAGGCATCCTCAAGCTCAGCAGTAAGCCTTTCTGCTGAAAGCCTGGCTCTGTCCCAGACTATCACAGATGATCTTGGACTCCAAAATGATGCCACCCTATTAACAGGTCCAATCAGCCCTGCTTTGATGTCTAGTATGATACCTGCTCCAGGCAAGCTGATGGCTACAATTTTTCACTGTTGTACTGAATAGTTTTCAGGAGATTAAGCAATCTGAGAGAAATTGGGATCTTGGTGAACAGAAAGTGGAGGTTGCACATCTCCCCTTTACCCTCAATGCAGTGGAGGACTGGGCTATGTGAGCCACAACCAGGCTAGAAGGGACGAACGTGACATAAACCCTTGCAGTCCTTCCCAGTCATTTCTGTGACATGTCCAGGAAAAAACTTGTTTTCCTCTCTGAACTGCAAGTCAGGAAGCCCAGCTCGGCTGGGAGCAGTGCACATAGCACAGATAGCTTCTGGGAAGGTGAGTCTCTGCATGAACAAAGACTTGCCTAAAGCTCCTGCATGGCATGTAGCCAGGGCTCTGCAGGGGACTATAACGTGGGGTAGCTCTGTCCTGTGCCCACGCCATCTGGCCCCACTGGCAGGTACCGCTGTGCAACGTGCTTTTCTAGCACAGCTGAAGAGCCCAGCTGCTGCAAGTTGTTGTGGTTAGGAGGTAATGTCAGTCTGTGTACTTCGAAGGGACAAGTGGCCCTTTTCTGGACTCACAGGCATAGAGGGGCTGTGGCGTAGTGTTGGGAAACTACTGCGGCTGCAGTTGGCAGAGACGTTAATGCCAAATCAGTTTTATCATTTTAGGTTTTATTACCATCTAGTGGCAGGCCTTGAGAACTGAAATCTTAAAGTCAGATTTAAAACTATCCCAGAAGATTGCATGATGTAATCTCATAGCCCCTTGATCTCCCTTTACTTTTTTACCCTCGCTAATCTTATATTTCAGTTGGAATTACATTTCCATGAATTGCTGATTTCTCATAAATTCAGCCCTGAATCTCCATGTGAGAAGGATTACATACGATTGTTTCACAACCCATGGCTTCCTTGGTGTTTCAGTTTCTTGCAAAGCATGGCCTGAAGGCAGCAAACGAATCCTACAAGATCAACACCCTCTAAATTAACTGGAAACTATTTTAGGATAGATTGATGAGAGGGAGCGGATCAGGGGGCTCTGAATATGCTCAGCCATCAAGGTCTTGACGTCAGGTTTTAAGGTCAACTTGCTCAGCACTGGAGGGCTGCTGAGACAAATCAGGAAGACTTGTAATGGTGTTGCCATGTCTGGACTAGCAGGTGTTTGGGGTAAATGAGCTCCATCCCTGAAGGGATTCTCTGGTATACAGATGAAAACCTGCCAAGGTCGAGCAGGAGTTGCACAGGAATGCTCCATCTTTGACCTTACTGCAGGCTCTGCACTGAAGTTTCACTTCTGTAGCTCATTGCCATTCTCTTGAAGCTGAAGAAATTATTCCAGGCAGAAGGACTGTGTTCTTGCTGCTTGTCCTACAGTAATGGAAAGGAGTGGTTATGACTGTGTTTTAAAAATAATTATAATCCCAATCTTTAATTGTTTGGGATCAAAGACTGTGAGCTTTAGAAATGTTCACTGGAGACCATTCACTCTCCTTGTTCTGGAGCTCTTTTCCTTATGGCTATGTGGATCCCATTTGGGGATTTCCTAGTTGACATGCAAGGGAGCCTTTTGGAGTGGAACACTGTTCTCATCAGCGCAGGACACCATACAGCTAATCATGCCATAGCTGACTCAGTTGTCCATCAAAAAAAAAGTGCTGATTGATGCAACACAGTTTGATTTGTCTGTCAGGCTATTTTGTTGGTGGGTAATTGCATCATAGCAGCTAGAAACAAGTAACTGTTCAATAGGTGGCTGGTCCATGACTTTGTGCTCTTACAAAAGATTCCCAGCAAAGCAAGGCTGGAAAAGGAGTCAGAGATACCTTGGAAACCTCAACCATTTAAAAAAAAATCAAAAAGAAAAAAGGTGAGGAGGGGGAATATGATGATATGATGATCAGATAGTGAAAGACGTAGTCTTGTTGTTGAAGATACTGTGGTAGAATAGTAAATCTATCCTTAACTATAAGATATGAAAGGATGAAGATTCCAACTCAAAATCAAAAAGAAGCTGGAAATGACTGATACCAGCTGTTGACAAACCGGTTTTAAAAGAGAAAAAAGTAAGTGTTAAATACCAGCCCCTCTCTGACTCTGACCTTTGCTGTTTCTTGCGATGCAGCTCAGCTCTCTGACTGTGCTGAAGAAACGCGCTTGCTGCGTGCAGGAGTTTTCCCATGAGGTGCGTCAAGGTTTGCTCATTAGTTCCCTTTTTTTTTTGCATTTCGCTTGGCTCAGGGTTACCAGGTGTAAAGGGTGATCTGAAATTGCATAGCTTGGATTTCAGAAGTAAGGAAATGAACAAAGGGGAGCTGAGGTGGGCAGGGGGAGTCCTTGCACATCTCTTTAAGGAGAAGCATTTAGTAAAGAAAATGGGTGAAGCCTCTGTCCTGCATGATTTGGGATTTATAAGGCAAGCTGCATTATGTGCGGTCACACATGAAGAAGCAGTCTTCCTGCTTTCCAATATTCGTCATTTAATGGTTTCTTTCTGAATATTTAAGCAAAGCTGCCGTTTCTGAGCTGGAGGAAGTGAATGGGGATAGAAAAGATAAGATGCTTCACTGTTGGTTGGGAGAGGGGGAAGTTTTTTTCATGTTTCATTCCCCCTTTGGCCTTTCTCTTCCACAGGATTTGACAATTGCAAAGCAAGCTTTTATCAACTGCCAGAGCAATAAGTGATCCCCGGGTGTGCTCACAAGCTCCTTAAGAAGTGGATGCATGTGAGTGTATCTGTTGTGTCACTGCATGTTCTCACTTTGTGGTAAATAACTAGGAAGAAAGAACAGCAAATGCGTCTGCCTTAAGTATACAACACCTCTACCAACCTCTTAGCCAGATTCATGCTTCTGTTGAGACTCTGTGATGTTTTTGATTCACTGTTTGTGGCAGGGATGTTCAAGGCTTTGACTGAAGTAAGGTGTTTAGATGTTAGAAGTAAGGTGGGTTTTGGTCTGTCTGGTAAGACTAATGGTCAGTGCCCTGCCAATTGGCACAACCTCAGAAGGTCCCAGAGGGTTTTAGGAGCGAGAGAGGTGCAGCCTGGATTCACCCTGCTGGACCCCAGCAGCTCTCTGCTTGTGCTGAGGACTCAGGCTGCCGGGCAGTTTCGATGGCAGAGCTGTAGGTGTCCACAGGTGGGCAGACTCTAACTCCTCGTTTGACTTCTGATATGCATGGTCCAGATGTCTCTATATGAAGCTTTCACCCAAAGCTGCATTAATAGTCCACTTCTAGGAGATGATTTCTTCCAGTCACTGCAGGGTGAGACAAATCGTGCTCTGGAAGTGGAGTACAAGTCCCTCTGTTTGTCCCACCTTCTTAGCCTTTGACGTTTTTAGGCCAAGCAAAAACATTTTTCTACTTGGTGCCTTAAGTCTTTCCTGACGATAGATATAAAATACGTTGGAAAACCTTCCCTGCGTTACAATGAAGTATTATGTATTTCCATCACATTTTCGTGCCTCCCATCATGTTATGAGGTTAAGGCAATAAAAGCTATGTCGGAGATTCTGGCTCCCTCTTAATGATCTTTAACTTCTTCAAATGATTTTGCGAATCTTTGCCTACATTAACTGCTAGCCTCTATTTATGACTCACCAACCATGAGCAAGTTACAACTGATAAATGAGGCAAAAGCTAAAAAGGGAAGTTTTCTGACATCACAACAGATTTTCAAAAAAAATCATGTGCATCTATTCTGGGAACTCAAGTGCCAGGTCGGCACTACATGGAACATCACTTTTGCTAGAAGAGCAGTTGCAACAGTACATGTAAGATTCAGACAAGCAGATTCCAGTTCCATCTCTAATGTCCCATTTCTTGCAATAAAACATGCCTGAAAATTAGAAAGAAGCAAAGTCTGATGTCTGTGATGAGGGAAGTCATTCCAGCAGGCTTTGCAGTTTCACAATGGCATAACCACAGCTTAAGGCTACTTCTCCATCTCAACGTCCACCTCTGATGTACATCCTCACATCACAGGGCAGCCAGTGCTGCCAAGCAGCAATGCTGGTTGATGGTGCTGATGCACAAAGAAGCTTAAGAAAACTGTGGCCACCTCCTTTTCAGTTCTTCTGGCAGCAGGACTGGACAGAGGGGTCACTTGGAGTCTGCCCTATGTCTCTGGGCTGGTTCTGGAGATATGGGCTTAGCACAGAGGTTCAGCATCTCACCTCATGCACGCGCAAACGGAAGATGCCGTTCTGACACTGTCAGTGACCCGTAGTGCTGGCAGTCAGCACTGAAAAGCCATAACATGGTGAGTGAAGAAAAATTTAAAAATTGGCTTTTAAAACTGAGGCATGAAAAATAATAATCATACTTCTCTTTCAATAGCTTTCTCACTGTGAAGATTGTGATGAGAAAAACATCTTCCTGCTACCCGGTGCTGTGCAGAAATGTAGCACACAGGCATTTCAGGGCCTGCAGAAGCTTCAGATGCTTACAGTTTGCTGGTTATACTAATGTTTTGCCTTGCCTGACCTATCTCCTCAGGGCAGCATAAAAATAACCAGCTTTAGTCCACTACTTGGCTGCTAATTGTTCACTTGTAGATCTTAGTCCCAGCTGGGCCTGCTTCTGCCCAAAGGCAGTTGCATTCAGTAAAGTGGCTGTTTGCATTTGTGAGCATCCCCGCAATAGAAGCAGGTGGCTACCATTTTCCATGCAAGAAAGCTCTTAGGAAAAAAGGAAAAGGGGCAAATGAGGAGAAGGAAAAAAAAAAAAACAAAACCAACCAAAAACAACAATGCAAAGCATCTATGAGAGGAAAGCCTCTGCACTGCTCTGGTTGAATGGATAGAGACCAAAAGTGTACATAAATGAAAAGAGGAGTGATATTTCAGGACATAGAAGTGAGAAGCAGAGTGCTGCTTCTATCATTTCTTTGCTAACCACTGCATCCAGGGCTGCCCTCTCTGTTTTCAGTTTTGACCATTATGCAACATCTAAGTATTTTCCAGTGAAGAGGTAGCCCCCTGTACAGCTAATTTAAGCCTCCTGCTTATGACTTCGTTCAGTGAGTTACCTCGTCTTGACAGCTTACAAGTAGTATGTGTGTTCCCTGGGGTGCTGCAGACCAGAGGTGGAAACATTCAGCTAAGCACAAAGAGAGAAAATGGCAAGAAATCACTTTACCGCTGCAAGCTTCAGAGCTCTCCTTTCTTGAGTAGGTGAAAAAGGAAACTTCTAAACTTCCTGTCACATCCCCTCACTGGTAACAGACGTCACCTGGAAAGGGGACAGCATGGAGCTTGTCTCTGGAAAAAAACAATACAGGAAAAGAGCTGCAGAATGTGGTTATTCAACAGCACTGCTTAGTAGAAGCCAAATTGTTTGTATCAAAGGAAATTCTGCTATTTTTAAGTTGTTTTTCATGCAGAAAAGTTGAAAACGCAGCCTTTGAAATGTCTTGCCTTTCGACAACTTGATGGGGGGAACCTCTCAGTCTATCAAAAGACTTTATATTATTATATTGAATTCCAATATCTATTTTGCTATACTATCCAATATCTACTCCAATATCTCACCTATATGCCCACAGCATGTATACATATAAGCAGAATAAAGAGAGTGGTTGGGTACTGACTGTTTGACCTCTCTTCCACTACAAGCAACTGGAGGCATCAAATAAAACCAATAGGAGCAGTCTGGAAGCAAGCCAAAGGCTGGGATTCTTCACTTGGCTGGTAGCTGAACTGTAGATCTTCCTGCAAAGGAACATCACGGATGGCAAAGGTTTACATAGGATCAAGGGGTAAATAGTCAATTAATGAAAGACATTCTTACTAGAGCTGCTAAAGACAGAGGAATCGCATCTGCCTGAGAGTCAGAGGAGCTGCAAAGGTTTTAAGGTATTAGAGAGTATTAGTATCTCATGGTCTTGCCTTGCTCTTACCTTCCTTCCCTTTGCTTTCAGCTCCTGTTGGAAGTGACATGCTAGGACTGGTGGACAATTGTGTGACTCATTATGACGTTCTCTCGAACTTAGAATTTTATGTCCTCTTACGATTTTTATTCCATATGAACATTTTTTTTAACTCTAAAAAGTGTTTCTATTTGGAAAGTAAAAGATTATCTTAGAAAATGTTTAAAGTGATATGTTAGAGTATTGATAACTATTTTTCATTCATCTTTTGGAATAAAACGTCCGTTTTTCATGTTGATATTGTTCCATATTTTCACAAGATGTTTTACCTTCAGGCACACATAATTTTTGAACCACAATCAGTATTAGGTTGGGAATTTCCCAGAAAAATGTTTAACAATGTTAAAAATGTGGAAAACTAGCCCGGATGCAGATAAGGTGTGATAGTTTGATGTGTGGGGGGGTGTTCTGGTGGCAGGGGAGGGGATTTGCTCCCTGTGCCACCAGATCTGAGTCCCATCCCCCCCGGGGGAGGTTGAGCCAAGGCGGCGCCTCTGCGAATTGCCCTATTTAAGTTGGGACAAAGGGGCAGGAAAGGGCTTTTTGCTCAGGAGCGAGGAGAGAGCAGGAGGGCGCTGCCCTCGCTCCCGGCTCCCGGCCGAGCGGCCGCTCGGGCCCGGGCCGGCGCCATGTGCTCAAGATGGCGCCGGGGGAGCCGCATGGGGGACTCGGTAAGCGCCCCACTCCCGGGGTGCCCACCGGGCCGAGCTTCCCCAGAGAGGATTAATATCTAAGAGAAGACAACCACAACGACCGGGTCAGCAAAGATGGAGCAGGAGGAGGTGTACTGGAGCTGAGGCTTCCCTTGCAAATCGGTGTGAGATGGCAGGCGGCCCCCCTGCAGCCAGGGTGTACTCGGCAGAGCAGCGACCCACTCGTGGCCTGTGGAGAAACCCACGTCGGGAAGGAGATGCCTGAGCCCAGGAGAGGTCGTGGAGCAGGGGATGCGCGACCAGGTACTGTTGATAATGGGGCATGGAATGCACGACGAGGTCGTGGAGGCATCTGGAGACCGTGGGACGACCCACGCCGACGCGAGTGGCAGCAGCTCCCTAAGAGGCCGAGACTGGTAAAGCCCGAACTGGTGCGATCCATGGGGAGGATTGCAATCCTGCGGGCAGGACTTACTTTGGAAAAGTTTGGGGACTTTTTCTTTGTGAGTAGGGGATCCACCGAAGCAAGGGAAAAATGGTGTAAAGACTCCTCCTCCTTTAAGAAAGGAGCGGCAGTGAACAACATGGATGAACTGACCTGTACTCCCCCATTCCCTGTCTCCCTGCGCCGCTGGGGGGAAGACAGAGCCAGGAACGAAAGGAAAATAGGGGGTGGGGAGGTGTTGTTTTAAGATCGGGCCTTGTTTTCTCTTTTCTCCTCTCAAGTAACCGGTTTCGTTCCCTTTTGTCTTTTGTTAAGTAACTGTTAATAAATTGTTTTGTTTTTATGAAGAAAGCCTGAGTCATGTTTTGCCCGAGACCATGGTTAGTGGGTGCTCCCTTTTTCGGTTCTTGTCTCGACCCTCAGTCCAAAAAAAAAAAACCACGACATAAGGTATGAATGAGTTGTAAGAGCTAGTTGTTCTGATGCACAAGTTATCTCATTCCAAAATACCTCCAAGAACTGCACTTTTCAGAGGGGTCTGGTCTGAGTGACTCAGTGTTCAGACTGCCATAATAGAGATTTTTCTTTTTAGTTATGAATATCTTGTGACTCTGGTAGCCTGAGGATATAGAGGCTTCCCCCATCTTCAAAGGGCTGAAGCTACAGCTGGTGCTCAGTTATTCTTGGTATGGATTTCATACGTGGACAGTGTATTTCAACTTTATCATCATTTCTGCACAGATGTGTTCAACACCACTGGTTACAGTGCTCACACAATGGATAGCTGCAGTCTACTTCTTGTTTCTTAGCAAAAAATTGGCTGGGTTGAACATTGAGGGCTACAATTTACAAACTTGGATGTGTACTGAGTAAATGAGGGTCTCTCTGCAAACTTTCCAGTGATTCTATCTCCATGGTGAGCTTCACCTTACAAGGAGCCCACAAATTTATGGAGAAGTCAGAAACTGGCTGGAGAACACATGAAGGGAAAAGAGCTTGAAAACCTCTGGGACCTGATCAGTCTCTAAATCACATATGATAATTTCATAATTATTCATGCAAATTCATCTGTAGGTATTTATGCAGTAGATTTCTTCTTTACCCTTCTAATCGGGGTGAAGAAAGAGGAGATTTTTCTTTGCTTGGATTCAATGAGGACTGCAGAGATGAGACAGTGGCTGGCTCTAGGTCATACCCTAATATGCAGCCTCTTCACTTCTAGTGAGCCATGAGCAACCTCCTACCTGGGCTGGGCAGAGGTTGGGCCATAAGAAATTCTTCAGGAGCACAGTTTTACTGTGCAGGCACCCAGAGTGCGAGCAAAGGGCAATAACAGGCCCTTCAGACCTTCCCTTCTCAGTAAATCTAGGCCAGCTTGATGTGTGACAGATTGAGACAGCACAGCAAGCAGTCATGAGCAATCCCACTTTTTGAGAGCTGAGACAATAATGTTTCTGGAATAGCAACACTAAGCATCATCTCTGCCATTCTGGCCATGCCCACTTACTGATTGCTTACACAGAGAGAAAAGAAATGGTTCCTTCATTCATTACGTTTTTCTCATGTTTTTTTCTCCCAGCTCAGATCTGCTGAAGGCAGTGACAAGTTTCCATCCTTCAAAAAATTCAGCATAACTTGAAAACTATGAGACTCAGAGATCAGCACTAATTCTATTAATACTTTCTCAGCAGATTAGCTCTGAAGAGCAGATAATTCATGGGCTCTTTGTTCACTGTGGCTTAGTGCCCATGGATTCCCTCTCTGGAAGTGTCTTGCTGCAGCATTTCTGTCTTTTGAGGTCAGCGTAATGAGCTGCGTGGGTGTTTTTAGACATGAATCACATGCAAAAGGCTGATTCTCTTTTTCTTTTCTTCCTTTTTCCCCTGACATACAAGGCAGCTTTTTAAAAAAGTCTTCCAAATTCCCAGACTTCTTTTTCAGCTGAAAAACAACACGAAGTTTTAGACTCATTAATTGTTCTCTCTCATCCGCGGTGGGTTTACGCATCACAACAGTACCATGGTTTATGCAGACATGTCCCATGTGGCAGGGCTAAGGCCAAATGACTGTAGCAATGGAGGACCTACCCACTAGGTATTTTACCTAACCTACCAAGTTAGGTACTTTGGCAAGTGCACTTTGAAATCCACGCTGCCGCAATTTCTTGAAATTAACTAAGTTTAGCAACAGCCAGACAAGCTGAAGTTAGACTTCTGCGGTACACTTCAGTGGTAACCTTTATGTGAATTATTCCATGGAGATCAGTCTTTGGGGCATTGGAGGTGTTGCTTGGTTTCCCCAGGTCTGTGCTCCAGCAGTGTGTGAGGTGTTCCCAATGCCTGCCATGTGGCTGTTTCACATACGAGCAGGAGCAGCATGCCATCATCCTGGCAGTAATGGCATCATTGCTCTTACTCTAAACATGTCTTCTGCAATTCAGCTGGCTGCCTCTGGTATCAGCATCTCTTAAGTCAAAATATGTGTGAATTTTCCTTCATTACATAGAGAGGGTTTGTGTTGAGTGGTTTCAGAAAAGAGGTATCCAATTCTTCCAGGAAAGGGAACCGTTCTGGGTTTTGGATTATCTCCCACGACCAAGTGGTGACATGGTTAAGAAGCAGACCAGCCTCCCAGAGTCTCTGGGCCCTTCCTGGTAAGTTGCACCAGGGTAGATTGTTGTGTTAGTACTATAGTGACTTTATTTTGGGTCCAAACTAGCAATTTTGTTCACTTTTTCTGTGCTGTTTGTGCTTTGATTTTTTAAATTTGAGTCCTCTGACTTAAATTTAGGTCTGTTAGGTCTGTTTGCTGAAGTGTAGTGACTATGAAAGCTAGTCCTGAAATCCACGTGTATTTGTGGGTGAAGGAAACGTAGTGATAAGTGAAGATAGTGCTAGCTAAACATAAACCCCATCCGAAATTTTATTGCTGTCCTGCTGTGGGCAAAGCTTCTTCAGACCTACACTGCTGGTCTAGCAAGACTTTTCTTTGTGCCAGTGAATGTGCATTAGGAGCTGGGAGGAAAGCCAGTAACTCCTCTGTCATGAGGAACATGTCTCCAGACAGAGAAGGTGAGAGTTGAGATGCCACATGAATGTCATTTCTGCCAATTTATGTCCCACCTTTAAAATATGTAACAAGTGCATGGTCCGTTTTCAGAGTAGTAGAATATCCTATGCATGCTCTGAGACCATACTTTATTAAAAACACAAAAAATAATCTCAGTTGGAAAAAAACTAATCCGAACCTACTTATCCTTGACTTGAACCTACTTGAGCCATTAACTGAAATCAGGGCCAATACCGTAGGAGTGAACTGCTGGGCAAAGCGAAGAAGGGAATGAAGAGCTGCCTGCCAGCCAAGCACAGTCCCACTATGGCAGATAAACCCTCTTGCGCTTCTGAGGAGCAAGGTCCATGCTCATTAGATGAGACAGGCATTCAAGATACCAAGCAAAATGCCTTTGCATCAGTCACCCTAGCCTGGTGCGTTTTCTTTGCAGTGGCAGGAACTTCTATGTGTGTGGCAAGCCATTATGTCTCAGCTGACACGTGCCAACTCAATCACTTGATAGCATGACCCTGTGCTCCTGGACTAGTGCTTCAATTTAAAGGAATAGCTGCTAGAAATCAGGTGAGTTCCCACTTAAAAAAAAAAATAGAACTGCAAAATCTTCGGATATCTGCACTTCTCTGTTTCAGCTTCGTGTGCTGCTGAGCAGCTCTCCATAGGAAGCCTTGGGAAAGGAGACAAGAAAACAACTTAGGAAGAGAAGATCAGCAGGAAAGAGCACATGGAAAAGGTTTATTGAGATTTTCAGACATACTTGATTTGTACTTTTGGCACTGAGCTGAGTAAGTCCAGATCAGAGTTGAGCTTTGGTTCTTCTTTCCACTTGCATTTACATCCTCTGGTAGGGAAGGAATTGCTGGCAAGGTCCTGAGAAACACTCCTCCTGCTTTTTGGTGCTCTCAACAACTCTGCCTGGGTGACTTACCGATGCTGCTGAAGCACAATAGCATTCACATTTGGAACATAGGTCTCCACTGGGCCCCCAGAAGGAGGCTGGGAGTCTCTAGAAGGGGTTTTTTGGTCCAGGGCACTTTCATTTTTGAGAACCTCAGATCATTCTGCTGGATTGCTGTTAAGAAAGCAGGTGAGAGACACACACACCCCTTAAATGTTTGACCTCAGTGCCGACATCCATCTGTTCTGCTGCCTTTGGGAACAGGGCATGTTCAATAGCACTGAGGGAGCTGTGCATATTGGAAAGGGCAGGTTTGCTTTTCTATTTTTAGCATCCTCTTTAAGGATGTGTTGTTTGATCTGAAGCATTTCAGTGCCTAGTGTCCCTTCGCTATTGATAAGCTGCCAGTCTCATAGCTTGGAGCTATGTTGGATAAACCTTCACTGTCATATTAGCTGCTTTTATGGCTGATAACCTTGGGGCACTTTCAAAATTTGTGTCATAAAGTATAATGTATCAGCACAAGACATCAAATGTGCTGTTGCAGGGCAAGGGGTTCTCTTGGCTTTAAGGCTAGAGTCAGGTATTCAGAAGCAAAGCAGTTACTGATGTCAGCTGAGCTTGGGTGGGAGACGGGTAACTTTCATTTGCGTGTGTCTGCTTGGTTTCCCATTAGAGATAGTGGGCATTTTGGGGACACAGGGCCATAGACCAGAGAGGAAAGGTGAAACTGAAGACCTACAGGATGCAAATGTCATTTTGAATGATGGCCCTGATGGTTGTACCTTCTGCCCTCCCAAAGGAATGTGGGCTCAGCCCATCAGAAACAGAGAATAAAGCCATTGAAGGCAGTTATCACAGAGAGGTGAAAGAGGTCTACTTCTCTTTAGCCAAGTCTGTGACAAGCCAAGCTCTTGCTTTGAGCAGCTGAATTACTAAGCATGCTTTGTGGTGTGTTGTGCGTTAGCTGCTGGGAAACTCAGAGTGAACCCTTAGCTCTGCTCTGTGCCCTTCAGCGAGTCACAGGAGTGGATTATTATGTCTCATTTTGAGTAGCTGAATTACTGAGCGCTGATGACTCCAGAAGGATATTGAGGGGGCAACATCACTGGCTTTTGTGCCTCTGGTACCTGAACTTCAGCATGGATATTCACAGGTTCTCAGTTTAATTCAAATTAATACAGCCTTTGGGATTTTATAGTGGGTAAAATGACAATTGTAGGAATGGAAGCATAGGTACTTGAAAAAGAGTTATCATTGGGTATCAGATTCTCATTTGAAAGGCATAAAACTTTGGGCAAATAACATCTTTTTTTTTATTAAAGAAACACTGTCAAGCATCATCCTTATACTATACTTAGCTTTTAAATTGTGTTCCGAGATCTTCATTTGCTGAGTGATCTGAGCCTCTTGTCTGCAGCATAGTGGCAGTAAGTGCTCTGTGAAGAACTCCAGGACCTGTGGACTGATGTCTGTATGAAGCTGGGGAGGGGCTCTGAAGCTGCAGTGCCCTTAGGGTGAAATGTTTAGCTGCTTTTAAGCTAAGTCACGGTCCACAACCTCTCTTCCATCCTTCACCTTCTAGAGTGGAGAAGTAATGAAGAAGCTTTCAGTGCTTGTATGCGTAAATACTTAAATGTTTGGGCATAGAGACTTACGGTTCTTTGTGTGTTTTGGAGCACTGTGTAACCTCCTTTCTGTTTCATGAAAGAGAGGCTGTCAGGAAAATGGACCTATTCACTCTACTGAGTAAGAAATGTCCTAGAGGTGAGATGAAGGGAATAGGTGTGTGGAAGACATGCATCTTTATACCTCACTGTTGTGGCTGTCAGGCAGGGGAAAGAGCTTTTTCAGACATAGTTCTGCAGTGACTGTTGTGTACTCGGAGCAGGTCTGCCTATATACAGACCATGCACTGAGTGGTGGCAGGAGGTGGGAATAAGGTGAAAGCCTCTTGGCACGAAGGTACCCGTAGCCAGTTGTGAATCACTGCACAGCTGTTGAGATGTGCTGCTCGATGCCCTGTGTGGCACTGTCAGCAGGACAGATTTTTCAAATAAAAGGAGGCATCTGTTAAACAGGCATATTTCTGAAACTGTAGGAGATAATTTCATATTACCTTGTGGGTCTAGGGTATAACCTGGGCTCACAGTTGCACCCCAGTGGGTATGAGATGTGTACCATCATGCTGGACATGATGCATCACTGGCTGAAGTAAAGGAGATGGGCCTGAGGATCTGAGGTGTTTCAGCTGGAGCACAGTCACTGTCTTCCTTTTTTGACAGGAAAATATCATGGTGGAGAAAAATGCGAAGAGGAAACTTTGGGACAACTTCTAACATAGGAAGAACTTCTTAAGCTGCCATCGAGCCACTGGGTATAGATGCTTATATTTCTTGGGCTACACCTCAGTTCTGACCAGGGCAAAAGAAGCATGAGCTGTCCTTGTGTGTTGCCATGAGCCCAGTTGCTGGCATCCAGCTCGGCTGCTGCAGGCGGTAGCGCTGGCTGAGTACTGCCAGAGCGAGACTGGGAAGCTTTCTGTACAATTGTCCTGTACCCTGGGTGTAAATACATGTTGCAGAAAGGACCAAAATGTGGCACCAAATCAGCCTCTGTCCTTAGGGGATCGTGGATGCCATCTGTTTAAAGACTTATCATGTTACTGAAACGAAGCTGTCCTGGATGAAACTAGGTCTTGTGTTGTAAGCAAAAAATGAGTGTGTATAGGCAAGGGAGCTGCCACTGGGAAATCTTGCTCAAGAGTTATGTTCTTCTGGCTGCAGTTTTGCTCTTTTTTCCTCACAAGAGTCTTGCACCAACACAAATGATGCTGTGTAGATACAATAAAATCAGAAAAAGTTTTAAACGTCAGTGAGGAGCACAAGCCCACCCCAGACAAGGAATGCCAGAAGATGCAGAAGTACCCTGAACCAGTGAGTGAACAAATCTAAATCCTAATTTACCTTCGGGGACCCAAACACTGACTTACCAGAGGCTGAAATAAGAGGTTCCAGGAGGAGACCCAGCGGTCCCTGAGGTGGTGCCCCTGCAGCTCGTGACTAGGGCTGGTGGGTGATACACTCAGGTCTCAGTCTCTCCTCTGCAGCCACATCGGGCTCGACAAGTCCCGGCAGGATGACCTCCTCCCAGCGGGCACCCCGGGAGCAGGGCCCTTCAGAGCTTGTCAAGCCATGCCACTGCACCCATCTCCAGTCCAGTGGTGGCGGCCCAGCGCAGACAGCTGCCCACATGGGAGGCTGGGGGGAAGGGTGGGCCAGCCCTGCCTGCCTCCCCGCCCCCACCTCCTTCAGTGCAGATCGCACCTAATTCGGGTTATTTTGTCCCCTTATTAAACATGGCATTCACAGAAGCACTGAGTGGCTCAGCCCTGGCCAGACACAGGTCCAACTGGGTTTGGAGCATCTCCTTACTGGGGCTATCTCTGCAGCCCCTTCCCCACTACTGAAACCCCACCACATAAACCCACAACAAAAGTGCTTCCTGGGAAGACTAATGTTTAAGGACTGGTTGGTCTGACTAGTTAGTGCTTTGGGAAAAGTCCCATGGGCCGGAGGCAGGCTGACATGGACGACTCGGCCCCTGACCCAGTCTTGGCTCAATCGGTGGTGGTGTTGTTCTTGGCAAAGCACAGGGAGGCCACCTCACTCCTTACTCTTAGCACTGCTCCTGGTTGTTCTGCGCTTCTCAGCATCCACTTTACTTAATAACCTGCTAAAATCTTGTTCACTCTATCTTCTGCATCCAGGAGTGTAGCTCTTCTTGTAAATCTTACTTTCCTGGCTTGTTACCCTGTTATAGTGTTTACGTCAGGGCAAGGCAATGAAAAACTGCCTTCAGTTCTCTCCATTTCATTTCTCCCTCCCTCCTGCTCCTCTCTGCATTTTTTCATGTAGAGCATTGGGAAATCCGTAAGGAAAGTAATGGAGACATAGCAGGGAAAATACAACCTTTTTGGGGAGGTGAGGCAGGATTTCTATAGGGCATCTAAAAATCTCTGTAGGGAAGAGTTGCCATCAGGCAGTGCAGGGAGGAGATGTTTACACAGCAGAAGCTCTGAAGCGATGTTTCTTTTTCCTTGTGCAGAGACAGAAGGGTCCTAGGAGAGCTGAGGGTCACCTCCTTCATTGGGAATGGCTGGTACAGACTCTCTGGCATCAATTCTGTGCCAGATACCAGCATGTCAACTTGCACACAGTGCTGGGCAAAGAATGCTCAAGCAGGAGGTGGGTGCTGTGTCCTAGCTGTTCTCCCCAGATGAATTAACTCTTCTCAGGGCTAGCAGACAGTTTTTGCTGCCTTACTTCAAAAAGCTTAGCTGCTTAGCTGCTGTGAGCAATTGGAGCCTTTCTTCCCAACTGCGGGAAAACGGTGGCATAGCTTTGCTCACCAGATCACAGCTGACTGGAATAGTCAAGCTGGGATGTGGATTCCCTTTGCTCCAAGATGACCATGTGCATGTTTTGACTCCCAGGTACTTGCTGCTGAAGAACATATAACTCATCTTTGCCCGTGTTCTGACTTGCTGTTTGAGGCCATCTGGGGATCCTGCAGCTGGAACACCAAAGAGTAAGTTGGCTTGTTTTCCAGATAACCCTTCAGAAGAAGCAGTCACTGGAGTTTGCATTCATTACCCATCACTAAAAGGCATCAAAAGGAATGAAGCAGGCCTAAAGCATGTAATTCTCGTGGCACCTTTGGACACACCCTCGTGCTCTGTCTTCAGCAGCCTGTACTCCCTGCACTGTGGACTTACAACCCTGAGGAACAGCGGAGCATGAATTTTCCACATTAGCAACACGCTGCATCATTTCTGCTCTTAGGAATGAGATTTGGAGAAAGCCATAGCTCAGACAATCCAACACTCGGTTAATTTAAGACACAGCAGAAGAATTCCAGCTCTCAGCACACAAAAGGACAGCTTGCATGGCTCCTCATCCCCTGCTTTTCACCTAGGTCCTTGTTGGGAAGATTACGCTGCTGTGCTGCCAGAGCTGAGAGGCAGCAGCTGACAGTCATATTCATCCCCCAGCTGCGTCACTCCTCTCCTTTCAGTGCATCACAGCTGGGGAAGGAAGTGTCCTCCCGCTGTTTTCCCCTTCTCCCACTCCCTTTACAAATGAAGTTCTTGCACCACCTTGCTCTCTCCCTTTTTCAAAAGTGATGAAAGTATAGCTCCAACTACTTACATTAATACGTTCTATTTGCAAGACCATAAATCACTGTCATAAATCAGTGTGAGTAGCACTGTTTTAATATGAATGAAGGCTCCATCTGCTTTTTGCTCCTTTGTAGGAGTGGGGAGACTTGTAGCACTTGTAGGAGTGCTATTTACTTATGGTAGCTCCAAATGCCATGATTTAACCCACTCATGTACATTCTTACACAGAATTCATCCATTTAGACACATACAAGCATCAACACCAGTGCCCATGTGGTTTAACCAGGATCATAGAATCATAGAATGGTTAGGGTTGGAAGGGACCTCAAAGATCATCTAGTTCCAACCCCCCCTACCATGGGCAGGGAACACCAGTGCCCATATGGTTTAACCAGGATCATAGAATCATAGAATGGTTAGGGTTGGAAGGGACCTCAAAGATCATCTAGTTCCAACCCCCCCTACCATGGGCAGGGAACACCAGTGCCCATATGGTTTAACCAGGATCACTTGTGCATGACACAGATTGCTATGCCAGCGATGAGACCCCATTGCACCCCTAAGGGCTGGTTCCCTGTGCTTTCACACACACTCCTGTTCACACTGCAGCTGTTGCCACCTTGATATTGCCAGCAAGAACCTTGACATTGGGAAGGGCTTCTGCCCTTCTCTGTTCTGCATCTCCCATGGGCTGTACTAGCACCCATTCACTTGACTTGGCTTTCCAACACCCCGCTCGGTGGCAGTTGCAGTGGGGCAAGACTGAGGTCCCCTCTACAGTAACCACACAGGGCACAGCTGAAGCTCCGCTGCATCTTCAATGTGGCTGAAGACAGCGTGTGCTCTTCCCCACCAGCGTCCCCCCAGCAACACTGGGCATTGCTCAGCTGCTGGAGGCTCTCAGTGCCCTGCATCCCAGATTCCACTGGAATCATAGAATCACAGAATCAGAATGGTTTGGGTTGGAAGGGACCTCAAAGATCATCTAGTTCCAACCCCCCTGCCATGGGCAGGGACACTCTCCACTACACCAGGTTGCCCAAAGCCTCATCCAACCTGGCCTTGAACACTTCCAGGGATGGGGTATCTACAACTTCTCTGGGCGACCTGTTCCAGTGTCTCGCCACTCTCAGAGTGAAAATTTTTTTTCTTATATCTAATCTAAATCTCCCCTCTTTCAGTTTAAATCCATTGCCCCTTGTCCTATCGCTATATGCCCTTGTAAAAAGTCCCTCTCCAGCTTTCCAGTAGGCCCCCCTTCCCCCTTTGGAAGGCTGCTATAAGATCACCCCGGAGCCTTCTCTTCTCCAGGCTCAACAGCCCCAACTCTCTCAGCCTGTCTTCGTAGGAGAGGTGCTCCAGAACTCGGATCATCTTCGTGGCCCTCCTCTGGACCCACTCCAACAGCTCCATGTCCTTCTTGTGTTGGGGACCCCAGAGCTGAACACAGTACTGCAGGTGGGGTTTCACGAGAGCAGAGTAGAGGGGCAGAATCATCTCCCTCAACCTGCTGGCCACACTCCTTTTGATGCAGCCCAGGATACGGTTGGCTTTCTGGGCTGCCAGTGCACATTGCCAGCTCATGTTGAGCTTCTCATTCACCAGCACTCCCAAGTCCTTCTCCTCAGGGCTGCTCTCAACCCATCTTCCGCCCAGCCTGTACTTGTGCTTGGGATTGCCCCAACCCACATGCAGGACCTTGCACTTGGCCTTGTTGAACTTCATGACATTCTCACAGGCCCACCTCTCCAGCCTGTCAAGATCCTTCTGGATGGCATCCTTTCCCTCCAGCATGTTCACCACATCACTTGGTGTCATCTGCAAACTTGCTGAGGGTGCACTCAATCCCACTGTCCATGTCTCCAAGAAAGATGTTAAATAGCACTGGCCCCAGTACCGACCCCTGAGGAACACCACTCGTCACTGGCCTCCATGTAGACATTGAACCATTGACCACAACTCTTTGAGAGCGACCATCCAGCCAATTCCTTATCCACCGAGTGGTCCATCCATCAAAACCATCTCTTTCCAGTTTAGAGACAAGGATGTTGTGTGGGACAGTATCAAATGCTTTGGATAAGTCCAGGTAGACGGTGTCAGTTGCTCTTCCCCTATCCATCAATGCTGTAACCTCATCATAGAAGACCACCAAATTAGTCAGGCAGGATTTGCCCTTAGTGAAGCCATGTTGGCTGTCACCAATCACCTCCTTATTTTCTATGTGCCTTAGCATAGTCACCAGGAGGATCTGCTCCATGATCTTGCCGGGCACAGAGGTGAGACTGACTGGCCTGTAGTTCCTGGTCTCGAACCTGGTCTTCTCCTACAGTGGGCTGTTATTCATTCTCACAGTCCCAATAGAGATCCCAAACTTCTCCAGGCCAAGCTGAAGAGCCCGTCCCAGTATTCCCCTGCTCTGACTGGGAGCGGAGAGCTGCCTGAGTGTTGTAAACCATCTTTTCCTTGCTAAGAGGACTGAGGCAAGGGAGAGAGCTCACAGACAATCCTTATTAGAAGACATTATTCATTAAGCTATTGCTACTAAGGGAATCAAGCTCTAACCACACACAGTGGATCACCAGCACTGCATCCTTCTGTCAGCCACGGGATGGCAGAAGAGCCAAAGATCATTGCAAAGCACTTCTTCAATATCTGCTGCAGACAGGGAAGGCATCTGCCTCTGGATCTGCCGGTGAAAAGGGTGTCACCTCTTACATGGCTAACTCAGGCACCACCAGGAATCCAGCTGGGTCAGGAGAAGGTGGGCAGAGAGGCTTCTCCACACCGAGGTCACAGCTTCACGTCTCTGTGCAGGAAGTCTCGTATCACGCCATCATATAGCCCAAACGTCACACAAGACCCCTATTAGTCTCCACACAGTCCAGCATCCACAAGGGCATGAAGAAAGAACACTAACATTTCAAAACATGAGTCAGCTGTAAAATCAAAGGCACAAGGCCCTGAGCCACCTGCCAGAACTAGACCTGCCTTGTGCAGGCAGTCAGATAGGTGACCTCCAGAGGCCCCTTCCAACCTGAATTACTCCATGGACCAACCTGTCAGCCTCTGCAGGCAGTTCTGCTCCAGCATCTCTGCACACTCTTCCTTTTGGCAATGGGGCCTCAAACAACCTGCTTTTGTACTGGAGTGCTCGTAAGGTCTCAGGGTAATCTTCTGAACACAAGAACTGCTTTAAACACCCAAGAGCTATGCCCACAGTCTGCAATGAAAGTGTTTTTTTTTCCCCCCAATCAGCTTATCTCCTTCTTACCTCACACATAAGAGAGTCCAGAAGCACTAAACCAGCCTCAGGTGATGTTCACAATAGACAAGTTCTACATGTGCTAGCTTTACATGTTGGGCTTTTGGTAGCAGGAGCAAGGCTGCAGAGATAGCTCCTGTAAGGAGATGGGAGAAGCTTCCCTGGCTTCAAAATCAGTCAGACCTCTCTGGCCAGGTCTGACCTTCCTTCCTTCTGGCCATGCAAATGTCCTATTTAAGAACGAGACAAAGGGACCCGCACCATGTGGGACCTGCAGTGAAGAGCCGGGAGGCTAGGGGCTGCCCTGCCCAGCTTCCCAGGCAGGTGGGTGCCCACACTGGGTACTGCCACTTGATTGAAGATGGCCGCAGTGGTGCAGCTGGGAGAGCTCGGAAGCGCCCCACTCCCAGGGCACCCGCTGGGCAGAGCTCATCCTGCTGGGACTGCAGAGGGTCATCAGGCCAGTCGGGCCCTGTGTGGCTGCAGAGGAGAGAGGACTGAGATCTGAGAGAAACCACTTCGCAGACACCAAGGTCAGTGAAGATGGAGCAGGAGGAGGTGCTGGAGCTGGGATTGCCCTCAGCCCGTGGTGAGACGGCAGTGGCTCCTCTGCCACCCATGAAGATTAATGGTGGAGCAGAGACCCACCCGCAGCCCGTGGAGAAGGCTACGCTGGAGCAGAGACGGCTGAGCCTGAAGGAGGTTGTAGAGAACTGTCTCCATGGGAAGAACCCTCCATGGTGCTGGAGACTGAAAGTGAAGCAGAGATACATCTGCAGTCCGTGAGAAGGGACTCCATGCCGGAGCAGGTGGCTGCTCCCTAAGAAGCTGTGACTCTGTGGGAAAAGCCCACACTGGAGCAATCTGATGGGTAAGGATTGCATCCTGCAGGAAGGACTCAAGTTGGAGTTGGTTTTGGACTTTTTCCTGTGAGGAAGGACCTCACGTTGCAGCAGGGGCAGAATGTGAGGAGTCCTCCCCCTTTAAGGAACAAGTGGCAGAAACAACGTGTGATGAACTGACCTGCAGCCCCCATTCCCCGTCCCCCTGTGCCCTGGGGGAGGAGGTAGAGCCGGGAAGAAGGGAGGGGTGGGGGAAGGTGTTTTTGAAGATCTGGCTTTGTTTCTTGTTATCCTCTCTGAATGAACCGTTAATTAATTAAATTGATTTTGTCCCCAAGAGGAGTCTGTTTTGCCCGAGGCCATCGTTGGTGGGTGATCCCTCCCTGTTCTTATTTTGACCCTCAGGCCTTTTGTTAAATTTTTCCGTTCTGCACCCCCACCCAGGAGAGCAGTGAATGAGTGGCTGTGTGGTAGTTTAGCTGCCAGATGGGCTAAACCCGGACATCACACCAGAGCCCGAAGCGCTCAGAGTAACAAGCCCTACTTCTAGCTGCCATGACATGAAAAATAAATCCGTACTGCCCAATGTCAGGTGCAAGAAATCCAAAGGAGTGTAAGTGAATACAACTCCACTGACTTCCTGCACCAAAACCCGTCATGAAACCCAAAAAATAGTGCCTTACCATGTTTTGGTTCATTCTCATGTTATCCCAAAGATGAGATATCCTTTGGGCAGCCTGTCACCAGCCACATGGCCCAGACGCAGCATAACCATGTGTCTCCAGGGCTGGGTGTGGAGCCGCTCCTTTCTTTTCTGCTCTCCTGCAGCCATTTCTCTCGAGGAACAGGGGCACTGCCAGTGTGAGGGACTGTTGCTTGTTGCAAAAGTCTGCATCACTGCCAGAAGTCCAAAAACAGCTGCAGGACACAGACACTATTTTGGAATGGATGGACTCTCCTTAGTTCAGAAAAGTGCCTGTCAGTGGAGGTTCCCCCTACATAGCTTTAATTTATGCTCCCGTTAGCACTTTGGATGCAATCATGGGAGAATCATGTAACGAGACATATTGGTTTTTGCTGCTTGTGCCACTTGGGGTACCTGATCAGAGGGGGCTCCTTTTTCCGTCGAGGTGCTTTAAGACAGACGATTCTCTCCTAAAAGACATGTGAGCTAAGTAAGCTACTACCGAATCCAAATGCAAAGCCTATGAGCTCTTTCAAAATCCAGGAAATTCCAGATTAGTTTATTTTCCTTCCTCTTTTACAGCTGTATCCTGGCTGAGACAGGGGTTTTGCTGCCTTGCTGGAGCATTGTGTCAGCTCTAGAAGTAAGACAGGGTGACAACTGCTTCTGTTTCTTACGTGAAAATAATGGGTTTAGCTAGCACAGGGTAAAATAAAGCAGAGGCATCAATGTAAACACACGCTAACATGGTGGTACACTCACATTTTTACTGTAATTAAATGTGTGGAGCCAAATACGCTTCTAGCTTCATCCTGTGTATCCTCCCTGTTTTTCTTAATTCTCTTCATAAGTCCGTCCACACAACCTCTGAAAGATGATCTCACCATGAAACATGGCAAAGCACAGTACAAAAACACCTACTGGGTAACATGGAGAGAAGCTCTGTTAAGTGTGAGCTTGAGCGAGCTAGCAGGTCATGCCCACATCCAGGTTCCCATAATAAGGATTTCATGGCATCCTCAAAGGTATTTACATGCACCAGTGATGTCACAGCTCCACAAAGCTGATGCAAGTCCTCTGGGTGCTGGGCAGTCATTGCTTGTGCACACAGGCTTTGGAGTAGAGGGAAGCATGGCTGCTTGCTCAGGTTTGATGCTTCTTTTGCCTAGTTCTGTTGTGCTTGGTTTCACTACAGCTGACGCAAGAGAAGGTATGTACTCTAGCTTAAAACTCTGCTCCTATTGTAACATTTTCTAATTACAACTTTCCAAGAAGATACCATGCTTCTGTGGGTGCCTGGAAGTGGCAACTCGCAGCAAAATAAGATTATATGAGTCCATTTCGAAGCAAAGATCTTCAGAAGATCTTTAGAAGATCTTCAGGAGAAACGTGGGTCTGGAAAGTCGTGTGCTCAGTCCCCAATCCTGCTGTCACTGCAGACTGGATATCACCTGTCAAGCATAGCCCCAGCAATTCTCAGTTTCGCAGCTGAAAATAAGCTCCTGTTTCACTTCTTCCCAGTGCAGGAAAGCGTGGAGATGAGAAGAGGAGCAACTCTTCCTGAAGCCATAGAGCACAGAATACAACAATAAAACTGTTTTTTCAGTGCATTGCATTAGATGTATTTGCCAGATGGCATCCCAGAGGCTGGAATGCCATTTCCCCACGTCACTAATGTGCACACCACTATGCTTTGGTTCTCTATAACCCAGTCCTGCTACTCTTACATTTTCACAACAGCATGTGCTTTTTATATAAACTAACAACTATTCATTGCTTCCCAGGAGTGTCCTTGAATAATCATGAAATGGACGATCCTGGATTTCAGAACAACTCTATACTCTTCACGGAGATTATAATTTTGCTGCTCATCATTTTTGCTGTCTTGGTCTACCTTTTGGTTCACAAGTGCCTCAACACGAGGGGAAAAAGGTAATTTCCAGAATTCACATACTTGGAGTGATACGTTAGCACAGCAGCTTCAAACATTAGCATCTTCCTGTTTTTAGGCACTTACAGGCTGATTCATCATCCATCCAGAGCAACTCCATTGGTTGACCCACAACTATACACCTTCTTTATGCTCAGTAGTTGGTATAGAAAAGAAAAACAGGCAGAAAGTGACAGCGAAGTGTTGACTTGAGTGTAGTACTCTGCCCTCATTTGAGGCAGAGCTGAACACAGCTAACCAGCACTGGTTTCTGGTTTCCTCTGCTGCAGCTGGGTTTTCATGCTGAACATTGGCACCAGCACAACTGCAAAGAGGGTAGTTAGGAAGTTTCTCAGAGTATTTATATTACTGTTACCTGTATTTCTAAAACTTCATCGAAAGCTTGCATTCTAGGGAGAGAAATTTTGACGTTTTCTAAATGCAGTATCAGACCAAGGACTCAAAGACTTGTTATCCTCTGAAGGGATTATGTTGGCTAGTGGAACAAGTGGCAGCTGCTTACCATGATGTGCAAAAGGGACTGCTTTCAGCTGAAGTAAAACCAGCACAGTATGACTCTAGAGTTCAAAAGGCCAAGTAAAACATCTCTGTACAATTTTTAGGTGTTCACAGAAAGGCATTGATGCATCTGCTCCCCGAACTGTTTCCCACTTCAGTGAAGTGAGTTTTAGACTTTCTCCAGAACAAAAAGCTCCAGATGAGGTAAGTCCCTTCAAATGAAGTCACCTCTGCAAAATCTGAGCAACACAGAGTTTATCTGGGGATGCATTATCCCCAGCCTCCTGTGAATCTGCAGTGTCCCTCTGTCGCGGACCGCTGGTATCTCGTTCTTCAGGAATCACAACCCAGAAGGTTGTTGTGATTCCCCTCGTATATCAGAAGGCTTTGTTTCGCTCCAAAGGTCTATACCGCAATCAAAGGCTTCTAACAGAGAGCTTCAAGACACTGCTCTCCAGGGGCTCCTACCACTCCAGTCTCCAGGAGGGAACTGCCCCACTCCCTCTTGGGAGTGCCCCGCCTTTAACCATCCATGAGTCACGTGGTCTCCGGCTGACCAACGTGACTCACAGCACCTGTCCTGACAAGGCACAGGTGCTTTCTATTGTAGTAGCCCATGTAGCAGCCAGAAAACTTCCGCAACAATTCCCCCTCTTTTTTTGAAAAAGCATCTAATGACCTTTAGGGGTTCTTAACATTCCGATCCCATGTACAGCCACCGTGTCGGATACCTTTAAGACTAGGATCATGAGGAAGTGATTCTTATATTTTTTTATCATACCAAGTCGGCGGTGGATATATCCATTGTTCTGATGATGTTGGATACATCCACCCTGGCTGTTCTGGCTGCTTTTCCTGATGGTTAACCTGCGGTTGCCGTAACATTCCTTCAAAGGGTTGTCGTAACATTCCCTCAGGGCTCTTTTCTGGACTGGTCTGCGGCTCCTGTATTGCTCCCGCAAAGAGCTTGCTAGGGCTGTATGTCACGTATTTCTTAGTTCTTCTGTTGTCATTTTTTGACCGGCCATTGGTGTAAATCCTTGATCTACAGTTTTTTGCAAAATGGCCCATCTTTCCACATTTATAACACTTCAGTTTCTTATTATATGAGGCCATCAAGGTGGTGGCTAGTACAGTCATTTCATGCTCTACAGACCCGACCTTAGCACACGCAATGACCATTTCCTCTAGAGAGGGGTCCCCTGGCAGTACTTCAATAACTCTTCGGCAATCAGTGTTGGCATTATCCCTTGCCAGTTGTTTTGTCAACAGGGCCCGTAGATTGCTGTCATATACTTGTTTTTCTATTGCCCCTTGTAATCTCTCTACAAATTGTAGGAAAGGCTCCTTGACCCCTTGTTTGATCATGGAGTACCTTGCTTGGGGTTTCGCCATTTCTGTGGTGCGCATGAGGGCCTGCATCCCTATTTGTTTGACCTGCTCAAGAATTTGGGGATGCCATTGGGCTTGTACTGCCGGATTACTAAATACTTGACCCGTTCCCATTAGGACATCTGTACCAACGGCATAACATGGGTCGCCTTGAGGTAATTGTATATTGTGTAGTGCCTGACGATCGGCCAACTGCCTCCAAGTGCTCATAAAAATGGAGCGTTGTACTGGCTGGAACATAATCTGAGCCAGATGTTGAAAGTCATACGGCACCAATATCTCTAGGTTTAGCAATCGCAATAATTGTGTCACTGCTGGGGAATTTGGCCCATATTGTGCTACTGCCTTTTGTATATCCTGTATGACTTTCCATGACCAGCCCAAGTGTTGATTGGGCTGGTTAGAACCCGGGAGGGCCAGTTCCACAGGGAATACACTCGGCCTTCCCCCCATTTCCATCATGGATAATTTTTTATTACTGACTGGTAACCCCAAGACTTGAACCAAGTCCCAGTCCCCAGCCTCTATTGCTTTCATTTTTACCTCGTTCCAGAAACGGACTGGGTCACGAGGTTGAACTGTCGCTGTAGGGGTTCCCAAGGGGTCTGGTTCCAATAAACAGACAGATTCTAGCGACTTGTCCCTTGGTGAAGAAACCGGTGGTAACTCCCCAGCTGAGCTGTCACTTGCTTTGGAAGTTTCTCCTAAAATCTCTTTTGCTGCAGGGGGGATCATGGCCTGCTGCAATATCTCCACTACAGCTGCTAACTGCTGGGATACTCCTTGCAGCATTGTCACGGCCTGGCGCACTAGTGCTGGCTGCATGGCTCATACCTGTGTCATATATGTTGCTGGATATGAAGTTGCTGGGGGTGGGGCCATTAGATCAAGCGGCGGAGCCGTAGGCGTGACACATCCTGAGGAGGAAGGGGGGGCTGCTGGGGCAAAGGGTGGGGGGCGCTCCAATATCTCCTGCAGGGTGGGGCAGAGTTCCTGCATAGTCCCCGCAACTTTATTGATCTCCGTGAACAGCGAGGATACATCTAATTCGCTGTCCACACTGTCTGGGGCCAGTCCTCCTTCAGACAGTTCATTATTTCCTTCATACCCTTTGCTTGCTGATACATAGTCTGTTAATTCATCTTCCTCCTTTTCTGCCACCCCCTTTTGAATTATATTATCCAAGGTCCTCCATGTACACAGCAGGTCAGTATCAGTTAAGTCCTTTTTTCCAAGGACTACTTCACAAAGTAGCTTATATCCCAACTTTTTCCAAAGTTCTAGGTTAAAGGTGAAAGTAAGGCTGACTAGGTCTTCATGTCCCGCTGCCCAATTAAGTAAATTATATAAATCTTCATTACTTATATTGGCCCCCACAGCCATTCCCGCAGATTTAAGGAAAGTGAAGGTCTGATTCTCCTTGACAAAATTCTGGACCATTTTAGCTCCCAACAGCTCACATTGTTCCAGGTGTCTAGGTTGAAACAGCAGTTCTCCCACTGGTCTTAAATTTTGCTGGTCTTTAACACCACCACAATTCACCTTGAGGTCCAGACGGTTCACGTTTCGCTGAATCATGTCAGGGTCACCAATTGTCGTGGACCGCTGGTATCTCGTTCTTCAGGAATCACAACCCAGAAGGTTGTTGTGATTCCCCTCGTATATCAGAAGGCTTTGTTTCGCCCCAAAGGTCTATACCGCAATCAAAGGCTTCTAACAGAGAGCTTCAAGACACTGCTCTCCAGGGGCTCCTACCACTCCAGTCTCCAGGAGGGAACTGCCCCACTCCCTCTTGGGAGTGCCCCGCCTTTAACCATCCATGAGTCACGTGGTCTCCGGCTGACCAACGTGACTCACAGCACCTGTCCTGACGAGGCACAGGTGCTTTCTATTGTAGTAGCCCATGTAGCAGCCAGAAAACTTCCGCAACATCCCTCCTTCAGGCATTTCTCTGGGGCCAACAAGCATTCACACCTGCAGCACCTGGTGAGACCAAGAAAAAAATCCAGCACAGCAGAGCTTTTCACTTACCCCTGTCTGTTACATAGGACATAGCTCTGCCCATCAGAAGCTTTTCTGTGGCCAGATAACAACGATGGCAAAAGCAGAAGAGCTAGCAGCAATATTAGGTCATGCTTCAGCTCTTTTAAGTTGGGGGTTGGGTTTTGGGCATCTTTCTGTGCTCAAATCTTCTCCTATTCTGTCTCCTTTGGAGTTGGACAATATTTCCTTCAGAAAGCAACTGCAGGCAACCACTGCTTCCATTTCAGTGTCACAGATCGAAAAGAAGTCAAAGGACACAGAGGCATGCCAGATACAAAGGGACCAGAACCACCACACAAGGCCAGAGCTGGTGAGATATGGGACTTGGCATGGATTGACATGGGATTTTTGGCTATGCAGTGGGAGGTGGGCATCAGGGCCCTGAGGGGTGAGCAGAGAGAGACTCTGAAAAATCACTTCTGATAGGGTCTGGCAGAGCCACAGGGAGACACTGGCACATTTGTCCAGCAAGCAACTTACTGCCACATCCAGGACTCCACAGGTCAACAGAGATAAGAGCCTTTTGCCACCGCTCATCTCCAGCACCTCCTCTGGAGCACCACAACAAAGCAACACAACACCTTCTACCCTAGTCATATTGGACTCCTCCATCTCAGTTCTGGGAGATGATCCCACACAGATACATCTGGTTCTGAGGGGGTGGAGAGAGAAGTAGGGTACTAAAACTAAAGAGAGGATCTCATGTAAAGGGGAGGCGCCATTTATTTGAAATACCTCTAAATACGGTGGTGCATCCCACACAAATGCTTTCTTGCATAGATTTCATCCATTCTCACACTCAGTACAATCCACCCAAGCTTCTGGACTACTTTTTGTCATCTTGATAGAAAAGTCTGCTAACTCGAAAAACAAGTAGACTTCTGTAACATTACATATGGCCAAGAGGTGCAGCAGTTGTAAACATGCTGATTACCTGTTTTCACATGCTCTTGTTCACAGACAAGATGTTAAAAATCTTCAGTGTCTGACTACTTAAAGGTGTCCTGTGACCTCCTTGCTTGGACTAGACTTTGTAATTTGGCATTTTCTTTCTGCATTGCTTTTGCTCTGCAACAATGTGGTTGCCCAAGCAAGTCTTTTCTCCTCACACAGTCATGTTCTTTCTGAAATACATCCTAACTTGCAGGCTTTGCTGGGCAGGGAAGACAAACCAGGACTCTCAGCACAACTGCTGGCTTCTTATCACAGCAGTGGTTAAATTGCACCTCAGAAATACAATTTCTTCTCCTTCTTCACAATTGTCTGAGATGATGTCTTCTACAAAAGAATGAAGAGGCATCAGCATTTATATTAAAACTGCATCATGTCAACCTGGTCTCTACTAAGATTTGGAAGCACATAGCAGCTACAAACTAGTAGCTTTTAGCTCATCTGTTAGATCATTTTCAGGCTGCAGCAAAGGCCAGCTGCTCTCAGAGGGATGGGGGGCCAGGACCCGAGGGGATAATCCTCACCAGCCAGGACCCATCCCACCACCCCCAGAGAGGGAGCAGGGCAGGCCACGAAGGCAGTCAGGTTCAGCCAAGATCCTGGATCACTGGACAAGTCCATGGTGACAAGACAGGTCCAAGGCCAAGTTTAGAAAGCCACTCCTCAGGAACAGGTCCAGCAAAAATATCCAGCATCAGACACAGCCCTAGGTTGGCCTGACAGGGCCATGGTGATGAGATAGATTCAATATCAATCCCAGACTTGAGTCCACCTGTTGTGGTCCAAGCACAGCCAAGGTATAGCTGTGGCTGAGCTGGAAACCAGCTTTCCTGCAGAGCAGCTCAAACAGATACTGAAAGTTCACGGCTCAAATTAAAACGGGCTCTTGAGCCCATGGGCAGGGTGTGGAGGGGCGGCCTCAAGTGAGGCTACTCAGAGCCATTAAGGCCTATTGGTGCCCTCAGGATTCTGACAGTCATTGATCAAATTGGTCTGCAAGACCATATGTCGAAGAGAGGGTCCTGACTCACAGGCAGATAGTTTTTAACAGATATCTTTTTTTTTTCCATTCAAAATTTAAAATAGAAAATTAATACCCTCAATTAGTGTAAATTAAGATTTTGTTCTGATTAATAGTGATGATTAGCTGCTCTCTACCTGCTGAAATGATCCACTAAAGGCTTAGGTGATAAAAATATCAGAACTGCATCTTTGGTACTCCTTTTAGATCATGCAGTTTTGAATTATGTCAGTATTATAGACATCTGAAAGTGTGCTGCTTCTTAAAAACATAAAATAAAATATAAAATAAAATTTTCTTTACGTTTGAAAAATCAGAACAGACGAGAACTTAGCATGCAATGAATTCCTTTTCCTCCCCAAGCTGTGGTAAGCCCATCAGTGCTTCTCCTCCTGTAGCACCCCGGACATCACTGACAGCTAAGGAGAGCATTATCTGGGCTCCAGCCTCGGGTTGAGCAGCTGGAAAAAGTGCGGAGGTGAGGTTAAATTGAGATGTTACCGATACCTCCTGCCGGTCCCACTGGCCTCGTGCTCAGCGCGGTACCTGCGGCAGGTGGCGCTCCCGGACAGCAAATAGGGAGAGAGCTGCTGGAAGCAGGTCTGGGCAACAGTCCTTTCCCTTTCCCTTTCCCTTTCCCCTTCCCTTTCCCTTCCCCCTTCCCCACACCTAGAGCCTTTTGAGAAGGGTGACTTCAGGTGTTTTGTGTTCTCAAAAGCCCAAGAGGTTGGCAAATGCAGCCACACGGATCAGCCATGCTGCCTCCTGTAATCTAAAATGCCCTCTTAATTCTACTGAAAGAAAGAAAGACATGAATGCACTGGAGAATAAATGAGAAATGAGGCTAAACATGGGAACCTTGTGCTGATATTAGCAATTACCTTCCTAAGCACTGCTGCAGACATTCAGCATCAAGAATAGGTGATCTCCAATAACAGAAACACTTATGCTGCCATCCTCAGGTGTGGGCTGGAGTTTGTAATTTCTTCAGACGAACACCACCACAGATAGCAAACAAAAAATGTAGGAGAAATTGAGTTTTGTTTGGTGAGGGACAGGCAATTTGTATGTGAAACTTTCCAAGAGACATCACACGCAATTTCGTGCAAATACATCCAGCTGATTTTCTAGCACTTTTCTGACTTTCATAGAAGTTTGGGTTCTGAGGGCTATGGTGGGCAGCATTAAATTCATCTAGTCTGACCTCCTGCATATACAGGCTACAAAATTTTTCCCAGAAGTTGAATAAAGTGTACCTTGGAGATGTATTCCAAACAATGACACAAGCAAGACCTTTCAATGTGTAATCCCCTTATTGGTAAGAAATGCTGCCTTCACTGAAGGTAGTTAGTTCTTGCTGTTAATTCTTGCTAGGCCTTTTACAAACACACATTGAAAGGCCTCCTTTCCAGATCTGTTCTATACACAACTCAATAGTCAAACTACCTCTACTATTTTTTAAAATGAACTGAAAAGAGGCATTTTTCTGAAATTTAAGTTTAAAGACTTCAAGTTCCTTTTTTCAAGTTCCTTTGAACTCCCTGAAGATGTTCCAGATCCTCCTACAAACTCATACACCTGAACTGGGCTCCAATTCAAATATCCAGGACCTCATTCCTCTCCTTTACTTGATATACTCTCTCCCTTTATTTCGTCCCTTTACTTGGGAGAACAAACACCAGATGGACAGCTGTGACTCTCCAGGCCCGGGAACAGGAGCCCGACTGCAGGACTGAAGATGTTGATTGTGTCTTTGCATCACCTGCACTATGTTTGTTCCTCAGATCACACAGGCTGCCAGCAATGTGGGTCTTCTATATCCTAAGGAAAAAGATATTCAAAGCAAAGTTATAAAGAGAAACGGACGTTTGCTGGCACTCAGGAAGACAGAGGAGAAGAAATGCTGTGTGCAGAGAGAGCAGGTGAACTTAGTCTACAACTGCTTCTGAGTGTGAACAAGACTATGAAAATGTTCATACCTCTGGCACTGAGCTATTTGTGGGATCTTCCTACTAAGAATTAACAATTAACAATTAACCTGGGAATTAAAGAATTAAAGAATTAAAGAATTAACCTGGGATGAGTACAAGGAAGTTGCTCGTGTACTCAGAGACCAGGTTAGAAAAGCTAAGGCCCCGACAGAGTCAAATCTGGCCAGTGATATTAGAAATAACAGAAAAGGATTTTATAGGTATGTGAGAGAAAAAAGGAAAACGAGAGAGAATGTGGAGCCTCTCCGGAAGGACATGGAGAAGGCTGAAATTTTCAACAAATTTTTTGCCTCAGTCTTCACTGACAACCACTCAAACCACACCACCCAAATCACAGAGGATGCTGGCTGGGTCTGGGAGAGTGAAGAACCACCCAGGGTAGGAGTAGATCAGGTCCGGGAACACCTAGAGAACCTGAAGGTGCATAAGTCCATGGGACCTGATGAGATACATCCATGGGTCCTGAAGGAACTGGGGGCTGAAGTTGCTAGGCCACTAGACATCATATTTGAGAGGTCCTGGCAGTCTGGTGAGGTTCCTACAGATTGGAAAAGGGCAAACATAACCCCCATCTTTAAAAAAGGGACCAAGGACAACCCAGGAAACTACAGACCAGTCAGCCTTACCTCTGTGCCAGGTAAAGTCATGGAACAGATTCTTCTGGTAGCTGTACTAAGGCACATAAAAAATAACCAAGTGGTTGGTGACAGCCAACATGGCTTCACTAGGGGCAAGTCATGCCTGACTAATTTAGTGGCCTTCTACGACAAAGCTCCAGCACTGGTTGATGTGGGTAAAGCAACGGATGTCATTTTCCTGGACTTGTGCAAGGCGTTTGACACTGTCCCACATGACATCCTTGTCTCTAAAATGGAGAGACACAGATTTGATAGATGGACCACTCGGTGGATAAAGAACTGGCTGGATGGTCACTCTCAAAGAGTTGTGGTCAATGGTGCAATGTCTACATGGAGGCCATTGTCAAGCGGTGTCCCTCAGGGGTCTGTTCTGGGTCCAGTGCTGTTCAACATCTTTGTCAGCAACATGGATCACAGCATTGAGTGCACTCTCAGTAAGTTTGCTGATGACACCAAGTTGTGTGGTGCCGTGGACTCACTTGAGGGAAGAGATGCCATCCAGAGGGACCTTGATAGGCTTGAGAATTAGGCCAGTGCAAACTATATGAGCTTCAACAAGTCAAAATGCAAGGTCCTTCACCTGGGTCGGGCCAATCCTAGGCACAAATACAAACTGGGCACAGAGTGGATTGAGAGTAGCCCTGAGGAGAAGGATTTGGGGGTGTTTATAGAAGAGAAGCTCAACATGAGCCAGCAGTGCGCTGATGCGGCCCAGAAGGCCAACCGCATCCTGGGATGTATCAAGAGAAGCGTGGTCAGCAGGTCAAGAGAGGTGATTCTCCCTCTCTACTCTGCTCTTGTGAGACCCCACCTCGAATACTGCATCCAGTTCTGGTGTCTCCACCATAAGAGAGACATAGATCTGTTGGAATGTGTTCAGAGGAGGGCCACAAAGATGATCCAAGGGCTGGACTACCTCTGCTACGAGGACAGCTTGCAGGAGCTGGGATTGTTCAGCCTTGAAAAGAGAAGACTTCAGGGGGACCTAATAGCTACCTTCCAATACCTGAAGGGAACCTACAAGAAGGCTGGGGAGGGACTTTTTACAAGAGTGTCCGCTGATAGGACAAGGGGAAATGTGTTTAAGTTGAAGGAGAACAGATTTAGATTAGATCTTAGGAAGAAATTCTTCAGTACGAGGGTGGTAAGACTTTGGAATAAATTGCCCAGAGAAGTTGTCGATGCCCCCTCCCTGGAGGTGTTCAAGGCCAGGTTGGACGGAGCCTTGAGTAGCCTGATCTAGTTGTGAGGTGTCCCTGCCCATGACAAGGAGGTTGGATTAGATGGTCTCTAAGATCCCTTCCAGCCTATGCCATTCTATGATTCTATAACAAGGAGTAAGGAATTGTGCTCTCAGTCAGTTATGTCTGGAGTACAGTCACTTACAAAAACACAAGTGACAGAGCCAGAACAGAGCCAGAAAATGGAAATGAAGCTGAGATCTTGCTGTGTTTGAAAATATTTTAAGCTAGCAACGCTGGGCCAGATTTACCACTGAGACAAGCACCACGATCCTCCTAAAGTGGACACGCTTCCATCAGACCCGAAATTGGCCTTATCCACTCTTTATAATATAAACGGTTGGGGAGACAATAGGACGGTACTTAGTACATGTCCTTTTCAAGCATGCACTTTTCATTAAGTAACTTTTTTAGACAAAGAACTTTTCACAGGAAGATGAGAGGATTTGCCTGATGAAGTATTGACTCTCTCAATTCATATTAGATTCTCAAGCATCATTCAACAGCTCTAAATTGACTAATGGCCATCACAGCAAATGGACTTCCACCTTAATCTTTAGTTCTTGTCTAAATGATATTAATATGCATTGTTTATCACTAATGAGCTCTAGAATATGATGTTAACAGAAGCAATTAAGGACCAGCGTAACTGTCTGCAACACTGTGCTGGGGCTGAATATATGGCTAATGAATCATTTCCATAGTTCAGTTCCAGTTTCCTTACTGCAAATTGTGGTTCAGATGAGTTAAGCTCATCTTAGTGTCCAGGCTGTTGCCTTTAAGTTGTGTGTGTGCAGAAAGTTGCTTATATAAGAAAGCAGCAGATAGATTTTTTGAAGAGCTAGCCTAGGTTTTGTATTTATTTATTGTTCAGTGATAGCAGCTGCAATCAAAGAGAGGTGTCATATTTAGACTACCTTTTCCTGAGCCTGACATAGATTTAAACTTCTCCTCAAGTGTTTAAATTCAGAAGAACAAAGCTTGATTCAGAGCACTGTTTAGCCAGGACTGCCAGACTCCGACTTCTTGCAGATAATCAGGACAGAGAAGTCAGATTGCCTGGTTGAAACCCCCATTCAAGGCAAAAGAGTGTCTCTCTAAAAGCTCTGATGAAGTTCTGCCTTCAGAGAAACATTTGCCTGTAAGATCTGCCCATGTTGTTTGTGGCCACAAGAAACTAAAAGCTAAGATTGAGGTCAAGAAGGATAGGAAAGTATGATGCTACCCAGGTAATTTTTATTTTGCACAGTTGTCCTGCCCCAGCAAAGGTTGGGCATACACCTCTCTTTAATGAGCTGTATTAAACATTGAATCTTCAAGGTCCTTAGAAGCTGACTCAGTCATGAGAAGGAAACAAAAGCTGCTACTTGACAGCAATATTCCCAGAAGCAAAGATGAGAATTGCTGTAAGCCTTCAATGTAATGACTTGGTCCTACACTTGAAGCTAGAGAAGTTTTACTATTGATGTCAGTAGGAACCTGCTGTAGATAAAGCTCACATGGAAATCACTAAGCTTTTTATGTTCTGATATACCGAATAATCCACTCATCTAGTCTTGAAGGCGAGTGAAGAAAACCGTAAGTATCAGACAACATGATCATTTGATCATATACTGTAAGAAATTGCTGAGACAAGCCAATGCCAGTGTGAATTTGCTTTTGTCACATATTTTGGTAGGAGGCTCAAAATCTGCCTGAAGGTGCTCTGTCAGTCCAAACTGAGAGAAAGTTAACAGTAATGAAACTGTTTCTGTTCATACGCTCAGCTTCTTGCTTCGCTCAACACAGCTGGCATCCTACATCTGTGATGTTTTTCCTTAAATAAGCTCAAAGTAAACCGTTTTTCCATAGGCTCACCTGGCTGGCTTGGACTGTGCTGCACTGCTGTCTCTCTCAGCCCCAGCTCTGGCTGGTGTTTTTAAAATATCCATCTGAAATGAAAGTTGAAACGTAGCTCTTCAGCTAGTAATGTGGAACATGCTTAGCTGCTGCAGGAGAATCAGACAATTTTTACCTGTCTTCTTCTACAGATCTTATCATCACACCTACAAGTAGTCTCTGCACTTTGACACTTTTGATCTCTGACTGATGCTTAGTACCAAATTAGTCAGCAGTTCCTTTCTTGGTTTTAAAGAGTTATCTATCTAAGGACCAAGATCAAAGCAGCGAGAGCATCATTTCCTTGTGCTGACTTGAATTGCAGTGTCACTTAAATTTGCAGTCACTGAAGCAAAACCTCACCAAAAGCAAAGGAAATATTTCAGCAATTAGCCTGCGCTCAACTCAGTGCTGCAGGAGGGACGCTGCTACAGCAGCCGTGCTCCCCAGCTCTGGGATGTCCCCACCGCCCAGCAAAGCCTGCAGGTGAGGGTGCAGCTCTGCAATAACCGAGCTGTGGCACTGGCGATGGGAAAGGGAGACTTGCTGGGATGTTTTAGAACAAAATGATCTGGAAAGTAACTTAAAGAAGTCAAGCTTGTGCTTATTTTTTCTGTGCTTTCTTGTTTGCTTTTGGTATATATAAAGGGGAATTGAAAGAAGCTTATTTCATGCAAATTTCAACTGCAGTAAAGGACAGGTTATTGAGTAACTTCTGGGCTTCTTGGTTTACTCAGGAGCAGACTATGTACTTCCACTGAAAGAGATCAGAATACAAGATCTGTGCTGTAAGTGTTGGGAAAAAAACCAAAATTAATAGTCAGTTATGCTCCATTTGTAAGTGCATGTGCATGGATGAGCTCGCTTTTCTCCACATCATTTCCTTGTGAAGTTTCCTGACACATGAAGCTCTGTGGCTATCCTCTGGATTCTCCAAACCTGAGTCAGTAATGCAGCTCTAAGGTGGAGGAGAAAAACATTCAGAGTTCAGACATGGAAAGCAGCAGATGAACCAGCACTAGTTTTATCACTGTGTATTAGCAGGATGTAGCACAGGATGTAAATCTTCTCTATCATCTACACGGCAGGAATGTCCTCCTGTGCTGGGCATTGTACAGTCACACAGACATATTCCCATCTCCCCAAATTTAGTTTCTATCAACAAGGAAAGGAGTAGATAGAAGAGAGAAACCTTCACTCTGTTTTACGTAGAGGCGACTGAGACATGAAGTGACAAAGCAGTTTACTCATGGTCTACAGAAAACCTGGGACACAACTACAGGCCAGATCTTCACTGGCCAAAGCCGAGGATCACATGGGCAGTCAGACCCTTTCAGGGCCACCAGTAGCATAGAGCTCCAGGACCGTCCTTCAGCACCTGGACAGGTGGGTGCCTACACTGCCCTCATGCCAGACAGACACCCCTAATTCAAAACAGAGACATCCCCAGGGCTTGTTTGCCCGTTAGGATGGTGGGAAGAGAGTTTGAGCCCCTTCACAGATCACTGCACCAGGCAGCAGCAGCCGTTGCCTCTGTATTTACTGATACCTTAGAAAGTGCTGCCATCCCTTTGCAACACGCATTTTCTCAAGATGCCAGAAACCAAGCACCAAACACTCTGCGAGCACCAAACACTCCACGAGCACCAAATGCCCCATGAGCACCAAACACTCCACGAGCACCAAACATCCCATGAGCACCAAACGCCCCACGAGCACCAAACACTTCACGAGCACCAAATATCCCACGAGCACCAGACACCCCACGAGCACCAAACACTTCACGAGCACCAAATATCCCACGAGCACCAGACACCCCACGAGCACCAAACATCCCGTGAGCACCAAACATCCCGTGAGCACCAAATGCCCCACAAACACCAAACACCCCACGAGCACCAAACACTCCATGAGCACCAAACACCCCGTGAGCACCAAACACCCCACACCAGCTCTCACCACGGGCAGCTGACCGCATTTGCCCAAGCTGGGGAAAGATGCCAACCTGAAGCATAGACATCCCCCAAAAAAAACCTAAAGCCCAAGCTGCTGCGTGGCAGCAGCACCCTGCCCGCCTGCCCGCCTGCCCATCTGCCCGCGGCTGCGCACCCGCCTGTGCCCGGCCCGGGCCCCTTTGTGCGGGGCCAGTTCTCAGGGGGCCGGGGCGGCCATGGGTGCTATGTGAGGCACCTGCAGCTGGCACAATGGGCTGTGGGTGCTCGGGGAAGAGACAGATTGATGTATTGTGTGCGGGGGAGGAGGGCTGTCACTTGAATCCATGTGAACCCGGGCTTTCGGGGCACGGGAGATTGACAGCTTTTGTAGGTCGCAGCTCTCTTTCAAAGCTCTGCTTTATAGACAGTAGGTTAGGGGGCCCGGGCTTTCACTCCCATAATTTGAACAGGGCAATCATCAGCATTGAGAATTTCTTCTCTCTCTCTCAGTCTCTTTTTTTTTTTTAACCCCCCTTGTTATGCATTAAATGATTTCAGTGGAGGAATGTGCAGCATTAATTAGAATTGGTTAGTAGATACCAAGGGGAAAAGTTTCTTCACAACAACTATAGGAGGTGTCACTGCTACAAAGACAGTTTTGTTTTCGCTCTCCCCCGCATTATCAGTGCAATATGTAAGGTAGCGATTCTTTTCATTTAAATTAAGTGGAAAGCTACTAAATCTTGTTTTATTCTCCAAAAAGAAAAAGGTCCTTAACACTTATCTTTTAACTTCTTTTATTTTGTAAGGTTAGTGTTTACTTTTGCTTTCAGTCCTCCCCATTAATCGGCCTGCAAAGATGTGTATCCAGTTTTGTGTATCATTTAGCTCTTACAATTATAGGCCAGTACAACTAATATATAAGGATTGTCTCCTGATTAAAGCAACCACGTTACCATTTAAAATCAAAAGCGCTTGTTTAGAAGGACACATTGAAATACAGAAGTGTGGCTGGCTGTTCTCTGCAGGAATTTCCCGGTTTCTTTCAACTTTTTAAATAGAAGTTAAGCTAAAACTTGGGCTTGAGCATATAAAGTAAGAGCTTAGAAGAAACACTCATTAATACATTTATATATGGTTTTTCATTTCATTCCTTAAAAACTTTTCCAGTCGACAATATGCAAACAAATATTACCCTGATAGCGTTTAAATATTTTCTTCCATCAGATGTACTCAACTAGTTCCTAAAAAAGAATTAGAAAAATAAATTTAAAAAAAACCCTGAACATTTACCAATAGACACAATCCTATGTGCTACACCATAGGGTAATATCACATTCTTCTTTTCTGTTAAGGGTTTGAAAATTAACAAATTATTACCATCATAAAGCATCCTCTCTTAAGACACGTAAAGCCAACTGCTGACTCTAGCAGTGAATTACTAAGACTCCATGCCCTGCAGATTCTCCTGTGACAAATTCACCTGAAATGTGAAGATATTTATACTTTGCTCACAGTATCAGTCAGCAAATGCCGCTAGTGTTCTTTATACCAGGAAAAGTATAATTCTTGCTTGTTCACCTGAGGGAGCGCTGGAAAGCGTAGTTGCCTGTGCAGGACAGAGCCGGTGTTCCTAGAGAATCAGCGGTTCTTCTCCTGCAGGGCAGGTACCAGCGCTTCATTTTTTGTCTGACCCACACGCAGACAGTCAGACCTGTGCATTATATAGTCAAAACCACAGTTTAAAACCTGAGCTTTGTTATTCAGTATCTAGATCATAGTGATTATCTTTTCATCTTATTGATAAATCAGGAGTTATTAGTGGGAGACATGATGTTAGAGCCTTTTTAAACATAGCTCAGCATTGGCACAACGAGAGCCAGTAAGAGCCACATAAAGATGAGCTAAACAGAGCCTGTGTAAAGGAAGAGAGGAACAGTTTCTTGGGATGCAGTTTTCTAAGTAGAAATTTAACTGAGTGAAGAGCCAATTAAAATATTTCACCTTCTGGCTGGAGACCTTTCCCCACCGTGAACAGGAGGAACAAGGCTATTAAACACCTGACATTGTCTTGCAAGGAAAAATCCATTGGATATGAAGAGTTATCTTCCATAGTACAGGGGACAGGAGAAGCAGAGTCTCTTCCCTTCCACCTCCCTAAAACCGCCAGTTCAGCTCCAGTGGATGAGATTTAAGTGAAGGCTGCACAGTAGCACCAAATGCTCTATCAGCAATAATTAATTAATTTATCAGGTGCCAGTGTGCAGAGGATCCCAGGCAGTCGAGCCATTTGCTGCCTCAGACACCGAGCAGCACTTCTCTGGGGAGCTGAGGTCACTGCAAAGATGGGTTTTGAAGTCAGCCCTGGCCCTGGGGTCAGTCGAGGCAGCCCAAAGCCTCCTCAGCAGCAGCTCACTGCCCCGTGCGGCACCGGCCCAGCGCAGCGGGACCGGCTGGCTCATGCCAGAGATGCAATACCGCTACGTGGGTTGCTCTCGACAAGTTTTCCCGTGTCTCCTGCACCCTAGCCCAAAGGCTGTCTTCTCGTTTTCCTTTTTTTTTTTTGGACCACAGTACCTCTCTCAGAATTATGCATCCCTCACGCATGTAAATGAGAGGGGTCCAATTACACGCGAAGGTGAAAGGGTTTAATGAATCGTGAAAAAGCAAGGGTTGCATAGAAAAAGCTCAATCCCAGCGCTCCCTCATCCCCCTGCTTGGAAACGTGCGTTTCTCATTTTTGAGAGTGACGAGAGAATGCAGTGAACGGGAGAAACCCACAGCTGAATGAATACAACGCTTGTTTGTGTTTGTTACAGTCTGCACTTGAAATCCATGATACGCACTTTTAAAGAAAAATAGTTAAGCACAGAAGTTATGTTCGTCTATACATCATAAACAAATGCAATACATGGTTGTAGATGACCCTATGTCCAAGTTCTCCCAACTGGAGTACATTCGTCTTCTTACTCTCCTTTTTTCTGTGCGTATATGTAAGGTCTTATACGAATTTGAAGGACAAAAAGCAGGCAGGAGCTGGTTGTTATTTATGGGGTCCTGTAAAATACAGCCACAGGTTACACAGTCTAAGTGGTATGACTAACTTCCACACCTGGCTGACCCTGAAATCGGTTGTTTATCACTGGCTATTCCGGGTGAATGTGAACCAGACAGCATGGGATATGATGGGATGTAGCGTGGGACATGTCGTGTCCCACACGACATCCTTGTCTCTAAACTGGAAAGACGTGGTTTTGATGGATGGACCACTTGGTGGATAAGGAATTGGCTGGATGGTCGCTCTCAAAGAGTTGTGGTCAACGGTTCAATGTCCAAGTGGAGGCCAGTGACGAGTGGTGTTCCTCAGGGGTCGGTACTGGGACCAGTGCTATTTAACATCTTTGTTGGAGACACGGACAGTGGGATTGAGTGCACCCTCAGCAAGTTTGCAGATGACACCAAGTTGTGTGGTGTTGTGGACATGCTGGAGGGAAAGGATGCCATCCAGAGGGACCTTGACAGCCTTGAGAGGTGGGCCTGTGAGAACCTAATGAAGTTCAACAAGGCCAAGTGCAAGGTCCTGCACGTGGGTCGGGGCAATCCCATGCACAAGTACAGGCTGGGCGGAGAATGGATTGAGAGCAGCCCTGAGGAGAAGGACTTGGGAGTGCTGGTGGATGAGAAGCTCAACATGAGCCGGCAATGTGCGCTGGCAGCCCAGAAAGCCAACCGTATCCTGGGCTGCATCAAAAGGAGTGTGGCCAGCAGGTCGAGGGAAGTGATTCTGCCCCTCTACTCTGCTCTTGTGAAACCCCACCTGGAATACTGTGTTCAGCTCTGGAGTCCCCAACACAAGAAGGACATGGAGCTACTGGAATGAGTCCAGAGGAGGGCCACGAAGATGATCCGAGGGCTGGAGCACCTCTGCTATGAAGACAGGCTGAGAGAGTTGGGGCTGTTGAGCCTGGAGAAGAGAAGGATCCGGGGTGATCTTATAGCAGCTTTCCAGTACCTAAAGGGGGCCTACTGGAAAGCTGGAGAGGGACTTTTTACAAGGGTGTGTAGTGATAGGACAAGGGGCAATGGATTTAAACTGAAAGAGGGTAGATTTAGGTTAGATATAAGAAAGAAATTCTTTACATTGAGGGTGGTGAGGTACTGGAACAGGTCGCCCAGAGAAGTTGTGGATGCCCCATCCCTGGAGGTGTTCAAGGCCAGGTTGGATGAGGCTTTGGGCAACCTGGTGTAGTGGAGGATTTCCCTGCCCATGGCAGGGGGGTTGAAACTAGATGATCTTTGAGGTCCCTTCCAACCCTAACCATTCTATGATTCTATGATTCTATGATGAGCAGTTTAAGGCAAACCACATTAAAGCAATATTATTAACATCAATTACAATTCCATATGATCACATTTTTAAAAGACAGTATAGTAAGTTGATTTGTAAATATTCTGGGGCTATTCAGAGGCCTTTTCCTTCTGCTATTTTTTTTTTTTCTTTAGCAGGATTCATGATTAGTCACTGACTTGCTAAAATGACTTTAATATCTCAAATTACAGCGTAGAGAAAACTCCCAGTGCCCTCAATGGGAATTAGACAGTATTGTGGTCCCGAGTTGCGAAAAGAAACAGACATAAACACTTGAGTGTGAAGATGGTCTCCCTGTCCGATATCAATGAGGCAATCACAAGGACTGAGCAATTACATCTCCAACTGAAATGTAGCAGAGCTGTTATCTGTTCAATATCTTTAAAATTTGGCCTCCAAGTTTCCTTCTTTATTTGGGCATTGAAAAACCTGTGAAATTGCACATAGAACTGATTTCTTATTAAGGTAGGATGCAGCTAGAAAGAAGAATAGCTTCCACAGCAACAATAGGGTAACTCCACATATGCGCAAATTTACACAGGAGTATGAATAACTTGCGGAGTTACACCAAGCCTGCTTCAACTTTTTACTCACTTGATCTAGAACCCTGTTGGCAAAATGCATAAGAAGGCCAGTGCATAACTTTGAGCAGTTATGAGTGAGTATTTCTCATTCAAAGTACATGCAATATGAAGACCTACTGCTGTAGCATTGACATTCTTAGTTATTTCTGCACAGGTAAAAGAGCCCTGATCACCCATTGCTGGTGATCCAGGATGCTGCCCTGGTTAGTTTAGCTACTGCTATGAGTAATGGAGCTAAACTCTACAATCTTAAAAAGAAGTTGCCACTATCCCAATTGCTCCTTCATCTTTGAGGCATTGAAGTGGTTCAAGCCAACAGGACCCCCTTGATGGTAAGAGAAAATGGAAGTGGTGCACAAGAGACGCCTGCCTTTGTGTCATCTACTAATTTTTCTAATCTTCTAGTGATGCCTTTATTGGAATTTCCATTTGGCAAGGCTCTTGAATATGTTGTCAGCAGGGAGGACATGCTGGTCAGTAACCTCTTGTTCCAGGATACAAGTGCTTCCAACCATGCTACTGGAATTGGGAGGGAAGAGATGATGCCAGTGCAGGGAGAGGGAGTAGCTGGCGGAGCCCAGCTCCCTTAGGAAAGGAAATAAAAGGAGCAATGCGGAAGTACTGTAGGATAGTAAGGGTTTGGTTGTCCCCATATCCACAAAATCCATAAGCATACACTCTGGGCTTTCTCAAAGAGATGTTGTTGCTGAATCTTGTGAGGTTCATCTCCTGTCATTGTCTCAGGCAAGTTATCCTCGCCTCTTCACAGCAAGTGTTCCAAACTCTGGAATGATTGTCCAGATTCACACAGATGAGTGCTATTCCCTGATCTGACTGAACATGGGTGAAAATTTATAATAAGTCAGATAGAAAAACCAAATTGCTACTTCTGGACTTAAGGAAACAAAATTTTTCAGTCTATTCAATGAATTTCAACCAAAGATGGAACAGAAAATATCCCGAAGAGCACACATGTTGTAGACTAAATTGTCATATAAATCACTTGTCTTTTAAGTTTGTCTGGCCCACTGAATGACTCTGACAGACAGATAAATAAAACCTTGCTCAGAAACTAACATTTAGAGAAGCACAGTGGGAAGAAATCCCATCTGAGATCCACAACTGTTAGAAACACCTGAGGGCCTGTGCAAATCCCTTGCAGTCCTGAGTTGCTGTCTCCTTTGGTCACCTTTGCTGTGTTACCTTTGCTCAGTGTCATGAATATAGATCTCCAATACATCTCGTTCTGTAGTGTTTCTGAACATCATTCTGTAATTTTTTAACTGGCTTGGAATTTTGTTGGTTTCAGATGGGCGGCAGTGGCAGCACAAAGGAAGCAGCAACACTATGATCCTTCTGCCAACACACAGCTCTCGGTTCAGCTCATCTGCATTGTCAAACCAAACACACTGAAGCAGTGTGGGTCCATACAGCTCCCCTCCAAAGCTGTCACCTACTGCACATGATTCTGGCTGTGGCACAGGAGCCTGGTGAAAATGCAAAGTTTAGGTTAGAATTTCAGAATTCCTTCTTACAAATAATTCCCACGGACATCGGACTCCTTTCCTTTTGAAGTAGTAACCTTTATATCCATTATTAGAAAACAACATCATATACAACTCCGTTAAGGAAAAGATGCATTCTGGAGCTCATAGTTGGGATACATTTCGTCATGGAAGATGGATAAGCAAAATGTTTTCAGTTACCAATTTCACCAATAGGCAGCTAATATATTATTAACATGTTTTCATGAAGGACCAAACACCACTGGGGGCTGAAGGACATTTTTTTACATTTGTTCTCCAACGGGCATTTTGGTTTAAGTTATTTAAGGTCAATGCCAATGCCTTCTTAATGCATTTTGGGATTATCTTCTTTTTTGTAAAGCAATGCAGAACAATTCTTTAATACAATAAAAAAGTAAAAAAGAAATATCAGTACAAAATACCAAGTCACTCATGAGATACCTTTTTGGTATATTAACTTACCAAACAAAGAATAGTAAAAAGCACAAAACTACAGAAATGTTTCATTCTCATATCAATGGGATACACCACTACCAGAAGGACCATTTGCTGCATAAAATCATACACCTGCAGCCTTTCTTTCCCAACAGTTTTCTTCACGTGACTGTTTCTCTTGTGCTTTTAGCACATTACTATTTCTCCACTGCCTATGCATGGCAGATGGCTGGGGTGGTGGCTGTTTGGGTTGGGACAGCTTTCATGGGTCATCAATTTGACCTCCACCTCCTGGAAAGGTGGTGGTACCTTTCTAAAGTCTCCCCTCAGCAATGGGGTGGGAGGAGACTCAGGGCCGCTGAAGCCCACACAACATTTTGCATGCTCCCAAACTCTCTAATTCAGCCCTTTTTGCCCCATTTACTTGCTAACTCAGTGGTAAGCACATACACACCTTGCCTTGTTCATCAGACCTCCTGGTGGTTTCTATGCATGACTGCTACCAAGAAGAGCACAGGCAGGTGAGCCAGAAGGGAATGGCACAAAGTAGACACCAACAAGGGAAACAGCAAAGATCTATCTCAGTTTTGGTCCACCAGCTCTGGTACATCTGCCTTTAAGATTTAACTGCACTTCAGCTATGTTTTCAGTAATCAGTTCTGATTTTTACAACCCAGGATTTGACTGTTTGCACAAAAGCCTTTGCTTTTCTTTCAACAGAAAACATACTAAAATACACTTTAAAGTTGTTGTAGACTTTTTTTTTTTTAATGAGGAAACAGTAGGTAATTAAGGAAATCATGCACCATGCCATGTGGAGGCCTCCTAACAAATACAACTTTGGTGGCCATGACCCTGGCCAGAGGAAGAAGGCTGTGATGTCACCTCATCCCCAAGTCCCAGTTTCACGGATAGTATCTCTGAAAGGAATTGTCTAAAGGAGATTGTTCCTTATGAAAAGTTCACATGATGGAGTCTGAAGGGCTTGTTTCACTTGAAGCCCAGCAGGACAGAGCTGTTTGGAAAGAAGCATTCAGTGTGTTCTGTTTTGCTGAAAGCTGTCACAGTGAACAAGTACTTAGCAAACAGCATGAACAAGGATTTGAACTAGAAAACTAGCAGGACCCTGACAACATTGTAATAGTGGGCTTGTCTGTTCAGAGCCTGTACAATGATGCATGGGGGCACGTGAGGGAAAAGAGGAGAACTAGATTTTTGTGGTTTTAATTTTTTTAAAGGTGAGAGTTTATCATTGCTCTGAACTCGTCTGTATTACTGGGGTTGCCTTTGGCATCAGTGGGAGGGGAAAGCATCCTGGCAAGAAAGGGCGCAGGACAGAGGCACACCACACAGCCCAAAGGATGAACTGATTGATTAACTAAAATGCAGCCAATGCTTTTCTTATTGTCATGTTTTGTAATGTTTCCACTTCTGTTATGATGGGATGACTGTTAAAACAGTTGCTCTTTATCTCTCCAATCCATATTTAGCAGTGAACAAAAGCTGTCTGAATCCTGGTCCAGAACGGAAAGAGAATCTGCCATTGCACACCTTTGGAAACCAGCACCTAGCTGCTGGCAGCACGCAGGTATAGGAGACTAGCATCCATTAAAGGCTCCCCTCCTTCTTCCCTGTCATAAAAGAGACTATTGAAGGCAGCACAACATCAGGAGACATGGAATGAGTAGGAAATTAGAATAGGATAAACAAAAATTCTCCTTTTAGTTTTACATACTGCAACCATGTCCTTGTTTCAAAAGCAAACCTCAAAAACACACTAACCACATCTTTTCACCATGATTATGACTACAGGTGTCTCGTTGGTGACAAGAAGAGTTTCAAAAGCTGTAATAAATAACTTTTTATTTATCACTTTATTTTTTATTTATCACTTCTAGCATGTTGTGTACTTTCCTGGACATGGAAAGTCCCTAACTGGTGTCCTGCTTTGCTACAGAGGACTAACAGTCCCTTCTTCAGGTTGTCTTCTACTAAGCAATTTACACAAAAGCCCTGTTTCCCTCCTTCCCTTTACAAGGACAGAAGACTTGCAATGTTAAGTGCATAGCCCAGCATAGCACTCACCTCTTTCCTTATAGACCTCAACAGGCTCAGGAAGAAAAGCACTTTTCTAGCCTTTAGGATAACCTGTCCATTTTTTCAGGTCCTGGGATATGTTCCTGTCATTCATTCCCTTCATACTCTCTGCCATGGCTGAAAACCTCTGCTAATGGTTTGTGGAAAGAGCACAGGTGGAGGAAGATAGAATGAAGCTCCTACTGAAGCTTAATCCTTGGACAGGGGCTTTGCTCACCTAAGTTATTCCTGGAGGACTTGCTCCTAGGAATACATTCACTGATGAAATGGATCAGAGACACTACTTCAGTTCTGACTCTCTTCCTGCATGCACTGCCTTTCTCTGTTCATGCTCAGTAACAGTACTATTGCTTCTGTCTAAACTGGGATCTTACTTTATAAGGTGAATATACATTGCTTTAAAATTACTATAAAGATTATTTTCTCTGGCTTCCTGTCTCAATGTGACCCATATGCCGTACATAGTAAATCTTGGCATCTGAGGAATATCTACCTTTAATCCGAGGCTTCCAAACCCTTCAGCATTAAGGACTATTCAGAGCTCAAAGACGGGAATGTTTTTTAGTAATTCACATGGTTTCTGGGTAAATTCTCCACTAAGCCCCTTCACAACACTGCTAAATGGCTAGGTTTAGGACAAGCTATGTTCCAGGGAATCCAGAATTGTGACCACCAAAGTGACAAGTCTGTGCGGGCTTTGTCCAGATCTGAGGAACATGTTTTATCACTTTTATGACACAGCAAATGTATTATTCTCTAAATAAACATGTAATCTGGGTATCAGGTATTTCCTCAGGCTCCACAATATATCGTGGGATTTAACTTAGTCCAATGATACTCAAACCTGGTATCTCCCTCTGATACCCGCATCCCTCAGATCCTGGTAATTGCATTACAAGTTTCTTATCACTCTAACAGTTTTTTTCAGCAAAGCAAGCATCTTTTGTGAGGAGACCAATTATTATAAGATTGTTCTCCCACTGATTTTTTTTCAGCTGTGAATGGGCAGGATGCAATCATATCTCCCACCTCTGTCCCTTCACCTCTATAAAATATCTGTTGTAGTTTTTATGACTAGTGTCTCTGGCTTTTGTCTCTAAATGTGCAAAACTAGTTTGCCCCAGCTGCACTGTTCCTTGCAGCATTTGTAGCACTACAAACAGGATGGCAGCTACAGATCTGCTGCTAAAACTGTTACCATTCCATCTGCCAGCCTAGAAAATAACACTCAGTAGTAGGATTTTACGTCCCTTCATATCATGGGAAAAAGACATTATTTCTTCCATTCCCCACCCCTGTTGATAAACCATATTATTTGTCTTTAAGTTGTTCTCTTCCCAGGCTAGCCTATCTTTGACCCATGCACTGTTTGAAACTGTAAAATACAGAGGGCCTTTCATGCGGGGAGGGATGTGCTCCTGCCAGGTCCCAGTGTTCTAGGGAATTTGCCAGATCCCTCAATAATCTGATCCTCTGCCTTTTGGCTCCAATGTTCAGAGTTGGCTCTTTGGTCCGAGCTCTCCCAAAACAGGATCTCCATCCCCTCCCGCATCGTGCTTTCCCTACTGCCTGGTAACCGTATGTAAGGTCCATTCCCTTCAGCATTTCCATCCCAGCAGAGTAGCCTGGGGAAGCAGCAGGAGCAGTCAGTCCCTCCACCCTTGAGACAACACAGGCTTATGTAAGAATGAAGGATTTCCATTTTCAGAGTCTCATTTAAGTTTTCTAGTGCTCAGAGCACTACAGTAAATGCACTGGGTTTGACTCCCACAGTACAAAATACCCTTTGTAGGGCTGCAGGAAGCCAGCAGAAGTGCCAGGAACAAGGAGAGGGAAAGTCATATAAAAGATGGCCCAAACAGGGACAGGGAGGGGACCAGGTACAGCTGAGCTGCACTACACTGAGTCACCAATTACTTTAGGCACACCTTTCCCTAGCTGAGGAAGTCAATTGTACATACCAGGCTTAGTGGCCAAAGAGAAGAGATGTCCCCACCCTCTGGGGCTGCCGGTTGGATGAGAATTAGAATTTAGGTCAGTTAATCATTATGGACAATGCTAAGTAAAAAGTCCACACCAGAAAGACTGCAATAGTGCCAGCCTGAGAGAGAAGGAAGGTGTCACCCTGTTTAGCTGTTATATCATTACACAGATACAGTGGCTGGAGGATATTGCTGCTCCAGACAGCTATCGGCCATCTGACAGACTCCCCGCGCAAGCTCTTCTTCCCTCTTCCAACCAAAATGAATGGATTTTGCAGAAAAGGAATGTAATTTTTAAAGTCCCAAGTTAATCAAATGCTTTAAAAACACAGTGCCTGTGATACAATGGATCAACTTTGTCCTGGGTGTCAGCCCATTCACTCCAACAAGCTTACACTAGAGATGAATTTGCTCTGGTGCCTTTGTCAATAAAATTCTAGATTAAAAGAGACCCTATATAGAGCTAGTCCCAGAGGTAATTGCTAGTTAATCAGCCAATTAACTGACCCAACAAGTAGGAAAAGGGGAAGGGGGAGCAAGGGGGAAAACAAATCAGTCAAGGTATGGTAGAACCTGATTCTTTAGGAGTTAATGTTAGAAACCTTTTCAAAGGGATTACAACCTACCTTGACTCATTCCTCCTTCTTCTTTCCTTTTTCTCTTCTTCCCAATTTGTAATTGTTGGTTCCCCTAATTGGGTGATTAACTGCTTATTACAGACAGACCTGGAGGTATGGGAGATCCCGTTAGCCACGGAACTTGATTTCATCTAGTGAAGCAAGGCTGAATGCAGCACAGCCTCTCTATGGGCCATTTTTCTCCTACCCAGGCTGATGGATTAGAGTCAAGTAGCATTTCATTTGAGAAGATTCTTTTTTAAACTAGCTTCTATTTTATTTATTTAATACTACAAAGAAAGGGAGGGATTTTTTTTTTTAACAGTTTGTTACACAAACAGAATGATTTTTAGCAATGGAGTTTGTACCCTTCAAACTAACCTGTTTACTATGCACTAATACATTATCAACACTATCAGGATATTTTAATGAATGACCTATTACAGCTGCTTGATGTTACGATAATCAGTAATGACAACAGACAACAGAATTAACCTCTATTTTCCTTCGATAGCATTACCAGGCTGCTTTCTACCAGCAGCAATGCTAGGAGATGAGTCCTAATGATGAAAAAGGCAAGATGAGAAAGTTACCATAATTTCCTCTTCTTGGAGTTCTGGGGAGGAAAAGAGCAGAGCTCATCCTTACAGTTGTTGGCTTCACATAAGATTTCTAGTAGGTCAAAAGGGAGGTACCAGTCTGTTCTGCTACATCCTGAAACCGCACAGCCAAGGGGGAATTCAAAGTTGCTCTCTGAAGCTTCAAAGAAGAGTTCTGCTGCTTATTCAATGTAAAGCGAATCTTATAGCATCTCATTAATGCACCTTTTCCAGCATTGTGTAGACAGAGATGGAGCTGCTACCCTTAAAACAATGGCATCCTAGCGAGACAGGGCACTAAGTTTGACCTCTCTAAAACAACACCTACCAGTGCACATGGCTGCAAATACACAGATTATTTCCTAAACTGGTGGATTGTTTTGGTCGCTCACCTTCCTGTGTGGCTAATAAATAATATTCTTTTTCTCTCCTCACTGCTTGGGCAGCAGGATCCTGTGCAATGCAGCAACTCCTCTGAGTGTGATTGTCCATGGTCACAGAATGGGGTTCTCCTAATGTAGCCTCTATTGCATAAACCTCTTGCTCTAATTCCTTTTCTTTCCTTCAGCTTCAGAAGAGAGTTTGGGATTTTAGTTCTATTTAGTATTTGTGACGATTTATTCCTCCTAGCCCTCTTTTCTCCCTTAGCAAAAGAGCAGGCTGAGCCTGGGCAGCCCATCCTCAACTGCATGTAAATCACAATCTGATTAGGAAGTGATATATTCATCTCTAACTCCTGCATAAAAGTTATTCAAGTATTTTGACAAAATAAGTGCTGTTTACTTTATACGTTTTCTGCTAATTCTAAAGATTTCTGCAAACCTAAAGGATCTCATGGAATTTACAGGCTTGTGGCTTCGCTATTGAAAGTATAAAAGCATGCTAAATTAAGTTGATTTGCCTGTGAAAGAAACACGTCCATTATTCATGTCAGGGCCCTGTCACATCAAATTGAGGGAGTGAAGAAAACCCTTTTTTATCAACGTTTAGAAGCAAGGAAAAACCCAACCATTCAGGGACTGAATTTCAATTGGGAGAAAGTCAGTCTGAAAGCAAGGTTAAAAAAAAAAAAGTTGGGGACACATCTAACGTTGGAAATCAGCAAAGGGTGGGTTGATTTAACTTTGGCTGGAATCTTTCAAACAGAATGCCAGGAGGAAACTTAAAGTAGCAAGTAGTACACACAATCTCGATGTCTCTCATGTGTAAACTTGTCAAAAATAGTTAAGCTAATTCAGGTTTAAGTCTTTTCAGGCACCATTTTTCTTAGTTGCCTCAAAATAATAATAAAAATTCTTAAACAGATAAAGCATTACATTTGTGTACTACTAGTATTTTTATCCGCTGGTTATTACATGATTTAATTCTTATTAGCAGACAACATGTAGGGGTTTTTAAATTTGGTTAGCTGACAGAAAAATTGAAAAAAGATTGGTTTAGATACAGCTGTTCTATGGCTGTGCATATCTGTAACAGAGGGGGTGGGCAGGATCAGAAATACTCAGGATTGTTTCCTGTCCACTGTAAGACATACTTTACTTCATGTAATGTAGTCAGAAAATCTTGGCTGATTTTTTTATGACACAGTGTGATAGGTACAGACAAAATAAATGGCACATGTATACATGCCATTTTTTAAATAAAAAATTAATTTGCAATGTACTAAACTATTCCCATATACATAGAGTTAAATAAGAAACCGTAAGGAGAATTGTTTTATGCATTGAAATTCTTCTCATTGCCTGATAAAACAAAAAGCTTCCAGTTCCTTCTCACCACAGTTATTATAAGCTTAAAACCAGAATGTTAAGTGGCATTTCAGTCTTCTGCTTAAAGCCTAACTGGTTTGGACTGGACATCTTGGAGATATTCTTTAAAAGAAGTCCAGTTTTTATGTCGCTGGCATTATTACGCTGTACAAAGGGTAACTCAGCAACTTATTTGCCTTAAATCATGTTTCTGGGTACCAGGCCTATACATCATTTCTGCATGAGATTTGTTTTCCCACCTTTTGTTTTTCCCTAACCTCACGGCCCTTGGGTTAACATGTTTTCTGCTTATAAAGCTCTAACTGAAAGACACTTTACCACCTCATCCAGGCACTCTCTCATGCTTCCCAACTTCAAAGTCTCAAGCTGGGAAAGCAAATCTAAGTTCCAAATGCTGAACTCTGCAGCTTCTATAGGACCCTCCGCTAAAGTTAAGTTCTTGTCTTTAATTGAAAATTGCAGCCAGTGTAAATAGGAGTTAGCTTGCGGCAAGCTTGCCACAAAAGGAATTACCTCGTGGAGTGGCCACAGTGGGGTAAACAGAGGGGATAAAAAAAAAAAAAAAAAAGAAAGAAAAGGAGAAAGAAAAAAAGCCAGGGGTAAAAGAGAGAGGCATTGTACTGTGGAGGTAGCATCAAGACAAGGATTAATGGCTAGAGGAATTGTATTTTGTGTGCTTTCAGCAACGTTACAATCTCTCCAAAGTAAGTGTTACTAATAAACGGGCCAGCAAAGAAAAGCTAGCATGTTAAGGGAAATGGAAACATCAGGCTCTGTAAATAACAGAAGATTTTTATTCTGTAAAGACCAAGCAAAATGTTGCTGATATGTTTGGTTTTAGTACTTACATTTGGGTCAGCTAGTGAAGTTTGTTATTTTATAGAATTGACAAGTGACGGGAAGGGATGCGTACATACCACACAAGTGACACTTTCTGCCAACTTCAGTGCACCCACAATTTACTTATTTCCCAGTACCTAGCTGGTAAGGAGAAACCCAGTCTGTGTTTCACTGTTGACATATTATACTGATCTAACAGTGAAATCCAAGCGGCCATGCTGGAGGTGTGCCAGGCCCTAACAGACCAGAGCAAGGAGACCAGCAGTGGTGGAAAGGAGGGCAGGATCCCTTTTCAATGCTCAAACCTCTGCTGCCCTGGGATTATGGTGTTGGTGCAGGCTCACACAACATCAGCAGATTTTTGCAGTAACTCCAAAAGACACAGCAAGAGAAAGTGAGGAGAAGACAGTAGTGTTCCCTTTCTCCTTTCTTCCACTCCCAGGAGTGGGGGTGAGTTTGGTTTTTTGGTTGTTGGACTCCCTGAACTGGCTCAATGAATAGTCAGACAAACACCAGCATTGGCAGAAGGCAGTGGATGAGAGGAAATAAGATCTTCCTTTTCAGTGGGAGCTACAGTTTTAGTAGCTCAGCAGAATTATGGAACTGCACCCTGCGACTTGTAAATTTGGGCTCAGTTCATAGTTCCTTTACCAACACCCCAGTCAACCTCGATATGTCACTTGATATCTTAACAATAGGATTCTCTGCTCACAAAATGGGAAGAACAACTCTTCCTTTTCTTCCAAATTCCTGACCTTTTCTATATAATTCCAAGTACAGTATGGACACTGTCTTCATGGGAATCCGTTCAGCAACTGTGGTACATTTTTGTATTAAAATTATTACTATCAAAATGATGGTTTAAGCAAACATACTGACCTCTGTTCTATCTTCAGTAGATCACTTATGCCGTGCATCACATCACTCCATAACAATGGAAACAGTTCAGCTATGGAAAGTCTGGATATTCTGAAAAGTAACAGTATGGATACTATCAGGCAATAAGACTGTTCCATTGCTATCAGTGCACTACTGTTGGCTTTGTTTGGTTTTTTTTAAATAATTCATAGTTCATCATATTCAAAATGCAGTTTTGAATGGAAGCCAACAGAACCAGAGTTTAAAAATCTACTGGAAGTATAATTGAGTCTGTTAACACATAATGCAGAATTACAGGAAACTACTGGGATTCAGTAAGATATAATCCACAATGTTTTTCCAAGTTACATAACTTACTTTTAATAAAATATAGAATCTGTGAATTTAAGACCCCTACTGATACAAAACAGAATCATAGTGTTTTAAAGCAGGAAATTGCATTTGTTTCCACTCACTCTCCAGTGGCTTACAGATTGCATTGTTTGAAAACTCTCTCAAAAGTTTCTGTAGCATGAATCCATTGGATGCATCTGTGAGAAACAGACTGATGAAAAATCCAAACTATATCCTAAGTATCCAAATAAACTAACTTTAAAATGGCCTAATTTTTGAGAGTTCTAAAAATTGCTTGCTTAGCCAAGAATTCATTAAGTCCTCTTTCAGTTTTTCCTCTTGGACTTTAATATTTGCATACTTTTAAACTTTTTAATAGCATTTTCCTTTTTTATTTACTATTATGGGAAATAATTGAATTGTGCATGGTATGAGACTCTCTCCATGTGTACACAGACACAAATCCCATGCCTTTCAAACTTGCATCAAAATGAAGTCAGAGAAAGAAAATACTTAGCTTGAGACATTGCCCATTATTATTCCGCTTACGGTACACCCTTGAGAAGTTTTCATGTTCATAACTCAATGTCTCCAGTGCATCATACCTCTTAAAGATATGCAAGTTCATTTCAGCATTTATCTGCTCTTTTCTCCTCAGGAGTTCGACTGTTTTTCCGCCTGATGGTTAGAATGAATTGAGTATTTTGAACTCATCCATCAGATTTGGAAATGATCCCTGAATTGATGAGAGTGTTTAACAGTTAATTGAGCATTTCTGTTGTGAACTTTCATTGTTTCAAAGTGCAAAAATACTGTGCCCAGGAACATGGACAAAGAAAAGAGGATCTATGACATGTTCTTGCACCACAAATATTTTCATCCTCTAGAGAGCAGCAGGCATTGAAATAATGGGGCCCATCACTCTGGTCTCGCTCTTGGATACTGCAAGGAACAGTGATCTGAAAAGGACCTGCACAGGACCTGAGGGCTCCCATCTTCTGCAGCGGGCAATAATTCCACATTTTTCAAATCGATGTTTTGTTTGTGCTCATCTCACACAGACTGACTTTTCTACACATACAGTTCAGCTGCCCAACTGCTACCTATGCACATCTGGGACAGATGTTCATAACAGCAGCCTCAAATATTGGTCTGTGCAAGTGACACATGCATTGGCAGAAAGCTCATTATAGGCAAGTACAGATACAACACATATTCTGCAGCCAGTGAGGCTTTCCAAAGAGACCCGATGATGTCAGTAAGTATTTAGTTGTTTTTTAATCTTAATGTAATCTGTATATCCCACTATCTTAGGTGACTTTGAAAATTCACACCTGCAATCAAGGAAACAATTAAGGAGTCTGGACTTTTTCTCCTTCCTTGACAGTCATGAAAAACTTCATCTTTCAGACTTTCTGCTCCATTATAACTAAAGAGAAATTATTTTTCTACATTCTGAAACTCCCCTAAATTGCTTTACTGTACTTCACCTTTCTCCTTTTCACTGACTTTTGTACAATTCTTTAAGAATATGACTTGAATTTCTTCTTTCATCTATGGCAAGCCCTTAACTCATTGTCACTGCTTGCTATCGTCTCTGGCACCCAGCAGGACATTGGTGGTGTGTCCCACCTCCTAGAGAAACTTCGCCAAACTCCAGTGCCTCTTAACAAGGACCTTGAGAAAGTGTTTTCCTCCTTGTGCCTCTCTCAGAACTCAATGCTTTTCCACTGCAGAGCTGCCTGTTTTGCTTCACTGACAAGCCTAATTCCCTAATTCCTCTTGACCAGCTCCCTTTATTTAGTAGATTTTTTTTTCAGCACCAAGATCATTTCTCTGTGCTAGATGGTTAATTAACTCTCCTTCCAGGTTTTCCAGGCTCTTGTGGTGCAAGAGGTCTGGCCTTGGTCCTGCAGCTCTATCTAAGTAGTCACGTCCCCCATCCCTGTGAGGTGGAGGTCTGGGCTCAATTTTCTTTGGAAGATTTCAAAACAAAATTGCTTCTTTCTAAACTGTATTTCTCCCTCACTGTGGGAAACTGCTGAACATGGACTTTCTATGTCCAGCTAGGATGACATTTTTTTAGCATAAATTCTAATTCAGAACAAGCTCTGCTCAGCACCAACATCGTAAAAGGCATCTGGGCCAGGGCTTGCTGTGCATTCCGACCAGTGCTAACAGCCATATCCTCTCTCTGTCCTGGGTTACTTGTTCCCCTTCATGTATGTGCCTATGCCATGACAGCACAGGCACCTGTGCAGTTCTGTGAGGAATCAAGATATGAAATTTATCCGGCTGAAAGACGATAATTTTTTTTTCATTTTTGCTGGGCTACTTTTCAGCCAGTCTCATAGTGTGGCTTACAAACACCACAGCCAGAGAAGAGGTGGAAATCAGCAGCAGGAGCCAGGGGTTGCTTTTCTACAAGAATCACTGCTGAATCTCTGCAGAGCACTCACCTCCTGAAGCATCAGTGGAAAGCCAGGCATCCTCAGAGGAAACCACACTTACCGTGGCCTTCATCTGCTTGCAGACGTGTCAAACATCGGTTACAACAGATACATCACAGGAATACTACTGGCAATTAGAAATTCACACCCATGCAAATCAATCCATTCCCAGCCCCTGGAGTCCCTGCCATTACACGCAGAGATCTGGCACTGTTAGTTAACACCCTGGTGCAATGCACACATGTAAGTGCACAACAGCTCACCAGAAGAAATACCGCCCCAGAGAAGTTAAAATCCGTTCACTGCAGCATATTCCTACTTATGCTCAAACACTCCTCGGACAGTATCAGAATAACTTCCAATAATTACCAATGAGAACAGACCCATGCAAATAGGTAGGGACAGTTTGGAGGTGACTAGATTCTGTGGCACAGCAATTTTCTGTAAGTTTGAAACACAACTGTACTCTTTATTGTGCCGCAGTCACCTCTGTCTGGCTGAACTGTATTTCTCTCCCGGTGTTAGATATTTCTTAAAGTGCATAAAAACTGTACTATTTTCCGATTTTACCTGTTGTCCATCCCCTTTCCTCTTCCTAATCTTTGCTCAAGCAGTGCTGCCCTGAAGCCCCCGCAGTGCCGGTCCCCCTGTGCCCACTCTGCTGTACATGCAGCAGAAAAGCAAGCACGGAGCCCACCCGCTCTCTGGTAGGAACTACTGTTTTCACATCCTTCAGTACACGCGTTTGCTAATGCCATCCCTCTAGCTATCTCATGTTTTGGTACGTGTGGCTCTGTAGAGGAATATTTGGGGGATATTCAACCAGGATTTGATAAAATCACTAGACATTTCATATAAAATCAAGTGTATACATACAAGTGCCTGGTTTGAATACATATACAAGTAGCATAGAGAGCTGTAGCCTAAATGAGATTATTGGTTGACTGTAAACTGTCAACAGGGAAAGAAAGTTTTTAACTCTGTTGTCGTGGAAATCTACAGGAATCACACCTCTAGCTTCAGCAGGGTGAAGAGGAGGTGCATGCTGGAAAGACTTTGCCCAATGAAGCCCCACTGACCAACTTATCCAGACATCCTTGCAGCTTTGTGCCCACACCAGCTCATGCCTGAGACTGGAAACTCCTCGGAGCTGTGAATGCCCTCCAGCTCTCTGCACATCAGGCCTTTCAGTCTGAGCTGTGTCTTTCTTAGCACTGACAGCAAATATAATGAGCCTTCAGTAAGGAGCAAAAGCAGAGATGGCAAGTTCATCAGTTGGAAGTGACAGAGAAAGGGAAAGACGGGGTGGGAGGGAGCTGCTAATCAATCACAGGCCAACAAAGATGGACTGAAGTGATGCAGCTGCAAAAAAAGGCAAAGGTGAGCCCAGGACCCAGCTGGGGAGGGCTGTTTGCTGGCTGCAGGAAGGGACTGATACCACCACAAAGGACACCCCTGCAACCTCAGCAGATATAACCATGCCTAGTTCTCTTTAAGAAAGTGGGATCCAACCTAAATCCAGTGCAAAGAAATTTAAAAAAAAAAAAAAAAAAAGAAAAAGCTTTATACAAGGAGATTAAAATAACTTCCTGCAGATTACAACTGAATTGAGGTACAAATTGTTTTTTAAAGAGATATCATGGGTAAAAATAAGGGAGAGCAAAGGCTGCTTCAGCTGAAATGGGATCTGACACAAAACCAAATTAACTGCTTGTGAAGAATCACAAGATGCAAGGACCTAGCACGCCATCCCCAGAGAAGCACCTCAGTACTGTGATTTGTTCTTTGTCTTTTTCTGGCCTTTGGAGTTTTCACTCCTTTCTGCTCCATGGCACAGCCAGCTGAAGCACTGAATAAGAGCCTTATCCAGAACAGCCTCTGGGCAGAATTATGTTTGAAATCTGTCAGGATGAGGACCAGTTAAACCCAGGTATTGCATTTGTGGTAAAGGTTGTGGCCATAACACATTGCCTGTGATCATATGAAATGACACCACCATTTTCCAGCAGGTTTAAAACTACAGACTGCACCAGGGAACCTAAAAACAGGGCATGGTGCCACTCAGCATCGGTGGCCATTGGGGAGTCAGGAGCACACAATATCCCAAGAGCAGAGCTTCTCACACAGCATTGCTGGGTAGGGACACAGGTATCATCAGCTTCAAGTTTAATCTCAACTCATAATGAAAGAAAAGGAAAACAACAGTTTCTCTCCATTTACAGTTTCACAAATAATAATGAAGAGGTAAAGTCCAAGATGATGTTTCACTTAAGGCATTGTCAGTATTGACATTCAATTATAATGAATCCCACCATGAGGCTGGCTTAAAATTAATTATTTCAAGGACTGCTTATAGAAATTATAAAGTTTATATTCTTTTTTGCATCATACTATTTAAAATAAAAACATATATTTTGGTCACAGGACCTAGCTTCTCTTTGCAACTGTGAATTGCTTTTAAAAAAATCTGCACATCATAGAAACACAAGGTTCTTGGAAAATGTCCTGACTTCATAAGCCAGTGAACTCCTACAAGTTAACAGCAATTCTTTCCCAAATTAAAACAGTGCTTTATACTGTATTGAATGTGGATACAATTTGTGAGCTAGTGATGCTAAAAAACACATCATAAGAAAGTCAATACAATAATTAAAATTATGAGATTTTCATATCCACAAAGAGTGAAGTTAGATGCTTTTAACTCCAACAGCTTTCCTGCTAGCAGGTCTAGAGCAGTGTGTACGGAGAGGGCAGGAGGTGTTTGCAAGGCTGCCTGGTAAATGCTCTCCTGACACTGCTCTTCGTACCACCTAACGCAAGATACTGATGGATGGTTATGGCACAGCGGATGCGGGAATAAGGGACTGCTGTGCGTATCCAGCAGCTCCTATAATGACAGAGCTTCAAGCGCTGTCAATATTGGTCCAACCCCCGGTGTTTTAACAGGCTGTTAGAGGTACTGATTACACAACAGATTACTTCAGACACCCTTGAGATTCATATCATCTAACAAGATATGAGGGCTGAGGGGAGGAGGGGAAGGGTTTACACAATGGGGCACTGCTCTATAGGGGCTATTGAGAGATTGGACAGTATAAAGACTGAGAGTGGCTTTACAGATCGTTCAGCTAGAGCCTCAAAAGGTATTCTGTATCTTTATGCATATACAAATATTTACAGATCTTTTAAAGATCAAGACTGTCGTTATCAGTTTATGTGCTATGTATTGGCATTACCCAGTGTGACCTCAGGAAAGCCAATGCTCTGCAGTGGTAATGCGGTGGTATGTTCAGCTCTGCTGGATCTCCATAGAGTGGGCCTGGAATGCATTAGTGAACAATACCCAGGACTGCACAGAGCAAAGAATGAAGGGCAGCAGAGTTTGATAACCACATTAAAGCACTACCAACATCTGTTGAAGCCAAAGACAACACTATCTCCAGGAATTAACCTTCTGAACCACTTAATCATTAACCTCAGCAGAGAGAAAGTTAGACAACAAGAGCCTATTTGTCAGTAGCCCCTCAGAGAGATGCAGCGAGCAATATTTTACTGAGAACAGCGTGAGAAGGGCTTGCCCAGCTTTATAAATTTTAAACACAGAATATATTTGTGTGGGAAACAAGGAGACAATGGATGTAAATAAACAGCTGATCCTACCTTGAAACCTTCATTCATTTATTCTCTTTAAAGTGACTTAACTGGTTTGTCCTGCATTGTGCAACAAGATTTTCCCTAAACAAGTAGAGATGCTTCAGTTCTTACTCAGAACTATTCCTGGTTGTGGAAAGATTTACAAATGGACAGGATTTAAACTTGCACCCATATCCCCAAGTTTTCTACTGAAAAACAAATCAGAGACTATCGCTTTGCAAGAAACAGTAGAGCTTGAGAAGCAAAGTGGTTTTGTTTAATAATTATTTGTCTATATATACTGTTTGACATGTGAGGTCACCCATTAAGTTATTCTGCTATAACTTGGTCAAATGCCATCCCTTCACAGATTGCGGTTAGATTTTGTTTCTTTCAGTTTTGACTTTGTTTTTCAAAGGAGGAAAGGCTTTGGTTTCTTCAAACTGCAGCGCTCCAAATTTGTAGGAAAACTGCACTGTGGTGTATTGGGGCTGACAGTTTATTTCTCTGGACCTCACGTAATCATTTACCAAGGGGGTGGTAAACACTGCCACATAAGAATGATACCGTTTAACACCCACTTTGCACCAACCTCAGCGGCCACACAAGGTGTAGGACAATGCATAATGAGGGCCCATATGTCTGCTTAGATACTGCCACAGTTGGAGGGGGCAAAGAGAAGGAAAAAAAAATGGCTGGGAAGATGACTGATCGAAGGGCTGCAAACAGTGACCTGCTCCAAGTCAGGAGTTATTATATAACAAAATTGGGTTATCCCAGGAATGGCCCAAGGTGTCAGTCCATCAGTGCATGGAATAGGAAGCAAGTTGCATGGGAAAAAATACTTGATTAAAGTATAATGTTCAAGTGACAGACTGGTCCCTACTGTCCACGTTGGGAGCTCCTGTCTATTACTACTTAAATTGCCCTACTTAAAAGAGAACTATGATATCTCTGGTGGGGAAAAAAAGGATGGTCCAAGGGATGAGGAAGGAAGATCTCAACCATCTGCTATTTTTGGGGGGCTATCTTTCTGTTGGTCAGCAAGTTGAACTCAATACAGAGCCTCATGTGTGTCAGAGCCAGCACAAGGGCAGTGTCACATAACCAGAGGCAGAAACCTACTCTTTCACATAGCAGTAAGACCTTTAATCAGCTAAAACCACGATGTATAACTTCACCTTTATGCATTTGCTTACAAAGCAGACCTATATCTCCAGCAAAAAATATCAATAATACTTCATTTTTCAATAAATGGTATGATATTGACACCACTGGTAGAAAAGCCATGGTTGAGTAGGCATAGAAATTGAATTGCCCACTTATATTAGGGGTCAGACTGAAGAAAGTGTGGACTGCACCTGGTCTGGAGGCACCATTCCTGTCTGTCTTCCCTTACCTGCACCTGACCAGACACAAGACACTGCAGTCCAGCAGTAATCTACATGTTACATTAGGCACGAATTATGTCCCCCAGCTCACTGGACCTTAATGTTTTCAGTGTGACTAGTGGTGTGCTGGCAAAAAAAAAAAAGTATAATAACGACCTGGTTTTAAATCAATAAAAGGTAAACAGTGCTGTCTCCTCAAAGATGGACACATTTACAAACACACTGGGAACATGCTCCTCTGGTCAAGACATCTTAAGGAAATGTTCGTCAGACAATTAATTTCTTGAACAGGATTATTCATCATAATCTATACTCCCACAAACTGATTTCTCAGGGTTTGTCATGCTTATTTAATCCTTACTGTTGACTGTTGGTGCTCTTCAGAGGCTGAGCTGCATAACTGGTTTTTAAACCACTGTCTGCTGAGAAGACTAAACTGGAGCAGCAGACAAGGCACTCTCCTTTCACTTGGGTCACTGAGTTCTTTAATGTGGATAATTAATTGGAGCTTTGTAGCCCTCCTTTGTACACCAACAACAAGCAAGCCACAGTAGCTGTACTACCCCCCCTCACCTGAGCACTCTTTCACAGACACCTGCTGCTCATAATTAAGATCCATTGCCCAAATTTACATATCCTGATTTCTATCGCTGCGCTCCTAGAGACAAAGGAGAGCATTTACTGCAGGGAAATGACAGCTCAAATTATGCTTCTTGCGTATGGCTTGCCTGGGCAGCTGCTTACGCTAAAGGACCTCGACATGAAAAACCAGAGTGTTTCTATTTAAAAAGTATATGTTTGGCTTGAACTTAAAGAAAAGCACATGATGGTTTCTCCCTTAGGGAGATAATAGTCTTTTCATTAGATAACAAGTGTCAAAAGATGCCATAAACTTCATGGCAGGCTTTGTTAAGGCGCAGCACAGCGCAGAGCTCAGCGGTGGACTTGCGGAGTCGTCCCTTCCCTCCCTGAACTGGCTGTTCAAGTGTGTGCATCTGCTTTAGGAACAGCAGATGTCTCACAAACCACACTGTGAGGACCTTAACCTCGGCTCACCTGCAAAGAGGAGGCTGATCATTGCATCCACCATTCAGCAGGGCTAAGGTGGCACAGGAGAGAGCACTGCCGGGAAGTCAGTTGACAGTCTTTGAAAGCACCATCAAAAATGCCCGATATTCCTGTGCAGAGCAAATGGAGCACGCAGCTCCCACTGATGCTTTAGAGGGAGGCAACTTTCCATATGCACACCTTTACTGCACTGGTAACATCAGCTGTCACCTGTTCCTCAGCTTTTTGAGTGATGCTAATAGCCAGAATGAATCTCCTGGTAATAGCTCGAGTTGTTCCTCATTACATTTTTCCTCCAGGTTATTAGGTTGCTGCTATGCTTCAGGGCAAGATTCAGTTTTCACTGGAAGCCTTTTAGAGTCTTCACTGAGATAAAATCAGTCATCCAGATGATTAAAATTATTCTAAATCTGATTTACTCACATATCAAGTGGGGGCTAACCCAGAACAGCTACCAGGGCAGGACTTCCATGTTGATGGAATTTGGATTTACAGCTTGCTTCAGTTCAAATCCAAACCTGGAATTCACATTCAGGCATGTTTTCTTCTTATATTCAAGAGAAGGAATTAAATTAAAACTATGAATGGGAAACACAGTGGAGTGAATACAGAGGGCCATAGAATGACCTCAGTACATGAATCAATGTATAATGTCAAACCAGAGTGATCTGCAGGAAGCCCAAGGGGTTGTGGGGCAAAACCAGATCAACAGAGAGCATAATCTGGATGAGTGTCATGATGCTCTACCCCTGGTTTGCTCCTTCGCTGAGGATCAAGAGGAAAAATAGACTTGAATTCCCACTTCACTATTTGCTCTGTGCTTTATTTACATTTTTATATGAGCTAATCTAAAAAGCGATGGCTATGCTTTTTAAAGCACTGTCTCCAAATTCTCCTAGTTCTACTCAGAAAAATGAGATGGCATTCAAGATGCAGGACTTTTGACAGTCTCACAGGGTGTCTCTAAGATCTTTTTCACATGTCCCTTTTGGAAGTATTTTTCCTTTCACTTCTTCCTTAATAAAAAATATCAGCTAGATGTAAGATGCATTTTTCTGCTTGAACTTTGAAACAGATAGCACTTTCTATTATTGGAGCTAGGATGATAAGCTAGATACACCTGCTTGGCAGTTCCTCTTTTCAAGGACGAAAGCAAACATCCAGTTCATGGCATCTGAGGAGCAAAACTCAACACCGAGTTTCTTTCTAAAATAATGACTGTTTCTGAAAATAATAAAGTGATAGATATTTGATTTCTTACATTAAAAAAAAAAACACAAACAAACAAAAAAAAAACCACAGAAGAGAAACTAATTTCTAATGGAATTAACAGCTACCAAACTTCATTAAAAAATTAAGACACTTCAGAACTGAACAGGAAAATGGTACATTATTCCTTATCTGTGACATAACTTCAGAATACATCCATAGCAGTACCTGTTCAGCAGCCTGTGGCAAATGAAAAAGACAAAGAAAAACATTGCACTGGGAGTCATTAATTGAATTAATTAACCTAGCGACATTGTCATAAGAAGAATTTATCTGGTAACCAGCAGGAGCAGATCTCCAATCATTTCGCTATGGTTTCTTCCACAGATTAACAGTCACACAAGCCCCTGGCAGCTGGCTGTTAACATTGCAAATTATCAGAAATTAATTAGCCAAATGCTGTGCACCCATGTGGATATTTTTGTTTTTAAGTAAAGATTATTAAGCCAATGGCTCATCTGATGATTTATTGAGAGGAAACATCGCTGTTTAAACAAATAGGTTGCAGCATAACTTTCTAATAGGAGAAAGAAAAAAAAGGGGGGTGGGAACTTACAGCAAACTGCAGTAACAAAAGCCAAACACTTGTAAATAGGAATTAAACAATCCACTCTGAAAATAGAGACATATACAAATTAATTCAGAAAGGTCTATTACTTTTTTGAGAATAAAAATAATTCCATTTGCATACTTTTCAGAATAATTAAGGTTGCTACTTCAATCTATTAAGCTGGGATTCAACAATTCAGAAGTACTTCTGCAAGATAGCTTTGTTCATCCAGATAGTAATCACTATATCACACATGAAAAACAGTATTTTTAGGAAACTAGAAGAGCAGCATGAAGCTTAGCCTTATTATTTTCTGCCACTTCTTGTCAGAGTAATAGGCAATGTAACCATAGCACTTTGGAAAGACTCCTTTCGATACCACAGTGCTTCTTAGGAGTAGTCAAGGACTTGCCTAAAATAAAGTCTTAATCTCTATGTGATTTAAATAAAAGGAAAACAGATTCATTCTCACAAACGAGTTTCAACTGTGCTCTTCAAACATCTCTTTTACTTCCACCTGAGAGTACTTTATTTGTATGTTTCTGTTTAAATGGACTTGGAAAGCTCCAGGAAGGAGTTTTTAAACATGCAAAACTGACACTTTATAATCGACTGGGAAGTGTAATGCATTTATATTTAACAACCTGCAATAATCCTTGTTTTTAGAGGAGCGGGGTTTGTGGAATGCAAGCAATAACAAATTTAGCCCAAGAATGCACAGATTCATCTGGACACAGAGCTGCTGTGAGGGTAAAAGAGGGGCCAGGGGAAAGAGAAAAGGAGAAAAGAAAGATCAGAGTGGTGACTAACTTTCTTTGAGGATGTATGGAAACACAGAGGGTCAGACGGGATGTTGCTGACACTCAATACTGAGGCTCTGAGAAGGCAATCGCAGGTTTGAAATAATATCTTGTAAGAGACCCCAAGGGAAACACGACTGGCCAGGTTATCATTCCAGGCTAATGTGATATTCTTCCCGTTGGGAGCTGCAGGCTCACAGTCTCGGGTTTCCAGTCCCTGGGGGGAGATGAGGCTGCAAGGGGCTTTCCAAGGACAAGGTGTCCCACGAGCTGGGAAGGAGCATCCGGCAGCGGGTACGGATGCGGGGCTGTCCAAACACAGACGGGGCAGTGCAAGGGGAAAGAAGAGGTGATGTTCTCCTCTCTCTCAGTGAAAGCAAAAATATCCTGACACTAAGGAGCACTGGCCCTATCTGGGCCAAGCCATATCACCCCAGGCCTCCTCATCACAAGTAGTGCATGTCACAGACTCACATCACTCACCTACGCTTAGCTGAATACAAAAACTCCTATGTATGGGAAGCTGGAGGTTTCCAGTGTTTCATTCTATATGGGAATAAAGTCCACATCCCAGAAACTCCTCTAAAGCAGAATGCTCTGTGCTAATGCCTGTTAAAAAACAGGGATGTTTGGAGCCAATACATTGGCAAAGCAGGCAGCTGCCAACTTTGCTCATTCCCTATTTGCCCACCTGGCAGGTTACTTCCATGCCAGACACGGAGCTAGAAAATGTGCCTATGTGCAGGCAGCGGAAAAGTCTTGCCCGAAAAACATCTAACATCTAGAACCTGAAGTTCTCAGACATCAACAACTTCCAGTGCTACTAAAGCAGACTTAAAAGACTTGGTTATTTTCTAGTATATTCCCATGCTTGTGCTAGTGGATGTGCCGTTACTCGTTAACATGTGTATTCTGCTAATTTTAAACAGCTGCTTCTATTCCTATGCTTGACAGGAGACTTAGGGGATAAATACTGCAGAAGCAAAATGAAAGCCAGGTTCTTGAAAGCTGGCAACTCAGCTAGGCTCAGTTTCCTGCTTCTTGAGAAGCTGCTTTATCAGAGCATAAATCTTACTGTTGCATGGCACAAAGCAGTAACTTACAATTAAGCTCCTTAATCCACACTTACACAGCAAAAAAAAACCCAAATAACTTGATTTTTTGAATGTTGACTTCTCATTGCCTGGCTGTACAAACCTGAACTTTATACCTTTGTATCCATACATTATAACTTTACATTTTCCTGCCTATAAGCTGTTGCCTGTTTAACGCCAACAAAGAAAGAGAAAGAATGAGGTGTTGGGAAAAGGCTAAAAGGTGTAAGATGGCTAAATAGAAAAACAGATACTGGAACCTGAGCACTTAATTATGGGATAGTTTTCTTAGGATATGAAAACTTCTACTGTATGACTCTTCAACTTTTTATTATTGACTACCATGAGCATTAAAATAATCAAGAGCCAACCTGCCTAAACTCTTCAGATTATTTTTACTATTATATCTTATGGTGTTTGAATTCTTATAGACTCCTTTCAAGCATTATCTTACTGGACTGTCATCATGTCAAAATTACTTAACTCTTATAAATCAGTTTTTAAATAAAGCTATCAAATATCATAAAAAAAGAGAACATCATTGCAAAAACAAGCTGTAGCTGAACTCTTGTGTTGTACCCAACACAAATTTGTTGGACATTTCCAATCATGCAGCACCTCAGGAGAACTGAAAAGTGCACTTAGTATAAGCACGTGTACAAGGATTTACAGTAATTTTTGTGCAACAGTCTGTGTGCATAGATGCTCAGGCAAAGAAGTAGTGGAAGAAGGCTGCATTTCACCCTGAGAATAACTTTAGAAGCCCTGTGAAAATGTTATGTATCATATTCTGAGCATGAGCCAGAAGTAAAAACAACTCTACTGTAAGAGGAGCCTTTTTCCTTAGGTCTTTGAAACTCCTGGGTTTGTATTTTTCAGTGTTCTTGTGGCAGAACTGTCCTGTATGAGTACTTTCAAGTGGAAGAAATCTTCAGCATATATGACGTGCTGTTATATAAAGTTACACAGGTGTCTAATTTCTTTCGTGGATCCTGCCAAAAGCCTTCATGCACATGTGTGCATGTGTGTTTGTCCCTATGTTACAAAAATACTTATGCTTTGTGTGACGAGTTTGTGACTCTTCAACTTCTCATACCCAAAGAGAAATAATGTTCCTGAAGGCTTCCACTGTGAAAAGACTGCAGAAACACTTTTTGTGTAAGTTTTATTTTGCCCAGATAACAAAAGCTTGTATTTTTTCTACACCAGAAAATTTTTTCATATATTTTCCCTCCTCCTACCCATTATAAAACATATGTTCCTCAGTGCAATGTAAAACAAAACATGGGAAAAGACAGCAGCTTTAACTGGAATTTTCAGAAAAACATGGTTTTTTGTTTTCTTGCACTTCCTGGGTGACTTGTCATGTCAAATAGTGTCAGTCACATCTGATTAGGTGACTTTATGACTCGAAGACATAAAGCTACATGACTGATGCACCTCGATGCAATGCACTGCAAGATGACTCACCCTCTGGGAAACTTAAAACAATGCACTTTTCAAAAAGCTTTAACCCTTGATGCTCAGAGTCAGATTCCACTAGCATGCTTCCATCACAGTGATATTATAGAGGGTGACCATTGATTTAAAGGTGTAAAGAAGCAACGTGGCTTTTCAGAAAGAGAACTGATTTAGTAAAAGTTCTGAAGAATACACTGGAGAGTTTTTGACTTGGTATTAATGTACTAGACAGTGGCTCAATAACCCTCATAAAAATTGTTTTCACTAAAATACTTAATTTTAATAAATCTAGAATATTTTGCTAAAGATTCACATGGAACAAATAGGACAGATCATTTATTTGTATCATTTATCCAGCCTTTCCAGCCTTTGCAATGTCATGTATACAGGTCATACATTGCATCGCTACATTGAAGAACTATTAGCAATGTATCTGCAAATATTAAGGTACTATAATTGAAACAAGAGTAGACAGCTCACAGAGTAACAATTTACAAGTCGTCATGGGTTTTTTTTGCCTAAATGAGATATTTTAGTAAAATATTAATTGGATGATGAAAAATCGGGGGGAGGGCATACTAACTGCCACCTATGGTTATTTCTGTCTTTTATTTAAACTCAGTGATAAGACAGAGATGCTCTGAGATATGTTTTTTGAGGAGAAATGTTTTTCATGAGATTTTGAAAGTAATTTACTATTTATTTTATGCAGGAAAAAAGACACATAAAGCAATATACACATGATATTATTCATCACAGTTTTCTGCTTTTTTAACAAAAGCTAGTCCAGATATCTATTTAGATATATTCTAACAACACAAAAATAATTGTGCTGCATTAAAGTAATACAGGTGTTTTACCAGTACACAGTAACACATTTCAACATTAGCTATTACCATATCATAAAGTTATATTATTTTCTTGCATTATATGATGATTAGATCTCAAAAAAATCACACTGTTTATCTGCACAATCTTCATTTTAGCTATTTTACCTATTTAAAAATAATCCATCAATAAAGAAAATGGAACAGGTTGTAATGATATTATTTTGAGAATTTCATTAGCTATATGTGGAAATACTAAACCATGCAGTGTCCAAACAAACAAGTAAGAAATAATGCAGCAGCAAGAGGAGCTGTACTTTGTCTGAGAGCTCATCATGAGCCATGAACACCATCCATCTCCCACTTTGGACCTTTCTGTGAACTTTGGGAGGTTGAACCTCTCTCTTGCTAGGAGTCATCTCCCCAGGAGAGTCAACACAACACCAACTACACTCAAAGCTAATCAGCACTGGTTTATCTACAACTTCTGCTGTCAGACTAACTCAAAATGAAACGTTTGTGTGCCAGTAGTAGATGCAAAGTGTTCGTATGTCTGTGATGTTTTATAGGTGACATCTTGATTAATAAACCAGACCCATAAAAAACTAAAATTATGTACATTAAATGGATTAAAAGCTGGTTAAATAATAGATTTCCACATGTAATTATAAACAGAAATTGTTTTTAACAGCTGTTTTGAGTGCAGTCCCTAAGGGTCTGTTCTCTGCTGCTTAACATTTCTATCAATGACTTGGGGAAAAAAAACAAATATAAAAACATCACTGATAAAGAATACAGACTGGGACAATGTTAACTAAAGAGGACTAGACCAATAATACAAAGTAAGCCAGATGGATTGGTAAATTATGCACAATAAGCAAATACACATTTCAGTAGAGCCAGATATAAAATCACAAACCTGGAAATGAAGCAGGCCACAATAACAGGCTGAGGAATCTACCCAGGGGCCAACAACTTTGAAAAAAATCTGTGGGGTCATAGATGAAAATTAGTCTCCTTCACAGTACAGTAACCAAGGGGACCAGTGTAATCTTGGGTATAGAAACAGCAGAATCTCAAGGAGCAGTAGGCTATATTACCATTTTACCTGGTATTGGTACTACTGTTCCTGAAATCTGTGCACAGTTCTGGCATTTACAATTCAAAAAATGATACCGGAGAACCCAACAATCCAGAGAAGAGGCACATGAATGAATAAAAGGCAGGAAAACATGCTTTGTGGTGAAAGACTCCAAGAGCTCAGTCTATTTAGCTCCTTCGAAAAAGAACATCTAACTCGATCATAGTACCTACACAGTACAAAATGAAGAGAAATCTGTCAGCGGATGCTGCTGTATTTTAGGCAGAAGATGCAGCAGTTGGATTTTGAAACTTGATACATGCACACTAAATGCAAAGTTCAAACTTCACTCCTAAGTTGAGCTGCCAGAAAAACAGAATAAGCATAGGGAATGAGTAGTTTTCTTCTTTACTGTGCATGATGGTTCTGTAAAGATGATATTCTAGTTGAAGCACAAGTACTGACCTTGCAGCAACAATTCACAGGGGAGTCCCACTGCTTAGGTTATTCAGGAAGTTGTTAGATGACCACAGTCATCCCTGTTGACCTTCAAATCCATGACACTACCTGAAGATTAGACCCTAAGTCTGGAAGAAAGAATAATGCTCACATTCAAGATAGCTAGCCACTAGAAACCACTCTAAGAACCATCTTTAGTGTGCATGCTATTGACCATGAACTCCAGTTTGTCCCTTACAGCCATGAATTGGCTAAAAAATCCTGAGAAAAAGACTGACAGAACATTTTCACCTCTACATAAGCTGCACAAAAGGCTCAAGAACAATTGTTCACAGTGGGAAGGGGGAAAGTGGAACAAGGGAATCTTACAAACCTTGCACTATTGATTAGCTGCACTCAGCTAGGACTGTAGTAAATACTGATGGACTATTGCCTATCACTGCTAGTCAAGGATGCTGTGTGCACTGGTGTAGAAGAGACCAGAAGCATATGAGACTTCACTGAAGAGACAAGATTTATAAATCTATTTGCTGAAAATAAGTTGCATTCAGTTATTAAAATTTAATCAAAATTTTACTACTGCAGAATTTATTTGGCTCTGCTGTGAGGATGGGATTGAAAACCAGCCACTAGTAGCTTTTACTTGCATTAATTCTGCTATTCTAACATGAGAGGTGACTGGAAGTTAATCCAGCACCATGTCATCTGTATTAGTAAAACCTGCTATAGTGTTAATGATATTTGAAAGAAGGCATTGACTGATCCAACTGTTCATTACTGCACTGTATCACTCGCTTATTTGCTTGCATTCTTAAACTAGGAATAGGGCGACTGAGATGCTCTAAGCAGGCAGACTCCTACGCAATTGCAGCCTGAGTGCAAAAAGACACTGCATGATAAATTCCCACCTGCATCAAACACTCTTATCTTCTTCCCATTTCTTGTGCCCTCTCCCACTCACCTGGAACTGAACACTTCCCCTTTGTTTTATCTTATCTTGAAAACAAGGAAATACCACAAGTTACATGTCAATATGACCTCTGTGAACTAGGAAAAAGCTGTCTAATGTAATGCCTTGTGGCTCCATTAAACCAATTAAAGATGCATCTTGACTTCTAGCAGTGTTGGGAAAAGAAAATATGCTTTAGGCTGTGAGTTTAAAAAATGTAAAGAAACTAGAGATAAAGACTTGCACTTCTGCTCGGAGATCCTTCATAAGATGAGCTTACATAGGAGGAGTTTTCCAAAATTAGCTTTAAACTCTGTTTTTCTATTTATTTAATAGTTTCACTTTGTATATATTTCTTAGATTAAATTGAAAATTTTAGCGTTTTAGTCAAGCTGAAGGTTAACTGGAGAAATAGGAAGTAATCTCTATAAAATGGCTAGGAATTCTCTTTCCATAGTTTAGGAATCAATGAAACAAGCAAGATGAAACATTTGTATTTATGGGATTTCCTTTGCCTTATCAATGTACAAATTCCTTTTGCCTTTAGCTTTCCTCTTATACTTCCATATTAGACTATACTTTTTGACCAGAAAAAATTAAGATACATTAAATACTCTTCTAGGTCAGAGCAGATCCCTATAGGTTCAATTAATGACTGGGCTTCGCACATTGACCATACTGCAGTGCATAGCAGAGCAGATCCAATGTGGAGGAGTAAAGGCAGGATGCTGGATCTCTCTGAGGACATCTGAAATGGTTGTGCAGTCCCTGGACTGTGCAGAAAAAAAAATATGAAAGAGCTGTCTTGAATGTCCTGCTCTTCTGCAGTTAGTACTAGTATTCTTTGCGGAGAATCAGCACCAGATTAATGCTGTCTGAAGCCAGGGATGACCAAGTCTAAGGACCACTAAGCATCCAGATGAAATCTCCATAGATCTGTATTTGCCAGGAAGGGTCCAGGTTTCCTAATGCTGTGGAGGTTAAAAAGTCACCTTTCATTATAACATTAAACTAAGAAAAGTCATAGACCTTAAAAACTGCTCAAGGTCTTTGGAGAATAGAAGACAATGTTCATGCCTTAGTCTTGCCCTACTGATGTCCGGACTTGATCTGAAGACAGATGACATTAGATATATGCCAACTACGTTAATACATTTTCACTGGACAACTGTCAGTAGTATACACTATTTTAATTGGGGATGTAATCTAATTAAATAGATTAGCTGGTATGATCTTTGTATGGGCACCCATATAAAGATCTCTTACATGTATCAGATCAGTTTTTTGTCCTTTCTATAGGGGAAAAGCTGTAGTGAATGCTTACAGTGACATGTCTGGTCCCTGACTATGCCAGTGTAACAATACTGGGTTTTAGGAATGCAGTGCAATTTCTGGGTGCACGTAGTACATCAGTGTCAGAGAAAAATTGACAGAAAGTGGCCTTTGATTACCTTCAACTTAAGTTGCCTTTGATTTCAGCCTGACTCATACAGGAAAATCATTATCAAAAATTGTATAATGTAACAGATGTATTCACAGTTTACCTGAAAATGTTTTGTATCTTTTTCATTTCCACGCCACTGGTGAGGTAAAGAAGCTGCTTCCCCGTGGGCCTGTCTGACTGCAGAGAGGATCTGTAGTCACTTCTCAGTTGCATCTGGAGATACCGGATCTTGGATGAAAAGAACTGGTGAACTTTCAAGAAATGCTTTACTGAGAATAAAGTCTGAAGACCTGCCCTCAGGTGTGACAACAAGATGCTTCTGCACATATCCCACAGAAATACAGATAACTGCTCCATTAGATGACATTAAACTAGAATTACATTTCACCATCTTTGTTGTCAGTGCAGGGGAAAAGTAAAACATTTCCTACCCTGAATCTAGAGGGACAGCACCAGCAAATTCCCCACCTCATCCTGTCTGTGCGATGTAACTCTCTTTCAAGAGCAGAAGACAGTTCTGTGTCTTCAGCCAGCGTGCTGCAACTGCTAGTAACAGAAAGAAAAAATTTCTCCATGAAAGACAGCTGAGGTGGAGCTTATCTGCTTGTAAATTAACTCAGATCAACCTATCGCAAGCTATAATTGCCTGCTTCTGGTCCTGGACATCACTCCCAAACGGTGCCACATTAAAATGGGAGCCTTACATACAACCAGCTATAAAGCATCTACCATCATAGTTTAGCTACTTTCTGAGTGCTGGCAGTAGACATCTCCGTGCACTTCTGGCCTGGCTAGTTTGCATCCCATCTTAATGCTATTTACTCAGGGTACTGCCATGAGTGTTATCAGATGTGCATGGCCTCGTGGGCAGCCACTGCTTATGGCTCGGTTCAGCTCTTCAGGTTTGACAAGGATGGATGTGAGAAGAAATGGAATAGTAAGAAATTGCAGTGTACTAACAACAACAAAACCAGCAGAAATTGGTAGCAAATTACTGCTTTTTGGCGTTGCACCTAGCTCGGACATTTTCTCTGAACAATAACAAGTCAATAAATCACAATAAACCGTTTGGAAGAGAAGCGTTTAACTAACTAAACCACTGAGTCTTATCTGCTAAAGACAGGTAGCATGGGTAGGAGGAGCAAAAATAAATGTCATGTTTTCTCTTTCTCTGGATTAACAGAGCAGCAAGGACATAGAAGTAACAAATTTGAGGCAAACTTTTTACTAAAAGAAAAGTACACTCAACTCAGATTCTAAATCAAATGCTCCATTCCTTACACTTTCACCAACACTTTCAAAGATCACCTAGTTTGTACCAGATGTATACAAAAAAATTGACATGAAAGACTACAGCCAGTACAAAACACTGTGGGCAAGAAAGACCGAGTACAATACAGGTTTTTCTCTATTCCTTTACTGTTTGAAGTTAAAATTTAACCATTTTTCACACTACAGAGATAGCTGTGAGTAATCACTATTTCTGTCCTCTAAAACAAAACACATAGATTGCCTTTCATAAAACTGTATTCTGTGAAGGATCATTGGTCTGGGAAAATATCTAAATGTTTCTATAATATCAGTGGAAACAAAGCAAGACTGTAACTATTTTATATTACAACTTCTCATATATTCCAAAAATCTTTTGAAATGGGATAATACATATCAGCATATCTTTTAATAGGAAATTTTAGGGGAACATGAAATGCATTTAGCTGTTCTGCAGAATAAGTAATTTAAATAACATTTACTCTGAAAGAAAATGCAGGTATTGCTTCCTGCTTCTTCCCCACACCACACATGCACAAAAGGGAATGTCTTGAGAAAATTACTTTAATATTGATATTCTTCTTATAATAGAGTCCTTGTTACTAGTGCAGGACTCAGAGCACAGTAGCACATTACTGGGCTGGGAAGTAGAGGCAGAGTGCTGTTTAACTTTGTGCTATGCTTTGTAAACTGGGAGAATAGAAATGCGAACCAAAATCAGGAGATGCTATTACTGGTCATAGAGAAAGGCGCTGGCATGCCGAGCCTCTTGCATGGGAACAGCTGTGAGCAAGAGATGGTGTGGGAGCTCAGCAAGCCAGGGCCAGCCCCAGAGGGAGCATAAGGCGTCAGATCTCTGATCTGCGCCTCACTTATGGTGGGCGGAGGGGAAACGAGACATCAGATATTCTTCTGTGGCAGCAGTGAGGTAGGACACCCTGAAGAGCAGCCTTTTTGCACTGGTCAGTGAGGAAGGGCAGGAGAGGAGTCAAGCATTTGTCCAGCTAGGAGAAGAGTAAGGTGGTAGCTATGAGTCATTATGCAGTTATTTGAGAGTGTTGTAACTCATCACTGTTTTTCCCAGGTATGTCTGGGATTGCATTAAGTCACAGAACTTTTCATTTGCCAGACAGAGGAGCCAGTGGCAAAAGCTGGTAATGCCTTGCCCGATCCAAGTAAGCCTGTAGAGCAGTCCTTCCCATCAGTGCTGCAGAGTGTTCAGCAAACTCTACTTATAGTCCGTGTAATAATACTGAGTTTCATGCTCCTGGGAAAACAGCCTTCTTCACATTTCCCCTCACGCATCGCACACCATCTGCAGTCAGGCCCCAGTTCTGCTTATTGACTCCTGCACATTGTGATCTCAGTGGACTTCTGCAAAGGCAAAGATAAACAGGAGTTTAAGGATCAGAGTTTTACACTGCGAACTCCTGTGTTGGCCTTCTGTTGTCTTAAAATGCCTTTAGTGCTCTTGAAGGTGTCAAGAAATGACAGTTTCCCATGGAAGAGGTGAATCGCCAGAGGTGACAAAAGACAGTAAGTTCCACAGCTCAGCAAGGCTTTATATTAATCTGTTTGATGATCTCTCATCACAAGCCATGGTGCCCAGACATATTAGGAAATTCTGACAACCGTCTCTCTTAGTGTGAAAACTGCACTTATCCTGAAGAAACAGGCAACACATTCCTGTATTTTTCAGATTTCATCTTAATGAATACAGAACCCAAGAACTGTTGGATGAGGCACTCCCATAGGATTATACAAAATGAACATCATATTCAGGGGACTGCTTCAAACTACAGCCTCCAGCAGTCTCTGCTTCCCTCTTTATCCTTTTCTGCTTCTGAACCATGGTACTTATCACGTGCTATGTGTGATGTTCAATATTACATACACTGAATTCTTTATTTCTGGCAACAATTAACACATGCTTCTAGCTCTTACTGCTAGAGAGGTAGAAGCCAATCTGATAAGTATGAAGTTATTTAAAAGATCTTATTTGCAATTATTAAACAAAGGAAAAAAATATATCAAACTCAATTAATATTCAATTTTCATAACGCTATATTTATAGAATTAGGCTTAGAACAGACTATTGTTAACTTTGTGTCTGAAAGGTTTAGGGATGACTACTCGATGACACTTGTCTTCTAAAGCAATGTTTTGATGTCCACTGCCAAGGGCTATTTTTATCGTCATGGCTCTGTAAATGCACACATGTCAAACATCTAAACCATCAGAAATATCTTGTTTAGAAATACTGCATTTACATGACCCACCATCTCATCCAGAAATCACTCCCTTGTAATCAGTGCTTTTTTTGTACGTTATGTTCAACAAATGTTCTTTCTACATTATTTATTTCTGTATTTCTTACACATAGGAACAATCTTGCCTGTACTGCAAGTCAGAAACATCCTCTAACTAATGGTATCAGGCTCCCTAGATATTCCTGTTTCTCGGAACTCTAACAATTTGACTGTTCAAAGACAGCCCAATAATTTATACATATTATTCAGCTACTTAGTAGACCTACAACTCTCGTTGTATTTGTAGAGAGAGCATCTTTGCCTATATTTGGGTGTATTCCCTCATTATACTCTCTTCCAGGGTAGTTTTTGCTCCCTTAGTTTAAGAGGAGAAACATATAACCTGGGACATGTTGCTTAGAAGATTACCCCATTGACAAGTGGCACAGTAGTATGTGCCTCCAGAATAAAAACTGAGTATAACTGACAATCATATCATTCTACAGGTCATGAATTTTAATGAGTCTAGAGTTTGTGGCTAGTCTTAAAAGTGTTCAGTACAACTACACAAATGCGTCCTTTGCTTACAAATTCTCAACATTTATTTCATCAGGAAAAAAAGACACTTAAACAGTATCTTTATGGTCAAGACTTTGTCTTGTCCCATTACTACTTGCTGCCTGTGCTATTAATCAGACTAAATTTTTTAGGAATATTGTAATGTATTGCTATGAGGAGAAACAAATACCCTTCCTTTATTTCATGACACAGAGAGGGTCCCCTCTGGTTCATCCCGTGTAAAACTCCTACTGAAATCACAGCAAAAGGGATGCAAGATAGAGCACTTTGAGCTTTTTATTGCTCAAAAAAAGATCTCTGATGCAAATACAATGTGAAGTTCCAGTAAGTGATAAACTTCCTCTTTGGCTGATGTCATTCAGCCTTTTTCTTCTTATTACTTAGTCAGGATTCTCTAACTGCAGATTTTAAGTGTCTCACCCAACATTTTCCCAGATGTGGTTATTCATAAGGACACTATTCATAATAGTTTAAATCAGAGTACAGAGATGTCAGCAAATAACACAACACAATGACTGTGTTTCAAGAAGCCTCTGGTTTTCTGTGGGAAACCTAAAAATTCCTGAATGCGCTTATTCGGTAAGGTTAACTTTTATCACATTTTTAGAGCAAAATCTGTCTTGATCCATTAAGGCAATAGTTGCCTATATCTAGAGCCTTAAGTCCAAATAGGAATGAATGAAATAACTTTCAAAATCACTGAATTTTCATTACAATCAACAGGAGGGTTCTGGCTTCTCTGAACATTAGAAAACCTGAGCATTTATTCCAGATTCAGACTTAGAAACTCGATTTTAAGTGATTATATTTTGTAATGCCTTGTGATACAACTCCCTGATTCAGGAAAAGCCACACTTATGTTGTTATACTTTCATTGACTTTAAAAAGATATGGCAAAATCTTTTTATTCTAGTTCTAGTTCTTCTATTGCTCTCATCACAATACCAGACCAGAAAGCAATGAGGAGCCTAATTTCCCTTACGTATCCAGATGGAAAACACTGCAATAGTCTGAAAATACCGCAGGCAAATTAATGTCTTCATTTCATCCTGGTTTTGGAGGGGCTTTTGACTACTCTTGATTATATTCAGTATCAAATATAAAGTTGTTTATTTTACAAAGTGTAGCCCTTGCAAGACCTACATACTGTATGCTAAGGTGCGTAGATTACACAGATTACACCTGCTAGTAAGTGCTGAGGCACCTTGTTTTTGACAGATAAACGTAAGAAAGCAGCTCATGAAGCCAAGAGTCTTCATGCCTGTAATTGTCATCCAAGCTGCACAGATAAGAATATCAAACCAACCCCTTACACCTATGGGGAATCTGCATCTGCAATTAGACCTACATAAAGAAAAATATTTCCTTTCTGAGAAGGCACATTATTTCAATTGGAACTTCTCAACATGTTGTGGTTCACATTGTGAACATGGTCTTGTATGGACTCAGCAGAGAAGATCCCGAGCCATAAACAGTATTTCTGAGAGCTAATATAATAGCCATAAATTCTGATCACAGCCACATAACAGCATCCTAATAACCTGGCCTAGAACAAGACATCAGCATCTCACTGAACTAGTAATCACTATACCTGGAAATGTGTGCTCATCTCTGCTTTAAATATTTTATCATTTATCATCTCACTCTGTTCATGTCAAGTATGTTTCACTTTGCTATTTTATTCACTTTCAATATTGTTTCACTTTGCTATTTTTATCACTTGTAAAAGCTATAAAGAAAGCCTCCTGCCTGAGGACGTAAAATACACCAAAGCTGGCATTCAGAAGTGAATTCTACTTCCGTTAGAAAGGGCAGAGCATGTGATATTGGGGATATCACACAAGTGTATCTTCAAGATCAATTTGGCCACAGAAAGGGAATATGTGACTTAAAAAATATTTTTACCTTTTGAAAAAAATCTATTAAGCTAGGGAAAATATTTTTGTTAACGTTTACGAATCCAGATTGCTTGCATTTACATTTTACTTGCAATGAATCACTAAAAGGATTAGGAAGGCAGTCAATCAACTAAGAGGAAGAGCAAAGTTTATGCAGCCTATATTTAGATTTGCAAGCCCCATCACGAGGAGGCTCCCAACTCTCGGAACAGCCAGAAAGCACCACGGTTTTGCAAATAAGCCGTGGTCTAGATATATTTTCAGGATGACTATTTCTCTCCAGCTTTGTAGAGAAAATCAATATCTTGTTTTCAGATGTGTAAATGTAGTCGTCTCTCTAAAGTGCCCCGGTCAGTTTACCACACGTTCAGCAGCTGCTTCTTTCCAGGCTATCCCACGATTCCCAGCCTATGAGGATTGACAAGGCAATGATAAACTAATGTGCCCCCTCAGCTCTGTGCGCAGCCCATTGTTCCGGCAGCTGAGACCCTCTGCTTCTATTTGCTTTCTCCCACATACATTATTCAACAGCCCAGGAAAAGGCCAAGAACCTCTTTCATTCAGGAATTCTGTATTAAAATAATCAATTTCAAACTGAAGCGGGGAAAGGAGGCTTGCTACAGCCGAGGCCTATTAATAAGCCACCAGTCTCTGCCATTTGCATTGGAATCATGCTATCATGAGGTAATATATTATTATATTTCCTATCCATAAAAGGAAGACAAAACCTAAGAATATTTTCCTCTCTTTCTCAGCAAAAACATTAATTATGGCAACACCTTCCTGATGTCATATTTTGGCACTACTTCCAGTGTAAGCACCCCATTTATGAGGGTCTATATAATAGACTCATAGGCTACAACTTGATTTAGAAAGTCTGAGGGAGGGCAGTTCCACAACAGGCAGACAAGCTGGATGTTAAAAAAAACTTAAAACACTTTTTCTGAATGTTTCAGCAGAGCATCCAAAATCCATTATTCTATGCAAATGCTTTCTTGGCATTAGAATGTATTTGGTCGTGCCAAAAAGATGCCCAACACTGTTAAGTCATAAACCACATGACATTCAAGTGCAGCACTTCTCCTTGCAGCGCTACCAGAAAGGGAACACAGGAATAAAGGCAGGACAAGTCACTACTGTTGTATGTCATGATTTTTTTCTATGGCACATTTAGGGAAAATAAGACCACCACCTTCAGAAGAAGTGAAAAGTGTCACTTCTACAGCCAAAGAGCAGCAATCTCTTGCAAAAAATCCGGCATAGAGGCACTCTTTTTCAGTGGTATTAATTGGGTCTATTTACTGGGGCCAGTTCCGCTCACCCATCAGTTAAACTATCCTACCACATTGTTGAATTTTCAGCCTAACTTTTCCTCTCACTTTTCTGGAGTCATACACATTTATGACAGCAGCATTTTTAATTTGTCCACTCTTGACATCTTGCAGGTCAATAATATAAAAGAAACACTGATGTCAACAGTAAGAAAGGATGGAAAAACTCAGGCCCACGGCCGTGGGAGTTAATGGGAGGCATCTTACTGCCTTCAAATGGTAGTGACCATTATCCCCTTCTGTGTTCATGTTTTCCCTTGTTTTCTACTTGAGATATCATGTTAGCTTCTTGTCATGAATGTTCCGTTCACTATTTGACATTTCTGTTAACCAAGTATTGTCAGTATTGTTTAAAAATTATTGAAACCTGCCAAGATTTTGGCGATATAAACATTATATCTACTTTACCAGCAGCAACACCAGCCTGGTAAGCACACAGGTGATGAGTGACTAACTAAAGCTGGTTGTGGACAAGCTCTGCTCAACTTCATTAAAGGGGAAAAGCTGCACTAACAGCTTCATAGTTTCTGCCCAGTATCTTGGCTATGAAGTCAAACAAAGTGTAAAACTTTAGATGCTGCTTTCAAAAGTCTGAACTTGCATCTCATCAGTGGGGAACAGCAAAATAAAAGAATTTGCCCAATTCTGACAGCAGATAGAGGATTTTTTACCAGACTGTTCTGATGCTGGCACCAAATCTACACATTTAGAGATTGCTATTCTGACAGGAAAATCCAACAAATGTTTGATGTTGGAAACACACAGTCTAAAGTGAAAAAGGCTAAATGTACTGGGATTTGTGCTCATGAGTCACTTCCAAAGCTCAAAATGCTCAGTGAGTGAATAAAACATTCCAGAAAGTGCCACGTACAGCATGAAGCATCCAGCTTCAATAAGCAGATGATTTTTTGCCAGCCGACGAGCAGTGCCATGTAACTATTCAAACTTTTGTATTGCACTCTGGAGAGTTTCATTTCATACCTCTGCAAGAGATGTGCATGAGACTCACCTAGAGATGAGCCAGTAAAGCACTTCATTGTGTGCAGATTTTTCTCTTTGGGCAACCTGGTGTAGTGGAGGGTTTCCCTGCCTATGGTTGGAACTAGATGATCTTTGAGGTCCCTTCCAACCCTAACCATTCTATGATTCTATGATTCTATGATTCTATGATTCTATGATTCCATGGTCTGAACGTATCAAACCCTCATATTTTCACTGTGCAAAACAAAACAATCCCTCCTGCTTAGCATTCGTAGTTTTGAGGATAGGAAATCATTAATATGACAGCAGTCAGCTGCTACCTGCTTGGTGGAGAGTAAGAGAGCAGAACGTTGGATCTTACACCTTTGCACAAACTATTCACTTGGCAGAGCTGAGAGCAATTGGTAAGGAGGGAGAAGAACTAAGTCAAGGGAAGATAAGGATAATCCAGTCCCTTCCCCTATTGAGCCATAGTTTCAATGAGAAGGAAACTACAAGCACAAGCAGGAGGACTTGTGACTGACCGAGTCTGTGCAGCTGAAGCCTGCACCTGCTCCAGGGACACCGCTACACTGCCAGGTCTACTAAAACAGACATAGTCTAGAACATTTGTACAGTGTGCATTTACCTGCATCGCTCAAGGCATGCTCATTATCTCAAATTCTGCCTTTAAAAGAAGGCTAATATTAAATTTTACCATGGCTTCTCTCAGTCAATACATCTTTAAGATTTACAAATATCTCATTTTCACTCTGAAAGAGCCTCAAATCCTGGAAATGTCATAGTTCTTTACAAAGCTCTACTTCTGAACCCAGTTACCCACCACCATTAAATCTCTAAAAGTAATACAGATTATCTAAAATATAGAAGCAACATCAAAATATTTCTAACATAACCTAATTACATTTCCACAGCAAAGCTGGTCTATAGACCTGCATGTAGTTTCTAACAATAGCTGGTATGCAATTCTGCCATATAGAATTTGCTCTCTAGAAAGCCTCCAAATTAAACTTACCACAGTAATAAAATAACTAGGGGTAGGAAAAACATTAGGAAGTGAGATCGTCTTCCTTGCAGAACTAAATCAGGGTTTAAAAGAGTAAGATATCTCATAACATGCACCAAAATCCTGTGGCCACTGTAAAACAAACTCTACTTTTCATTTTCTTCTAACGGAGGGATTCCAAATGTATATTGATACAAAAAGAATGGAGTTCAAGACTCCATGTAGGCAAAATATATAGTTCTTTTTCATATATATGTTTACCTTTTATAAGTGTCTCACTAAACTAAATGCTTTAGTGATTGCGGGCAGCTTCAGCTACTCATTATTAGATCTTTGATGTAATTCTTCTCCAGTATACAGCAGGGGAATTTATTTTGCAATTTGCACTCAATGCTTGCGGTAAGGACAACATGTACAAAGACAAAATGCTGTCAAGATTTACCTGCTGCATAACATATGCCTGGAGCAGAGCAAAGGGAAAGAGGCAAGCATTTATATTCCTGAACTCAAAACAAACTGCATTCACTTGAGACAGTGCAGGATAAAAGACAGTAGCCGAGATAGAAAAGTAAACAGGAAGTGAAAGAGTAAGGAAAGGATAAGAAGGGGGGGGGGGGAGGGAATAAAAGCAAAAAAAAACCCAAACAAATGAACAAATGAACAAAAACAATTCAAAAGAGAAAGAAGGATAAAATAGGATGCATGGTCAAAGAGAGAAAGACATCAAAATCTTAAAAATAAACTCAGACCTGTAACATACTGAGTTCTCCCAGGAACAAGCAGAGCTCCCCACCGCTGTGAAGAGGAGCCCAGTGGTAGCAGAAAGGCAGGTCTGACCACTGCCAACCTGGGCGCCTGCACACCACCCGTGACAGCACGCCAAGGCAGCAACCCACACCCAGACCAGCACGAGTCTCAGCTCCGTAACAAACATATAAGCAGGGAGTAAGAAAAGAACGATTGTCTGCCAAATGGGCATGCACAAACTTACCCAGAGAAAGAAATTTGATTCTCAAACCTCTGAAAACTCAGCAAATTGCACAGAAAATGTCCAGGTATCACTGCAGTACAATGAAAAACATTCACAGTGAGGAGGGAGAACATCATGGAACAAGTAATTCGAAGGATAAGCCATATGGATCCTGTGTAACTATGGCTAGTTCAAAGCACTTTTGCCTTGGGAATTGATGCATCTACAGTAAAAATCCTAATGGAGATGTATGGGTTGCTTTTGTTTTTCTGGAAAACTATTGAAACATGTTATTTCTTTAAGGAGAAAGCAAATATGTATTTTTAGAAAATCTCACAAATTCCAAATTCCAAGATTTTTACTTTTTGTTATATGTGGTAACAAAGGTTTTGAACTCTCAGAATTTTTCCACTGGCATAAATTTCACTCTTATTCCTCTCCTATTTCTTCCTTCCTTAACAAACAGATTCTTAAGAAAGGAAGAAATAAAGATATAAAGCCTATGCATTGCACTTGCAGACGAGTTGAATCGCTAATTACATCTTACAGACCAATTCCATAAGGTGCCAAATCCTGCTAAAGTCATCCAGCAGCACTGGGACTGGATGGTGCCCAGCACTTTGTTAGGAAGATCCTTGCCAGTATTGAAATGAGCTGCATTGTAATATTACATACTTGCTACTAGAACCGATCCAGAGAAGGGCTAAGTGTTCTCAGCTCTGATTACCTCTCATTGGGAATTGAGAGCACTTGGCAATATCCAGCCTTAAAGCTGTCTGGCACATTATCCTATTTCATAGAGTGATTTATTTGAAATGAAAGCATATGGACAGCAAGTGCCAATGGTGCAACAGTGCTAATGTTAGGTGATGCACCCATCATACATGAGAATAAATGTGGTCTCTCCAAGCAGAAGACAGCAATGCATATGCCTCCGTCAACAAGATCCCACACACGTTCCCGATGAGCACATTTATGAGCTGCTATTATCATTAGTGTGAGGGGGATGGGGGACATCCATGTCTGTACGTGTTTTCTGTGCTAATCTGAGAGCTGGACCAAATCCCAGTACTTGGGTCACTTGTACACAGAGTTCTCATTGTGAATCAGGGGTAAAATGGCAGCCTCTCAGTTGTGCTTTGAAACTATGCATTTTTTAAAACTTGTGTATGCATAAGCCTCTTATTTAATGAATGACTCCCTTTGTATTTACATGTTCCACCATCCACAGAACAAATAGGGTTTAGTCGTTTGAGAATGAAAACTTCTAGTCCTCAAGAGAGAGAAGGGAGAGGGAAAAAATAGTTGTAGCTATTTTATGGAAGTGATAAAAAAATCAATTAGTCTCTTAGTTTTAGATCTTACCTGTTCTTCAAGGCATTCTGTGGACACCAGTGTATTCTTTCTTAAGTTACATATTCCACAGCTTCAATCAGAAAAAAATTGTGATATAAAAGTAATTGAAACATATTGGTTTCAGTGCAGCTGAATTCAGATCAAAAGTGGTAGAAAAGTTATTTTAGGTTACTCTGGATCATTATCCTAAATTAGAAGGGTCTTACCAGACCTGAAGGGTTCTTAATCTTACAGCTTTTTTATTCCTCCCTTTAAAGTCGGCTGATAAATGAAATATGTGAAATAATAAATAAATTAAAAATATATGGCAGAAATAATTTCAAAGGATTTAGTAGTCAAGATAGGAAAGTACTGAAAGTAGCATTTTAAGTTGTCTTGATTTCCAAAAGGAAATAGTTATAAATCAGTTCTAGGGCACTTTGACTCATTTATAAGAGTGGTTCAAGAAACTCTTCAATATTAATTAGTAGCCTGTGAACTCAGCCTATGCAATTATGATGAGACAGTTCTTTGGGTATGAAAGAGCTAACTTATCATATTTTTGAATTCACCATCTATAAGCTTGAATATTTTTGTATTTCCATATTTCTCAAGTAGCACTTAATTTAATCTTATCCCCATTTCTTTCAATAAACCATTGTTGCGTCTCTTAAGCAGCACAGCTTCCTCCTCTAACTCATCTCCCCGTGAAATTGGTTTAATGAAGCAGAAAGGTATGAAGCATTAACAACACTGGAATTCATGTGGTAGCACTTCATTTTTCAGAGGCACTCACATTTCCTACCTAATTTATAAAATCAGCACACAAATGATTTTTATCACAGCCATTACATCAGTATAAATTACTGCCTTTTCTATAACACGGCAGTTAGTCAAACTGTTGAAATTATATCTATTAGTCATAGAGAGGAGGAGGGAAAAAGAAAAACCTGTAGGAAAGATTTAGTGTAAAATAAGGACTGATAGCAACCTTATTGAAACCCTAGTATTAATTTACCAAATGAGCCCAAAGTGCGGATATTTGGCAAAGGAAAATTAAAAACGCACAAAGTAAAGCAAATGGGTCGATTTGTAAGGAACCAAAAAGGAAACTCAGCAAACAAACTACGCTGTATCACAGGCAGTCAGAGATGCAATTAGGAAGAAGTTTCTCACATGCCTCACTTCTACTCACAGCCCCACATTCCTTCCAAGCTTTCCCATTCACCTCATTGCTCTAACACCAGTGTTGTGCTTCTGTGCATGGTAGCTCCTCCGAAATCATTGTTATCCTCCTAACTTCTTCCACACGCACCACTACCTACTTGCATCCTAGCTGTTCCTTCCCAGACTAGAGGGAATCGGCCCCTACCACCTCTGGGGCCACACAGCAAAATATAACGATGCTTGCTGGGAAATTTTTTTAGTCTCCTCTGCCTTCCCAGTGAGTATAAACTGCTTTTCCAGGACCTACATCCTGATTTGCAAAGTTTAGCCTGGAAGAAAATAACCACTCACTCTTCAGATTCATCACAAACTTGAAAATACTTTGGACTTGTACTGCTCTCTAAACAAGACTGGTCTTCGCTAGATCTGCTGCTGGTCTTGCAAGTGTGTCCTGGGACTCCTCTCCTGTTTGCTGCTCTTCAAGCATGACTCCTTCTAGAACTGTTCTGTAAATTCACTGTTACCTGCTTTGTCAGATCTCTCCTGCCTACATGAAATAGTCATCCGAGAGGGGCCAGACAAAAGGTCAGCAGGAAATACTCTTTCAGATTCATGAAGATGCTCCAGAAAACCTACTCTTCCTATAACTTTTATTCTCACTCTCCTTTTTGCGATTATTTCCCCTTGAGGTAATTCCTGCCTCCCATCGGACAGGAAACACTCGGAGACAGCAACCACGCCTTCCGATTTGTCCTCTCACAGCAGTGAACACAATAGGGCACAAGCCTTCACAGACACTGCTTGATGTCATTGTCATTAGGGCACTAAGTATTAAAATCAAGTTAAAAAAATCAACAACTGAGCTGAGTAGGCAGTCAGTGCAACAGCACAAAACACGCAGGGTGCACGCAGCTCAAGCCGCCTTTCCCAGGTGTGTTTTGCCTTATATTTTGATCTTCTGCTTATAGTTTTCATTAATTAGCCCTTCCCTCTACATAACATCAGGGACTTTTTGTCTGGCATTCTCTGCTTGCAGCAGATGTAACATTGGTGTAGAAGTGTCTACTGATGGCACCTTGTGGCTAAACCAGAGAAACGCTCGGGAACAGGAATGAGCACGAAGTAAGCCAGGGAAATAACAAGAAAAGGCTGTAATATGAGGAGGACATCCCTGGTCCCATAGTGCCTGCTGCAAAAAATGGTGCAGCACCGTCATCTCTGCAGCCATCTCTCTTTGCAGGGCACAAACCCCCCCTGCCTGCCCATGGCACCAAGAGCCACTCTCCCTGCACCCCAGTCCCTTGCTGGGGATGCAAGTAGGGACCTGGCTGAAAATCCCAGTCCAGCAGGAGGCTGGAGAAGGGGGAACGGGGCGTGAGGCTCGCACTAGGCAAAGGGAACCAGCAAATCCAACTAATCCAGTGTGTGAGGGGTGAAAGGACCCAAGCTTTATCTGTGTCCCAGAGCCCCACGGGTCTAACGCCAGCTTTGCTGGGTGCCTTTCGGCTCTGCAGGAGAGAAAGCCAGCCCAGGGATCGGCTCCTGGTCTGCACTGGTCAGACCTCCACGGCAGCCCTCTCTGCACCTCTCTGCAGAGGCATTGCAGTACCTGCTGCCACAGGCTGGGACGTAACCGTGCGGAAAAGCTGATGGTATCGGAGAGCCCCCATGTGCCTGCTGATCACTGCTTCTGGAGGCAGAGTCATGCGTTTGGTTCCCGTCTCTCTCTAGATTCTCCCCTAAATGACCGACCGTGGGTGGCAGGTCCTAAATGAGCCCAGATCTGGAAATCGGCGGGGCTAGTTCTCAGCCATGGCCAGGACTCGGCGTGCTGTGACCGCAGTTGGTAAGGTCGCTGGGTCCTTGCTGACCAGTTCAGGCACAGCCAAAGCTGAGCATACACCAGCGCTGACTCTGTTGGTATCAATGCAATCAGGTTCCCACACACAGAAGTAGCTGACAGGATTCCCACAACGTGATGAGTCACAATGGTGGGATTAAGAGACAACAAAGGACACAGATGTACCCTACAGAAAAAGGATATTTGGCGTCAAGCAGTATCACGAGATACATCCTAGGTAGAGAGCAACAAACCAGGAGAGTGTTAAGGTACAGATAGATGGGATACCTAAGCCAGTCAAGGGTCTCCTGAGAAATGCTATGACCACAAGAAGAAAGCATGACATTGTCCCAACCACTAAGCAATAACAAAGCTGGTTTAAAACAAGGCTGCCTCTCACTTACCGCGTTTTCTCAACTTCGGTTGAGTCCAACCATTTCTCTCCAACCAATTCAGGTATTTATCCAGCATGTCTCCCCAGGTCCTGCTCTGGTTCATATTATCTTTAATATGTCATTAGCATAATTCCCAGATATTTTGATGTCCTTTTAAAAGCTGGCTCCAAGTTTCTGCCCCCAACGGCTTTCAGTGTAAGTAAGCAGCATACATATCACTTGGGAAGAGAAACAGGAGTGCTGTGGTTTGCCCAAGATCACCCAACAGATCAGATCTCCTGTATTCCAGAAATGGGAACATGCAATTACAGAATCTAAATCCAAGTCCTCACTCCAGAGGAAAATCTCTGTGATGGAAAACCAGGGAGGTTCATTTCAAGTGTGAAGGCCTGGAAACAAATCGTGCTAGAGCTGTATATATGAAATCCTGAAAGAGAAATAAAATGGTGAAATTTATCTTTGCCAGATAGGCTTACAGATTGTCAGCAGACTAAGGTCTTCAGACCCAATCGAGTGTCAAATAAACAGCTCTACATGCCTTATATTAACACCCATGGCAGAAGAAATTACCCTCACTGCCCATCCGGGCGTTGGTGCATCCATATTAAAAGGCAAATGAGACTCCCAACAACCAGAACAGTTTATAAGCAGCAACACAAAATAAACAGAAAACCTTTTTGTGCCAGACCTCACCTGCAGCTATATCAAGACATTGTGTCTTTCATGGCTTACCACAGTACTATACACAGTAATTCTCAACAGCTTTAACACACAGATTTTGCATACAACTATATAAAGGTGTCCTGTCAGGCAAATTTTTGGCTTTCCAATCCAGCAGAGACAGAAAAATTCTCTTTTACTGATTAAAAGAAAAGAACTTAATAAAAAAACATGCTGTGATATCAAAAGCAAAATGACAGACTAAGAGAGAAGATTCAGCAGTTATTGTTGTAAATAATTTTTTTTACAAAATCTTTTTTTCCTTTCCTATAAAACCACTTTCTGCTATAAAATGACTCTGGCAACTTTAGTACTACATTTGTCTTATCTCTGCTTAATACTAAAAGGAAATTAACACCAACAGATAAAGAATAAAAGCCTCACATCAAGGGGGACTTTCACCTGGAAAAGAAAGAAGAGTGAGAGATTCAATGAAGACCACAAAAGACTTCACTATTCCATATTACCTGGAAGATGCTCAGACACCACTGTGAAAAGCAGCCTTACAAAAACTTTGGAAAGCTTGATGGCTGAAATTGGAATAATTTTTTTTCAAAAGTAGGTGTTTTACAGCTTTTTTGAAATAGTAAAGTTAAAGACTCGTCTTTACCTTTTTGTGTAAATAACTTCCTTTGCCTGGGGTGTTCATCATCAGTTTGACCTTAAAATGCATAGCAGCATTCTTACCAATATTCAATCAATGGCAGGATTAAAGGTGAAATCAGTTACACAGAGGAAGCCTACTGCTGTTTCACCAGTGTAGTGGCTCTAATCTCTCTCCGAGAGACTGAAGATCATAACTGATTTACTTCTCTTCCCTGGGGAACAATTTTCTGTAGCCTGAAGCAATCAGGAAACAGACTGAATTGGCTTTAATACCCATCTGCCCTAGGGGGGAGAGACTGTGAAAAGCTACTAGGTTGTTTCTTCTTCATACTTGTAATTAAATAAACTATGACAAATTTGACAGGCAGAATTTCTAGCAGTACCAGTTGTCTTAAAACTTCCTACTCAATGTGTAATTGATATATAGCAGCTATTCCTAAGCAGTACTGGATAATATTTAAACATTAAAATCAGTGATCTTCACTCCAGGCCATGATTTAACCTATTGGCAAGATACCTCTAATTTTCACACCTTCCAAGAGACAAAATAACTTTCTCAAGACTGTGAGACGTGTTTAAGCACAAATAGATAGAGCTTACTTTGATTTCTAATTTTTTTTTCCTTGACTGGGATCTTTCTGTTATTTCAAGGATGCTAAGCATGTAAGTGAGATGGTATTAATATAATGGAGAAAAAAATCTTAGAAGTGGTAGCTAAAAAGTTTTTATATCAGAGAAGGACAACCTGAGACCCTGAGAGCATTTTCGTATAGATTAATATCCAAGTACATATTACTAAGAGCTTAATCAGTAAACTTTTGTTACTACTACTTTTCAAAACAGTGCCAGAGACAAAGAAGAGGACAAGTTTTTCTCTGACAAACTTTCTGCAATTCAACACATTTCTCAGAGTTATCATAACATAAAAATAATGACACTTTATAAATAAAACCAAGGTTTGTATTTCCTAGTGTATGGAAAGCATAGGAGAGATAACAGGGCTGCTGTGAGTATAGTAATTTCAAACATGCTGCTGTCTACCTTTCTTAGCCATACACTCCAGCATGAGACATTTTTAAATGCTCCATGGGGAAGGCAAGTGAACTCATGATTTTTCAGTTTACTGTGTTAGAACTAGAGACATCTTTTTGCATGAGCTTAGCTGAGACTGTTTACAGTCACAGACAATTCTGATTTTTTCATAATTATTTAACTAATTTTAGGCTTATTCATACATTACTGGAGGAGAGTAAGGAATTTAAGAACTGCTTTGGTTTCTCTGCCTAAACCTGTTGCTAAATGACACTGAGGCCTGACATCCTGGCATTCAGAGGTGAAGGAATTGCTACTACACCTGCAAAGTCTTTTCAAAGCACAGCACCAGCCCTTCTGCAGTGCGAGGATGGCATTGCTCACCCCTGTTTCACACATGGAAACATAGACATGGAAATACAACAGAGGCTTTGTCAAAAACATGCTCCGATATTTCTGTCCAGCTTGAAGTAACTCAGTGATAACCTCCCAATAAGTATCTACAAATCTAGTTATGACACCTTTGAAAAATAACCCACATCAGCCTGAGCCACGATTCCAAAAATCAGCATTACTTAAGAGTTTGCATACGAAAACATTTTAATCCTTTGTAGGACCAATGATGAGAAGCTGAATTATGTTTACCAATGTCAGAGGACAATACAGAAGAATTATCATCACCTCTTTGGTCCACACTGCCTGCTACACCCAGCTACTAAGGAAATATAGAGGACATGACCCAGGTAATCCCTGGACCCTGAAGCAGCTTTACAGACTTTAGTTCTAAACAGTCATCTATTACAACAAAACTGCCCAAGTCTACTCAAAGCTCTGAAGTTAGGATTGCTCTGTGAAGATCCATGGGCTAAATACACTTTCCAAAAACTATCAGTCAGTGTGCAATTGCAGACTCTCAACTGCAACTTACACAACTATCTCAAAAACAGAAATTCTGTGCTGTAACACGCACCAACATGGTAGCGCAGGACAGATTCTGCAAAAGAACCTGTTGTACTTCTCTGGTGCCTGAAAAACTGTGGAGACATCTGAGAGACACCAGTCCTGAACCTGTAATTAATTCCCAGTGCTATTATGTTGGATTATTCCCATTAAAGAAATAAAGAAGCTTCAATAAAACAAACACCAAACAAGAATGGAATGAGAAGCTAAACACATAAAGCCACTTGCTTGAAGATTTTTACTTTGCCAAATTGATAGTAAGGAGAATCGATGGTTATATTTCCATGTTCAACTCTGTATTTAGTTTTTGTTCATCAATAACAAATTATGTTTTAAAACATGGTAAATGTTTAAGTTGGGTATTGTATGTTTTTTTTATTTGGTTGAAAGAACACAAACATTTAGCTACAAACACCTAAGACAGGCCAGTCATTTTCCTAAGAGCTAAACATTTACCTGTGCATGATTAAGAGTGATACAAAGAGCCAACAGTGACTGCTAAAAGTCTACTTCTTGCTGAGATTGCTGATAGAGACAATTATGCTGCAAACAAAATCTGTCAGTTTTGTATTAAGATTTGAAGAATTCAAATATATTCCAAGACTTATAGCTAGCTTTAAAAAATGAGTGTTAACGTATAGAAAGCATCTATTTTTTAAAAAATTCCTATTTCCCCTATTTCTCTTCTGCACCTGCTTTTTATTGCAATAGCCACAGGCTGTAATAAGACAGCAGTGTGGCTTCAAGCCTTGACACAAAGGAAGCTCTGTCTGAGCCAGTTACTCATCCACATGACATGATAGCTCCCATTTCCTCCTCAGTCTTGCTTTCCCAGAGCAGTGACAGAAACCACATTGCAGAACTGTCAAGATCCTAAAACCTGATTGTTAAATGCCAATTACCTTGATTAGGTTTCCTAGAAAAGGGGGGGAAAGAGCGAGAGATGCAGCTTGAAGATTTACCTGCTATGCTGCAACCTGATAAACTGAAACTCAGGCATATCTTGTCTGCTCACAGATCTCACCCATATATCTGCTCAAAAAACCAAAAACCACAATTGTTTCACTTCACTAAGAAAACTTCACCCAGAATCAATCACTTTCAATAAGCTTTCCTATTATTTTTAAACAGTGGTTTGAAAGTCCCGTTTCTCTTCAAAGAATTATCTGTTAAAATGGATGTAAAGATATCTGGATCTATTTAAACTTTTCCAATGCCATCTGGGTGAGAAATGTAAAATCAGAGTGAAACTCATATGAAATAGGAGGCAGCCAAGAATAAGGGCCTTTACCCTTCACCTGAAAGGACTTGCCAGTTCCTCTGAAGACCAACTCCACCACAACCTGCATACAGTGGTTGGTGTTCAGCTCCCAAATCGATTTACTCAGTGGCAAACGCCAGCCTGTGGGTGACCAGAAGCTGAGGGCATGAGGTCAGAGGAGTGCAGCTGTTCCCCTGGGGCAGGACCCATCACCCATCACCCACCACCCACCACCCACCACAGCAGGCACACAGCCCCTTTGCCTCCCTGTGTTATAAGCAGAGAATGACGTTGTGCGGGGCATGACACCACGGACAGACAGATGTGGCCTCACCACTCCAGCACTCAGTCCTGCCAAGTGCTTGGCCTGTCACCTTCCTCCTTGGTTACTGGGCAGGAGGGTGGCATTGAAGATCTACCCCTGCACAGCAGACCGCATTCTTCTACATGCCCAAGAATTAAATAATTCTGAAAAGATTTGAGCTGCCTGTATTTTAATCCTCAGCCCCAAAAAATCCATGCTCAGCTACAACCACCCTAGATCTTGGTCTGCAATGCACATCTGTCTTGGGTGAGAGGGTGCCAGTTAGCACGACATCACCATCATTACAGCAAAATCGTACTGGCGCTGCTGTGACCTCACCCTGTGGGATGTACGGGTCCACAGACACATCCCAAGTGCAGTTCCAGGTTTCTCCCACAATCAAATGCAAGTAACTTACCAACTCTTCAGCAACTTTATGGGAAGTCATTGACTATCTAGACTCCATGAAGACATAAAGTACGTCACCAATACAGCTTCAAGCTCTATGGTCTTACTATGAGTATTAAAAGTTCCAGCCTGAGTTAAACGGGGGCCTGGACTGTAACCCTGCACAGGCAAAGCAGCAGGAGCCAAAACTCTTTCCTTTCTCAAGAGGATGTTTTCTTTTAGCAGCTACAGCTGAAGTTCAAGTAAGAGCCCAAGTTAGTCTGGTAAACAATTGTGACATATTTTCAAACAACAACTTTGACTGTAACATTATTACAATTATGCACCACAGAGAGTATAAATTATCCCATCCTTCACATCAGTATGCCTCTCCTGACGCCCTATTTCTTTTTCTTCTTTTCATTAATCACCTTTACTTTCTGTGTCCCCCAGGTCCATCCGTGCAGCAGTGCTATGAAGGAGCCAGAACTGCAGTTGTAAAAAGACAGGGAATACTTGTAATTTTTATTTAGCTCTGTTCTGTGGCTCATTGTTGAATGCAGAAAATATTTTTTTTAAAGAAGGGTTCTAGCTCATCAGCTGAGAATAATCTAATTATTTTCCCTTCAATTACATTTTAAATAAATTATTTTCAAGAGTTCTTGCAACCTTTTTCTCACCCACGCAAGTCCTGCTGCATACAGGGAGGTGGCAGACCAAACAGCCAGAGGTATCTGTACCCACTGTCAACCTGTTTCAGAGACAAGTCTCCAGCACAGAAAAACACCAGACACCTGACTAGATGTGATTGTCTCCTGGGAAGAGGCACGCACTAATGCTTTGTCACCAGTGTAAAATTTCAGCAAACTCTTCAAGACAGAAAGTCTAAAAACACCAGCTGTACCCAGCCTGCAGGGTCAAAACTTCTCTCTTGTTCTCACAGATCACCAAGGAACACCATATGGATATTACCACCAGAGAGAGCTCAGTATGATTCATTCAGACTGCAAAAATCTACAGTTGACCTGATCTGATTCAAGGATCTTACTAACAGCCTGCTTCAATGTTCCAAGCCTCAATCCTTCCAAGCAGGTATGTCAGAAATCTGGATCTGAATGCTAACCTCGGCATCCAATAACACTGACATTGAGGATTGTATTGATCAATCATCACTTCACCTGAACTACCGGTATTACTGAGTAAAACAAACACTTTTGTAGGACTTGAGCAAGGGGAAAATTACACAGAAGATGAACATTAAAAAAAGTTACAGTTCAAAACCCTTTTTCTTCTGCAAAATAAGATGTCAAAAATACTGTCACAATAACATTTTAACAGATATTCAGCTTTGTCACGGAGTTTTGGAGAACAATCTTCTAAACTGCAACTCTGTTCTGTGAAAAAAATAATTTAAAAAAAAAAGGTTAATTTTGCAATCTTTAAAATCCTGGAAACATCAAAAAGTCCTTGCATGCACATCACTTTATAACAGGTTAACGTACAAAAACTTAGATATTTTCTCCAGTTCCCTCCACCTTTGGTAGATAAAACAGGGAGATAAGAAAGTAGTGATGTTCTTTTGACCTTCTGCCAAAGGTAAGGACCACCTGTCGATCTGAATTTCCCTTGCAAATCTGCTGGAGCTGCAATGCTGAAACTGCACTGCTGGTGCCTGCTTTATCTCTGATTAGCCATCATTTGGGACAACTGTTCAACTGATGGAGCAAATGACTGCACTGAGCTGGCATTTCCTACCTCCCCATCACACGAGTATTTAGAATAATATCTCAATGCAACTCAAATGCAGTTTTATTTCTCCTCTCTCATCTGATCCCAGAAAAATAAGAAAAAACTTTACACAAAGGTTTATTTTCATCTTATCAGAGAAGGATTTTGTATACTCTGATGAACAATACTGGGACTAAGGTGGTCTCAAAGAGGTGTTTGTGCCTCAGGATATACCCACAACGCTCAGAAAGGATGTTTCTTTCCAAAGGGCACAATATTGCCTGAGAATATAGTTTTCAGCTGGTGGCAGGATTTCTCAGGGTTTTCCTGAATAGCTGCCAAAACCAGACCTAATGGTCTGCTGTCTGCATTAAATATCAAGTGGCATTTCCCAGCTTTCCCTAGGGATGGCTGCATTTTCTGTGGTAGACAGAGAAATCCATGAGTGCTGTCTGCCAGCCTTTGCTCCCTGAGAGCACAACACTGGAGTGATTACAGGTATTTCTTGTCATCTCCTCTCTCCTTCTCTTTACTTCCTTCTTTCACTAGAATATACCATTTTAAAATGGACCTGATCCTTTGTTTACTGTAGTGTCCAGCTCTCAATGTGTGACTGTGCTCAGACAAGTCTGTTCTGCTGTTCCCACTAAGGTTAGCTTTACCTTTCTGCCCCCAACTCCTTCACTCCCCTCTCCATCCTCTTTACATGTGGCCCCAGATGGCAGACACTGGCAAAGCAGGCTGAAAGTCTGGGGTGTCTCAGATTGATTATTCAGTCCTATTTTGTTAGTATAGGCAAGTTGCTTCAGTCTAGGAGGATGTGCAAAGAAGCTGTAGTGAACTGTACTCTTCAAAACGGAATAACAAAGCCCCACCTTGAACTCAGTGGAGCTGATTCACAGCAGAACTTCCAATAGTTGTAACAAAATTAAAATACAATCTTAAATAGAAAGGTATCAGAAAGTATTGGAAGTGGGATGTGGGAAAAAACCCTGTACTCATCTACCTGACTTTTAAGTAGTATACCAGTCAATATCAGGAATGCATCCCTTCTAATTTTTATTTGTTTTCCCAGAGGAAGAAATGACAAGACTCGAAATGCAGAGGGCTGAGTTCTGCACTTCAACTTAAGTGAACTCAGATCTATATCTGTATGATTCTTTTGATCTGTGTATCAGTCCCAACTGTTTCTTATGTATATGAACACACCACTCATCAGCCCAGAGAAGTAAACAGGTCCCTGTTGGGCTACTCACTGAAAAAAACAGAAACTGAACCAGTGTTTCTTTCCTCAGTGATTTAAAAGTCAGTAATATTCAACTGTAAGAATGAAATACATGTGCCAAAAAGAGATCAAGATATGCAAAGCAACTATTTCTTCTCCTGCATACACTGCAGCCCCCTCTCCCAGGTAGTTCAAGGCATTTGCATCCATATTTCACACTGACATCACTCTAGTACGCAGACACGCTATTCAACATCCTTCCAATTTTTGCTTTCCTTCACTTGTTTTCTCTTATTTTACTACATTGACATCATTCACTGATATAAATAGCACCCTCTCCAATGGACACAGGCAGCAGCTTCACACATGCCTGGGGCAGGGAACACCGGCAAGGGGTGACCAAGGAGGTAAGGAACCCAGATACACATTGCTACATCTGCTACATGCTTCAGTTTCCTCCCTGTACAGCTGGGGTAATCACCCACCACTGTGTGTATCTATGTACAGGAGTGCTATAAAACAGTTAAATATTATTTAACAAAATTGGCTTCTGCCTGGGCGGGTGTTTAATAGATACATTAATTTAGTAAATGTTTCTCTTGTTGATTCTCAGCATTAGTATGTATTTTTTCTGAAAAAAAAAAAAGTCACTTGGTAACATTAGAACTATGCAGAAGATTGTTTTGTTTGCCATATTCATGGTATGAAAATCTTTTGCTCAAGACTTCTATTCATTCGGATGAAAAGAAAATATTTTATTTTTAAGACATGATATATCACGCAAATTAACTATGGAAAAAGCTTTGGGGAAAAAAGCACTTCTGCGGCTGTGAAATCACATGAACTGTATTTTGGCTAGTATGATCTTGTCAGTCACCTTGTCTTCCAACTGTTTTATGAACAAAGTAAATCTGTTCAAACCATGAGTCCCTGCTCTGTCAGACCTAAGCCCCAATTTTTGCAAATACACATTTGACTGACAAGCCAGTGAACATCCTCTTTCAAAAAATAAAAAATGTCCTTGTACACTTAAAAAGGAGAGAGGTGTGGTTTATAAATTTCTGATTTATGAATTAAAAAGGACCCAGGAGCTATTTAAATGAAATCTCCATGGAAACTTGTATTTCACAAGATAAGCCTGTGAAAGAAAAGAGCGATGACAGCTTAAGAAGAGAAAATAACAGATATAACCTCCTGTAAAAAGTCTGCAAGACAAAACAAACAAAAAGTTCCACTTAGAAAGCTGAAGCAAGCAGGTATTCACTGCAAACGTTTTGCCAGAACAGATATATTTACATAATTAGACTAAACAAGCAGCACGATGTACTCACAGTGGAGAAGAAAACCCCAAACCAAGCTGCAACAACGGTTTGAAAACAGGCATTCTGAGATGGTAAGAGGTCCTTGGTATGTCACTTTGATTTTAGAAAGTCACTTGTTAGAGCTGCAGTAACCGTGAATGAACACGTCTAATGCACCCAAAGAGAAAAACTGGATTTGGGGGATGGAATTGCAGGAGCTGTGCTGGAGCCTGCCCAGCAGGTGCCCATGCTCAGCTCACAACGTAAACCTTGCGGATCCTACTCACACTATCCACACACCTTGTCCCAGTGCAAAAGTGAATTTCACCTGCACAGAGCCTGGCTCTGGCAAAGTACAGTCTTCACCTTGATGGATAACCAGGACACCACCCCTTCCATGCAGAAAGTCCCTCTGCACTCTTGTTTTGAGGACACGACTTCAATGGCAAAAGACATTATCAGTGTACTAATGTTGTAAAAATAGTGTATGCTGAAATGCATTCTAAGCTTATCCCTACAGATTCACCATTTCTAATGTTTACAACACCACCACCACCACCACCACCACTACTACTACTACTACTACTACTACTACTACTACTACTACTACTACTACTACTACTACTAATAATAATAATAATAATAATAATAATAATAATAATGGGGTGGCTGCCACTTTCTATCACTTTGAGAAAATTCACTCTGTCCCCAAAATTGTACTCCCTGTTGTATTCCCACAAGCAGTATCCACTAGCCTGGAAGCTGCCCTTGGCTAGCTAGCCAGAGGTTGTGGTGGCATTTTCTGAGGTCAATGGTAGTGTTGCACAAAAAACAAAGCTCCTTGTACAGAGTAAAAACACTGAAAGAGCTACCCCACTGCTGGTTTCCAGCACAAGACACACAAGTGCGAATGAAGAGGCAGAAGGGTGAGAATTCACAGGCTTTGGGACTCAAACAGGGAGCTCACCCCTTCAGGATATCCTCATTGCAAAATGACTAGGAAACAATGTTAATTAATTACAAGCCTTAATCCATAGTCCCAGTCGTGTAAGCAAATCACAGTCTGCAGCATACACATGGCACAAATGTTCTGTTGGAAGACACCTGGCAGTAAGTAGACTAAATATCAGGGGTAATCCATGGTATGATACACACTTATTCAGGAATAAAGGGTTTACTTGTATCAAAATGAAAGTCTGAGAACAGTACTACATCCTAAGACATAAGATAACAAGAATAATTACATTTATGTCAAAAAAAGAAATCTGGCTTTCCTGTTCAGGCAAACTTCCTTAATTACTCAAAATACCAGATAAGAATAATGCTCATGCAGGTCTCAACTGACAATGTATATGTGAATTGTGCATCTGGTTTCCTAACAATCACCCATCTCAGGTTTTTGAAGAAGCTATGGACAGTTATTTAAAAATAAGTTATCATAAATAGTACAGAGCAGAACTTCACAGTTGCCAAAGTTGTTACAGTGCCACAGAAAGATGACAACATGGCTTCCAAACATTTTCTTGGAAAGGAGAAAGTACAGTTCTTTTGACCCACTGCTGCATTATTTTTGTCAATAACTCTAATAACCTTTATAACTTTCTATGTCATTTCTAGATTTTACTGTACATAAAGTGGTCATTCCGAAATGTAGTGTTAAGTCTATAAGACTATAACAGGAAGAAATGGAAAGTGTGAATAAGTGCCAGAGAATTCTCCCAAATTTTGGTGACTGTTCCACATCAGACATTGTCCATATATTGTGAAGTATTCTGAAATTATGGAAAGTAAATTGATTCCCTCTGAGCCTGCAGAGGTATACCATGTTTTCCATCTATTGAAGCACAGTCAGACAGAGTCTTATCTTAGCAACTGGCCATAAATCTGAAGTGACTCTAGCAAAAAGAAAAGGAAGTACTTCAGATTTCTTAAAAGAAAGAAGAGTACCACATTTGTCCTGTACTGTCCTGTACCACAAGAGAATCCTGTACCACAAGAGTCCTGTACCACATTTTTCCTTGATTTCAATAGTTAAAACTTGGCTCTGTTCTCACAGCTCATGACGGTGAATTTTTCTAGTCTTTTTTATTTACTAAAGACTAAAAAGCCACTGAACTAGGGGCTACAGCTAACAATTAATTGTCACTAGGATGAGACTGCAGGACTTCAAACAGTATCTGTGAATGAAAGATGAGATCTTAATTATTATAGCCCTTTACTATAAACTAGGAATTACCAGTGCAATTGTCTAATAGTTATCTGATATTCTTCAGTAATTTTACATCATTAGGAAATATCCTCTCCCATTCCAGCCAACAACATCGAAACAAGTAATGCTAGGCACATTTTTTTTTTTAAATGTGACAGCAAGTAGCTATACTCACTGTTATGGCTATGTTACTTTTCCTTCTGTGAGAACTCCTAGAACTTCCTGCTATATTTTTGGTTTATATTTTTTTCCCTTAGAATTAGTCTATCATAATTTTTGAACTAGCAATTAATTTTCAACTAAAAAGTGGATTCAGAGCAGTTGAGAGTCAAGCTTTGATCTCAGAAGATCACCTGCTCAGAGACGTAGGATTTTTGGTAGCTTTAGAAAGACTTGTGGTATGTCCACTTTCAAGAACTTCAAATCTAACAAAGTAAAAAACCTGAAACTAAGTTAATACCATTAATAAATGTATGTATGTACGTAAGGCTTGTGCTTTAGATAGCAAGACCATTTCAGAGTGACTCCTGCTGCTGATACGTTGCACTACCTTCTGTCACTTATGATTATTTTTGTTTGACTCGCTGGACTCAAAATCCTCACCTTTCATCAGTACTTTCCAGAATGATACTCACCATATATTCACCATCACCATTATTTTCCAATACCCTTCCCAAGCTGACCATTTGGCAGAACCACGTCCCACACTGACGGGATGTATATCGTAGGGTATCCTTCCATCACGGAGCAACACCTCGCTGCTTCACCCACAGTGTAACAATGAGAAGTCTGGAGGTGACATGGGTAAGATGAGTGAATCCACACCTCCAGACACACTGGGCCCAGCACACGGGTCTGCTACATGATGAAGATGCTCCTTCCCAGACAGCCAGGCTCCCGAGGAGGAGGCAGGTGTTCCTGCTGAACTGCAGGACTTGTACAAATGGATTTTGAGCAGATGGAGGACTTACTAAAAAGAGAAAAAACAGGGGGGGTGTTCCTTTGATTTACAAGGGACAAGTCCCACTCTTCAAATGCTGTATCTATGTGGAATGACTTTTACGATGTGACTGTTAATTAGCAGATGATTATTGAAAAAACGCTTATCATGCAGAAATATTAAACGACGCCATCACCTAGCATGAATGATGGTGCGGGTCAGGCCTCCGTACTAATTGATTTAGCAAGGAATCCTTTGAAGAACTGAGGCATCACAGTAGCAGACACATTTGTAAGCAGAAAGACAGAGCAGGGGATCAGCTTTGGGCCACCGTGCTTCCTGCATGGTGATGTCGTCTGACTTCTGCTCCAGACAATGGTTTGGGAAGACACAGAGAGAAGTGTTTCAGGCCATGTGGCCTCTTCCAGCCGCGCTGTGCCTCTTCAATGAAAACATCAATCAGCAAAAAAAACCCCAGTTATTTTCATTACTTAAGCTAACATAGCTTATTTAGGTTAAAACAAGAAATACTCACACAAGCATTGGTCAAAAAGGGCTACCAAACACTAAGCAGGGAAGGACAGATGCAGGTTGAGAAAAGAAGGGAGGGTAACATCCCACATCTGGAATAGCTGGAAATGGAAGATGAGTCTCCATAGCATCACTTCCATTGATTCTCTAAGTACAGAGATTGAGAGTTTTTTTCCTCTAATTCAGTTACAGAAATCTGTTGTATTCAAACAAGATAAATGGTTCTTCTTGAAAGGCACAATTATCTGTTAATATATGGAATGCAAAGGGGATTCCAGTTACCCTCCACATGTTCAGAATATCTGCAGCTCCTGCTTTCTGCATGAACTTAGAAGTCTTGTCAAATTATACCATATTAAAAGTAAGAGCCTTTTCTTACCCATTTATTTCTAAGAGTCTTAGAGACTTACTCATTAGCAAGACAGTACAATAAGGCTTCTGAAAGTAAATTCTTGAGGATTAAATTTATTGCTTTATCACAGTCGGCAGGTTTGAACGTTGCTTTACAGGATGGCTTCCTTCCAAATGGGCTGGTTGGAGCATTTTGATTTATGGATGTAACATCACTCATGGAGTCAAAGGCTAGCAGATTCAGTACTTTAAACCTGGTCTTCTCTTGAGATCTCCTTAGGTACTTTTATTGCCCCATCACAGTTGCACTGAAATGTTTTAGTAACACCTATAAACTGAAATAATGGCATCAGTAACCCTTTTTTTTTTCACACGAGGAATATCTGGGGCAGACTTGAAGATTTTTCGTTGTGTGTATATGTACAAGAGCAAAAGAGAGAGCCCAAGAAGAAACACTCAGGAAAAGTTATTTACATATGACAGGAGCCCAAACTGTCTTGCTTCCACAACCCTGCAATCCCCACAGAGGTTTTCCTATCACCTCACATTTTACCACTGCATCTCTGCAACAGAGCAGTCCTGGGGGAAGTCCTTCCCTGGGGAAGCCAGTGCTGCAAAGGACTTCGAGAGTTAAGGCAGAGACCTTGAACCGCACTTTGCATTAAAGAGAGTCAGTCCTCAGTGCAGAACATCAGGCTGATGTGCTCACGGTAATGACTGTTGCTAAGCAAAGGGAGCTGATAGCTGTCTTTTGTACTGAAGTTTTCAGGATGTGTGGCCTCGCTGAACGGTCGGGAGGTCAGGAATGCATGGGTCATCCTGGTGAGAACCAGGCCCAATTGAATGGCTCACCTCTTTTGGCAGATGGAAAGGGGAAATTTGCTGCCATGGTTGTAGGCATCTGTAGCAGCAAGGAGTTCAAAAGGAGCACAAGGCTGCATACGGTCCTATCCCAGTCCCACGCTTCCCCACCTTAACCTCTAAACATTTACCTCTTCCTACAGCATGCAGCAGAGGGACATCTTGACTTGATACAACCTCAGCCCTTCCAAATTAGATTTAACATAAGGTCAGCCAAGAATTCGTGCTGCAAATGGGTGACATAGAGGAGGCAGCAGACTGATTTAGTTCATGGCTTGCTGGCTCTTTGTCTTTATTTGTTTCACCAATTCTCCCACTCTCGTCACACTTCAGCGAAGTGTGATTATGCAGAAGACAGTCACAGAAGGTGGCTGAGCCAATCTACAGACCTACTGGTACCGTAGCCCCAACATCTCTGTTCCTATTCTCTGTCACATAGTCACCCCCCATCATTTGTGCTTCTTATAACCCTCATGTTTAGAAATCCGTTCAGTTCACTAAAACACAAGAAAACTATTATCTTTTGGCACATTACTTTTCTATCAAAAGCAGCCCCACTGTGTCAGTAAATGACAGGACTGCAGAGCTGCAAGCAGGAAAGAAGGGATAGGGATCAGGACCTCCCCTTACTGCAGAGCTGAGAGTTTAAACTGTACTTGAGGCCTCTGACAACACCCAGGGCAGGAGCTCTGATCACCAGAGCTGTCTGAGCTCAGAGAGACTTCCCTCGCTCAGTTTAAGAAATAAGGACTGACCCACTTCAGAATGTTTCCTTTACGCTCGTACAGCTCTGGGAAATAGGACAGACGAACATGCACAGGGATCAATAATAGTCAAGTGCTACAGTGAGCCCATTAGGATCAGCCCATCCATCAGGGTTACAAGAGCTCTTTCTGTGCCTGGCTGTAGCCTGAGGCTTAGCTGAGACTGATCCGTGGCATCCACCCCAGCTCTTGACTGGCAGGACCTGTGGCATCCACCCCAGCTCTTGACTGGCATGGTCAGAAAAGACGGCTCTTGGCAAAAGTTTCCAGGGCCATCTCTTCAGAGCACTAGTTTTTAGTCCTTGCTACCAGGATATTGCAATGCTTTAGGATTGGTGTCCTTCAGCAAAACACAATCCAAGAATATTAAAAGAGCAGTACAGAGCTGTAGTTCTTCCGCCCTTTGTAGTAAAGGAAGTGCATAAGGAGGTTCTGGAGTAGGGGAGGCAAGTTTTTTTTCCTAGGAACTGGAAAAGGAGTAGTTTGTGTTCAGCATACAGGGACTCCAGCTATGATATGCACCATCACGTTAAGATTTAGAAGACTCAGCTATGGGAAACCAAAGAGTACCTCCAAAAGGAGCCTTGCAGGAAGCCATCATCTGCACAAATGTCTCCCGAGGTGATGGATTCCTCCATTTCATCTAACATGACTTTCATGAGCATCTCTGATCACTTTGGGTGTGACATGGCAAGACAGTACCAGACAATGTCCTTCCCTTAGGGCTACGGTTCCTTGGAATTTTGGGGAGCCATTCAATTAACAGATTTTTAAGGCGTGTTCGTGCATTGGTTGGGGGGAGTGGGGCAGCAAACAACATTGCCCACACTGCTCTTTCCAGTTCAACATGAATAACTACAAATTCATTCTCCTGTGGACTCAAAATTTTTGCATGGGGAATGGTTGTAAAGAATGCAGGTAATGAAGAATCTATTATTCTATTGGGGGAGTTGTTTCATTGATCTTCACTATTAAAAATGCACAATACTTGATGAGCATTTGTCACTTCAGGACTTAGGTGTGATCTATCCCAAAGCAGTGGACAGAAGCAGGTATATCACAGACAGCAGGGATTTTTCGTTTGGTTTAGAAGGAGATGATACCAGAAATAGAGGGTCTATAACACTGTAGTTGCAATAAGCTTTACAGTTGAAATCAAAATTTAAACCTAAATACAAACATTTTTAAGGCCGACTATTAGGGCAAGCAAAATAATCGCCCCAGTCTTACCAAAACTTCTACAAATTACATGTGGCCAGTTTTCTTCTTGCTCAGTATGCTGAAACACAGCAGGACAACAGCAGTAAAGAAAGGCAGGCACATATGTGCTGTCTTCTAGAAGACTGTTCCCAGGGATTCTTGCGAAGTCAGAATTCAGAATAAAGTAGGAAGACTATACTCATCAGAACAACAATCTGTATTTGTGCAAATTATAAGACAGGAGGGGAAAAGATAAATAGGTTAATCTGTTGTAAACTGATTTTGACCCTGAAGGTGATCACAGGTACACAGCATTATGGCACTTTAAACTGTTTTATGCAAAGCTTAAAAAAGACCCAGCAACAAACAAAGCTTTTTTTGTGTTTGCTAAACAAAGCATGAAAGAATAGTGACAAAAGTAGGAGGAGTCGAGTTTGTCCGGACAAAGCCAGGAGGAGGAGCCCTCATGCAATGGAAATGCAGTTCAGTGGACCTGGATTGATATGCTCATCCTTTAAACCCCCAGGGCTGGGAGATCACAGGGCCTGAAAGTCCATCAAAGAGCACTTCTCTGCATTGATCCAGTCTGGAGCGGAAGGCTGGTGGGGGTCTGCTGTTCTGTATAAGGCTGCCTCCGAAGATAATCAGCTTTTCTTCCTTGGAAATTGGGGAATCCCAAACATCAATAAAGTGTTATTTCAAGTAAAACATCAGTCTAAACCTACAGAAGTCTGAACATGTGTGTGTGTCCGTTTTGTTGTGGAGTTTCGTTTTTTTAAAAAATAGAAAAAAAAAAACGAAAAAAACAAGTATGTAACACAGGAGGAGGGCAAACATTTTACCTTGAAAGTATACTCTTAATGCTTCAGCTGTTCTTTCCATCTTGTCAACAGCAGAACCCGCAACGGAGGTCTTTAAAGCCGTGTTACAAACTTTCCTATTTATGTTTGGATGCTCCAGCAGCACAGTAGCACCTGACCTAAAAAAAAAAAAAAAAAGTCACGATGCCTTTTACTCTCTCAATCACTTGGTAGGTTACCAGGTACTGCAGGCAGGGAATTACATGTCAGTTCAGCTTCTTAGTTTAAAACACTTTAGGTCTGACAAAAGGGAAATGGAAGCCTGGGGAATATTTAGCACTGGCAGCCAGCACTGTGACAGACTCACATTCAGTTAATCTTTAGCTCCAGATGATCAGCAGTTTGGCTGGGGAATCCCTGATCTACCTCTCACAGCTCCGTGTTTGGTTTGTTCCAAACTATATATCGAACATACATAAGTTAAAGGGCTGAACATCCATAAAGGAGAAGTAAGTGGGAGTGAAATCAGACAATCTAGCACTCGCCAGTGTAAGTAGAGACTGAAAGTCATTAATCATTTGACACTGGCAACTGTTAGGATATTTTATTTATTCAGGGGGAGCAGTGTTGAACAAATAGAGGATGATACAGGCTTTTCCATCACAGCATTGTCAATCTAACTTGATGAAATTTAGGAATATTTTAATATCATTAAATAGCTGCATTTGACTAAAATAGATCAAATGGCTGATAAATCTCTGGACCCTAGCGATCCTGAGCACTGACAGAAGAATCTGTGATATCCTGGTATTGGAAACTATTTCAGGCGATCACAACTATTGCAGAGAAATACGGTTAAAATTACCTCTGAGCATAACCACAGAGAGGAGAAAGCGCAGCAACTCAGTTGCTTGCAAATAGTCCATTTCATGATTTTTGAAATGGTAAAGGGTCACAAAGGATCTGATTCTTCCAAAACATTCAGCACTGGTGTATAAGTGGTGTTACTGGGATTAGCAGGCCACCAGTCTTGGAGCTTTGGAAATCAGACGCGCACAGAATACTTTGCTAAGCACATTTCAACCAAATTCCATGTAAGCTAAAAAATCCTGGGTATGTTAGAGATCTAAAAGGTGAACAGTACAGATCAAAGCTCTCTTTTGCCCTCAGAACACAGTTATTGACCACTCCCCTTTCACTTTCCTCCCCCCTCCCCCCCCAAACCAAAAATCACACTACTGAAAATTAGAGAAATAAGAGTTTCTCTTTCCGTCATACACATACAACCTAACTCTTAAGTGATTTTTAAGGATATTTGTTGTTGAAGATAATCTTATCTTGCACAGGTAGCGAGTTGATTAGCCAACATTATTAACTATTTTTATTACATCAGTATCTACAGCCTTCAGAAAGTGTACCGATCTCATCAGTATACAGAGTAGAAAACAGGTTCTATCTCAACAGCCTAGTAATCTCTAGTTGCTTTTGCAGAGGGGATTTTAAAAGTAGAATTTTTCCATTCAAATTATACTGATATATGTAGGGCATATACACTCACTGATGCAGCAGTGTTAACTAATTGGGAAAAGACAAAAAAAACGGTATTCTTGTTTTGGTATAATCACATCCACATAGGAAATCACACTAGTAAAATGAAACAAACAAGCGCTCTGTAGACAACTATATGGAAAAGGTTACTGCCCATCAGCCTGCCCTCAAACATCTCTGCAATGCCATCTGCCAAAGGTCATCACCTCCTCAGCCCCAGCAGCACTGCGCACACGTTGGCTTCCAAAGATGTTCCAGGCAGAACACGCCAGGTTAACTTGAACTGTTTAAACAGATCCAGGTTTGCTTAATCTAAAGCTAACCTGGAAGTGCTCTTGTGAACAGCTCTGCTGGTGAACCTGAGCAGTGGTAATCTCTGGAAAGTTATAAACAACTGGTTGCATCTTGAACCAGCACAGCTGAACCTAGAGAGAGACACAACATTTGAACCCCAATTAAAGCCACAGAGACATGTGGCTAGGTTTCCCTAAAACACAAGCACATACCTACAGAGCCAGGTGGTCTGAGGCTGGATGGATTGAAAACCAAGACATATATGAGGAAGATAAACGTTAGCAATCCCTATTGTTACTCTCAGACCATATTCTGCCCCAAATTTTAGAGCCATCAGTCCAGGACAAGTGGCTATAATGAAGGTAACCACAGAAATGGTTTTACAGCTTGGCATGGGAGGGCATTGCATACCTAAGGACCTGTCTGAAAGACAAAAGCAGATAACTGGGATAAGCTGAACTTATGGAGGGTGATAAAAGGTCAACTGCTTACATAGGAGGATATGGAAAGGATTCTGATGAAAGTCATTATAACAGTGGTTAAAGAAGGCAAAATTACTACAAGAATTTTGTCTTCCTGATAATCAGTGCAGAAAATCAAAACTAGGCATGTTACAGGGTGAAAGCATTAACAGAAAGTGCTCACTGAGAGCTTGAAATGAAAAGAAATGCTGAAGAAAAACTAATGACTACTGTGCTCCTGTGAAGGACACGCCAATGTCCAACATAGTGAGCTCAGTTCTGAAATAAGCTCAGTGTAAATTAACGTGCATACATGCAAAAGTACTTAAAAGTGTCAGTAAGCAGCAATAAGCACAGAGATTTTGTTCTGGAGTCTCCGATGGAAGAAGACTTCTATAATATTCCCATGCGAAAATAAATTTGCTTAATGGCACAAACCAAATCAAGGCACTTGCCACCATAATAAACATGAGAAAAAAAAAATATCTGCTAAAACTTTTATTAGACAGTTGTCATCACTGTGAGGATTTATTTGGAGCACAAGACAGCATGGCAGGGTGTTGTCTTCTAGTTTAGCACAGTGCTAGAGATTGGGTTTCTGCAGCATGAGGGCAGATTTCCCTTCATTTCTATGGCTGCAAAGGGAACATAGTGCATCTGTAATCAGAGAAAAACACTCCGTATAGGCAATAGCTCCCATACGCATATTTGGCTATTTACACTGGTGCACCGTTTTTACCATTTACAGAACAAAATAAGTGCTTGTTCGTGTTCGTCACTTTTGACAAATGGTTCCGTGGAAGTTTCACTGCTCCTTGCTGTAGCGCTCAGAAAAGAAGATGAGGAACCAAATTGCTTGTGATCCTGGGAGGTTTCTTTCAGCAATTTTGCCATTTGCTGATTCAGTGAGATAGTAAGTGGGGGCTAGATGCTTTAGTTCTTATTACTGGGAAGTGCAGGAGCAGGCTCACACTTAAACAGTTTTGGCTTCAAAGGGCAGCCGATGAGGCTGCTGTCATCTACAGATGTTACGTGAGGCAGCAATGCCCAGCTGTGCGTGGCGGTCCCAGCGGGCAGCACAAAGAGGAAGATGTGAAGATATCAAGAATGGTAAGACAGTGGTTAAAGGCAAGAAGAATACTGAAAACTCAACTGAAGGGAAACAAACACTGCCCCATTTAAAGTAAAAGTAAATGTAACAAATCTTTTTCTAAATAAAGAGTAGGCCTATTTTAAGTAGCCAAATCAAAACCACCATGCCCACAACAGACAGAAATGGGTGTACTACTAGACTTTTATTGCTTCAAACAACACTGCAATATTTAGTTATAACTAAGAACAATCTCAAAGTCTGCAAGTTTAACCTTTGGCTAAACATGCACACAGCATCCCATCTGCTTTGCACCAGTTTAGATATTCATGAAGCATGCAGCTTGAAGTACTTTTCATTTTTGCTACGCTTGGTGAATTAGCCAGCAAGCAGGGAGTAGACAATAATAGTAGATTCCTATTTGATGACTGGATTTGATTTGATGCATCTTTTAGTGTTTTGATCATTTGGACTGAAGATAAGACACATACAATTTGGTAGCCAGCAAAGTGGGATTTAATAAGTCTCCTGTAAAACACAGCATGTATGCAAACAGTCCAGAGGATTAGACTCCACTTGCTTAGTTTAAAACTTGGTGCAGCCAACCTGAATAATCAAACGGAGGAACAAAAGTTGTGAATCCCCTCAATGCACTGCTTCATTAGGATCTCCTTACAAAAAAAGAAAAAGGGACTCATCTGATCAGCCAGATTTTATGGCATCTGATTAGACCACCATTTTCTCAGCAGGTCCCCTTTCTTTAAACTGTTGACTATGGATGGCCTGCTGAATAGGATGAACTCTGGACCGCTAAATTGCAGCATTATGGTTATTTAGTGTAATTTATGAAAAAGAGAGAAGTCGTGATCACCTACTTCATATTGCTAATGATATGTCCATTTATCAGAACAGGTATGAGTTTGGATCATCATTTTTGCCTCACTGTCACAGAACACTGTTCAATTAGATGAAAAAAAAATGTTTGCCAATGGGGCTGTACAAATACTAAATTAAGATTTAATAGTCCTTACATAATCATTTATTACTGTTGACTGCTGCCTTGCATTAAGTTCATCTCAGCATGTTTACTTCAGTTTCCTATTCATTCAGTATTTTCCATTTGCATTGTACTGGGACTAGTCTAAAACCTAAAAAGCAAAGAGAAAAAAAAAACCTGAATTTTATTTTTCTGCTCTGCAATGTTTCATCTAAACAGCAATTAAAACCATAACGAATTAAAAAGATGCTATGAGAATTACACTACAGTGATTTCAGTGTGAAAGTGCCCTCAGCCTGAAAGAAAAGAGATAGATTTCCAATTACAGAAATTATCACTTTGTCTTTTTTCCCTAACAAATAAGACTGTCAAACACTTTCCATAGAGGCAAATTTCTAAATTGCTGATTATTACAGGTAATGATCTATTCACTATGTCAGCTTCCCAGCCATCCTTAGAAGCTGGAGTTATGCGAGTTAACAATGAACTATCAGGGAGGGGGGGAACAACACCAGTAGCTGAGGCTATCAGGCAGAAGCCAATTACACAGGCCTGGCAGAAGCAGAGTACGTAAGGACTGAACTTGTGTCGTGTCTCAGATCCACGCGAACCACTGGAAGAGGTTCTTGCCTCCAGCCCACTCACAACTAGTTCTACACTGCTAGCTGTGTACTGGCTGTATAGCTCTGTACTGGTAGGTGATACCTGCCCCACCGCTGCCAACAGGAGATTGTATGGGCACCTCTACCCCAGCCCCACTGAGTCAGGTGTGTGTAAGCCCTAGAAACACATGGCCTTCAATCCAGCCAGCTTATTAGACTGAAAGAGGTTTGGGTAGACCAGGCATGCTGCCATGGGCAGACCAGAGGGGACTGTGGCCTCCAGCAGAGCGTCCTGGGCAAGCAGCGTGGGATTCTCTGGCACGGCTCAGCCTGAAGCAGGAGTTCTGCCTAGGGCCTAATTCTGAATCCAACCTCAGGAAACACGTTTTCCTTATCACTTGTTAATAAATGGCTATGGGGATGTTGTTCTGGAATGACTAGGAACTAAATGGGTAACAATTATTCCAGCACCGCTTCTGGGATAACAGTGCAAACATGTCTTTTCTGTTCTGGTTTGCATCCACTTTGGAACAGTGAATCTACTCACACAATTCTACTAAAAGATGAATCTGTTTTGTCAGCTTCCTCCTGCAGTCAAGCCTCTGCATGGTTTATTTGGTGCTTTCTCTGCAGGTTTTTCTGCTGTCACAACTCAGATTCAGTATCCTCCACTAAGTTTTTACATGGATGCTCTCTAAAAGTCAGCAGCTTTCTCTATAGCCCTCAGCAGGAGCTATTCGCTCTCTAGAACACTTTATTAGCATGCTGACTATTTCTGCAAGCATCCAGTGGGATATTCCTGTGGGTCACAGTCCATATTTGCTGTCACAGAGACCTTGAAATCACTGTAGGCTGATAAACACTCTGAATTTTGGGATTTTGATTATTAGAATGAAACAGTAGCAGACACTGCGAAACAGCCCCAGAGAGTACTCAGGCTGGATAGAGATAAAAAGCAGCAAGTGAGGATTTGTCTGTCAACCCTACACAACAACACTACCCCTCAGAGGCAGCAGAGTTCATTGCACTGGACTAAGACCTTGAACAACTAAGAACTTCTATCTTCTTCCCCATCCCACATGGCTATTTCTCAGTCAATATAGGAAAGCTTGCTGCAGCAATATTGCCAGGGAAAGACTTTTTCTTAGATTTTCTACAGTTCAGATCCATGAAGTCATTAGTTGTTAACCAACTGTAAAGTTATCAGCACAGCTACAGCTACGTAACGTAGTCATGTTCTTTCTACTCAAGAGAGGTCCTAATTTGTCCTCCTTCTTACTCGGTACATGTCTCAAATGTTATTCACTGTAATAGACAGAACATTCATCCAACATCAGCCTTGGAAATAAATGCCTGTCTTGTACAAAATGGCTGTTTGTTGGGAAAGTCAAAAAGGGGTTTTCTTTAGCACCAAATGCAGTTTTCTAACCGGCTCTGCCAAATATGATGCTGATGCTTCCCATTTGCAGCATACTCAGCAATAACGAGTAGAAAGAAAGAAGCTAGAGGAAAGTCATTAGTTCAGCTGTCAACGTACGTAAGTGTCCACAGGTGTCATCAAGTGTGAAGAAGCAGTGGCAGCCATTTGACATCACTGACTCTGTGGAAGAAATTTTTACAGCAGAGGCAGAATTTACTAAATTGCGTCACTCCCCTGCCAGAATTAATTCGCTCCTGGGATGTGGTATCTCTGAATAAAAGATTCCCTGGCAGGTAAGTAGACAGAAATCAAGGACAACTTTTGGGCAAGACGAGTAGGCAGCACACAGACCTTCACACATCTGCAAGTGGCAGGAGATGGTAAAGCTCTCCAAACCTCGTCATTGCAGTATTTGCATGTTGGTTGTTAAAGACCAGCATTGCTCTGGGTACAGAGCAGAAAAAACGTTCTAAAAGCATTTTGTTGAACCTTCTATTGGTGTTTGTGGAAGAAACTTTCCACTCAGTAATTACCTGCTTGTGTTGCACTGGTAGAGCTCTCAACAAGCTCAGCAGCCCCTCCAAGGGACCTCTGCACAAAAGAGATGGTAGTGGTGGTAATGCCCATTGCAAAGCTGAGGATGAAAAGCAAGCAGGGTTTAGAGGTAATTCACTCTCTGGGAATGAGTTTTTCAGGAAACAGGCTAAATGAAAGCATGACTGTTCCTGGATAACTTCTGTTGCTGGAATCACAGTACTATCACCAATGGAACCTTAGTAACAGGAACATAAATAGCAACTTTCTGACTGTTCTCAGTGCCGCTCCCGCCTCCCCCACCCCGAATATTTCCCATATAACACAGAATAAAGAAGTAAGGAGTTCAAGTACTTAGAAATGATCCTTGGTCCAGAAATAGATTTTGAGTTGTATCGTTTATATGGTATTGGTAACATGTGATTGTCATTTAAAAAGTAGGCTTTCAAAATGGCTCAGATACGTGTCAGTAAAACTCCTTTTCTCCCCTGTGGAAAAATGCAATGTGTATTGTAACAATTATTACACCTTTACTTTGTGCATCAACTCTGTTCCTAAATGTCTGAACTGACAGCATGTCTGGTCACATGAGTCCAGTCGACAAATTTGGCTAACGGTAATGCTTTAGGACAAAATTATGAAAAAAATGACAAATTAGCAATGGCACCTAATCAATACATGACACAATACGGAACCCATGAAGCTGATAATGCAACCTCACGATTCTCTCATTTCATAAAATAAATTACTAAAGCCAAACATGTGCAAGATGATGTCTCATTTCCAGTCAGTTTTCCCTCAACCAATAATAAATTTATCTGGAATTACATAGATTATAGTTCTAAGATTATCAGTAACACACAAATTTTAGAACTTGGCTACTTTTAACCCTAAACCAGCCATTAATAACCAGCCTATAAAGTGCTGTTGCCTTAAGACACCCTTTGAAGCAATACGGTGTGCTTCGGAAAAAGTTCCCAGCTAGAATATTATCACTACACTGAGTGAAACCCAGGAAAGAGAGTGACAGATCAGTTTGTCTTTGCTAAAGGAACTTCATAACTTCCCCACTTCATCTAAAAAATACTATCAGAGCACTGTCACTTTGGGAATGACTCTTAAAATATTTCAAGATTTAACCGGCTTTCAAACAAATTTTCTGTCATTGCAGTCAAATGTTATGTTAAAGTACCTGGGTAATAATACTGTGAAGTCTGAAATTACTTACCTTTATTCTTACAACTAGCTTTGGTGACTTACATAACCTCTGTAGGCTGACATTTCTCATGATCTGGTTTGCACAAAAAAAAAGTCCGTCTTCAAAAAATTCTGAAGAAAATCTGTTTTATTATTTTGAAATTATCAGGGAGCAAGCTGAGTTAATGTCAGCAGAGAAATTACATTCAGGTGTCTCCCTTCTGCTATCTTCTGATCATTCAGAGCAAATCTAGATAAAAAGAGCCCAAATTGGCCGCGTACATCACTCATCGAGGGAAACGTACTTTGTCAATTTACTTCTCTGGAGAGGTACTGAAGGAACCTCCACTCTGGTGGGTTGGCAGCAACCAAAGGACTAAACTTTCTCTATAAAGCAGTTTGCAAAATTCAAATACCACAGTGAAAACGTCCAACACAGTAGACGCAGGCGTGCTCAGAAGGACAAACAAGATAGACATTTTAAAGCTACAAAATGGGACTGTTAAGAACTTACTCATTTAACGTAATTCATTATTTCCAGGAAATGAGACGCAGTTGTTACACCAAAAGACTGTGTTCTTGAACATAGGCTAGACAGTAAGACACACAAGAAAGTTAAAAAAAAACCAACCAAAAATAAACAAACAAACAAAAAAACCCACAACCAAATATGGTCTCCTGCATTAGGTATTGGGCCACTAAAGCACCTGTCTGAGACGTGAGACCAGACTCTCAGGTCTTTCTCCTCCTTTAGAGATTGCAGTCATTACCTACCATTTTCGGAAGAGAAAAGAAGGAACCGAGTTTTCAGCTCACAAAGTAATTAAGAGCTGCCCATCACCGTATTTTCATGTGACTGTGTACAGGAAGCAGCACATACTTTCGCATGAAAGTACATACAGTTCAGTGAAAACAACTACAAGAGCAGAGTCCTATATTGCCAGCATACATTAATGTTGTTTTCAGTGAAGAATTTAAAACCTTGCTGTTTTGAATACAACAGCAATGAATACAAGTCTCTATTCTTCAATGTGTTTAACAGGGGGAGAGGAAATGTTTTATTTGAGGGAAAAAGAAAGCGTATTTTACCATGGCAAAAAGAAAGACTTGAAAAATAAATAAATAGAAGTTATTTCTTTAAAAGTTATTTAAAACCCATGAGACTTTGAAAATAGAGGATTCTGCTAAAAAAAAAATGTTTCACTTCCTGATAAAGAAAAATAATTCAGTTAGTTTACATAGTCAAGACAGACCTGTCTGCAGCAAGGACTATACTTAACTTCAATTTTGAAAAACCGTACGCATATGCTTACCTTTACTGTTAAGAGCACTTATATTCCAAAGCAACAGAAAAAGGCACAGACAATAAATGAGTAAAAGATATTCTTTTGCTTATCATGAAAAACTGGCCAAACACACACATTGATATATTTTCAACCAAAGCCCTTAAACACACAATTCTGACCATTACATGCACCCTTGAAGAAGAGAGCATCACAACTTCCCCAACCACACTTACAGACATGATTTCATTGCTTTAAATCTGTGCTAAAACAGTTCACACCACATTCCATGCTCACAACCTCTATCCTCTTGTACTGGTAACTTCCAAGAGTTATTCCAGCTGAAAAATCATTCTGGAATAAAAACATTGATTTACAGCAGCATCAGCTCCTTGATCCAGGTGACCATAAGAACATTAGCTCTGGCAGAAGGCAGGACCTTTGGCTGCAGCTCAGACTTAGCATGAAACTGTACCCCAAGGCCTCTGAGTCCTACTGCCAAGCACTGCCATGGCATGAACGTTAAGTCAATAAAATAGCATATATAATTAACAAAACGCCAGCCCAGTACTTGAGGGTGTTTGGCAGGAAGATATCATTCTTTCATGCTTGGACTCATACCGCCCAACATGTGCAATGATATCCAAGTTAAATAGCCGTAGTATATTTTGAGTCAATTTACACACACCTCTGCACAGGATCTGAAAGAAAAAAAAAAAAAGAAACTTCTTCCAACAGATTTTACTATCACCTAGGAAAAAAATAGAATTAAGTGCCTTTCATTTGCAAAAATAGCAATTCAGTATGCACATCCAAACCAGAGGAAAATCTTTATCCTTGGCAGAGACAGGTGAAAACTGCCCACTCACCATGAAAAATCATCTGTTACAAACACTGCAATCATAGCTTTGCTAAATCCTCTACAAAGTATTTCTGTCTTTCCCATATGCCCCTGCTCCAGCAGTCCCAATTGTTACTCTCTGAACAGACATATGTTTGTGTATGTATGACTGGGAGAAGAGAGATTTTTAAGTATGATTTGAAAATCTGACCACTCAAAACAAGTTATTTCCCAAGCCCCTGGAGAAGACTGTCTCCAGCCAAACATTCAGAACAATTGGAGGTGCAGAATATACCCCTAATTTATATTCATTACAATGAAATGTGTCCCTACCACCTCCTGTCACCTTAATGAAAGGTTAATTTAAAAATCTAATTGGGAGCTAAAAGTGCCACAATGTTACTACACTGACTGGAAGTAAACTTGCACAGAGACAAAATACCTGCTAAAAGCAATGGGCTAGATCTGCAGCTCTTGATTGTGCTCAATGACTTATATCTCTGCCAAAGTAATACCTATCACCTACACAGTGCTTTCAACCCATAAACACTTTATAAAGGTTAGTATTGCTACAGAATGCGAAAGATCAGGAAACTACAGCATAAACTGGGGAAAAAAAAAAGCCAAAAGTCACTTGCATAGCAGATGTAATGACTGATCCCCTAGAAATGGGTACAAGACCTTATCATTAGCCTCTTGGGAAAAATCCTACACATACAGCCGTATATCAGTCTGGACAACCACATCGACCAAAAAGCCAATCCCATTTCTCCAGGATAAAATTTTCAGTTAATCTTAAAAAGAAGCTCTTTTCTACCTTTAATATTATATGCCCACCTCTCCAGCAAAGTGCCACCCTATAACCAGAGTTATGGGCCTTTGCTTCTAGACAACCCTACAATCCTTCTCCACATTTTACAAATCTTGCTCCTTCATATTTTTTACTGTTTCTATCAATCTCATGCCTTGGTCAATTTTGGCAATCACATAATTTTCAAGAGGTTTGGTTTTGTTCTTCTTGTGCCTCTGTGAAATTTCATTTTTAAATTACAGTACAAGAGGAGGCATCACTATGTTAAGACACTGTCCCCTCTGCGAGGAAGCATGGGTGAGGCCAGCGTGGAGAGCCGCTGCCAAGCAGCACTTTGCAAAAGTCTCAGCTGTCATAAGAGGTCTCTTCTGACTGAGCTCAGGGCAAAGTTAATCGACCCCAATCAGCCCTAATCCAACCTTCAGCATCTTTTTTTCTATATACCCAGTCATATCTTTATTAAACCTGGGTAGAGCATTAACATGAATGTCTCTTTTCCAGAGGAGAAGGGCCAGGGGAAAAGATGTTTCAGGGTTACCTGGATATTGTCTGCTTATCATCAGGACAGATGAAAGCAAACATGCTGCTTCGGAAGGTGCTCCACCCTGGGTGGAAGAGAGCAGAGGAATGCAGTTCCCTCCCAGCAGCCAGACCGGGATGGGCCTCCGCCTCCTCCCTGGTCAACACCTTTCATGGGGACTTCACAGATCAGGGTACCCTTCCCTCCTCCATCTTCTGGTCGTCACAGATAACAATAACGCTAAGTGCATAAGAAGATTGCTTTAGGGCTCAATAATGGGTTTATCACACTTAGAGGTCACAGGTTTGACACCTTGCTGGGGCTGGCAGTGTCCCATATGCCGAGTCGGCGGTGGAGAACAGCGGATGGTCTTGTCTCCAGGCTTGGGAGAAGCCTTGAGTCCTGCTGGAATTGTTCAACCAAGGCTGCCTGTAAATGTGAAGTTCATGTGAAACCATTCTCAACACCTCTGAGTTTTCCAGAACACATTTCCGCATGGCAGGCAACGCTGCTAGAACAGCATTAATTACCTGCTTGCTTATTAGTGGTCCCTGGAGCACCCCAGGGCACAGCTGGCCCAGCCACCAGCAAGGCAGCTGCTGAGTTCGAGCACTGCACGTCTTAAGGCAAGCTAAAATCAGTCCATTTCCCTCCGAAATGCCACTCCAGGGAGTACAGCAGCTTAGCAACCGGTCCGGGAGCTGCGGAGCTGCCCGGGCAAGGCGAGTGGGGTGGAGAGCTGGGAGGGCAAACTGGTGCAGTGCCTGCGGCTATGGATCCCCTTGTCAGTCCCTTCGCTTAAGCAGCCATCAACGCGCGGCTGGCCTCCATTCATCCAGACCTGCCTGTAAATCCTTCTGAGCGGGAACATTTGCGTCCAGATCGTGACTAAGCCTCATTTGCACTTCTACATACCAGGGTGAGACTTTAGCACCTTCCTCCGTGCCCTCACTGAGCCAGGACAGCTCTGCTGCGAGTGCCCAGGGGGCACCTGGATGGGGGGCACAAGGCACCAACCTTGCTGGTCTTCGCTGTTCGCAAGAATTTTCAGAAGCACCTTGGGCTCCTCTGGCTCAAGTTTCCTAGTCCTTAAAATTGGAATTACAAAACTCCCTCCTTCCGCAGTATTCCTTGAAAAGCACTACATAAGCCCTGGCATTTCACAGGGCCAAGGCTGTGTCCAGTGGCACACGACATGACAATTTCATGTTCTCATGTCTTCGCAGCAATCAGTGGGAACTGAGCAGTTCAAAGCCAGGTATCGGATAAATCAGATACGCACCCAACTCTTCTCAACAACTTCAGCAGAAGGCACTGATATTTACGTGCTCTGTGCTGCTGCAAGCTCTAAACAGTCACATTCTGTGCTGTTCATTTAGGGACTGGAAAAGGTGCTGTGAATCCCTGAGGGCTCTGATGCACAGTTCCCACTGGATTCAGCAGTGGAAGCTATAGAGATGCTCCCTTCAAATCTATGTAAATATTCTGGGTGGTGAACAATAAAGCAGGACTAACGGTGGTCTATGCTGATAAAACCAACCTGTGAATTGCAGCAGTTCAGGAGCACATCCCTGATGCAGTTCAGCTTTAGGCAACAGGTAATCTGAGGCAGAGGAACAGGAAAGGCAGCTGAATTGTTCAGCATGTCGCCAAGCTGATGAAGAGAGTGTTCCCAAAGCATGTATGCCCTGAGCTGCTCTGAGGCTGAGCTTGCTAGGTACCAGTGAGGGTTATAAGTTTGATGTATTGCTCGGCATCACAAAAAGTCATCACGTATAGTCAATATTTGTTAAATTAATTGTGATTATTCATCACTTAAACTGTCACAGCATAATGAGGCCTCTGTATTTTTCATTACAATACTTAAAATTCACTTTCCACAGAAGTGTCATTGTTTAGAAGATGTAAAGAAAAAAATAAAACCCTGGCTTTAATGCTTTTTCTAAGCCAAACGGGTTTTATTTATTTTACAGTATACAGTATCCTTCCTAACACCTTCTCTAACACTTAAGACTATAGTGTGTATCAGTGGCTGGTGTCTAATAAAGTAGCCACTGGTTGTATTCTCCAACATAAATGCAGGTCCCAATCTTGCAACTGCGTCTTTTCTGATACGTCAAAAAACCCACAATATTTTCATTTCATTACTCTTGCACCTGCCATAGTGGGGTTGGAAAGCAAGTCTCTTTTTCCCAGAAGGAAGAAAGGAATTTACCAGAGAAGGTTTAGAGCCTAAGAGAACACAGGGTTTATCTTTGGGGCAAGATAACAGAAGATTGGTGTGAAAATGTTTGGCATCCACTGGGTATCCAGAAAGCTAGAGAAGAAAAATATTCAGCTTGGAAATAAAGAGAAAAGATGTTCTGGGTGCTGAGTCTGGAAGCTAATAAATAACTATTGTAATTCAGCCCTGTGGTTCAAGGTAAAGATTTTTGAATATAAACTTTTAAATTATATAAATCAGTTCAGGGATGCCTCAATCAGTTGCCCAGCTCTCCGAGGTGGAAAACAGACACATTATACCTGCAGAAAGAGAAAAAAAGTTAAGCTACTGTCTTGAGTGGAAAAAAAAAACACCACAGATTTTTTCAATCTATTAAAGAAGATTAATAAAATGGAGTTTATCAAAAGATGTACTACTTCAGCTAAAGGCATAATCTTAAACTGAGTCGTTGTCTATGCATAAACACACCTACTCGTTATGCATTCGGGCTCTAACATTTTGGCTTTATTGTCTGTAAACCTATGCAAAAGCTACATATTTCTAATGTCTAGGGATCTCTTATCATTACCCAGGGATGTTGTAAGACCCCAGGGTTCTGGGCACCAGGGAATACAGGTACTTGTGGCTGAACTCGCTGAAGTCTGCACAGTGATTTGAGGTCATTCCTGGGTGGAATGTGATGCGAGAACCAAAGCCTGTTAAGATATGAATGCAGATGCAGGATGCCATCCAACAGCTGATGGGGCACTCTGGCATCCCGGAGGTTAACCCAATGATAATTAGGGTACTGTGCATTTGCTATCACCTTGTGTGATCTGCCATTTTAACCCAGAAATGTTGAAAATTCATGGAAGGGTGAGAAATAGCCAACTCATGAGTTCTCTTACGAGCCTACTTCATCTGCAACCGCGCTTTTCAATGCTGTCCTGTGAACCAGGCTGGCCAGCAGCTACTATAGAACTGCACAAGTGTTAGAAGACAGTCACTTAAAACCAATGTTCTCAGAGTCCCCTTTAACTTAAGACTCTCACAGCACTGTTAGCATGCACTGTTCCTTTCTCCCTTACTGCTACAGCTAATCATCTCTCATTTTTAGATGTTTCCAGTTCTCCATTTGGTTGATGGATCATTGACCTTCTTCTTTTATCTAGCCCAATGGGATTAGAAAACAAGGAAGGAGGTGTGGTGCTGTGTAGCAGCACTCAGGAAGCCTTGGACTCAACTGAGCCTTTCCACTTGGCAATATTTTAGTTTTCTCAAGTGAGTTAGCACACCAGAAGTGCTCATCATCCCATGGTGGATGGACAGCTGTCTCACTCGTCAGAGAGGAAGAAAGCCTGAAAGACAGCAGACCTCATGGAGGTTTCAGGCTGATCCTGAAGGGTTAAAAAAGCACTTTTCAAGAAAGATTTTTGGATCCATTAACACTGACTGCTAACAAAATAAACTCAAAGGAGTAACCTGTGGAGAACGTCATCATAATACTGTCTATGACAGTCCTGTTGGCTCCTGTTCAACTGTCCTACGAGAGACCTGAGCAAAGCTCTTCCTCAGCACCCTCCATTCACATACAAGGCAGCAGTCATTGCTCACTGAGACACTGACAATGCTTCTTTAGCTGAGTAACTAGCAGAATCGCTTTTCATCTCCTCCAAATCAAGTCAGCAACAACTGGTAAAGGAGCAGCTTTACTGCTCTGGAAAAAATCAGGCTTAGTCTAACAAAGGACACCTCACTTCAATAAGACCTTCTTCTAGTTATATTTTTAATAACAGCAGCATTTTAAGGCACTCTTTTCCCCTTCTTTCCTGAAACAATATACAACAATTTTAATTCTCACATGTAAAAGGCAGTTTTGGTGGTTTTGCAGAGGTCTCCTGGATGATATTGCAGTGGTAATCCTGTCACACTATAGGCTTTGGAAGTGAAACCTAGAGTAAATTTTGATTTCAGCCACACCTTTGTAAAACTAGTTATTCCACACTAAAGCGTGTAACAGAGATCGAAATCTTGACCATTAGTGCTAGAAGCAACAACTCTCACACAGATGATAACCTCTGGGTAGACTCCTGGTTGTGACGCATTGCTTACAATAAAGCTGTCTAACTAGAGACATAGATCATGCACGTGAAAGAATGTAATTTCAATTATACCACATGGGTTTGGAATAAAGAATCTGGACCACAATACAACAACTGTATTTCCCATATATATTCCTCCTCTGTTCCCACCAGTGCCTATCAGTGCAGTAGCTGACCTCCCCCAGCCAATCTCTTCCAGGCACATCACCACTCAACTTAGCAACTCAAAACACAGCAGAGAAGAGATGAAGAGATAAGCACCCAATCCTGCATTCCTCCCACACCCAGAGCTCCCAGCCAGAGAGCGGATAAAGACAAGGGAGCTGGCTCCCAAGAGTAGTTATGTTTGAAACTGCTCAAATAGTGCTGCTAAATGATTAAGTCACAGTATTTTAAGACTTTGGCAGGATGAGGGCTGAGTATGTGCTCGACTGTTTATCCCTCAGCATGTGTTTGTGTCCATTCCTGATGGTCCATTTAGTAACAGGTTTGCAGAAATATCTGAAGGCAGTTGACCTCAGGCAGTACCCAAAACAGACACAGGGAACAAATCGAATGCCCTTTGCTCACAAAGGCCCAGATCACTATGTTTTAAAGTCAAGTTGTATACCTTAAGATTTAACGATGATGCAAACCTAGGCAGCCATTATTATATTTTATCTGGTTGTATACGCAAGGAAAATTGATTCTAAATTGTGAGCTGTTCATTCAGAATGCACAACATAAAGCCTCAGAACTTAACCGGGACAGTTTGGTAGGATGCTGTATGGAAGGGTCACATAGAATGAAAAGGCTGAATAAATCCCATGGCCAATTACATGGTCACTGAATCATGAAAAGGCCAGACTCCTGGAATTTTGCAGCTGCTAGTAGATTCAACGGATGCATCAAACCAGCAGCAAACTCAGCTACAAGTTACCTTGCCACAGAATTGATTTTAAACAAAATAAACTTACATCAAATCCCCATAATTTAGCGATTTTGCAAGGGAACATTGACAGACTTTAATTCCCATTATCTTTCCTTGTCCTTAGGTTTCATCTGTATACTTATGTATGCTTAATGTATGATACGCACTGCAAGAGATTGTATTTTTAGTGAAATTAAGACAAACATTTAAGTGTGGTTGTTTATTGGGAGGAGGAAGGGCATCTGCAAATTAAAAATACTTGAATTAATTTGCATTTACTGGTTTCTGAAGTTCTACCTAGCTTGTACCATGAAGCACCTCCTGCAAATTACAAACAAACACAGGGCTTTGTCAGCACCAGGGAAGACATGCAGATCCTTCATATCTCCCAAGCCATCACACAAAGCCTCCAAGAAACCAAGACAGTGCTGAGTGGCTGAGCCATCCTCCCACACTGCTAGTTTGGCTATCCCTAGATAAACTCTGGCAGTCCACACTGAGGAAAAATCGGAAACAACTACATGGCTGTTTACTCTCCCTCTACCAGGCTGAAAAAGCCCATATGACACATCAGGACTACCAGCCCTCTACGGTAAGCAGGCCAGTGTATCTGAAAACACAGTTAGTTTAAGGTAGCATGCACTGGCTGAAGAGCTGGTATATATATAACACACATATATATACACTTATATACACTGTTATATATATATACACTTCCCTCTCCAAGGCCAGTAACCCTTAGCAGAGGTGCAAGAAGAAAATTGGGAGCAATTCCCTCTGAGGGCTGCTGGAGCTCTTCTGGAGCGACCATCAACATAAGGAAATGCTGCAGACAGGACAAGAATAAGCCCAGTCCTGAGATTTGTATTCCAAACAGTGGGCAGAATATCAATCTGAGTCGAGGGATGACTACTGGCTCTGCCACTGCCTTTCTGGGTGCCGCTGGACCATTTTCCTAATGTAACCGAGTTGCACTGATTTCCTTTGCAAAGTGCTTTGTGATCCAACAGGGAAAACAACCCCAAAATTAGGAATTACTATCAAACCACACACTCTGCCATAGCATAGCACTCTCAGACTTTCATGACATTCAGGAATGCACCTGATCATGTATGTTTCAATCAGAGCAAATTAATTCTTTTACAAATGACCAAGTGCTCGAGCTCAGACAAAGCCCAAGTTCACACAGGAGAACAACACAGAGAAACTTACTGGAAACACAAGTCAAACTGACCAGTCTATGTTAACTGCCAGTGCTGACTCATAGAAATGGTGTGCAGAGAACAGCCATGAAACACTGATCTCCCCTTATTCCAACACAAGATTCTTTTCTGCAGTTCACAGATATTTTATCCAGTCCTGCTTTAACATCTGAAACATTCTCCTGGAGTGAACCTTGCACATTTGGCTTTTATTTTCCTGTCATTCCTTTGATAAAATCCTCCTTAAATCCAACCCATTTTTTGTGTTGTGTCACAGGACACCACCAGAAGAACTAGTTTTCCTTTCTGCATCCTTCAGGTGTTATGCAGACTCCTCACTCCCTTCACTAGTCATCACATGGTCCCACATATATCCACCTCTTTATATCTCTCCTGAGAATGTCTTCTAGACCTCTTGCCCCAAAGTAATTTTTTTTAGCTGCAGTCTCAAACTTCTCCAACTGCTCTGTGTGACTGACCATGTGGTGCAGACAGGCATGCCGCAACCCAGGTACTGACACGTGGGAAATCCTGGTCACCTTCCCTTCACCTGATTTAGTTTTCTTTAATTGAAAGCACATACTGTTCCTGTATGACTGTATAGTGCCTCTATTGCAGTCAGAACATTTGAGAGATTCCTTAAAATCAAATGACAAATCGTTACTGGATTGTGAAATCTGCCTGCCATCAAGGACATAAATCCACAGATCCCAAGAATCTCTGATATGCATGGCAATTTCTACACAATCTAAATTTTCATAATAAAAAAAGTTTCCTAGCTTACTGGCTCTAAAGACACCTCAACAATGCAATCATAACAAGTTCTTCAGTATTCAGCCATCAGAATCTCTAGCACTAGCTAGGTGCTATCTTCCCTTTCCCTCTTACCTCAGGAGTCTGTAAATGTTGGAAGTTCTTGAGGCAACTGAAATAGAAATGTTGTCAAACATTTAGCAGCCGATCCTACTGACAAATATTTCAATTTGAAGATGACATACTTCACTGGACCAAGGGAATGAGAATGTGCTCAGACAGATGTTTCAGGTGCTATTTTCAGTTTACAATTAGCCGAATTTTACCAGAGAGCTATTACTAATGTCCCTCTTCAGGTTAAGTTTAACAATGAATACGATCGATGCTATCAAATAAAGAAGTGGGAATATGGCAGCATCATTTGTGGGATAACACGGGGACCTGACAGTATACATTTGTTTTCTGTATTAATTGATCTAAAAGTTATTTAAGTAATTTTTATGTCTTATACTTTAGCAAAAGTTATTGCAGGGTTACAAGGGAATGTACATGAACACGTGTTTATCAAAATCGACTGACACTTCCTGTGCCAAAGGGTATATGTTCATGTATGCATGCCATGTGACACATCCAAGTAACCGCAGGACCTTCTTTTAGTACTTTGCCTATTCTCTCACATTACCTCTTGCAGTCATGCTGCTCCATACTGTGTCTTTCTTAAGCTTTTAGACTGCAACGTGTCAGAGACGACACTGAAGGGGGAATCCGTTGACTGTACTGTGGCCAGGATACAATCCTGGTATATACTTAGATATTGTTACATATATATTTTAAGGTCAGAAGAGACCATTATGATCCTTTACCTTAACCCCCTGGGGCACAGCCGAGACTATTAAATTTTACCCAGTGGTTCCTGCAGAGGAGAGAATTATTCTCTCCTACTGCATAAGTGAACTCTACCGAGCCCAACAGCTTGTTATTCATACTGTAAGGCAAGCAGCACCTACCAAAATTTGAGTGATGAAATAAATAATAATGCAGCCAACCAGAATGGGAGACAAACTAGAGAAATCCTCATCAAAATTCAGCAGATCTGGGCTAGCTCCCTCCCAAAGCTCCCGTCCTCCCCTTCACACAGAGATTTTAGGGACAAATGCCAGTAGATCTCTATTGTCCCTGCTCATTCATTAGCTACAACTGACTTTTCTGTTGTGTTCACACTTCAAGGTAAGGATAAGCTAGATTCTGGTCATGTTGTGCATATTGAAAAAGTAACTATGACACAGAGAAACTACAGATGTATTTTAAATACAAAATAACATCGCATTGTTTTCTTCACAGTTTTAAATAATCCTCAGCAGTGAAAGACACATGTTTCAAGGTGACAAACTCTTTTCATCCCATTATCTTTGGGCCTTCCCCTTCCATCTCCATTAGTTGTATCATTCTCCTTTTTTACATCCCAGCTCCCTGCCCAGCCTTCACTAAATGGACTCAGTAAAAAACCTCTCGGTTACTATTTGTCACAATGCCATTTTCTATACGCGTATGTCTCATGGCTGCAGCAAGGGAATGATATTTGTCATTAAATCATAAAAGCCTACCTACTTTTAAATTGACACTCTGTCTGTAGTCCTCCCTTCCACATGCCCCACTGCAGATCATGCGCTGCCTTGTAAGGCTTCAAAGAAAAGGAAAGGGTCTCAGTTTAGCTGGAACAATGCGTTTCACAGAGCCACAGCTTTCACTTACCTCCCATGCTGTGGGTTACTATTTGCTTTCCCACACTTCCCTTTGGGCTGCTAGTCTTTGGAGCTGGAATTAAGACAGGCACAAATGGTGATTAAACCTGCTTAGATACATGAATGAGTGTGATCATCAAAATCACACCTAATGCTTTAGAAGATGGGGAAAACAAGTCCTATCCCTCTGAAAAGCTCACAGTCTAAAGCATGTTAAAATAAAATGTGCTCAAAGGTTATTTTTGCAACAAAATTTGTGATGTAATTTAATAAAGCCACCTGCTCCCCCTTTGGAAGCGTTCTTGTTTCTCATGCAGTAGGCAAGGTAAATCCAAATGCTCTCCCTCCCACCTGAGCTGCTTACCCCTATGCTTTCTTATCTCCCTGATGATGAAGGTTTGTCCCACTTGCTTCTTCTCTCCCCAGTTCTTCTACGGACAAGCCAAGATAGAAATCTTAAAACCTCCAACTGGTAGTGGTTCTTAGTAGGAACTATTCAGGAAATTCTCTCATGGGTTGTTAACAATCTCAGCCATCAATGTTCTGAAACTCACTAAGGAGGTTACCCTATGGACTGCTTCTCATTCAAGGACCACATTCACCTGCTTCCTTGTCACAAATGAAAGCAGCGTATCTCGTGCTATAACCACAAAGCACTTTCAGAGAAAGTTACATGCTTTTACTTCAGCATCAAGTTGTCCTTCTTCTTCTAGCTTCCATTTAAATACAGGAACTCTGGCTTCACTTAGCTATGCTTTCAATCCAGATTGGCCTGCCTGTAAGGAGATAGAGACGAAAGGACATTTGCTACTCAATCTACCTACCTACTTTGCACTGAAGATGAAGCAGATCAAGCACCAAATGTCTGCCAGTGCCTTCCCAACACCACTCCTGTGCAGTATTTTCCATTAGTCCCTCTTCCTCCTATACTGAGCCAGGTACAGAGGTACTCAGAACCCAGCTCTTGCAATATCATGATGCCAGCAATACCTTGTCAGCAACTGGCTAGGGGCTACCAACAAGCTTCTGGTGTGAAGCTGTTTGGAACTGTAATTTGCTGTAAACTAGAGAACAATAGTTCTGTTAGGAAAGGATGGAATTTCCCATGACGAAACCTCAGTGTAAGGAGAAATGAACTTTCTTAAGACTGTGTGTATCAGAGTGGTGTCCTGAACCAACATCCTGACAGTCTAGCGAAAATGTATTTCTCCAAACAACAGTAAGACTGTATGGTCAGTACTCCCTTAGATGTGGGGGCTATGTTCAAATCCAGTTTCTGAATCTTGGCAGGATCAAGGAGGGAGATGGAGTCAAGCAGAGCCAGAGCACAGGAATCAGACATAGGACTCCAAAGTCTCATCTAATGCTTGTTCAGTGCTATTGAAATCTGCTTAGGCTGGCCTAAATTCTAGTACTCTCTTGAATAATTTAAGAGAAAATGATTGTGGGAGAAATTTCACGTAACAGGAAATCCGAACGATCCGCCAGATTTTGGCAGCGTCATGCTTCTCCATGTAGCTCACAAGTCTTCTACTGTTAATTGGACTGTCAGTCACTGAATAGCAAAGTAACTCCAGCGCACAAATGGACAGTCCTCTGCTAAAGGCCAAAACAACTGTTTCCTACTCCAGAATCTCCAGCAGATCTTTGAATGTCACCACAGCCTAAATTCTTAAATAATCTTTTGTTATACTGCTGTCTAAACAAAAAACAACAAAAGAGTCTTTGTTCCCTTTAACGATTAATCAAAAATTACTCATATCTGCTTACACAGGACTTTCAAATCAAAATATCTTGTTCTTTGACACAAGTACAGACTAAAATCTACTAAGAAAAGAAGAGCAGAAGAGTTACTAGAAAAGGAAGCAAAATACTTTCAAGAAGTTAGCCTCCTTACTTCGAGAATAGTTTAAAAAAACTTTTGTAATAACATCGCATGCTCTGCACAGAATTGGCCAAGTCAGGAAAACTTCAACAATTCTTAGGACGTTCCCCAAGAGAAGGCAGACAGGGCCAATCTTTACTGCAGCAACTCATGCAGATCTGCTGAATGCCTGGATAACTACACAGGATTACTTTGATGCATACATTTGCCAGGTTGTATATTCAGCTCCTTTACTTCCTTTTAGTTTAGAGGCACGACAATTAATTCAGTTACAATCCCAGCTCTGCTATGCTCACAAAAAATTCACACCTGTTCTACAAATGTTCACCTGTCTAACAGACTAAAGCTTAAAAGAAACATTTTGCTCAATAATGAAAATATAATTTACTTTTTAAAAGGAAACTATGGCATTTGCTGTTTACAGGCTGTAAAATGAAAACTGCCCAGTGAATCTTAAAAGAGAAAAAAAAAAAAAAAAGGAAGAAAAAAAAGAATGATTTGGATTAAAATATCTTTTCTTAACTTTGTGGAAGAGGAGCTTTTCTGACTTGGCAGCACAGTACAATGAAAATGAAATCAATGCCAAGTGCCTTATCCTGAACTCTGAATGGGCAAAGTTCCCATTGACTTTCAAGACTTCTTCCCTTGCAAATGGCGTTCAAGAACAGTCCTTACACGCACCTAAGGCACGTCCACCACTATGTTCTGTCTCTCCCCTTTGTGTCAAGTAGATGTATAGAATTTTTGAAATCAGCACAGCAAGCTGTGAATGATGATGCATGAAATGAATAAGCTGAGTCTCGTACAAAGGGGAAATCCTGAAGGCTTGGTGCAATCACTGCTATACTATTTCCTATGGCCTGTATAGAAAAGATGCATAATATTCTTCACGGAGACAAAGAAAAAAGCTCACCAAGGCCAGAAGTATCAATCAGAGGCCCCAGAAGAGATAAATGACAGAAGCTCACAAGTTTTTAACATTGCTTAATTTCCCTCTTATTCCTAGGCTCTTCTCCACTTATGCCTGACTCCTTCCGAGCTCTGGGCTGCTGCGCACGTGGAATACACACATAGCTATCTGGGGCTCTGAGAACCTGGTTGACTTTGCATTTCTTTGGAAGCAGCACAGATTATGCAGTAGTTCATGTTTCACACTTCTCCTGATCAGCCAAGGTGAGTTTGCACCAATCCACCAGCATGTGAACTGTGATGGCCAAAGGCATAGAAAAAGGTGGTGTGATTTCCAGAAGATCAACTGAGCAAACAGCTCTGGGGCAGTAATGTGTTAAAAACCCACAAGTGCTTTGTCATGTGGACATGAATCAGAGACTTGAGTTACATTAGCACAAGAATTTTTAAAACAGGACAAATCATGCTCAGATTGATTTAGCTTAATTTGATGTATTACCAAATAAAAGTAACCTGGCATAAATATGGTATAATTTAACGTACCAACAACAACAAAGATGAGCATCCGGAGCATAACACTGACTTAAATTTGAGTGGCATATACTTTTTTTTTATCACAGAGAAGGTGATCTCTCTATGGATTTACTGTGACACCACCCCCAATCTCGTGTTCTCTCACACACACACTCGCTCTCATGCATCACAACCGCCCCTGCTGCACTATGTAGGTATAGATCTTGTTTTAGAAACTGGAAAACTGAGGTATAAAATGGATCAAGAGCTTCTGAGGATGTCTTTGGAGGGGGCAAATCTGAAATCCTGTTTACTTGAGTAGCAACACAAAGAAGTTGGCTGTGAATGGTATTCACAGCAAAAATAATTAATTCCTCATCCCGAGGACATTCTGTTGTGAAATAAGTCACTGTGTTGCAACTATTATTGCAGCCAATGGCATCAGTAAGGAGTCACGACAGAGAAGCATATGGGAAACTATTCTGGAAGACTTAATCAGTATTAACCGCTAAATTATCCCATGCAAACAGATCCGCAATAACAGCTCTCCAATCCTTCCTTGAGAAATCTTAAAAGGAATGGATTCAAATTTTATCTCTTTCTCTTGAAGATTTCTGTGTTTTGTCACTCCAGGTTTACCACAGAAATAATCTGAATTGGCACCATGTAAACTAACTGGACTTAACTACAATAAATCTAGGATCAACATCTATATAAGTAGAAAAGAAGCTATATCAAACTTCTCACTTTTGCAGGCATTGGGAATAGCAGCAACATTCCAGTCCTGAACATCACCTAACTTCACCTCTTACGCTGTGTTCATTCCTATGAAATAATTTTTTCCATAAACACCGGAAGATAGTTAGACAAGTTCCTATCTTCCTAATGTTCCTGAAAAGTATACTTTCTTAGTGCCATGTCTGATATAGGAAAGCACTGATTTATAAATGCTTTCATAAAGTTTTTATGCTAATCACATGCTTTTTGCCGAATTTAGTATTCATCTTTTCTTATAGCAAAAAATAATAGAAATACAAAAATGTGTGTTTTAAAAAATATTCTTAAAACACCCACAATCTGATTCCTCTGCTAATTACTAGAATTTGCTCCCTAACCAGACTGTCTCAATATTTTAATTTAAAATATTTTCACTTACCAAATTTTGTTGAAATAGATTAACTCTGCAGCTATTTGGCACAGGAAAATGTAAGCCAATATGCTGTTTTTTGACAGACTAACAGTAGCATCGAGTGTGATCTTCCACTCTGCCATTCAAAAAAGTGTTAAGTAAAAGCCTAAATATTGTCATTACACTTAAATGCTAACATTATTAACCTCTCCATGGCCGACATTCAGTCTTTCTAAAGATAATGGATGCACTTGCATCTATTCTAGATGTTCTAGAATAAGGCTGTAGTTTTTTTAACTGTGTGAATAGTTGCTAATGATTTTACATACAACAACTCAGCGTTTCACTTACAGCCCTATCTTGCAGAGTGCTGCGGATTTCTTGAGCAAAGGATCCGTGCAGACGCATCTTCCACAAAGCCAATGTCTCGTACATAACCGTTGGCAGCCTCACCTGCTCTCCCCGAAAATGTAACGGCTCGATTCTGATCCCTCCCACACAAGCAGGAGTAGAAATCCTGCACAGGCATTGCTCGGAGGCATTTAGATTTAATGCATGCAGGATGTATATCTATGTCCAGAACAAAATGAAAATTTAAAAATTAAGTTCAGTACCAACAAAACACGCCTTCATTAATTCTAAAGGGAACATGTTTCTGCACTTGTTCTCCAGGCAAATGTCTTGAGTTCAAGCAAAGGATTTAACAGTGCTCTCTGAAAAAAAAAAGTTGTCTTTTGGGCAATGTCTCCTCTATGCTGTCGGCTCTCTGATGGAAAATACACTCACGTTTGGGGAAGAAGAGGCTGTATCTGTAGTTCTACTATGTACAAGGCTGGGTTCATTACTCTTGGCTTGCAATGGCTCTCTCCCCCATCCAGTTGGCGTATGCCTGTTTACAACCCTTTCCGCAAGCTCTGCCCACCACTTAGAAACTTCAGGATAAAGTTCAGGCCCAGGAAACTAAAAACTGTGTGGAGGATTTTGCCTGGGCATTTCAAAATCAATAGCTCAGGAAAACCATCCACAAGCCAAAACACTGAGATGAGCTTTCAGAGAGAACAAGGTAGTTTATACAAAGGCATCTCTCCGGGATTTGCTCAGGAACTCTCCGTAGGCCCTGACTTAGGGCAAACGAGGATAGCTTGAACTTAAATACTGCAAACCTTAGAAGAACAGCGTTTCTCCCCTTTCATGGCAGAGAATCCACTTCCAGAGAACTCGGATGAAGAGAACAACAACTCATAATGATGCAGCTGCAATTCAACTCTGAAGATATCAAATACAATTCCCGTGCTGGCAGCAGCTCACCTGCTCAGGAGCCCTCACTTTTATCAGAGTTGCACCCCACGCCTGTCTGGGAAGGCTGAAGGAGAGCTCTTTCAGGGAACAGGATGGTCACGCTTCCCCTCCCAGAGCTGTCCTGGCACTGCGTGTTCTGGAGCGCCGGGGGGCAGTTTGACCCCCAGCTGGGATGAAACGGGACCTGCTGCTGGTGCCCACCCCCCCGCATACCTCCATGTACTGTACCAACACCACTGATCTTACCACCTTCTCTCCGGGTAACGGGGCTGGTTCTCCTCGAAGAGCTACTAAGGGACACACTCCTACCTGAAGGGTAGCAGCGCAAACGGGGGAAATCAATGCCAGAGGTTTGTCCGATTTCAACAGAAATGCTATGGAAGTTGAGCTGAGGGTATTAAACACATCGGGTTCTCATTTGCAAAGCGATGACCCCCAGCTCCCGCACGGCTGTTCCTGAGCAGAGGAGCGTGTGTGGTGCCGAGGGCTCACCACCGGGACCAGGCGGCGGGCGGCCCCAGGGGCAGCGTGCGGGGCGCGCGGTGTCTCCCCGGGCTGGGGCCCTGCAGCAGCTGCTCCCAGCACCCCTCTTCCCCCGGTGGCCAGTAGGCAGGCACCGCGCACCAGAGGAGAGTCTCGGTGTGCTGTGCCGAACGTTCATTTTCCTCTTGGAAGAGCCGGAAGAAGGCCCTGACCCAGCCTGGACGTGCTTCCCGATGAAGAACAAGGCAGGCGCCGCTGCCGGGGCATCCGCGCTGCAGGACCGGGAGGCAGCGCGGGGCCCCCGGTCTGGCCGGCCGGGAGGATGGAGAACAGCCGGGCAGGGAGAAAAGCAGCGGGGAAGGGAAAGCGGCTCCCCCAGCGCCAGTGGATCTCGGCCACCGCAGGCGGGCGGCGGAGGGGCCAGAGTCTCCCGGAACCCGCTGTTCGTACGGGGCGAGCAGAGCTGTCCCCTTTAACCAAAACAAACCCCAAAAGCACCCTCACATCCCGACCGAAAACCTTAGTGGAAGCGAAGGAAAGGCAGCGGCCCGAGGGCGAGGCTGCGCTGAGAAACGCACTGACCGTCTGCAAGGGCGCCCCGGCCGCGGGGCGGCCGCGACCCCGCCAGGCCGCCGCTCGAAGCCAGGAGGAGCCCAGGGCACGCGTGGGGGGCTGGCCGGGAAGCCGCTTTGGCCGCCGAGCAGAGGGAGGGATCGGCGGTGTCCCGCGCGGCCGGCGGCCCCGGGGCTCCGCGGGGGCTGCAGCTCGGGGCTGTTCCGCAGCGCTCGCAGAAATACAGCCAGGAATAACGGAGACCCCTGAAAATGAAGGACAAAAAAAAGGAAAGAAAAGTTGCCCAGACTAAAAATACACTCATCAAACACACTGAAAAGATTGAATTATTTATTTCCTCTGGGGACTCCTGTAACCATTCATTTTTAATAGAGTCTAATAAAGAGTTCCCCAGCGGGTTTTACTTTTGTAAATATTTCAGATGAGCTCGGGTTTCTGGGCAAATCCTCCAGAGTGAAAAACACCGAGGCGCACACTTGTAACCCCCTTCTCTCCCCGTCGGCCGAGAAACCAGCCGGGCGCAGAGGCAACAAGTGGCCGGCGGCAGCGACGCTTTCCCGGCTCGGGTCCCGCTTCTCTTCAGAAGAACACCAACTCGAAGGAGCGCACCCCGTTCTCCCCCCAACCAAAATGCACTATGGCGCGCGGCAGCCGCAGAAACCCGGCCGAAAAGGGAGAGCAGCTCCCGGGCTCCTTGGCCGGGTGGCGGGGAGCCCCGGGGGGGAGCCCCGGGAAGGAGCCCGCCCGCAGGACCGCGCCGTCCCCGCTCCGCGGAGCGACCGGCTGTGCGCCCGCCCCCGCACAAACCCGAGACTGCCGCCGTGCCTGATATAAAATTTATTGATCTCTCTTCGTTTGGAAGAAGGAAGCAAACGAGGGCTAGGGACAGGGAGAGGGAAGGAGTGTTTCGATGACTTTTTTTTTTTTCTTTCGGAAGAAATCCGGTAAACAAAAGCAAAACGTTTCTTCATCTGATATGTCAAAACATGGTTCACAGTAAAAGTCACAAACCAATTTACATAAGTTTACAGCTTAAGAAAAACCAAGACACAACTTACTATAAATAAAAGAAATGCGTTTGCGACCCGCACAGCTCTCTCCCACCTCCCCTATTTTAAGGAACAAAACCCTAAAGTAAAAAAATCGTGAAAGCTACAGATGGTGGATAGAAAACAAGCGAGGCTCGGTTAGGTGGGAAGAACAAAACACTTAAGAAACCACAACGATAAAATGAACAACTGAATTTAAAAACAAAAGCCCGCCGTGTTTTTTTTTTATGTCATTGCAACGCTAGAAATCAAACTGGAAGATGCAAGATGTTTTAAAAACTTTTAAGCGAATAAAACAGCGCCGAGCCTAGCAGAAACCAGGAAAGAAGTTGCCGTGGTTTAAAAACTTCACAGCGGCTTCTAGAAGGCAGGAGTTGTGCTCTTTAAAATAACAGCTTGCTCAAATATTTTTTCTGTACAAAAAAAAAAAGGACACAACTAACGGATTTCCTTTTTAAAATTTCTCCAAAGTTAGTATTAAGTCTGGTAAGCCGAGCAACACTGCCGTACGTCCCGGTGGAGTCGGGGAGCGGTGGTGGGGTTAGAGACTAAGACGGGGAGCCGTCCGGAGCAGCCAAGTTTATATGTGAGTTAGTGGTACGGTACCATTCACGCCAGTCCCGGCACTCTGGTAGTGCTGGTGGACGCTGTGTAACCTGCTGCCTTGCAGGCCGGAAGGGTCTGTGGCATCCCCCCCCCGGGGGCAGGTACATGCTGATCATATCCCGCAGGTCTCCCAGGCAGGCCCTCTGCGAGTGGGAAGTGATGGCTGGAGGCGGCGAGCTAGGTTCGGATTTCACCACCGAGCCCATGGAGCCCAGGCTCATGGCCGTGGAGGGCTGCTGGCCGTAGGCGGCGGGGGACATGCTGTAGGTGGAGGCGGCGTTCATGTAGGTCTGGGCCGTGGACATCATAGGGCTGTACTGCAGGCCCGTCATGTCGTAGCGGTGCATCTGCTGCAGCTGGGGGCTGTTCATGCCCGGGTGCTGGCTGTAGCCCAGCTGGTCTTGCATCAGTGAGTAAGCCCCGTTGGTCCAGCCGTTCATGTGGGCGTACGTGTCAATTCTCTGCCCCACTCCGACGGGGCTGCTCACTGCGTTGCCCCCCCCCGGGGCCAGCAGATTGCCGGGCAGCGAGTATTTGTCCTTCTTCAGCAGGGTCTTGGTCTTCCTTCGGGGCCGGTATTTGTAATCCGGATACTCCTTCATGTGCACGGCCCGCAGCCGCTTGGCCTCGTCGATGAAGGGCCGTTTCTCGGCATCGCTCAGCAGCTTCCAGTCGGCCCCGAGGCGCTTGCTGATCTCCGAGTTGTGCATCTTGGGGTTCTCCTGGGCCATCTTCCGCCGTTGGCCCCGCGACCACACCATAAAGGCGTTCATGGGGCGCTTCACCCGGTCCTGGTCCGAGCCGGCTCCCGCTCCGTTGCTGGCGCCGCCGCCTCCGCCGCCTTTACCGTTACTCCCCGGAGCGGGGTTGCCCCCAGCGCTGCCCGGCGTGGGCTGCGACGTTTTGATCTCAGTCTCCAGCATGCTGTACATGGCCGGAGCCGACAAGAGGTGCGCCAGGGTGGCGGGCAGGCGGGTACCAGATTAGGGAGAGGAAGTTAAAAAAAATAATAAAAAAGAAAGGGAAAGAACCTGCCTGGGCAGCTGCCGCGGAAGGAGGAAGTTTTTTCTGCCTGGCGGGCGGAGGCGCCGCTCCCCGAGGTGCTGCTGCGGCGGCCGCGCGTGCGGAGCGCTTCCCGCGGGCAGCGCCAGGCGATGCGCACACCAACCCCGGGGGATTTGATTGACGGGCTATAAATGAGCGGGCGGCAGCCAATCAGCGAGCGGTTCCCGACAGCCCCGACGCCTGCAACTGACCGGCTGGGGGGAGCCAAAAAGTTGGCGTTCCGGGGCTGCCGGGGCCGGATCCCCGCGACGCGCCCCCGGGCCCTGCACCTGCCCCCAGCTCCGGGCTGGCGGCCCAAGCGGCGATACTGGGCAGAGCCGGGACTGCGCGGGCAGAGGCCGGCGGTGCTCCTGTAGCTGCTGACTGCCCCGCGGCGGAAGGAGCGAGTCCGCGCCTGGGCACGCCGGGGCTGCCCTCCGGGAGTGCGGGGAGGAGGAGCGGGGCGGAGCGCTGTGCTGTGCTGCAAGCGGGAGCCGTGCGTTTGTCGGGCACAAAGAGATTTGGGGCTCCTGGGTGGATGCACAGCCCTATGCCAAGCCCAGAGAAGATGCCTGGAGACGGAGCGAGCCTGCGCTGCACAGATACCCTCCCCGGAGAGGATGAAGAGAGGGACGCGGACTAAACAACTCCACTACTGAACCTTCTTCCTGGGGGAGAGCCCCCACTGCCCTGCCGGAACCGGGAACGGCCGCCGGGCACTCCGTCCCGGTAGGAGACGGTCTGCCCCGCGGCAGCACGCCGGCACAGCCCAGGGGAGGCGGCGGTGCGGATGCGAGCGGGGCCGGGCGGGCTGCCGGTGGAGCGCTCCCGGTCGTCCCCACCTACGCCCACCGCATTGCCACTTGAGTTTTTCCACTCGGCTGCCCCACAGAGAATGGGGAGGAGGGGACGGCGCTTGCAAAACCCCCAAGTTTCATGGCAACAGCAAAGTTCCCTCCGTGTGAAAGAAAACTTCGGCGGAGGGTGTGTGAGTGGAGCGGAGCTCACTGGAGCTGTCAATCACGGGCTTCCCTTTCCGTCCGTTCCCTCCCCTTCCCCTCCCTCTCCCTCCCTTCCTTCCCTAGAGGCACGGACGCCCGCACCTGCTCGGGCAGGGCTGGCAGCTCCTTGAACGTACTGCGGGTACAGAGCTGCCCAGCCTGCCTCGCCTTGCGTCCCTGCTCTTCCTCGTCCTGCCCCCGCGCCCCTCTCCAGCTCCGTCTGGGGAAGCCGGATGGTTTTCCTGGCCGGGGCGCGCCGGGGCAGAATGAGGCAAACCGAGCCTGGAGTCTGCTCCGAGCCGCCCTGGGCTCTGAGCACCGGTGTCGGAGGAGGTGGGCAGCTCCGCCGGTGTAGCTCTGAGCAAACCGCTCTAGGAGCGTGTGGGGCGCAAGGAGAGAGTCGGGGGACTTGAGGTAGGAACGTGTCTGGGCATCGTGTCCCGTACGGGGGGGTCCGGAGAGGAGGGATGCTGCCGACGCAGCTCCCCCGGCTTGGCAGCCGTTGATGTTGCCTCAAGGAGAAGACCGCGAGGATAACGACGGTAATCGGTACAGGGGGAGAGGACACCTCCGGGGCAGGGCTCCAGGCTGGACCCGGAGGCGCAGCCCAAGCCTGTGCCGCCAGCCCGGTGCGCTGCGGGCGCCGGGAGGCGGCTCCGTGGCGGCCCGAGGAGGCTTCAGCAGGGCGGGGGACGGGCCGCTCCGCCCGGCACAGCGCAGCCCCGCTCAGCGCGGCCCGCGATCGGGGGAGCCAAACGAGCCGGCTTAGAACGGCAGCGGTGGTACTCTGGATACAGCACGGTGTCCTGGTGGGATTTCTGTTTTGGTGGATCTGAACACTTCTGTGATTTAGCACTTTAACGCGTCGCTCGTTTCGTGCGATTTCTTTTTTGACAAAATCATCTGTTGAACAGCGTCGAAGGGGAAATAAATCACACTTGCCACGAACTATGGTGTAGTCGGCATTTTGTCTATAGTGTTGTTTGCCTTGCTGCTGATGTGTTCTTGGGTGAAGTAAAAATTTTGCAGCCCGAGAGGACAGGTGACAGCGGTGGTGTGTCAGGCGGTATCACACTGGAAGACATACTTCAGGAACAGTTCGCTTGTAACTTTTGCAACATATTGGAAAAAACTTCAGACAGCTGTAATTAATCTCAAACCCCTCCAAATACTTGGGCTGGAAAGCAGACTGATATATATCCTGACAATTCTTTGAAATGACTTCATGTGAAGGTTTGTTGGAGGGGCTGAACACACTTGCATGCAACGAAAAACGAGACGGTATGCGGTGTTTCCTTCGATATTTAAATAAATATTATAACATTGAGTTTCAGCCTTTTTGTCTTTCGATTTGTCTTTGCGCTGCCTGAGACTCCAATTATTTTTTTTTTCCCAAAGGTCACGCTATTTAACACTTTAAGATCCATATTATTTCAAAGCAAGACATTTCCCTCGACACTTCGCTAATCTCGGTGTATATAGACTAAACGTGACTCAATAAAAAAGTTAAGTACAGGTTCGTGTATTTCCATACTTCACAGGTCCCTGTAATGCTCCCGCTGCATTACAGGAATGTTCTGTAATCCTGCACATGTTCTGAGGAATACTTAAAAATTTTCCAGAAGAAGGGGTGAGCAGGGACCTGCTGCTCGAAACCCCCCCGCCTCGGCATTAGTGATGGGTGTTCACAGGAAACTCCCAGTAAGATTGTTCGAGCGATTTCAGCCCCCGAGAGAACAGCCAGAAGCCAGCTCCTCTCCCAGGCTCTGTTTCCGTGTTTCCCCGCCCGGCGGGTGAGCCCGGGGCCCCGCAGGCGTTGCGCACCGGCGCAGCCGCCGCTCGCAGGTCTCCGCCAGCGGCGCGGCCGGGGCGGCTCCTCCCCGCGGCTGCACGGCGGCACCTGCGGCCGGGAGCCCCCCCGGAGGGACCGGAGCTGCGGCTTGGGAAGGGCCCGCTGGTCCGGGGCGAGAGGATGTGAAGCAAAGCACGGGGCAGGGACGGGAGGCTCGGAGCTACCTCCAGCACGGCACCCCACCGCTCCCGCTAGGAGAGGAGAAGTAGCTCCTTCTCTCCCCCCTGGTCTGAAAACTGCAGATCGACGGTGAGGCGGGGCGGGGGAGAGGAGGAAGCGAGGCAAGCCCCGCTATACCAACTGCTGCTCCCTGAAGTTACCCGCAGAGCGCTTTAAAAGGTCCGATCCCACCATCCCGTTGGCAGCCACAAGCGATTTTCAGCCTCCGCCTGCTCCTCCGTCCTGCCTCTCCCGTGTCCCGGAAAAAGGGGACGGAGCCTGCGGAACTGCTGTAAAGTAGGGAAGGGGCAGAAGGCAAGAGAGGATCCAGCGAGCGCGATAAACAGGGCGGGAGTGAGGGGGAGCCTCATGCCTGGAGCCGCTTTCTTAAATTCTCTTCCCAGCAGCTGCCGGGACTGGGGGAGAAGCCATCCGGCGCCGGAGAGCCCTGAGTGTCTGGTGGGGTCGGGGAACACTTAGGGTCTTGAAAATATAGCTGCCAAAAGCAGAGACGCCCACCTTTTTTTTTTCTTCTTTTTGGTGACAACGGAGCATGAGGCGAAATCAGGAGTTTACAGCACGATCCAACTTGAACGCGAGAAAAACCCCACGGTTGAAAAAGCGCATTTGAAAGGGACCGTCTGCTTCTTACACAATCAGCACTTAATAAGCAACAGCCTTTAATATATGTTAATTGCGGCTCCAGCAGAGCTTGAGGGAGTCTTGGAGCAGTGTCAGGGAGGATCGCTCGCTTTTAAAGAATAACGCTATGCATCAAACCGGCCCCGTTTAATCCCATTATTAAAACATCTCGTCTGGTCCCCAGCCTAACTCCCGACCGAGAAGGGCGAGGGCTTGTTGTCGAAACTTGCCCAGACACGGGAGCTGAGCACCCTTCTCGTTTGGACCCTGCTGACCCTCGCTAGGATGATCCTCCCAAAATGCCCAGGCTTTTGGCGATGCTTAAGATAAAAGTTCACGTGCTTTTCTGCTCGATCCCTGTTTTAGGCTTGAATCCACGTCCTCCAGCAGAAGTTTCCAGCGTGGTAACGTGGCTGCTAAACAGATAATTTCAGGTTGGTTCTGCAGTTCAAGGTCGTTAGGAGATTTTTTTATTCCACATCTAACAGTGTCATGTTGAAAATACACCTCGGGATTGCCTGCGAGGCTGACATGGCTGGACCGACCCTCCAGTCTAGCGAGAGGGAGAACAAATCATTAGTTCCGACAAACGAGCTCCTGCTCCTTTCTGTGACTTCCCCAGTACCTCGCCGTACGGATATCGATGCTGTACTAGAGACTACACTTGTTCCAGTTACTCATGTATATGGGAAAGCAAGGCATACATCATTAAAAATGGCAATGATGACATCATTACAAATAGCAACATTTAAAACCAAAAATCTTCAGTGCGTGGGTGAAACCCGGGCAGTGTCATTTGGGTACAGATCGATTCCTTTGAACTGAGCCTCCCAGTGCACTCAGGAGGCAGCAGCGAATGTTGTTTTTAATCACTTTTCCCCCCCAGCTGAACTTTTATTTGGCTCTGACAACAATAGTGGGCTGCAAACAGACCTCTCGGAGCGCCCGCTGAATAGACCCTTTTCGAGCCCGGGTTGTTTCCACCGCCACAAAAAACAACTAGTAGCTCCGTTTCTTAATTGGGTTGTTCCCGGCCCTCGTTCATTCAGGTGTTCGCGAGGAATTTGTTTATTAGCCTTTGACAAACAGCTCCTCCCGGCAATCGCCTCATGGGGTTGGGTTCAGCGGGAGCGCAGGGATGCGGCGAAGGGGGGTGGAGGTGGGGGCCATTGCTAATAAGGAGTCTCTCCATCCCCAAGTTACCAATTAGCAGAGTTGTAGAAGAGACCACCAGCACAGAACAACTCACCAGGGCTCACTGCGGAGCCCCGAGGAAACGATAGGCTTAGCTCATGTGTTTTTCGTGTGAAAACACTGAGGAAAAAAAGAGCACTAAAAGTGACGCTACAGAGACCACCGCTGCCCCCTGCACCGGCTGCTGCAGGGCAGTCTGTGCCGAGCCTGGCAGGAGTCTCTTTCCCGAGAGACGGGACAGTAATCGGAACTTTCTGCAACTTCCCTCCGCTGCTAGAACACCAACTGTGCCGCATCCCCAAAAGAGATACCGAGCACTGGAACAGGGTGCCCAAGGAAGCGGTGGAGTCACCATCCCTGGGAATATTTACAAGATGCGTAGACGTGGAGCGTAGGGACATGGTTTAGTGATGGACTTGGCAGCGTCAGGTTTACGATCAGACTCGATGAGCTTAAGGGTCTCTTCCAGCTTAAATGATTCTATGATTCTATCGTTCCAACATCTCAGATCCCGCACGGTTTACTCTGCCCGCCCCTGCGCAGCGGAGGATGACCGCGCCGGGCATTTCCTATCACCGTCACTTCTCGGTCTCCCTTGAGCCCCCGGTGCCCGCGGCTGCAGGGGCTGCCCCGGCCCCTCCGCGGGGCGAGCGCTCCCGGGAAGAGCAGCCCTGCGCGCTCGGCGGCCCCGCTGTCCCCTTCTGCCGCCGTGGCCCGGGGGCACAGCCCCGTGCGAGGCGGCCTTGGGCCGGAGCGAGCCCCCGCGGCTGGAGCGCGGCGCTGGGACACGCATGGGGAGGGGGCGCGGGCGGGAGCTGCTCTGCCCACGGCGTGTTTCGACGGGAAAGACCCGCCGGCCCTTCCACGTGGAAGGAAAAGTCCTTCCCCCCGCGCCCCGGGCCGCTCGCCTCAAGCCGCTCGCAGCGGGTCCCGCAGGGCGAGGGGCTTCCCCAGCCCGGGAATCCGCCCGTTCCGCCCGGTTACTTGTTGCGGTGCGTTAACGACCCGTTCCCTGGCGCCGGGGACAACTGAGACATCGCTGGGCTCCTTCTCCAGAAAAAACCAAACCCAATCATCTCTGTTTTGCCCGTTTAAAGCTTCGTGAATCCCTCCTACAATGTTTTCCATACAGATCCAGTAAACCACCTTAGTTGCTGGTAATGATGGCTAGGCTCCTTTTTACGAGTTAGATTAGAAATCACACATTAATTGTAAAACTCTAACTTGCTAATTAGCTGCAAATAAACTGTTCATTAGTGGCAAATTAAAATCAAAACACACCTTATTCCTACTCTCTGACACACAATTTTGAAGACACATATTGTTTCAAACTACAGCCTGTATCACTGGCACAGCAAATCGAGATCCTGAAAGGTTTCTCTCCAGGATAAATAATTAAAATATATTCTACTTTAATTGACATTATAGAGGACACAAATGAGGTTTTCCTTTTAAAAAGAAATAGCAGTTTCTAAATAAAGCTTTGCAGGCTGCAGAATGGAGGTTTCAACCAAATGAATAGTCATTACTACCTTTTCAATGATGTGGGCCTTTTGATCAGAAAAGAAATTAGCTCTAAAGGACAGACAATAGGAAGCCTGCCCTGCAATAGGAAGAAAATTAGATGGCTAAGGCTCTTAACAACACCTATTTCTGTAAACCATGGAGCTTCTTGCTTTTCAATTACAGCTGTTCATTTCATATAAGGAAAGTGGAAAAACATAGGGGGAATATAAACTCCGTTGCACCAAAAAAACCCGAGATAGGGCAGGCAGGCAGGCAGTCTTCCCATCTCCCTTTCTCTTTATTATAAACAGTTAACTAATGTTGTGTATTTTATAATACCAAGACTATCCAATATAGCATTCTCTAGGTCAATCAAGCAATCAAGATGGATTATATTCATTAAAGCAAGTAGCAAAACATGAGAAACTTTAAATTAGGCAGTTGGACATTTCTGCTGCACATCAAAGAATATGCTTTGCACATACATTTCATTCTCGTATGCATTTTTCAGATAAAACAAAACAAGACTGAAGAACTTGAGGAAAAGAAAATTCTGAATAACACTTTGCTGTCTTTTGGTTATAACAAAGAGCTAACTCCAGTTCTTCCAAATTGAAATTAATGTTCTTTCATTGTACTCTAAACTGAGATTATTTCAGACAAGCTCTCCCCACATGACTTTTAACTCATACATCTTGGTTATTTTAGAAGTCATACTTACTTTTAAAAATTAAAATTAACTTATTATGTAATAACTTTAAAATATGGGTTCTCTTTCAAATTATTTCGTTTGGACATTATCTTTTGAACATTGTTATTTCTCCTGAATATAAACCTAATATGTTTTCTTATTAATCCGAGGCACAATCATAAAAGCATGCCTTTCTCTTTCCACCATTTCTCTCTTGCCATACTTTTATCATTAGGTGTAACAAGTAGATGATAATTTGTTATTAGCCATGCAATATACTGTAATTGAAATAATCTTTCACTGATGATTTGAACATACAATGCTTTTAACAGGATTTTGTCGTAAACAAGTCCTGCTCTTGTACCAACTCAGCTGAACTATAGAGATCTCTTTAACAAGTAACATAAAATCACAGATTCCCTCTCCTACCTTTATTTTTTCATTCTTCCTATTTATCTATTCAATTAACTATCTTTCTTTCATTATTTCTCCTTTCTCCCTTTTCCTTTTTCCTTTTTCCTTTTCCTTTCTCTTTATTTTTCTCTCTCACTATTACTAGTACTATTGTACTATTAGTTTAGAAAGAAGGCTACATGGCTAATTCAAAGGAGTGATCAAACATATATGAATTGGTTTTGCTGTGATAAGGTATCTCATAATTATGCTTTTCTCCCTCAAACAAGTATGTGTTTAATAAAAATTACTTTCCTTTTTCAGAAAACTAAATCACAATTGTCTTCTACCTAGAAGAGATTTTAATATGAAATATGAATGACAGCTTTATATTCAGTGTCTGTAACCCCCTTCACTCCTGCTTTGGCCTTGTAGTGTATAGGAATAAACAAGAAGAAATAGTTTAATCTCTCAAGAATGATCTCCTAAGTCACAAATTGGAGTCACTGATGTCAGTATTTGAAGTAACCTCCCTGCTTGAGAGTAGTTCGATTATGATTAATTCAAGTTTCTGCCTCATTATTTATTGGGAAAATACTTCCATTTGTTTTGTAAGATCTTAATTTACATTTTATTTTATTTGATATTAATTTGCCTGAGAAAAGTTCCCCATACTATCTAGTGGGAAAAATTTCCCTCCGTGCAAATAGGCAGCTCAAGTGTCATTGAGACTTCTGCAATTCACAATACAAAATGTACACAAACATCTGCACCAGTGAGGAGATGAAGAATTTGGGAAAACCCAGTACTGGTGCTGCAATTCTCAGTCCAGACCCCATAGTGATGTTTTACTTCTGATAGTTTCTTCAGCCCCTGTAAACAAGCGGAGGGTAAAGAACTGTCTGCAGGAGAACATGTGAATCTAATCTGACCTTGACTCTCAAAATCTGAAAATCTCACCTAAAATTATTGAAGTATCTGAGCAACGAGATTTTGGAGCAAAGTTCTACAAAGAATAGAGAAGTAAGGAACCTAAAGAGCTTTGAAAACTAGAGTGAACAGTTTATGAGTGGAGCTATGTTGGAGGGGTTGGACGTAATCGAACCTAAAAGACATCAATACATGCTCAGTGTTAGCAAGAAGAGGTTTCAATTGCTTTAGTCCTCCCAGTCCACCATGGAGAAGACATGAGAGCAACTCATTAGATCTGAAGATCCCTTCTACTCTTTTTTCCCCTGACATGTTGACAAATGAGGGTAGTATGTGCTTCACAGACTTTTGGATAACAAATGTATGCATGCATATACAGACAGAATAGGTATAAAATAACAGCAGTAGAACTCACTGAAGAATCAGTTATTTTATCAACTGTTTGCACAGCACAAACACATTTCTGACCTGAACATGAGTCACAAATAACTGCATCATTTAAATTAATATTAAGCACTCATTCTCTATTTCTGTAATAGCTCAATGACCTGATTTTGAAGGTATCTCCCAAGAACTGCTCAATTCCCAGTCTTGCTGAACAGTAAAAGACTCATGACTAACCACCATCAGAATTCTCTATTACTGCTTGGTTATGGATGCAATGACTGCTTAGGGCTATGAACAATGAAGCATATGCTCAAGGTTCCTATTACCTATGTTAGTGGTCAAGCTCTTCATTGACTCTGTAGATAACACGTCTTCTCCTAGTTGGTCAAGTACAGTTGGCACTTGCAGAGGAAGAACTTATGCAATGACAGCGAAGTTAAGGACTTGTGAAATAGGTACTTCAAGGCCATTTTTGAAACAGGTGGACCAGTCACACAATGGATCTTGCTGCTGGTGTACCCATCACCTTTATCATTCAAAGAATCTGATCAAACCCCAATTCTCCTTGGTTAAGAGGTCCTTTTGATTCCACTAGATTCCCTTCTCTGGACCTATCAGGAACATGTGCAGGGTAATTACTGGGAGATGGTGCTACTTGTTCCATAGGACAGTGATGAGGTCTAGGAGTGTAAGGTATTTCCATGTGGATTAAGCACTGGGTCTGAATGTAGGCAAGGGTCACAGGACCCTTATCATGTTAGAACAGAGACAAAAAACCACCAAACACAACCTTATTCTGGCAGAAGAAAACAAAAGGCTACTCAATAAGTGTAGCATGGAGGAGAAGAGGGGATTTGGTATACAGTGCTGAGGCTACTACCTGAAGAACCCTGTTAGCAAGTGAGGAAGAAAATGATGTGTGATACAGGAGAATCTACAGGGGGAAAAGGCTTCAAAAAGAACCATTTAGTGTCTGAGAAAGGAAACCAGGTGGGACACTATGCAATCTGTAGGGCAGTTTATGTCCTCTGTGGCATAATTGGTTTCCTTTTTGCCATGTTTTCCTGTTGTCAGCTGCCACTGTTTTCCTGGCCCACCCTCATTCACACTTTTGCAAAATAGCCCATCAATAAACGGTTCAGTTTCCTTTTGAAGAGAGTTCCATGGCCCCTTGGAAAAGAGTGTAATCTCACAAAACTGTCATACTCAACCTTGATTTAATTTGATTTGAAGACTTCACAAACAAGGCATATCTAAAGGACGTTCAGTGACGTATTAGGATTAGCATTTAGAAGTATATTGCACAGAGGTTGTTTAATCCATAGCATTGTCCAGACCTATTTATTTATTAGAGGATATTTGGATTTGAGCTGAAAAATAATTGTAGGTTGATAAGGAAACACTTGGTATTTATGATTTTAATCAGTGCTAATGCAGACTTGATTTCTGTATCTGGTTTCCAATTTCTATACACAAACTCCATAAAGACTCAAGGCTGCACTATTTGCAGGCCAACAACTCCCAGTAAAGCTAATGGAAAATTAGTGGGAGGTATTTGTGCCCTAGTGTTGCATGGAAAAAAGAGACTGTTTTCATCAACAGTGATGCTTCTTCTCTTTGCAGGTTCAGTCAAGCTAAACTGCATGAAGAACGGCAGCAGACTCACACAAAGCATTGCAATATTCATACATGGTCTTTAAATAAAAATGAGGACCTTATTCTTCCATTCTCCAGATTCCATCAAATAAAATGAACTGAAGGTTTTATTTTGATTCTTTTATGGATCTTCCTATCATGGTATTTGAATATATTACAATAATCAGTGCAGTTTTTACTTAACAGTGTTCCATGTAAATACTAGTAAGGAAGTACTAGCTCTGTTTACAGATGAGAGATTCAGACAGTGCGTATAACAGTAATGTGTGAAAACTTTCTGAAAGACGTAGGAAACATGTGGAATCAGATCTCTTGAGCTAGATGAGATTAGCCCAGGGCTCGATCATCTTGCATATCTGTAATTGATCACGCCCATAAATATTACAAGCTGAAAAGGACTCAAAGCAAACCTCAACTAATGGAATAGGAACAGTCAGATCTACACTTAGTAACTCGCTGGGAACAGTCCAAACGAAAGAACAGGACAAAAGAATCCAGAGAATGAAGAAAATTATATCAATCCCATCTAAAGCTCTACATATTTGTAACTGGGTTAAATAACATGTAAAGAGCATGTTTTGAATGAGCTGGAGACTGACTAGAGTGGAATGGAAAATATTCTATTACAGTAATTATAGCAAAAAAAGATGAAACTTTCTAAACAGTAAGAGTTAGTCTGCCAAAAAAAAAAAAGTTTTTTCTGGCTCTTGCAAGACACAGTTAAGACAGATGGTCTTGGCTCACAGCTAGGATGTCTGCTGAAACACAGAAAACTAGACCTTCAAGTACCAGCGTCAATGGGAGTAGCAATCACACATCCCTCTTTAGCAAAGGTCCTGTGCTGCTCGGTTAATGGCACGATTGCCTAATTCAGGCAAGGGCATTCTGCACTTCCTGCAGTGTTCAGATGATTCTCTAAGGCTGCCACAGTAGCTGCAGCTACTGGGTAGAACATTGTCATGTAAGGAAAAAGTGTTACTATTTTTCCTATTCAAAACTAATCACAAGCCATAGAACATATTTAAATTTACAGTGTTATTATTCTTTTGGATTTCCTTAATTTTAAGTGTCTGAGGAAATGAGAGCTACAGAGAGAAGATGTCTGCGCTGTTGTACAGCATGAAAATGCACAATCAGAATTAAGCAACAATCAAACTTCCCGGACTAATCATTTTCCATTGATAACTGTTACACCATGACAGTAGATTAATCAAGTAAAGACATGAGCTTGAACCAACTGCACATTTTTAAGGTTTACTACCTTATGCTAGGGAAATCTGCACACTTCCAGATTGAAGGCTGACGTAAGACCTGCTGGACTCACACAGGATTGATACTTAATGCTGTTAACAGCTCACTTAAAAAACTTTGTTTGAAGATGAAGAGCAAAGCCAAGTTTCACTCTTTGCTGACATGTGCTAACTTCCTGCTCAAAAAAAGGACAAGATGGCACAGAGGACGTGAACTGGTCAAAAGAAAATCCTTTATCTCTAGGTTTTGGGGTCAGATCCCAGAGGGTTACTAAAGGAGATAACTCCTATCTGGTAGGTGCTTCTGGTGTATGTACGCTGAGCTGGAAATCCTTGGTTTTCCTACTCTGTACTTATTTTTACATGACTAACTTTTCAATAACTTGCAATTACAAATCAATCCTCATGAGCTGAATGCGGTAAGAGGACTGTACACAGTGCTCCTGCACATAAAGAGCCCTCCAAGTTAAATTGCCAGGAAGGTGTGGATAAACAGGTCTTGTTTCTGTTCATACCCTTACATTTACAATGAAATAGAGGACTTTTGAGTATAAAAAAATGCCGATCAGGCATTTCTTCCCGTTCCTATGTTAACATCATACACATAAAACTCCAACATTTCCACAATCAGAATTATACCAGAAAAAATTTTGCTGCAATACAAAGTAGCATTCAAATTTTCCTTATCATTTATCAGCTTCTGGCCCTGCTACCACTATATGCCTTTCCAATCTGTGCTTTCCATCTCTTTGGAGGAACACAATTGATCTATCTTCCATTGGGCTAATTAGACTGTTAACTATTTATTTACACACTTGAAGAAACACCTGACCCTGGGCTTATTGCCTAGAATAGAGCTGAAAAAGTTACACTAATCACACACCTGCCATTTTTGTCAGCTACATGTTTGCAAAATCAGAGGGATTTTTTAAATTATGATCGTTACTTATTATGCTCATGGCATTAGGCCAGGTCATGTGTGTTTGCTCAATAAGATGTTTCGGAACCATGATGATTACAGCTTACATATCTCAAGGTCATGTACAATCTGAAGGGTGATGATAACAGATACTTGTAACATACTGTGTAGCTTTCCATGGTATGCCTGTCATGCCCCTCAAATTCTGGTGTTTACAGATTTATAAAAATGTTACAGGTATGTTGCTCACCAGCCTGGGCTACGGCACCAGGGACGCTGTTGCATCTGCCACAGCCAGGAGGAAATGGCCTGCCTCTTGTAGGCAGGGTCTGTACCTTGAGTTAATTAGTTAATTAGTTTATTATGTTCAACTCAGTCCAGCTGGCTAATAATGATTGGCTGCCATACAGGTAGGACAAATATATATGTACACACACACATTGGTAGTCATAATCACGGACCAACTTAGAGCAAGAACAAGATGAAGCTAAAAATTCTCCTTCTACTTTGGTTACGTGGTAGTTGTCTGAGACTGAATCAGGATTCCCACTTAAATAATAGTGAAGTTTCAGGCTAGGCAATATACAGAATAAACCCTAACTTGTTAATGGCAGAACATATTTTGTTCTGTCTTTCTTTTCATCTGGTTAAGGTAATATTATATGCAATTATCAGTTTTCCCCAGTAATTTGTTCTGCAAACAAGTTGGTTTGCATTATCATTTCTAAAGTTTGAGACACAGGAGCAGGACAAGTTTGAGAAGACTCTGATTTGAATTATTCTCTGCTGTGTTTATGGGGAAAGAGTAGTTAAAGACAAACATAATCAAAATTATAGATGATAAGAATAAATTATCTATTGATGTAAATATTACAATGTCATTATATTATTGACTTTACTGCACCTGCAACTTACAGCATAAGAAAATACAACCTACTTCTTTTTTTAGAAAATAAATAAGTAGCCCTTCACTCCATCTTTATAAAATAGAAGAATGATAATTTAATTCTCTGAGGTTAACATTCATGGCATGGTTTTACTAGTAGCTTCAACTGATTGATTGAAACTGATTAAATGAATAGATGTCTCCACCTACATATTCCCTATGAAGAAAAGGACTCCATAACATGAAAATTTAAAAAAATAAAGAAAAAAAAAAAAAAGGAAAAAGGTTGCACATACTGTGTTTTCAGTTGTTTGGTATGAACTCTGTGTAACAGGAATGTGTTTAGTGATGTTTCTCCACGTAATAGACTAGTGCAATAGGTGCAATATTTTGTGCAATAACTTTTTTCTGAAAAACTAGATGTGTCCATGTAAATGGAGACCAGATAAATTTCTATAAAAAGTGTAAATAGACGAACAAGAACAGGATCACACATAATAAGGTAAAACTGTTTTTGTACAAGTACCAAAGTGATATTAGCACTGCATGGGATTTTTAGGTGTTCAAGACTGCAACAGTGCATATAATCTGGATATGAATTTACCATGATTATGTGTGCATATGGGGTATTAGCAGGTGTGAATGGCCAACAAACTAGTTGTCTATTTGCATGTGTGATAATGGTAAACAGACACACAAACTAAGGTCACATCTGCATACTCATTAAGTAGCCGGGGCAGTTTTAAGTTTTGAGTACCAGACCTACAACATCCAACTGTAACGTGCCTAAAGTCATATTAAATTCTAAACTGGAAGAGCTGGTGTAAATGCAAATATCACTGGTTGCCAAAATGCGTACTAGATTTTTTTAATTATTGAAATCACACTACAGCTTACTATCACCTTACAGACTATTGATGAACAAATGGGGCATGATGTATATCTGCAAAGTTTGATAGCAATATACAGTTCAAATATGCATCTGCCTAGATGAAGGATTTAATCTTATATCTTTTTTGTTGTTGCTCTTTGAGAGGAAATATTCTATTTCAGGACGTTTCTCATGTAGCCAAAATTAACTGCATCAGAACAATTATATTCGGATTAGCATCATCCAGTTTTGTGGAAAAACATGAAGTGAACAGGATCATAGCCTCTTGACAAACAAGACTTTTGAGTGCTGATTGAGATCAAATCGCAAACAGTAACTAATACTAAATCTAGTAATGCTTGCACGTGCTATGTAGTTACAGGCTAATAGACACAAATGAAGTTAAAATGCCAGAAATGTTTTAGGGGAACTTGCCACACATCTTCCATCAACTTCAGGCAATGTGGGGAGGTAGTAAGCACAGGATATTTGCTTGTAGCAGCAGACTACATAAAGGAACTCAAGAGAATTGGAATTATACTCACTCAGTTCTGAAAAAGTCAATAAAAATGCCGTCTTGAATTCTTACTGCTTTTCAGTTGCTTACTGCTTCCTAATTAATTTTGCTCTTGAACTGAAGACCTGTTACGGCACTTTCTGGTTTGTAGCGAACACAGCACAGGGTCCTGCTCTACTTTTCTTCTGAGAGTTAAATTTAACCAAGTTGCTGGATGACAAATATATTGTTCTAGTAGGTGTCATATTATCAGGAGTTTGATAAGCAATCATCTCTATTTTTATTATTTAGTTGGCTGCTGAGATTATCTCAAGGAAGTAACTTCCCTTTCTCTCTGCTCACATAGTCTGTAGTATATTCCTATTGCTCTGTCACATGGGAATTTAACATTTGTGGTGTTACAGCACCTGTTTTCTTAAAAATATTTACTGATCTTTAGTTCTGATATCAGGATACCAAGTGGCAGATTAAGAGCATTCTGATACGAGTGTAAATCCAGTGATACAGCGGGACTACTGCTGAGTTGTTTTACATGTATCTCAGTACCACTGAAATCAAACCAGGTACTGGAATGTATTTCCCTTTGAATTGGATCCAGAGTTTCTAAGAATATTTTTAAGAATAGTACTCAAAACCACAGCGAGATTTAAGTCAGGCCTTTTAGATAGGATTCTAGATATCCTGAATCAATGGCAAAATTTTATTTAAGGAATCTGTAGACTGTTGTTATTTGAGAAGATCTAGCTCAGGCAATTCAGGTCTGCGAGCCTCTTTTCCAAATTAGCTCTGCAGAGACATACAGAGCAGCACTTGTCTCTCAGCTCTAGTCCTGGTCCTGTCTCTAGCACAGTCTCAAGGTGTGGCGAGGTAAACACAAGATGTGTTACTGAAGGATCAGACCCTTATATCTGTTACTATATATTGTTTAAAGAAAAAATTCTCTTTAAGGAAAAAAAAGATCATAATCCTTCTTAATAGTCATCAAGCTGTAAATGAAGCTTAACAGTAAAATTCGATTAAAAAAAGACAAAAGTTATATTTAATTTTCCTTAGGAGTGAGTTACAGTCATTTTAAAGTCAGTACACTTCAGCTAGCTACCTAGAGACAGTTGTTATCTATATGAAAAGAGTAAGTAACTAAATTACAGGTATTTCTTTATTCCACCATAAATTGACATGTTCTAACAAGACAGTTTGTTTGCTTTTATTGTTCAAAAGCCCCAAAGTCTTTACTGTCTGCTTCTCCACTTGTCTTAAATGTTTGATTAAGCGCTGTGAGAATTGTCAGTATTGATAAACTTCTTTCCAGTACATTAAGCACTCTAATCCTTTACATTCCTACTCTATCTCCATTGCCAAGTCAGACAGCTTTCTTAGCACTTGATTTTAGGCCAATATTTGCATTAAAATGGTCTATAAATAAAAATTACTCCAATAGCAGGAAAAATTGTTTTTCCTCATCTGCAGAATTCTGACAGAAACAGTACGCAACAGGCTCTGCTTGTTCTTCTACAATTGCAGGAATTAAATAGCTATCTAGTGAACTAATTAAAAGGGGTAATTACACTTTGCACTTTTTCCCGGTTTTCTAAAAATCTTTATTTTGCTGAGTGGCAATGCTATGTATCCGTCTTTCACAAGCTTGAACTAAGTAGGTATTTTTTTGTGTCTGTGCTGTATTTTGGATTAAACTGTGTGTTGATTGGGATAATTTAATAGAAGGAGGTTCAAATCAGGAAGTTCAGAAATCAGTATGAACTCTGTTGTTTTTTGGAACTGTTAGGATCAGCATTTTGGGTTTTTTTTGTGGGTTTTTTTGTGTGTTTTTTTTTTTTTTAAATTGCATTCCTTTCTTTACAGTGCTCCAACATTGAAATTTATGCCTCATATGTAGAATGTGTCAAAATCTATTTTTCAATGTGTAGGATATTTAATTTAGAATGCAACATTGCACAGTTTGACTATGTTTCACTTTATTACCTTTGTATCTCTCTGAATTTCACTTGGACGAATTCTGGGGATAGAAGCACATTTCAGGACAGCAGGGACATACTGTAAATTATGTACATTTGTATCAGAATGACATAAATGTAACTAACTTTGGAATTTGTTTCCATACAGATAATCAGTCAGATAACCATGTTAGCTAACAATGTTTGTGCAGCATATTTGTGAATGCTTCTTGAAATTCAGACTTATTTAATTTCATCAGAATAATTCTTATTATCATTCATCTCTGGCCATACCTATGAGCTATGTGATACAGCACAGTTCTACCGTCCTTGCTGGGGCTTCACGATTTTCGACCAGCTACGGGTTTGTTCGCATATCTGTAGGAGACTGGCAGAAAAATTTAGAGTCTCCTCTTCTGTATTTTGTGGATATAAAATTTCTGTAAACTCAAATAGGTAATTGGATGCAAAAAGTATTTGGTATTTCAACACTAGTACCGTCTTAGGAAAAGTATTCACACAAGCTTAAGTGTCTTTACCTTGTCACAACTACTACAGAACCATGTCATTCGTAAATGAAATCACTGGATGCTTATATTTGTTCTTATCAAAGGCTGACCAAGTTCAGTACATCATTTGCATGTTTCCCTCTTTAAAAGATGATTTGGGAATGCCACATGCAACACAGAATGAATAACAGTGGTTAGCCAGGGCAAAAGTGTAAATACCGGGTCCTAACCGTGTAATCTTTACATAGACATTGTTTCCAAGGAAAGCAGTAGGTATTTTGCCAGAGTAAAGGCAGGAGGATCAGGCTTCACAGTGCAATTTTATATGAAAATGAAGTGGATGAGACACTCCTATCAGGCTCATTTAAAATAAAATAGGAGGGCTGCCTTTTGTCTGCACTGCTAATAAGAAAAATATGCTAAAATGGAAGGTAATTGTAAGAAGGTATGGCCCCATTTTTCTCAATTATGCCCAGTTTTCTTTGATACGATTATGGATGTCATATATAAATGGTATTTCTTCAGGGTGGATTTATTAATTTTGGAGATGTACATTCTTCCAGTACGTATATAAGAATTGACCATTTATACATAGGGGAAAGAGAAAGGGTAGAGACACACGGAAAACAGACTGTGTAGCAAAGAACATTGTGTCTGCAGCATTCTTCATAAATAACATGAATCACACAGAATTGCCAGAGATTATTTTAATGGCTCAACCCTTATGCTGTTATGGTAATTACAGAGAGAGTTTTAAGCCCCTCCACCAGGGAAATTATGCATCAAAATAGTAAAATTTTGTAATGAATTTCAATTGTTATTCAAAATTCTTTATCAGAACTTTAGGGATTAATAGTTCCAGCACTTTTTTCCTTCTAGAGAACCACAAACAGTGCTTAAAAAAAACCAGCAGAAAATATGCAGCATATCTAAAATTGATGCAACTTATTGATTTCAGTGAAATGGTGCTGATTTATCCCAAATGAATTCCTGGCTCATCTTTTCTATATGCGAGAGAAAACTATTTTAGGATGAAAGGCTTCTGGATAGTCTTTCCTTGTGGAAATTCTGTCCAGGAACAAATTGTGGAGTTAGCCTCTGTCTCTGAGTTCTGCACATCCAGTAGTTAGGTCAGAGGGGCAGCAGATACCTGAGCAAACGTGTCTTGCTCACACGGCATTTTGTGCCTGCGCAATGATTTCTGTCTGGAGAATCATGGGCATATCTTTGGCAACTCTGTTGATTCATAATGCCATTGTAAATTTTCTGGTTCAGAGTGAGGTATTGAGCAACAGGTTTTCAGGTTTATTTTGACCTTCTTCTGCAACAGGACTGAAGAAGTAAAAATAGTGGCCACTACCTCTGATTTTGCTGTGAAGAAGCTGCTCCATCAGAATGGAGCTTGCCCTCACTGTATTCAGTGCCAAAGCCTAATCTCAGACTTTTTTTTTTTAATCAGTTAGTAACTAACTGCAATATATCCTCTTCATTCCAATGTAAAAACTCAGTGCTACGTATCAAAAGGGGTTAGAATCTGGCTCTGGATAGCTGAATATACTGAAATAAAAGGTCTGTTTGCAGAGCAAGTGGGCTAGCACTCAGGGTGCTCTCTGTGAATGATCTGACTGTAGGTGTTGATTTTCCATAGATGAGAGACAATAAGGTATTGCCTACATGTAGAGTTGGTACCTTCTAGCCCTCTGTAAATTCCTGTTGTAGCTTAATGCTCACTTGCTGCCTCTTGTAGGCAAGCCCCAAGGTAATTGTTCACATTAAAAGAGCTGTTCTTTCTTTAACAGGAATCTTCTGTCTCTCTAAAGCAATATATTAAAGACAGATTAGAGGAAAACCCTCAAAAGCTGCTAAACAGATGTAATCAGAACCACCAGGGTATTTTATACACATGAAAATAATGATACAAGAGTTTTCCAAGTACGATAACATCACTCCTTGTATCATCCTGAATTAATAACATCTCTCAAGCACCTGCCTAAACCAGAAGTCTTTCCAAGAGACTAAGCATAACCTCTCTCATTAAATCAGCATTCAGAGGGCTAACTAGCAGATGCTGCTGACATGAACCCAAATGTAATCTCTTTAACCTTGTCCTGTGGGGAGCAGACAAGTCATGACCGAGTAATTCCAACTAAATTAGATTTTACGTGAAAGTGTATAATCTAAATTAAATTTGATTAAAATGATTCACTGATTTGTGTTTGCTTTTAGAAGTCCTAATGTAGCCAAGGTGACCAGTTTTCAGCAATCTGTGTAATCAGATCAATTTTACATGCTTGGATCAAGAGATTTTTATCCAGTAGATTTTGTCCATATTAATCATATTTCTCTTGAATATCCATGGATAGATTATGTTTTTTCTATTCAGCTAGAGGATCACTGTAATTCAATTTTCATTGTGTTAATGAAGCAAATGTTGAAATCTCACTGTGGTGACGATAAAGATGTGTGATGTACAATATGAAAAACTAACTGCAAGGAATCATCAGGTCATCAGCTGATCAAAGGACATTATCAAATGCAAAATATTCTAAGAAAGGTGAATCAGAAAGGGTTAGGAGAAAGATTTTTTCTGTTTTCCTATCCCCAAAACCCTGTTCAGTGGGAGGCTTTGCTCAGCATAGACTCACAGTAGCAATAGGAGTGGAATTCTGCAGCTGCCTGTTTGTGTAGTGATAAATTTCCTGGGCTTAACCCCTTCACATCCTCTTCCCCTAGTGGGAATTTATGCAAATGGGATAAATCTTGGTCACTGACTTTATTACATTTATAAATCTTAATTGAATACTGCTAGTACTGGTTAGTGACTGTATTCTCAACGCTAATCACAGTCTGCAATCAGCAAACAACATATAGGTACTAGTTAAGGCTTATTAAATTAACATGACCATTTTATTTAATGTATAAAGTCAGGGGTTGCTGTGTGCTGAATGGAACTGTTTTAATTTCAATAGGAAGAAGATCATGGACTTTATATAAGAATTTCTGTAATTTTTAATAAGAAGCTGCTGTTATCATTATTTCAGATACTGTTTCTCTCTGGTATCTGGCAGCTTTTTTTTTTTTTTTTTTTTTTTCCCTTGCACATGATTTATTTCCATAGTTTGAAGACCCTGCTACAAATCCACAGTTCTATAGCGAACAGGACTTACTGGAAGGTTACAGGTCATCTTTAGAGACATTAACAGCTCTGAAACAGTGCTGGTTATGTTAGTATGAAAAGGCTCAAAGTTGCAGAAGGAAATTAAGATGTGTTTTTGGTGATGTTACCCAGGTGATACTGCTGTATAACTGTCATGTTAAATTTTGGGTTACGCACATATTAAACTGCTAACTATTGCAGGTAGCTATGGTAGAATATTGGAATAAATCAAAGGGAATGAGATTCCCGGTGTTTACTTGGCATTATATTCATTTAGGATGTTCAGACTGTTTTCTCACCCTTAAACACCACAACTACAGCTCTTTGCTCATTCTTCCTTATCACCTCAACGGATCCTCTGTAGACCAGATGATAGCTCACTAAGCATCTTCCTTGCCTATGGAGCAAAACTCCTCAGCTCATGTTTAATTTTAAGTGTGGGAATATCTTCACAGATTTAAATGGGATTCTTCAGAGGCTTAAAATTTAGCATGAGTTTCTGCCCTTTTCTGGAGTCGAGCAGAGGAAAACTCCCCTCTTCCTCAAAGGCTACTTCTGAAATCTACTCTGTAGTGCTCATCAACTTTAACATGTTCTTTCTTCAGACATCATCTCTGGTGTTAAAACTCTTATAAAGACAATAAAAGCATGAGTCAGGAAACTGCTCACTTCTCTACATTCTCCACTGGAAACAAAGCAAAGCTGTTCCACCTCAGCATCTGCACAGGTTCTGAGCCAAAAGTTTTCTTTGTCCTTCTAGTTTTTATTGAGTGACAGAACAGAAAACAACATGATTTTTTTCCCTTCTCTAGAGGATCACTCCTCAGTTTCTTCTTAGTGTGATGGAAAAAAGCACACTATACTTCCCCGACACTTTTTAAGCTCTGTGTAGTTTTCCTCTCTAAATTTATTTAATTAATTTAAATTTAATTAATTTTCATTAATTTACCTAAATATTTTGTTGAAATTCTGAAAAAAATTAGTTCTAATTTTGCGGTTTATTTTTACTAGACACAGAGTTGGTGGAAACTATCCATATTCCAAAGATATGACATTCAAAATAACCAAAACATGACTAGAAGTAAATTGAAACTATTCCATTTATAGACTTTTATACCTTCTACCTATAGTTTTGTTGTGCATGGAGCATTCATATTGGCTTGTTAAATAGCCAGGTTGCATTCTGCTTTTTCAACTTCTAAGGCGTTTTTTTTTCAAATTTTGAGACAGTTATCTGCCTCTTCAATTGAAATAACAGGATTATGAATGTCAGTGCTATGACCTAGCAAAACTATTACTTATGTGCTAAATTTTACATACATTAGTAAGCCCTAACTCTGTGAGTGAAACTTAATGAAACACCATTGAAGTCACTGGAGCAGCTCTACTTATGAAGGTGAGATAGAAAAGCTCTTTGGGGAGTGAGGAAACAAGATCACATGCGTGTTGTTCCAAGAAAGCTTATAACATCCCTTCAATCACGTTCTCTCTCTGTTTTGTGTATGACAAATGCTCTTTCACTGGATATTGAGTAACTACCCCAAAACAACAGCAGAGAGAACCTGTAGCTCTTGAAATGCAAGTATGGACCAGCCTAGAAATCTCACTTATATTCATTCACATTCAAAATACAGTTTTATGTTTGTGAAGTGTGTGACCAGAAAAGTTAAGTCCGTTGCAAAATTGTCTTAAATTAAAAAAAAATTACTAGTCAATATTACTATAAAGAATAGCTCCTTATTTTTTCATATCTAAAAGATTAAACCCTTCACCATGATTAATAAAGCCTGGTTGTTATCTACTTTTGTCATAAAAAATGATATACAAAAGAAACAATCTGAAAAAACACAAAGGTAAAACGCTAGCAGGAACATTTTTACCGACACTGCTAATTAAAAGACTTAACTTATTAGTCTTTAAGTAGCCAAAAAAAAAAAAAAAAAGAAAGAAACAAACAAGTATAATTTGCCAGATTCATTTTATGTTCTGTTCTATTTAATCAAACTATACCTATACTGAAAATGACAAATCTGAGTTGTCAGACTATGGATGATAAGAGAGATAAAGGTCATATATTTTAATGTCAAAGAAAGTCTTATTAAAGGAACCATAATTACATTAGGTATCCATGAAACATTAATTAAATACTGTCTGAAATAATTAGGTCCAAGTTACTGATGATTTAATTAAACTCAGTTTTTTATTTTATAAGAAAACTACAGGTTCGGTATCAGTCTGTTGGCAGGATAATTGATAATGTGTCAGAAGAGCAAAATAGTAACCTTGACCAGCTACATTGGAAGGACACTATGGTGAGCAGGTTGTCCTGCTTGCCACACCTCATGGAGATGAAAACACATGGTGTGCTTGATTTATTTCAAAGGCTGCAGAATTCAGAAGAAAGAAAGAGAAAAGTTTTGGCTCAGATTCTCCACTTGCGTGAACTGTCCTGGCATATCATGGGTAGTTCCTGACCTCTTAGTCTTGCTGAGATTCCTTGCAAATTTTGGTGAGGATTCTTTGCCTTATCAAGTAGTAGGACTTCTCTAACATAAGGCAGATGCACACTTAACAGACTGGTTTTACATCTCTACCACATGCCCCGCAAAGGTGCAAACCCTTCTGCCATTCCCCTCTACAAGAGAAAAATGACTGTGTAAAGAAGCTAATAACTCCTTTGCATATGGGAGGTCCTGCCAACTCCATGGCAGGACCATATGGATAAAGAAAGCATGACTGGGTGCAGATTAGCTGGCAAAGTGTTAACCTGATCTTTTAGAACGAGGGAAATATTGCATGAGTGAAGCATCATCCCCTACTTAAACAAAACTGCCACAAAATATGTGTGAGATTATCGGGAGCGGGGGCGGGGGGGGAAGTACTGGAAAGGCAAGAAATATCTTTGGTAAGTTTGTATGTGGAGTGATGCAGTGAAGGTATTTTAAGGAAAAAGAGCCTTTTCCTGTCTATACCATGATTGGGAATGCAGACCATAAGACATCACAGAGATGGACTCTATGACTTGATTCTGAACACCCACCTCGGCTGGCAAGAGAGATCTAAACTCTTTTCTGTGTTTTGCCAAGCTGACTGGCTGATCTCAGATGAGTAATCATCACACTTCAGTTTCTCCTCTTGCAAAAAGAAAAGGAACATCTTTATTTGCATCATAATTATAAGGAGTACTTTCTAATGCCTGTAAGTGACACTTCTACAGAAAATTACTGTAGAAATACAACATATTGACTTGAGAGTTCTGAGAATTAGAGGCAGTCTCATGCCTACAATGAAGAGCCAAACTTCTTTGAGACCAGCAATCACCAAGGGTTACACAGACAGCTTAAACAATATCCTTTTTAGATATGGACAGTGCCTAATTATGAAAAATGCTTCAGTATATCATCTGGACAGCTAACACTGGTAACATGTAGGGTTCTAGATAAAGGGAACAGGAGAATCTCTTTGTAACTAAAACTTGGACGCCTCCTAAACCTCACTTTCCACAGACAGTTTTTTATTTTTGAAAGGGAATTAACTTCTCAGTATACAACTAAAAAGATTTTTTAAAATGAAAAAAAAAATTAGAAACCTCTCATAGTTTATATTGTACAGAGTAAAGCAAATTCAGTAAAGGAACACTTATCTATCTTAACTTCTTGATAAAATTCTATGAGTTCTAGTGTCCACTGAGATCAAAAGATCATTGAAGACCCTATTATTTCACCATGGAAAAGTAATAAATTCTTAAAAAGCCAAAATTTCATCACAATTATAATTGTCAGGATGCATCTTTTTTTTTGACCATAGTCAGTCAGCATTATGACACCTAATGAATACCCATATTTTACAAGAGATATGTGAATTATTCCAAAGCACTAAGGAAACACTGAGATGGTGACTCAGTAACTAGTCAATCTCTTAATTAAATCCAGAAGGACAGTTTTGCAATAAATTTAACAATTGACTTGTCAGTTGGACATTTCTGGAAAGATGGAGTGTTTTATACATTGTGTATGGAAAACACGACAGCTATACTGGGCACTGTACATTTTTGTTTGCTGCTGCTTTCACACCTTCCTCTAGATGTTAATGAAACTTTTCTCTCAGGCTTTCTCAGTCTTGAATCTCCTTTCATTAAAGATGAAGACTGAAATATAAAGAAAGTCTGGTTTTAAAATCAAATGAAATTGCTGGTTTGCTTGTTTTTAAAGAAAGATTTATTTAAGTCATTCAAAAGACAAAAACAGAAGTTAAAGTTTCATTCTTTTCCTCTGCAAGCTCTGCATGACATTGATTCCTAATTTATGATGTAAAATAGTCTTACCTTTTACCCTACCTGATTGCTTGTGCCATCTGTGTAATGCTGTCTGTACAAAAAGCCTTAACCCCTTCAAGTAAAAGTAAAATTTTATTATGCAGTTTTTAATTAAATCCTCTTACTTTGACAGGCACTGTTATAGTAATCGGTATAACAATGACATGAATTAGCTTCTGTATAATGCTTCAAAACTATTAAAGCTATAAACATACTAGGTACCAATGAGCAATGTAGAAAGCAGACCTTCATTATTAATATACTGTTTAAAAAAATTCCATTGTCACTGTTCGGTGTCAGAGTACAGCCATAAAAATGACCCTTTTTATTCCTAAAGTTTTAATTTCCACTGAAATAAATTGCCTTTTAATATGTTTTGATAGACTTTTTAAAACACAGAAATCTTTAATGTTTTGGAGTAGAATATAATTGTGTAAACACCTCTAAATAAGGAGGACACCACATATCTGCCAAAGAGGTTGCAATCTGTTAAACAATGTATTGTATGTTGCTTTTTTGTTTGTACACATATACTGTAAGGTGTTTAATGGTCATTGTTTGTCTGCAGACAGTATACAGACAAAGCAGACACAGGCACTGAAAAAAGTCCAGGATCTGGGACAAAGAGACAAGCAGATGAATTAATGGAAAACTGATAACACAGTGTCAAACAGGACAATGTTCAATACCTACATATTCTACCCAGAGGTATACTCCATATCTAAGTTTTATGTTGTTTGGTATATCATGCCAGTCTTACTACTGCACACGTTCTCTGGAGTCTGATGTGTAAGATCTTTTCTCATACTCAGTAGTATCAATTTGCTCCATGACTGCTGCTTCTCAGATTGCCAGTCAGAATCAGCACTGTTTGAGTCCTTACTGATGGTTGTTGATACATGGTGAAGGCATTAATTAATTTTTTATGCAAGATGATGGGCCAGATGCTGCCCTTCTGTCTAGGCAAAATGCAGGCTGCTTTAGTTGGAAATTCTGCTTTAGTTTCTCCGATAGGATCGAGTACTACACAGTACTTACGTCTTTGTAGCAATCAAATAATTTAGAAAAATAATATCTCAAATTAACCCTTTTCAAAATGCCTTTAACTGTCAGGAAGTGAGATGGAGAATGAAAGGCAAACAGCTGGTTGTGTTTTACCTGTTTTGCCACCTGTTAACTGAAATGAATGAATAAATGGAACAGCTGGGGAATTCTTGGATTTCCTGAAAACAGTGCCTAGAAAATTAGCTTCCATTCAAACATACATTGGTGACTGAGTTTATATAAGTTAAATTACAATTATCCCATATGCAAAATAAAATTATATCAGACTGTGAAGGTTAACAACCAGTTAAAAAAAAGATGCTTTAAACAGTTTTAATACTACAAATTCTAGTCAGAAACAAGCTTGCATATTGACAATAACATTGGCAACATCTGTTACTTAAAAATCCATAAGCTGTGCACACATTTGCAACATTTTTTCCTTAGATATTTCTAAATATTGCTTTTAGACTTTAAAAGCAATACAGATCCAGTACGAATTTCTTTATGTGAGCAAAGATGTTCTGCTAGAGATGTCTCAGGGCACACAGCTACCCACAAAATTGTAAAAGTCTGCAAAACCACCTAGCAGAAGCAGATCTACAATTAACAAACAAATTTGACAAGGCAATTGCTGGATCTTTACTTATTTTTATGTTACAAGCACTTACCTGATGTCTTGTGCAATATGCTATAGAGATATTTCCTAAAAGATTTTGGCAAATGAATTATGTAGCTGAAATGTAATAACGAAGGTAGAAATTTGTCGTGTTATCAGTCACACACATTCAAGCAGAAACCCAGTGCAGCACAGTAGATAGAACTATAAGCTCTGGGATCTTCTCATTCAACCAAGATTGCTTCATACAAAAGTTGACAATACACTACTGAAAGCCATTGTTGATATTCAACATTTTTTAAATAGCTGAACAGAATAGACAATAAGGCATGAAGGAAAACTTGGATAGGAGGATGGCCTGGAGTCTGGGTTCAGAAAGGAAAAAAACATTAAAAATGGATGATAAATATGTGATTCTCATTTTTAATTGCCCTGTATGTGTCAATTAACTGATTTTTCCATACTGAAATTCCACTAGTTTTAAAGGAAGAAAAAAATATGAATCATAATTTTTTTCACTTATTAAAGTCTAGGTGCAGTTTCAAATGTTAGTACTGAGACACGTGCTTTCATGGTTCACATATACCATCTGCTAATATAAGTTAAGGAATTTGCAAAATCACTGAAAGATCCTCCGGTTAGTTGTTAGACTCATCTGCCCGGGCTGAAGAGATCGTACATTTCAGTCATTATATTGGAAAAGGGATTCCTGTGAAATACTTTTTAAAATGAGGAAAAATCAAGTATTTATATTTCCCATTATTATCTTCTACCCCTCTATTCCCTCAATTAAGAGAGATCAGACCACCATGTCCACTATGGTCCTTGAAGATCCTCACAAAATTTGAGAGATCTTACACATTTCAGCTAATGGCTTATTTTAACAACTGTATTGTGTTTGTATTGTTTCAGTGCCAATAGGTTAAAATTCTACCTTGTATAACTCCGAAAAACTGAATCGGTACAAGCAGATATTCTTTTCTACTGGTACACCTGAAGAACCTTGTGTAGATCATATTAAAAACACTATGGTTAACAGCCAGTAAAGCATGAGTTTAAACAATTTTATTTCTTGATCATCTAAATATTCCAGCCAAACATTCTACTTCACTCTGTGGCTCAGAAATATGGTTGTCTCTAGCTCTGCTTTGGATTTCATTGTATTCTGCGTCACCCATGCTCTATTCAGTCCTTTCTCCATTTTTTTTTTTTAGATGGAGAACACTGTCGGAGTATTTCAAGCCAGACCAAGCAGTTTATGATGAATATTGGTAATTTAGCGTGTTTTTTTTTTTTTGTTAACTCTGTTTTATTAGCCACTAATTCTGATCTTGAATTTAAAATGTGGAAGTAACTGCATTTTATGATTGCAGTTGATACAGGAAAGATTTCCCTCCTGAGATACAGGATGATACCTGTATCCTGAATGATACAGGAAAGATTTCCCTCCTGTTTTCAGCTAGTTCTGTTAGGGGCGTGTGTTGGGTTTGTTGGTGGGGTTTTGGTAGCAGGGAAGGGGCTGCATGGGTGGCTCCTGTCAGACTCTGCTAGAAGCTCCCCTGGCTCCAAGTCGGGCCCTCCACTGGCCAGGTCTGAGCCCATCAGCACCTCTGTGAATAACATATTTAAGAAGGGATGCAGAAACTCGCACCATGTGGGACCTGCAGTGCAGAGGGAGAAGGTGCGGGTGAGTGTCCATGCCGGGTCGCACACCCTGCTCCCCACGAGCTGCAGGGGCTGTGGCTTGGAGCAGTGTGGAGCACTCCGAAGTTCCCCGATACCGAAGTGTCTGCTGGGCAGAATTTGTCCCACTGTGTCTACCAGAATTCATTAGGCCAGTCAGGTCTGGAGTGGCTGCAGCAGAGAGAGGAGTGGGATGTGAGAGAAGCAACTACACAGACACCAGGTCAGTGAAGATGGAGTGGGAGGAGGTGTGCTGGAGCTGGCATTCCCCTGCTGCCCATGGTGAGATAGCAGCGCCCCCCCTGCTACCCATGGAGGTTAACAGTGGAGTAGTCCATGAAGACCTGCAGCTCTGGAGGACCCCATGTCAGAGCAGGTGGCTGTGTCCAAAGAAGACCCTGACTCCGTGGGAAGCCCGTGCTGGAGCGCTCTGTTGGACTGCACCTTGTGGGATGGAACCATGGTGCAGCAGTTCATGAGGAACTGCAGCCCGTGGGAAGGACTTGCATTGGAGAACTGTCTCCATGGGAATGGATCCCACGTTGGAGCAGGGAAGAGTGTGACAAGTCCTCCACCTGAGGAGGAAGGAGCAGCAGAAACAATGTGTGGCGAACTCACAACAACCCCCACTCCCCAACCCCCTACGCCCCTGGGGGAGGAGGTAGAGCCCAGAAGAAGGGAGAGGTGAGACAAAGGTGTTTTTAAGATTTGGCTTTGTTTCTCATTATCCTCTCTGATGTGATTGGTAACGAATTAAATTGATTTTTCCCCAAGTCGAGTCTGTTTTGCCTGTGACCATGGCTGGGGGGCAATCCCTCCCTGTCCTTGTCTCCGCTCTCGAGCCTTTTGTTATATTTTCTCCTCCTCATCCCACCAGGTGGGAGGAGTGAGTGAGTGGCTGCGTGGTGCTTAGCTGCTGGCTGGACTAAACCACTACGGTGTGCTACTAGAATTTAGACATCACCTACATTATTTAGACTTCCTTGAAGAAAGAATATTACTTGGTTTGTCTATGCTGTATCTGAGCTGCTTGTTCCAGGAAATGTCTGAAAGCCCTGGTGTGTCCAACTCCTGGCACCTAGCACACATACTGTCCTTTTTGTCAGTCTGAATTCAGCTTGAAATCAGACCGCCTACAAATACTGTTTGCCCCTGCAGCAAAATCATATGTGCCAGTGAGTATGACTAATGCAAAAACTGGTCAAAAGATAGCTCTGAGCAGAGTGCCAGGGAAGGGACTTTGAGCAGGGAAGAGTAGGCTTGAGTACATTCTTCTAAAAGACTGTTACCTGAGTCCCACTTGAGGTATTTTCCCCGAAAGACAAGGATTGAAACCAGCTGATGATTACTTTACACTCCCACAAAGCATAATGGATACAGCCCTTTCAATTTATGAGTCATGTTCACAGGTCCTTCTAGGAAAGTCCTAGAAGATATTCCCCATTTTAGTTGTATTTGACTTTCTCTAGAAGTCACCAACAGACAGCAGAGTGGAAATACATTTAATTTAAGATGCTTTGGTTCAAAATCCATTATATGGCATCACTATAAACCAGGTTTTCTCTGACCTTGCAAACAGAAGCTGTGAACAGAGGTGGCTGAATCACCTACTCAACCACAGAAAGCCAAGAGAGTGGGAATGAAATCTACTGGGCCTTACATCATTGCACCTACAAGTGTCTCAGCAGCTTGTCTCCTAGATCCTTGGATGCTAGAATTTAAAAACTAAGAACACAGAACAGATATAATTGCATTGGTCTTTGTAAAGTTAACTCATTCCAGATAATCAAACCCTGCAAGTTGTCCAGCTTATGATGAGAGATATTTTCTAAATTAAAAAGAAACAAGTTTGATGCCTTCTTTTACCTCAGAAAGAAATCAAACAAGCACAGAGCATTTTGCTTTAAAACTGGCCTTCAAATCCAAGTCATACAAAGATATATACAGCTCTTTCATTGAAATTAATTCCATTGATTTCAATTAGCTCACTGATGTCAGTGGAAGCGTTCACATGCTTGCAATAAGTCTAAGGATTGGATCTAAAACAGCTAGAGATATGATACTTAGCTTTTATTTTGTCTTTTATTTATTTATTATTGTCTTTTCCCTGTTCCTGTGAGATTACCAAAACAACTTTCATCAAGAAACCTAAATATCAAATATCAATATAATTTGCAATATCTTTTCTTATGTCTTTTTTCCTTCTTGACACTTAAAATGATTCCTTTTCACTGTGATTTACAATCTAAACAATTACATAAACTTTTAGTTTCACCAGGACAGGAAATCTTCTAAATAGCTGTGGCAAGATCTTTTTATGCGGTAGTGCTCATATGAAAATCTAGTTCTAAATGCACTATAGGCTGCACTCCAAAGGTATGTGAGAAGAAATCAGAATATGAATCTGGGCTCTCTTTACGTCTTATCCAAAGCTATGAATCACAGAGTACCTTAGCTTTCAAACAGGCAGAGGATTTGAATAAGGAAAGGAATTCACCACTAGTTTTCCAGGTCAGGTTCTTCCTGTGTTATTACATAGATGCTACAGATACATCGCCTGTTTAAAATTTGTCTTTTCTTAAAAGGATAAGAAATTCTGTTCTCAAACCCCCAGTGTTTCACTCAGTGGAATTCTAAAATTGACAGTAATAATTCTGTAAATTATATCTACAAGAAAATTGCAGTTTTATCCTTCTGAAGGAAAGGATTATTTTACCACATAGTTCAGTGTTCATCTCTGAAAATCACTTACTAGGTTGCTCTCAGCAAATTCACAAACTGCAGTTGTCAGGACTATCATAAAGTTGTATGCAACATCAATTTAACGATAATATTACACTGGTTTTCTCTCTAGTCTTGCATGGAGCCTGTGAATTTGTGGGAAAGAGATATTCAATACCAATGTATTCATGAACAATGAAGAAAATGACAGATCTGCGTTCTGAGGACATAACATACACCTTGTCCACATTTCATTTGGATCCTTTCAAGGGACTGCCAATCCTGCTTCCAGATAAGTATAGAACATTACATGCATTCAGTAACTGTTTAAATTATTTTAAAGTTTTAGGTTACTACTTTAATTGCAAAGTCTTAATTTTCCTCTCTTACTAAAGCCATGATATGAATTCTCCTCTCATTGTTATAATTTTCTGTGATATAAGCCTGCTATAATTTAGCACTCAACTGCATTGAATCCCATTACGAAGTCTCATCTTATATCACACAGTATATCTGAGTATAAAACATAAAATGCTTAGCTTGTAAGGACAGGGAGCTTGTCATCTCTTTGATTTGATCACTAGAGTGAAATTTTGGATTAAAAAAGTTGGACTATAATGGCAAGATAATGCTAAATATCCAGATTTTTAAAACTAGTGACACACTATGCATTTCAGAGATAGAGACATGTGCGACCTTCACAGAAGTTAATTAAAATACGGAGAAAAAAATTCAAACTGCTTTTTTCTAGGAAACTGTTTCAAATGTCCCTGACCCTAACTAATAGATGGGATGGTCCAATATGTCTGCTATTCCCCATACAAGGTTCCCTTGAATAAGTTCCCTCTAGAGATTGTCATAGTAAGGATGCACTCTGTCGCTCAGATTCTTTACCCGTTTAAAGGTAAAAAAGGTTCTTTTTGCTGGTCCAGATGTGACATTGGTTTTAGACTTTGGACATTCTGTCTGTTTTCAAGAAATCTTGGGTAGATCTTAAATAGGATATTTGTGTTGACCTTGCAATGCTGTCTAATAATTTGTTTCCTCAATGTCACTATCTTAAATTTGTAATAATAAGTATACAGACTCTTTGGTTTTATAGCAATAAGAACAAAGTGTTAGAAATAATGTAATTCATAAATCAAAATTTTTTTTGTTTGCTTGATGGAATAACATTAACTATAAGAAATCAGATTGAAAATCCAATGAGTGTCTTAAAGTAACATTAAAGAAATGGTCACAAATAAGCTAATAAATCAAGTTTCGCTTGCAATGTCTTTTCAAATTCGAAGCAAATTACTTCGCATACGTTCATTGCTTACTAACTGTTCAACCGCTAAAATAAGTTACTTGAAAAGGCACAGACCTATATGAAATAAGGAAACTATCAGAGCTAGATAGGGAAACAATTTTCTCATTCTACAAAGTGTTTCAGTATTTCCCCAGATTTCACATTCTAGGTTGGGGTGGAACAAACACTAAATTCCTTCTCCATCCCCCAATCCCAGAACTTTGAAGCCTACTGCAAAAGCAGCACTCTGCTACCAGGACACTTACCTATGATATAGAAGGTCTAGCTCAAGTCTTTGTTTTTCTAGTCTATTCCACCAGCACTAACAACTACAAGCACCATACTACTAAGCGTTCTAAGAGACAGCATACTTTCATCTTTCATATTGGAGCTGTTCCACTTTGCAAACTAATTAAATATTCTTTCCATAGGAACTAGAACTAGGTCCGGTACAACTCAAGAGAATGACTTAAGCATGGCATGAAAGACTCAGCCAAAGGACTACATAACTCTTTATACTCTCACAAATCCAGTCCTTGACTTGTTTCTTTCCACGTTGTCCACAGTTGGCTTCTTTATTTGGGTTGTAAAGTGTGCAACACTTTCAGGGTAGACTGGGAGAAATCTATGATATAATAAGCAACAGCTTCATGATCAGGCTGTAGTCATCTGGGTGGTGAAAGACTGGTCATAAAAGAGGTTCAGGTGCTAAGTGCGAATACTCCAACAGTCTGTGGACTATCTGCTGTTCCATGGTATGTCTTCTTAAACTTGAGAAGCCTTTCCCAGGGAAAGTCTTACAGAAGTGTTACGATCCTGTGAAAAGTTTTAGTTTAAATGAACTGACTTTTTCCAATGAAAAACCATTTTGTCTAAACATTATTTGATAGTGCTAATGGTATATATATAGATGAAATAAAAGATTTTCCATTGTTAGAAATCATATTTATAAAAAATTATTACAAATGCATTTCAATTGAGGAAAGGTAGGAAATGCTAACAACGAGTGGCTAAATACTTGCTGCTCACAGAAAGACACACTTTTTTTTCTAGCACAATTGTGGAGCATAAGACATGAAGGTGGGCTGGGGCGAAAAGATGTAATAAACAGTGGACTCTTTCTTTTTTGCAATAAATTTTCATAAAAAATATCTACCAAAAGGCCAAGTTACCAGTGTTGGATATTACAATGTATTTGATTAATTTTTTCTTTTTTAATATAAAATTGTCAGATAATCTTGTCCTGTAAAAATACTACATTTTAAAATTCACCGTGGAGCTGTCAGGCACCCACAGCCTCTTAGAGCTAGAGCTGGTACTGAGCTTGTGCTCCTTGTCAAAATTTAATGAGACGACCAGTTCTAAAATAATTGAATTTTCATATCAGAGTGAACCAGGGTTACTCAGACAATAAAAATGCTGAGTCCTGTACTGTTACTGGCAAATACCTTTTGCTTTGCTCATGAAATCAGTATGTAAATGTTCGGGGTTTGTATTTAAGGCATCTTATGCATTTAGAGTTGTAGTACTAGCAATAATTTCAAATGGTGCCGTTGATAAGTAGCTGGGTGGGTTTTTTTTTATAATGTTCAAACTGCAATTTGTTTGGTGAATCAGGATAAGCATTTGGTTTATATTTTATATAAATGTTAATGCAGTTGCAGTTTAATTATGTTTCTTAACTTTTAGCATTTCAAAAGTAGAATTTGAAGACCACTCCATCAGATTGTTTTGCTTTCATGGAATACTTATATGAGTACAGCCTCACAGACTTATGACTTCAAGAAGTAGAACTGTCCAGAAAGTTAGTGCCTTCTACAGGAGATGAATAAGTGTGGAGTGGTGAGACACGAAGAGTAGTACAATGTTGTATGTATTCCTCAGCTTGCAGGTTGACAAGTCAAGAGACAAATGTCCCCATCAAAAGTACAAAAGGATTAAAAAAATACCAAAACAAACCAAAAAAACATTGCCTCAAATTTGAGACTATTTACATAAACGTTTCAAGCAAAAATAAAATGTACTTCAGCAATACAGAAATGGCTAATGGAAATGATTAAATGGATTGTTAATAAATTGTTAGGTTGAACGTTACTGACAAATACCTATGTTATTTTCCTGTTTTCGAGAGGCTATTATGAGGTATAAAAGTGCAGGAATAAGGATAGCTAAACTTTTCAAACAGGCCAAATGTCTGTGACTGTCTGAGCAACAGGAGTTTTGCATGACTGCACAAAGTTGTGTTGAATTTTAAATGAGCAGCAAACACATATTTGACTCACTATAATTCACAAGGAAGAGCTTCTGAACAACTTGTAGCACATAAAAGGCCTCTGATCCATTATTACGTTATGTTTTCTAGCACATATCTTCCTTGTGAAACACACCAACCTGTCATCATTATTAACAATTAAGGCAGAGTTAATTAGCCACACACATAATTTCATTTCCCTGACTAGCTCATCTAATCTAATAGATGTTCTTGTGTAGCTGCCCTGATATGCTACAGAAAATGTATAAAAGATAGAGGAATTTGGAAAATGTTTCCAAACCCAAAAGAGTTGGTGAGATGAATTCCAATCTCCAGTAAAAGATGAACTGAAAAAAATCTTTGCTGTGACTGCTGTCCTGCACCCTTCTCTTAGTCAGCGAGGAGACCGTATTGCTTGATGGGAGATGTAGTTTAGTCCTGAATATTGAATTAAAACAAGGAAGACATGCAGGAAATATGCAATCTGAAAGGAAAAGAATCTAGCTCCTGTGTTTCACTTATATGATGGTAGAGTGCTGTGGTAGAGATCTTGCAAGACCAGTAGGTCCAGGTGAACATCTGAAATGTTTGTTATTACAGTAATATTGTTTGGGAAAGTGATTGTTCATAATTATATTAAAACCTGGAATTGTATATTCAAGTGTACTTGTTATCTAGTCTGCAGTCTTAAACAGTTCACAGCCACATAGTTGATATTTCCTTTTTTAAAAAAAAGACTTTCACTAATACTTCTGCAGATGAATGTTACTTGATAACATTGTTAAAGAAGTATTGTCATTTAACCCCCTCTGAAAACTAAGCCCCATTCAGCTGCTCACTCACTCACCCCTGGTGGGATGGGGGAGAGAATCAGAAGAGTAAAAGTGAGAAAAATCATGAATTGAGATAAAGACAGATTAACAGGTAAAGCACAAGCCGCGCATGCAAGTGAAGCAAACCAAGGAATTAATTCTCCACTTTCCACGGGCAGGCAGATGTTCAGCCATCTCTGGGAAAGCAGGGCTCCGTCACATGTAGCAGTTACCTGGAAGACAAAACGCCATCACTCTGAACCTCCCCTTCCTTCTTTTCCCCCAGCTCTATATGTTGAGCATGACGTCATATGGTATGGAACATCCCTTTGGTCAGTTGGGCTCAGCTGTCCCAGCTGTGTCCCCTCCCAGCTTCTTGTGCACCCCCAGCCAACTCGCTGGTGGGGTGGGGTGAGAAGCAGAAAAGGCCTCAACTGTGTGTAAGCACTGCTCAGCAATAATGATAACACTGCTTTCAACACAAATCCAAACCAGAACTATTCTAGCTACTACGAAGAAAATTAACTTCATCCTAGCCAAAACCATCACAAAAAGTCTTATCTTCTATTAGCTGTGCGTGGAGCCTCAAAATTGCAAATAGTTCTGAAAGCTGATTATGACATATTTTAAAAACAGAAATTATTTGTATAGGGATGCTCAATCTGCCTGCAAACTGACCATTAAAATTTTGCATTTTTCATGATGTCCTTGAATATTTATTCAGAGAGAAGACTGCATAGATGCAGGGGAGGTACAGTTCTACCAAAATCATAGTATATAGAAAAGAAAAGCATTATTAGCCCAGAAAACTACACCTTGGTCATGCAATGCCCAACAGTACTATAATGTACTTGATAAAGTTATCAGTCACCTGGTTTAAACATGCAGCAAGTACCCTTGGAAACATTCCCATAGATATTTCTTTTTTGTCCTAGTAGTTCCTGGAAGAGGTGACATAGCTGAGACTTTTGACTTACTCATTTTCAACATTCTTTTTTTTTTTTCCTGCTCAGTTTACCAAATACTGCTTTGCTTAACTATAGTCTTGCTACCTTACTGAATGTTGTTTGGTTTTTTTATTATTTAGGCTTTTTTTATGTGCTGAATAATGAGCAGTGATTTCTCTACTTCACCTGGTGAGTTATTTAATGTCAGGAATAGTAGACTGGAAACTGGAAAAGAAAATTAAGAAGCAGAAGAAAAAGCTCAGGAAAAAAATAAAATTAGAAAACCTGAGAAATCGAATAAAGTATTTTGGGGGCAGCTAATCAATAAGTTAAAACTACACTCAGTAAGTGTATAGAGATGTGAGCAATTAGTCTACTGAACTTCAAACTCTACAAATTACTCCCCTAAGGTAACAGCAGGTGCAGTAAAGCACTCACACGTCCTAAAAGGAGTGCTTCTGAGGTTACACATGCCAGGAAAAGGGGACGACATGTAAGTACCTTATCTCTCTCAGATGAGGCTTCTTTCCATCTAGAGGTGGAGTGAAATAGTGTGTATATAGTTCCAAGTTACTACAAGTTAAGCAATTAATTTGGGCAACTTCAAGTTGTCTCCATCTTTTTTTTTTTTTTTTTCCTCACATCATCATTTCTTAGAGTTGAAATTTAATGTTGTTTCTGCTATCGTGGCACCTGAGTTACTATATCCTGTTGATCCTTGTTTAAGAAAGAATATAATATTTACTAAGAAATATTTACAATTTTTTTACTCAGTTGCTTCTGAAAGCTTTCTTAGTCAAGTATGACTTTAATAGCTTGCATATTTCTCTCTCTCAATTATGAATAGATTTTACACACGGAAAATTGCTGCTGGCAGGAACAGTGTATCAAGTAATTAGGTATAACCTATGATGTGCCCTAGAGAATGACTTGAAGATAGTAACGGTGGGCAGTGGACAACTACATCAGGTGACTCATCAAATCAGCAGTCTATTATTTACTGAAATAAACTGAAAAAATGTGTTAGATGTAAGAGACATACAAGAGATGTAAGAGACATACAAGAAACAAAATCCTGCAGCAATTTCTTAAAGCCTGTGAACTAAGGAAATACTGCAAAGCGAGTTCAAACCTCATATTTCAAAACACAAGTTTCTGCCCAAATAGTCAGACACAAGTAAAAAAAATTCAAAAATAGGCACAACCATATTGAAACTTCCTGCAGATACAAAGCAGGATAACTTGGAAAGACCCTAGAGCTAACAAAAACTCCAAATTCCCAAACAAGAGATATTTACCACTTTGGCTGAAGGAGATTGCCTCGTGCCAGAAATAGTACATTTCTTTTCTTTTCCGATGTCTCTTTTTCAGCTTTACAGCAGGAAAAGCTATAGCAATGATGATGTTTCTGCAACTAGATACTCCTGCTCTTTTCTGGGGACAAGCAATGGTATTTAAAGAAAATTTGATTTTGTGTTAAAATCCTAAGTGGATGCAGTCAGGTAGTTTCACTAGCTCTGCCGCAGTGTTAGGAACAGCCAGAGGAATAGTCAATGAGTCAGTTTTGTGTTATATTTATACCATTTGCACAGGGCGAGTTGCTTTTCTAAATACAGAGTTCCGCTAATGTATGGAAATGCATTTAGTGCATTGGCTTTTGAAAGTATGACTAAATTGTGATGGAAAAGCCAAGAAAAGACAGGTAAAAGTCATTAATGTGTTATTAAAAAGTTCAAATTCTCTAGAGATTTAGAAAGATGCTTTTCAGCCTGAACCTAAGGTTCAGTGTTGCTGTTTACTAATGATGCATCGTTATATCTTTCTCTCCCCTTTTGCGTTTACATTGGATTAACTTCTCACAAAAGCAATTTGGTAATAATATATCGTTTATTTATACACTTATGACCTTACTGTGGTGTTAGTGAAAGAATGTTCATTTATATGTATCGGTGGAAATATGCGTTTTGTTCCATGACTAAAAAAGGTAAAGAGTCACTAATATAGTCTTTTAGCCCTAAAAGACTTTAATACCCCTTTTCCTTATCTTAGATCAACTTTATTATAATACAGTAATTACACAGAAAAAAGTAATGATCATAATGTCAGCCACATTTAACCTCCTTTGATCTCCCATGGTTCTTTGCACCGAGGGCTCAAGGAAAGGCCTTCCCTGACTTGATAACTGAATGAGTGATTATCCTCCTTGTTAATGGGCAATGATATAGAAAACTCTTCTATATGTACAGAATATTCATGAGGGGGCTGCACAAGCTGAGATAAGACCATAAGATGCCACAAGCAATCACTTATAAGAACACTATGAAAAAATATTCATACTCAGGGACATCACTAGACTTGAGGTTTCTGGGTGAGGGAGGGCAGATCCACTTCCATCTAACTGTCAGCACAATTTGGAGAGAGGGCCTGCTTCCCTTGGGCTTCTCATCACTGAGTTTTACTACTTTGGTGCATTTGGCAATATTGTATGTACTGAACCAACTGAACTAACATGTACAGCATGATCAGCTCAGCTAGGACTAGTCCACGTTGGTTTGACAATAAGCTCACTTCCCTGAAACTGCTTTTCAGTGGAAAATGGGTTTCTTATTACACACAATTCTGTTGGCAAAAAGTATCTTGCTTCTATGAAAGATTTTTGATTTCCATTAAAAAACTGATTTATTACAAACGCTTTTCACCAAGGCCATATTTTTTTTTGGGGAAAAAAAAACAAACACCGCCAAATGGTTTACTTTCTAAAAGCCTTTTATTCCACTAAAATAAAGCACCAAAGCTGAGTGCTTTGGTTGCTTGACAGTTTATTCTACCATGATGATTCTGTTAGCTTCCTGAAAATCAATGCAAATGAGAACCAGTGAAACCAAACAAAACCCAGTTTGAATCTTCAGGGTTTTTTTCCCAACTTCAAGCTAAAGCTAAATCTGAATTTAAGACCTGAAGTTCTGTTGAACTCATACCAGACGTGAACCAAACCAACTTCAGTCACAGTCAAATCTGAAATGAACTGAAAAACACACTGGGTTTACTTTCCAGCAGTTACAGACTGCTGGAAATTAAGAAGGAAATTCAAGTGGACAGGCAGAGCAATCTATTTTCACACTGTAAACCCAAAGCCCAGATTAAAAAATATGTAGTCATCAAATTGAAAGGCTTCAGCCTTTGCCTCTGAAAGTCACTGAGATAGTGTCTGCCTGTTGTACAAGCACTGTGTACTGGTAGCTCCATCTGTACATCTCATTTTGTATGCATCTTTCTTGTAGAAATGCCATCAGAAGCAAACCACAAATTCCTACAGAAATCTTAAATCCATTTTTTTGTGCATCACATAGATATTCTGAAGAGTATGATGTCATTCAGAGATACGTATACAGGTCGGGTCCTGGAAGAGACTGTGGATTTCTCAGCATATCAACTACCGAGCACTGCACAGCCTGGGCTAACGTGGGCATCCTTCTAAAGTATCTCTGCAGAGGTTTCAACTACATGATTGAAACGGTACTTGTATCTAGGGGCTGTACGCATCTGTGCTGGCCGTAGGCACGTGGAGCAGGACCTGCTGACTTTCAGTGCAGCACCAAACAATATTTAGCTTTCTTTACACATGGGAAATACATTTTATTCTTTTTTTCCTGTAACAATAGAAACATAATTTTTGTACTTTCTAAAAAATTTACTAGATCTGAAAACTATTTCTGCAGAAATCCTTTATCTGCCTCCCTTCAGAAGTGCACCAAATCCTAATATGATTTATCGAATGTCCTTGCTTCCGAAAGGCATTGTGGCTACTGAAATAATGAACTACTTGAAAGTCACATTTAATTTACTTCCAAAGAAACAAGCTAGCATTGCTCAAGGTTGCTGGGGAAACAGGAAAGCTGCTTTAGATCAGTTTGCAGCAGAGAAGGCTTGCTGATATTTTGCAATTTGCACATGTTCACCATAACTTTAACAATCTCTTATTTTCAGAAACCTATTTCTGACTTTGTGTTAAATATTTGTCTTCATTCCCCACAGTATGACCTTGTTTTCAGTTGTGGATTCAGATTCATAAATCTGACTTAAAAATAAGCTGTTTTATCAGAACTGTGTACATGCTTCTTCTTTTGGGGCCCATTTGATCAAAGAATGCATCCAATTTCAGGCCAAGAGAAGCCCACAGCAGGCATAAAAATCTCTTTTTTTTGGGGGGGTTTCTAGAGTACCAAAGTTGTATGCTATTTCAGCTGATCAGACCTTTTCTAAAATCTTTCATTGGCCACTGTTAGACTTTCCTGCTGTAAAGAAAAGTTCTAATAATTTCCAGAGTTGTACAATTCAGTTACTGCGTTCACTTACTGCTCTGCTATAAAGAAAAAGAAAATAACATTTGAAAGCGACATGTGCAAGTCTGTTGAATTCTGCTAATCCTTCTACTGGAGATAAATCAGCATCCTGTTTTTCTGTAAGTTGCAGCATACAGATGTGATTTAACATGAACATATCCTGTGCTATGAAATTCATTCCCAATTTACTGAAAGTTACAGTAGTAAAATGAACGGACCAACAGAGACTCATAAGGAAGCCTGTCATTGTCAGTAAGGAAAGCTAATACGCAGAGAAATCAGTTAGCTTTTGGTATTGATAACCTGGTACAATTCATCTAGGTATAAAATTATGTCCTGCCTTGTACAGTGGAGTTAGCTATTCATAATGAGCTTAGATTTTACCAAGTACATGGTGAAGCTAGGACTAGTTCTCAAGGTCTGCAATGCTCAGACCTGTGCTCATTGCTAGAAGAGTGTTTTGTCACAACACCCAGTTTTATGCAAGAGATAAATTTGCTAAAATCATGTCAGTCATATGAATTTCATGTGTAGGAATAAGAGAGTTATCTGTGCATTATTGTTTAATTATTACATTATTTACCTTTTAGAATCCCAGAATTACATCGAGAATAAATTAAGTTAAAAATGAACAAATAAAAATATTAACCAAAGTTAAAGTGCTTAAAATGATTGATAATATTGAGTCCAGATTGTTCTCAGCTAGTTTCATAGAAACACAATTTAGAGAATACCCTAAAACAAAAGATACATAATATCTCTGATGTAGTTTCAGTACACATATGATTTTGGTTTTTTACAGATACTTAGGTAATAGGTGATGTGTTTTGAAATATTTATCAGATAATTCCCCAGTTTTCCTACCAACGTACTTTACATTCAGATATTGGACATAAAATTTCATCACTACTGGGTTTGCTTTGTTTTGTTCATTAACTTTCCTCTATACATCTCATAAAAGTGTTTTTTTTATCATTCTTTGCCTAATTACATATTTTGAAACTTTTGGTAACTTTCCATCAAGTCTTCAGCAAATTTTGCTCTATTTTAGACTCACTATGTTTTAAAGTTACTCTGGTGATGTTTTCAGTTGCGCACTATGTTTTATTTCCTAAACTCACAGTCCTATCATCCACTAGGATGAACTGGAGAGAGGAGAAAGCAGAGAACTTCAAAAGGTAAGTAACCAGAAGGGAGAATGGGAAGAAAGGGAATAGCACAGTGGAGATTTGCACCATGACGCATTTGAACACAACGTAGACAAAAAATAACAAAAAGAATGAGGGATGAGAGGAAAAGCCTCTGAGCAACTGAAGATAAGGTAAAGAGCTTGTTGCAAAAAGATTGATCTTAGAAGAAAGCACTTTACTTTCTGCTGAAGTCCTGCCTGTAACCTTAACACAGGAATCCTGCTGTGCCTGGAAGGAAAAAGGCCTGAGACTCAGCAGGAAATGTCTTCCTGCCGCAGGGCATGCATACTTCTTCCTACTGCTGGAGAAGACAGGTAGACTGGCTGCCTCCCCTGAAAACGTGCCGTTGATGGGGAGTTCTGGAAATCTGTTGCATGCTACTCAGAGCTCGTTGAGCATTGTCTTGCAAATGTAAATGTTACTGTCGCCCACCCTTGTGACAAAAGACATATTGCTGACATAAGCGGCTACAAAACTGGAAAGTAAGTGGGTAGCCAAGACACACTTAGAAAGAACTCTTGATGGCGTTTACTAAACAATGCGACAGAATACCAACTGAACAGGGAGGCCTTGGATTCAACTCAGGAATGATTCACTAACTAAAATTCACTAACAAGTATTTTGCAACATAATTCAAAGAATTTTGTTCTTAGTATTGTAGCCTCTCTGGTGTTAAAATCCTAGAGGAGGTGGGTTGTAACAGCGATGGTATATTCCTGTAGTTTGATGCCTTTCTTCATTGCTTAAAAAGAAATTGAACTTTTACACAAGATTAATTAATTTAAACTAGATTTTCGGGGGCGGGGGGCAGGCATGAAGGAAGATAGCTCATTAAAGAGAATAAGATCAGGAATAAATTAGGTCCAGTCAGTCCCAGGGCTGACTCATTGAGGGTAAATGCTGGCATACCTAGGATGTGAAATCAATGTACTTTGTGTTGGTCGTGGTTTTACCTCAGGATATCTGATGTGTGCTAGGTACTGTGAGGTAGAAACAAGTGTTGGGAACAAGGCCCTGGGAAGCACCAACATCCAACCTCCAGCATAGCCACTTTTCGTTCATTTATCACCAGGCAAAGCAAGCTGCTCCTGAACCAGAACAGTGTTTGGTCAGAAATGTGTGTTGGGCTAGTGGCTGTGGTGCAGGCACAAAAGTGAGCATGAAACACTACTATCACTTGACATGTCTACTCTGAACAACAGTTATAGCCTTATTAATAAAGATAATCGGCACATTTATTTGCAGATATATGAAGAATTATGTACTAATACATCAGAGGGGTGTAGGTTAGCAATGTCAACCCACTGATTTTAGCCAGGTGCCAGTTGCTTTATTTGTGATGGATTAGAATGTGATACATCATAAGAAAAACACAAAATACAGGAAACATTAGCAGAAATCATATCTTAAGAGCAGAAAGCTTTCACTCAGCTCTGTTAGCCATCTTATGTGTTTCATCTTCTTCCTCCTGTTTATATTGTTTTTCCTTGTTTCTCTATTGTTTCTGAATGAAGACAATGCTCTAATTTGAATGAGCAACTCAAACTTGGCTTGTGTTTTAAGTAATCCGGCCATATTTCCCAAATAGCTACATGTAATTTTTGAAAGAACAATTGAAGAGAGTCGTGCAAAAAACGGATTGTTTTTTGGCCACAATAGCAAAAGATTTCACTGAGAAAAGTATTACTCTGTCATCTTTGAGATGATTTATCACAAATATCTGGAAGATAACTTTGCTTTCTTGAAGAAAAACCTCCCACAGCTGCCATTACTCAGAAAAGAATGTCTGAGGTTTTGGTACAATCCATCTGTGAGCAGCCAGCTTGGATGCCTTACACAAACAAAGGTGGGTAGCTAATCTTTTGTAACGCATCTGAAATACTGGGTTGTTCTACTAGACTAATTTGGACTGTAAATACTGGGGTGTAGCTGACTCTGGAGTCTTTTATGGCAGACTCTGTCCAAAGAGATAGCAAAAGAGTTCCTGATCCACAGGACTTCCAATAGAAAACAGCGCAGAGAAAGAGACACTAGAGATGAAAAAAGCGCAGATAAACACATGCACAGTAATCTTACCTCATAGAATGCCTACTGTCTAGATCACACAGCCTCACAAAATTACTTTGTATATTTAGAATAGTTTTCACCTAAAACTTTCAGAGCTGAGAGCATCTTTTCCAGATTTTCATCTAGAGAAAGAGATACAGCATAAAAATAGGACTCAACAGAGGACACAGACAGCTGAGAAAGACCTCACTGATTGCTTTGTCGGTGCTTCTTTCCCAGCATGGTCTTGATCATCCAGAGAGAGCTATAAGAAGTGAAACAAAAATAGAGATGTGAAAGGATGTTCAAAGATGAAAATCGAAGTTGCTAAGTATAGCTTGGTTATTAACTGATAGCTAGTTTAGAGCATAATCATCTAATCCTACCTGAAGAGTAAACATGCTAACATTGGGAAACATGATCTACTGGAATAAATACAGGAACTTAGAACAGTATTAAGAGACTATATTAAGATATTTCTGAGAAATCAGAGTTTTGTACCAGGAAAACTCCAATTACCTACAGAATACCGTTAAAACACTTTTGTGAAGTGCAGACTCCTTAGTGGCATAACGCTAAGTTTGTAGCCCTAAGAATTGCACAACTATGAACAATCACACTCAGGATAAGTCAGAAATACATAATTTCTATCTCTATATTATGTTATTGTACAAATTAGCATATCCTGCATTTTTCTGGAAAGAAAACTAGGCATATGTTTTTTTGCTGTGTTGTAGAGTTAATAGGCAATATCTCGTGACCTATCACGAGAACACAGCAACACAAAATGTTACCTTGTGCCAAGAAAAAAAAAGAAAAAGGACAAAACAATCACGGGAAGCATGAAATTCAAAGGAGAAAGTGATTTAATTGCATGGAAAAAAGGAATATTAATATGGGAAAAAATGCTTTTCTGTGGAATTAAGAGGGTAAAACAGATAATGGAAAATAATTTAAAAAAACCCTATAAACTCTACTTGATCATGTCAGTTTAATTTAATATGCTGTTAAATCTCCCAGTATACATTAGTGTGTATGTTAAGATTGGTGTGTACATAAAGGCACTCCAGCAGAAACACACAATGCAATGCTAATAGGGTTAGGTGCTCAGAATATAAGGTAACATAAGTGCCATTTGATGCAAGAGTTGCTAGGGAAGGCTATTTTTTCCTGTCTGTTAATTAAGTGAATTTAGTGCTTTTGAAAGGTGCCAGATTGACAGTCCTGAGACTGAAGTCCTCTATTCATGGAGCAGCTAGAGCCCAGGCAGCAGCAGCAAAGCTTCCTCACACTGCCCCTCAACCTTGACCTGGAGGGCTCACCTCTAGCGATGAGCCGGGCGCGCGGCTCAGTTTCCAAGCCTGTTCATTCTCTGGCCTCTCTGGGGAGGCTGCTGATAAAGGTGCTAATTAGGGCCAATTGTAATGGAGGGTTTTGTGCTGTGAACACCTGTCCATTAAGAACTGAACTGGGAACACCAGCTTTTTTCATACAAGGCACTGCACAGCCTCTAACAAGTGAAGATTTTTCAAGCACTACTGACCTAGGGCCAGAGTTGAGGTAATACATACAGGAGTGGCAGCTTAAGGGTTGCACTAAATTTCACTCAACTCTTTTTTAAGAGATTAATGGGAAAAATAGTTTTTTAAAGATGATGTCCATCCAACTGCTTTGATGACTACTTTTATAGGTGGTCGACTCTCATTCTTCTTGACTTCTGCCTTTGAGATGGGCCTTCTTTCACATCTATCCGACTATTTTAAGAAAACATGAATGATTCAGGGCAAAACCAAAGAAAGGCGATAACTAATCCAGCAAAGCAATGCATGCTGTCTAAGTCTGCTGTAAATCTGGAGTATGAGAGTGCTTGCACAACCTTCATTTCTCTCTGCCATGATCCTGTGGGGAAAGGGTATCAGTCTCCTTTTGAAAAATGGAGCAACTGGAAGGGACTGTCGATTAATAAAACACTTCAAATGACCAAGCTGACTTCTGCCTATTTTATGGGTTGTTTGGAGGCAGAGGGTGGAATATAGTTTAGTTTCTGTGTAGGAATACTGGCTTTCCCAGAAACAAACACAGGACCTAGGTTATTGGATGACTGGAAGCACAAAATGGCATTTCAGATAATTTCTTGTCATTCTACTTTGATGCAGTTTTTATTCCCTGCTGATGATAACCACTACCAATCCAGAAACAAAAACTCCCTGAAACTCTGAGCCATCTAGCCTTTTGTAAGTTCTTCCCTTTGCTTGATTTAGCACAGGAAAGTCGAATAGAAGTCTCACCGTAAATAAATGGAGAGCTAAGTTGAGGCATCTGCAGTGACTAATATAGCACAGTCCATTTTAAAATAAAAGATTCTTCAAATGTGTATGTTTTGGGTTTTTTTTTCAGAAGAGGCTGACTTCAAGCCTTTATTGTCTTTCATCTCCTTCAAGGTGCAATAGCGAGATATAGCAGCTTAGTGTTCTTGACATCAGCAAAGAGGCTGAAAAAACATTATCAGGAAAGAGCCAATCTCCTATAGCAGTTGAATAGTACTAGCACGGATGATAAAGGTTTGAGTGAAAGATGAAATGAAAAATGTGGCTATAGCTGCTTGTAGCAAAACATGCTTCTCTGTAGCACTTTTGCCCCCTGGCTTTAGTGTTTATATCGAATGAATAGTTGGTGCTTTATGTCACTTTGTTGTTGGATGGAGCAGCCTACTTAGCATGAACTTTTTGATGGCCTTACTTTCTGAGATGATGTGCAAAGGTTTCATGGGTTACGCATTAGTCCCATTAACTTTCCACTTGAAGATGGGCAGTGGCAGGGCTGATAAAAGACTGAATAGAATGAGACAGGCCAGCACCAAAACTAAATTTTTGCTCACAGATATAATTTCAAGTGTCACCTGCAGTTATGTGCCTTGCCTAAATGTAATACATGGCATTACATCTGACAAGGCAGCTGTTAAGTCACTTTGGTGATATTTCTTCAATTTTTCTCAACTCTCCTGTGAAAACTGAGGAATCTCTTCTTGATTGCTCTCCAGTGTTTTTAATCTGCAACAAGTAACACCCATGCCTACACATTCATACAGTGACAATCATGCATTACGTCCATTTGCTCTCTTAGTTGACCTAGCTGAAACCAGGCTGCCACACGTAGGACTTTGGATAGGATTATGGGCTAGCATAAAAACTTATGGTCTGAGATAGGTTTATAGTCCACCAGTTTGGAGGTAACATTCAAATGCTCACACCTCACCAGGGACAAATCCATAGGCGCTTTTTAGAGGAATACGGCCAAGATTTCAAAAGATGAGTGGTAGTTAGGAATTCCTTAAAAATGTGACACCTACATTAGAATCGCGTTAATATGCCCCCCCTCCAGCTCCGATCACCACAAGAATAACTATTAACTGAACATGGGTTCTCTTCCATCTTTTGCATTGAGGTCACACTGGGGCATCATTCCAGGTTTTTACTTATTTTCACTAAACAGAAAGCCCATGGAAGTGATCTGCAGCCAGCAGGTTTGGAGTACTTCGAGACTATAACTTTCATACGAAAATTCAGCTAGAATCTTTTCTGGCCTGCTCACACCCTTCTGTTCTGGCACCTAAGCAAGGAGCCAATTGCTACATCCTTAGTAGCCTTTTGGAATTAAAAAAACCCCCACACTTTAAAATATTTAAATTACACAAAAAGTAAGCAAAAACTGTGGGACAGAAAGCCAGGAAAACATCAGTCTTTCTCCAGAAATTAAAACTCAAGATAGGAAAAAGGAAACAAAAAGCATCCTCCCATTCCATAAAGACAGTCCAACTCTTACCACTGACGCTCGTTTTAGGAATTATCTCAGGACATTTTCACTCTCTAATGTCCTAGGTATTTTATGGGCATTCCTGGATCATCGGTTAAATTTTAGAGGAAACTGACACGCATGTTTAGGACAGTGTCAGGAGATAATGAGGTGTTCATCACAGTAAATGGTTTTCCTAAATTAAGGGATATCAATCCTATGAATACTGACATTGATATTTCTGTTGTCAGCTGACAAAAAATAAGTAATTGTTGTAGTAGACAAGGTGATGAAGACACACACACACACAAACACCTACAGATAGCCTGGAATGAAAAAGCAACACATGCAGGACATGTCCCCTCTTTAAGGAGTCATTCTCAATACTAAAGCTGATTTGTTGAGGACAAAGGGAAAAGCACAGATGAAGCAAGGTCAGAAAGGTGAGTAAAAATAAGACAGTTATTGTGTCTTTTCTGAAAGCAGAAGCAGATTAGAAAATAGGTCAGAGAACGCAGGAAAAATGTTATTTGTATTCCGTCAATTTGCAAAGGACATGCATATCTGAACGTGGTGAATTTGTAGTAACCTCTTATTCTAGTCCTAGGGAGTGATGTATGCCATATTATTTCTTATTATTACTAGTATTACAATAGATTTTTAAAAAGATTTTCCTACCAAAATCAAAATCCTATTGTGATGGATGCTGCACAATCAAACAGTAGGAGAAAGATTCTGTTGTGAAGAGCCTGTGGGCTATGGAAGACAGGCAAAGCAGGGGCACTGGCACGAGGAGGTGATGTGGTTTGTCAGGAATCATGCAAAAAAGCAGGAAATAAAGTTTGTCTCCGTGTCCCAAACCGGTGCCATACGCAAGAAAGACATACACACTTAACAGATCCACTAAATTTTGCATTTTTCTCTGATGTCTTAAAACAGTGCCTGATAACAGAAACTTCTTTCGTTGTTTGGAAAATGGAAATTCTTGATCTTATCCACTTCCTGCTATCTTGGTTTTAGCCTGCTTTCCTCGAGAAATAAATCTTAAGGTCAAGTATGCTGCCCGTGAAGGTGTGCATGAGAAGGAAAAGGCTAGAGAAAAGGAATCAGTTCAATTCCTCCTCCTGAAGTTCAGATAAAACTGACACAGTGGCAGAATTCTCAGCTGTTCTACATTTCTAAACTTTCATTGATGGAAACAGTCAATGAAAAAAGGCCACACCCTCTTCCCCACTGAGAGGTCAGTCATCATTTCCCATCATCACTTTTCATCTTTTACAGACATCAGAGATTTCTCATAGCATTTCTCACTGGAAATGTAAGTGGACATTCTGCTGCTACTGGAACTACTTGTTCAGAATAATTATTGCAACATGTGCACAGGTAGAGTCGATTTACAGCAGCAGATAAGGAACAGTCACTTACAGATACACCTTAAACTAAAGTCCATATTTAACATAGGAGGACAGCATCCTGCAGAGACACAGCTACAGTTACTAGTATTACCTCTTCTTCCAAACAGATGCAGAGAGCTGAGCCAGTCTTAAAATCCTTGCTGACCCTCAATGTGTTCAGTGTGGCATACCCAAGCAAAGCACCGCGGACTCGACTCCACTTCTGAATACCTTTTTGCAAACTGGTGCGATTCCACAGCTCACTGAGGAGCCTGGGCGTCCTACCAGCTGAGCAGCTGGGATAAGCAATGTAATCAGGCTTCCCAAACCACTCCAAAATCCATACCAAGCCCTGAAGGCTTAGATCCATACCATTCTCTTTCTACCTGTTTTAAAGGTATTTTTATTTACTTCTCTTTTCTACTCTAGTGTCAATGCAGAAACTGGATGGACAGACAGAACCAGTAACTACTTCTAACAATGAGAAGAAAACTGGGTAGTGAAGGAAAGCTTTCATGCCAATAAATGTATTTTTAGCTCAAGAAGACCTCTTATACAAAAATGCCTGATTAAAAAAAAAAAAAATCTTTTACAAATTTCACCCTACAACATCTTTTCCTTAAAACGAAGGAAAATATTTCGGGTGTATATTTAAGATAAATGACAAAAATGAGTGAATTTCAAGGGGTTTTTTAAATAATAATAGTAAATATATTTCAACTTGATTTGAATATTTATGTTACGACATTAGAAAGCAAAGCATTTAGTAAGAGACATGATCGTGATCTGATTTTGAAAGGAATTTAAGGTTGCCTTAAGATTGCATTTTTCTTTAATTATATAAGGGAAAGATACATGCCACTGATTTTTTGCATACATACAATTCTGCATTAAAAGTCTTAAGAATTTTATTGTTTAGCTTTCAAGGATATTTAAAATAAGTTTTGCTTTTAAGAACTTGTTCTATATTTCCTCTAAATTCCTGCAGCATGTAGGGGAAATGCTCTCTAGAATGATGATTTCCTTGTGGATGTGCGGATTATTCTTCCCTAGTCTCAAGTATCAATGACTGAAATCTTATCCTAAATAAGTAGCTGACGTGTAACTAATTTTCAAAAGAACTTTCTTCAAGCTTATTACTAAAGCAACTGCTTTCATTCCTAAGATTTGAGCAGTATAAGTAAAGGGTAATTCCTTTAGTACTCTGTATACAAGTTAAAAATATAAGTAACTTTTAATATGTTCACAAAAATTGCTTCAGTGCTTTAGCACTGTATTTCTGATGAGTATTTAGTGTGGGATAATGTAGGAAAGAGTTTCCAATATCTACCATTAGACACATTCTCTAATTAATAATTTCTATTCTTAGCAAAATAATTCACCCACTGTCTAATCTGTAATAAAATATTTATCATAGTTACAACCCCAAAATCTTAAGCTTCGGCTATGTGGATTTAGTTTTTAATTTTTATTACTGTCCTTGGCTTCTAACCTCTTCATGTGAGCTTTCAAAGGAGATAATCAAAGCAGCAGAAAACTCATCATGATTGCAGCAGAACAAGTGCGTTTAGAATTTAACAAGCTAAGTGATTAAAAAGTTTTGATAGTATAATTATTTGTTTCCATTGGACGTACAGCTCTCAGGATCATTTTTGAACACAATAATTTATAAGCTTAATATTTAACACAGTCTTAAAATTAATTTTGCTCCCCTCGATACTTGTTGATGTTTAATTTTCTTATGACTGTTTTATTGAACTGAGATATAACAATGATACGTTAGAAACTTTAAGGTGGCTGTCTTTCTTTGCACTGGTTTACCCATAAATACTGCAGAGAAATGGAAATAGGAAGTCCTTTAAAATATAAACTACTCCTGTACAATGAAGTTATTAAAATTGCAGATACACAGCCCTCAGGTTAAGCTGCTCTATAATAACTGTAGCTGTATTCAGCAACTACAAAGGCACAGTATAATTTCTTTTGGAGGCAAAGACATTCCTGGTTGGAAATGAACACAGAAAAATTCTCTAGCGTAACACAGGGTAGCATGTGAAGAGAATCCTAGCAGAACATTAATCTGAATAGGAAAATTAGTTTCAATACTTGAGGATATTTACTATTATTCTCTCCTACCTCATTTTGGTTGGGAATGGCATTTTGTGAAGGACAATGCAGGTTGAATCATTTTCATAGAATCATAGAATGGTTTGGATTGGAAGGGACCTTTAAAGGTCATCTAGCCCAACTCCCCTTGCAAAAAGCAGGGACGTTTTCAACTAGATCAAGTTGCTTGGAGCCCTGTCCAACCTGATCTTGAATGTTTCCAGGGATGGGGCTTCTACAGCCTCTGTGGGCATCCTGTTCCAGTGGTTCACCACCCTCATTGTAAGAAATTTCTTTCTTACGCTTAGTCTGAATCTACTCTCATTTAGTTTAATATCATTACCCCTTGTCTTATTGCTACAGGCCCTACTAAAAACTCTGTCCTCATCTTTCTTATAAACCTTCTTTAACTATTGAAAGGCCGCTATCAAGTCTTATCAGGGCCTTCTCTTCAAGCTGAACAACCCCAACTCTCCCAGCCTTTCCTCATAGGAGAGGTGTTCCCCTTTGTTCCCCTTGAACCTCTCTGTTACACCTTGTGGTACACCTTGTCATAATGATTTTATTTCTTAATGTGGGAAAAGATTTCCTATGAAAAGTAACAAAAGAAAAAGAAAGTAACTAGAAAGCAATGAGTAACTAGATCAAGATTTGGACAGAAGAAAAGATGTAGATTAGAATAAAGTTGTTTAAGACAAAAAGGCAGGGGAGTTAAATACTGCTGTTAATTATTTTACTATTCATGCCTTGAGCCAAAATGGGTGGAATTACGTACAAACGTTCGTCATTTGACTTATCCGCTCAGCTGTTTGACAGTTCTGTATACTTCTGTAAGGTCTGGAAGGAGCGAAGGTAAATGTTGACATTATGAAAAAAGCAGGATAGCCTACCTTCTGCCCTTCCTCCCTCCCTCCCTCCCTCCCTCTCTCATGAACAGTCAAATTAGAGTCGTTTACAATTTCAGGGCAGAATATGAAAAGACACATAGTGAATGCAGCCTCTGGAATCTTGATTAATTAATATGTATAAAGTCCATTGCTCGTGGAAGTCTTACAAATGTTCCTTGCTGTAATTATCTAGGCAGGGCCAGTCAGTGAAGTTAGCACTGCATTTTAGAAGGTCTGGGAGAACTTTTCTTTTAATCTGTGGTTTACTGAAATCAGGAACTGAAACGTCTGGATGGTAGGAATCCATATGACCAAAAAAACCCTTTACCTAAACTTTTTGACTTTTTTTTTGACTTTACCTAAACTTTTCATATTCAAGGCTGTGGGATAGTAGAAAGGAATTTTCCTGAAAGGTCGTGCTGTTGACCTTGGCAGCCAGAGAGCTCCCCTTTCTGTTTACTTATTTGAGGCTTTTCTACAGCAATTAGACACTGAATTATTGAAAAGTTGTAAAATGTTGAGATTCACTGGGCAACAGTTTACCAGTAACAGAATATGCATCAGTAGTTGTGTTGTCTGAGGTAGACTATTTTCTCAACTTAAACATATTTGTGCAAACAATGCTCAAACCTGAGCCCTCTCTTTTGTTGTTGGACCAGAGATCAGTTTGCTTCTGATTTAAAATGCATGGCTAAGTTGAAAACTTTAGTAAGGGGCAATCTCTGAATAATCCTTTAAGGATTATTGCAATTAAGGGACTAATCCTTAGATGCTTCTTAATTTATGTCCATTTTAAAATCGAGTACCACTTCTTGCGTAACAAAAGAGAGAAGAAGAGGTGAAAATGACAGAAGTTTAACAGCCCTTCCTGTCACCTCATGCATCTGAGCAATACAAACTGGTGGAATATTTACGACTAGGAGGCCATTAAAACAAAACCAAACCACAAAAACCTTACCATCACAAAAAAAACCCACACCCATTAAAACCAAGTGAGATTTTAAACATGGAGAAAATGGCTGATGGTAAGAAATATTCTATGTGCAGATAAGGCAGATACAACTTAAGTACATACGTTTTAAGCTGCCAACTTGTGAAAATTCTTTGCATGAGTCCTCAAATGCTTGTCTGCAAAAACCCCTTTAGAAGCCTGTCTCAAGAAAACATCAATGACGGCAGCTTTTCTCATCACTCATCTCATCACTCTAGCGTTTATAGGCCCTTGTTTAGCTGATTAACATAGAAAGAATGAATTGGACAACCAGGCCAATTTAAGTTTTGAAATTCAACAGACAGGGAGATGTTAAAGTAGCTGAACTAGTGATGCACATGAGTGAAGCTTCATGATCTAATTAGTAAAATTCTGAAATTCAGGACAGGTGCCATACCTATGGTGCGCGGTCACTGAAATGGAGCGACAAAGTGGCATTGCTGGGCTAAAACACCTGTCAGCAGTGTACTGCCTGTACCTCTGAATCAGCTGTCGTTGTTTAAGAAGAGTGGTCACTCTCTCTGCTTGCAGCAGTCCTGTCCTAAGCAGTGTAAAGACAGTGCTACCAGGTTTGGAAACAGCCTCTCTTCCTAATTTTGCTACTACCAATCTAGGTCTTGGGCAAGACGCAGAGCTGTATGCCTCTGTTTCTGCATCTGTAAAATAGAATATTTACCAATGTTTACAAAGAGCTATGGAAAAAAGCACCCCAGGGATTGTTATTATGAGAGAAAAAGAGTGAGATACAAACAGTGTGTGCAGCTGGTGCTGTGTTACAATTGTGTGAACGCACATCTCTGGAAGCTGTACGAGCTGGAACGGGGCATAGCAAGGCTTCAAAACGGTGAGAAATCATTAGAAGGCATGTGAAAAAAGGCTCGCTTTGGAAATAGCATACACTTCTATTTTTCCCCATGAAACCTGTAAGTATTACAAAGATACCATGCTGGATTATTTGGCATGCCTTCAGAGGCAGGTGTTCAACATGTAATTATCCTACAGATTCCATAAGAATGATTGCTCTGTGATACACATTTATCTTTAATCTAATATAGATTTACAGAGTTGATTTTTGTTGTTGTGGTGGTGTTTTTGTTTTTTTCTTCCTTCCCTGTGACAAATTACACTGCGCTTTATGGAAATGTAACATTTTGTATGAATGGCTGGGAGTAGCCATGTTGCATAGTAATGAGCGAGACAAAGTAGCTCTGCTCTTATTTGCAACTGGCTCAGACCTTCCCATTAGCAAATTAAAATCTGTTCAAATTTATTTACTAATATATTAGGAGAAGCTTCAGACTAACCCCTGTTGACCTGTATTATATAGCAAACAACTGTAGCAGTGAAAATAATTAATAGAATGTATTGCACCTCCTGCTTGTTTCTCCATCACACCCTGGGGTCAGCTGGATAGTGAGTTTGCCATCTGCATTTTGTTGCAAGGCCACATTTACTTAAAAATTATCAATTATATTTTGAAATTACTTCCTTTAATTGAACTCTCTTTATTGAAGGCATCCTCTGTTTTTAAAGGTTCTGAAAGCATGTATGTCAGAACGTTTTTCTTTACAAAAATCTAAAAGTAACTTTCCATATTACTTGTGCATGCAAAATGAGTAAATATGCAACAGCAACTACTAGTTACATTAGTTAATATCATACCAGTGTCACTGAGGTGGGAAGTATTGTAATAAACTTTCCATTGTCTACTATGCTACTATAACGAGCATGAAACATTACTGATCCCCATTAAAAAGTTTTGTATGTTACCTTCTATCAGAGAAAGATGGACTGCTAATGAGAATGCAATCTGCAACATGTGGGAGTCTGTTTCTGATGAACAGACGAGAATGCTGTACGTTGCTGACCTCTGCTTCTCTTCATCACAAATGACCATGATGAGCCTTTTTTCCTTTGAAACCAGTTAATTCTGAGGTCTTAATCTAATTTTTAAAGGAGAAGCTGATTATGAGATATAGAATGATAAAAAAAGGTTGTGAAGAAAAAATGCAGTTTCCAGTTGCACAGAAAACAGCAAATGACGGAATTTTAGGTGCCAATGAAGTCAATGGTGGGCACATGAACATGCTTCTTTTATATCGACACAAATAGCTACAGTAAAAGCTGTCTTATGATGATCAGCTGGTAAGTCTTAGGCCTGCACAACAGATACAATTTTTAAGAAGTTAACAAGCCACTTAAATATGTCAGTGAAATATATTTACATATATCTGCAAGGAGTCCCAGGGCTAAGTGATACTGAAGGTGCCAAGTAACAGTGGCACAAAACACACACTCCACACATGCAGCTTGTGTTGGCTGAAGTCATGAAGAAGGACCTAGATAGTTGCAGTCTAAACCAGGAGAGAACACATCTGGGGATCTGCAAAGCTGCACTGAGGGAAAATTCAAGGTCCGTGCAGTGCCTAGATATATGAATAAATTTGCACGTTCCTGGATATGCTAACAAATTTCTCACAATGAATGCATGTCTATTTTATTATTATATGAATAAAGACAATGGTGTCATTTGGGAAAACATACATTTCTAGACAGTTTACTTAGTATTTGATAACTTATTTTTTGTTTAAAGCAAACAGCAAATAAGTGTTCTAGAAGTAATACTAGATAATAATTCAAATTATTTTAGAAAAAATGTTATTAAGAATTTTATTATAATTATTTCTATAAAAATGAGAAAATCTTTAAAATCTAGTCCTACTACCTATGTCTATTCTAATGTCAAATAAAGGGATATTAACGATTACGTATCACTGTTGACCTCGTGTGGTCACGTTGCATGATTGCATGCAAAAGCGTTAAGAGTAGCAAGGAAATCGCTGAAGTGCTCCCCTTAACCTTAAAAGGAACAAACCCCACATCATTTCTGGAACATAACACTGGAATATAAATTATAAATTCTTAACAAATGTGTTTAAATTAACTTCAAAAGTTCAATATTAAAACGAGTCAGCCATTTGGAGTAAAATTGTTCTGTTCAGGAGGAATTTTGAATGGAATACCTAGTTCAGTGGTTCCCAGCATTTTTGGCTCATGAGCATTGGTCAATCTTTAACATTCGTTGCAGACAATGGATGGAATATAATGAGCTTAACTTGCTTGCAAAAAAAAAGAACCAAAAAAATAGCAGCTGAGAATATCCTCTTTTCTTAGTGGAGAAGAAGCAGAGATGGGAAGGGACCAGAAGGCAGGTGTCAGGGAACAGATGCACAGACAGGCAAGGTGTGCCCTGGCCAGCACTGCTGGTAGTCGGTCACAGTATGTTTGTGAGACTTCAATGCAGCTACGCTGACGGAGCCTTCTTGTGGAAACGCAGCACATACTAGCAGAAAAATTTTCTGTTGGTACATCTACACTCCTTTCCTGAACTGTATTCAGAAAGCATTATTTGTCAGCATATATTGATACTATAACAGTTTTTCATGCCTTCTTAGACTGTTACATCAGCTGGATATTACATCAGCTGTGAACAGTTTAATGTTTATAAATATGTAAAGGGTGACTGTCATGAGGATGGAGCCAGGCTCTTCTCAGTGGCATCCAATGATAGGACAAAGGGAAATGGATATAAGCTGAAACATAGGAGGTTCTGCTTAAATATGAGGAAGAACTTCTTCCCAGTAAGGGTAACAGAACACTGGAGTCTCCTTCTCTGGAGATGTTCCAATCCTGCCTGGATGCATTCTTGTGTGATCTGATCTAGGTGGTCCTGCTCCGGCAGGGGGATTGTACTAGATGATCCTTTGAGGTCCCTTCTAATCCCTAACATTCTGTGATTCTAAGATTCTGTGGAGCACATGATTTCTTATACCATGCAAGAGCACAGCTGTTCTAGCAGACCTTGCTCACTTAGATGTGACATTAAAGATCTCATTGCCAGCAGCCAGGTCTTTTTTTTTTTTTTTTTCAAAAAGGAGAAGAAAAACAACGACAAAAAATTTAAAAGGGGTATAATAAAACATGATGTTGTTGTTCTTCTCTAACTAGTCAGCTAAGCAAGAAGTAACAATTAGCAGCAGGTGAAAAGGCAGTCAGTGATATGGTATGTAATTATGGTGCCCGAGGTCTCATCTGGAAAGCAGTGAAACCAATAACGATCTGTCCACTGATCTCAGCAGCCCGAGTTGAGTTCTATTGTGTTAACGTATTTACATGGCAGTCTTCACCCTTCCAGAATGGCAAACACAGATAATTATTTACTTATCATTAGTATTATTGTTGTGTTTGAACTTGTTAATTTCCTGAGACAAAGCTTGTGAGGTTCAGTGTTTTGTTTTGAAGGGGAAAGGAGAGAGAAGGGAGATGAGAAATAAAAGAAGGAAGAAACAGATCACTTCCAGCACTGGTGAGCTCAGCAGTTAGGCTCCTCCACAAGAAAGATAACCGCAAGAAGCTGTTACTAAGAAATCATTCCCTCTGGAATGCTCTAACTTCTTGTGCTAATGATCACTCAGAATAAAACTACCAAGACCATTTCTCTGCTTGACAATTTGATCACAGTGTCCTTTAAGAGGAGCGAATTTTGGCTGCTCCTCTTTTTAGCTGATACAACAAACTTTGTTTTTGCATCATTTTGGATCAGGGTGTTCTAAGTCTTTGCTAGAACTGTGACATAGAATCATAGAATCATAGAATCATAGAATCATAGAATCGTCTGGTTGGAAGAGACCTTCAAGATCATCGAGTCCAACCATTCACCCTGCACTGTCAGGGTCCCTAAACCATGTTGCTCAACACCAAATCCACACGTTTTTTAAACACCTCCAGGGATGGGGACTCCACCACCTCCCTAGGCAGCCTGTTCCAATACTTCACAACCTTCTCTGTAAAGAAATTCTTCCTGATATCCAACTTAAATTTCTCCTGATGTAACTTGAGGCCATTCCCTCTCATCCTGTCATTCATAACATGGGAGAAGAGACTGACCCCCATCTCCCTACAACTTCCTTTCAGGTAATTGTAGAGAGCGATAAGATCCCCCCTGAGCCTCCTCTTCTTCAGACTGAACAGTCCCAGCTCCCTCAGTCGCTCCTCATAGGACAAGTTCTCTAAACCCTTCACTAGTTTCGTTGCTCTTCTCTGAACCCGCTCCAGCACCTCAACGTCCTTCTTGAAGTGAGGGGCCCAAAACTGGACACAGTACTCCAGGTGTGGCCTCACCAGTGCTGAGTATAGGGGGACAATCACTTCCCTGCTCCTGCTGGCCACACTGTTTCTGATACATGCCAGGATTCCATTGGCTTTCTTGGCTGCTTGAGCACACTGCTGGCTCATGTTCAATGGGCTGTTGACCAGCACTCCCAGGTCCTTCTCTGCTGTGCAGCTTTCCAGCTGCAATTCCCCAAGCCTGTAACGCTGCAGGGAGTTGTTGTAGCCCAAGTGCAGGACCCGGCACTTGGTCTTGTTGAATTTCATACAGTTGGCCTTGGCCCATCGATCCAGTCTGTCCAGGTCCCTCTATAGAGCCTCCCAACCCTCAGGCAGATCAACACTACCTCCCAATTTAGTGTCATCTGCAAACTTGCTGAGGGTACACTCGATCCCATCATCCAGATCATTGATAAACATAAATTAGAGCATTTCATCATTCCCTTCTGTTGTGGTTTAGTTCAGCTGGCAGCTAAGCTACCACACTGCTGCTTGCTCACTCCTCCCCCTCAGTGGGATGGGGAGGAGAAAATTGGGAGAAAAATGCTGAAACTGGTGGGTTGGGATAAGAGCAACACGGGCCCAGCTGTCCCTTCCTATTATTTCAGACAGGTTCCATTTTTTTTCCTGTTCTTTTCCTTTTTGAAAAGCTTCCCTCTCTTTTTTTTTTTTTTTTATCTTTCTTCTTCTTGGGCTTCAAAACTAAAATCTAACATTGGTTAAGACCTGAAGAAGTATGATAATAAAGGAAACAGGAAGAACTGATAGACTTTAATTGTCCTCACTTCTGAGAAGTAGGAAGCCTTCCTGGGTTATTGGGCTACCTAGTGAATTGATGCTTATTCAATTATTTATTTTGATAGGGTTAAGGAAATGACTGTAACTACCTTGCAATACCAAATCTACCTTTTTCAGCATGATACAAATGATACAAAAAGAAAATTGCCATCCTTGGAATTTACAAACTGCTTAGAGGCAGACAGTTGGTACCTGAGTGTACAGTACCAGTTATAATGACAGAAGTCCTCTGGTTCTTATCTGCAATCCAAGGAATACTTTAAATGCTACTAGTTTTTTTACCAACATGCTGGTACACTGATGAAGCAGCTTATAAAGACAGAGAGGCAAAGATGTGCCTGACTGTGATGGCATAAGCTATTCCATTTTGAAAAATACATTGACACGAGCCTGTTCAAGGGAAAGTTTGTATGCATTTCTAGCAGTTCACAGATCATCACCCTACAGCAGCTCATCTACAAAGACCACTCAGGAACTTCGGAGAAAAAAGTCAACCTACTGATTGATCAGGCAAATCATACCTGAAAGGCTAAATTCTTCGCACACTTCAAGGGCCTGTCACTAAGTTTTGTGTTTCTTATTGCTATTTGAGCTTCCAAGCCTCTAGACCCATTTAAAAAATGAAATAATTTTAGAAGGGATTTTCAGATGAAGTGATAACATTCTTACTCTCTTCATCAGTGTGACAGCAAGAAAAAGAACTGAACTTTATCTTGTGTAAATCAACAGCTAGTACCAACATGAGAGTGGAAGAGAGAACATTTTAGGACTATAATTTCTAGAAGACTTTTAGTCTTTTTTTTTTTTTTTTAAAGAACTTCTGAAATCATTGTAATTTGAAATCAAATTTGCAGACAGATTTTTCAAAAAAGCTTAAAATAATGGTTTCTTTTGAGGGTGAGTTCTGTTGAAAATTGGCTATCAATATCACCATGGGGCTACTGGATGAAGAGATCTTTTAAAAGTTAATGGCCGTTAGCATAAGAAAAAACTGTGTTATGCAATTCATATATGACTCTGGATTGAACAGATTTTCTACTTAATAGCCCTGTATTCAAACATTCACTTAGGGCAGGATCCTTACTCAGACTTAGTGTCAGAAGTGTGCCCTGGCTTTACAGTACTGTCATGTTACAAATATATGTTTGAAAAACTTTGAAAAACATATCCATCTGTTTCTTTAAAAAGACAACTGAACTTGCAACTATTTTAATCTCTTACCTCCAAACATTTTTACTCTGGCGTAAAGCTTTCAGAAATCTGGTGGTTTTGATAAACAGGAGCTCTCATTATATGATTTGTATGTTTTTGTTACTCTTTCCTATCCTAACTTTTGTGGAAGAATATCTCCCTAAATTGTTTCAAGAAGCATCATTTTCACTCAAAAATTTTACTGTGAGATGAATTCTAGATGGACAGATAAGTCATAACACACCATCTGAGGATTTAATCACTTGGGCCTGTGTATTACATCACCATTGTTTTAACTATCAGGATGTAAGAAAATCCTGGAAAGAAGATGTATCTCTGCATTCTATTTTCACATATTTTCATATGTATTAGGGGTAGGTGAAAGATTGTGCAAAATTGATATAAGCTGACGTATCATCAGGCTCAGTAAGTGATTAGAATGCTGTTGAAAAAGTTTCAAGCTGTATATTCAAGTGAAACCAATTTGTACCTTCTAAGTACAGCTTAAGTAAGAGTCCAGCAGTGTCCAGTGCTGCACAGATGTTTAGAAACTCATCTTGGCATGTTGTCTGCTTTCTCACTAGTGAAGTCAAAACCTGATGTGTTAGTGAACAGACGAAAGAAGCAATGTTTTTTTTATTGTTATCAAAACATATAAACAAAGCAGAAGCACCTTCTGTCTCAATAATAGCAACTGGAATATCACTGAGAAGTCAAAATTCTGTTGAGCTATACACACTAGCTAAAAAGCTTTAAGTTTACCCTTCTATGCCTAGCAGGAGCAAGGAGAACCGTAGGTGATATCGGGTTATTCCCCCCTGCAACTGCATGTTCCTGCTACCTGTAACATTGCAAAGATAACGCATTTTTCTAGAACTCAGCTCTCTGGTAGGGAAGTTGCAGTATCAGATGTGACTGTGGCCTCTGTGGTTATACAAGGAAGCAAGACAATCCAACATTTCTCAACATTACTTTTTAAATAAAGCTCCCCTACCAGTCACAAATTTGATCTAGGTTTCACCTGTACAGGCTATCCTTCTCCTTTTCTTCTGTCTATACTCATTGTGCTTGCATGTGTTTGTGCACTGCTTTCCTCATAAAAAACAGAGTATATTTACTAATAACAATTAGAATGACCTTGGACTCTATGCTGATGCCAAATTTGTTTAACTAGTCTCTTACTCCTATGAAGTGCCTATAGGAGGAGAGCAAAGATAGTATCTATGCTTAGGTCTGTCTGTTCAGATATGATTGCAAATGGTCCTATTAACATTCTGACAAGACTGTGTAATAACTATATACTTACTAGCAGAAACAGCACGAGCCAACTCCACACAGCAATGGAAGAGTGATCTCCACAAAGCCAGTAACAAAAATCTTTGCTAAGCAAGACTGGTTTTCAATCACTGTTCATACAAAGATAATTGTTCTTACTGACTAAGTGAATAAAAGAGGAGATATTTAAATACGTTATTATTGAAAAAAAGTCCATATAAATTTATTTTTAAGGAATTAGTATTCCTGAGACAGACTCTATAACTCAGACTAAAACTGTATGTTATTATTTTAATTTTGTTAGCAGTACTATTAATTTTGTAAGCTAGGGTTCAAATATCTCTACATATTACATATACCTATCTATATATGCATGTAACAGGCATGTGTGAGTATGATTTTTTTCATGTCTTTTGAGTGGCTAGATTTGCTTGAGATGCTTTTAAAGTTGTTTTTTTTTTTTTCTGAAGTAAGAAGTGTAACTACATACTAGTAAGTCAAGTGAAGAGCCAGAGTACTGAAAAGACCAAACATTGGAAGATTCATGGTAGGCTAGAGAGAACTAGCAATACTCCTCATTTTCAGGAGAACTGGGAACATTCCTTAAAAATTGCATAACAGGCATCTCTGCAATGGTATACTCAAAGAAAAATGCAGAAAATAAATTTTATCCACTTCAATTCAAGAAGCATAGTGTAAGTCAAGGCTACAAAATTTCTGAGTACTGGTATTGAATTCAGAGCAGATGTGTGAAGGGTATTGCAATATAGATAAGGCTTATGATGTAGTCTTCACCTAATGGTTAAAGGAATTTAGGGACAGGATTCAAATATCTATTACATTACTTTGAGTTGCTCAAGGCTCCTAAACTTGACCAGAAGTATTCAGCTAAGTTAGAATTTCCTTACATTTCAGGTACTCATGGTAGGAATTAAAGCCTGGCCACATGCCTTACCTTATAGTACAGAGGAGGTGGCAAGGTACAGCTATGGTGTTGTGCAATTCTTAGCTAGAGCAATTTTATTTGGGAGTTACTGACACATGTAAAGATATTTTCCTGACTGCTTTGCTCTTATTTAAAGCTAGCAGAGCCAGTTTAACTCCCAACGTAGGGAACCATGGCATTTTTTGGATCATTCTATTTAAAGATGTGAATAAGGATGCTCTATGTTAATATAGAATTTACGAGAGTGAACCAAAAAGTGAACTATGCCTTTTAAAAAATCACACATTACTTTTGGCTCTTTTTTTTTCTTTGTCCAATGTTTTATTAAATAAGTTTCCACATCTATGTGACAAGCCTATCTGACCATTACTAGAATTGAATCCGCACTACTGTCGGAAACTTCGGATGGAGACCAATATGGATTAATTCCAAGGAGAATATTGAAATATTCATCACTTGTTAAATATGTCAGCATGTTTCATGCTTAAAATATTCAAAATAATCAAAATGCTCCCTTTTCTACTTTTCTTTCCTACAAAAGAAGCAGCTGCTAAGTTTAACATGATGTATAATTGCCTTTTACCTCTCTCCTCAGATGACAGGAGCCTTACTGACAATTTATCTGGGATTGATTATATACTACTTTTGCTGAAAGCTTATTTGGAGCATATGACTTCGTTTCATGATAGGTAACATAAAAAACGGCAAACCTTTGCTACAGTGGCCTGATCTCCTGAACAAGAGATGAGGCTCTAAATTCTGAATGAGGTCTCTGTCGGCTTGGGAGCTGTCACTGCCTGCAAATTCTGTAGTGAGAGCCCATTAGAAAGAGACATAATGACATAAATCAGGATTATCCCATTCATAGCCTATGGGACTTCTGTGACTCTTGAAGCTCTAAAAGGATGAGAATGTGCCTGTGATTTTCAATCACTAAATTGTTCCCTGCGATCCTTAACTGAAAAATTTAATTACAGAGGAAACTTAGGACACTTTTAAATTGGCCTCCCACTAGCTCTTACAGTCTTATCTGCAGTGTGTTCTAGAATCATTGTTGACACTTACTGCCCCTTCTTTATGTTAGCTGCACAGCAGCTTGCACACTATTGCCAACCTGCTGCACTGTAGTGCAGCGGGTAATTCTGGAGGTGGTCTGAGGACAATATGTGAAGCATGCGAGTCTCTGCTGCCTGTAGTAGCTGAACAGGGAGGTGAATGTTGATCTTAGATTGAAGTCTAAGCAGAGTTCTAAGTAGGAGATTTGGGACTTACATATTTTGTAGCGATATGCTCCCAATCTCAGTAACTTTAGGTAAAAGAACGACGCAGCAGGAATCAAGTGAAGGATATTGGGATTTTCAGATGGTGCATGGTTTGTAATAGAATAGGTTAAATAATCTTTTTCTCTCTGTCTTCAAGTAACAAACACATTTATTCTAACCAGGCAAATAAAAAATTCTCTAGAAGCACTTGTAACTTGAAGTGAACACAAACGCAGCAAGAATGTACCAGAAGAGCTTGGAAAATGATCAACCTTTTTCTGTTGCAATCTGTCATCCATTTCCAAGGCTGGCTGAACAGTGTTTTGAGGCAGGTCTTAAGTGTTTACAAAAGCTGGAAAAAGGTTTTGACATAATATTGGAGATGCAAAGTATATTAAGGATTTTTTCCTTTAATTACATGTGGTAGGTCAACATATCTTTGTTATCAGATATGGGATAAATCTAACCTGACAGACTAAACTTAAGCTAGTCTATGTGATTTTTCTCCTAGTGAAAGAGAAAATTTTTGTCATTGGAAGAGTCCACCATTTCACATCTCCTTCTCTGAATACCTGTCAGTTTTGGTTTGTCTGAAAAAACCTCATTAGAATGCCATCTGAATTCCACAAGAGGTCCAGTGAAGATAACCAAGGCCAGACATAGCCCAGCAACTGTAAGTCAAGTCCATAGTGATGAGGCAGGCTTGAGGTCAGGCCAAGAAGTCAGCATGTGAGTCATGGTATGAGTGCAGATCAATGAGGTCCATGGCCTGGCTGTGGCATGGCTGGAGCTGTAGCCCAGGAAGGAGTCAAGCCCTAAAGCCACAGTTTAAGTTCAGCTCCTCTGGGAAGGGGGTCCATCCCTTGCTGAGGTCTCCTGCAGACCTATCTGGGAGCACCCTGTCCAAGGTCACCCAAGGGAAGAAGCGTAGCCCTCAGCTGTGCTATTGAGAGGTTTGCCCTGAGCTCAGACAGCCAAACCTCCTGAAGTGGAGACGCTTTCAAGGATAGATAAAAATGGGCAAATAAGTAATTGTTTCAGTCAGATTCCATTTCAAAATTGCAACATTTCACTGTATAAGGAGTCCTGAAGACCTAAAGGATGAGACAAGCTAAATCCATACTGTATTAAAGCTCTTGATTCAAAATATTCTCAATTTTTCACTGATTTCAGCTGAAAATTAAAAATTAAATAGAAATAGGAAGCATGAACACTGGTTTCTTAACAATGGCTCAATTGGGTGCATGCAAATTGCAGTCAGTGGAACATCTCATGTACAAGAGCAGTGTGAATCCAGGACCTCACTGTACTGTCAGAAGTAGAAGCACTGTGCATGCTACATTTTTTTCATTCCTCTCTTACTAACTGGTTTTATTGTCTTTGAAATGGAGATGAAGGAAAATAAGAAACACCTACTAAACTGTCATCTTTTTCCTAGAGCGTAATTTGGTAGTTTACTTTAACAGGAACCTGCTCTGGTAATTTTGATTTCAGCTCATGTAGGTATAGATAGCTGAGATTTATGCTTTGATTCAACGAGGCTTGCTGCTGGATTTGGGCCTAGAACATTTGTTCATTATCCTAGACGTTTCGCAGTTGATGATCCAAAAATGTACGCTAAGCACTAAATCCTGGTTAATAAATACTCTGGACCACACAATTCAGTGAAGCCAGGCACAGGAAAATAATTTTGCTTATAATCAGAGATGCAGAGCTAAGGTAAGAAGATTCCTCACAGCATTTAATTCCCCTGATAAAGTAGAAATGGAAGAAAAAAGAAGGAAAAAAGCCTTAGCTATATATCAAACATGTCTTGGCCCTTCTCTAACACCCCATTTGGCCAAGGTATTAGATGGTTCTGTTTAATATTTCAAAGTGTTTTTTTTTTCTTGCTTACATATATTATTCCGTTCATGAGAAGTGGAATCCATTACAAACTTAGTAAACTTTAGCTGCAGCTCAGGAGAGCTGATTTTTGTCTCTTCTTACAAAGCCTTGCTTGCACCCAGCTGGGACACTGTTGAGTTACCAGATATTTGATCATCGCGGCTCAGAAAGTCTTGTCTCTTGATGGGTGTGCATGTCTTGTCTGTAGCATAGATCTTCAGCCAGAAGGACTTTAAAGAGGCACATCCAAACCCTGTACACTTTAAATACTACTTGTGCGACACGGGTTTGAGAGCAGACAAATTCAATCTGAAGTCAAATGGATATCATTTATCCTTGTTTCTTGCAGGGGGATTGGACTAGATGACCTTTGAAGGTCCCTTCCAGCCCTAACCATTCTATGATTCTATGATCAGTTTGTGATGGACACAAATTATCATCTGAGGCCAAGCTATAGACAAACCTCCCACCCATCACCCCTCCTGAATAGTGAACAGGACAATTGTACTGATAGGACTTTTCTTAATGTGAAGTTGTGATTAGGAGTCCCTAAATCACCTGAGTCCAGACATATGCCACTCTATCCATCTAAGCTTCCGTAATACGTAGTCCCTTTAAACAACTGAACACACACCTGTGTTCTTTAGTATCTAAAGTTACCAACTCTTAAAAAGCTGGGTGTTTTCAGTCTAAAAAGTGCTTTATTATAATTTAACAGCTTGTTATGCACATTAAGTTAGATTCAACTGATCATATCTCAGGGCTGCAATTTAATTAATATTTATTTTGTTTCAAAGGAACTGCAACATGGTATAGCCATATGCACATCAACAATACTGCCTTTTGGGCCTTATTAGAAATGCTGGTTTTGCATTCTTGGGAGAATGCCTGACACTGCCTTATAATTTCGGCTCTTGAGTACAGTATTTTTGGTACTCCAGAGACCAGCTATCTTGCATTTTCTGTAATAAGGACAGCAAGAAGCTAGAGTGAGATAAGTTTATATACCAAAAGGAACATAATGTATATACATCACTCTGATTAACAGTAATGATAGAAGTTGTAATTTTTTAATGGCCACAGTAGTCTATATTCCCTCACCTTCCTCAGAGTAATATAGTACTTTTGCTAGAGAGCTTACTACCTTATTCCTGTTTGAACAAAACCAATTCCAAGGTATAGAGTTTCTGCATCAAGCTGTACTTTGGTATAATGCATTGGCTAGATGTCAAATCATGGGAACAAGTCATTATTACAGGACAAGTGAGAACATGGGACAAGTGAGTACACATTTCAGGTTGAAGAGATGATAGAAAGATCGTGGATTCCCTGCAACAGAAAAATTTCTTTTCCACTTTTGAGCAAGGATGACATTGTTCCTAGCCCATCGTATATAAATTCAAATGCTTTGCTTGAGATTTGCACCAGATGGTAAGCAGTTTCAGAACATTTCTTGCAAGTACTCTTTGTCTTCCTGTGTGCAAACTACTTTATTTGAATGTTGTCACATGAATTAATGATATAGAAGTAACACAGTAATTTACAACACAACCAGCATTGTTGCAGATGTATGAAAACAAAAGCATTACTCTAAAAGCAAAGGAATATTCTATACAATATAGCAAAAATATTACAAAGTGAAAATAATTAAATCAAAAACATGACTGTAATATATGATGCTGTGTCTGATATCTTTGTTTTATCCACTGACATCTCTCATGTTTTCTCTGGCCCACCACAAGCTCAGTAGTCATATATCACCTGTTTCAACCACCTGTGACCTCTCTACAACATACTATGGAATAGCATCTAGCACTGGTCTAGGAGATGGCTTTCCCTCTGTGGGATGATGGATGGGCAAACAGGAATCCTCTCCTACAGAAATGAACGTAATCCTGAACTGATTTAAAGAAATGTAACTGTGGTAATCCACGAAGAAGCCACTAGATGGCAAGTGATGATTGCTTTAGGCATCTCGACTGTGGCAAACAGGAACAACCGAATTACAGTCTTTTGGACAGGGTAGCCGCATTTACAGGAACAGTTTATGAAATCTAATGTTCCTTTTCTCAAGACTGAAAAGAGTTTTGAAACTATTTCCTTTCACTATTCTTAAACTCGGTAGAGTTCTCTGGCACACAAGGGCTATTTTCCAGAGTAGTTTCTGTTTTGTTTGTTTTAAATAGCAATAATAAAGAAAATTGACAGCATTTGCTCTATTTCTGAAATATACTCTAAATAGTTTGCAATTAACTATTAAATGAGAAATAATGAACGTGTATTTATTATTTCTTTTTGTGGAGAATCCATGAGTCAAAAGCTAGAGACTAACAACTACATTCAAGAGTAGAAATACAACAATATTCCTACCTCATCATTGCCATTCCTTGTCTAGTTCTTATACCATCATTCTTGCCAGTGGAGGGAATCTGTTCAGTTTTGGCCAATTATGAAATGATGAGCCAGCAGGTAAAATGTTTTAGAATTTAACAGAGAAATGCTCTATAAAAATATGAGGTAATATAATTACTGAATAAAGACAATTTTTATAAATTCTATAAAGCTAATATTTCAATAGGAAATGGGCTAGATTCTACAATGTATTAAGACAAAGCTTGATTGAAACAGTTAAAGTCAGTTTAACAAACAATGTAAACATCAAGCCAAAATTGCTCGTTAAGGAAGAAATATGTATAGACAACAAAGAAAAGGAAAGCTGATTTTAAAATATTTCTACACAAAGATCTTTTAAGGACTAGAATTTGGGACAGAATTATCAAAAGTTCTTAGCTTACTCCCAGACAGCAAATTCATTCCTAGCTTTCCAAAATTCTCTTCTGATTCTTGGTCCACAAGAGATACTGTGGGAAGTGCTAAGTGTTGCATGTTTTTTTTAAAAACATGAAACAAATGACCTTTATTGTATGAGTACGTAATTTCAAAATTCTGGTCCAGAATTCCTTTGTTTAAAAATAAAATTAGACGAAGGACACCTTTCCAACAGTCTGGGAAAGGAAATAGTATTCTTTCAGTCTAAAGACACCCTTTGAATGTCTGAACTGTGAAGAAAAGAAAATCCTTTTTTTGAAGACAGAGTTTTTCTGCCATTCTGGTTGCCAACAAAACCAGAAGATAATGCTTTTTGTTTATTCCCCTAAAACTTTATTTGTCTCTGTGAGACTGTTTAAAAAGCAGAAAGACTGATGGAGTGAGGTGGCGATAGATGCTAAGTCAACCACTAGGTTGTTTTGCATGAATTAAATCCAACGAAGCACTTTGCTACCACCTGTATGCTAAAACAGGTACTAAACAACTGTCTGTGTTGCACTAACTTACGTAGAGCCTTACTTATTTGTACAAAGTGATCTAATTGTCTACATTAAGGCGATGGTCAGGCTTAGATCACCGACTAAGGTCTCATTTATTTGCTGGTGGTTTCAACAAAAGTCAGTCGAAAAGTCAATTCAATTGCCCAAAAGAGCACAATGCAGAAAGCAACTGCATACATGCCTCACCTATCGCACAGGCAGTGAGATTTTTGTTGAACTGGTGTGAGGACTAGAGAAGCGCAAGGTACAGCCCGTTCAGTGGTCTCAGAGAGCAGAATATGACCATGTATGTTGTTGATCCCTTTCATAAGTGACTGAATTTTTTTCTACTATGATGATCATGACAATTATAGAAAAATACACTTTTTGGCCATGTTACACACTGACATCTGCACTTTGATCGTTTGTTACTGGGACTAAATCTATGCAAGCTGAGTAAACAAACCCATCTTTTTGTCTGTTTTTGAACATTACATATACTCTGAAACGTTCATTCAATTTATTGGAACAAAGAAATACATGCAGAAGTTGTTCAATGCATAGAGATGCTCTACCTAACAAAAGGAGTCACTCTGCTTTGCAAAAAATCGTGTACTTGTTTGAGAATCATTCCTAAAAGCTACATGCTATAGAACATAGACCACATTCCTCTACAATAACACATGAAAAAACAGCTGTGCATGTCAAAAAGCCTGTTTTTATTTATATGTATAAAAATATAAATTAAATAATATTAAATGATGAAATCAATCACAAAGAGTACAGTTCCAAATGAAACAAGACAAAGTCATATTCTATAAAAAACAGAATAGTGCAACCAGTAAAGTTAAGGCAATAGGCCTGTGAATGAATTTAAGGATGAGGTCAAAAAGACTTCATGATTAAAAGTACTTGAATGGATGAAGGCTATGAAGGAGAAAAGTTTCTTATTCAGGCACTCAAGCCAATATGGAAAACAGTCCTTATAGACAAATAAATAAACCAGAAATGAAGCATGCATACATCATCTCCCAGACAAGTCTAGAGAAAGCAGTAATAGGAAACATTAAATCACTTTTATTTACTTCAGTGGTTGTTAATGACACCTGAATGAAACATCAAACTCTATAAAAAATATCCTAAGAAGTTACCTTATATAATAAATAACTGATGGAAGAAGAACTACTCATTAATATATTTTAGTTGGAGAATTCAAGTTGGGGACTCATAGAATGGTTAGGGTTGGAAGGGACATCAAAGATCATCTAGTTTCAACCCCCCTGCCATGGGCAGGGAAATCCTCCACTACAACAGGTTGCCCAAAGCCTCATCCAACCTGACCTTGAACACTTCCAGGGATGGGGCATCCACAACTTCTCTGGGCAACCTGTTCCAGTACCTCACCACCCTCAATGTAAAGAATTTCTTTCTTATATCTAACCTAAATCTGCCCTCTTTCAGTTTAAATCCGTTGCCCCTTGTCCTATCACTATACACCCTTGTAAAAAGTCCCTCTCCAGCTTTCCTGTAGGCCCCCTTTAGGTACTGGAAAGCTGCTATAAGATCATCCCGGAGCCTTCTCTTCTCCAGGCTGAACAGCCCCAACTCTCTCAGCCTGTCTTCATAGCAGAGGTGCTCCAGCCCTCAGATCATCTTTGTGGCCCTCCTCTGGACTCGTTCCAGTAGCTCCATGTCCTTCTTGTGTTGGGGACTCCAGAGCTGAACACAGTATTCCAGGTGGTGTCTCCCGAGAGCTGAGTTCTCTCTAATATTCAGATAGTTCACCATAACTTTACTCTTTAATGTTTTTTACAGATTAGTCAGTCTGAAAGCTCATTTCACTTTCTAATTATTCAAAAGATTATTAAAAAATAACATCAAAAATTCCTACGAAAGTAACCGAATTTCACTTTCGGTTATCAGCTAATGTAGGGCCAAATTACTCTCCAACATCAAAACAGAGATCCCAGCAGCAAAGAAGAGGATGAAGTACAGTTCAGTCATGAAGACATTAACTACTATTTGCAAAATTAAAGACTTTATTCCCAGACTGTCATGGGCTGTTGCTAGACCTCTTGTGCCCAAATCCTTCACCCATGGAATGGAAGCAGCTGTGTTGCTCTATTTCAAAGATGCACAAATACCACTGTTGAAAGGAAAAGCAAGGAAGGAGAGAGTACACATGAAAGCCTGGAAGGAGCAAATGTCCAGGTTAGGAATCAAGAGTGAAGAGTGAAACCCTGGTTATGTTAAAGCCTCTCTGCTTCAGCTCTATGGCTTTCAAGGTTTCATTTGGCTGTAGTCTGAACAACCTCTCTCAAAGCTTATCCCTGCCAGTGTCTGGTACTTTTTCCTCAGATAACTTCTTTGCTGTATATCATGTCTGTTAGGATGCATTAGCGTTTAAGAATGAGAAAGCCCCTCAAACTGCTGGAACCATACTCCACTAGCAAGGAATAACATTTTGTACGCTCTGTGGATTTGAGTGACAGACAGTATCATGGTACAATGCATCTGTTCATGAACATTTACATCATTTATATCCAACCCTTCATCTTCCAGCAACCGTTAACTGACTCAGTGACTAAGCAGTAATACAAGACCTCTGTGACAGTGACAAGCAGTAATAACCAGCCTGCTGAGAGCCTTTCTCACATGCACTTCTATGCTTGTTTAAAGAACATCAAGAACGATATTGCGTCTTCAATACAACTCCATTGCTGCTAGCTTATCTGAGATAAACCTTGAAGGCCCAACAGAAGTAAATAAGCAGAGAACATAGCTTTGGTTTTGGAAAAATAGGAGTGTCTTTCTGGCTTTATTGAAGTCCATTATGACTGTCAAATCAATTTCAACAGAATGAGGATTTTACTAAATGCTTGACTTCAAATGTCTTAAAACATCAACTACTCATAGGAAGTTGAGTTGTTGGTGGTCTGTTTAGCTTACTGTGAAGAGACAGGATAAGTTAGGAGAGTACGTGCTCTAAATTGCTAAAGAAGAGAAAATTATTAACTTATTCATGATTTGCCAACTCCTTGCTTCCTTGTATTCTGGTTTCTATTTACAGCGTGAAATGCTGCATTTTTGTGTGCTTATATAATTATAATATACATTCATAGAAATTAACATATGCAAGCCTTTTTTCCATGGAGATCTGAATAAGGTGCGGTTGGGTTCAGTTAACTGATTCTGCCTGTTCAAACACTGATGCTCTGAAGTATACCAGAAACCAACTCCTAACCTGACAGCTGCCAGGACTGTGGGGAAAACCTGGTGCAAAGGGGAATAAAGCTACCTGTGGTGTGCTCTTTTCAAAGCCCTGGTCTAATACCAAAGCTTATCAAGGGGATTCTTCCCTCAAATATATGGTGTATATCTGAAGACTTGAAAGTGGCACCACTGCTGTCAAACATGGGAAATTCAAACCCTGTAAGTACAGTCTTGACTCAAATCTTTGCTGCCTTTCCTATTGTCACCACCAAGGATAAACTCCACACAGAGAAGCTGGCCCATATCCCACTGGACGTATACAGTGCTCAAGTTAATGCAGGACTTGAGTTGAGTAAGCAGATTTATACCTATTTGAGGTGCGTATCTATTACACTTCTGTTTTAAGATCTGTGACAATTATTCAGTAATTAACATTAAAAAAGTGATAACTTTCCTACACTGATCTGTTCGCTTTATATCACTTGAATCAAATACACAGTTCAAGCTTCAATTACCTGTGCTTGCTTTAAAACAAAACAATAAAATCGAGAGAAGTTTTGTATCAAAAGCTGTCTATATGTGAAATGAAATCAACAGTAAAAAACAGTAAATGTCTGAATCATGAATGTCTGCAGTGTCGGAAAATAACTGGAGCACAGCTGTCTGAACAATAAAGAGGTTACTAGCAAGAAATAGAATTTATTTATCGATAAACTGATAACGAACCTACAATGAAGAGTGAGACTCTGCATATGCCCAGTTTTGAAAGAAGGAATTACAGTGGCCAATTAATTGAACAAACAGGCAAACATAAGATTTTTTTGGTTTAAGACAACTCTGTTGTTTTCCTCTTAGAGTAAAAATTAATGGAAAATTTTTATTAAACTCTAGTTTCTTAGCCTATACTCATAATGAACTCAATTCATTATTTATTATTATAAAAAACAAACAAGCTGGAAACAAAAAAATCTATGAAATGAGAATAGGAATCACAAATAAAGCTGGAGTTTATATTACATGTGTATTGAAAAGTTAAGAATATATCATGACAGAATTATATATAAATAAAATTCCTCCCATATCCTACTCAGTGGTTACACAGAGAAGTTCGAAACATGTCTTACAACTTATTGCCTTATATACATGTTTTATATTTCAAATATTCTGTACTTTTCCAATTTCTGAATTAGCCATCAGTAGTTTTATTTAGTTACAAGAAACAAAATCTAAAGGTTTTTTTTTTTGTACAGATAACATTGCATAAACTGTAGTTACATTTAAGCCTTTTGGAATAAAAGACATTTAATCCCAAATGCTAAGAAAAATTCCCTCGAGACCATTAAATTTAGAATTTGTTTATAACTGTTGAATAGAATTTGAAGACGATAACTTTCAACCCTGCAAAAACATCTCACTTTTTATTTAAATTAAACTTTCATGGATTTAAAATCCAATCTAAATATTCATGACAAATACGCTTCTTATTTAGGGAGAAATGCATGCATTAGAATGCATACTGATTAAATTCAATGCAGTTTTAATGGAAACAGGTAAATAGTTGATTAGTGGCCAGCAAGAATCTGTTTTAATTTACATTAAAACCACATCTTCTCTTTGAACTCAAGGTCTATCCCACTTAACTTTTCATTGCATGACATAAATAATTTTAGTATTGTTATGCCATTGACAATGACTTTCAGTAGAATTTTATCATGTACTCTCACACAAAGTTTATAACTTCAATGTCAAAAAAGAAGTTAAATGCAAAATAATGAAGAAAGAGATTTATTTTTTGCTACATAATTTGTTTTTAAATCATTCATCTTAAACTATCAGTAACTGTTTACTTGAAGTTCTCGATCCAGAAATCTCTCTTGCTTTTTCAGAAAGCCTGGTTTAATACATGAGATTTGTGGATAGCAGATATTTATTAACAATGAATTTAACATGTTGCGTTAGAGTCACAGCCATGCAGCACGCAAACCATGTCAACCAGTTAGGAATCCATCCAAGTGTGTGAACACAGTGGCAATCAATCACAACTGTCATTAATTTACTGCATATATCAGAAATAACCTGACACATCAAGAAAATGGTTTGGCAAAAAGGAAATTCAAGCCAAGAAACACTTCGAAACCATCACTCAAGGAGTCAGCAGAGCAGAGTTAAGTGGGTAAACATATACTTGCACCTAACCCCTTGGGCCGGTGCAGTCTGCATCTAAGGAGTGCTACCCAAGCAATAGACATGGACTTCTACTTGGCAGGAAGAATCAGAAAATGGACAACCAATCTGTGTGTCATTTTCTCATTTATGTCCTGATATTCTCTGTGCTCAGAATAAGTCGGGAAGTAAATTGTAAATGTTCTAGTTTTGAGACAATGTCTACAATCTTTAAAGTGCTTGTGCCAAATGGAGGTAAAATAAGTCATGCAGAATGTTTTTTATTTATTGAAGCTGAACTCCAAAAGAAGATATCTTATTCTGACATCTTATAATTACATACATGATTCTTTCATTAAGAGAAAGCTAGAACAAGAAAGAAAGCACTTAAAATGCAGCAAGAACTCTGGTTTGAGAACCAACAGAAAGTAACAGTGTGCAATGGCAGAGTACACTTGAGTAGTGGTGTATTTCCAAATAGACTTCCAGGACACTTGAAGATTAGAAAAAAAAAGAAAGCAGAAATGACATTTAGAAAGGGAGAGATCTAAATCTCTAAATCTTCTAAATGCGTAACGTAACATTCAGTAACGTTTTTTGTCTTTACATATCTACAAAATGAAGTCTTCATAAAAATAAATCTTAGTACCTGTTACTCAGGTCTGTTTTTCCCTAAGAAGGGAGAAGAAATCATGACTAGTCAGCTGTTCCCAAACTAAACACATCTTAGTATTCCAGACTTCGAAATGATTGGTATACACATTTTCTGTCATCTAGAAGTTGAGACAGATTTCATTAAAAATAGCTCTACTTAGAAACAGCACTAGTTCTATCCATCTATAATAGCTCAGATCTTTTTGTGATAATGGAAATATAATAAACCTAATTAAGTCATCTAATGACAGTTACTAAATTGTGTAAGTCAAGTACAAAAAGACATCTAGCTGGCTATCCTTTTTAGGAATATATAACATAACCATCACTGTCACGACATGTAAATTATGCACGTGAACACTTCACAGCAGACTAAAACTCCAGGAGAATTATCACGTTCAGAGAGTTTGGAGTTGTTACAGTGCACACCCCCAGCTTGATGACGCAAGTGCCTGGGATGGTGTTTCAGAGTCAGAAATGTGATGAGATACTCATGCATAGTTATACAGAGCTTCCAGGAGAAAATTAAATCAAGACCTTGTGATATCCAACTAATGCTTTATTAATGTCTGGCATCGTCTTTTCTTAACTTTAAATTGCACTTTTGTCCTTTTTGTTTCTCTCACATTCCACTCCTCTCTCTGCTGCAGCTGTGCCGACCTGACTGGCCCGATGAACCTTGGTGGTCCTGGCAGGACGAACTCTGCCCAGTGGGTGCCCTCCAAGTCGCACTGCCGTGGCTGCCACCAGTTGAGTGGTGGTGGCCCAGTATGGGCAGCTGCCCGTGTGGGAGGCTGGGGGCCAGGCTCCCCACCTCCCCTCCTTCTCTGCTGCAGGTCGCGCATGGCGTGGGTTTCTTTGTCCCTTCTTAAATACGTTATTCACAGAGGTGTTGACTGGCTCGGCCCTCGCCAGAAGTGGGTCCAACTTGGAGCCCTGGAAGCTTCCAGCAGCTCCCTACAGTGGTTCTATCCCTGTAGCCCCTCCCCCACTACCAAAACTACACCACATAAACTCAACACACCAGTGAAGGTAAGCAGGGAGAAATAAGGTGGGAGCTAAGCTGACTCTTAGGTTCAAAACATGACGTACGTCAAATATGGTCTGTTCTCCATTGTTTCAATCCAGGAAAAAGATCACAGAAAAACAATTTCTATTTGCAGATCTTGGGTCAAAGAAGTGAGTAAAACATCAGAAATGTCAATATCCCAAAAGGATGGACAGAGGCATCTTTTATGTTTCTAGGCTAAGAAGTTGTATTAGAATTGATCACTGTGATTTGCTTGGGTTTTTTGTTTGTTTGGGTGTGTTTTGTTTGCTTCTTAAGTGAGACTTGATCTGACTTTTTCATAAAACATACGGTTAGCATTCAGTTTAATAAATGATAAAATATTGAGATTATTCAGTTTTTAATGGCCACAGCCTACATGCAGTACACATTCCTGAACAATGTTCTACTTTTATGCTTTGCCATTCACATCAAGCCCTCTGAAAGACCTGGGGGAAAATTTCTTAGGATATGGTTTCCGTTAGGCTGACAAAGAATGAAGCAGCACAGGGAAGATTAACTGGATCCTTTCTGGAGCTGAAGTTGTCTGATTAGAAATTTCTTGCAACACTGTTCTGAAAAGCTGTTATTTTGCCTCACATACCTTTTTATCACTTCTTTATCCATGCAAAGAATGGGTTCTGAAAACAGAAAGGACATCATAATTTGTTTTCCCGGAAGAAACTTAGAGGTTGTGAATGTGTTTAGAGATGCAGTTTTACATATTTTTCAGAAAATGAAAGGAAACAGAAAATTTTGTTTACAAATCAGTTTTTGGTCCCACACAGACACAATGACAATTACTTCATAGATCAGTAATTCCTGTTTTGTTTTACACAATATGTTAAGAATGCAAAGAAATGCTACGGTTGCACATGCTATCTGTTAGGACCAAAACGAAGCATTTGTAAATTTAAGTAAGAAGTTGCTAGTAGCTTTCACAGCTCCAAATCAGAGCCACCTCTGGCCAGGACCGAGCCAGTCAGCACCTCTGTGAATAACATATTTAAGAAGGGACAAAGAAACCTGTGCCATGTGGGACCTGCAGTGAAGAGAGAGGGAAGGCATGGGTGGCTGTTTGTGCTGGGCTGCCCTCTCCCACCTCACTTGGTGAGGGGGTGTGGTGGCCATGGCTTGGAGCAGCCTGGAGCTCTCTGGAGCTCCCTGCTCCTGGAGCACCCACTGGGTGCAACTTGTGTCCTGCTGGAGCTGCAGATTGCATTGGGCTGGTCAGGCCCAGCACAGCTGCAGCAGAGAGAGGAGCGAGATGTGAGAGAAACAACTCTGCAGACACCAGGCCAGTGAAGATGGAGCGGGAGGAGCTGTGCTAGAGCTGAGATTTCCCTGCAGCCCATGATGTGACAGCAGACTGCCTCTGTGCAGCCCATGGAGATTAACAGTTGAGCAGTTCGTGCTGGAGCAGGTGTCTGTGCCCGAAGAAGGCTTTGCTGGAGCAAAGGAAGCCTGTGCTGGATCTGGAGATTAATGGTGGGGCAGTCTGTGAAGACCTGCAGCTGTGGAGGACCTCACTCCAGAGCAGGTGGCTGCACCTGAAGAAGCCATGGCTCTGTGGGAAGCTCACACTGGGGCAGGGCAATCTGTTGGTGAAGAACTGCAGCCCATGGGAAGGACTCACATTGGAGAAGTTTGTGGAGGACTGTCTCCCATGGGAAGGGACCCCACATTGGAGTAGGGGAAGAGTGTGAGGAGTCCTCTCCCTGAAGAGGAAAGAGTAGCAGAAACAATGTGTGACGAACTCACCACAACCCCTATTCTGTGTGCCCCTGTGCTGTTGAGGGGAGGAGATAGAGCTGGGAAGAAGGGAGGAGTGGAGGTGTTAAGATCTGGCTTTGTTTTCCATTATCTTCTCTGATGTGATTGATAAAAAATTAAATTGATTTTTCCCCAAGTCGAGTCTGTTTTGCCTGTGACCATGGCTGGGGGGCAAACCCTCCCTGTCCTTGTCTCTACTCTGGAGCCTTTTGTTATATTTTCTCCTCTCTGTCCCACTGAGGGGAGGAGTGAGTGGTGGGCTGTGAGGTGCTTAGCTGCTGGCTGGACTAAACCATGACACCAACTCAAACACTTAAAACTGGGAAGAACTGATACACACATAACTGTTTTTTTAGAATGGAAAGAACTGTAGTCAATGTAAGACTTCTAATTCACTTCAGTGTGTACTAGGTCAGACCTGATAGTATCTGATCCTGTCTGTAACACAGGGCATAAAAAAATATATAGCAACTAACTCACAAAAATGCAAGCGATACTCATGATGATAGGGAAAGCAGAACTGATTGCAAGAAAGATGTATACAGTCAATCATAAAAAAACCACATGAAGTTTGTGTTTAAATACTACGTAATTAATGCCATGTTCAACACGATATTAATGTTAATAAAATATTTTCCACATGGGTGTAAAACACAGTGATAACCTGTGTTTACAAGAGTAAAATATTCTAGGAGCAGAATTCTGTTTCATATGTGGAAACTGTAAAACAGCATCTGGGTTATAGAGGGCAATGAGAAAACAGTTGCAGTAATTAATCCTAGAAAGGAACTGTGCCTGAAGGATTTAAAAATTCCCTGTCTTGATATGAGATCAGATATTTTTATCCCTGGGTCAGACAAAACACACAAACAAAAAACCCTTAAATGTTCTCTGAAGAATTGTAATTGATTTAAATGAACAGTAACATGTAATTATGATGCTTTGACTTTACAACATCTCCATAGCCAGATCAGGAAAAATGGCATAAATACACACTTTAAATTTTGCATACTTGCAGAAGCCAGTGCATCTTGGGTGAAATTATAACGAAATCTTAAAGTAGGCAGGATATGGCTAAATATTTGAACAATTATCTCTAGTGAAAATCAAGGTCATCTTTCTGTTTGGTTGCTCCTGCATGACCAGGCATAGAAGATTTGACCCAGAAAGTTTTAGCCTACAGAACAAACCCCCAGATGTTTCATATTTCACTGCATTGCCCCCAATCCTCTCTTTCTACTGTTTTTTTTTGTTTGTTTGTTTGTTTTTTTTTACTGTGTATTTGCACAGTAGAACCTTTCAGTTTAGGACTCTGGAGATATCTATAGCACAAATAACAATAAGTATTAGCACCACCTATCAATTTCTTATTTAATCTGTAAGATTCAAAATTCAGCAATGAGACAAGTCTTCCATTTTGTCAGAAATCGGTATCTATTCTACCTTAGCAGTCCTTCAGAAGCAGAATGCATTGGAAGATATCACTAGAGTAGGTATCTGTGGTAGCTCACTCACAGCTCGTAACTCAAAAATCTGTTTTAAATATATGTTCTGCAGTAGAAAATATTACATACAAATGAGTTCACTACAAATAGCCCCCACTTTCCTCAAAATGACAGGAGTATTTCTTTTCATTAGCAACTCTCATCTCAGAGGGATCATTTTATCTATGCATTAATTACACTGCCCTTTGTGAAAATGAATTTAGATTTCATGTTCGCTGGGACAAGGAATGCATACTTTTCACTCAAAATAATCCAGCATTTATGGAATGTCACTGTAATACAACTATATGTGGGAAAGCATTTTTATTACAGACACATCTAAGAACATGCATGACTTTTCAAAATCCTTGGTACTAGAAGCTGTACGGAATATTGATGTTTGATGTTCCCCAGCTCTTAGAAGGTTACACTATTAGTTTAAAACAGGAGACCAAAGAGCAGCAGCGAAGTTTGTTGTTTCTGTTTAAGTCCATTTGTGGTTTCCTGCAAGACAGATCACCAGATATTGGCATGCACTTGAACGACTTGATATTTAACACAACAGACAAGGCTTTGCCTACTTTGCACTGGATTTGGTTTGGATTGTGAAGAAAACAGAAACCTGTTACAAAGAATCAGTTATGTGCCTTTCCTTGCAAATTCTTTCACAGAAAACTTCAAAATGCCTGGGTCTGCTTTATAAAATGCAAACAGTACAAAGATCATTGAAACAGTTCAGCTGGAGGTTTTCCTATAGTTGTGGAATGAATCTGTAGCATAAAACTGTAAACAATCCCCATCACCCACCATCTATGAGCATGCTGCAGATGACCCAAAATTTGAAAGATGACTAGTCATGCAACACTTCAGTCCTAGTCACTTCAGTCCTAGTCACTTCATGACGAACAGAACCAGTAGCAGCTCTAATTTAAATCTATAAAGTGACTACCTTCTACTGATTCTAAGAACTAGTTATGAATATACTCCACATGACTACAAACATTTTACTTACTGAAGCCACATTGCTAACTCTGACTCAAGCCCTTGTTCATTTTCAGGAACGAGATTATGATCTACATTCATTTAATTTCAAGTAGTCAGAAAAAACACTTTAGATATATTTATAGCATTATCATAGACCTTTGCAAAAACAGTTTAGAAGGAATGATTTTTTTGTAACATGCATAAATGTGCTGTAAGAAAGCAGAACTGCAGATAGCACAAAACATTGCAGACAGGCTCTTCTGTTAGACTCTTGTAGCTGTTATGCCAGTTTGAGACATCTATACAGAGATTCTGCAATGCTGTATAATCATGGACTGGGTGAACGCTGTTCCTGTGACAGCAAGAAATCCATGCATTAAGCAGTTCAGGCAAACCAAGGTCTCACAGAGGTGCATTCCATCTATCAGGACACTCTTGCTGTATTGTTCCACGCCAGGCAGTCATCAAGACCTCACTGAAGTAGCAGAGAATGACCCAACTATCAGGATATCAAACCAGTTATATGGGAGGTAGGAAACTGAAATGTAGTGTCTGTTTCGGTGAATAAAGGAAGTGGAACACTATCAATAGAAGACAATGGCCACAAAACTATCATAATTCCCAAAGCCTAAAATAATCATAGCCTGAGAACTGTACTGGACCAAAGAGACAGTTGTTCAAATCTATGAGGAAGAAAAAGAAATCAAACTTGGATTGCTCTCATACAACACAAGAGCTGTAAGGCTGAAATTGTTGTGTAAGAACGTGGAAATTCAACTTCATTTGCATGAATATAATTATATATTCTCTTTCCTTTTTTGCAAGTGCCTGAAAATAAAATGCTACATTTCAGGCCAAATGGACTGTTTCGCATTTGAGTGAGATGAAATTTCATCCTGCTTGTTTGAAAATAGTTTTGGATACTGTACAATATTGCAGCAAGCAGAAATGATACATGTCTTTTTTCCAGGGGGAGTTTCACAAATACAGGAAAACCAGGTGATATACTATCAGTGAGTGATTTACATGTAAGTGTGGAGAACAGAAGGTTTTTAACTAAAGGATTTCAAATTTCAGATTTCCAGAGCTTGCCACAATTCCGAATTGGGATTTAATTTCCTAGAAAAAACTGTGAAAGTTTAATGTAACATGTTTCTATTCCTAATAAACATTTATATCAAACCCAAATAATTTAAAATGGCAACAGAAGTGCATTGAGAAAGTGTTGAGATAAAGATATTGCAACACAGTCAAAGCTCCTCCCTACCCCATTTTTCATAGCTCTCAGATGAAATTTCTCTAAGAGAGGCTTCGATTCCTTTGCATGATGCAAGAAGTTGCAGTCTGCTCAGTCAAATACACAAAGTAGCTTCTTACTGCCCTCAAAAGGGACATGGGATTGATCGTGTAGCTGAGCAAGCTGGGATGCTCTGTGCTAATTTAAGACACTTTATATTTGAGTTGTTATCCTGGAACTAGTGTGATAGTTTAACTATTTCGTTTCTAAAGATCATAGAATGGTTTGGGTTGGAAGGGATCTCAAAGATCATCTAGTTCCAGCCCCCCTGGCATGGGCAGGGATACCTTCCACTACACCAGGTTGCTCAAAGCCTCATCCAACCTGGCCTGGAACACTTCCAGGAATGGGGCATCCACAACTGCTTTGGATAACCTGTTCCAGTGCCTTACCACCCTCATAGTGAAGAATATCTTTCCTATATCTAATCTAAATCTCCCCTCTTCCAGTTTAAATCCATTGCCCCTTGTCCTATCACTACATGCCCTTGTAAAAAGTCCCTCTTCAGCTTTCTTGTAAGTCTCCTTTAAGATATTTCATTTATGTTTGTTTCATTAAAGTGTGAAAATGAGATGTATTACATAGCAATCAGATGAGTATTTCAAAGATCTAACAATTTGTTATAACTTGTTTTTTTTCATGCATCCTTGGGTCATATGACTGTGTTTAGACATAGAAAAATCTATCAATAGCTTCAAAATGGATTATGAACTTCCTAGTAGATTTTTGTTATTACGTATCATCAGTTATTTCCAAAGTAAACTCCAATGATGTAATCTCAGTTAAAATAAAATAATTTTGACTCTCCAAATTAATCTTATCAATGCCCAGAGAACAACTTACAGATTTTCTATATTTGATGCTTGGATATGTTTTCTTTTGAAGATATAAAATCATAACCAGTATTAGCCACAAGATGACACTTTAGGACTACTGGAAAGAGATTATCACCTTGGCAAAATAAAATCATTTTGACACTGGGATGAACTGGGCCAATTATTAAGAACACAGCAAGTGGGAAATTGGTCTAAGTCTTTTCTGAAGGGGATTGATTGCTTGGCTGCTAAGAGGCAGGCAGCCAAGTGGTGTATTGACCCGTAAGAGGAAGAAAGGAACTCAGGAAATTTTTATTGAGGGGATCTACCTTCCTGTTATCAAAGCCATAAACCGGATTTATTTATGGAGAAGAAAAACAAATCAGAACAGTGTGCTTAACTTGAAAGGCTTGCATTTTCAAGCAGAACCCTCTCAAGCTAGGCACTTAGAAGTAGTAACGTAAAATAAATGTGTGTGTGTGTATCTGGAAGTAAACCATACATCCAACAAGTCTATAGATCACTGAACCTATTTCAGTAACTGTTCTCTAATATGCTTCAAGTGAAAGAAACTAGGTGAGAGGACATCATTTTACAATGTGCTCAGTGGACAGCTCTGCAACAAGCTGTACAATAAATATTGGGTTCTAACAGCAGTTGTTATGAGAAAATTTTTATTTAATACTAACCGGTCTTTCCAGAAAGCCATTGATTCTTAGTAAATCTTTGATATAATACTTTGATTAAACGCCTAACCTTTCTATAACGAAGGTATTGCCATAAACATCGAGCACAAAATTACACACATTTCAAAACAACTCCCCCCTACCTGAGAACATTCCTGTGATTCTTTTTCGTGTCTCTTCCAGACCTTTAAATCCTTTCCCAAAATTGTGTTCCTCAAGGATACCAAGAACAGGCAAAATTTTATACACTTGAAATAAGATGCTATGCTCATGACATTTAAAACAAATGCATTAGTCTCCTCAGGTGAATAGGAAATCTGGTAGGGCCAATCATGCAAACTGAACTAGAGTTCACCTAGTCACTGGTCTGACAATTGGTCATTGGAGCACAGTATTTGCTTGTCTTAGTTGAAAAAGTCAGATACTGAGTGACCTCATGTAGCTCCTTGAAGAAGAGATGAAGATTTTTGAAGAAGATTTTCCTGTTCATCTCTGACTTTCTACAGAGTTGATTGCCCTGTTGAGATAATCAAAGAGATTAAAGGACTTAAGACTTTCTTGGGTATTATTGTGCTGCATCAGAAAGTACAGTGAAATCATGTCCCAATATTTTTCCTAGTCCCAGCACCTGTAAGTCAATGGTATGTAAAGTAAGAAGTCAATACATTGCTTTTTAAAAATCTGAGCATTCATAAAAAATCAAAATCAAACAAGCTCAACAATAAGTTTACTGGGCATGGAGAAAAGTCTAAAAACATAGCAATACCATTTATTCTCTAGAAATTTGACAAAGATTCCTAGATTTTAAGACACTAATTTTTTGCTGCTAGTTTTAGTGCATTCTCATCTACCAGAAAAAAGTTACTTTTTCCTACCGATTTCATCCTTTTCCATTCAACAGCTACTGATTTTCTTTTCATCCCATTTCCTGTAGGGAATAGGTTATCATGGCAGACTTTTGTTTATTTGTTTATGTACCTTTCATTATTAATAAGCACTGGGAAGAGGGCTTGTCACTTAAGCTCCCTCTGCTGGCTCTCCAGCAGCAGAAACACAACAAATAGGTTTTTCTCTCTCATTCTCTTTTTCTCAGGTGTAGAGCTGGAAAACTGCTGTTGCCAAAGTTAGAGAGCACTTCCTCCAGGAAGGAAGTGCAGAGGACTCAGAATACTAATGCAATAAAAAACCTGCTGTAATCAGAGAGAGTAGTATCATATATAAAATCATAGAATCATAGAATGGTTTGGGTTGGAAGGGACATCAAAGATCATCTAGTTACAACCCCCCTGCCATGGGCAGAGAAATCCTCCTCTACATCAGGTTGCCCAAAGCCTCATCTAACCTGGCCTTCAACACTTCCAGGGATGGGGCATCCACAACTTCTCTGGGCAACCTGTTCCAGTACCTCACCACCCTCAATGTAAAAAATTTCTTCCTTATATCTAATCGAAATCTCCCCTCTTTCAGTTTAAATCCATTGCCCCTTGTCCTATCACTACATGCCCTTGTAAAAAGTCCCTCTCCAGCTTTCCTGTAGGCCCCCTTTAGATACCGGAAAGCTGCTATGAGATCACCCTGGAGCCTTCTCTTCTCCAGGCTGAACAGCCCCAACTCTCTCAGCCTGTCTTCATAGCAGAGGTGCTCCAGCCCTCAGATCATCTTTGTGGCCCTCCTCTGGACTCGTTCCAGTAGCTCCATGTCCTTCTTGTGTTGGGGACTCCACAGCTGAACACAGTATTCCAGGTGGGGTCTCATGAGAGCTGAGTAGAGGGGCAGAATCACTTCCCTCGACCTGCTGGCCACGCTCCTTTTGATACAGCCCAGGATACGGTTGGCTTTCTGGGTTGCCAGCGCACATTGCCGGCTCATGTTGAGCTTCTCATCCACCAGCACTCCCAAGTCCTTTTCCTCAGGGCTGCTCTCGATCCATTCTCTGCCCAGCCTGTACTTGTTCTTGGGATTGCCCCAACCCATGTGGGGTCTAAAATATCACTTAGGTAAGTTTGTTCTTCAGCACTCAGCTTCAGACAATGTACCCGCAAGCTGAGAAATGCATTTCCTTCCACTCTGCCTTCTCACCTGCTTAGGGTTTAATGCCAATTGTGTTATTTGTCAGGCAAAATCTATCTCATACCCTTCATTAGGCAAAGCTTTCTCAATTTTGAGTATTTCACCCCCACCATTGCAAAACGTTAACACAGTGCACAATACGTACTTCAAATATTTAGGTCTTCTCTAAGACTTTACATAGACTTTGTAGTTTCTCACGATGTGAGAGTAGCTGCTCACAATGTGAAAGTACATCTTTATAGAAAAATCACCCTTTCAGTTGCTTACCAGAAAGCTAATCTTCACAGCTTGTGGCAAGATCTAACCTATGACCCCTTTTGGATTATGCACTCTGTAGCAATCAGAAAGCAGAGTCCCTATAATTCCAAGCATTTTAGTTATTACAGTCCCAATAAAATGTAGGTACTGTCCTGCCTTGAAGTCTCCAAGAACATTCTTCATCTGCAATCTTTGAGTCAGATTCACTGTAATTTAGGCATGTCAGTTAAATGGACTATGGTTGCGCATCCAGTTACATCAAGCTCAATGACAGATGAGCTTTTCTAAAGAATGAAAGAGTTAGATCTTTTCTGTCCCTAGTAATTCCAAAGGAAATCTGACATGACTACTCTTCCATTTTTGGTATTTCATCAGGCTAGTCCAATCTCATTCTACTTGTCTGTTCAGCGCCCAGGATTATGGTAAAATGAAGAGCCTTCGACTTGGAAAAATTCCATTTTCAAAAACTGGATCTAATAAATTACAGCAAAAATTCTAAAAGGCTTCCAAAACACACATTCTTGCAGAAGTGAGGACTAATATTCTTCTCTATTCAAGTCTTTGGTAGAATGTCAGTGTATTTTCAAAAATACCAGAATTTTATCTTAACACGTACTTTGAAATGACGTAATTATTTTTGTTATGCTGTATTTTATTGGAAAGGCAAAATAGTTGCTGAATCTTCATTGCAACCTCAAAAGGTGCAGCATTACTTGTCTTCATCCCTGTAGCTCTTGCTCCATTATACTTTACCGGCTACTAGCACAAAAAGGCATCGGATGAGATGAAACTTTGGTTTAAACCAAAATATCTATTATTATGCAAGCCGTTTATTGATTTGTTTGTCTAGAAACAAATCTTTGTTTTCCTTCATTCTATGTACTGTTTGAATAAAAGTATCTCCTGCAACCTAAACAGTAGGTGATATTTTGGGGCATTGGTTAAGTCATTCTGATAGTTCAATTCCTCATTAGATAATTAGGTATTCAAAAGAAAGGACTGCTTTTACATCGACTAATAACTATCAGTGCACGTACATGCCTACAGTAATTTCTGTCAGAAATTATAGGCTAGAATACAGAAAGGAAAGGAAATTAAAAAAAAAGCACTTCCTCTAAACACAATAATATACTTGAGACAGCCAGTCAGAAATAACATTTTATATATATCATGTATACTGTGTCAAAGTACAGACCTTATCCATAAAAGCAAATTATTTCAAAGACACAGTGGGAGAAAATAATTATAGTATTGTGTGAAATTGTTTTGTGAATATTTTCCCCCAGGGAAAGGGAATAGGACTGCAAATTATCAAATGAAACTATTGGATTAAAAGACAGTAGGTCAAGAGAGATATGTATGTGCACACGTTACCACAGATATTAGAAAAATAAGCTCCATCCATTCTAAAATATCTTAGGTGTATCTGGAGAAACTATATTAAAAGCAACCAGTTTAGGTGGGGAAATATGCTGGAAAAGAATGAGAGGGGGAAGAAACCATTTTTATATACTTCTAGAATTCACGTAAGTTTGCATTGAAAATGTAAAAATAAACTGAAAAGTAAAACTGATTCGTGGACAATGGTAATCCAGTCAACCATCTTCATGGCCCCTATCATGCAGTCCATACTAATTATTTAGTATTTTTGCAAAAGCCAAGAGAATCCACACAAATCACTTTTCTTCCTCCTACTTAAGCAGATGCTGTAAAATTACAGGCAGTAAGCTCTATGTCAACCCATAACTTCTAACTGGTCTACAGTGCTTCAAAACCAACTGTAACAGTTCAAAGCAATCTTTGCTAAACATTTAAATAAAAAAATTCCTTTTTTCCTGCAAAACTGTGAATTGTGCTTCAACTGTTCCACTGGGATTTTAAGAATATTATTTTTCCCCCAGGATAATCTAAGAATCATCTAAAAAAATTAAAACATTCTATAATATGCAAATAACCAAACAAGAACATCATCTAACATTCTTCATGATTCACAATTTCATCACCTGATTTATATTAGTTCTACAGCTGTACTGGTAGGATCAGGAATAATTCAGAGCATGTTGCTGAAGCATAATTATTAAGGGTACGACACAAAAGCACCTTGAAGGTTCCTGCAAAACCCAAAAAGGGTTAAACAGATACACTGAAAAAAAAAGAGGATGTGTAAGAGATTAAAATCCATAGGAAATAAAGAATGTGATTATTTTAATATTCATTTTATACTTCATTTAATTTCATCAAAACGACTACCTGAAGACTTATTCTCCTGAGAAAAAAGAGAAACATTCCCAGTTCATTTCTATCATCAGTAAATAATCTTTTAAGTCTTCTCAGAAATATTCCCTCTCTCCAGGAATTTAAAGAAGTGACAACACCATTCCCAGTCGATTTGCTGAAAAGATAAGAGAATAGACAGAGGGTTCATAGTGCTTTTTCCTATTGTAGACAGACATTCCATCTCTGGACTCTTCCCTGTCTCTTTTCCCTTTCTCTTAAAAGAGCAATTTATAGATTATAATCTATCTAGGGCTAAACTCATCACTTGGCCAAAATCAATGTAAGTTTTGTAATTTATTCAAATAGTGCCCAAAGGTTTAATGTGGATAATGAACTGGTTCCTTCAGGTATGACAACCAGTCCTCAGCATCCGATAAGAGGGCTAGTGTTTGTGCTAAACTAATGCTATTTCCCAGCTAGGTTCATGCAGGCCAATTTTTCATTATAAGACATGTGCACATGAAACAGTCTTATTGATATGCCTGGATTTTGACACAATCACAATATAAATATATTTTTAAAATAGCATGCGAAGTATTGTGCAGATCTTCCCAGAATGCAGGGATGCACTGGGAAGAGTGAGACGGCCTTGGCTTTAGGGCCTTCTGATATCAAGAGCTCTGATCTTCCTGCATTGCTTTTTAGAATTCCTACAACCCTATTTTTAACCACAGTAAACAGTTGCTGAAGCCTTAATGAACCATATGTTCAGGATGGCAAATGTTCCATTCTAAGAAAAGTGGTAAATACACTTACATTTCTCGAAACTCCATAATCAGTTCATTATTCATCATGAATTGTCAAACGTAAATGTATCGTTCCAAGAATATAAATGAAATTTGTTTTTTTATTGCACATTTCATGCTGAAGCACAGCCTCAAACTAGAGTCACTTGAAGCACTGGGGTTACGAGCATGTCAAGATTACTCTGGGCTGGAATCATGAATGGGTGGTTCAAGGCAATTCCAGATCAATGATTATTTAGTTCTTGGTACATCCATAAAAGGCTCCTTCTGTCATACACATATGACTACAATATTGTTTCTAGCAGAAACTAAATACTCAATCTCTTCCTGAACAAAATTTTTCTCCTGTTTCACTTTTTTATTTAGAAATAATGATACAGAATTCTGAGGAATATTTTTTTGAACTATGAATCTGGATTATTTGTTTTATCAGGATATCCATAACCATGGTTATTATTCATCAGTATCTTACACTATTTCAGAGGAAGTACAAGCAATCTAAGAGGCAGACAGATTCTCTGTCTAGTCTTGCCACTGATGCCCTCTTTGGTTTCATTTATATTTTCTATTTATGTCATATTTGCCTTTTCTTTTTATCTCTTTTTCTATTTATCCTGCCAAGTCCTTAGAGTAGGTACAATCTCTTAATATATTTGTACAGTGCCTAGCACACAGCAGATTAGTGCCTAAAGTAACAATAATAGTGTTTTCCAGGGGTTGCTATCTATAAGAATAAATTTTAGGGCTTCCAGCAGAGGTCACACTTGCTCACCGGTTCCCAAGATTGCTTTTACATGCAAAAAACGAGTTTATGAAATCAAAGCTAGAAGCTAGCATAGCTAAGACTTCACAGCAACAAAACATGCAATAGATTATTTATTGATAAGGAAAAAAAAGATGTATCTAATTAATAATTGCCTCATATTTTGAGAAGCTAATGAAGTAGCTTTGGTCTCTTCCAAAAATAAATTGTCATAAAAGATGAACCATTTAGTACATTAACCACCTATCAGTAGTAATTTGTTTATGGAAAGGATACTTGTATTAGAGAGGATGGCTTTGATTTATGAAAAGTTAAGAGTTTCACTATTGCCGACGAAAAGTTACTTATTGTTTAAACTCTGGATTTTCATATTTGCTAACAGCAGTTTCTGGATCCCTCTACTGCCTTGCATACCTGCTTTGATTTATACAAAGTTAAGAGTCTCACTATTACTGCAAGAAAAAGGTAATTCTTTCTGCAGTAGAAAGAAAGAAAGAAGGAAAGAAAGAAAGAAAGAAAGAAGAAAGAAAGAAAGAAAGAAAGAAAGAAAGAAAGAAAGAAAGAAAGAAAGAAAGAAAGAAAGAAAGAAAGAAAAAAACCCATAATTACAAAGTGAAATCATAAAACGGAATCAGGCTTTGTTGGAGAGTTAAAAAACTCTCAGTGCAGGCAAAGGGATTCTAGCTGAGCCAGTGGAAAGTGTTGAGCTAAAGCAAGAGGAGAAGGAAAAACATCTGCTGAAGAGTAGCAGGGAGTAAAGTGGGCAAGTAAAATGAAGGACAAAGAAAAGTGAAGTAACATGAATTGAGCTATTGAATCTCATTCTATGTCACATTAAGTCATACAGATCACAAAATACATATCCTGACAGTCTCCTTCAATGGTCTGTCCTCAACTTGACCTGTACCACTTGCTTTTGATTTGGAATCCTCAGTCGCTGTGACCCAAGGCTGTTTGCATCTCCCACTCTGCATACAAGTTTCTCTCCTCGTCAGACACTTCTTTTGTTGCCTGATTTTTATGACAGTGTCTTCTTCCCCCACCTTCTATTTACTCTTGTACTAACCTCCCACATCTCTTCAGTGAAGTGTCCATTCTTTTCCTGAGTTCCCAAATTCTTCTGCCAGTCTGCTTACTGCTCATTTATTTGCTTCGGTTTGGCCTCCAGTTTCTTCTTCTTCTATTCTTTATAACAATGCTTTTGCTTTGGGATATCAGTGGTCATCCTTTAAAACTCAGTCTCCTTCTCCTGATATCTCATGCTTGATTCTCAACTCTGTATCAAGGCTTTTGCTCACTATAGGTGTAGCCATTCATGCAGCTATTGTGTCAGTAAAGGCTTTGCCTCTGACCACCACTCTGACCACTGCTTATCTTTTCTGTAATCCCTCCATCCTTCTCTTCCACTCCAGCTTATTTAGTGGCTTTGCAATTCACGTCTCTGTCTCCTGTTTTTAATGATCTGTTTAGTCCTTGCAACACAGTTTTAAATTTAATTTATGCGTTATTCTAAAGAAAACAGCAATACAGATATTTCTGTTCTCCCTGTGTGACAGTCCCCATAAAATGCTATTAGAAAGTAAGAAAGAGAGAGGGATACAGTTCATGAGTGGAAGGTCAGTAGAAGGTAATGAGAACCATGGAAGCTTCAAAAAAAACCTGCCTCCCTGCATTTTATTTTGGAGTTAAAGACTGAGTGAATGTAATACGTTGGATAGCAAGGCAATGACATTCATACCACCAAAGTGAATTCCTTCCTTCATGCCACCACCACAAGGTGAGCTTCAATTTTAATCCTGGCCAGCAACAAAATTTTTTGTTCTGTTTTGGTCTTGTTTGTTTGTTTTTACATTCGCAAGGATGAGGGATAATTATGTGTGTACTTGCCACAGCAAAGTTAAAGTACCTGCCAAGCTCTTTTTTGATATTACAATACATTGGGGAAAAATAAAGTCTAACCACATTTTATTATGCATTTATTTATCAAAAAACTGTCATGCACATCCAATTTGCCAGATTGCAGACTTGAAAGATAAGAACAAAGACTGTCTGTTTTGGGTAAAGTAGTCTGCAAGCTAACTCTATTGCTGTACTCAACAAACAACTTACATCTTCTGCAAGGACAAGAGGAAAAAAAACCAACAAACCCATCAGCTGTGAGAGAATGAGATTTATTTTATCATTTTAAAATTTCTTGAACCAAGTTTACAAAGTGATTTAGTCTACTATTATTTATTCAGTCCTCTCTCAAGGACTATATGTTATAGTAAACTGCATAAAACTGTTAGGATTCTTCTTCCATTTCCTTTATGGATTGCTATTTGAAGTATGTACAGAAACTTCATTTTTTTAGATATTAATCCAATGAAAACAGAGATAAGCCCAAATCAAACTAACCACTAGCAGGTTCCTGAGTCTATAAAATACTATTAAAAAGTTTAAGAGAAAATTCTGATAGATACCAGATTATTATTAGGTTGGTAATGATTTTTTATTATTATTATTTCTCAGGCATCTTGTAGTACTACTTTGACTACTAATTTGCCTACCTATTCACAGTATTTGCATGTATCTGAAGGTCTAAGCATCTTAAGATGGAGTAATAAAATCCCTCTCTCCCCACTCTCACTGGTTAGATATAGTTTTTGAAATGTTTGGTCTCCATTAAATAAGAGAATGAACTTGTTAGGTCTTGCACTCTGCTTCTCAGCATTTGAGTTTGTGGTCAGCAACACAGAGAAATCTATTGAATGGTGGAATACTATTGAGAAACAGGCTTTCAAGCTCTTGAGATCCAGATTTCAAAAGATTTCCCTGATTGCATCCATTTACATAATATACAAATTCAGAGATTTTTCAGATAGAATTGACAGAGACCTAGACCAAAGCAGAAAGAATGTATTTGCCTAAATGTAAGTGAATTAAAGGCAGGCATGTTCATGGGGTCCATATGCTATTTAAGAATGTAGGCACTAGAATCAGTCAAAGGAAAAAAGAGTCATTGAACTCCCAGTTTTAGTTTAGACAAGACAAAACAGTTTTTGGGTTGCACGACCATTTATACAGGTCTGGCCAGACCTGTATTAAAGCCTGACAAATGCTGGGTTGTGGTTTGCTCAATAACCAAGTTGCAAGTGCAGCCTTGTAGACACTACTAGCTGAACACCACAAGAATGCAATCAGCAATGCTGAACTCTCAGTAGCATTCAATACCACTATTCTGAAGGATAGAAAGTAAGACAAAAAAAATTGATAAATAGGTTGACTTGGTCTGAAAATCCTTAGATTCTCTTATCCACCCACAACAATGTAGAACGTTCAGCATGCACAGATCTCTAACTTAGTCAGAGCTATCTGACATGTGGCTGTCACCAAGCCAGCAATGGCTCTAATATCATTGGTGTCACTGTGGTTCCCTCTTATATTGTTTTCCCAAATCCGAGGTTCATTTGCCTGGTGTGCAGTAAGCCAATCCACACACTGAGCTGAGATATTGCTTCATTACAAAGTAGCACAAGTTTGGGTGCCTGTCTCAGGACAGCACACACCTTCTAAAATTCAGTAAATGTTTATACAGTATGTATTAGCATATTTACATATTCATTGCTATTCTCTTAAGCAATTGGCTAATTTTCTCTCACTTTACATGCAAATTACTTCGCATGCTCAGTCCTTTTCCTCCACCCCTTTCTGTTGGGTCTGGGATATGTTTAGGAGGCGGTCCGTGAGTCGGTGGTCGCCATCTCCCCCTGCCGGAATTACCTTTCCCCATTATCACTGGTTCTCGCTTACTTAATACTTGTGGTATTCTTCCGATCTCGTTAATCTTCTCTCATAACAAGATGTTTTCCTTATGAGTCTTTGAAGTCCTTGCTTTGGCTCCTTCTTTCATGATTAACAGCCAAATGTTTTGGACTTGCAAGGATGCGTCCCCTCCTCTTGACGTATTTTTCTAAGACTCCATTATCCCTCATTACCTACAAAGAAACAATGTCTAGTACATTTTTGCATGAAGCAAATCTTCACTTAAACCTTTAACTCTTTCATGGCTAGGCAATAATATCATAACATTATGTCAGTGTCAAAGCCACCAGTAATATACTGTTGTCAGCACTGCCCTTCTACTTACTGCCGCTAGCAGAACCTGTCTAGCACCTCTTAACATCTCATCTCTATACTCTAGGATCCTAACTGGAATAATTTATAGTTTCTAATTACCTGAGCACCCAATAAATCTGCATATATCCAGAGTCATTGTGTTATATAGTAAGATATTCTAAATCAATGCTAGCAGAAAAAAAAATAATCAAGGAAAATAATTTTTAAATATGGATGAGAACAAAGCCCACAAGCATGTTTAAGGATTATAGTTTGCTCTACTGGCTAATCAATCTTAATATGCTGAAAAATACCCTAGGATAAGCAGTTCACTGATCAGTGCCTAATTGCAATTTTTGGGACAGTTGTTCTGGAGTTGGATACTGAAGGTAACAGGACTGGTAGAATTCATCAAGTTTTGATCACCTCTATTCATTTGTGCTTACATTTTTATTTTATAGAGAGCCCATCCTGCCTTATATTTCACCATCTTGGTAAACTTCAACTCTTTTAACCTCCCTGCACAGATCAGACTAATCTTTTCCTGATAGATGAACCAGAGAATCATCCAAAACTCATTTGGAGCTAATGATAAATGTTCTTACATAGATAATGGATGGCAGTCTTCATACAGGTCCTAAAAGCAACATGGGATTTAGAGAAAACCTTTCTACCACAAAGTCTATTTCCCCACTTCAAGAGCAACAGGATATGCAACAAATATGAGTTATTATTTTGCATAATAAATGAAAAATATTGTTTCTATTTGAAAATTATCCTAATGTTAACTTGAAAGTGTTAAGCATAGATGTCTCAGTCTGTTCATACCTATCAGTGACGACACAGGAGTCTTCACTGAAACAGAGGGGTGTGCTCTGATAATGCAACATAATTCTGACGCGAGAATTACATATAAAATTCGAATTTTGACAAGATCTCATGTCTTCTCTCTTGAGGTCCCCCTCTCCCTGTTGCTTCCCCCAGCAATGCAGCATAACAACTATTCAGGCAGTTATTTAAAAGCACAAACTAGCCTCAAGCATTAAATGCCTAAGAATTAAGTTCTTAGACTGCAGTACAAAGCAGTTTCTTTGAGGTGTTTGCCTGTACATGAGTTAATCTAGAAAAAGATAAATTTTGTTTTGTGCAAGTGCAAGGTTATATCTCTGATGCAAGATCCAGGAATATAGATAATAAGAACAATAACACATATAGGAATGAAATTTCTCATGCATTCTCCTCTGCCAGAATATATCCACACCAGGTAAACTGGACAGATGATTCTAGCCCAGTCCATATTTCTGTAAAGCTGCATCTGAGGGAATCTAATTCTAGTCGTGTTGCAAACTGCTGTAATATGGATTCTCATATTTAAGCAAGGAAAGGGTGCTTTATGTAACAATAACAGCAACAGCAGAATGAGAGGAAACAACTGCACATTCACACATCAAGTAATTCATTGATCTTCAGATGCACAGATTTTGATCTAGAAAGCAATGAAGGAAAGTGAATGGATAGAATACAGGTGCTTCTTATCTCTAAAGCTTAGAAGGAGAAGGAAACTTGCTTTCAGGCGACTCCGGGAACTACTGGCCCCACTAACTTTTGCGCTGATAAACAAAACCCAACTGAGAGAATGTGAGATCTCGGTAGAAGCAGACTCCAAACCAAAAAAACAGGTGCAGAAGAAGAAAGAATGAACAAGAACCTGCAGCAGCCTAGGCACAGTCTAAAGAAATTGTTACCAACATGATAGATCATTCTGCAGTGAATATTCTTATCAGCAAATATCTCACAGAGGATGCTCATTCCTCATTGCTACATAGTGCGTGATCCTATCGGAGGCAAGATAGCAGAAGAAAGTCTCCTAAAACTCATAGTGCACTCTGTGTGTGGACACCAAAGCACACAAATTCTTGGTGCGTTCTCTCTACAGAGTGTGGTAGTATCATAAAATAGTTTGAATCATGGAGCTTTTAATAGCCTGAGTCCTATTCAATCACAAATGCTGAAATGCCTTAACCACAGACAGAACTTAACCTTCAAAACAGAGAATCTGATGAAACTCAAGCAGCAGGTTGTGCTTTTGCCCAATGAAAGAAGGTATCATGTCAGAGGGCATCACTGCCAGTAGTCAGTACATACTTCACGTAGAGAAAGACAAAAAAACCCCTGTTTGTTTATGTTCTTTTGGCTTGAGAAACAATTCCAATCATGTGGCATTCAGGTGTAGAAAGAATTGCTGATTAATCTCTCTGATAGACAGTCTAGATACTCACGATTAGCCAAATTAACTACCTAAGCCTGCTGTCTGAAAATATCTATTATTGGAACTGCAATGGAACTGGGGAGCTTATTTCTTATAAAGGATTAGAACAGCAAGTACATCTGCAAGTGTATGTTTGTGAGACAGGCTAGAAAAAGCCTTGTTACTCATTGCCAACAGAAAAAATACAGCTGGTTGGAGGAAAAATAATCATTTCATCCCAGTGATAAAAAACACATTCCTATTGATTTTTTTCAAATGGTTTGATTTCTTAATTAAAACGAAGAAGTCCATTTAAAATAGGAGATAAATCACAGTAATTCAAGACCAAATGTTGAAAAATAGCTTCTAATTTTCACCTACAGTTTAACATTCGTTATCAGTTATGGTCAAAATGATTGAGTGATTATACTTGGAAGCCAGGCTGCCAAATTCCAGCCATTGCTTATGGTCAGAACTGGAGGCATAATGAGGGGCTGGAACACTTAGCCCTGAACGTTTATTATGTTTAAATGCATTTATTGTGGTTTTAACCCAGTGGGCAACCAAACACCACACAACCACTCTCTCACCTTCACCCACCCCTGGGGGTTGGGGGAGAGAATTGATGGGACAAAAGGAAGGAGACTCATGGGTTAAGATAAGACCAATTTAATAATTGAAATAAAATAAAAGTAAAAGTAATAATGAGAAGAATAATGCTAAAAATAATAATAGAATTTACAAACGAGTGATGCACGATGCAGTTGTTCACCACCTGCTGACCAACATCCATCTAGTCCCTGGCTAGCAACCTCGGAGGAGAGAAATCACAGAATCACAGAATGTTAGGGGTTGGAAGGGACCTCAAAGGATCATCGAGTCCAATCCCCCTGCCAGAGCAGGACCACCTAGATTGGATCACACAAGAATGTGTCCAGGCGGGTTTTGAACATCTCCAGAGAAGGGGACTCCACAACCTCTCTGGGCAGCCTATTCCGGTGTTCTGGTACCCTTACTGGGAAGAAGTTCTCCCTTATGTTTAAGCAGAACCTTCTATGTTCCAGCTTATACCCATTTCCCCTTGTCCTATCATTGGATGCCACTGAGAAGAGCCTGGCTCCATCCTCATGACAGTCACCCTTTACATATTTATAAATATTAATGAGGTCCCCCCTCAGTCTCCTCTTCTCCAAGCTGAAGAGACCCAGCTCCCTCAGCCTTTCCTCATAAGGGAGATGCTCCACTCCCTTCATCATCTTTGTGGCCCTGCGCTGGACTCTCACAAGCAGTTCCTTGTCCTTCTTGAACTGAGGGGCCCAGAACTGGACACAATATTCCAGATGCGGCCTCACCAGGGCAGAGTAAAGGAGGAGGAGAACCTCTCTCAACCTACTAACCACACCCCTTCTAATACACCTGAAACCACAATCCCAGAAAAGGGAATGAGCTTCCTGGCCAACCCTCATCTACATATTGAGCATGATGTTGCATTATATGGAATATTCCATTGGCCAATTTGAGCCTAAGCCCACATCCTAAACCAGGGATTGTGGGTCCGTTGCTCCGGCTATGCTCCCTCCCAGCTTCTTGTGTACCTGCACACTGGCAAAGCATGGGAAATTGAAAAAGTCCTTGATTTCTTAGCAATAACTAAAAAGCATCAGTATATTATCAACATTCTCCTCATACTCAATCCCATACTACATCCAAAACACAGAGCTATTCTAGCTACTAGGAAGAAAATAAATTCTATCCCAGCCAAAATCAGGACAGTATCCACCCCTTACTCCATACCATCCACGTCGTGCTTAGGTCTCACCGCTTTTCATGTCTTTTAATATATGCACACAGATATCATTCCCTTAGTTTGTAGGCCATCCCTCTGAAATGTTTATTGAGTTAATTTAGTCCATAACTTTGGTCTCCATCTATCATGACAGTCTTTCATGGCAGGAGAGATGATGCGGAATTCGCTCAGTCAGTAGAGTGAGTGACACTGGATGCAGCAGGAGGATGGTGTGCAATCTCTGTTGCGTGCTGCATATAGGGCTTGTAGCTGGTGTGTCAAGTGTCATCCATGTCCACTGTCTACGAGGTGAATATGTCGAACTTAGGGAAGTTGCTGGACATCAATTGTTGGAAACAGTTCCAGTTCCATCAAAGTTAATTCTCCATTAACCTGGGTGATTCTTAATATGATGCTGTTACTATAATATATAGCAACCATAGCAATGATGATATGCAGTGGCAGGGTTATTTATCAATTAACATCATACACTTCAATTCATTGGCTATTTCACCCAAAATCAAATCCACTTGAGATATACACTGAACTTTCCCATCCTTTTGCATCACCCACCAAGAGCACTCAGGTCCTTTAGCAAAAACAATCACACCAATGGGTTTACCTTTACCTGAGGCAGGAATAATCCAGACTGTCTTTCCCAGCATATTCCTTATGGGCACTACTGGGACTTAATTCCCTTCTACAGCATGTAAAAGTTCTGACTGGGCAGGACCAGCTTGATTGGCAGATCCCCTAGTGCTGACTAACCGGGTGGCTTTTGTCAAATGCGCATCCCAGTGTTTGAAAGTTCCACCACCCATTGCTCTCAGTGCAGTTTTTAGCAGCCCATTGTATTGTTCTGTCTTCCCAGAAATGGTACATGATAGGGAATGTGATATACCCACTCAATGCCATGCTCTTTGGCCCAAGTATCTCTAAGATCATTTTGGAAATGAGTCCTGTTTTCTGATTCAATTCTTTCTGGGGTGCCATAATGCCACAAGACTTGTTTTTCAAGGCCCAGGGTAGTGTTTTGGGTGGTACCATGGGGCACAGCCTAGGTTTCTAACCATCCTGTGGTTGCTTCCACTATTGTGAGCACAAGGTGTTTGCCGTGGCATGTTTATGGGAGTGTGATAGAATCAATCTGCCAGGCCTCCCCATACTTATATTTTAACCAACATCCTCCATACCAGAGAGGCTTTAACCATTTGACTTGCTTGATTGCAGTGCATGTTTCACGTTCATGTATAACCTGTGCAATAGTGTCCATAGTTAAGTCTACTCCTCGATCACAAGCCCATCTGTATGTTGCATCCCTTCCTGATGGCCTCAGGTGTCACGGGCCCAGCAAGCTAAGCATTTTTCACCTTTATGTTGCCAGTCGAGATCCACCTGAGCCACTTTAATCTTAGCAGCCTGATCCACCTGATCGTTTTGATGTTCTTCAGAGGCCCGACTCTTGGGTATGTGAGCATCTCTGTGACATACTTTTATGACTAGCTTTTCCACCTGGGCAGCAATATCTTGCCCCAACGGGGCAGCCCAGATGGGTTTGCCTCTGCTCTGTCGGTTGCTTGGCTTCCATTGCTGTATCCACCCCCACAGGGCATTTGCTACCATCCATGAGCCAGCATAGAGAGAGAGCACCGGCCACTTTTCTTGTTCAGCAATATTCAAAGCCAGTTGGATGGCTTTCAACCTCTGCAAACTGACTCGATTCATTTTCTCCTTCAGCAGCTTCTGCAACTTGTTGTATAGGACTTCACATGGCAGTCTTCCACCTTCAGTGTTTTCCTACAATAGAGACAGGACCCATCAGTGAACATGGCATATTGTTTCTCATTATCTGACAGTTTATTATATGGTGAGGTTTCTTTAGCATGTGTCACCTCCTCCTCTGGTGACATTACGAAATCTTTACCTTCTGGCCAATCTGTGATCTCTTCCAAAATTCCTGAACCACTAGGGTTTACTATTTGAGCCCCACATTGGGCAACAAAAAGGAGTGTTGTGTTTTTAACCCAGCTGGCAACCAAACACCAGACAGCTGCTTGCTCATCCTTATATTCCTGTCAATACACATATAATTTGATCAATTTTGTGAACAGCTATTTGCATATACATTCGCATATGTATATATCTCTCTCTATCTTTAGGTATGTGTACACACACATATCCACACACACAAAGTCACTCAGCGATGTTATACGAAATGCCAAAGCTCTGTGCTCAGTTTTCAGTCCAATACCACCACCCTGAACGGATTGCTGTAGCCCCAGAGTGACAACATCAGCTTAACTCTATTGAACTGTAATAGTCTTAATGAGTTGAAGCAATCAGGGTAATTTTCTCTCTGTATGGACATTCAGTTATGTGTCTACTAAGACTGTCTTTTGAGTTGGATTTCTTCTATTTAACCTTTCCTATTAAGGTTCAAATTGAGATCACCATCCAGCTCAACACAGTTAATGATAAATAGATAGCTATCTATAAGCATTAGATGGAAAAACAGCTTTTCACATATATGGACAAGGAAGAAAACTAAGTTAATTGCTTGTTGAGTTAATGAATATCTATTTTAAGTGCAGAGGAGGATTCTGGAAAAGCATTTGTTTTAGTAGTGCCAAAACTACAGGAAGCAAATTCTGAATCGCATATACTCTTCATAGGAAGTCTGCAATGGACAGATACCTCAATCCTGCAGAATCCAATAAAGTGGAATGATCTGCTAATAAAATACCTTTATAAGATCTGAACCTAAAGCAAAACATTATTTTAATTTTAAGAAAAAGAGATAAGATAGATCTAGACAGACAGTCACACATTATTTCCAGCTCCAATATCATACTAAAATTCCCCGTTGAAGAAAATATCTACGCTGGAATAAGCCTGATAATGTCTTTAAGAGGTCAGCCGAAGACTGTCTATTTGGCAAGGCTTAATAAGGCCAAGGGTATTACAGCAGGGTATAAAGGTAGTCTGGTCTAGCCAGAGCAAGAGACAGAACTAATGAGAATATTGCTGCACAAAATATGATCTTTATTAGACTTAAATATTAAGAATACTTAAGCAATAAAAGAGCTCGGCTTGTTCTTCATAAATGTCCTATTTATATTGTGGCCAAGAAAAAGAAAGCTTTCCATTTTAGAAACAGCTTTAACAATTTAACTGCATCAAAAGGCAAAAAAATACAGAGTAGAATGAAAGAAAAACATTATATAAACAGACATTGCAAAACATGACATCACATAACAGAAGAAACTTTTAGCAATTTAAAAAGTATAAACTTAAAAGCCAGAGGAAGCTTTAAAAGCTTCATTTAAGATACAGATTTGGAATAGTTCAGTAATGATTCCACCTGAATACTAACAAGAGACAAGGTCTAAAAGCTTGTACAAAAAGGTATGTTTACTAAATGGATACATTAATCATTGAACTTTACACAGCATTAAATTTTAATGACCTTCAATGATTTGAGAAGCTTTGGTTGTTTATGTAAGAATTCTAAAAAACCCCACGGATTTACAATTAAAGACTGCTTATCTCTTCATAAACGACAGCATAATAAAAAGAAAATTAACAAAACCAGAAAAACTGCTTCTGATGAACACTAATAGCCATCCTGTGTAAGCTAGTAAATGCATCAAAACCCAGATGGTAAACTTTTTCTCTCCTGCTCTGTTTAGAGTGAAGGAAGCAAAGCATGGTTTTAAAGGGGTCTAGGTCTGTTACTCTTACTTACAGTTAATTTACAGCATAACTTAAAGGACCTTATTAAGGCTTGTTGTCTAAACCCTGAGTAATGAGCAAAGCAAAGAGCACTGAAATGCTTATAGGCTAAGATTAGGACACAGAAGACCAAACACAGACAAAGCATATTGACAAAAAATAATGCTGGGGGTCAGAACAGTCACATCTCAACATTAGCCCAATTAGAAACTCAAAGCCAACTCAAAGTTTGCTAAGGAGAAATATAAGTCATTGAGTTTTAGAATGACTATTCCAAGATTTTACTCATGCAGAAGGTAGAAATGTCCAGACAGTTTTTCCAGCATAGTCAGGTATGGTCACACTTGTTGTTATAGTTCTTCAAAACCCCTCCTATGTGAACAAAGAACTTAGATTAAGCTTACCTATAACACAGAGAAGAAAATTAACTTTGTAATCAGACTAATTCAATATATACAAAAAAATCCTACTTTGAATATTTGCTATTCTGCTACCCAGCTAATTTTGTTACTTGCACTTTTCCTGTCCAGAGGTGAATTTGTCCTGGTGAAGTACACATGTATATCCATTTAATGTGCCAGACCTCTCAGCTAATTATTTGAAAAAGTCAGTTCATGGAAAAAGTTGAATAACAAAGGAAAAACAAGAAGTTGTGATTTGGGTGGGGTTTTTTGGTTAGGGTTTTTTTCTTTTTTTTTTGTTTGTTTTTTTGTTTTTGTAAGGCAAGGAGCGGCGGGGACATTAGACACTTATTCAAAATCCTTATGATGTTGGGTTTCATCTCAGACAACCTATACCTGGAGTGACTTCTACTTCTGCCCTCTGATACCGATATCACACTTATGGCCACAACTGGGCTAGCACTCTAAACAGACATAGCCACTCATACTACCAGTAGTTGGCTCAGCCTTGTGGGATGTACCTCAACTGGGAGCTGCAAATGAAAGAATTTGCTGTGTAAAGATTTATTTTTGAAATGCTGTTGGCTAGAGCAGTGTAATTTTGTCAGACAAAATGCATGACTACAGGCAACAAAAATAAGCAAAAGTGTGATGCCATTACAGTTACAACAGATACCATCCCTCTAGCATGGCGGTTGAACTGCTTTTCCTTTCTCTTGAAAACCCTTAGATAGACTTTGAAGGAGCAATACCTTTATTTACCTAAAAGACATCCTGCACAATACAACTAAAATTACATTTTTTGTTGGGATTGCAGGTTCAAACTGCACAGCTTTAAAAAATTATACTTCAACAGACTGCATTTAAAAGAATACAGTCTTTTCAAAAATGTAGATTTTTTTTTTTATGTACTGCAACATAATTACTTCTTTTAGAAAGGTAAACCATCAATATATCTTTGAAAAAAATAATCAATGGATTTAAATGCTTTTAGAATGTGTGTATATAAGCATGGTAGTAGCATTGTACGCTTGTTACCTTACGCAGAAATATTTACCCAAACAAATAACCCACTGAATTCAAAGAGATTCTTTGGGGAAAATAGTACTTCTTATACTAACAAGGGTCCAGAAATTCCTCAAGTTGACACATGCCATTTTGCAAACATTAGCATGCCACCATCACAGACTTTAATGAGGCCCACCCGCAGCAAAGCTGAAATAAAGTCTTAATGAAAGTGCCATATACCTATATTTTTCTTTATAATACAGGAATGTTATATATATTGATATTACAGGTAATATTATGCAAATAAAAACCCACAACCAATGTGCAAATGAACAAGTCGTATTAGATTTTTTTTTTAAGAAATATTTCAGTAAAAATGAAGTAAATATCTAATGAAAATAAAAAATAAATTGCTGATGTTTAGTTTTAAAATTGAACTTTAAGACAAACATTGCAATTACTGTTCCAACAGCATGCTGCATTTTCTGGTGAAGTTATAAACTTCCCACCTCATTTGAAATATCCTTATTTAAAATCAATTCTTATAGCCACAAACAGAGGAGGAAATTGATCTATTTTAAATCTATACTCAAAATGCTTTCGTTGTTAGTATTTTTTCTTCTCTACTGGAAATATTAAGTTTCTATTTAATCAGTAATGAAAGTTTAAAATTGGTTTACTTAAAAAAAACCCCAAACTGTCAACTAAAAGTGCTATTCTCAATTGACCTTATCCTAGAAGACATAACTTATAAAGAATTTGAAAGGCAGACTTTTAAAAACCTGTAAATGGATGTAAAATTTTTGAAAGCCTCAAGTTAGCTGCAGAAGTGAGAATGATGTTTATTCACCATACTATGATAGCAACAAAAGCAATTTGCAATGAATTCATTGGAAATAATCTGCAATATTGCTATTGTCATGAAACTTTATTCTTGAGTAAATTTTTCCTAAGCAGAATAACGCAAGGTTGTATGCAGACTGCATAAGAAATGCGGCTCTAGGCTGCAATCTGAGCTCTCAATCATAGGCAAGTTTTTTTAAACATATGATCAAAGGTTAACTGCTTAATATTAATTTATTTCTTAAACCAATATTACATGAAATGGTAGGGCAACAAAGCTGGAAATTGGCTGTGTTTTGCTGGAAGTATATTGCTGTATCCCATCACTGCAGAAACCTCTCTTTTAACAAAACAAGGATTTTAGCTATAAAGCGTGTGACATGAACTACCTCAAACTTCAGAGATGTTCAAATCTAAATTTAGCTATTTAAAAAAAAAATTATGAGGAAAAATAAATCTCCTTCAGAGCAGTTGTAGGAAAGGTACTATGAATGAGGTCTGAAGACGGCTACAGAATTTGGAAGTCAATTAAACGCAGTTTGGCCAGTGATGTGAATGCAGAAACACTTTTTTCCTCAGTGCAAAACCGAACTGCGCTGCTAACCTGTTACTCCCTCAGAGATTCTGTGCTACACAGAGCTGTTGACAGTCTATGAAAACATAATATAATACTCTTGACTATTTTTGCAAGATTTTATTGGTATCTAGAGATAGAAAAAAAAAATCACATATCAAATATTTGTTGAGTCAATGGTTTGCAAATTAGAATAATTGTCATGGCAACCTCTTTAGTAGTCTTTCAGGAAAGATTGTCAACACGTTTTGTTTGTTCCTTATTTAAAATGCAATCTGCCATATGCTACCACATGCATCGTTTCTCTCTTACCCTCTGCAAAAAAAAAATAATTCAATGTCTTCAGTAAGTCATGTCAAAAGCAAAAAAGAACAAGAATTACACAAAATGATCTTATATACAACTAACTGCAGATAATATGTTTACAAAATTAGTCTGTATAAAATATGTTCTGCTTTTTATTTGGAATGTTGTTTGGGGAGTTGAATCATATGTGAAAAAGGAGCAATATAAGTTCCAGTGTAGCATTTTTTGCAATTATCTATTTTTCCTTACAATGATTTAGAAAAACTACAAAGCTTGCTCCGTCACCTACACCAGAACATACTTAGTCACTTGGAGTATCTTTTCTTCACAGTCTTGAAAAGGCTTGCTCACTAATGAAGATCCTAGCACTGAAACATGGCCTGTTTAGGTCCCTGCACACAGGGCAGCAGTAGGAGAAGAAGATGCCACATGTCCTGAAATGAAACTCTCCATTACTTGAAGAAATTACAGAGGTGCTAAGCTGGAGCTACTTTCTCACTTGTTGCATACAGGAGGGACTGTTCCATTCCGGATGCTGAAGATCTGAAATTTGTATAAAAAATTCTTGGCACCAATTGCTGCCACAGAGCATTACACTTATCAGCATGTTCATCCCCAAGTCAGGCATTCACTGTCAAATGACCAAAAGTCCAGTATCTTTGGCAGGAAAGAGTAGGTAGTCCCGGAACTTGCACACAGCTCTGCTGCAACTGCATACTTACTCTGAGACAGATGCACAAATGGTTAAATCACTCGAAACTGTTCTCAGGAGCAAGGCCACTGCCCTGAACTCTTATGTCTCTAGTTATGGTGAGAAAGTAAATAGATCTAAGTGCTCTCTGGGTGGACTTCTTTACAGTATTATAAAGTGCTTTTGTTTTCATTGGAAAATTCCTGGTACTGCTTATAAAGTGCTCTAAGGGGTTCTGAAGGGCTGTGGAAGTCGCCAAACAGAATGTGAAACTACTTTACAACATAAAGAGACACATGGAGCTTCCTGAGCATTACTGCTGGCCTTACAGTGCCAAAAAGAGACATGGAGGAAGGTCCTTATAAATGCAGCTTCAGGTTACCATCCGGCATACCCTCACAGATTCTGAACAATCATGCTTATGTCATGAATAGCAACTAGCATTTCATTGTTTTAATTTCCAACACCACTACACTGCTTTTGGAAGAAAAGCTATCCCACAGAGAGTTTAGTGAGTACATGTTGTAGCAACCATTTATTTTAACCTAATTTCTTAAAATATCCATGATCGTGATTTAGCCTTACAGCAAGGTATAAAGCTGCAACAACATCCAGTCATCTTACTAGGATTGCACACACTCCATTCCTCTCAGGATTAAAATTTGGTTAGAAAAACGTAGCAAAGACTCACTTAAACATGAACATGCTGAACTTCGGCTTAATATTCAGCTTTAAGACAGGGTGATTATGTATAAAATGCAATTGGGTTGATAGTGCTACTTGAACAAGTGTCTAGACCATATCTTGGCAGGTGTAGATAGTACCGGCTCCAACACTACGAAGATATGGAAGAGGAAGACATGGTAAAAGAGTGGCTGTCGCAATTTCAGCTTAGAGATTCTAGCATTTAAGCAAGATTAATGGGCCAAATCCAGCAGAGTTTACCTCCAGGTTCTATAGAACTCAAAGCTCTCTCTGCTTTTCCTGTATACAGGTATAGGGAATTTACATATAAGTCAAAATGAATGTGAACAATGATATTTTCTAATTGTATTGGTTCTCTAGTGGATTTTTCCTTTGGAAAAAATTATGATTAAATAAAAATAGGCAAGACCGCTAACTTCATGTTACACAATAACAAAAACAAAGGCAGGATTTTTTTATTGTCAAACACAGGTCAATAAAATAAAGAAAATTTCAAGTAGTTTTTACATTAGAACTTGTTGTTATTTTGCTAAAGGCAAAAGGAAAAGTAATTTCTGTAACCTTGCACAGCAAGAAGCAAGCAACATGAATACAGCAACAGGTATAAATAAGCATCTCAGTTGCAAAAAGAACACACTGACTGTGCACTACTCTAAACCAAAAACTAGTAGTCTCAGTTGAAACTATGCAGCATGCAGCGCCAGAACATTCAGAAGCAATCTGGCATCATAATACAAGACAGCTTGCTTCACAGTTAAAGCAAGATTAGAACATTTCCTAAACTTCTATAAAAAATGAATGTTTCAACATAAAGCTGATTAAAACAGTTCTTGCTTAAGCTTTCCATGAAAAAATTGCAGTTCTGTTGGCCTAACTGGACTCAGTCCTGACTGATACATGATGCTTTGACAGCAAAGAGAGAAATAGAAGGCATCAAATTAAAACCCACGAAGACTATCATGGCAACACTTCCTGACCAAAAAAGAATATTCCCCTTTTCAGAGCGCATATTTTGATTTCACATACGTTTTGGTTAACAATGAAAAAGTTCATTAAAGCAACAAGGCATCTTTATTTTAAAGAAGTTTTGTTTCTAATAGATGTGTTGTCACAAAAATTTGTTGTTAGTATCTTTCTGATTTGAATAATAGTCTGTGTAGAGAGATCTGTACACCGAGTAGCCTGTTACCTTAATTTTCTTGATGGCAAATATAAAAGCATTATGAAACTTTTTTTTTTTTTTCCCCTCTCCAATCTTCATGCAAGTACTCAGTTTGAGAAATAAATCTGAAAGGGGAAAATCCTAGCTGCTAATGTTGTGAGAAAGACTATTGATATAGGAAGAGGATCACATTAGGTCCAAGGTCTTGCATACATGTTCAGGACCAGTTAGAACCTTGTTGATTGTATTTTCTATGTCAGTATTGAGATGTAACTCAATTTCCTGAAACCTGTGTTTTATTGGTAGTCAAAACCTCTAGCTGGAGCAAAGTGGTGCTTTCAGTTTAAACAGCCAGTCTGAGGTCACAGATAGGCTCTGTAACTGATAAGAAAAGGGACAAAACTGTTACAGGCACTCTACATACATTAAAACAGCTGTGACTGTGTTTAGCAGTATGTTGTGTCACATCTGGAGACAAGAATGTTGTTTTGTCACTGTATTAAACAAGCAACATGAGCTAAACATAGGAGAGAAGATAAATGCTATGTTTTTGAAAGTTCTGAGTTTAACTTCCATAACTGTTTTGCAGCTTATTTTCTCATTTACAGACAAATGAGTACCACAATTAAAGAAACGCACAATTCCTGCAGACCTAAACAGAACAACATGACAATTACCAGTACAAGTTAACACCTAGAAAGTTCCTTACTGAGATGTAAAAAAAACAATCAAAAAACCAGCAAACCCCAAACCAATCAGGAGGAAGAAAATGTTCCTTTCTGTAATTAAAAGGCAGAAGGCAAGGAGAATTCTGCAGTGAAAAATTTTAAATCAGTATTTTTTCAATAGCATTTGATATAGATATTAATAGTTGTGTATGCATTAATACATTTTAATAAGGGTTTATTAATATGCTAGGAAATAATTGGACACATCAAGACAAATATTTTTAATTGATTTGTAAATCTACCCATTTATGTCACAAGATTTCAGAGTACATCTGGTGGTGTTCCAACACTAATTGCAGTCCACAAACTATAAGGCAATCTTATTTATTTACTTATTTAACAGAAAATCAGTCGTTTGCACACACTATCTAGAGAGGCATGTGAAGCAGCTTAGCGTAAAGAGAGCCAGAGGTCTGAGGGTTTTATACCCATATCTGTGAATATCTACATGTTTCTGATATAGCTGAAATTGTTAATAAGCTATAGTTGCTATTCACATTAATATGCTAAATCATCATGTCTTCATTTAATGATTTTTAACATTACACTTTTGTCTTTGAATTAGAACATATCTCTCCTTTTTTCAGCAAAGTACATTTTGTTTGCACTTAAATTACTGATTAAAGTATTGTTCTTATGACTATATTCCCCAAAATTTTTTCCTTGCTTACAGCAAACAAGTTCTACCACAATATTTATCATTAACAATAAAACACAGGGTAATAAACTTTCCATTAATATCACAAATAATTTATATTTTTAGATTCATTGAAAAACGTAAATTACTGGAAATCAGTTTCCAGTAACATAATGTAAGAAATTCACCAAATCAGAAAACTCTGTAATAAAACAGTAAATGCAACTCTACCAGCTGTCCTGTTGCAAGTAGGGGCTACGAATTTTAGCTCCATTTCATGCCCAGGAGCCCACAAAGGACTTCAACATCTCATCATAGTGTGTTCTAAATTTCGGCCACTGAACTTTCAAAACTCACAATCTAAAGTGCAAGCGAATGAAACCCAGAAAGCAAGTATAATAAAAACATCAGACCTTTACCGGAGCAGGGAAGGTAATTCAAAAGATACTCAGCCAAGTTCTGGCTTTGTTAATCATGCATATAATTCACCCCCAGGGTGAAAGAAAAAGGATGAAAGAAAAGCACAAAGATTTGCCAGACCTAGTCATAACACTTTCCTTCCCAACCTGGGATTCAAACGTATCACAGTGATCAGCAGAATCAATCTGGCTGGAAGTAAACTCTCTCTACATAACCTATGTAACCTATTTTTTCAAAATATTATGGATAAGAGCTTCTACATAGTGTTTCCTTTCACAGATGTGATTACAAAATAATTAGTTGCAACAATTCTTAGACTAACAATATTTAGATCATGTTAAAATAAATACAGACACACCTAGTGCTGTTGGATTTATTTATCAACATCGTTTTGCTAGTAAATGAGATTAATTAGTTTACAGCACTTACACACTCCTATGAGACAGTTCTGGAAACAACTCAGAGCAACAGCTAATCTCAGTATCTACATCTCCTCAAATCCAGTCATGAGCTGTATCAAAGTATTCCAACAGCCCAAGTGTCTTCATCAATGGTTTATCAGTCAATTTTACCAAGAGCAAAGGTACAGCCAGAAGGCTTTCAGGAGCCTCACAATCACTCTCACCACCACAGGTGCTCCTAACCAGCTCCCACCCAATATACTGGGGCTGTCCTACCCCAGTGCACGTGCCCACCAGCCTGTCAGGCAGAAAGGGCAGCTGTGGCCTTCCTCTTCACGCCCTGGGCTGACTCTACATCTTCTGCAGCTCTGCGGGTTCCTCACCTCTGACTCCATCTCAGGAGCACAACCAGCCTATAGACCCTCCTGTCCATCATCTGGTGACAACTACTGCTCACCCTGCCTGCCTCTGTCTCTTCTGGCTTTATTTTCTGTTAATCTCTCATTAGAGCACATGGAGGGGAACTCACAAAAGCCCAACAAACTGATTTTCTCCCTCTATTTGACTCAGCAATTTTGGCTGGTAGAATAAATGGCAAAAATTTTAAAAATGAGTAATGCAATAACAATAAACAGTAAAGTAATGTTATTATGGTACACGTGGCTTGGTTGGGGAGACAGGACTGAGAGTATCATTGTCGTGGGTTAGGTTGAACCGCCCCCCACACACACAGCCGGTCACTCCCCCTCCCCCACCCCCAGGAATGAGGGAGAGAGTTAAAGGATAAACGTGAAACCCGTGGGTTGAGATAAGAGTGATTTAATACAGATGATTTAATACAATGTAGGTGCTCACCACCCCCTCGTATGCGAAGCCCGTCTCGTCCCGAAACTGCAATCCCGGACGAACGCGAGGCCCCGAAATAGAGAGGGGCAGAGAGGGAGAGATAGTACTCCGAGAGTGGGAGTACTGGGAGAGAGAGAGGAAAGAAAAAAAAGAAAGAAAAGCAATAGAGCGAAAAACACAGCAAGCGCAAAAAGAGCAAAAGCGGCAAAAGCCAAAGCGCAAAAGCCAAAGCGCAAAAGCCCTTCTTCCCGGCTGACGCTCGCTTTTATACTGGGCATGACGCTGCATGATATGGAATACTGATTGGCCAGTTTGGCCCTCAATCTTAAGTTCGCCACAAATCACAAGGGGAATCGTGTCCCCCTTGTCCCAGCTATGCTCCCCCCTTATCCCGCCGTGCTTCTGCTCTCCGGCACACTGAAAAGTCCTTGGAGTTTCACATCCAACCACAAACATCAACTTGCTATCAGCGTTCTTCTCAGAGCGAGCCTCTGAGTAAAACCAAAACACGGAGCTCTTCTAGATGTTATAAAAAAGGAAGAGCTAACACTGTCCCAGCTAAAACTGGAACAGTATCCACCCCTTATTCCATATGCACGTCATGCTCAAAACTTACATATATACTATTCCCTTAGCCATGGATCATCCCTCCAAAATGTGTCTTCATCTGTTACAGCAGTCTCTCAGGGCAGGAAAGATGACGTGGAATTCGCTCAGTCGGTAGAACGGATGACATGTAGTCTTTGTTGCGTGTGGCGCCTGGAGCTCGTAGTTGGTGTATCCAGCCGCTGTCTGCAGGTTGAAGATGTTGATCTCGAAGAAGTTGCTGGGTGTTTGGAATCGGTTCTGATTCTGACGAAGTTCATTCTTCATTAACCTGGATGATTCTTAATATAATGACATTAGTACAATGTGACAACCATAGCGATGATGGTATGCAGGGACAGGGTTATTCAGCAATTAATATCACACAATTCAATTCATTTTATCATCTATTTTCACCCAACATCAAATCCCCTTGAGGCACACATCGGACTTCCCCGTCCTTCTGCATCACCCACCAAGTGCACCCAGGTCCCTGAGCAAAAGCAATCCCACGAATGGGTTTACTTTTACCCGAGGCAGGAATAACCCAAACTGTCTTCCCGAGTATATTCCTCATGTGCACTACAGGGACTTTATCTCCTTCTACAGTACGTAGAAGTTCTGATTGGGCAGGACCAGCTCGATTTGCAGACCCTCTAGTGTTGACTAACCAGGTGGCTTTTGCTAAATGCGTATCCCAATGTTTAAAGGTTCCACCACCCATTGCTTTCAGTGTGGTTTTTAGCAATCCATTATATCGTTCAATCTTCCCAGAAGCTGGTGCATGATAGGGGATGTGATATACCCACTCGATGCCATGCTCTTTGGCCCAGGTGTCTATAAGATTGTTACGGAAATGAGTCCCGTTGTCCGACTCAATTCTTTCTGGGGTGCCATGTCGCCACAAGACTTGCTTTTCAAGGCCCAAGATCGTGTTCCGGGCGGTGGCATGGGGCACAGCATAGGTTTCCTATCCGAGCTCTTTGTGTGATCAGCACGATCCACTTGCTCCATGTGGCATCAGTTGCGTGGTGTGTAGACGGGACGCTCCCTTTGAACATCCAGCCGAGCACTGGCAATCGGGGTGCCAGGAGCAACTGCGCTTCCGTACCAATCACTTCAGAAGTAGCTCGGACTCCTTCATATGCTGCCAGTATCTCTTTTTCAGTTGGAGTATAGTTGGCTTCGGATCCTTTGTATCCTCGACTCCAAAACCCAAGAGGTCGACCTCGCGTCTCCCCTGGCGCTTTTTGCCAGAGACTCCAGGTAGGACCATTCTCCCCGGCTGCGGTGTAGAGCACGTTTTTGACATCTTGTCCTGTCCGGACTGGTCCCAGGGCTACCGCATGGACTATTTCTTGTTTAATTTGTTCAAAGGCTTGTTTTTGCTCTGGGCCCCATTCAAAATTATTCTTCTTTCGGGTTATTTGATAGAGGGGTTTTACAATATGGCTGTAGTCGGGAATATGCATTCGCCAGAAACCCACAATGCCTAAGAAAGCTTGTGCTTCCTTTTTGTTGGTTGGTGGGGACATAGCTGTTATTTTATTAATCACGTCCATCGGAATCTGACGACGCCCATCTTGCCATTTTATTCCCCAAAACTGAATCTCCTGGGCAGGTCCCTTGACTTTACTCTGTTTTATGGCAAAGCCTGCTTTCAGAAGGATTTGGATTATCTTTTCACCTTTCTCAAAAACTTCTTCTGCTGTGTTGCCCCATACAATGATGTCATCAATGTATTGCAAATGTTCTGGGGCATCACCCTGTTCCAGTGTGGTCTGGATCAGTCCATGGCAAGTAGCGGGGCTGTGTTTCCACCCCTGGGGCAGTTGATTCCAGGTATACTGGATGCCCCTCCAAGTGAAAGCAAACTGTGGCCTGCATTCCGGTGCCAAAGGAATTGAGAAAAACGCATTAGCGATATCAATTGTAGCGTACCACCTGGCTGCCTTTGACTCCAGTTCATACTGAAGTTCCAGCATATCTGGCACGGCAGCACTCAATGGTGGTGTAACTTCATTCAAGCCACGATAGTCTACCGTCAGCCTCCACTCGCCATTGGACTTACGTACAGGCCATATAGGGCTGTTAAAAGGTGAGCGGGTCTTTGTGATGACTCCTTGACTCTCCAGTTGACGAATCAACTTATGGATGGGAAATCTACTTTTTCTCTTAATTCTCGGACCTCTTCAGACAGCTTTTCCACAGCTGCAACACAGGTTTGTATAGAAGTGTTATCATCATATCGTCTGAGGTAGGTGACCAGATTACCTACGGATAGTGGTGCTTCATCATCCCCGAAGTCCATTATTGCCAATGAGGTGGAATATGCTGCTGGTGCACTCCGTATAATCTTCTGCCACATTGGTCGTGTGCACCAGACGTCATCTGGATCTTTGAGTCTTGGTCCGCTTCTCGAGTCAAGATAAATCAACTCTCGCACAGCCAGTTCTCTCAGATACTGAATAGCTTTTTCTATGTTGGTCCACTTGCTTACATTACATGGCACCTCGTCCTTGTAGGGATACCTTTCCTTTATAGCTGCCAGGAGCCGTCTCCAGAGGCTGCGGACTTGTGTGTGCCTTCCAATTGCTTTATCAATGCCTCCATCCATGGCAAGGGCTCCCAGCTGCCTGGCTTCATTACCATCTAACTCCAGACTATTGGCTCCCATGTCCCAGCATCTGAGCAACCAAGAGACAATGGGCTCACCTTTAAGACGGCCATAATCTTTTCGAATATCTCGCAACTCGCTCATTTTTAGAGATCTGGTAGTTATCGTCTCATCTATGATGTCACTCCTCCTCCATTGAGATTTTCTCTGGGGCGAAACAGAATGCTCCCGCTTCATTTCTCGTGATGGCCCTGGTCGCTCTTCATCATCATCATCCTCTCCTCTGCGTTCTGACTTTCGCACACATTTCCTCGGTTGCTCTTCCGCCAATTGTTGTGATGGCCCTGGTTGCTCCTCTTTGTCTGGTTGCTCTGATGACCCTGATTGCTCTTCCTCATTTGGTTGTTGTGATGGCCCTGATTGCTCTTCATCTTCTAACTTTTGCATACATTTTCTTTTCCTTACGGGGGCAACTGATACCGTTGTAGTCTGAGTAGCTATAGTGCTTGTCATGGGAGTTGAGATGGCAAGCACAATAACCCGAGAAATAAATTGATATACACCCCTAAATGGCCGATTGATTTTGAATATATAGATAATTAAACATATATTCAGGAGACCTTGCAGGACAATCAAACCGTTTAAATTATTCCAATGATGTTCGGCATTATCAAAATCAACATAAGCTTTTGTGAATGAAAAGTCACCGGTATAATTGGCGATGATATCCACCAGGTGACGCTCAAAATTAATAAACGAGTTCCACATCACCATCCCCCTCTGCACCGCCGAATACAAAGACTGAGTCGGTCCCAGCACTGATGATCTTATCAGAGTTATACCGTACAGTATAGCAAACCCCTTAATTACCGGTAACATACTTTTCATGCTAGTCCAACACCCAGAGCCAGAAAACCGCATAAACATTCCACCTAACATCATATAGGGTAGATAAGACAATAAATTATGAATGTCCGGTAACATGTACGCAAGCATAACAAACAGCATTCTGGCCAGCAACATCGTTATCTCAACCCCTTCGAGCCCCACGTTGGGCGCCAATTAAGACTGTCGTGGGTTAGGTTGAACCGCCCCCCCCCCACACACAGCCGGTCACTCCCCCTCCCCCACCCCCAGGAATGAGGGAGAGAATTAAAGGATAAACGTGAAACCCGTGGGTTGAGATAAGAGTGATTTAATACAGATGATTTAATACAATGTAGGTGCTCACCACCCCCTTGTATGCGAAGCCCGTCTCGTCCCGAAACTGCAATCCCAGACGAACGCGAGGCCCCGAAATAGAGAGAGGCAGAGAGGGAGAGATAGTACTCCGAGAGTGGGAGTACTGGGAGAGAGAGAGGAAAGAAAAAAAAAGAAAGAAAAGCAATAGAGCAAAAAACACAGCAAGCGCAAAAAGAGCAAAAGTGGCAAAAGCCAAAGCGCAAAAGCCCCTCTTCCCGGCTGACCCTCACTTTTATACTGGGCATGACGCTGCATGATATGGAATACTAATTGGCCAGTTTGGCCCTCAATCTTAAGTTCGCCACAAATCACAAGGGGAATCGTGTCCCCCTTGTCCCAGCTATGCTCCCCCCTTATCCCGCCGTGCTTCTGCACTCCAGCACACTGAAAAGTCCTTGGAGTCTCACGTCCAACCACAAACATCAACTTGCTATCAGCAATCTTCTCAGAGCAAGCCTCTGAGTAAAACCAAAACACGGAGCTCTTCTAGCTGTTAAAAAAAAGGAAGAGCTAACACTGTCCCAGCTAAAACTGGAACAATCATGAAGTTTAATTTCTAGTTTTGGTCAGGTGATTTTCTAAAATGCTAAATGAGAAATTAAGAACATCTGTTTCAGAAACAGCTGTCTAGTAACTTTGCTATTAGCCTGGAATAACATGTTGCTTTCACTCACTTTTAATCTAGTGTGCAACCTTCAAGCAGGGCCAAAATTAGATAAATTAACTAAAATGTTGTATTTTTGTATGTTGGAACGCATGTGTGTGTCTACATAGTTTTCTGGGATCAGTATATGATTTTGGAATAGGTAAGTTTAACATTGCAATAAATAGTGTACTTTAGGCTATTTCTTTCTTAATTCCTGCTTAGAAAATACTGTACAAAATAATGGAATATTTAACGAGTATCATTTAGTTGTGCTTAACTTCTTTCTTGTTTGCTTTTGGTGACTACTTGAAGTACTGAGTTTTATTAGTATAAATGCTTTGGAATGTTGTGGAAGGATACCTGAGAATCAACAGACATGTGAACAATCCAGCCTTTCCTGGGAGCACGTGCCTGGATGCAGAAAGGGAATTTGACACCTTGATGACGTTGATTCTGGGATGCAACCAATCATACTGAGGGGTGGGCTATTGTTTGTATTGTAACCAATCATAGATTGCCAAGTCTCTTTTAGAAAGCTATAAAGCACGCTGAGTGTATGCAAATAAAGGTTCACTTGTTTGATCACATTGATCGTGTCAGGTGTCCTCACTCATCTCCCGCAAATGGCGCCCAGAGTAGGGACCCTCAGAATCCTCATGGTAAAGTTGCGAGACTTGGCGAGGAAGAGGGTGGAAGGCCGACCGAATGATCCGCTGCCCCGGCGGAATGAGCAGTGACCTGCCCAGTCACTAAGTGGGAAAAGGTGCACCTGTTTAGTCGCTGGAATCTCGCCTAGAAGAGGTGAGCGGTCGGGGAGACAGATGGGGTTGGATAAGCAACAAGAGGCTGTCCTAAATCTGCTCCAACACATGCTCTCTGTGAGAGGACTTAAATATGAATCCTCGGCTCTTAAAGGGCTGTTAATGTGGGCATGGAACAAAGAATTAATCCCCTCAGTAGGAGTCGTTTTTGAACTCGCTACGTGGGAAGCCATAGGCACAGAACTATGGGATGGTATCAGTTCGGGGGGAGCGAGCGCGAAGGAGGCGAATAAATATGCTACCCTGTGGAAGTTAATTAAAGAAACGTTGCGTACCATGGAAGTTGAATGAACTGTCGCTGCTGCTGCTTTTGCTGCCTTTACCCCCTCTCCTATTGATTCTTTACCAACAACTATGAACATTGCCTCTATCTTTTCTACGCGAATTTCTGTGCCAGTAACACCACCATTACCCCCTGCTATTAAAGCAGAAACTGCAAATTCAGGGACCATGTGCTTAGAACTGCGCCGAAATGGCGGCAGCCAAAATGGCGATAGCATGCGCCAAGATGGCGGCAGCACGTGGGCAGAAAAAGGAGACTCGGAAGAGAAGGTGGACGGGGCGTGGAAACAAAGGGCGTGGAAACAGGCGGACGGTCATGCTGGCCTAAGTCCCGCCTCTACCCTGACCTCCCACCACCCCGCCGAGAGCTCCACCCAGTGGAGGAACCTTTGTCCGCACCGATTTCTTTGGGAGAACAACAGAAAAGAACTATTTGAAGAAGTGTTGCAGCAAGTTATGGACAAATTATCGGAATTAAAAATGACAGATGCCGACGAGAAGAAAAATCTCCACAATACACCTAATCCTTTCGCTATGCCGTTATCGCCGCCAGTGCCGACTGCCCCACCACCCTTTGTGCCACCGGATGAAGAAGAGAGAAGCAAAAGATGGAAGGGAGTTATTCGTGAAGCCTTAATCGAAGGAAATTTTCTACCGTCTGCCTTTCCCATTATCACAGAGCATGGGGGAAATAGAAAATGGGAACCTTTTGACTGGAAAATTTTAGAAAAGCAGCTTTTGTTTTCCAGGGCCTGGCAACAACTATGTGAACGTGAAGCTGCACGACCTCGGCAGCAGGGAGATCCTCTATATGGTGTTCAAGCACAAATGCGGATGAGTCAAGGTCCTTTTTCAAACACAGCATTACAGCAAGGGTTTCTGGGAGAAGTATTGCAGTTGTCACAACAATTGGCTTATCAAGCAATGATTTCAATTAGAGAACCGGGAAAAGTATATTCCTTTACAAATATTAAACAAGGCCCCCAGGAAAGTTTTCCTTCCTTTATTGATCGTTTACATCAGGCTGTTGGAAGTCATCCTGATTTGGATGACACAATGAAGGAACAAGTCTTTAAAATGTTTGCCTTCGAGAATTCTAATGATAAAGGAAAAAGGGTCTTGAGCACATTGCCTAGAGATGCCCAAGTGGCAGATATGTTAGAAGTTACGGAATGCACCACCGGTCCTGCATCTGTAGTTGCTGCTGCGGTATATGGTGCTGTTCGTCCTCTATTAGAACAAAAAGGGGGAGGAGCTAAGCAAAAGAAACACTTTAATAGTGGGAACTCAGGGTTGGCTGCCCAGTGATCGACTAATGAAAACGTTGTATGTCCTGAACTTTTTACGGCTGACAGGAAACAGTGATGAGCCGCCTATGATAGTACACAGTAAAGGAATGGGCTCGTTCTGGAAAGAAAAAGCAAGGCCTAGTACTCTATAAAGATTTAAAAACAGGGAAGTGGGAAGGACCAGTAGAATTAAAAGTAACAGGCAGAGGATATATGTGTTTACTTACAGGAAACGGACCACTGTGGGTTCCGGCAAGGTGGGTAAAACCATATATACCCGAAGGAAACTAGAATGTGGCTTCTTCCCACAGATACTTACTGGTTACTGACAAGAAATGGTTCAAAAGACTCATAATAGAAGATTTCATGTTAATATGTAAACTGTTTTTATGTTTCTTTTCGTTTGGTGTATTGCAGGTGTGGGGGTTGCTTGTATGCAATTCGAAAAATCCGCTGTTGGCCAGCAGAGCACATACCTGGCAGCCTTGTTGCACGCACTGGCCACGTGTGCAGCAAGGCCCAGTCAGTATCTGTTTCAGAGACTCTGTTGAGGGTGTAAAAGAGATGGCTCAGAGAGGAGCAGAAGGAGGCTACAGATAAACAGGGGACGCCCTGAAGGTGCCGTGCCTGCCTCCCTTCTCCACGACGACCCTGCTGATTGACATCCTCCTGCTCAGCAGAATCTTCGGCATAGTAATAGACGAAGCACGCATTGGGCTTCAATATTTGCACCAGGATGAAAAGCCTTCTATTAGTTTTGGTAGCTAGCGCAAGGATTCTCTTAATAATTTCTTGTCTGTTACACTTGCTCACGAAAATGATTGAATGGGCTGTAAAACAAATCTGGATTGTTCAAAAACAAGAAGGGGGATGTGTGGAAGGATACCTGAGAATCAACAGACATGTGAACAATCCAGCCTTTCCTGGGAGCACGTGCCTGGATGCAGAAAGGGAATTTGACACCTTGATGACGTTGATTCCGGGATGCAACCAATCATACTCAGGAGTGGGCTATTGTTTGTATTGTAACCAATCATAGATTGCCAAGTCTCTTTTAGAAAGCTATAAAGCACGCTGAGTGTATGCAAATAAAGGTTCACTTGTTTGATCACACTGATCGTGTCAGGTGTCCTCACTCATCTCCCGCAGAATGTGAATTTTCAGTTTACTCAGGCAACAGCTTGCCAAATCAAAGCTTAGATTTACAAATGTAAACATTTATCCAGGAAGTGTTTTTGTTAATATAATTGGCTTACAAATAAGGATGTACATTGTTTGACTGACAAAAATGAGGCAAGAAATCTACATTTTTGAATAGGCAACTTACGGAGCTTCAAAATTATGTTTGTAAATGCAAATATTACATACAGAAATAAATCTTCTGCAATTGCGACAAGTAAGAGAAAGGCTACATTTCAAATAAATTATTAATGGCGTGCGATCCACTCAAACTCTGATGTTAACTTATCCTTGAGTTGCTTTTATTGTGATCTAGAGAAATTATTCCTATGTCCTCTACAAACACATTAGGACTTGAAAACGTCACTACTCCTGCTTCGTCTCTGAACTCTTTTCTGATGTTTCCATTTAAAGAGGAAACTGTAGCAGATAATTCAGGAGCACATTTACACTCACCTTGTATAAACCCAAACCAGCACAATTTCCACATTAGTATGAAAACCACAGCCTTTGTACTAGTTGTGACTTTCTCTTTAAAGCAAGCAGAAATTGAAATTTAGAAAGTAGTCTCATGCACTATGCCTTGAATATAGTTAAACTGTGTTATTACACTGATTCATTAAAATGTCTGTATTTTATCTTCTCTTTACTTTGACCTTCCACCCACATTTTAATTTTGAGACAAGACTCTATGTGTTGCATAATATGTCACACCGGCAAGAGGTCTTCCATTTTAAACAGCTTACTGCAGCTGTTGGTTTTACTTTAAAAACCAAAGCAAAAATGCAGTGACTTGCTATATTGATCCTTCATTTCATAGTCAGCTAATATTAACTTTAGTTTCTTTTATTTACTTTACTGTTAATAGTATGATACCTGTATTCTTAAAAGGGATTTCAACTGTCAGCTATCATGTTTTTTACGGTAAGATTTTTAAAAGAACTTTGCTTAGAATTGCACGTATCAGTAAAGCAATTTATGCATGTTGATTTTCAGGTCTACAATTTTTATTATTTCTGAGCTGCACCTTGAACTAATACTTGAGTTGTATCTGTGATAGTTTGATGTGTGGGGGGGTGTTCTGGTGGCAGGGGAGGGGATTTGCTCCCTGTGCCACCAGATCTGAGTCCCATCCCCCCTCCGGGGGTTGAGCCAAATTGGCGCCTCTGCGAATTGCCCTATTTAAGTTGGGACAAAGGGGCGGGAAAAGGGCTTTTTGCTCAGGACCGAGGAGAGAGCAGGAGGGCGCTGCCCTCGCTCCCGGCTCCCGGCCGGGTGGCTGCCCGGGCCCGGGCCGGCGCCATGTGCTCAAGATGGCGCTGGGGGAGCCGCATGGGGGACTCGGGAAGCGCCCCGCTCCCGGGGTGCCCGCCGGGCGGAGCTCCCCTAGAGAGGATTAATATCTAAGAGAAAACAACCACAACGACCGGGTCAGCCAAGATGGAGCAGGAGGAGGTGTACTGGAGCTGAGGTTTCCCTTGCAATCGGTGTGAAGATGGCAGGCGGCCCCCCTGCAGCCAGGGTGTACTCGGCGGAGCAGAGACCCACTCGTGGCCCGTGGAGAAACCCACGTCGGGGAAGAGATGCCTGAGCCCAGGAGAGGTCGTGGAGCAGGGGATGCACAACGAGGTACTGTTAATAATGGGCATGGAAATGCACGACAAGAGGTGGAGGCATCTGGAATCCGTGGGACGGCCCACGCCGACGCGAGTGACAGCAGCTCCCTAAGAGGCCGAGACTGGTAAAGCCCGAACTGGTGCAATCCGTGGGGAAGGATTGCAATCCTGCGGGCAGGACTTATGGTGGAAAAGTTTGGGGACTTTATTTTTTCCTAGTGAGTAGGGGATCCACCAAAGCAAGGGAAAAATGGTGTAAAGACTCCTCCTCCTTTAAGAAAGGAGCGGCAGTAACAACATGGATGAACTGACCTGCACTCCCCCATTCCTTGTTCCCCTGCGCCGCTGGGGGGGAGGCAGAGCCAGGAATGGAAGAAACTAGGGGGGTGGGGAGGTTGTTGTTTTAAGATCTGGCCTTGTTTTCTCTTTTCTCCTCTCAAGTAACCGGTTTCGTTCCCTTATGTCTCCTGTTAAGTAACTGTTAATAAATTGTTTTGTTTTATGAAGAAAGCCTGAGTCATGTTTTGCCCGGGACCATGGTTGGTGGGTGCTCCCTCTCGGTTCTTGTCTCGACCCTCAGTCCAAAAACCACGACAGTATCCAAGTTGTGTGGACAACTCCTGATGTAATTTTGTACTTTTTTTTTTTTTTTTCCCAAGATTTTCATGTTGTAGTCTTTAAAACTTATGATGGAATTGGTCATTCCAAAATTTCTGTTTTGGAGTTCTGTCTTGCCCTTTCGATTATCTGAATGAGCAATCTGTCTTTGAAGATTTGATGAATTTTCAGATGCTAGTTGCTAAGTGAGCACTAAGATGAATCCCATACGTTCATAAATGATTTCTGTATTATATGTAAATATTTTAGTATCCATTTATATGCAGATAACACTGTTCACTACGGACATCCTTCGTTGTGTTCTGTAACACTTCATTGATCTTTCTAAGATTTTGTTACGTTAGAAAGAGCTATCAATCACATACTAAACAACAGAATGCACGGCTTAAGATAGTAGAGTTTCCCTATTGTAGTTGAAAGATTCATGTTGGTTTGATATCTCAGCACTAATATATATATATACACATATACGAGAAAGGAGCTATTTTTGTAATATTTTCCCTTAAACTTGACTCTACTAGTCATATTCCGTTATTTTGTAGAATTTTGTCTTTTTATCTGATCAATGAAATTTCTGGTGACAACCTTTACCTGAAGCAGGGCCTTCTTATTTTACTTGAATTGCAATCAAGTTGAAATTCTGGGTTTTGTCATTTACCAGAAAACAGCAAATTATGTGGTTAGCATTCGTTGCTCAAATGTTCTTCACATATCTTGAACTCAATTGTAATGAGAAGACTTTATAGAAAGAGATTATTCTGCTAATTAATCCCTGTTAACTTTCTGCCAAGTTTGAACAACTTTTTATTCATTTTCCAGATGATGGTTTACATCACTTGAAGGTTAGGAACAGTATCAGTGTCTTCACTTTGTAATTGTTATTTTTGATACCGCAGAGTGTGATTTATGCAATGCAGTTGACTGGTCTTAAGTCAGAAGGAGAAATTGTTAGAAAAATCTCTTCCTTTTAATGTATTTTGTTAGATTTCAATAATATTTATGTATGCAAGACAACTAAGAAAGGGAAAAAAGGCTTTTCAATCATGCGCAAAGTTTCAAGTTGCCCACAGGATGGTAGTTCTGCAATTATAGATTTGTAATTCTGTGATGACAGACCTTCAAAATCAATGATTCAAGGTATTTTTTCACTCCATATTGAAAGAAAAGGTGTTTTGTTTTGTTTTGTTTTGTTTTTCAGTGTTTGTGGCTTATTCATTAGGTCTGCAATATGGCAAAGCCAAGTTGAGTTTCTTGCTCAACTGAAATAAGAGCATTATTCCATTGCAGTCGTTCACTGAACTGGAGTGGGAATTTTAATTTGGCATTGCCACATCACAGGCTGCTGGGATGGGCATTGTAAAATTTTTTTCTTGAAAAACGTTTCCAATAACAGAACAGATAACACCTCTGAAATATTTTAGCATCAGCTGAACAGCATATGACAACTACCTTTCCTTTTTTGATGTGTCCAGGCAGCTCTAGTTCTTGTTTTATTTCATGGTGCAACTGGTTTAATGAATTGATTTTAAACTTGTGTAATAAAAATAGTTTTTTCAGCACCATGCAGCTAAAGCTCAAGAAAGGTTCATCTGGACAGATTCTGCCCTTGTCATATTCAATAATTCACACAGATGTTACTGAGAACAAAATTTTCACACCAGTTGGAAGTCACATAACAGTAACGTCATTGATAAATAGAAATAATTTTGAAATGTGTCTTTTTATCAAACAGAAGCTGAGTGTAGTGTACTGCCATTATGATATTAGTAATTAACATTAAAATAAGTTACAATACAGCATGTGAGCTATAAGTCTTAATTTATTCCTACTCTGCCTATAGTTGGAACAAACTCTGTGAAATTTCCTGTATTTATTTTGTGCTACTGTTTTAAGCACAAGGTGAGTTACAGCTGAACATTGCCAGAAAATTACTGATCTAATCTGAGATACATTGTAGGTACCAGTCACTCAGGCTGAGGAATAATGAATAAGGGATGAAACAGACATACAGAGTTCATGGGGTTTTCAGGGGAAAGACAACTTTGTTCTCTTTGGGGGGAAAAAAATAAAAAGGTGGTTTTGTCTTGGCAAAAGATATACTAATTCTTTAGGGGTACCATGGAATGGAAAAGAATTTAGAGAAAAATGTTGACCCAGAGCTATGGGTGTGAACTGACTAGAAATTAGGAGAGTTCTACACATCAGAATAATGAGGTTCACTGCAGGGCAGCAGGTTTGGGAGTAAGGAACTACTTGTTTTTCAGACACAGCTTGCTAAAAGCATTGTTGCCCATGTCTGACTATGATATAGCAAAATATCATTGAACTGTAATACAATATCATAATTTGAAATCTTAGTAGCGTTTTGTAGTGAGTGTTAACATGACATTAATGAGTAGAATATCTGAAGCAGACTGGGATACGTTCTGGCTAGTTTCCTCTGAATGAATTCCGATTCATTTTGCATAGCTTAACATTACTCGACCTTCTTGTACCTCTGTTAATACAGTGCTTGTACTTAAAGTATAGGAAAAGCTAGCCTGAAACAATTACAACAAAGTAAATCAAAGTAATGCTAGATGAGCTGAAATCTACCCTATTCATTGACCATAATGCCATATGTTGTTCAGTGATGAGAATAACCGCAGCAGAAATGGTGCTTTTCCTCTATCTATGGAAAAGGGCAGCATGACTAGGATGAGCAGGACTAGAACAGCTCAGGGTTATGTTGTTAATTTAACTATGCTACATCATTTTTCTTGTGATAAGACAGTCTATTTATGGAAACTCCTGGTTCGCTTATGACTTCGATGGTGTCAAGTTGACCACACTTCTAATTTATCCACTTTACGATTAATTTTAATGTTGTTCTGAGAATAGCAGTAATGTAATGCACCTAAAGCTGCTCTGCTTTATTGAATTGATTATTATGAGATCACTTATTGAAAAAGACTTGAGGTACTTTTTTCTAAAGAAAAGCCATTCATTCCAAGGAAAATAACTTTCCATACATTTAAGTGTAGAATAGCAGCAAGGTCACAGAACACAAGTCCAGGTGGCCCTGTCTCTCTGACTGTTAAATCTTGGGTGAATTATATGCTATCAGCCACTGAGATTAATAGTTCTATTTGCTGTTCATATATTTGAGAAACTCATATTATTAACACAATTTGTGAAGAATTTAAACTTTTCAAGGTCTTTTTTAGATTCTCGTCTGTATGTGTGATGCTAAAGTTCTTTTTAGCATCTTATAAAAGGCAAAAAAATGTGACAAATTTATCTCAGTAGAATTGTGCTCAGAAATAGCTGACTGCCGTATTTCTCATTCAATAATTATTCCTTATATCTCTATTTACTCTCATTTCACTTGCTTTAATTAGGAAAAAGAATTATTAACTGGAGATGAAAGATGCATTGACTTGTTTTGGAATTTGTAATATTTCCATTATTCTTGGTGAATCGTAAATTATTTTCTTCATTAAACAGAAATGTGTTTTGTGTCACTAGTAGTTTTAAAGCAGTGTATGTGTTGCCTTTGGGTGTTCTGATAGATATTGTACAATTGTAAGATACCAGCAAAGTTTCTCATGTCTCCTTTTAAGGGGACAATGTCAATATCTGTTTGTATGGCTTTTACCTGAAGCAGTAGGCATGTATGCTCAAATTTTAAATGTTTACATCCTTTTGTTATGCTGTTGTAACAGGCACTTTTTGTATTACACATCAAAATACAGTACTTTAGTCTTCTGTCGATATGAACACAAGACAATCTTTTAGTTGTCATTCTAGTGAATTTCTTTAGTTTTTTAATAAATGCATTATTACATGGTAGGCTGTAAGATTAAAATCTCATTCAGAGGCAAATTTCCATATGTCCTGATATTTTTCAGTAGTCTTGTATACAAAAAAAGCAGGTAACAAGGGTAGTTCGGATTTTCTTTTTCCTGATTCACGGTAAATTTTACATGAATATGCACCACAAATAAGACAATGTCTATATTTCAGCTACAGTCCCCAGTATGCTAGGGAAAACGAGATAAACAAGCTACAAGGAGATACAGTCCTTATATGCCACTTAGATTTTTCCAATCTATTTTTGTTTTCTTGCTTAAGAAACTAAGCTCCTGAGGAGAATAAAGATGACTTAACAAAGGGTGCAGAATAGGAGTTACTTGGTCTGTGACCTTTGTGTGGTATTTTGGGACTATATTGTCTGGGATAATCTATCAAAGAACACTTTTTCAGGATATCTGTTGTGACTCTGGTCTTACAGCATGAACAAAAATGTGCTTAAAATGTTAATATAATAAATCCAGCTTTGGATGTTTAAGTCTATATTCTACAAGGTCCCTATAGTATTTAGCTTTTGCTCTGGTCAGGGGAAAGAAGCATCTAATGCCTACAAAAAAAAATATCTTCTGCAACTTGTGGATTCTGTCTCTTTTATGTTATTAGTAACCATCAGAGCTGTAACTCAAAATTTTAGTGTCACTGGTCGTAACAATGCTGTTGGAGGGAGAGACCAGTATCTTGTTGATTAATGCTACTCGGTGAAGAACTGTTCTTAAATCTTGTGGAACTTCAGTCTTTGAGAAGTTGTATTCGTATTGCAAGCTGCAAATTTGTAGTGGAATTCACTAGTGTAGCCTAATTCTTTCAGTTTGGATATTGGCCTTTGAGTAAGATAGAAACTAGGACTGCAATAATGGAAAAATATACTTAATTTCAGGTTTGGTTCTCATTTTGGATTACTTGCTTGCATTGTAAGAGTGTGCAAGAGCTAGTCCCAGTTTAGATGTGTAAATGGTAGACTACTGCGGTGTGACTCGTTTCATTCAAAGATAATTTCTAACACGGACTCATCGTAACATTGCCATAGAAATGCCTGTTTCTCTCTACTTGCTGCAAGGCTCACTTAGGTAACCAATTCACAGATATATAGATATCTGCAGAGAGATCTGCGGGTGCAGACAGAGGACTTTCTGTGGGTGAGGTATGCAGACTATAGAAACTCATGTCACAACAAGGACCTATGTTTTTAGGCAAATATATTTCCAGGTGACTCTGTGTCGTGCTATTTGTGTGTAGATATGCAGGTAATGGTAAGACTCTCTTGTTGATAGTGCCGATGATGGAATTTAGACTTACAGTATTAGGCTTTGAAGAGTAACATGGTTTTAGATAAGACTTGTTGAAAGATTATTTAAATATTAAATGCACTAAATTTCAGATTAAAAAAAGGTGTGTACTAATTATATGTGTGTTTGAACAACAGTGTGCAGATCTCCAGAAAAGTAGCTACCTGCATGTGTAGTAGGATACCCATCTACATTTGCTAATGGACCACACAAAGCAGTTGTGCTGCTTTTCATATACTAGTGGTTTTTGTTTGCATTTTTTTTGTGGTTTTTTTTTTTTTTTTTTTTTTTTTTAACTGAAGGTTCTACACACTGGTATTTCACTGGGAAACTAAAAAGCTGTATGCAAAAATGATTTAAACTCAAACAACAAAACTGTTTCATGAGCTATATGAGAATAATTTGAAAGGTAGCAGGTCAGGCCAGTTTTCATTTTTAACCATGGCCATTCAGTTTGTTTTTAGGGTATTGGGGATTTTTTTTCTCTAAACCCTCGTCTCTGTTATTTTAAATAACCTTCTTGCACTGCTAGAGGAAATAGTCTTGACTGATTCCTGACTTACGCATAACCTTTTGAATCCCGTAATCTTCCCCAATTACTCCTACTGTGTCAGGTTATGAAGCGGAGCTTTGCCTTGCTTTTGTATTGCAGGAAAAACCGAAACAACAACAACAAATCCCCTCTGTTTTTCAGAAGCATCGTTGCCTTTTCTTTTCAGTCACCATAAAGCATAGAGAGGTGTGTGTAGTTTGCAGGCAGTCTCTCGTGAGAACTCTAGAATGAGGGCACTGTCACAGCCGATGGTTTTTACGTGATTTATGAAATTTGCTAATATACAGGCAAATATTTAAGAAGTGAGTTCTTACTTAGTTGACTGAAATGTATGGATCTCCACATCTGTCTGGAAAAAGCTTTGCTCCCTGAAGCATCTTTGTCACTTCCTTGTTGTTCCACATGCGTTTATGAAATGCTAAACCAGCCTTTGAAGAATCTTGGTTGTGCTGTCTCCTGTTTTTGCTAGGACTACTATGTGTAAGTTTTTACCCACCTGAAACTTTACCAGGCTACAAGGGCAAACTGCCACTTTATACCAGAGTCTGCATATTTCCCAAGCTTAGTAATATTTCAAGGAAACACTGAAACAATAATTTGCTGTTAATACTGTTAACACATAATGAATATTTCATACCAAGATGAACATGGGTTCTGAATCTAAAAGATCATGTAGTACTGAACTTTAAATTAGGAAATGAAATACATTTAAATTACATTGAAGAAGGCGCTGATTAACAGCCATTAGCATTAAACTTGGCGTTTTATTAAAAACACATGACGTGCTTGCTAAGAAGTGCTGTATCTTCCTAGAAGTATTTCTGTATACATTTGTCTTCTCCTTTACACAGTGATCTGCTGAAGTGTTTCACAGAGAATTGTCTAAGTATCTGCACAGTCTTCACAGTGTCAGGATGACAAACATGCCTCTCCTGCTTTACCCGATGCAACCATAGCTGGTTTTTAAATACTTGAAGTTTGTGATAGTGTGGGAAACTTTTTGTCAAGGCTATACATAATTCACAATGCATTCTCTGAATCCTATCCTGTGTAACTCATTTTATATCTTTCTTGTTTTCAAAAAACTTAACTTTAAAGTAGGCTTACTGGTCCTGTTAGAAGGAACTCTTATACCTGCAGTTGGGGCCTATGAGTGGTATAACTTGGTGAAACCAGTCTTCTGCATCCTCTGTTTTTAGTAACTGAGGGCAGAGAAACAAACAGAGCATGCAGCATCTCTTAAGCCTTGTTGTCCTGGACCTAGAACTATTGAGGTAACATTCCTTAACTATGGCAAAGCACAGTTTACTAGTATGTCTTTTAAGGCAACAATCTTTGAAAGTATATGTGCATTTGTGAAGGGTGAGAACAAAAGCTTTTAGGAACAGGAAAACAGATTGCCTGCGTATGACCGTTTAATAGAACTGGTTTTGTTTGTTATCTAAGTCGATGTAGCAGGTCTGTTGAGTTTCAGACCAGACGGTCTTGATCTTTCAGGAGCTTTTCATGGCTTGGAAGTCCATCAGATAACAGTTTGTGTTGGAGGGACGGAGCAGAATAATATAATGTTAATTAAACCGTCAGTCATATGAGTTCATAGAGTTGTCTGTCACATATGTTCATAGGGTCATGTGTGTTTGAGTTTGTCTTCAGTCTTATTTTATAGCACTACTTTTCCTACCTCTTATGGGATTTGTCTACATATAGGAAAGTGACAGCTGGTATTCTAGAGGGAGAAAGTTTTATCAGCTTAGCTAGGAATGCGAGATTTTATGCAAAGACAGGTAAGCTGATTGCAGAATTTTGGTTTTGGTTCTCTCACCCCCTCAAAGATAATGCTGTGTTTAGGATGCCCATGCTTTTGAAAGTGTAAGTAGTGGTTAAGATTGCAAAAAGCTCTTGGCAGACAAGAACTTGTGTTTCACTCATGTTTTGAAGTAGAGTTCTTAAATTTACTGAACAAGATAATTGGGAAGAAAGTGAAATACTGTATTTTTGAAATAAAGCTAATCTGGAAATTATGGTCCAAAAATATGTAAGCCCAAATAAATTTTACAATATGTCTGTGAAGGAAAATGTATCAGCTTGTCTAATTCAACGGCTTCTTTTGGCATAGTAATATTTATTTATTTTTTAAAAAATCCTCGCATATCTCTATACTAGAACAACATAATTTTCTGTTTGGTTCTACTGCAAGATTAGAGCAATAGAATTTGAGATGTGCTTGGGTTAATATTTTGTGAAAGGTGCAATGTTTTTCAGACAAGTTTTACAAAACTTACATACTTTGAAAAAACAGTATTGCCATACCATTCCAGGTACTTTCTAGAATAGTATTAATTTTTTTTTTTTTAGATTTTCTTATCCTTGTCTCCAGAAGCTGACACAGCTGATAAAATGTGCCCTACTATGTTTTCTTTTGTGTGCTGTTTGTATCTTGTTTTTAAAATGAGCTGTATCTGAAGCAGATATACAGTTATTAGGTTTCTTTTTATGGAGTAAGTATTCTCCACTGGGAGCTGGGTGCCTCCGATTTTCATGTGAGTGTCCCAGCACTTTGCAGACTAATATCTTATTTGGCTATACCCACTCCTCTGCAACTGTTGTTTGAACTCTGACACGTTTAAGTCCTTATTGAAGCTTTTTCTAAGTACTCTTAGTAAGCTCACATGTAAATTGCAGAAATTGTGCTTTCACTCAAATACTAGCACTGTGCTTAGGTCTAGTCGATAGCAGTTTTCTAGTATTATGGAATATTATTTTATGACTCTAATTTCAGATGCAACTTCTGAAAAAAACAGTATGTTTTCCTGCTCAGTAATGATTGCATATCTTGCTCTGCAGCACTGAGACATGTTTTTCTTCATGCCAAATGCTGACCATTTTGTAGAATAATGTATTACTATTCACAGTTTGTTTATGCAATAAATTTTAGCTGTATAAAATAATTTACAAAACAAGAAAACTCAAACCATTGGTAACTAAGTAGATATACTTTATCTATGTCGAGGTTTATTTACCTGGACTCCAGTATTTGAAGTATTATTTCATATTCTCTAGGTGCAAATTGAAGAACTGGGAAGAAACTAGCTTTAGGGTTTTCTTGTGTTGTGTAAGAACAAAATTGGAATGTCTTGGGTTTGAATGAAAAAAAAAGAAGAGAAAGAGTGACTAAAACCAGCTAGAAGGATAGTTGTTGAGGCTTAACTGTGGGGTGTAGGAGATGCAGGTTCAAGGCCATGGCTTGAATCACGACTCGACAGAATCGAATCCAAATTTAATAAATTTCATCATCCTCAAACTTTTATGCTCTCCTCAAGATTTTAGCTGTTTTGGAGCCAACGTTTGTCCCTTTCTCACACTTCAATTTTTTTAATGCATGCTGAATCATTGGTGTTAAGTGAAAATTACACCTTTGTACTTTAGAAATACTGGCCAACAAAACTCCAGACTTTTCAGTAGCATACAGAATTCATTGATGAAAGTAAGTGTTTTTTTCTGGAGCGCTTCTGAAAACCACTCTGGCATACCAAAGTGGAAACCAAGTTTCCTCACCATTGCAAGTAAAATATGGCAAAAATTACTTTAAGGAGTTAGTGAAGCTTTGATCAAAGACCTTTGTCAGATATCTCCATCAAACATAGCATTGGCCTTATCATTAAAAGATATTGGGTAGCTTGCATAGATACAGCAAAGGCTGTACATGAGCAAAGGCAGATTTTCTGCATATACTACAGATTTTCTGTAGTATAAATCTACCACTGCATTAGTGATGTACCAAAATTAGCGTCTCCTCCTCACAGATTTGGCTGCTACAGTCTTTTCTGCTTGGTGTGTAGGCTTATTTGGGAAGAAAAATTTGCTGTGGTTCAGAGAAAGAAGTTTTTCTTTCTTTCACGTCAGGCTGGTTTCTGGCATAAGTATCTCCTCTAAAGCTACTTACATGGTGAAAAATATCTAGTGACCTTAGAGAGGCGAACAAACCCCCAAAGTAATATGGAGAACCTAATATCCTATGTATCAGAAATAAGGGGATCTTGATGCATCAAAGAAAAATAGAAGCAAAAATGCTTCTATTTGATTAATTTTAAATTAAAATTGGAGAAAGTCCCATTAAAGACAAGAGAAGTTTTTAAGAATACACAGGTGGAGAATTGCATCTGAGAATTACTGTTTGTCACTTTCTGATGAGTCATAACAAGTCATCGTTTCATGTAAAATGGATAGGTGATATTTTACCTTTACAAGCATTGTATTAGCTCTTAGAGACTCAACAGATTACACTGAATAAACTTTCAACTTTATTTTTTATTTGAAGATGTCTGGTATCATCTCTAGGTATAAACTGTATAAAGATCTTTAGATGAGTTTGTCTTGATTTCATCAGGAATGACTCAAATTCAATAAAGAGAAAAGTAATGCAATCTTTTATTGCCAGGTTTACCCACATAGTGATTGTAAAATTTTATTTATGGTTTTTAGAAGTTGACAAATACACTCCTCAGATGAACAAGAAGTAATGAAACCTATTTCAGAGTTATACACTTAAATGTTTCCTGTTATTGTTAATGGTGAGATTCGTGAGCATTGGAACTAGAGGCAGTGAAGTAAATATTTCATATTCCAAGATGTTAGGTGTCAAGTAGATAAATGAAAATTCAAATTAAACCTGTTAGCAGTGTTTGAACTTCAGAAAGTCTATATACAGTAGTAGGTGTTGTTATTGCTTGGATATTCTGTATGAAAAATAACATCCTTTGGAGACCAACTTGATATTCACATGGCTGGTTTATAGCTGGGACTATTAAATGGGAATTGGCTTACTAAGCTTTGGTGAAGGATGACTGGTGAACATTATTCTCTAAGGAGGTGTTCTTGTGCAATAAAATAAACAAAGTCCTGTATATGAACTAATTAGATTTGTTGTGTATTATTTAAAAGCAGTACATTGTTAATAAAACCCCCTTAAATCAAAACACTTTCCTTGCGAATACAATGTAGCTATGAAAACTAGCCTGAAGTGGAAAACTTTTATATTCTTATGAAGACCTCCATGCAGTGTACAAATGCAACATACAGTATTTGATTGAACAATAATAATAATAATAGTAAACAAGTTTAAACAAAATGCCTCAAAAGGAAAGAATCAACAGAAATGTTACTGCACAAATACTTTATTTGAAGATTACAATCATTTCTTTTGTCTGGTATAGGTTTTATAGATAAAGCATATTACAGTACACTCTTCTGCAATGACAAACAAAAAGCTGTGAGTTTAAACATTCTTTAGGAATGGCAGTTTTGTGCATCTTGATTTAGGAGGAGAGACTCATCTGTTTCCATGAATTATGGAACTTTGAGTTGCTGCTGCTAAAATCTGGCTGCAAATAGAACTGCCAGTTTATTGAGGCCAAAGTATAGTTTCTGCTTACTGATGATAAGAGGTGGCGATCTGATAGGGTGAGGACAGACTGAACGTCAGGACCATAGTGTGAAGAATGGTAGCAAGTCATTGAAAATAATGGTTTGCAAAAATTTCACTTGGTTACTTCCAGTGTGGTTCATTTTCTGCCATCTGCTGTAAGACATCAAAACAATAAGATGAAACATGAAATTATCTGCATACCTCATTTGCATAACGAGGATGTAGGTGTAGTTTTGTTGGCTAGCCTTTCAGTCTGGGCCAAACCAGGTTGTTTACCTTGTCACTGGCCAGTTCATACAACATTAGCACATGACTGAAATATAAATCAAACCTAGAAACTCAGAGCTAAGAGTAAATAGCTTGCAGAGAGTAGAGAGGGATGATTTCACACATGCCATATTTAGCTTCTTTTGGTCTGATCAGATAACCCACTTTGTTACAGCTTAATTTCCCATACTTTGAGAAAGTCTGGTATATATAAAACATGCATTGTCAGCCTGTGAGAATGGGTTGAACAGTTTACAAGTGTTGCCCAGAGAGATTAGCTGAGAGCAGAGATATTGACAGCAAACCCATTCCCTATCACCAGAAAGCAAGGCTCTGGAGCAAGCTAAAACTTGTTCATCAGACTACCTGGGGCTGGAATTGTCAGAGGTTAGTTGTAACAGAGGAGATTAACTAATGTCAGTCAAGAAACATGCTTCCTTGTGCCTGAAGGTAGACTGGAGTCATAATCATAAGGTGTTTTAGTTTGACTTGCTTGTTCGTTTACTTGCTTAAAGAAGAAAAAAATGGCAGAGATTTGTGTCCCTTAGTGGCTGTTCAGAAAAAGGAGTGGGGGAACGGAAATTCTTGTATCATTTCTCAAAATGACTTAAAAACCCACGGCTGTAGCTGTGGATCAGATAGTCAAAGAACAAACATGTTTTAACCCTTACGCTGCCTTGTTCATGCATCTACGCACTGTCATTTCATTCTAACTCCCTAGAGTGATACTAAGTTTGAAATGCTAAAAGTGTAGTCAGTAGATTTAAAAAGAAAACATTTGGGTTTAACACCATTTTGCTTGTTGCCAATCTGTTTTCGAGTCCAGTATTTTGGCGGTGGGGTAGTGATAGCCAGTAAGCTGCACACCACAAGGTGGCACTGATGGTGTGTGGTGATTGTCGCGTTTCAGACTTATTTTAGACATCTCTTTCTGGAAATCTAGTCACATGCAAAAGGCCTGAACTAAATAACTTCCTTTGACCTCCCTGGGAAATACCTGTATTGTGCAACGGGCAAATAGACTGAGGTGTGAATGCGTTGTAACGTCGCGTAACAAACGAAACTATGACATGAGAGATCTCGGCGTATTCTCAGCTGTGTGCACAACTGCAGAAGTGCACATGAGGAGGTCAGTGGAGTGTCTAGAAGGGAGACCTCTTGACTTCAGTGTCAGTAGATTTCAGATGTGCTTCTGTAGTTATGCTTTCTTTAATGATTTTGAAGACTATGAAGAAAGTTTTATGAGTCACCATTCTTATTTTTGTTTTGTTTAAATGCTGATCAAACCAAAATGAAAAAGGATATTTTGACTCAGTTTTGATTAAAAGGCTGATGGACAAGGTCTTCAGACTTGTATCCCCTTTGGTCACTTTCTGACTTGCGGACTGAATCAGTAAACATCATACTTTCAGATACATAGGGCACAATGTGTTTGAATTACTTTCTCTTGTAATTGTATTTCATTTTATTGATTGGATTTCTCCCTACAAGCTCATATGGGGAAATACGAAATAGCTTTATCTTCTTCTTCTTCCGTAATCTGATTTTATTTTCATCTGCAGCATGCGGGATCAGAGAAGAGCTCACAACATAGCCAACACTATCTTTTACTCTATGATGGAATTTTTTGTACTTGACCTTTAAAAATCTTTCTTTAAAGAGCTGCCAGCATCCTGGGACAGCTTGCTTCCAGTCCTTGTTTACTGAGAACTGCCTTCCTGAAATGCAAGTCGTTTTTATTGTGGTGTTATTTTCTCTGTCAGTTTTTACTGGTGCAATGTATTATTATTTAATGATCATTGTCATCCAAGTTACCTTCCACTTTGACATCTTTAACCTGTTCCTTGCACTTGGTGTGACATCAAGAGGACTTTCCTTTTCACCACCATCTGTATCAAAAAAACAGGCACCTGTGGGATTCAAGAATCTGCTGACTAGTTAGTGTCCTGCTGTATTGCTTCTCCAACAGCTACCTCTGTAATTAAAATTCCTCATTATTGTCAGGTCTTGTAGAAAGACCCTGCCCACCAGACTTTTCTGGTTGTAGGATCTGCTGTATACCCTCACCACTGATTGTACCTGTGACCTTTTCCTACTTTATCCCCTAGTTAGTGAGTTTTCAGCTGGTACAAATCATTCTCTGTGAATTTGACCTCAGAGCAAATGTGTACATCTTTGTCATGCATTTTTTTCTGTTCAGCCTGGACAAGGGAAGGCTTTGGGAAGATCTTTCAATATATAAAGGGGACTTATGAGACAGACTGAGAAAGTCGATTTACCAAGGCCTGTACTGGCAGGATATTGAGGAGTGGTTTTAAACTAAAAGAGGGTAGATTGATTTGCATATAGAGAAGAAATTTTTTATGATGAAAGTCATGAGACACTGGAACAGTTTGCCCAGAGATGTTGTGGATGTCCCATCATTGGACATCTTCGAGGCCAGGTTAGATAGAGCTTTGAGTAACCTGATCTAGTGAAAGATGTCCCTGTCTATGGCAGGTGGATTGGACTAAATGATCTTTAAAGGTCCTTTCCAACCCAAACTGTTCTATGATTCTATGATGTGGTTTGCTTAATGTAACAGCTGAGGGATGCATCCACAAAGACTTAATCTGTGTTAAACCAGTAAGAGGGTTGCTAAAATGTCTATTTTTGCTTTTCTTCTTCTTTTGAAATATCAGGTCTTATATATTTACTTGCTGTGCAGTTAAGTGCATATTTTATGGAAAAAGTGTATGCATATTCATGAAGATCCGCTTACGTTTCTGAAAAGAGTAAAAATTAATTGCTGCCGATCAGAGGTACTGGTATGACGCATTTTGGGTAGTAAAGCAACATGAAACCTTTTTGCTGAGATAATACAATGGAATTTGAGAAAGAATGAGTCTAGTAAAGGGTTCAGATTTATATGGGAATTTTTTTTTCCCACCTGCTTTGTAACTTTTAAAAAATGTTAGTTATTGTATTGACCTGAAGGAGAGACAGAAGATTATTTCCATTTGGTAAAGGGAAAAGTCTAAGGAGAAATAGATGCCTTTTGTTTCCTTCTCCATGTAAAGCCCATACAGCTGCCCTTGTCTATCACTATTTGGGAAAAATTCTTCCAAGTGGTCCTCTGTCTGGGCTACGCAGAGTGGAAAAAAGGCAATACAATAGGGTTGTTCCGTGCTTGATTGTGCGCTATAAAGGTTTTTTAGATTTCTGTGAGAAAGGCACAGTCTTGCTTGAATGTGGCAGCTTCAAAGGGATGTCTCCGGCACTTTACCTCCATGTTTTCTTTGCCAAAGCGTTCCTCAGAAGCTCGTAAGTATACACAGCTCTTGGATTTAGATCATATTTGCTGTAAACTTACAAATAGTTGGAGAATACTTTTTGATAAAACACAAAGGGTGTTTCTAAACTGAACTGAGCTCCCAAGTTCTTACAGCTAGTACTTACTGCACTTAAAATATTATTGGTTTCATGTGTTGGAGGAGGGAAATGTGACTTCAGAAAAACATTAACATTCTGCTGAGATGTTAAAACCTCATAATTAATGAGGAAAATACTAGATACTCGTGTCTTAGTAATATTGTACCTAGGCATCTTGCAAACAACATCATCTTCAAAGCTGGTTAACTGTTGTATGTTATTTTCTTTAATGACAAGCATATTTTCAGACTTACACAAGAAAATGTATAAGACCTGTGTGATAAGAATTCATCTGAATGCTGAAGATTTAAGGCTTAGTTATAATTCTGTTCCAAGGCAACAGACTGTGTGAACTGCTATTACTAAACTGTACTGTGTAAACACTGCATGCTGATGGAATTTGCTTGTCAACCCCAGTGGCATTTCTATGCACTAAGCTTGTTGTTCTGTCAGCTAAGTGCATCATGGGAAAAGATGAGTATCTCAAGGGAATGTGATCTGCATTTTTAAGAAGAAAGTCAGACCTCAAAGGTGTCACAGGAGGACTCTAACAGATTACTTTGCTCAAGAGATAGCTGGTTTATTGGCTGTAAATTTTCCATGCTTCTTATGTGATGACATACGTTCGTGTTGCTAAAACTTTGACTGAATATATCAATTCTTATGTTTCACTGCTCATGAAATGATTGGTAAAAGATCTTGATGCAGTATTATACCAGCGGAAACAGCCACTAAATCCAAAGGATTCTGAAAAGTTACATTGCTCTTCCAATATTTTTCTTTTTTGCCCCTCAAACTTCAGATTTGTGTGTAATGTTTTCCTCCCAAATAAAGACAACAATGTGACTCATGACAGATATTTTAGTACAATGTGTACAATGGCAAAGAACATTAAAACAGTCAAATTAAAGGAAGTAAGATTTGAGCAAATTTCTCTTCTGTATACAAGTTAGAACACTAAATTATCTTCAGAATAAAAAGAAAGGGCAAGTCAAGATCAGGTGGTGATCAAAAATATTAGTTCAGAGCTAAAGGCTGATGAGGTAGAATGATACAAGAATAGCAGAGAAACAGACAAGAATGATATTAAGATGTTTGCTTAAGAAAAGAAAAACCTAATACAATAGCTACTTAATTTGGTGACAAAAATGCATTAAAACTCCATTGGAGGTAGAAGGACAAATGTGTGGTTTTTATGTGTGTGCTGATGGGATGTAATCTATCTTTTCCAATGCACTTGATGATGAATGCAAGAAGATACCTCTGAATACAGCTGAACCGTTTTAAGCTGCAAAGTTGTGATTTTTTTCCTGTGTTTTCTCCTAGTAACTATTACTTAATTTTTCAACTTTACCTCAAGACTTTCTTCAATGATGTGTTTTCGTGTAAAACATTAACATTTCTAAAGAAGCAACAGAGATGTTTTCCCTCTCAGCTATTATTTATGCTGCAGAAGGGCAATTAAACTGTGAATATTTATGTCAAAGTTTTGTGCCTTTACTGTAACAGATACAAGAGTGTCTGATTTCACTTCTCTTCAAGTTGATAGGAGTTTTGTAATTGATTTTGCTATTGGGAGCAAAACTGGGCAAGCATTTTGAGCTGTAAATATCATTGGTGTTTTGAAAATGGAAGTACTGTTAAATTGCAATGCTGACAATGGATTACTCCACATTAAACAGGTTTCACTGAAGTTTTATTATGTGTAGGCTAGTCATTATAATTCAAGATTTCTATGTGCGTGTAAGCCTAATATACTATGTTTTTTGCATAGTCCTGTATATATGTTAATGGAATTGTGGAACTCCCTTAATGCTTCAATAAATATGCCAAAATCTGTAGCAGCCTGCTGTTCACTGTGCCCAGATGTCTTCTTTGTAAGTAGGTATCAATCTTCAGTACTCGCTGCATTCAACCTCTCCTAGTCTCCGATAAGGATCCATCTGTTCAACTGTATTTAGTAGTGTGTTTTTTTTATTATATATATAGGCTTCAAAAATGTTAATCTCCAAGTGGTGTCTGATCCCTACTGTGTTTTATTTGTCAGCATAATAGTTTCCAATTACAAAGAGAAAAAGTCATGAGCTTCCAAGTTACAAAGTGTTTTGTTGCTTGGTGCCATTTACATAGTCAAACTGGGATGATTATTTGTGATAAAAGGATCAAATACTGTTCTCACTTATACCTTTATGAACGTTAAAAAACCCACTTGTCTTTTTTCTGAGTCACTAGAATAAAGTTGAAATATTGTTCGGTACGGATATTGAATATTGAAATACAAGACTAGATGCATCCTGAAAAAGTACTTTATTTGATTTTTAGACATTGTATCTTTTTCTTTAGTCTTTACTTTCTTCTAGCAGTACTGAATCATGTCTGTTAAAATGTGAAACGTGTGAGAAATCTAAAGTCAGCACATGGATTGGTAACCTTACAGAATTTATTTTCAAATGTATTTTTGTATAGAATGAATTGATGAAGCATCAGTTCAAATTTAGATAACATGCTATAGGTGTACCAGGTGGCTAAACGTATTAGTTCTGCTGGAAATAATGTTACAAATGTTTTTATTGTCTACTGCCTGCCACAACAATATAGCTGTGTCCCTGATCTGATATGTTTATAATAACAGAAGGCAGTATCATCTGCAAATAGACAAATGGTATGTGTGATTGTGAGTTTGACACCATCAGAATCTATGCTTTGAGTCATGGTTCATATACATTAAAGTACATTAACTGAATAATAACGCTGAAATAGCAAGGCTACAGGTGTCTGACATTTTGCAGTTGCATGGATTTCACCATATATGTGAGCGTGCCCAAATGGAACCCAAGAACAGCCATGTTAAATAGGATGCCTGACATTTGGCCTGTTATGAAAACGGTTTGCAGGTAAATTTTTTGTTGTGAAAAATGCTATTAAGAATCGCTATTACTGAAATTCATGTGAACAATTAAAAAAACTGAAAAGATATTAAAAAAAGTTTATATGAGTGCATTTGAATGCCAAGTAAGATACATGACTGAATACTGAAGGATTCCAGAATATAGTATTTAGTCCTTCAGATTAGACTGAACAATCTTAAACATTCACTTTGTGCTCTGACTGGTCAAATATCCTGGTCTGGATATCCATTGCAAGCCTGAGGCTGGAAGTTAATCATGAAGCTTTGTACTAAACTATTTTTTTCCTCATTGAATTATGCAAATCAGCATAAGTTTGAAATTCTAAATGGAATATATGCTTACATATTTTGTTTGCATTTTTCAGATGTTTTTGGGTTAAAAATGAATATTTCATATTCACATATTCATAGATTTCATAGATTGCCTGGCAATTCCCTTGCCCCCCCAGGTGACCTTACGTAACAGGTACAGTGCTCTGCGAGGGGAACTGGAAGACAGGGAGGGTGATGGCTGTCCCTGCTTGGAGGTGTCTCCAAAGCCGGGTCGGACTGCCATCGGTATTAAAGCCTCATCAAAAGAAGAAAGCATAGATGAGGGCCCAGGCAGAGGGTTGCCTAAGGGGAGTCAGTCTGCTCCACGATTTCTGACTGCCCCTGTTAAAAGAAAAAGGAGGGTAATTGTCATAGGCGATTCCCTTCTGAAGGGAACAGAGGGGCCAATATGTCGACTGGACCCAACCCACAGGGAAGTTTGCTGCCTCCCTGGGGCCCGGGTCAGGGACATCACTAGGAAACTCCCTGCTCTGGTACGGCCATCTGATTATTATCCATTACTGGTCATGCAGGTTGGAACTGATGAGCTAACAGAGAGAAGTCCAAAGGACGTCAAAAGGGACTTCAGGGCATTGGGGCGACTGGTCGAAGGGTCAGGAGCCCAGGTAGTGTTCTCTTCAGTCCCTTTAGTGGCAGGAAAGAACATAGGAAGGAATAGAAAATCAGATTTGATTAACAGATGGCTCAGAGGCTGGTGTCACCGACGGAAATTTGGTTTCTTTGATCATGGGGAGGCTTTCGCTGAACCAGGTCTGATGGCACCGGATGGGACCTGCCTTTCTCAGAGGGGAACCAGGGTCTTAGCTCAAAAGCTAGCAGGGCTCATTGGCAGGGCTTTAAACTAGATTTGAAGGGGGAGGGGGGGAATATCAAGAATGGTAAAGATATGCTGGAAGTATCTGTAGAACAGAAGAAGGGAATTCCAGCCAAGAAGTCAGATCTATACCGCTGTCAGCATGGCACCAGTGCCAGCACCGAGGGTCCAGAAGCTGAGGATGGATCGCAGGTATGTTCGAACGATCTTACACTGCCGTCCAAGAGAACACCTGTCACTCCAGCCAGCGAGTCGGCTTTGTCGGAGGCCCATCTCAAGTGTATGTACACCAATGCACGCAGCATGGGAAATAAACAGGATGAGCTAGAGATGCGTGTACATGAGCAGGGCTACGACCTTATTGGCATCACGGAGACGTGGTGGGACGACTCCTATGACTGGAGTGTCAACATGGAGGGGTATAAGCTTTTTAGAAAGGACAGGAAGGGGAGACGAGGAGGGGGTGTCGCTCTCTACGTCAGCAACCGGCTGGAGTGCGTGGAGCTTCGCCTGGGGTTGGAGGACGAGCTGACAGAGAGCTTATGGGTCAAGATTAGAGGACAGGGACGGATAGGGGATGTTACGGTAGGAGTCTGTTACAGGCCACCTGGCCAGGAGGACAGAGCAGATGAGGCGCTTTATAGCCAGATAGGAGCAGCCTCGCGGTCACAAGCCCTGGTCCTCATGGGGGACTTCAACCACCCTGACATCTGTTGGAGAGACAATACGGCAGGGCACAGGCAGTCCAGGAGGTTCCTGGAATGCGTGGATGACAACTTCCTCCTGCAGGTGATAGAGGAGCCGACAAGGAGGGGTGCCATGCTTGACCTTGTGCTCACCAACAGGGAGGGACTGGTGGGCGATGTGAAACTTAAGGATAGCCTTGGCTGCAGTGACCACGACACAGTGGAGTTCAAGATCCATGGGGCAGCAAGGGAAACCATTCAGCAAGCTCTGTACCCTAGACTTCAAGAAGGCGGACTTCGGCCTCTTGAAGCACCTGATGGGCAAAGTGCCGTGGGAGGCGGCCCTGGAGGGACAAGGGGCCCAGGAAAGTTGGTCCACATTCAAGGAGCACCTTCTCCAAGCTCAGCAGAGGTGCATCCCGACGAAGAACAAGTCGGGCAAAAAGATCAGGAAGCCTGCGTGGATGAGCAAGGAGCTCCTGGACCAACTGAAAATGAAGAGGTTAGCCTACAGAGGGTGGAAGCGGAGACAGATAGCCTGGGAGGAATACAGAGAAGCTGTAAGAGTGACCAGGGATCAAGTGAGGAAGGCTAAAGCCCTAAAGGAATTGAATTTGGCAAGGGATATAAAAAGCAACAAGAAATGCTTCTATAGGTATGTAGGGGACAAAAGGAAGTCCAAGGAGAACATAGGCCCCCTCCGGAAGGATACTGGTGCTCTGGTTACCCGGGACATAGAGAAGGCTGAGGTACTCAATGAATTTTTTGCCTCAGTCTTCACTGGTAAAGCCTCTTGTCTTACCACCCAAGCTGTGGAAAGAACTAGCAGGGACTGTGAGGATGAACCACCGCCCACTGTACTTGAAGACCAGGTTCGAGAACATCTGAGGAACTTGAAGGTGCACAAGTCCATGGGACCTGATGAGATCCATCCGCGGGTCCTGAAGGAACTGGCGGATGAAGTTGCCAAGCCACTGGCTATTGTATTCGAGAAGTCGTGGCGGTCTGGCGAGGTCCCCGATGACTGGAAGAGAGGGAACATAACCCCATTTTTAAAAGGGGAACAAGGAGGACCCGGGCAACTACAGACCGGTCAGCCTCACCTCTGTGCCTGGCAAGGTCATGGAGCAGATTCTCCTGGGAACCATGCTAAGGCACATGGAGAGCAAGGAGGTGGTGGGTGACAGCCAACATGGCTTCACCAAAGGCAGATCGTGCCTGACCAACTTGGTGGCCTTTTACGATGGGGTGACAACATCGGTGGACAAGGGTCGACCAACGGATGTCATCTACTTGGACTTGTGCAAAGCTTTTGACACTGTCCCGCACGACATTGTTCTCTCTAAACTAGAGAGTCATGGGTTTGATGGATGGACCACTCGGTGGATAAGGAATTGGCTCAATGGCCGCACTCAGAGAGTAGTGGTCAACGGCTCAATGTCCAAGTGGAGACCGGTCACGAGTGGCGTCCCTCAGGGGTCCGTGTTGGGCCCGGCCCTCTTCAACATCTTTGTCGGTGACGTGGACAGTGGCATGGAGTGCACCCTCAGCAAGTTCGCCGATGACACCAAGCTGTGTGGTGCCGTCGACACGCTGGAAGGGAGGGATGCCATCCAGAGGGACCTCGACAGGCTGGAGAGGTGGGCCCGTACCAACCTCATGAAGTTTAACCAGGCCAAATGCAAGGTCCTACATCTGGGTCGTGGCAATCCCAGGCATAAATACAGACTGGGTGGTGAATGGATCGACAGCAGCCCTGAGGAGAAGGACTTGGGAGTACTGGTGGACGAGAAGCTCAATATGAGCCGGCAATGTGCTCTTGCGGCCCAGAAGGCCAACCGCGTCCTGGGCTGCATCAAGAGGAGCGTGGCCAGCAGGTCGAGGGAGGTGATTCTCCCCCTCTACTCTGCCCTCGTGAGACCTCACTTGGAGTACTGCGTCCAGTTCTGGAGTCCCCAACATAAGAAGGACATGGACCAGTTGGAGAGGGTCCAGAGGAGGGCCACGAAGATGATAAGAGGGCTGGAGCACCTTTCCTATGAGGACAGGCTGAAAGAGTTGGGGCTGTTCAGCCTGGAGAAGAGGAGGCTCCGGGGTGACCTTATAGCGGTCTTCCAGTACCTCAAGGGGGCCTACAGGAAAGATGGGGAGAGGCTGTTCAGGAGGGCCAGTTATGATAGGACAAGGGGTAACGGTTTTAAAATAGAGGGAGGTAGGTTCAGGTTGGATATTAGGAAAAAATTTTTTACCATAAGAGTGGTAGAACACTGGAACAGGTTGCCCAGAGAGGTGGTGGATGCTCCATCCCTGGAGACGTTCAAGGCCAGGTTGGACAAGGCCCTGAGCAACCTGATCTAGTTGGAGATATCCCTGTTCCTTGCAGGGGGGTTGGACTAGATGACCTTTGAAGGTCCCTTCCAGCCCTAACCATTCTATGATTCTATGATTCTATTTCATAGATTTTCTAGGTTGGAAAAGACCTTAGAGATCATCCAGTCCAACTGTCCCTAATCCCCCATTAAACCATATCCCTAAGTAGTTCATCCACCCATTTCTTAAACACATCCAGGGATGGGGACTCAACCACCTCCCTGGGCAGCCTATTCCAGTGGCTGACAATCCTTTCAGAGAAGAAATTCTTTCTAACATCCAACCTGAATCTCCCCTGACTAAACTTATACCCATTTCCTCTTGTCCTATCACTCATCACTAATGTAAAGAGCTCTTCCTCCACCTCCCCACCATCACTTCTCAAGTATTTGTAGGCTGTAATCAGGTCTCCCCTCAGCCTCCTCTTCTCCAGGCTAAATGGTCCCAACTCCCTCAGCCGCTCCCCATAAGTTTCATTTTCCAGCCCCTTGACCAGCTTAGTCGCCCTTCTCTGGACCCGCTCCAGGAGCTCAATATCTCTCTTAAAGCGAGGGGCCCAAAACTGGACACAATATTCCAGGTGCGGCCTCACCAGTGCCGAGTACAGTGTTCCTGCTGGTTACACTATTCTTGATACACGCCAGTATCCCATTGGCCTTCTTGGCCACCTGGGCACACTGCTGGCTCATATCAAGCCGGTAGTCAACCAACACCCCCAGGTCCTTCTCCGCCAGGCAGCTCTCCAGCCACTCTTCCCCAAGCCTATAGCGATGCTTGGGTTTTTACACCCCAAGTGAAGGACTCTGCACTTGGCCTTATTAAAGCTCATGCCATTGGCCTCAGCCCAACGATCCAGTCTGTTCAAATCCCTCTGAAGGGCCTCCCTACCCTCGAGCAGATCGACACAGCCTCCCAGCTTGGTGTCATCCGCAAACTTACTGAGGGTACATTCAATCCCCTCATCCAGGTCATTGATAAAGATGTTAAACAGAACCGGACCCAGCACTGAGCCCTGGGGAACCCCACTGGTGACTGGCCTCCAGCCAGATTTAGCCTCATTTACCACCACTCTTTGGGCCCGGCCATCCAGCCAGTTTTTAACCCAAAGGAGGGTGTGCCTATCCAGGCCAGCAGTTACCAGTTTCTCAACCAGAACACTATGAGAGACTGTATCAAAGGCTTTACTGAGGTCAAGGAAAACTACATCCACAGCCCTTCCCTCGTCAACCAGGCAGGTCACCCCATCATAGAAGGTGATCAGCTTTGATTGGCAAGACCTGCCTTTCATAAGCCCATGTTGACTGGGCCTGATCACCCGGTTAACCTGTATGTGCTCATTAATAGCACTCAAGATGACCTGTTCCACGACTTTGCCCATCACCGAGGTCAGACTGACAGGCCTGTAGTTCCCCGGATCCTCCTTCCGCCCTTTTTTGTAAATGGGGGTGACATCCGCCAGCCTCCAGTCCAGCGGAACTTCCCCAGTGAGCCAAGACTGCCCAAAGATAATGGACAGGGGTTTGGCAATGACATCCGCCAGCTCTCTCAGGACTCTAGGGTGGATACCATCAGGCCCCATAGACTTGTGGGCATCCAGCTGGCGAAGCAAATCCTCGACCCGTTCCTCTTGGATCACAGGAGCTTCGATTTGCTCTCCCTCCCTGCTCTCAGATACCATAGGCCAGCTCACCTGGGAACTACTGACCTTATTATTAAAGACTGAGGCAAAGAAGGCATTAAGGACCTCAGCCTTGTCCTCATCCCTAGTGACTAACGTACCCTCTGTGTCCAGTAGGGGCTGGAGGTAATCTTTAGCCCTTCTTTAGTTATTAATGTATTTATAGAAGGACTTTTTGTTGTCCTTTACAGAGCAGGCTAGTCTAAGTTCCAGTGGGGCTTTTGCTCCCCTGATTATCTCCCTACATGCCCTATCTTCCTCCCTGTAGTCCTCCCTGGATGCCTGCCCATTCTTCCAAGACTTATAGACTTCTCTTTTTCTTTTGAGGTGATCCCAAATCTCCTTGGTCATCCAAGCTGGTTTTCTATCCCGGCGACGCGATTTCCAGCACATAGGGACAGCTCGCTCCTGTGCCTCCAGAATTTCCTTTTTGAGGAGTAACCAGCCCTCCTACACTCCCTTACCCTTGAGAGCTGTCTCCCACTGTACTTTATTAACCAGACTTCTAAACAGTCCAAAGTCAGCTCTCCCGAAGTCCAGCTTGGCCGTTTTAGTGCTCCCCCTCCTAACTTCGCCTAGAATTGAGAATTCTATTATCTCGTGGTCACTATGCCCCAGGCGTTCTCCAACCATCACATCTCCCACGAGATCTTCTCTGTTCACAAACAGCAGGTCTAGGGGAGCACCTTCTCTAGTCTGTTCACTGACCAGTTACGATAGGAAGGTGTCCTCCACACTGCAGGAATCGTCTAGACTGTTTCCTGACTGCCATGTTATACTTCCAGCAGACATCCGGTAGGTTAAAGTCACCCACAAGGACAAGGGCTAGTGAGCGTGAGACTTCCCCCAGTTGTTTAAAAAATAGTTCGTCAGCCTCACCGTCCTGATAGGGTGGCCTGTAGCAGATTTCCACTGCAATATCTGCCTTCGTAGGCTCCCCTTTGATTTTTACCCGCAGACACTCCACCAAGTCATCCCCAACATTAAACTCCAAGCATTCTAGACCTTCCTTTACACAAAGGGCAACCCCACCACTCCTCCTACCTCTCCTATCCCTCCTGAAGAGCTTGTAGCCATCCATGGTAGCACTCCAGTCATACGAGTCATCCCACCATGTTTCTGTGGTGGCAACTATGTCATAGCTTCCCTGGTTAATGAGGGCTTCCAGTTCCTCTTGTTTATTGCTCATACTACGTGCGTTCATATAGAAGCACGTAAGTTGGGCTCTTGACCCCATCGCAGCCCTAGGAGGGGTAGCTTTAATACCTATGCCGTTATTTATGGGATTTTCTTTTACCTCAATGCAACTTGTGTGTTCCCCCTTAATACACACATCACCCCCTACTATCACTGAGGCGGCAGGCCGAAGGTACCTGCCTACACTCCTCTCGTCAGACACTGGAGGGCCGTCCTCAGCTGTTATTCCTCCAAGTCTGACAATGCCCCCCACCCCCTTCACATCTAGTTTAAAGCCCTATTGACGATCCCAGCTAGTTCTGCAGCAAGTAGCCTTTTCCCCCATGGAGACAAATCTGCCCCATCCCTGGATAGAAGGCCTGGCCTTGAGAAGGTCAGCCCGTGGTTAAAGAACCCTAGGTTGTGTTCCTCACACCACTTACGTAGCCAATTATTTAAATCCTCGCTCTTTGTTTTCCATCCCGTGTCATGTCCTGAAGTCGGTATGATAGAGGAGAATATCACTTGGGCATCCGATCCCTTCACCATTCTTCCCAAAACCCTGAGATCCCTCTTAATTGCTTGAATGTTTCTTTTCCTAAAGTCATCATTACCAACTTGGAAAATAAGAAGGGGATAGTAATCCGTGGGCCTGACTATAGGCGGGAGTTTTTTTGTCACATCCCTAATTGTTGCCGCAGGAAGGGAGCAGACCTCCCTATGTAAAGAGTCCGGTCTACAAATCGGGCCCTCCACACCCCTCAAAAGGGAGTCACCTAACACAATCACCCGCCTTTTCTTCTTAACTGAGGATGTCTTAATGGCATGTGTGTACCTTTGGAAGGATACTAACATGTGTGTGTTGTAATCCTCCATGGGGGTCGGTTTCACTTGCAGAGCTTCATATCTGTTATGCAACGGAACCTGGGAGGTAGTTGTGGGAGCGGGGGGGCAGGCTTGCCGCTCCGGGCAGGGACCTGCTGCTATTCCTCATTCCCACCTGAATTCCTCTTCCCGGCCAGGTGGGGAGAGGGTGGGGGCTCCTCAGTCAGAGCAGCTGTGGTTGCCTGTTGAGTCTGCGGGAGGGAGCACAGGGCGCTGGTCCATTGGTCAATCTCCCTCTCGCACTCCCTGATGGCCCTCAACCTATTCACCTCCTCTCTGAGCTCCGTCACCAGGTGGAGGAGTTCCTTCACCCCGGCACAGCTCCCACAAGTGACTTCCCTGGTGGTGACCTGAGCCGATACACTTGGGGGACAAGTCCTACAGCTTACCTGGGCGGCAGCATGCACCCAGTGGGGGACCGTCTGGGAGGCTGCGTCAGTCATGGCTGGCACCGGGCTGGGGGCAGCCTTTGCTTTATGCCTATATTCCTTATAAATAACATCTAAGACTTGGTTAATAGCATATATAAAAGATCCTAAATGCACTGTGGAACTGCCATATTGATGGAAGGAACTAGCCATGATTTTTTTTTTCAATTTTACAATGTTGTATAACTTCATAGAGGCATAGTTTCTTTTGTTGTTGAAAAAATACATTCTGAAAAGTGTGAATACTTTCTTTCCTAAAAAAGAACAGTACTACTATAGACACACTGAACAGAGTTGGATTTTTTGTTCATTTGATTGGGAGCTCATTCCATCATGAATGGACGTGATGAACTATAGGTGCTTAGCACACTGGGGCCAAAGACAAACAATAACTCTGCTGTGTCCAGTTGCTTCCTCTGCTGGTGGGACTGCATGGGCGATGAGCCCTGAATTAGTCTGTGCTCTTCAGTTTTGTGTTCTCTATTCAGACAAGGCACTGCAACTACTTTAAGGGCTCTGACTGTTTATTCACACCACCTGCTACTCTTATTTTTCTTCTCAGTCACAAAATCGTTTGAGTTCCTTCATCTCCTTCACAATAAACTTCTGTTTCAGGGACTTACATTTGTTATAAATCTTTTTACAACACTAGCATTTCAAATAGCTGCTTCAGGTGATAGGTTCTGCTCTTGGGACAATAATTCTGTGGATAATATTTCAATTTTTTAAAGTTTAGTCATAGCTTTGGCATCTTTGTGGCTCTTGTGAATTGTCAGAGCAGTAGCTTTATTTTAAAAAGCGTTCAGAATTTTTCAGTATCAAAATGTTAACTTTTATTTCTAGAATACTCAAATCCACCTTATGTTATTTATCTAAGAAGCAGCTATTCTGATACACATTTTTTAGGCCTGTACAAATAACAAGTTATAGTTAGAAAAAACAGTGGAGCTAATTCATGTAAAAAGGAGAGATGGATGTAAATAAAACACAAACAAAGAAAAACAAAGCATATCAACAACCTTTCTCTAAACAACAAGGGTGTTATTTTCATACTTTCATTTTATTGTCATTTTCACTCTCTACTTCATCTCACACTGAAAAATATTTTTAGTGTAATTTTTAAATCCCTTTATCACAACTACACATCTAGATGCAATAAATATATATAATGCACATAAAGATTACAAGAAAATTATTACTTTAATAGCAATTAAATTGTTGTGGTGTTGGGGGAGTTCCTGGCTACTACAATAGAAAGCACCTGTGCCTCGTTAGGACAGGTGCTGTGAGTCACGTTGGTCAACCGGAAACCACGTGACTCATGGATGAATAAAGGTGGGGCACTCCCAAGAGGGAGCGGGGCAGTTCCCTCCTGGAGACTGGAGTGATAGGAGCCCCTGGAGAGCAGCATCTTGAAGCTCTCTGTTGGAAGCCTTTGGTTGTGACAAGGACCTTTGGAGTGTGATAGAGCCTTCTGATATACGAGGGAGATCACAACAACCTTCTGGGTTGTGATCCCCGAAGAGTGAGACACCAGTAGTCCGCGACAATTGGTGACCCCGACGTGATTCGTCAGAACAGGAACTACTGGGACTGCAGAACGAAGCTTGAGAGCGGCAGAAGCTGCGGACTGACCAGTTTTGACTTAGACACCTGGAACAAGGTGAGCCGCTGGGAGTGAACATGGGTCAGAACTTTGTAAAGGAAAGTCAGACCTTCACCTTTCTCAAATCTGCAGGAATGGCTGCGGGGCTCAGTATAAGTAATGAGGATTTATATTACCTACTCAACTGGGCAGTGGGACATGAAGATCTAGTCAACCTCACCTTTACCTTTAACCTAGAACTTTGGAAAAGGTTGGGGGATAAGTTACTCTATGAAGCTGTGGTTAAGCAAAAGGGCCGGACCGACCTGCTGCGTACATGGGAGGCCCTAGATAATATAATTCAAAAGGGGTCAGCAGAAGAGGAGGAAGAGGAATCAACAGATTATGTATCTGCAAGCGAGGGGTATGAAGGGAACAACAAACTGTCTGAAGAAAGACTAACCCCAGACAGCGTGGACAGCGAGTTAGACGTATCCTCGCTGTTCACAGAGATCAATAAAGTTGCGGGGACTATGCAGGGACTCTGTCCCACCCTGCAGGAAATATTGGAGCGTCCCCCACCCTTTGCCCCAGCAACCCCCCCTTCCTCCTCAGGATGTGTCATGCCTACGGCCCCGCCGCTCGATCTAATGGCCCCACCCCCGGCAGCTTCATATTCAGCAAATATGACACAGGTACGAGCTATGCAGCCAGCTCTAGTGCACCAGGCTGTGACAATGCTGCAAGGAGTATCTCAGCAGTTAGCAGCTGTAGTGGAGATACTGCATCAGGCTATGACCCCCCCTGTAGCAAAAGAAATTTCAGGAGAAACCTCCAAGACAAGTGACAGCTCAGCTAAGGAGTTACCACTGGTTTCTCCACCAAGGGAAAAGTCACTAGAATCTGTCTGTTTATTAAATCCAAACCCCTTGGGAACCCCTACAGCGACAGTTCAACGCCGTGACCCGGTCCGTTTTTGGAACGAGATAAAAATGAAAGCAATAGAGGCTGGGGATTGGGACTTGACTCAAGTCTTGGGGTTGCCAGTCAATAACGAAAAATTATCCATGATGGAAATAGGGGGAAGGCCAAGTGTATTCCCTGTGGAATTGACCCTCCCGGGTTCTAACCAGCCCAATCAATACCTGGGCTGGTCATGGAAAGTCGTACAAGACATACAAAAGGCAGTAGCACAGTATGGGCCAAACTCCCCAGCAGTAACACAATTATTACGATTACTAAACCTGGAAATATTGGTGCCGTATGACTTTCAACATCTGGCTCAGATTATGTTCCAGCCGGTACAACGCTCCATTTTTATGAGCACGTGGAGGCAGTTGGCTGATCGTCAGGCACTACAAAATATACAGTTACCTCAAGGTGACCCATGTTATGCCGTAGGTGCAGATGTCCTGATGGGAACGGGTCAAGTATTTAGCAATCCGGCAGTACAAGCCCAATGGCATCCCCAAATTCTTGGGCAGATCAAACAAATAGGAATGCAGGCCCTCATGCGGATCACAGAAATGGCGAAACCCCAAGCGAGGTATTCCACAATTAAACAAGGAATCAAGGAGCCTTTCTTACAATTTGTAGAAAGATTGCAAGGGGCTATAGAAAAACAAGTTTATGACAGCAATCTACGGGCCCTGTTGACAAAACAACTCGCAAGGGATAACGCCAACGCTGATTGCTGAAGAGTTATTGAAGTACTCCCAGGGGACCCCTCCCTAGAGGAGATGGTCATTGCATGTGCTAAGGTCGGGTCTGTAGAACATGAAATGACTGCGCTAGCCACCACCTTGATGGCCTCAGATAATAAGAAACTGAAGTGTCATAAGTGTGGGAGAATAGGGCATCTCGCCAAAAACTGCAAATCCAATGGCCGGCCGGGAAGCAGCAGAAAGAGAAAGTATGCACAGATGTCTTATAGTCCAGGCAAGCCCTTTGCGGGAACACTGCAACAGCCGCAAACTAATCCGGAAAAGACCCCTGAAGGAATGTTACGGCAGCCGCAGATTAAGCAGCCAGAACAACCAGGGTGGATGTATCCAACTTCATCAGAACAGTGGATATATCCACCACCGACGTGGTATGACAGGAAAACATAAGAACGACTCCCCCATGGTTTTGTTCCAAGGCATCTGACAAATGGCGATGAAAAATGGATTTGGAACACTAGAAAGCCCTAAATGCTATTAGGTATTTTTTCAAAAAAGAAAGGGGGAATTGTTGGGGGAGTTCCTGGCTACTACAATAGAAAGCACCTGTGCCTCGTTAGGACAGGTGCTGTGAGTCACGTTGGTCAACCGGAAACCACGTGACTCATGGATGAATAAAGGTGGGGCACTCCCAAGAGGGAGTGGGGCAGTTCCCTCCTGGAGACTGGAGTGATAGGAGCCCCTGGAGAGCAGCATCTTGAAGCTCTCTGTTGGAAGCCTTTGGTTGTGACAAGGACCTTTGGAGTGTGATAGAGCCTTCTGATATACGAGGGAGATCACAACAACCTTCTGGGTTGTGATCCCCGAAGAGTGAGACACCAGTAGTCCGCGACATTGTGGTACAGGTCAATATATACCATCTAAGTATATACATAATATATGCGAGTTGAAAGAGTGGTGGCTGGGACAGAAGTTGGCTGACATTTACAGCCCTAGCATTGCTCGTGCTCATCTCAGTCTTGACTTGCAACAATTCTATTATTTTTCTTCTGTATTTCTAAGTTGTATTGTTTAGCCAATTTGTGCTAGTCTGTTTAAGACAAATAAACAGGACTTGGGCTTAAGAGTACATTATGAGGATGGGTGTAAAATAAAAAGCAGTTTTTCAGAATTGTTTTCTGTTCGTATGTTAGTTTTTTATATTGTTTACATCCTGGCGAGCAGTATCAGAAACTCTTCTTTTGCCTTGTGGTGAAACAAACCTCTCCCTTGCATTGCAGTGTCTATTCAGGTATTGTGTGAGTCAGAGGTGAGGTTTCTGTTCCATATCTCTGTGTCCTAGATAGTAAGTGTCTGACTTTTTTTTCAGTTGTATCTTATCTCTTACTGATCAATTCTCTTAAAAGGATTTTCTACCTGATAACCTTATTTATGTATGAGTCATTTAAGTCTAAAGTCTGCAGACTTTAGTTAGATGGAGGACATAAAAATACAATTGAACTGTTCTCAGTCCATGCATCATAACTGGGATTTGCTCAGCTATTTCAAGGGAGGATCTCAAAACATTTTAGAAAAGAGAGTTAAGCTCAATCCTTGGAGAATTAGAACTATAACTGGCATACTATAGCTGAGTCAAACAACCTGATAAGTCGTTAATGGCGTAACGTCATGAAATGCGTCTCCCATCTTATTCTCCTTTCTCCTAGCGCTACACTTCTCTTTTTAGAGAACGGTGGCTTGAACCAATAGCTAAATTATTGGACACAAAATCTACTTCTTCTGGTGTCAGACTAATTTTTCTATCAGTCTTAGACGGTATACATCCAAGTGTAGAAAGACATAGATGCATGGCATTTTAGCTGAAATTTGAAGTTCTTCATATGACTAACTAATGCAAGGCTTTTGCTAAGTGAGTACTGAAATTGCGTGCATGGGCCTAAGCTGGGTTTCCTGTCAACTTGTAAACTCTGCTCTGGTTTGCCTGTGGTGTTTAAAATGTACCACTGCCACCAGACACTTTGGCCAATGTACTAGAAAACAGAAATATGGATACTCATCACACTACATGTTGTTGTAAGTTGGCAAAGATAATATTATAATTTCCTTGCTCATAAATAAGGCATATTTTTTTCTATGTTATCCAGGAAAACCTCCTTGCTTTCTCCTTTCAGTTTCCAGTATGTAACTTGCTATATTCAGAACTTTCCCTGTGTCGGTAAAGAAGTTGCTTCCTTTTAAAAGATGTATCATAAATCAAGCAGAGGCAATGATGGCACTTTTGTGGTACCCGGTATTACACGTGATGTCAGGCTGATGCTCTCTGGACCTCACGAATCTGTGAATCCAGAAAGCTTCAGTAGAAATACTAATGTAGTCCAGTCAAGGAGAAGCTTAAATACAGTGTTATTAAAACAAGCATTAAAGTACAATAGGGAGCATGCTGAGGAAAATGCAGGTCATGTTTAGAAATAGGAAGGTGCTTCTTGATAGTACTCAATCTAACTACTTGCTAAGGCGAAATTATTAGTACAGATATTGGGAAACAACCAACCAGATGCACAAGTAGCTATTTTCTTCATCTTTATGACAGAGTCAACTGTCAAACTGAGCAGGCAGAATCCTGGCCTGTTAGGAGCTGCTTAGCATTGTATTTAGTAGTGCAAGGGAGCTGCCTTTATATGTACCAAGTATGCCTTATTTTCCAGGTGAGAATAGCTTAAGCTTTAGCCTGAAGAAAACTTCTGAACTCTGCAATATCTTGTCTTGAGAATAGGTACACATAATGGAAATGGACACTTTCATTATGGTAGCATGCACCAAGATCAGAAACCCCTTCCAAGAAATGCTTGTGACAGTGATGAGCTGCTGAAGAAGCTTTCATCAAGAACAGTTTCTGCTGGAGGGATGCATGGCTGCAGTCAGCTGCAGTCAGCAACCATTGCTGGTGCTCACACCCTGAACTGAACTGAAATTGTCAATTTAATCTTCCTGTGCCCAAACTTAAGGAGAAGGGTTTCTTAAAGTAGCAGGAAATGAGTTAAATTCTGCTTATATCCAGGTCAGTAGCAAAGCCACCTTTACTAATTGAATCAAGATGATGTCTGTGTTTTCTAGAATGAATATAAAATGTGTGAACCTTTGTGCACCATGCTAGAAATCTGCTGCTTTCTGCCATTGCTACCAGGTATTCTTACTGCCTCTGTGTAACATTCCCTTTGTAAAGATATTTGACCTCTATCTGTCATGATACCATTTCTTGCACTTTCCTTTGAAGCATCGGATACTGGCTGTTAGGAGGAATAGGATTGTGCCAAACAAGTGCCAATCAAAAATTGCAATTCTTGCACCCTGTTTTTAAATAGGGAATAGAGTTAAACTATAAATTAAATGGAAATTTTGTGTCGGTCTTAATAATACATGCTTAATTAAAAAAAAAAAGTCAAGCTAATACTTTGGAATTAATTTTATATAAAAGTAAGATTTTCTGTAAAAGTAGAATAGGACACAATTTCATTTTTTTTTCCCACCTTAACAGCAAGCACTGTTGGTGACTGAATGGCTCTGCATCACAAACTGCTAAAATTTGATATTGAAAAACACAATCAGATATGTATTTTTGTGTGGCTGTTTTTAAGGATGATTTTTCTAAAATAACAAAATTATAGGTGCCTTGTATAGGGGCATATACAAAAACCACTTTGAGTGCTTTTTGATCCTGACATATCTCTAGGGGGAAGGTGATAAAGAATGCACTAAAGATTATGCCTGATATTCTCATGAGCTTTTAGAAAAACAAGCAAAAAGGTAAGCTTGTGTGGGCTGAGTACTTAGGTAAAGCATGCCTGAAACTTGCTTGAGATTTAGCAAGGAATTCTCTTTTTGTATGGGGAATTTCCATTAATTGCACCAGTAAAGTCACTGCACTTTGTGAAGGTTGCCTTAATTTTCCCTTGCATAAAAGAAGGAAAGTTACACTAAGGCGTGGATAGAATTTGCCTCTGCTATTCCTGTTTTGTTGCTTGAAGGAGCCTACTGTCTGTACGGTAAAATCCTATCAGGCTTGTCCTTGAGCAAAAAAATTAATCAAGATTGATTGTCTGTGGCTGTACCTCCCCTCCATCTCTAAACAGAGCTCAAGCAAAATGGAAATGAAGACCCAAGCAAGTTAAAAAATACAATACCCAGTGTGATTTGGGAAAAAATATTTTACTTGTAGTTTTGTTAATAAAATAAATCCCATATTCAATCACTTGAAATTAAGGGTAGTCTTCCTTAAGTGTTATGGATTTTCTTTTTCCTTTATTTTCTGTGAAAATAAAGCTCTGCTGTGTCCAACATGCCTGTAGAACAGGCATCTGGGAATATTAAGAGCATTTATGGGAGAGTGACACAATATATCGAACAGGAACCAAGAACTCTTAGTGACAGATTGTGTTCTGAAAATAAGCGTACTCTTTAGGTGTAAGCAGCCTGTATCAGTCTGGTTCAGAGCTGGCATGCCACAGTCACAGGCTTTCTTCCTGAAAAGATCTGTTCATGACTGTTATGGTTTGAAGCGGGGGGAGGAGGTCTGGGTGGCAGAAGCTGCCCATCACACCGGACTCCCGTCCCCCTCGGGGCTTGAGCCAATCGGTGCCTCTGCGAATTGCCCTATTTACGTCGGACAAAGGAACCGGAAAGGTGTGCCTGTGCCCAGGAGCAAGGAGAAGGGAGAGGGGGGCACGGCCCCTGCTCCCGGCTGTGCCGGTGCCCGCCCAGTGCCGGTGCCCGCCCCGTCGAGGATGGCGGCGGCGGAGCCGCTTGGGGAACTCGGGGAGAGCCCCGCTCCTGGAGTGCCCACCAGGCCGAGTTCACCCAGAAAGGACTGAAATCTAAGAGAAACGGCCACACAGATAAGAGGTCAGTGAAGATGGAACGGAAAAATGTGTGCTGCGGCTGAGTCCCCCTTGCGAGCGGCCCCTTGTAACAAGTCCTCGGTGGAGCAAGCAGAGACCCACTCGCAGCCCGTGGATGACCCACGTCAAGAAGAGATGCCAGAGCCTGAGCACGGTACGCATCTAGAGTCCGTGAGATGACCCCCGCCGATGGGGAGGTGCTTTGTTAAAGGAGATGCCTGAGCCTGAGACTATTGTGAATCATGGGCACAGGTCGAGACGCATTTTACGCATTTTATGCATTTTACGCACTTATGCATTTAAAGTCTGTACGGAGACGCATTTAAGGTCAATATGGCAACCCACGCCGGAGCGCATTTAAAGTCTGTATGATGACCCACGCCAGAGCGAGTGGCTACAGCTCCTTAAAAGTCCAGGACTGGTAAAGCCCGCACTTGGGGCAAATCCGATGGGGTAAGGATTTGCCTCCCAGCGGGCAGGATTCACGCTTTCGCTATGAGTAGGGGATCCACTGGAGCAAGGGACAATGGTGTAAGGACTCCTTTTCCTTTAAGAGAAGCGGCAGTAACAACTTGGAATGAACTGACCTGCACTCCCCCATTCCCTGCCCCCCTGCGCCGCTGGGGGGAGGAGGAGGTAGATCCGGGAAGAAGAAGCAAAGGGGGGGGAGTGGTGTTGATTTTAAGACCTGGCCTTGTTTTTCTTGTTATTCTTTTAAGTAACCGTTTTTGTGTGCTTTTATCTTTGTAGGTAGCTGTTAATAAATAGTTTTGCTTTAAGAAAACAGCCTCTTTTGCCCAGGACCGTGGTTGGTGGGTGCTCCTCTGTTCCTGTCTCGATCCTCAGCTCTTTGATTACATTTTTTCTCTCCTCTCCATTTTACTGGACTGGGAGAGCTGCGTGGGTTTGGTTGCCGGATCAGCCTAACCCACGACAATGACATAGGAGGAAGAATAAGAAACGTGAGTGTTTCACATATTTCAGTGGGTTCTTTGCAGGCTTTAATGACTTCAAGCTTGCAGATGATCTTAATTGAGAGTTACAGAAGAAAAGCTGACTACAGGTGAAACAGTTGACTTACTAGAGAAACACTGAAGCGGTTCAGTCTGTGGGTGACTGGAATGTGACTTTTTCACTCTTATTCTCCACATACACACAAAATCTAAGTATGGCAGCAGCTGTGTTTGCAGCATGAGCAAATTGCAGCATGGCTTGAGATAAAAGATGAACTAGTCTAGAATTGTCATCCCACATACATCAGTGCTGTCAGAAAGAGTTAGAGGTTGCTCCTCAGTTTCGTCTTCTTCAGTACCTCAGAGTTGCTTTTTGACATGCAAAACCATGTCCAATCAGTCAAAGTAATTCTGAACTTGTCTGGGAATGAGTAAGTGCAACTCCATTACAGTTACTCTTTGTTTGATATTCTTAAGTGTTCCAGCTGACTCTTCATATTTACATGGACAATGTCTCTTTGTGAGAAATGAGTGATGTGTTTTTCTGTGAGGGGAAGTTTGCTGATGAATTTGGAAAAACATTTCTTTATTGTTATCTCCCATACAAAACGTTTCCTTAACAGAGACCTTTTCTGTAACATGAAATTTCAATTTTTAAATAATACAAAGTTTAGATTTAGTAATATTACTTTTTTTTTTAAAGTATATAACAAGTATTTTTAACCATTATAATGTTCTACAGAACAGCTTTCAAAGATTCCTTCCCCTTCTAAATAGTTTTCTTTCAAAAATAAGGAAAATGTTTAATTAACTTATATTCACTAACTGCTTGATTTTTTTTTTTGTAAAAACTATTTTCCTGGAAAGCTACTATTTTGCACCTTATGACATAAAAAGTAATTATATGCATGCTCAACTGAATGTTAGTAGACCCCACCTAGAATACTGTGTTCAGCTCTGGAGTCCCCAACACAAGAAGGACATGGAACTACTGGAGCGAGTCCAGAGGAGGGCCACGAAGATGATCCGAGGGCTGGAGCACCTCTGCTATGAAGACAGGCTGAGAGAGTTGGGGCTGTTGAGCCTGGAGAAGAGAAGGCTCCGGGGTGATCTTATAGCAGCTTTCCAGTACCTAAAGGGGGCCTACAGGAAAGCTGGAGAGGGACTTTTTACAAGGGTGTGTAGTGACAGGACAAGGGGTAATGGCTTTAAACTGAAAGAGGGGAGATTTCGATTAGATATAAGGAAGAAATTTTTTACATTGAGGGTGGTGAGGCAGTGGAACAGGTTGCCCAGGGAAGTTGTGGATGCCCCATCCCTGAAAGTGTTCGAGGCCAGGTTAGAAGAGGCTTTGGGCAACCTGGTGTAGTGGAGGATTTCCCTGCCCATGGCAGGGGGGTTGGAACTAGATGATCTTTGAGGTCCCTTCAACCCGAACCATTCTATGATTCTATGAGTTCTGCAGTAGCTCTTCCTGTATTATCCATGTTGTTCTTAAACTCTTCTTCAAGACCCATTCTTTTAGTTTTTCTTCTCTCACCTTTCCCTTTATGATTTTTAGTCTCTGCATTTGCCTCCTTGGATCTTTCTGTGCTTTTGAGCTATTTCAGATTAGCTCAGTTGTTCTCTAGCCATGAAAGAGTTTGAGGTTTAAGTCATGCAAAATGTACTAGACATATTGTTTCTTTATAGATAATGAAGGATAATGAAGGAGCTTTAGAAAAATATGTCAAGAGGAGGACACATGTCCTTGTAAATCCAAAACATTTGGCTGTTAAGCATGAAAGAAGGAGCCAAAGCAAGGACTTCAAAGACTCATAAGGAAAACATCTTGTTATGAGAGAAGATTAATGAGATTGAGAAGTCGTGGCAGTCTGGTGAAGTTCCCACTGACTGGAAAAGAGGAAACATAGCCCCCATCTTTAAAAAGGGAAAAAAAGAAGACCCAGGGAACTACAGGCCAGTCAGTCTCACCTCTGTGCCCGGCAAGATCATGGAGCAGATCCTCCTGGTGACTATGCTAAGGCACATGGAAAATAAGGAGGTGATTGGTGACAGCCAACATGGCTTCATTAAGGGCAAATCCTGCCTGACTAATTTGGTGGCCTTCTACGATGGGGTTACAGCATTGGTGGATAAGGGAAGAGCAACCAACTTCATCTACCTGGACTTGTCCAAAGCATTTGACACTGTCCCACATGACATCCTTGTCTCTAAACAGAAGAGACACGAATTTGATGGATGGACCACTTGGTGGATAAGGAATTGGCTGGATGGTTGCACTCAAAGAGTTGTAGTCAACGGTTCAATGTGCAAGTGGAGGCCAGTGATGAGTGGTGTTCCTCAGGGGTCAGTATTGGGGCTGGTGTTGTTTAACATCATTGTCAGCAACATGGACGGTGCAAGTTTGCAGATGACACCAAGCTATGTCATAAGCTGTGGACATGCTGGAGGGAAAGGATGCCATCCAGAGGGACCTTGACAGGCTTGAGCAGTGGGCCAAATTCAACAAGGCCAAGTGCAAGGTCCTGCACGTGGGTCGGGGCAATCCCAAGCACGAGTGCAGGCTGAGCAGAGAATGGATTGAGAGCAGCCCTGAGGAAAAGGACTTGGGGGTGTTGGTGGATGAGAAGCTCAACATGAGCCGGCAATGTGCGCTGGCAGCCCAGAAAGCCAACTGTATCCTGGGCTGCATCCAAAGAAGCATGGCAAGTAGGTCGAGGGACGTGATTCTGTCCCTCTACTCTGCTCTCGTGAGACCCCACCTGGAATATTGCATTCAGCTCTGGAGTCCCCAACCCAAGAAGGACATGGAGCTACTGGAACGAGTCCAGAGGAGGCCATGAAGATGATCCGAGGGCTGGAACACCTCTGCTATGAAGACAGGCTGAGAGAGTTGTGGTTGTTCAGCCTAGAGAAGAGAAGGCTCCGGGGTGATCTTATTGCAATCCTCCAGTACCTAAAGGGTAAAAAAAAAGAAAGGTGGAGAGGGGCTTTATACAAGGGCATGTAGTGATAGGACAAGGGGCAATGGATTTAAACTGAAAGGGGAGATTTTGACTAGATATAAGAAAGAAATTTTTACATTGAGGGTGATGAAACACTGGAAGAGGTTGCCCAGAGAAGTTGTGGATGTCCCATACCTGGAGGTGTTCAAGGCCACGTTGGATGAGGCTTTGAGTAATTTGATCTAGTGGAAGGTTTCCCTGCCATGGCAGTGGAGTTGGAACTAGATGATCTTTGAGGTCCCTTCCAACCCAAACCATTCTATTATTCTATAATACCACAAATATTAAGTAAGCAAGAAACAGTGACAACTGAGGGAAAGGTAATTCAGGCAGGGGGAGATCGCGACCACTGTCTCACGGACCGCCTCCTAAACATATCCCAGACCCAACAGAAAGGGGTGGAGGAAAAGGACTGAGCATGCGACGTAATTAACAAGCGAGAGAAAATCAACCAATTGTTTAAGAGAATAGCAATGAATATGTAAATATGCTAATACATGCTGTATAAACATTTACTGAATTTTAGAAGGTGTGTGCTGTCCTGAGACAGGCACCCAAACTTGTGCTACTTTGTAATGAAGCAATATCTCAGCTCAGTGCGTGGATTGGCTTATTGCACAGTGGGTGAACAAACCCCAGATTTGGGAAAACGTTTTGGGACAGCAGATAATTTAATGGGAGAGAGTCTTTCCTTTTCCTAAATACTTTGTTGGCTTCCAACCTTCCAAAGCAACAAATCTACTTTGTACTCTTATCCACTGTTCAGATATGCCATATATAGTGCATGAACTGATTTTTTTTTCTCTGCCATTTTTAGAGAAGCAACCTTCTAAGCAGCAGATTTGAAGTCAACCCATTTTCTGTAGCAAAAGCTAATGAGTGTACCAGGATTTGATCTTTCAAAAGTTCAGTTATACTTAGGATATTTTAATTCATGGAATGACATTAGTCCTTAGCTGTCTTTTACCCAGTTGCCAGACTTGCTTAAGTTTATAAATTTATTTCTTGTACTGGGAATATGATATTCCAGATGTGATCTTACAAGTGCCAATAATCACTTTTCCGGACCTTCTGGTTATATTCTGGTAGCACAGCCTGATGTGTAGTTAGTCATGTTGACCTTGCTGATCCTTTGGTCCTTTCCGCAGAACTGCTCAACAGTTGTTTAACCCCCAGGCTGTATTGATGGATTTTTCCATCCTCAGCACATGATTGTGCACTTGTCTTTGTTCCAGTATGAGATTCCTGTCAGCCTGGAACTGCAACTTCTCAAGGTCACCCGCTTATCAAGCACTCCTCCTGGTTTGTTCTTGTTAGCCACATCTCAGGGTCTGACAGACTTCCATCTACAGGACAGTACCAGTCCAGCGTATTGACGTAGATGCCAGCTGCTGGGACCCTACTCCTTCTCAGTTGCAATGAATGTGAGTAGTTCAAATCTTTTTGTGTTGCAGTTCCTCTGCAGACACTCTGCATATAGCAAATCCTGGGTTACTTTGTCCAATTTCTTCTTGATTCTGCTAATGCCAACAGCTGTCGCATGATTTTTTCCCCCCTGATGGCCCAGTTCAAAGATTCAAGAATGATTCCATGGTTTTATGATACTCAAGACAAGTCAGCTAATACCTGCTGAAAACTCTGGAAACTGCTTCCTTGCTTCTACTGTTTCACCTTGAGATCCATCAAGTGGAAGTAGGGAAACTGACCCTGGTGCTTTTTTTTGAGATCAATCCATGTCCTGTGTGATCCTGTGCTTTCACCAGATGTTATACACATCACTATATGTGAGTATACATTATCAGTAGCTGTATGCTACATAATGTATGTCAAAAAAACCCCAAAACTAGACCCTCTGACACCAGTGAGTTTGTCAGGTTATCCACTGTAGTCTTTTTCTCTTCAAAAAGAGAACATGATAAAGAGAAAACTTTTTCTGTGAGATTGAATACTTGTCACACAACATTCAGATAAACAATATGATTACTGGATGTTATGTTCTGGTCTTACTGAGTGAAACACAGCTGCCTTCACTGGGCTAGCTTGTTAAATTTTGGCTGTTTTAAAAACTGTTGTCTCCTGCATTCAGTGGTTAATGATATTTCTACAAATAAAAAAAAGCTCCTCAGTCTTCAGAACAATTTTACAGTACTGTGCTCATCAACACTAAACAAATGTGTATCTGTACTTAAAAGATACTGAGACGGAGAAGTAAAACAATAACAAGTGGAAATAAAAAGTGTTAGAAATACACAATGTCTTTTTTAATAGCTCTGAGGGACGATATGGTTATGTAGCAATGAAAAGTTACAGTTTCTCATTCTTTTTTATACGATACAGTGAAATTGCATCTGGAATTTCAGAGAAAAGAGAGGAGCACCTCCACATTTCAGATACGTCATATTTTACCTCCCCTTCATCTCAGTAGCTTTTTTCCTGTAGTTTGGTAGTTCATAGAATATATTATTAGATTCCTTTGGGAGCTCAGGTGTGTTTTTTAGAGGAATTTAAAGGATTAATTACTGCAGCTCTCCGCTGCTTTGGAATGCTTAGTTAACTCACAGGTCAACATTGAGGACTGGACCATATGTTTTCCAAAATTTATTCCAGTGCTCCCACATACTGATACTAGGGCTTTTCAATCACACCATTGCAAAACCGAGTTCCTTCCAGAACCATGTGGTTACATCTAAACAAAGGTTAAAGGTCTTGTTTTCTGTGTGATGGAAGAGGAGCAATGAAAGAGCCCAAGGGAATACAGGGAACATTCTTGTGTTTCTAACACTGAGTGCTCCAAAACCAGAAACAGGATTTCAGACTTGGAGTGACAAGAAATAACGTAGCTCTGGTGGACTCTATACCAGCTTTCCTTTGAGACTGGGAGTAGTGATAACCACACAACAAGATGTCTTTTATATTTAGGAAATCAAGACATAATATTGCAGTCCTGAGAAAATAACTTAAAGGGTCATTAAGAAAATAAAAGAAGGGCTTCTAGAGATTTCTATACATGTTCTTTAGTGCCTTTCCTTTGGGCCATTGTTCACATCTAGTGTGAAATCCTGCTGAAGGCAGTTTGAATGATCCCATTCCATTTGCTAGTGGCTTTCATCAAGAAGGCTACCACTGTAGTATCCTGTTGTCAGCTTCAACGGAGAGGCTGGTGGGTTAATGAGAGACTGAAATACCTTCTGATCCAGACAGGGGGTCTTTCCAAATCAGGCAGAACTGGCAGTACAGCATAGTGAACCTTGAGTGTCCACTGACTGCAGCTGGAACACTTTGGTATCCAGAGCTGTCAGTCCAGTATCTTTCAAGAGCTCTGAGTTCACTTTAGAGTATAGAAAAAGGAAGCAAGGACTGCAAAGCTAAGTTATCTGTGCTTTGAGTTTTACATGCAGTTTGAAGATATCAGCCATTTCTGAATATGCATGTGTTTTATCTAAACACCATATGGTTTTGCTGACCTATGCAATGTTGATATTTCTACCCTAATTTGTAATATTTCTCTATGCAGTGACTGTTTTCAGTTGTAGGAAAATGGTTAGAGTGCTGCTGAGTCAGTGCAGCTGGGACAATGAGTTGACCTACTTTTTCTGTCTCATTGGGACCATCCATACATTACTGGAAGAAAAAATTAATTGCTAAGATAATCCTTTCTATGGTAGAGTCAATGTGAAAATCACCTTTCACTGTCTTTTCTTTCTCTTTGCCTGATACTTGTCCCTAAACCCAGCCATAAAGCTGCCTACAATACAATACTAGGAACAGTACTAACTGAGAAAAATATTAAAGTAGCTTTCATGTGTAACAACTGTGCAGACCAAGGTCATAAAGCAAGTACTCAACACCAAAACATGGGCTGGCAAGCTACATTTTGTAAATTTTGCAATGGAATGGTGAAGATGTGAAAAGTCTTCTTTCATTCAGGCTACATCTTTTAATACAAGCTATTCACTGTCAAAATTGACTGTAATCTTGTGTCTTATAGGGAACAATAATCTGTTTTGTTTCACTGAGCTTTTCAAGTCTTTGACCTGCAACATTGTGGTTACAGCATCCTATAGTATCCTCTCCTTTTGTCACTTGAGCTATAAAGATGGATCCTCCTCACTTACCTTCATGCTCTTGTGCTATGTGATGATGAAGGAGCCTTCCTGAGAGAGCAGAATAAGGATTAGTAGGGAGAAACTCAATGGGATGAGGACAGTGAAGTAAGAAGCAGTCTAAATCTACTTCTGTAAGATTCAAAAGGAAGACCAAAGAGGAAGGACGTACATCTTTGAGCATTGTTGTAGGGTGCTGGCCTGGCTGCTGTAGGCGTATGAACAGCTAGTGGGCCAGGGGTGTGCCTCCTCCTAGGTTTTTTCACTGTAGCTGCACCCTGTGTGTGATGCCAAGGAGGGAACTGCTGAAGGTGTGGTGGATGGCGTTTTAGTCCCAGTTCTCACTGGACTTGCTGATTGCTCATCTGTGAGCCATCAGTAAGTGCCTGGAGAAAGTCCTGTTTGACAGGCTACGCAGTCACTGCTGATAGGTAGTATGAAAAGCAGAGAATGGTTTCTTATTAACCGAGAACATGTACCGCCTTTTATAAACAAGTGTTTTAGTAATTTTTATTTGGGTGACCTTTTGATTAAATTGCTGTAACAACATTCCCTGTAGTTATCGATCTGGTTCTGGTGAGCCATCCTAGCATCCAATCCAGCTTCATTTATTGGGACTCTGTCATGGTTTGATGTGGAGGGGGGGGTGGTTCTGGTGGCAGGAGAGGGGTTTTTGGTCCCTGTGACCTCCCCGGTTTTGGAACCGGGTTAGGCTGAGTTCTGGCCACCAGATCAGACTGCCATCCCCCTCGGGGTTGAGCCAATAGGGCGCCTCTGCGAATTTCCCTATTTAAGTCAGGACAAAGGAACCGGAAAAGGTGCTTCGCCCAGGATCGAGCAGAGAAGGGAGGAGGGCACTGCCCCCGCTCCCTGGCTCCCGGCCGGGCAGCTGCCTGCGTCGGGCCGGCGCCGCCCACGGAGGATGGCGGCGGCGGAGCCAGCTGGGGAACCTCGGGGGCACCCCACTCCCGGGGTGCCCACTGGGCTGAGTTCACCTGGAGAGGACTGAGATCTGAGAGAAACAGCCACATCGACAGCAGGTCAGTGAGGATGGAGCGGGAGGAGGTGTGCCGGAGCCGAGTTTCCCCTGCGGCTGATGGTGAGATAGCAGGCGGCCCCCCTGCAACCAGGACGGCCTCGGTGGAGCAGAGACCCACTCGCAGCCCATGGGGAGAAGATGCCTGAGCCTGAGGATGGTCGTGTTGGGGTGCACGGCAAGGCAGATAGGCATCTGGAGTCTGCGTGACGACCCACGCCGGAGCGAGTGGCTACGGCTCCCTAAGTACCCAAGACTGTGGTAAAGCCCACACCGAAGCAATCTGTGGGGAAGGATTGTTTCCAGTGGGCTGGACTCACGCTGGAGAAGTTTGTGGATTTTTCCTCGTGGGTAGGGGATCCATTGGAGCAGGGGAAAAGGGTGTAAGGACTCCTTCTCCTTTAAGAAAGAAGCAGCAATAACAGCACGGAATGAACTGACCTGCACTCCCCCAGTCCCTGCCCCCTGTGCTGCTGGGGGGAGGAGGTAGAGCCGGGAGGAAAAGGAAAGGGGGGGGGAAGTGTTGGTTTAAGATCTGGTTCTGTTTCTTTCTGTCCTCTCGAGTATCGGTTTTTGTTTCCCTTTGTCCTTCTAAGTAATCATTAATAAACTCTTTTGCTTTGAGAAGCCCTGTCTGGTTTGCCCGGGACCATGGTTGGTGGGTGCTCCCTCTGTTCTTGTCTCAACTCTCAGCCCCTTTGTTTTTTTTTTCCTCTCCTCTCTACTTTAACTGGAGAAGGAGAGACTGTGTGAGTTTAGTTGCTGGATCAGCCTAAAACCACGACAGACTCTATCTGTACAGGGGCTGAATGTTTTGACTTATTGTTAGCCAGAGTAGGTGAAAGCACACAGCGCTATTGTAAATGGATTTCTATCAAGATAAAATAATATTGCTGGAATATGAAAACATTCCTGTAAATCTTTCAGCATAATCAGCCTGAAAATAAGAACAAGAACCACAATGATGTTCAGAAAGCTGCCAGGTCTTGTTTTATTTGCAGTAGAAACCTTGTTGGTCAAGAACTTCCTACTGAAGAATACCAGGCAATGGGCCTAATTTCCACTCTCAAACAAAATCTGTTGCCACTTGTGTAGCAAAGGTGGATGCAAAAGCACTAAAAGTTCTGGAACCTGTACAAACCTCCTCTGAAGACATTTAGTGAAAGGACAGACTTATAAGGTGAAATACCATATGCAGGATATTTAGAGCAATGAGTTCTGCATGATTACCTCTCAAGCCCTTCCTAAGTAACAATTTTCAATATTTTGCTTTCAGTAGGTAGCTAAGTTTGGGTTGAAGTCTGGTTAGCTTTCTATTCGCCTTGGAGGTAAGATTCATGAAGTAAATTCAGTAACAGTCAGACTCTCCTGCATGTGTGATTTCTGTTTGTTTATTTTAGGCAGAAAATTACTGCCTGTTGGCCAGAAATCACAGACTAATCACAAACTAGATGGATTCCTTTCTGGATAAAAATGAATTATTCTCTTGGGTTAACTAGTCCTTATATCTCTCAAAATAATGAATATGAATGTTTCTAATCTATTTACTAAGATAATTTAAGAACAAAAAAAGGACAAAGGCTAAGTTATGTCTTGAAAGGCCATTCGGTCCATTTGTCTGCAGGCAAGAGTCAGTGAATATGTAAATAGTTCCTGATAGATGTTTACTTGAGTTGTTCTTAAAAGAACTGGTAGCAGAAATTCTGCACTGACCAGCCACTCTCATCCAGTGATTTACTAACCTTCCCTTTGGAAAGCTTATCTTAATGTTCAATATAAATCTTCTAGCTTCAATTTAAATGCATTATTTTATGCCATTAACCCAAGTATTAAGGAGAGCATTTTCCTTCCTTTTTGCAGTAAATTAATGTATATGGCAACCTATTTTGCTTCAGTCATCTGTAAACTGATTAATTTCTATTAGGTCATGGTTTTTAGAAAGATTTCATTTTTTCCTTTGTGTCAATATCATATTGTTAATTAATGTTTGACTGTCAGTGCTGTTGTCTTGATAACACTTGGTAACTTGTTTGGTTTGGGGGATTCCAGGGGAAATTCCATGTCGACCCTGCAAAGCTCATTAGGTGAGGCCAGAGGAAAGGACGGTCTGCAACAAAACAGGTTCAGTTCCTATGTTCACAAGAACTTTTATAGAGGCTTAAAAAAGCTCTACCTTGGAAGAAAAATTCAATAATGTAATCAAAGTGCAGAGAAGGAATGATTTAAGAGCCTTACTGAACATCGTAGATAGGAGGTATTTCAATCAAAAAGTTGAATCAGTCTGCTAGTGATATTGCTAGTCAGATATGATTATCTATCCCCCTTACAAAAACCTCAGAGTCTCACTAGTGAGAAACACCCAAAAGGGTAAAAAGGGCATTCTGATTTGTGTATCTGTTTTGAGGCAGATACGCTATAACCAATTGTGTGTTTCTTAGCCTTGAACAATCATTTGCAATAAAAGATCATTAATACCTCACGAAGAATGTGCAGAAAAAAACAATTGTAGAAGTCGTAAGGAGAAATGATGCAAAATTTTACTCAAAATAATAAGTAAAAATGGCGAAGATCTATGCAAAAAGTATTGATTCTTATCTGCAGGTCTTTTATATACTGACTTTAAGGGTTAACCACTGTTTCATTGTTCCGTGATGTGTGTAGAGCTGTTGCAACAAACAAGTTATTTCAGTAAATATGCCTGAAATCAGGGTGATGTAACTTCCAGGCTTCATGAAGTTACACATTCAGGTATTCTACCACAATACCTATTTTAGCCAGAATTTACCACTTCAGAGAGTATGTCTGACTGAGTGGAGTGGATTCAGCCAAGTGACTCACCTGCTGTAGTGCTGGTAGGATAGAGCACCAAGATTTAGCATAGCTTGGTCATGTTGATAGACATGCTATCAATTTGGGGATGTCTACACTGGGTGCACCCTTAGATTAATTCCTAATTCCTAAGCTAACCCTGGGATAGCTGTCAGGTCTTCATAGCAAAGTCCAGTTTCATGCAGATACTGGCTTTGATCCTAGAAGCAGTATGCCATATCCAGTACATCGAACATGCTACTCCAGGACAGTGCCATCCTGATAGCGCTATGTCTTCAGTTCTAACATAGGTTTATGTTAGAATTAGCTAAGATATCCCAGCATGGTGCATTCTTGCACAGTGTTGAAACATCCTTGACATGCAATCCTTGCTGACTATCTGTGCAGTTAGATCCTTGCATACTGAAGTACATTGATCGGCCAAGGGAGCAACCTTGTAGGCCAGCGTGGAATTTAGCACTGTAAAAGAGATAACATCAAAATTCAAAAATGAGTGACCAAAGCACAGCAGTTTATGTGGAAATTTGGGCAAGAAAATTAAATGGATGGCAGTCATTTCACTGCTTAAGACACCCTGATACCCTGTTTAGATTTCTAAAGTTCATAAATTAATGATGCCAGCTGCCTGCATGGAACAGATTTCTGGTATTTGCTGAGTAACAGTATCTTTCCTATACAGCTACGCAATTCCAGTGCTGCGGGCAGAGCCCTGTGTTCCTGCCAGACTACTAGAACGCAGCATCTGCTCCTCTCCTGTCAGCAGAGTCTGCAGTAAAACCAATGTGTCTGGCACAGGAAGATGAGCACAGATTCTCTTCCCTATGTGGAACAGTTTACCTGCTGGTCTGAAGACTCCTAGGCCGTGTTCCCTCATTCTGGGATCTGCATGGATGGAAGTAAAGAGGCTGCTGCTCATCCTTCTTCTAGCAGATTGTAATTTTATGGTTTTTAGCAACTTAAAGCATCTCTTATGCTGTTTGCATTTATGCCTATGTAATAGTGGTCTCGGGGCTATTAGGGTATAGAGTGCTGAGATTCATGAACTACCGCACCTGGCTCATGCCATGGTCTCTGTGAGTTATGTGAGTCTTCTAAAACACTTTATTTGGGTAGGAGGCACAGCCTTCTCTGTTCCTATTTCTGAATTCAACTGGCCCCTTTTCACTGTGTGTTCTGATCGTCCTCTCTATAGTGTGAAAAGAGCAGCTATATGTTGCCTTTGTCTCTATGGACCATTTAACTGATGCTACTTTTCAACATCGAATATTAAAATCACAGAGAAGGTTTATGCAGCAAAACAATAAAGCATTCATGATTTTTCTCTCTCGCAGGAGAAATAACATAGCCATACAATTTAACATAAATCTTCGGCTAACTCAAGATGTATGTAAAGTTGCTCATTATTATTAGCTTTGCTCTTCCACAGTCTAGTAATTTTCTTCATTGTCCTCTGAGACTTCTGCCTGCAATTTCTCTCTAAACTCGTGCATTAGATATTCTGTTTCAGTGCAGTTCTGGAAATTGTGCATTTTTTATTCTAAACAATGTTACAGACGTACTGACAACAAGGCTGTTGGACACTGCTTCATTTGGAAGATTTAAACATTTTGTAAGTCATCTACCTTCCCATGCTAGGGTTGGACAAACTATTACAGGAAGAAAAACACTTGTTATTCGTATGATAGAGCATATTCAGTTTAAATACATGCATATAGTGAAGGATTAGACTTCAGTATTCATCTTCTGTTGATTTCTGCCCCCAGCCCTCCCCGAAAACAAACTTGCTCTTGCAAGCCTGGAGCTGCAAAGCTGTAAACATTTAGTAGTATTTGGAAAATATCACTAATATGTTTGTTTGAATACTGCTCAAGAATTTCACTCGGACTGTATGCTGGTAGATTAACACGATAGTAGGAATGTACGCACACATCAGTGTATAGAAGAAATGACAGGTAGATACACAGAAAGTACGTTCTGAGTTTTCTGAATGTGAATGGTTCACCTTATCTGAAAGTGTAACGAACCTCTGCAGACCTCTCTGAGACAAAGCTAGTATTTTAAGAACACAGCCAGAATTCTGTGTAAAGAGAAAAATTCTGAAACTGACCCAGGTGAGGGAAATTACTTGGAGGGACATTAGGTTCTTTATGCCTGAGGGGTATTTTATCTTATCAGGAGCTAATCTATGTTATGGATGCATATGAGGAAAAAAAAGATAATTTTGGATAGTGAATGCTCATGGTGAGCTCTTGATGACTTCAGCTAAATTCAGTCACCCTTTATAAGGACTAAATCTAATGAATGTATTTTTTCCCCCTATGCCTTTATAGATATATTTACGTCATTTAAGGTCAGTACAAGGTAAAATTATCCTGCTTGTATGTAAAATACTTGTAGTTCCTGTCTCTTCATGTATTTGCAAGATAAATTCTTGTTTTCTTTATTCTTGTTTTCTGAACCTGGTCTTTATTTTCATGATATTTTTTTTTTTCTATTTTCAAGCATCTTTTTTCAGTGATAGTTGTATTCGGATGCATAGTATTTTCAAAAGTAACTGCAATGCAGACTATGTGAATGCATTGCAAAGCATGTTGGGCATAATTGCAAAGAAAACATGGTGTAATTGCAAGATATTTCACTTATTTTTAATCAGACTACTGGCAATACAGCCATGGTGAGAGTGTAACTATGAGGTACTCTTAGGTGGAAATGTTTCATTATATAAAATGAATTTTCTCATAATGCTAGATACAACAGCTACTAAACGCTAGAGCCTAATCATGTCAGTGCTAGTCTCTGGGTGTCAATAAAGCACATTTCCTCCTAAATTTTGTTACTTAGGGCACTGGTTAATTGGAACATTATACTTGTGTCTGATATATGTTTACCTAACGATATTAAAAAAATACACAAAATTACTGAAACTGAAAGTTTCAATTTGTTTTCCTTGATAGTTAAGAAGTGCTTTTTATTTAGTTCTTTCACTTTTCCATGTGCATCCACTTTTCATATTGGGATTTTTTTTCAATTATGTTAAAATATTCCTTTAGACCTTTAAATTATAGTTCTGCAGTGGATAAGGCACTTTTAAATCTAACTATACATGAAATTGTCCATTTGTCCAAAGAAAAGCCCTAGATTAGATATGTGTTATGTTCTTGGTGTTCCAGCATTTTTTTTTACACTTCATAAAAAGTGAGATCTGCTTAGCAGATGAGATTCAAATAAAATGAAGAAAATATATAATTAAATAACCTGATCTTAAATTTTCCTGCTTTAAACACATCTCATGCCCACTTCACTAGAATTCCAGCCTCAGTAAAAGAGGAATCTGTACTGAAGCTGAAGAAAATCTGTCACACCTTTAGACAGGATCTGCTTCAAAGCTATAGGCAATTTGATGGTTTTATCGTAGTAGTTCTCACAAATCATACTGTTACATGCATAAACTAGTTATAATTCCAGCTATTAGAGCTATTCGTGCAGTAAAAAATTTTATGTTCCTGCTTGTCCTATTTGAGTCTTACTAGGGAAGAAAAGCTTGAGGGCTCTTGATAATTTTCCTTCTGTCACAGACAACAGGATCTCCTTCATGTGCTTGTTAAGTCCTGCCTTGCCATGGAAAGGCTGTTGAAATAATTTTTTCCCAGCATTAGATGTGTTCTTACTTATAGAAGGGACTTATACGGCAGTATATCAGAAAAGACTTCTGGGCTTGTGAATATAATTCTGATTGCAAATTTGCGTTCTTGATTGTTGAGATACTCAGAATAATATTGATGGGACCCAATTTCTTCCTTGTGTTTAGTGGGTCAGGTGAAGAGCTACAGCTTTTAGTTACAGAGACTGAGAGAGGCGGAAAAAACCTGTGGGGCACTTACAGTGTTGTTAGGAATACAGAAATTATTTTCTGCATAAGGACACTCAATTACATTGTTTGAAGACCTACACTGAACGATGGTGCTTCTTGCACCAGATGTTTAAAATACTGATATTTTTAAACTGGATAGAGCAATCTTTAAATCAGATAAGTATATAAGCAGATCGAATATATCAGTTCTATTTTTCAAGAAAGATTGTTTTGCATCTTAAAAAATTTGGATAAAGCTTCATCTATATACATATCTATATACATACCATGATTACTTTATTAAAGATACTAATATGACTTTAAAAATGTAACAGTATCCTTTTTCTATAAATCTGATTTGAATTTTTCTTCTGGAGACTTAGTATAACTAGATGATGTTGCAATGGCTGGTTTCTATTCACAATTTTCCCCCTTTTTGGTGAAATATGTTACCTAATCTAAACTACTGAATGTTTAATCCAAGTAGATTCTTCATTTTTCAGGATATCATCTAAGGCCAGTAAAATAATGAAAGCAACAGCCAATATGGCAGTTGGGGTCATGACTTTATTCGATAATTTCATTCAAACAATCAGAATTTATGCTATATTTTAAGGAACTTCTTGAGTTATGATGCAATTTACAATTTGAATTAGCTTATCCAAGGTTATGTAATGTCTTAAATTACGTGAAAAGCTAGTAATTAATTAGTCCATTTTGCACACATAAAACTTCTAGGTGAAGTACTGTGGCTTGTAAAGTATTTATAATAAAAAACATATTACATTTTCATTTGATTATTTTATTGGTGTATTTCCTTTACATAGTTCATAAGGAATTTTATAGCACACTTCTTTTAACAGCATGAAGTTACTAATGGGAGGGGGATTCTACTTTGTTATTTTGCTACTATTTAATAGATGTTTTTTTTGGCTTAGATTTTGCAAACGTGCTTTTAATTGATCAGGTTTTAGTTAACAAAATTGTTCAAAGCTACAGGTGGATCATGGATCAGGTGAGTATCTGATGAAACTGTGGAGTGAGAAAATGTAAACTCTATGTTTCCAAAGGAAATCAGGAGCAGGTCGGAGTGAGAACTGTCCTAACCAAAAAGAACAGGCAAATATAGGAGCTATTTAATCCCTTCACTAACCCGGAAAGTCCAGCATGAAATGTTAAAGCCCCGTTCAGAGCTAGATTTTCTGGATAGAAGGAGATCCACCTCTGTCCTTACAGGGAGACAGGGCACTAGGGTGAAAATATCTCTTGCAGCTCTAGGATGATAAACAGTCTCCTTAATGAAAACATGGCCTGGGAGGAGTGAATGTATGGGATTTTGAGATATATCACAAAATGTGTGCAAAAACCACAAGTCATGGAAGGATTTTCACTGAATGGATTTTATAACCTTAGCTGTTTAAGCCTTCTGAATAGAAGACTGAGCACTTTGGGTTTTTTTCCTTTGCCTTTTCTATGCACTAAGTACATGTTCACCCAATCTGTAAAAATGACTTTTCTGAGCTAGAGCAAAAAAACCAACTGAGCAAAATCATTTGCTGCACTGTTGTGCTTATACTAGGCAGAATGCAAGTGGTTTTCAAAATAGAAGCATCCTAATTGCCTAGAGAATCTCAGTCTCTTGTGTGATTCCTTATGCTGGGTGACAGAAGTAGGTACCTAAGCATCCCTGTCTTCACTGCTGCAGCCTCCACTGTGCATACTAGGGGAGTTATTTTATATATAATTCTTTAAACCCTTGTCCTTTCTAGTTCCTCTTAAATATTTATTTTCAATCTATACAGTAAAAACATTTTGTGATGTTTTCAATTCTGTGATCACCTTGTCACTGATCCTTTTCAGTTATCAACACTTCTGACATTTGTTGGAAGGTGCAGCAGTACTTCTTTTTGCTCAGCCGTATAACGTGAGCCCATATCACTGGCTCAGGATAAAGGAAGGGCAATCACCTCCCATGCTTCCATCCTTCAGTAAATTCACTCTCATTTATGTGTCTCTCTATTCCTGCTGTGATCATATTCCTCCCACACAATACTGCAGCTCTCTTTAGGAGTGCTGTTGATTCATTTGTATTTCCTTTTTGTTGCCCATTTGAGTTCTACGACTCTTCTTGCCTTTGAAGTCTCTTTTTACCCCTCACTTATATTACTGTTTCTATCTAGGATGGTATGAAATTCTTGGTCCTCAGGAATACATTTCTCTTCTGCCCTTCAGATATTCCTCCCGAGTTCTCAGTTTGATGCTGAGTGCTTTAGTCTTGGTACTCCAGTGTGCTTAATAAGATGCTCAACTTTAAGCATAAGTATTGCTTAAACTACTAAAACCTAAACACATGCTTTTCACAAATCAGAATGGGTGGTACCATCAGCATTTTCCTGAATGAGAGACTAAATATGAAGGTTTATAAACTTCATTGAATCTTTAGTGAATATTGAGCACATCTCTATAACACGTATGTTCTTAAGAGCTTTCCTACTTAGAGGTATTTTACCCTGATTTTAAGTGTTGTACCAGTTCACTTGTCTATTTTCTCATTAGGCAGGCATCTATGCATCATTCTCAGATTCTGTAGACAAGATTTTGCTGCTGAGTACATACAAGTGTAACCTACACTTACACCTAACTGTCAGCTAAGTTTTAGTTAGGGAATTATTTGTTCCTGGATGCTATTCTCAAACTGCTTTTGTTAACGTGAATGCGTATGTGTATTTACTTATTTGCCTCTTTCAGTGATGGAAGAGAGCATTTGAAAAAGAGGGACCAAACTATAAAATTAGTATTTAAAATGTGTTTTAAAATAGTTTTATTACACATTATTCTATGTACACAGTAGATAGACAATTATTATTCCTGTCCTACCCTCCAATTTTTGTAATACTCTGCTTTACTTCCCTGAAAATTGTTGCTTATAGACTTCGAAAAAATCAAAATAAGTTGGTACTATTGTGATAGAACCCATAAAATGTAAGTTGCAGAATCCTCTCAAAATATTTCTGATTGATTTGCTTTCAAAAACTTGCTTGTCTGAGTAGAATGACTGAAAAATGGTATTGTACACAAAAAAAAACCCGTTATGAATGTGTAAAATTTTTGAAGTTATTTTTTAATAGATTGATTCATATTCAGATTAGCTTCCTGCCAGATGGAGGGAATTTACAGTAAATCAGTTTTGGTGAGAGAGAAATAAAAACAAACAACATCTGCTTATTTATAAAAGTTGTGCTATTCTTTCTCTATATTGGTGAGACACATACTAACTATCCAAAGAAAGTTTTATTACCAATGAATTGTTGAATCTTAAACCTTACAGGGATGAGAATGTACTCATGTTTACAAAGAGGTTGCATGTTTATGTAGTGTAAGCAATACCTTTGCATAATGCAGCCATTGATGTTCAGCGTCTATGTATCTCTTGGAATTCTGTTCCAGCAATGGATCCCGGTGCAGTAAAAGCCTTGCAGTTGCCAGAAGTTATTTTAGGCTGTGATCTTGCAGACATGTCTATGTAAGCAAACCCATCAAAGTCAAACATTTCACATTCACAAAGAACAAAGGCTCATGAGTATGCAAAATCCTAATAGCCTCTCTTTGATCCACAGAAATCAAACCATTCTATGGTCCTATTAATATTTCTATTCATAAGTTCATGCATTGTTTTATAAATGGGATATTGAAGTGCTTGGATATTAGGTCAATATATTTGGCTGCTGCTTTGTAATGACCTTAACACGATGGGTGTGCCTGAGTTTTTAATAGGCAGTTTGTTTGTACTATTGACTCTTCCATTCCAAATGTACATTAAAAGAAAAGCTCAGGCCCTCTCAGTGTCATTGTTGTCCAAAGTACTGGCTCAAAACTGCTCAAGTCAGAGGTTAGATGACTAAACCGGCAGTTAACAGCATACTTCTGGTATGAATAGCTAACCTAGCAATCCTTCAGTAATTGCAATTCAAGACCAATGGTAGCTGGAAGATACAGGCAATGAGAGGGCCCAGTCATTCAATATTTCACACACCTAGCTTCATTTACCAAAGATACCATGCTGTTCTTGTCTACCATGCATCTCTAAATAGAAATAGAGGTAGAACAGTAACTTTATTCTGTACTATCAAGTTTAGAGATAAAACACATACTTGGAATGTTGATAACACATTTACTAAAAAAGTAGGTTTAAAAAGATAATTGTCTCTTATTTCTACTACTTTCAGGAACGGTTTTCAGAACACAGTCATTTGAGTTGAGGATGCATCTTCTCCATCAAGGTGACCACTAGGAAACTGCCCTTGATAAGACATAGCGTGAGCCTAATCCTCACAGTTTACCTAGTCTCCTACGGGCAGCTAAGATTTATAGGCAATGTCTTTTACTACACCAATTAACGTAGGTGGATAAAGTAGAGAAGATTTTGGGCATACCAGCTTTTCATCAAGTGGTAAAGGTCTGTTAATAATTTAACCAGCTTAGCAGCTGGCACCTGTAAATACTCCTCATCCAAAGTTTAGTTACCTTAGGGAGCTTATTCTGTATTCACAAATCCTGTCTATTATCTAGAACGGCTTTAAAGGCCCCAGAGAAATCCTGCTTCTCCTGAAAGGGGGAGCTAAAGAACTCTGCTTTCTTCTTCCTTCATCCCAGATCTTTATTTTCAATATCTTAAAAGATATTAGAATATTTATAGGAAAGGTGAACATCCTCTTCTTTGTTTTCTGTGATTTGTGCAGAAGTTCAGAAGGTTACATCACTTCCTTTCTTCCTTAGCTTTCTTGGTTTATGTATCCATTGTGTTCTAAACTTACATCACATGCAGAGCTTTGGGCTTGAAACATTTCTTTCTGTTTACAGGCGCTTTAGAATACAGTGCTATAACTTTATAGATTTCATCCGAAGAGAAGAATTATGCATGTAAGCTGTTTAATAGATTCACAACTTCCATTTCTTTGTGAAATTTACATAGAAAATATAAACATCTATAGCAGATTTAAGATTGAAACTTTTTCTTCTCCTCTTACTTGGGAAATTCTACCATCATGACTCAGAATACCAAACATATTGATATCCCCCAATTAAGAATGGAATAATGTCAGGTATTTTATTGGCAAATCTACTGGGAGATAATGTTTCTTCCTATTTTTCAGACACTTCCTGTCAAAGGGACTTAGAATTAGCACTTAGAATGAGCAAAAAAAATGCCAAGGTAAGGATCTTGATGATGATAGCCAGAAATGGCTGATGAATGAAGCCTGAAGCAATATAGTCAATAAATTACATTTTCTCATTTGTGAATGTATAATACTTCTGTGCTTCTTAGGTTTTAGTCAAAACATGTTAATATAACTTGAAAATTTGTTGTGGTTTAGCCCAGCCGGCAGCTAAGCCACCACTCAGCTGCTCACTCAATCCTCTCCTTCAGTGGGGTGGAGAGAAGAAAAAATGTAACAAAAGGCCTGAAGGTCTAGATAAGAACAGGGAGGGATCACCCACCAACCATGGCCCCAGGCAAAACAGACTCAGTTTGGGGACAAATAAATTTAATTCTTTAATGGCTCATTCAGAGAGGATAACAAGAAACAAAGCCAGATCTCAAAAACACCTTTCCCCTACTCCTCCCTGTTTCCCTGCTCGGCTCTACCTCCTCCCCAGCGGCACAGGGGGATGGGGAATGGGGGGGTTGCAGGTCAGTTCATCACATGTGTTTTCTGCTGCTCTTTTCTTAAAGGAGGAGGACTCCTTAAACTCTTTTCCCCTGCTCCAATGGATCCTCTCCTCACAGGACAGTCCACAGACTTCTCCACCGTGAATCCTTCCCGCAGCATACAATCCTTACCCATCAGATTGCTCCAGCGTTGGCTTCTTCCGTGCAGAGTCACGGCTTCTTAGAAAGCTGCCACCCGCTCTGGCATGGGGTTCTCCATGGGCTTCAGATACCTCTCTGCCTTGTTGTCTGCCTCCAGCAGCTCATGGAGACCATTCTCTGCGACCTCCTTCAGGCACAGGCATCTCTGCTCCAGTGTGGGGTTCTCCAAGAGCTGTGGGTGGATCTCTGCTCCACCATTAATCTCCATGGGTGGCAGAGGGCTTGCTGCTGTCTCACCACTGGCTGCAGGGGAATCTCCACTCCAGCACACCTCCTCCCACTCCATCTTCACTGACCTGGAGTCTGTGTGGCCATTTCTCTCAGGTCTCAGACCTCTCAATGAACCTCAGTAGTCCTGGCAAGACAAACTCTTCCCAGAGGGTGCCCCAGGAGTGGAGTGCATCGGAGCTCTCCAAGCCGTGCAGCTGCAGTCATCTCCAGTCGGGTAGTGGTGGCCCAGTGTGGGCAGCTGCCTGTCCCGGAGGCCAGAGGGGCCAGTCCCCATCTCCTCTCTCTTCAGTGTAGGTCCAGCCACCCTTCGGGCTCCTTTGTCCCCATCTTAACAGGGCATTCACAAAGGCACTGATTGGCTCAGTCCTGGCCTGAGGGGATGGGGAGGTACTCACCTGGCCAGAGGCCAGTCTGACCTGATTTGGAGCTGGGGAAGCTTTTCACAGCTACTTACAGGGACCGTTTCTGCAGCCCCTCCCGTAAACCCAGCACAAAATGACACTGGGAAAAATGCATATTTTCAAATAACTCCTATATTGCGTTAGTGGTTGGTATGTAAAACTGTAGGTGTTTATAAAATCACTGTATTTTGGAGACTAAATCTGAACTTGTAAGTGAATTAAAATGAAAAGATTAGGTCAAGAATTACTATTTAACTTATTGTCTAAAATATAACACTGTGAAGAAAGCAGCATTATACAGTGATCTTTTAGTAGAAATTCAGTGGATTTAAACAGGTAAAACATAATTGGATTGCAGCAAGAAAAGACCATGACTATCGGAGATGAAACACAGAAGTTCTGTTAACTCCTAGTGCTGAAGGAAAGTGATAATGAGTAGAAACTGAAATTTTTACTTTTTTTTGTTTTTAAAAAACAAACTGCTTTGCAAGTGAAGACCCTGTGTCTTGTAAATACTCAGACATCTGCTGAACAGGGGTGTTGTACTTAGTGCTTATTGGATGTTGTAGAGGAGTGGAGTTAAATAGGGACTCTAGTGTTTGCAGAATTGTACCATCTGAAACAGAACCTATTCTGCAGTTTTTCCTTATAAATTTAAAGCCTAGTCCTGCAAGATCCACACATGCAAGCCTCAAATCAACTCTTTGGGAAAGTTTGCTTCCTTTTAGAGAAGTTAACTGAAACTATTTCAAATACGTAGGTTTTAAAGGCACAGCAATAAGAGCTAGACAACACTTTTCTCTTCCATTTGAGATTAAATCATCTCAAACATATCAATATCGTTCACATTTTGTGATGGTGAAATACAGATTGTCAAATGACTACCCTAGTGCACCCTCTACACCCAAAGAATATCTAAAAATAGAATCTGTCTTTCAACTTTCAGTGTGGTGTGTTTGTTTTTTTTTTTCTGGGGCCTGTTGTCTTCCTGTTTCTCAGCCAGGTCTTGAACTTGTCTATAACCCTTTGTTTACAAAAAATAAGTTGGAACAATACTTGCACTTAAATATTACGCGGGATTGTTTTCATCCTTCTTAGGGACAAAAGAGTCCCTCAGGGACTATGACCAAGCAGCCAATGCAATCAGACTTCTAAATATATTTCCACTTTCACAGCATATTATTCTGAAAAAAAAAAAAAAGAAAAGGAGAGGAAGCCAGAGACCTTGCAGGTGATAGGAATAATAATTGTGTGTGTTTCTGAACACTAGGTTTTTGCTGAAGAGCAGGACACTCTAGGCTGTGCAGTAACTTTTGAACGTTCTATCAGGGAATATAAGTCACTGACCTTGAATATCTTCATGATTGTATTCAAGGAAATGAAAATTAGTTTATATGCTTGGAAGAATTCTAAAAATTAATTTGAAGTTACTAATGATGTAAAATATCAATTGCTTTTCACAAATGTGCCTTTTTTTACAATTCATGTTTAAGAAACATAATATATACCTTGCATACGGTAACTCAGATCTTCCTTTAGCAAAATGCTGGAGAACATTGGCACTTAAACTAGGAGAAGATTCACTGGCATTGGGGCAATTATTTGCTTAAAAGATCTGTAGATGTTCTTTATAATAAATTGTTTACAGTGGCAAGATTCTCCAGTGGAGTTTACAGCCCTCTTGCATTCTAACTACTCTTTCAAACACTATTTGCTTTTTCAGACTCTCTCTCCTTCTACTTGAAAGAGAAGTAATGAGTAAAGCCAAGTCATTTTGGGGCATGATGAAAATGGAACAAAGAAAACTGCTCTTTCACGGGCTTTAACAAAAGCTTTTATTTTTGAGTGGTTGATGAACCAAGTTGCTAGGGATTCATTGACAAGCGCTTGGAAGACTCCTTTGTTGTCCGCTATTGACATATGGGCTGGCTAGACTCAGTTATGAACCTCTGCAATTTCATTCTCAGTGTCTGCAATAGCATTTTATTAAACATTTTATAAGATAAGTGAAGGAACAGTTTGAGCCCTGAGCTTTCATGATTACTCTCTGAAGTGTCCTGGAGAAAATTGGACCACGAGGGACTGCAGAAAGATTCTTGCATATTTGAGTAAATCCTTCTTGAAGGAGGTCTGAAAACTTGCAGAGGTAAAGTTAGCAGGCAGCTATGTGTTTGGTTTTTTTTATGGGAGAGGAGCACTTGAGGAAAATTGAAACTGAAGTTAAAATAGTTTTCGATTCAAAATATAATTAAAAATACGTGAATTTAAAATGTAAAATAAAAATGTTTCTTTTTAAAATGGCCTGGCGCAGGTTTCAGCAGGAATGGTTTAACTAAAGGCAAAACCATTCAGCATTCCCTTTGAGTTTTCCTTGTTTAATTTTAAACGGGAATTATCTGTGTCAAATTCACTGGTGTTACAGAAGGAAAATTCTGAGAAAATTCCATCTTTGTGCCTTATTTATGTAAATGTATTGGAAAACTTTTAGTTCAATAGTTTAGTGTTTTTCTTATGCCTAAATGTTCATTGACAGAATAAGCATACAGAGATGCATAAGTAAATAGGATGCTTTTCAGCAAGTTGTTTTTTTATAATCATGCTTTCTCAATTTGACCTAAGAATGGGAACGTTTGCACAATGTGTTGTGTCACAACTTATACTTAAATAAGGTTTGAATCAGCTGACTCTTAGGAGCCATAGAAAATTATTAAGTGGCAATGATAATAACAAAACAATATTTTGGCCTTCCACAGCCCCAAAGAATACTATTATTTATTAGCATCAATGGATTAAGCTTAGTAACAAAGCAGGGTGAATAGTGTGAATATACTTTCCATAAATATTCATGTGAATGTTAAATGAGCCTGCTTCAGATGTCTTTGTGTTGCTTCCTGAGTTCTATTGCACTGACTGGGCTTTTGCCAGAGTAAATGCTCACAGGAAAAAAAGAATTTTAAGCCTACGTATTTTAGCACTTATGGAAAACTTAAATTTGTTTCCCATCTGAAATTCCTGCAGGGATCTACTAAGACCCGTGTTTGTCTAATTATGGAACAGATGCCTGCTTAGGAAAGTTGATGTCTAATTTGAAAAAACACTCCACACCACACCATATCACTTTGTAAGATCATATAATGTATGGATATCAGAAACTAATTTTGTATCGTATCTGAGTCCCTTTAAACAGAGATGTGCTTTTTTTTGCGTGGTTCTTTTCAGTGTGTCTTCCCAGTAGTAACAGCAGAGACCTGACCAAGAGAAAAAAGCCACTACTAGAAGCAACTGAATCATGGTATTATAATGGAGAACAATTAATTTTGGTATGATTTGTGACTTCATTCAGAGAAACTCTCTACTGGTCTTAACTTTTTCATGGTTTTGAAGGTTTTCTGTAACCATGACAAACTTTCATTATGCTTTCTGCATTATTGTGAACTAAGCAAGTTTTATCTTCATTATGTTTCCATTTTGAAAAGATACAATAAAAACATAAAAATCACAAAATGAAGAAGTTGTGAACCATTCAACAGATTTTTCTCAGAAGAAAAGATATCAATAAAATGTTTGCTTTTTTTTCTTTAGCAGAATGCCATGCATTTAAATGTAAGAAAACTGTAGAAACTGAATCACTAGTTTGTTTCCCTGTTCTTTTGCCATGAACACAGTATTGGATCTTTGAATGGTTCTTTAATTTCATGCCTTAGAATTATGTAAAATGGCTGCTATTCCCTCCACCATTATTAGTCGTTATCGTCTTTTGAATACAGAGAAATTATTGGGATATTTTACAGAAAAATATTGTCTGAATTTAAAGCATATTCTGCAGTCTCTCTACTTGTCCCTGATCAAAGATTGAAAAAGACGTGGAAAGGTAAGTAAGAAAAAAGAATACCTTAGCTGATCAAAAAGATGTCCTGTGAACACCAGGACATACATACAGGTGTTACACATCTTATACATACGCCATTTGGGTCCTCCAGTGCCTAGATTCAGTAGAACATTGGGGATTGCCTAGTGGAGGGAAATGGTGATCCAGACATAGTGATGTTCTGTTTTAATGCAAGCCTCTCAAATTGGAGATTTTACATATTTTTTTTCACATGTAGAAATTTTCTTCAACAAAATTTAACATTCGGTAACACAAGAACACACCATGCCCCTAACAATTTAAACTCACATTAGAAAACTTCAAATTACTGTTGAAAGTTCTGTTAATTTTACATCTTTATATGGTGAAGCTATTCATGTCCAGCAGTGGCTTTGTATACCTGGGAAATGTTTTTATTACACTTTAATGGTGATAGATTTGCGAAGTGTTAGTAAAGGAAGACCGAATTCAACTGTCTCTACTATTATTGTGGATTCTTCAGCACCTGAACTCACCAGGACAGAAATCACTATAAATGTACGGAAAGGAACTGAAGTACAGTCTTACTTTAGAAGGATGTTGAGGCATTAACATCTGAGTCTCACAGTGCATTTACAGAACAGTGGTAACCACTCACATCAGTCTTCCAACTGTAGTGTGGCTTCAAAGGTCTCTGACAGAACCCAGTGAAATCTGAAAGGATAGCTGGCATCACTTTTCCAGAATCTCCTAATTATATGCTATTAGGATGGAGAACTCATAAGTCACTTTGAAAGAGAGTCCGGTGTGAGAGTGAAACATGTTTCAGCTGAAAAAGACCTTTCCCACCCAGTATTGAGTCCTGTTACTTGCTTTGAAGATAAACCTTGTGGAATATAAGTGGAAGAGGTCAATTTATGCCCTATCTCTATCAGATATGCAAACAACTTGTGCATCTTCACTCTGTAAACATTCTGAGCAACAGTTTTGCTGTCTTTATTATTGCTATGTTACATGAGTATTGCAAAACACATTGCCAGTAATAAAATGTTAAATGCTTGTCGAAATCATTAGGTTCTATACACTTATTGTTAGACTGAAGAAGTGCTGCTGTTCATCACCAGCTGCTTTTCCAAATGTAGTAATGCACTATAGAGGCACAGTGCTGAATCCAGTAAGTGTGTTGAAAAGATAATATCACTTGTCTTGCAAAGAATCACAGATTGGAGGAAACATTTTCAATTCAATTATGGGTTCCAACCTCAATTACTTTAAGAATCTTCTTGGTAATTTATGGAGTTGTTCACAGACAAATATTCTTTTACATAATTACTTTTCATTTGATGATAAACAGAGGAAGCAAACCCAGTATGATCCAAGTTTTGCATGTATATAAGACAGCTGGTAAGTCCATGTTACTCTCAGAATACCTGCTTACCCGTGAGTTTGGGAACAATTTAGCTGTAATGTCACTTCCAGAATAAGAAATTCTTTCCTCTGGATGGCTAGTCTGTAATCCTTCAAGAAAGTGCATCTTTGGGGACCAGCACTTTCAGACATGGCAGCTCAGTGATGGCAGCCCAGTTCTTCTGTCACTAGGTAGAAAAATGAACTGCAAAATTTCTACTCTACTACTCATCCATCCAGGCCTTTTACAATCAGTGAATGATGAAGTTGCACTGCTCATTTCCTGCCTTGCTGGAGGAAAATTGAAGTGCAAGTTTTTTACATATGCTGGTGCAGAAGGTATTAGTTAGAAAGGCCAGAGAAAACAATGTTCTGTTTCAGCAATAGCAGGAAGGAGATTCTGTGAAGTTACCCTCTGAGACCCCTTTTCCAATCTCCCCGTTGCTAGATGAAGCTTGTTCTGTCTGCAACTAAATGGCATTTGAATCTCCCAAAAACCGTCTGGGTTCCTGTGCTTTTTCACTGGCCCCTAGGCTGATGTCCCTCTTTCCAGGTCCGGTAGTGTTGTCCTTGCTAGTGAGGGAGGATTCTTGAACATAAAAGCAGACACCTGCGGAGGAACAAAGGATCTGGAAACTATAATGCCTATATAGTAGTATCTTCAGAACCTGAATAAATTGTTTCTGTGATGGGCTGGCTAAATCGTGAATATGGATAGTTTTCCATCTCTCTCTCCTTTCATTTTTATACCTTTCAGCATTTTTACTTTCCTTTCAAATTTTTCATCCTTTTTATCTTGTTCCTTCTATTTTTCTGATAGCATCTGCACTTTTCTGTGGAGTTTACCCTTCAGCTGAGTTCTGCATGGCATTGAAGTAGCCAAGGGCAAAGTGCTCTCTAGATTGTCTGAGCTAATTTTTTCAGCACTTGTCCTTTTCTCTTTATAGTTGTCATCTTTTTCATTAAATGTAAAGGGATCCAAAATTATTATTAAAAAGCTTCTTTATTAGGCTATGTGATGTTATCCTGAACAGTAGTCAACATCTGCAACAGTAATCAGAATTGTTTTTCTGCAAATCATTTAAGAGCTCCATTTTTCTCCCAACTGGTTCAATGTGTTGCTACATTATGTCTATTAGTTGAATCCACATTTACAGACTGATGTGTTAAGCAGTTGTCTCTTCAGAATAGTTTGTTCCATTAAGTTCCTTTATTCAAATTTTATGAAGTATTACGGTTTTGTTAGAATAATTAATATTGTTTTTTTCTAGTGTACGTGTCATCCTGCTCTTTCACTAGAAATATTCACAAAAATACATTATTATCATCAAAGAAAAATAAATTACTAAAAGATTGAGACCACATTATAGGAGAATAAAAAGTAAACTGAGACGTCTGGAGAGCTCTCAGTGGTGATTTCTGAACTGTGAAATAGAAATGCGTATAACAAATCATGTAGTTCCTGGTAGCATAAGAATTGCCATATAGATATTCAGTGCATTCAGACTCGAGGAAGGGCAACACACATGCAAAACGGGGCTGATGGAAAACCATTCCACCAGCATATTGTCACTGATCTAGTGGAATTTTTCTGAATTTGACTTAATAAAAATTTGACCAGAATCTAGCCCGGAGTTATGATGGCTCTTGTCGATTACCAAAAAGTAGCTTTGGATCTCTCCTGAAGTATTAAAGGGTATTTGAATGGGATTAATAAAATTTCTATTTATAAACACGTGTTGAATTAAAACCCTCTCAAATAAATGTCTAATTTTTCAAGTCAATAGGAGTTAAATGCTGATTGTCAGTGCTCTCAGAAATCATTCCTATGGTGGATATGGGTAGCCATAATGGAATGATATCATACGATATGTCTGATATGCACCATAGCACCAATGTTGTAATGACTTAATTCTTATTAGATCAAATGGTCTTATTCACAGGTTTTTCATTTATATCTATTCCTGGTCTGGAAACAAGTGTGTATCATACCTGACAAGATCAACCTCTGATTGGGAAGCTTGGATGTAAATTTCCCAGGCAGCAAATTATCTTAAAATCCAAAACATATTTGCTTTTTTGCCTTGCCGACAAGTTCTAAAAGAACTCATAAAAATGAGTAACTTATGTCACTACAAACAACAAGCATAATTTTCAAATATATGAACTACACTGTAGCAGATTTGGTACCCACTGCTCAAGAGACTGAGAAGTCAGCATGTGATGTCTGTGCAGTAAAACATCTTTGCTGGTACTCCAACCCCTTCCATATCATATGCAGAGGAGCCATTAACCCGAACAGGAGAGACTAGTTGCTGTCATAGGTGGGAAGATTTCAGAAAAGATGCTGCAGTAAGCCTGCCTAGCTCTCCGCTTGCAGGAAATCAGAGCCAAGCTTTGTGGTACGTGTTAATGACTCTGTGCTTCTCTAAGTTTGAAAGTCAATACTGAACAGTCATAACTGGATAAAGCATTATAGGGTAAGTGGATTATCACATATGTCATGAATAATGGACTTGGCATGACCAAACATCCGTAGTGGCACTGCTTATATTTTTAAAATACATTTTTAAAACAGTGTAGTAATAAACATTAAAGGTCTTACTCACCTCAGTGATGAAGACTACACTGTTGCAATACATTTTTGTGATATAAGCCATATTTCTTCACTTAGATTTATTAGTGTGAAGAGAATTTCTCTCCTGAAAAACAAGTAGTACAGACACATTATTACTGTAGCAAAAGGTGTTATTAATCCATGTATTGCATCTCCAGTTGCATGGACCCTTTTATTGTCTGTGAAAGGAACATGACCTTAGCTTTCTCTAAGCAATCCTGGAAGGAGCTGCTTTATGATGAGAAGTCTCTTGCTTTCTCTTTCTTTTCAAGGGATACTTTGATGTCTTCATACATTTTTAGAGGGGATTCTCTTAGTGCATATTGATAGAGCTTTCTGTATTTTTTCTTCTAAACTTTCTTTGCGGATTTAAAATAAACAAACAAAATCAAACCAGAAAGTCATTGTGTGTGGTACAGAGTTGGAGAGGAAGAATTAAGGAGGTGTGCTGGCTTTGGCTGGGATAGAGTTAATTTTCTTCATAGTCGCTAGAATAGTTCTGTGTTTTGGATTTGTGCTGAAAGCAGTGTTGATAATACAGGGATGTTTTCATTATTGCTGGGCGGTGATTACACAGAGTCAAGGTCTTTTCTGCTTCTCATACCATTCCACCAGCAAGTAAGCTGGGGGTGCACAAGAAGTTGAGAGGGGACACAGCTGGGACAGCTGACACCAACTGACAGAAGGGATATTCCATACCGTATGACATTGTGCTCATCATGTAAAGCTGGAGGAAGAAGGAAGGGGGGATGTTCAGAGTGATGGCATTTTGTCTTCCCAAATAACCATTATGCAGGATGGAGCTCTGCTTTCCTGGACATGGCTGTACACCTGCCTGCCAATGGAAAGCAGGGAATGAATTCCTTGTTTTGCTTTTCTTGCATGCATGCCTTTTACTTTGCCTGTTAAACTGTCTTTATCTCAACCCATGAGTTTTCTCATTTATACTCTTCCAATTCTCTCTCCCATTCCACTGTCGGGGAGTGAGTGAGCAGCTGTGTGAGGCTTAGTTGTCAGCTGGGGTTAAACCATGACAGAAGGCAACTGTAAGAACTGCCTGAAAAAGAGCTTTGAAATCCCAGAGGTTTAGTGAAATCAATAAATAAAAAAATAAATGGGAGTAAGAGTAATAACATGAGAAATAATCCCATTTACCAGGTGGTTAAGAGAAACCATTCTGAAGTGGACTGTTGAATAGAGATACTCCAAAAAATGTCTGGTTATCCATGTGTGTGAAGCACGAGATGGTGAAGCGCTTAGTGTTCCTGTCTCTTCCACTGCAGTTCTCTGTGAGCTTAGTGGCAGGTTCTTGTCCTGGTTCCCCTTCTCTGCAGCTGAACTATTCACACTTCCCGGAATGCACTCAGCGTTAGCTAGGTAATATTTGGGTGGCCTTTTTTCAAACTGCAAAGACTAGCAGCACTTGATGGGACTCTGACAAAATACATACTCCTGAGCAGTCAACAAAGTAGTTTGCTTTACTGGGGCATTAAATTCAATCTTGTGCCTCCTGCAATTAAACATAAATTATTATCCTCACAATCCAGTCATGCCCTTTGTCAATGTGAGGCAAATAACACTGCAGATCTCTTTCACTGTCTTTTGCCATAATATTGGCAATAACTTTGCCACCATTATGGTCGCAAGTTTATTATGAATTATACCTTTTTAATTTATCATAAAGTATGTATGCTATATATAAGCGATATAAATTATGCATACAATTATAAAAGTAATAACTTATAGGTCCCTGTGTTTCAGGTCAGAAGAAACAAGACTGTTACTGTTTCTTCATTGTCATTGGATTTCTGTCTAGGAAATGCTTTATCTTATGGTGAAGCATATTCTAATTCCTTACTTTAAACTGACTTTAAAGCACCCACTAGTACCATTGTCAAATTAGTCCACTTTTAGATGAGATAGAAGAAACATTTGAGAGTGTGAAAGAGCTTAACTATGAAAGTAGTGGTCTTAGTGAAGAGACTGAAGGGCCATGTAAAATGAATTAATCCCTGGTTTTGGTCCATTCCATTCAGAGTTGAAGTTTGTTGCTAACACTTCACTTCACTAGGACAACTCCATTGGTTATATCCTCTGAGATATATTCTCTCTGTTGATAAATACAGTACTTTCATTGTTGTAAGTGTTCTGGCATCTTTTATAGGCAGTATATTTCCCTGAAACAAGAACAAAATAAAAGCAGTCATATAACATTACACATTTAACTTTCTATTTTTCCTGTTTTATCTTTATTAATAGAACCCGCTTCACCAATACAATTCTGTTTGTATTTGGATTTCAAATTCAGATCTATTTTTCTCAATACAGTGAAAGTATTCACAAAAGTGAAGCTGGCTGAATATATGCATTGTCTATTTGTGTCAATGTGTGTGTGTGTTTTGACATATTTAGTATTTCCTTTATACTAACAGAAACCAACAGAGATGTAAACTGGTTTTATAACAATGTGTGTTCTCATGATAAACAGTCCCGTAACTTACCCTGGCTCTGTGACTCTGCTACAAATCGTCGTTTTTCATTGAAAATATTTTTAATACTCCTGCAATAAAAATGCAAGTGAAGACTTTTTAGTTCAGGATTTGAAAAGCTTATTAGAATATTTAATAATGAAAAATCCCTGTTTTTTTTTCAAACTATAAAAATAATAAAGTCAAAGCTAATGTAATTCCTATAATCTATTTCTCTGTGAACTTCAGTTTCTTTATACCAGATAACCAAATTAGTTTGTATTTATTCTCCTTGAATTTCTTTACCGTGCTTAACTAAGTGTCTGAGGAACAAAGTTTATTCATCCCTGTGTTCTTCCTTGTGAAGTGTCATCTTAAGATAAGAACAGAGTACCAGATTACCTAGCTGTGTGACTAGAATCTGCCATGTATTACCCTGATAGGGAGATCAGTGGTTAATTCAGTCAGGTTAGTGAAAGTCCATCAAGCAGCTGTAGTTGTCATTAATTATCATGATCAAACAAGCCTGATAATGATATATCTCTAAAGCAAGAGAGCAATTTTAGAGATTTATTTTGTTATAAACTGGTATTCAATTGCCTAAGGTAAGCTTTTGCATTTCTCCTTTTTTCTTTTGCTAACTAACTGAATCACAGTTATTTGGCTTCCATATGCAATATTCAGAAATCTAATTTCAACCAGATCATCATCATTATAATCTGCTGGTTCATTAGATCAGCAAATATCTATTTTTATTCTCTTATAGAAAGATTCAGAGATTGCAACTTCTGTTTTTTCTGAGTGGCTTTTATTCACTTGGGTATTCTGACTCTGCACAAAATAGCATGCGTTAACTTACAATGTGTAAGCATGACTAAAACTTGAACAGTGTTGTGGTTTAGCCCAGCTGGCAAATAAACACCACACAGCTGTTCTCGCACCCTTCCCCACCTCCTGGGGAAAGGGGAAGAGAATTAAAGGAGAAAAGGGAAACAGACTTGTGGGTTGAGATAAGTACAATGTAATAATAATAATAATAACAATAATAACAACAACAACAATAACAACAACAATAATAATAGAGTAATAATGATAATAATAATATATGCATATATATAGTATTATAACAATATATACAAAAAATTGATGCACAGTGTAATTGCTCACCGCCCACTGACCAATGCCTGTCCCATCCTGGCACATGAGTCTGAAACAGAGAAGTTCTGACATCACAATCCCAGAAGAGTGAGAGGCCCAAAAAGAGAATGAGACACAGAGAGCACGCCGAGAGTCTGGGAGAGAGCCCTCACAAAAGTATTGCCTGAAGAGCAAAAGCTCTTCATCCAAGTCAACCCTCCTTTATATACAGGGCATGACCTTGCATAATCTGGAATACTCCATTGGCCCATTTGGCCCTCAATCCTAAGTCTAAGTACAAATCATAAATGAAGTTGTGGACCCTCTGTCCTGGCCATGCTCCTCCCTATCCTGTTGTGCTCCTGCAAGAACACAGGAAGCTGAAAAGTCCTTGATGGCTCAGTGCCAACTATAAACATCAATGCTTTATCAGCATTCTTCTCATAATGAGTCCCAGACTAAAACCGAAACACAGAGCTCTTCTAGCTGCTAAAAAAACACACAACTAACTCTGTCCCAGTTGAAACCAAGACAAATAGTCTGAGGGTTGAAATGTGAAATCTTCTTTATAATACATACCTGTTGTACCAAAATAAAATGCAGCACCTGTAGAAGTCCCATATTAAGCACCTGCCCTGAGGACTGTCATCACACATAGCACCCAGAGATGTGAAATCCCACCACAGCACTAAAGAAAAGCCAAGTGCCTGTGAGGATCCCAGAATTGTGTTCATCTCAGGGCAGGAAAGAAGGACAAGAAAGTGGTGGAGATTGCTGTTTCCTTACTCGTCCTTTGCAAGGTGACGGAATCTTATAGCTCCTGCTATAGAAGGCATCCTAGCCTGAGAAGCCTCTGTTGGCACTGCTTGTGTGTTACCCCCTTTGGCTGAGAAGCCTCTGTTGGCACTGCTTGTGTGTTACCCCCTTTGGCTGCCCTAGTGTACTGCACTAACTGTTGTCCTGTCCCAGTGACCTCGGAGACTGTCGGCTGTATCCTTTCTCAGTAGGTGTGCCAGTACCAAAGGCTCTCCCTATGCTCATGTAGTAGTCCCGCAGTAAGTGCTTTCTTACATGCCCATGAATACCAACAGGTTATTTCAAGACCAAGAATCCTGTCAAAGACTATCCAGTGAATACTACACGGCTGCTAATAATCACACACAGCATGTGGCTGACAAATAATTTCAGTCCCTTTAGCTGCATGTACACTGTTTCAAATGCTGGTTTACTTGATACAGTACTGAGCCATAAATAAAACATTATCATTTTGATTCCTGAGCACACTGCAATTTCATATATATGTCTCCCTTGGCTCTCACCTCTCATCAAAAATTTTGGGTATGCTGACTTTGGGTCACAAACCACTTTCTTCCAAATCATCAGTAATCTGTCTATTGTTACAGAAATCTTTTTCCCCCATTGATTGTTTTTAATTATAGACCTATTGGTAGCCTTTCATTTATCTCAAAGATTTTGAACATCCCTTCTTGTTGTAGTTTTACATTTGATTAACTCCTGTCTTCTTAAGAGTTTGTCTGGATTTGAGCATGCGTACCCTGATTGCTCTATTGGCTGTTTGGCAAACTTCTTCTAAAGGTGTTCTGATTCACAGAATTCTTGGGGATATTTTATCTGATTTTGGTGCTGCAATTTCGTATGATTTTATTACATATATAAGTATGTATTTTGGTGAAAGGACAAATGGGTGTCCATACATCATTCTGTATTCTCATTCTTTTTAATGATTCAGACCCTATCTTGAAAGTCACTGTTTTAGTGCTTAGTTGTTAAATCCTAGAGTAAACTCAATGATATTTGGCACAAGTTTCCCTTTTTGGTTCATAGAATCATAGAATCATAGAATCATAGAATGGTTAGGGCTGGAAGGGACCTTCAAAGGTCATCTAGTCCAATCCCCCTGCAAGGAACAGGGATATCTCCAACTAGATCAGGTTGCTCAGGGCCTCATCCAACCGGGCCTTGAACGTCTCCAGGGATGAAGCATCCACCACCTCTCTGGGCAACCTGTTCCAGTGTTCTACAACTCTCATGGTAAAAAATTTTTTCCTAATATCCAACCTGAATCTACCTCCCTCTATTTTAAAACCATTACCCCTTGTCCTATCACAACTGGCCCTCCTGAACAGCCTCTCCCCATCTTTCCTGTAGGCCCCCTTGAGGTACTGGAAGACCGCTATAAGGTCACCTCGGAGCCTCCTCTTCTCCAGGCTGAACAGCCCCAACTCTTTCAGCCTGTCCTCATAGGAAAGGTGCTCCAGCCCTCTTATCATCTTCGTGGCCCTCCTCTGGACCCTCTCCAACTGGTCCATGTCCTTCTTATGTTGGGGACTCCAGAACTGGATGCAATACTCCAAGTGAGGTCTCACGAGGGCAGAGTAGAGGGGGAGAATCACCTCCCTTGACCTGCTGGCCACGCTCCTCTTGATGCAGCCCAGGATGTGGTTGGCCTTCTGGGCCGCAAGAGCACATTGCCGGCTCATATTGAGCTTCTCGTCCACCAGTACTCCCAAGTCCTTCTCCTCAGGGCTGCTCACGATCCATTCTCCACCCAGTCTGTATTTGTGCCTGGGATTGCCATGATGGTTCAGCCATTTGTAAAGAATTTATGAAAAGTTGGTAATTATTGCATGGAACATTTTTGCTTCTGAAGTCAGTTAAGAAAAGACTCTATCCCTGTTATGGAGTTCTAGAGAAAGACATTTTAAAGCCTGTAAAAAAAGAGTAATGTCTGTCAAACATAGTAGGCCATAATCTGAGGTACTCTAAATGTTATTTAGACTTGTGTGGACAGGTATTCATTAATATTAGCTAAAAATTTGATACTGATGCTTCTAGAGCTATCTGTTGGCTTTAGAACCATCATATATTCTAGTGCAGTTATGCATTTGTGTGCATATGCACATGCACAGACACAGAGACATAATTTAGTAAAAGTTTCTGCCTTGTATGTGATAAAAATTGCTTATTTCTGAGACCCAAGTCTAAAATACCTTTGAATAGGAATACAGCGAAGGTTTATGTGTAGGTATTGAAAAATGCCAGTGCAGTGCTGTTGTTTACAGTGGAATTACCTTTTCAGGGGCATTTTTGCAGAGCACTTCCAAAAAAAGTAATGAAATTAGCTGATTTTATTTACATTAATCTACTTCATCAATAAATCAAATATTGTCAATAATTAAGAATATCACAGGATTTTCCATTCAGATGTATAAGTAGTCTTCCTATAGGATTTGTTGAAAATGAGTATAGTTTAAAATTTTGTGCTAAAATACATATTTTTGACAGAATAGCTTTTTTTACAAAAAAAAAAAAAGGAGAAAATCTCTTCCCTGAAAAGAAAATTAAAAAACTCCCAAGTAAGACCTTTCAATAATGATCAAGTAAACAATTATCCAGATGTTGTCCTGAGACAAGATATTAGCTCTCATAATCATGTGGGAAAATATACAGACAGTTTATTTCATAGCTCATATAAACAAACAATAATGCAATTAAATCATAACAGAGACTTTGTTAGTGCAGGATTGCTGTCCTGGAGCAAACGCTGTCACAGTCTTTTAGTGCTATATTCTAAAGGAAATGGAAGCCGATTCTGTCCTGCTTCCACTAAATATTTTTAGGAAGGATTCGTACCTCAATTTACCTTTTTTATTGCAGATATTTTTTAAAAATTTTTTGAATGATTTATAGATTTGATTTATTTCTTCGTTCCTTTAGAAATGAAACAGTTCTCATTTATGGAGTGTGGCTGTTGCTTTTGCCTGAACTGTGACGGTTAGAGAAAAAGCCATTGCACTTACAGGGTGGAATCATATGCCTGAACTGGTATTGATGACTGATTTATTGAGATTTGGTCAACTTTTTGGTCAACCTTTTCTTACCAGATTTATTAATTAGGAGAAAAAAATTAGCGTTCATTTCCTCTAAAGATATCCCTTGCTGCTCATGGCTTCATGTAGTTTTCCACTAACATGTCAGTGCCTCTTGAAATCACAGTTTTTCTGTAGGATGCCTGTTGCCCAGATACCAGGTCTGCCAGTGCTTAAGTTAAACGATAGGGTGAAATCGTGCACAGGCTGGTAGGGATGCAGCTGTTCACACTTAAATTTTGCTAAATATAAAATATACAAGATCAAAATATTCACAAACAAGGTCCTAATGGCTTTCTTTGAAGTGAAACTGTCTCAATTCTTTATTTTTAGTCTTATGTGGCATAATTTGCTTAGAGAAGTAATGCTACATTACTCTTATAATTAAAATAAGGTAACATTTTTAATATTAATACTTTTCCTATTATTATGACAGACTGACTAAATAGGGTATAAAAATTATTAAGGCTTGATTTTGGCTGATAACAATGCATGACTATAACTGACATTTGTTTGATCCAGGGTTTCTCTAAATTAAAAAGAACAAAGAGTATCTGATAAAAAGTAAATAGCACAGAAATGTATATTTCATAATACTTTTTGAAATGCAAATATGTTACAAACCCTATTTCTTATATGTTCTCAGGTTATATTAGATATTTATAAAGATTGCTCACCAATGCCTTCAATTAGAAGTTCACTTATCAAGGATAACCTCTATGTTTTTCATATCATAATTGATAAATCTAATCCTTTCATTAAGATGAATGAAGCCTTCCCTAAAAACTGTGACAGTGCCAGATGTTATCTAAGATAAAAAAATAGCGCTTTTGACTGGTATAATTTTAACTCAGACACATAATACAAATCAGTAGCAAGAGAAAAAAAAAATCCAATATGCCTTTTCCCTTCCCAAAAATACATATTTAATTTTTGTATGGATCTGAGGTAAGAACAAACTAACAGTCTCTGTTGTCACACTTCACTCCAGTAAAGTCAGTCAACAATTTCAATGGTAATAGTTTTCTGTCTAGTTCAGAACATTTTTAAGAAACCTCACTTATTTAATTCTGATGTGGAGAAAAGAATACACTTCGTACTCCTCCCACTGAAATATGTGGAAATACTACCACAGCTTGAGTAGCATCCACTTTATGATTTGGGACTTCACTCTTCTGGTCTATGTTTCTGTGCATGTTGGAAATAACGTCTAGTGGACAACCACAGTTGTAGTACTTGCTTCTCGTGTTTGTCGCAGAAAGTCTGAGCAACACAGGTATATTTGTAGTCCCCAGAGGGGTAACACTGTCTGATCGGTGTGTATTCTGCAGCTGCAAGTCAAAACCCACAAGAGGTAAGTTTGATTTGACGTTTCTGGCTATGTCTAAAAGCATCAGCCAGGGAATTTATGGTGTAGGAAAAGAGCCTGTGGGAATTTAAAGTTGGTGGTAGAAAGAAAAATAATCTCGCAACAGATAATTTGTAGTATGACATCTATCTATTAACTCAGGTAGACATATTTCCAACTCCAGAATTCCTGTCAAAGGAGAAAGAATATATCCCACGGCAGATAACATTATTGTTCCATCTATACCTGTCCAATTGTCTAATTTTTGCCAGAATCACATCCAGAAGATAAGTTACAATATTTACATAGCAGAGCAAAAACGAGTAAAGCCAAATACATAGATTACCTTAGAAAAAAGTGAGGGTGTAACGTAAGCTGCTGGCCTTACTGTAGTGCTTTGTATGTGCAAATCCTTATTTTCTCTTGCTTTATTTCCTTGGAAATGCTTCCCACTTGTTAGCTATTTTGGTTGTTATCCTGTGAAGCTTCCAGCAAGGCTTCTCAGCTTGTCCAAACTGCGAATGTTAACAGAGCGATGCAGTGGGTCAGTGCCAGCCTAGTTTGGCATCCGTTTGCATCTATCCGTGTGAGCAAACTCATTTAGCTACTTGCACGTGAAAAACACATGTTCTCTGCTACTGAAATTTCTTTTATCTGCATGCCATTTCTCTTTTTACAGATACCATCAAATCATTATAGTTCTCTGATATTCTAAAGTATGCGTTGTCCCCTTCAAAAACATGAGGCTAATTTTCCCTCTGTAGTATCGTTCTGTTTATATGATGCCTTGGTTTCCTAGAAGTTTGGAATGAAAACGAGGACTCTCGCCCATTCCCCAGTGCCTTCGCCTGAAAGTGTGATCTTTTCGAAGGCTTGGGAAATGGCCAAGTACACATAGACATTTTTTTTTTTTTTAGCAGCTTAAAACAGCATTTGCTTCTTGGTCTGCAACTTCACATTGATTAGATGGTAGATTTTCTAGATTAACTCCTGACCACTAAAGCACTTTTGTTCTCTCCCATGCTGTTGGGAGATTTATCAATTTAATTGAAGGAGTTCTTACTAGAGTTTTTCAGCTGTACATTTGTCTCTTCCTCCTTAAGTCATTCACTTTACTCATTTTTACCATCCACTGGGCTGACTTTTTTTTTTTTCCCCCAGAGATTATGAGTTAGAACAAACGCTCAACTACTCTTCAGGAATCTGCTTCTGATTAACTTGACTTTAACTTAACTTTAACAATAGATCAATTTCACCTGTGCCTATGCTACACAGGGAATTTCCCTAAGGATGTATACAGATTAGTCACAAGAATATGAAGATAATTTCATTTGAAGGAAACAGAAATAGGTTATTTTAACAATGCAATGGCAGCTTTGTATCATATTACTTGGGAGCTTTGTATGACTATGAGATTTTTTATTTTGTCTCCTGTCAGCTATTTCTGAAAATTAATAAAGCACAAGTTAATAAAAACCATGAAATATAGAGATGGTATTACACCAATACAAAACTCTCTATTTGCTTGCTCTCCTTTCTTCCATGGCAGCAGCAGCAGCAGGGTTGTTTTGTGTTAGGCTAGACACTGGTATTGTTCAAAAGTTATTTGCTTTTCCTCAAGGTGATATTTCAGGTTATATAAAGATTTTGAAATGAGAACGCAGGATCTGCAGCAGTTGTCAAGATCTTGTAGAAAAAGACAGATACGGTTTGCTAATGGTTCTGTACAACATTTGAAATCATAGTGGCTAATTTTGAGACTCTACATTTTTGTTCTTATTACAGAAATATTTAGCAATTTGTAGTTAAGCAAAATTACCGACTGTAATGATAAATAATAGCATATAGGTGAATGTATATACAGAAAACACCCATGCGTTACATATGCAGTATAACACAATTTGTATCATCTCTGTTAAATCAGCACTGCAGAGTTACCAAAACTTGCTGTGCTGCCAAGAGAGTTTACACAGTTTTATTGAAATTAATAGAAACTGTGCATGAGAAATCCCTGAGTTTTTCTGCTTCAGATGTGTCTATGGTTTCTTCTTCATGTCTCAAAGAAGTCCAGAGAGGACAATTTGGATTATCATTATGAGAGCACTATTTTTCTTGCAACTATGGTTCAGTACATCTGTCTAGTTTTATTTCAGACTGCAAATTTTTTTTTTTTCTAAATCTCGTCCCTTTCTCCTGCAACTGAAAGCAAAGCAGGACAGAACACAGTTTTTTCCTGTTGTGTATATTTATGAAAAATATAAAAAAAAGTCTAATGGGACACTGTAGCTGAAGGCACTAATTGTCTCTGAGAGTTGCAAACCTATCGAGGAAATCAAAATGGAAATTTCTGCATAGCATTTTAATTATTTTAATTCCCATTACTAAAAATGAACATAAAAAAAAGGTGTTCTATCATGTAAATGCATATTATTGATATGTTTTATTAAATAACAAAAGTGATTCAACAGAAAAATATATGTACTATTAGTAACTTTCATCAAAGAAAAATCGAAGTATGGATGAATACATCAAAGTAGCCAACCGATAACAACAGCGAAATCACGCAATATTGAATATTGATTTCTAATCCTCTTCCAGACAGTTTCTGGTGAATCTCTACAACAATATTTAAAATATCTCCATTACTATCTCTCTGCCCCAGTCAGGTGCTGCTGGCTCCCCTGCAGAGCGGACAGCTGGGATGCTTGGCTATTGGAGCTCATGGTCATGGGTTATAGGTTAAATCACTAGTGAAGACAAGCATGAGCTGAGAGACTTGGCGTATCTGATGGGTAAGCATCTAACTCCTTTTTCCAGGTCTAGGAGGAGGGTTGGAAGACAGGATGATCTTAATGTGACGCAGATTCACTCTAGTTTATGTAACAGGACTCGCAGTGTTAAATTATGTCGTTGTGACACAGAATGAATTTACATTATTTTAGAGTCCTCTGAATCCAGCTAGATCTTTTCTGTGCACGTGTGAGGTGCCTTGGTGGCCTCATTAGGACATGCTTTGTTTAAAAAACTTAACTGCTGTAGATTTTCCAATGCCAAGTTGGTTTCTATCCAAAGAAATTCTTATATAAATAAATAAGGATGACTTTAATAGATCATACAAAACGTTCATATAAGCCAGAATTATCTTGAATATTGTCAGTACTGTGAAACATACGCAAAAGCACAAGTGTAAGCATTTATTGACGCTCTTCCACGCTATTTTTTCAGCCCCTATGTGTGCTTCAGATCTTACTGACCTAGAAATGGTGTGATTAGAAACTATGGATTTTTCTTTGAATTTTCTCAATTGGTTCTTCAAGTCGAGTGAACATTTACCTTCTTCAGTATTGTGCAGCAGAACACTTTAAGGCTTAAATGTGTTTGATAGGAAGAATTTTGTCTTTTTCTTCTTTTTATAGTTGCCTGTCCCTCTATGGCGTTTCTTAAAAACTGCATCACATTAACTGTCCTCCAGTTGTCTGGTATAGAAGCAGATTTAAATGCGAGGTTACACACTGTAATTATAGTTTATTTATTTTCTGTTAAGTTACTTTAAATCGCTGAATAAATACCACCTGTTTGTTGTAATTTATTACTGTCCATTTGTTCTGTAAGATCTTCACATTAATATTTCTATTTGAGGTAAATCCTTCAATGTGTTACGTTGAAATAACATTCTCAGTACGAGTACCTTCCCAGATCTCCATAGTGACCATGGCTGTGTCTTTCATGGACATTTGTCTTACATTGTGATCATCAGATCACTTTGCGTAGCCCCTGGCAGGTTTCCTAATCTTTACATATTTTTAAAAAGTTTAATGTTTAGTTTTCATGCCTTCTTCAAACTCTTCATTTATTTTATTGTGATTTTACATATGCCTTGCCAGAATTTGTTTCTTGTATGGAGAAGACTTCAGTTTTTCACAGGGTTTTTATTACTTCTAAAAAACTTTATGTATCATAGTGATAAATAGTGTCAGATATTTTTTCCGTTATTTTTTTTTTTGGTAGTAGTTTATATGTATGCATTCTGACCCTCTAACACACAGTTTTCAAATATCTCCTGATAGTCTCCTGATACCTGCAAAGAACAGAAGTAAAAAGAGATTCTCAATGCTGACTGTGAATCCTGCAAAAAACACATTTGTATTCCAAATATTGCAGGTTTGTTCAGTGAGATACACTTTTGGTAGGCGCAGAAACATAAGTTCAGCTTTTATCCTTATGATACAGTCTTGTCCATCAAACTCACTTTGTAACTTAGTTGGACACAGAAATGCATATTTTGAACCCCAGCTTGTCAAGAAAAGAATTAAGACCAATGGACACCATCGTTCAAAATGTCTCCAATTATAGCAACTTTGAAGAAGGTGATAAGCCCATCAGAATGCACAAGAGATTTGGGGAAGTGGCAAGATTTTCCCCTTTGCTTGCTAATATAATTGAAGAAAATGCACAGCAGCACTATGTAACTTAATCTATAATTACTGTTAAAATGCCAGTCAACCTCCTTACACTTTTACTTTTCTTACAATCGTTTAAGGTAAAGAGGATAACTGCATCTATTCTTTTTTATAAGTTTGCAAATCATTGCAAATGCCATGTCTTACTCTATAAAGGTTATATTTCTGTATCTTGCAGTTATGAAATTACTGTTTTATTTGCATTTTCAATTTGCTGTACTAATCATACTTTCATTTCAAATTAAGCATTTACAATTTCTTTCTCTTCTTATTGTAATCAGCTCTATAATCACCAGAATTTTATGTCTTTAAGATGCCCTTTACCTTGGTTTACTTTCCCACCCATTCATAGGTTTTCTTGTCTCATCATGTGCATCTCTGGCCTTCATTTTACTTTCCTCCATCCTCTTGTGGTTTCTCAAGAGATAAGTCTAGAACAAAAAATTTTAAAATAAAGCAATCCTTTAAAAAGAAGGTAGTTCAAATTTTAACAAAATGTTTTTTAGTTCACCTCATCTTGGACCTAAATCTTATAGAAGACATTTATTCATGAGGGTGTTATTTCAAATTATTATTAAGAGATCTAAATAGGAATAGTTTTCCAGTGCCACAGGTATAAGTAGATACAAGACCAGTAGCTAGAAGCTAGCAGAATGACTTCTAGAGCTGACTGCCTGGATAAAAATTATGTAAAAGCAGAAGAGAATGGAATCTGTTCAACCATTTGACACCACTATGCAGTGACATACCTAAGTCCAGAGTTACAAAGGAAGCTCAAGGCCTTGTAGGCAGTTTCTTTATAGTTTCGTCCAGGGACAGGCATGCAGAGAGTGAGGAGTCAGTGTCTAAGTCAACATCAGACCAATAGCTCTATTGTCTTGTAAACTAATGGAGGTGGGATATACTTCTGAGTTAGAAGAAAGTCTGTAAATGGTAGCTCACAGTAAAGCGTATGATACGTGAAAACTAAAGGTGTGAATGGTTCATTCATAATTTTAAAAATGCTTTCTCCAGCTAATTATCAAAACCCCACAAAATCCACAACTTCACTGCAAACGCGCAGTTTGTCATTATGTTCCCCATCACAGGTTCTCAAAGAGAACAGAAAACAAGTGCCCAGGGCTCATTATGGGTTCATCCTACAAGATTATTATACTTATAAGACCATGACCCTTTCCAGTCTTACAGACTGAATTCTACCCTGATTTACACAGGGACAATAGGTCCAAATATCAGATGTCTCTGGTATGATTTCCCATGAGTTACAGCTAGAGATATGGTTAGAGAAGTGAAAACCAGAGTCTGTCAAGAAGCCAGGGTTCTGAAATTGCATTGGCAGGCTAGAAAAGAACTAAATATCTGGCTTTGAATCAGAAGTAGCAGATCTGAGCAGCTAGTCCAATGAGATTATTTATCATTTTGAGTAGAGACTGGCTTATTAGACTGCGTTGAGCAGAAACTGCCTTATCTCACCAGGGTTGGATACCATTCTCTTGACTGAGTGGAGAAGAAATGTGTTAATTTGGTGAGGATACAAGTTATTACACAAAGATTAAAGAACGTGTTCTCAAAGCAACAAAAAAGGCAGGACTTTTGGTTTATTGTATTTCATTTTTTTTGGTCTCTTTAAATTTCAGAGAAAGACACTCAATCCTTTTACTTCTAAATATTTCCTACAAAAATGTCACTTAACACTGTACATAAAGGTCTGATGTTTGCCCTATGCTGTTCACTCTGAGTGTTACTTACAGTAATGTGGATATCTGAGGGCTCCATCCCACAAACATTTGCCATTGCAACTAAAGTTACTTCCCTGTTGCTTGAGACTGCTGTCAGACATGCTGTCTTGGGTATATCATGGTCAACCATGTTGACAAGTGGAACGCTTGTCACCATGCCACCCATCAACTCCGAAGGCAGGAATATATTTATAATTGAAACCTTAATCTGATTCTGTGAAAGTGATCCAGATTATTTCAAACATTTTCAATTGTAATTTGGTTGTTTGTTTCAAACACGTTCAATTGTTGTTGTTGTTTTAAATTCAGGTGTATTTGGAAGAATTAGTGTAGGGATCATTCTATGCTATGCTGCAGACTGGAGGAGTATTAACCCCTTGCGAAGGAAAATGGGAGATATATACAGATGACTAATGAATGGACTGGGCTTGTAATTTTATATTCCAGAGCAGCATGTGGACCACAAATTTGTCATATGAAGAATTTTCATTTGTCATTTGAATTCTTCCACTTGGAAAATTGGATTAATTTATGCTTGATACTCAAAAGGAAACCCCGCCATAGGCTCTTGTGCAGTTTGTAAGGTTTCATTGGAGTACAAGTTGTCCATAGACTGCAGCCAAGAGAGAAGACAATTCCAGTTTTGACACTGCACTATAAAACTCAGTAACTCTCTTTTGGATGGGGAATTTATCAGGAAGGTTATTACTGAATACTTTTAACAACTTGTTTGAAGACATCCCTGACAGCAAGAAAATTGTACACCATAGCAAAAAAAGCCTTAGATGATTTAATGTCAAGGATGGTATCCCACATATTTCTGAAGGTGTCAGCAAGAAACTGACTGCAAGTTTCCAAAAGGTTGCTATATTCCATATTGAGCGTTAAAGTGGCTGGTAACTGACAGCAATGGTTCACTATGCTGTTCGTCAAAAGGCATTATGCAAGGTAGTGACATCTTCAGTGCAGTCAATGAAGTTTGTGAAAACATTACTTTGAAGAAGCTGGTTTTCAGTGACCATTAGCTATGCACTGAAAGTGGTTTGTGATTTGTTTTTGTTCAGGGAGTGAAGCATCCCGTGTCTAGATTCACTGACTCTTTGCTAAGAGGCACTTTGTCTCAGAGACAGTAGCAAGAATTTGGAGAATGTCCTGGAAATAGTTGCCAAAACTGTAAATTGAACTGTGGTTTGAATGCTGAACCGCTGCCAGTTCCAGGCACTACTTGATGAAGATCAGTCACAGTACTTTGCTATTATACAATGTCATACGGCCTAGCAGGAACAGGAGTTTGATGGGTGTGTAACATGGGTTGATGAGATAAGACCTTTCTCTAAAATAAAGGTCAGAAATCATCATTAACTGAAGAAATGGTGGGTATTTGCCAGTCCCTGTTTTACCATAATGATATCATAATGCGTAAAGTCATCAAAAGTGTGAACTTTAGGAAATACCCAAGGACATATTTCAATAATATCACGGATGACGTTCTTCAGAACGTTGAGAGCTGATGATTAAACAGTCTCTAACTTTGAGTTTTGTGTTGCTGGATTTTTATCAGAAAGTGCTGGGAATAGCAAAGCCTGTCTAAAGAAGTCTTATTTATAAGATTATATGTGATTTCCCCTCAAAGACTTGACATTTCTTGTAATATTTCTGTTTTGCTCAAACTGAATGAATTCATTTTTAAGAAAGTGTTAAGCTTCTGAAAGGTAGAAAGTAATTTCCTATCCTAGATGTGCAGCTCAGTACAAATCAGTGTAAAAGATGGAACTGCAGAGCTTCCAGTTAAGGAAATTTGTCTTTTGCTTCCTGTTCATGTGTTGTGAGGTGTTCTATGATTGTCCGGCTGCACTTCTTGGATTACCCTTGCTCTGTATACATTTCTAACTGCTTTCCTCGGGTTGAGGGTGGTAGCTTCGGAATGTGCCATTGCCATTTTGATATGGTTGCTCCAATGGTTTCTCCAAGCCACAGAAAAAGTTGTTGCTTAGAAAGTTTACGTTCATCATACTAACGGTTATTTGTTTCATTTGGACAAGATTCAAAACCTGTTTTCCAAATGGCTGCTTTGTTCTTCACTACATATTCCCCAGTATTTTAACTGGACCTGAATTCAAATTAGTGCTGGGGGCAATGGTACAAGGTCCCTGCTTGGAGTGGCAAGCATAACTGCCTGGCAATTCCCCCGCCCCCCCAGGGTGTCCTTGCATAACAGGTACAGTGCTCTGCAAGGGGAACTGGATAACACTGAGGATGATGGTTGTCCCTGCTTGGAGGTGTCACCAAAGCCTAGTCGGACTGCCGTTGGCATTAAAACCTCATCAGTAAGGAATAAAAGATGGGTCATTGTCATTGGTGACTCACTGCTTAAGGGAACAGAAGGCCCGATATGCAGACCGGACCCGCTGCACAGGGAGGTCTGTTGCCTCCCAGGGGTCAGAGTTACATATGTCAGGAAGAAGCTTCCTTCCCTAGTATGGCCCTCAGATTATTACCCCCTTTTGTTGTTTCAGGTAGGCAGTGAGGAATTAGTAAGAACCACTCCAAGGACAATGAAGAAGGACTTCAGAGCCTTGGGGCACCTGGTCAAGGGATCAGGAGCACAGGTTGTGTTCTCCTCTATCCCTCCAGCTGTGGGTAAAGATGAGGGATTAGGCAGGAAGTACCAGCAGATTAATACCTGGCTCCGAGCCTGGTGTGTCCGGCAGGGGTTTGGGTTTTTTGACAGTGGCTGGATCTGCAGGAGGCCAGGTCTGTTAGAAAGGCATGGTAATAGCCTGTCCCACAGAGGGAGAAGAGTTTTGGGAAGGGAGCTGGCAGGGCTCATAGACAGAGCTTTAAACTAGGTATGAAAGGGGGTGGGGGTGAAATCAGGATCACTGGAAGGGAGCCAGAATGCAGTATGCCAGTGCTTGTGGGGGAGGAATGCACTAGCACGATCGCGCAGTCTTGTGAATTAGCAAGGGATCAAGGTGTCATGCCGGGTTGCAGGACAGAGCACAGGGGTTGTTGAGGGGCTGGTTACTGTGGAAACATCTGAGCATCATCAGGGGCCTCCAGGTACCTCATCAGGGACCCAACTCAAATGCCTCTATATGAATGCCCACAGCTTGGGCAATAAACAAGAGGAGCTGGAGATGCTTGTGAGCCTGCAGCGCTATGACCTGATCAGCATCACAGAGACATGGTGGAATGACTCCTGCGATTGGCGTGTTGGACTAGAGGGGTATAAACTGTTCAGGAAGGACAGGCAGGGGAAACGAGGAGGGGGTGTTGCCCTCTATGTCAACGAACAGCTAGAATGCATGGAGCTCCACCTGGCAAGTGATGACGATAGAACCGAGTGCCTGTGGGCCAGGGTGAAAGGAAGGGTAGGAGACTTTAATGTTGAACTTGTGGGTAGCCTTGGCTGCAGTGACCATGAGATGGTGGAGTTTGAGATCCTATGGGCAGCTAAGAAGGGGAAGCTCAGCAAGCTTGAAACCCTCGATTTCAGAATAGCTGACTTTCACCGCTTCAGGAACCTCCTTGGTAGTGTGCCATGGGATAAAGCCCTGGAAGGACTGGGAGCCCAAGATTGCTGGTTGACTTTCAAGGATCGTCTCCTCCAAGTTCAAAGGTATTGCATCCCCAAAAGGAAGAAATCAGGCAAAAACACCAGGAGACCTATATGGATAAACAAAGAACTCCTGGCTAAATTCAAATATAAAAGGGGAATACACAAAGCATGGAAGCAGGGACTGGTAACCTGGGATGAGTACAAGGAAGTTGCTCGTGCACTCAGAGACCAGGTTAGAAAAGCTAAGGCCCTGACAGAGTGAAATCTGGCCAGCAATATTAGAAATAACAGAAAAGGATTTTATAGGTATGTGAGAGAAAAAAGGAAACGAGAGAGAATGTGAGGTCCCTCCGGAAGGATATGGGTGACCTGGTTGCTGAGGACATGGAGAAGGCTGAAATTTTCAACAACTTTTTTGCCTCAGTCTTCACTGGCAACCACTCGAACCACACCACCCAAATCACAGAAGATATTGGCTCGGTCTGGGAGAGTGAAGAACTACCCAGGGTAGGATTAGATCAGGTCCGGGAACACCTAGAGAACCTGAAGGTGCACAAGTCCATGGGATCTGATCAGATACATCCACGGGTCCTGAAGGAACTGGCGGCTGAAGTTGCTAGGCCACTAGCCATCATATTTGAGAGGTCCTGGCAGTCTGGTGAGGTTCCTACAGATTGGAAAAGGGCAAACGTAACCCCCATCTTTAAAAAAGGGACCAAGGACAACCCGGGAAACTACAGACCTGTCAGTCTTACCTCTGTGCCAGGTAAAATCATGGAACAGATTCTCCTGGTGGCTGTACTAAGGCACATAAAAAATAACCAAGTGGTTGTTGACAGCCAACATGGCTTCACTAGGGGCAAGTCATGCCTGACTAATTTAGTGGCCTTCCATGACAAAGCTACAGCGCTGCTTGACATGGGTAAAGCAACGGATGTCATTTTCCTGGACTTGTGCAAGGCGTTTGACACTGTCCCACATGACATCCTTGTCTCTAAAATGGGAGAGACACGAATTTGACAGATGGACCACTCAGTGGATAAAGAACTGGCTGGATGGTCGCACTCAAAGAGTTGTGGTCAATGGTGGGATGTCTGTATGGAGAGCAGTGTCAAGCGGTGTCCCTCAGGGGTCTGTTCTGGGTCCAGTGCTGTTCAACATCTTTGTCAGTGACATGGATGACGGCATTGAGTACACCCTCAGTAAGTTTGCCAATGACACCAAGTTGTGTGGTGCCGTGGACTCACTTGAGGGAAGAGATGCCATCCAGAGGGACCTTGACAGGCTTGAGAGATGGGCCAGTGCTAACTGCATGAGCTTCAACAAATCAAAATGCAAGGTCCTTCACCTGGGTCGGGCCAATCCTAGGCACAAATACAAACTGGGCACAGAGTGGGTTGAGAGTAGCCCTGAAGAGAAGGATTTGGGGGTATTTATAGATGAGAGGCTCAACATGAGCTGGCAGTGCGCTCATGTGGCCCAGAAGGCCAACTGCATCCTGGGATGTATCAAGAGAAGCGTGGTCAGCAGGTCAAGAGAGGTGATTTTTCCCCTTTACTCTGCTCTTGTGAGACCCCACCTCGAATACTGCATCCAGTTCTGGTGTCCCCACCATAAGAGATATAGATTTGTTGGAGCCTGTTCAGAGGAGGGCCACAAAGATGATCCAGGGCTGGAGCACCTCTGCTACGAGGACAGGTTGCGGGAGCTGGGATTGTTCAGCCTTGAAAAGAGAAGACTTCGGGGGGACCTAATAGCTGCCCTCCAATACCTGAAGGGAACCTACAAGAAGGCTGGGGAGGGACTTTTTACAAGAGTGTCCACTGATAGGACAAGGGGAAATGGGTTTAAGTTGAAGGAGAACAGATTTAGATCAGATTTTAGGAAGAAATTCTTCAGTAAGAGGGTGGCGAGACTTTGGAACAGATTGCCAAGAGAGGTTGTGGATGCCCCCTCCCTGGAGGTGTTCAAGTCCAGGTTGGACGGAGCCTTGAGTAGCCTGATCTAGTTGAGAGGCGTCCCTGCCCATGACAGGGAGGTTGGATTAGATGATCTCTAAGGTCCCTTCCAGCCTATGCCATTCTATGATTCTATATGATTCTATATGATTCTGTATGTACCTTCAAAATGGAAAATAGTCTCGGATGTAGTGAATTATGATGGAGTCATGAAATCCAATACTTAAGAATGATTGGACATACTAGAATGTAGACTGTGACACATTTCTTACAGAATAGCATACAACTATTTAAGAAACATGCTCCAGAAATTTACTAACTTGCTCATGATTTAATAATGGTATTGTGCGAAGTGGTAATTAGGTTACAAACAGATTATAGAGAGGCAATGGTGTCTAGTAGATTTCTTTCTACCCTCTGGCATATATTGTTTGTTTTATTATACATTTTACATTTTTTTCTCAAGTAGAGATGCTTTACTTAACATGGAAGTTTGCCAACATTGCTCCCACTTATGAAGAGGGAGATGCATTGCAATTTGTTAACTACCAGGCTTTTTTTGACCTGCTTTTTATGTTTTGTATAAATAATTGAACAGCTGGTAAATAAACATATCTGTTTTTTCTACTGTGACTTATAATGTAATACATTTTTACTGTTTTTGGCTGTTGCTAGTAAGCCAAATTGTGTCCTAAGCTACTTGCAGTAATGGGCTACTATATTTAGTCTAGTGTAGGGGCACTAGAGTTGGAGTTAGAAAAGCAGGACTTCCTGTGTCAGTTCTGCCACTAAGTTACTACAGACAAGTTATTTTACCTCTTGGTTTTTCCTCCAGCCTTTGTCTATTTTGGCACAACAGTTGTATCTTACTATGCTCTTGAATTTTGGAACGTATTTTGACATACAAAATTTGGTAGGGCATATTCTATGTAAAAAAGGGCTAATGAACTGATTTGAGTAGAAATATCCCCACTTTGTTGCACCCATGACAGATGTAAAGGCAGGAGCAGGTGTTTAAAGTGGGAAATGCTTTTCAGCAAAGCCTTGACCATTCTGGGTTTGGAGTTTGTTTCGGGGTTTTTTGTTTGTTTTTTTTTTTTCTGGTTGTTGGTTTTGTTTTTCTTTTTCCATTCATTGTAGCTGTCTTCCATGTCCTCTGTGGCTCATTACCCTTTCCAAATTGAAGGTTTCCAGCTCCTCACAGCTCGCTTTTAGGAGTCCTTCCTTTTCCAAATGAACCAGAATGAGCCTGTTCAGCTGGAGGAGTGTGGTATAGTTCAAGTGAGCTACATGCCCTTGTAAAAAGTCCCTCTCCAGCTTTCTTGTAGGACCCTTTTCAGTACTGGAAGACTGCTATAAGATCTCCCCAGAGCCTTCTCTTCTCCAGGCTGAACAACGCCAACTTTCTCAGCCAGTTTTCATAGAGAGGTGCTCTAGTCCTCAGATCATCTTCATGGCCCTCCTCTGAACTTGCTCCAGCAGCTCCATGACCTTCTTATGTTTGGGGCCCCAGACCTGAAAGCAGTACTGCAGGTGGGGTCTCACAAGAGCAGAGTAGAGGGACAGAATCACCTCCCTCGAACTGCTTCCCACACTGCTTTGGATGCAGCCGAGGATATGGTTGGCTTTCTGGGCTGCCAGCGCACATTGCCAATTCATGTTGAGCTTCTCATCAACCAACACCCCAAGTCCTTCTCCACAGGGCTGCTCTCAGTCCATTCTTCACCCAGGAGAATGTGCTTGTGCTTGGGATTGCCCCAACCCATGTGCAGGACCTTGCACTTGGCCTTGATGAACTTCATGATGTTCTCACAGGCCAACCTTTCAAGCCTGTCAAGGCATCCCTTCCCTCCAGCGTGTCCACAACACCACACAGCTTGGTGTCATCAGTAAACTTGCTGACAGTGCACTCAATCCCACTATCCATGTCACTGACAAAGACGTTAAACAGCACGAGCCCCAGTACTGACCCAATTGAAGAACTGTTTATACATGGTAATAGCACTAAACAAAATAATGGGTAAATTTTATGGTTAAAATTATACAATGATGACAGCATATTTTAAGAACATTAAGGCAGTTCTAGAAAATAATTCAGATTGCAGCTTATAGAAGACAGATCATTCTTTAAGTATGAAGAGGAAATCAAATATTGTAAGTTGCCTTTACAGCCATTAAATATACTCTCTAAATGTGCAAACTGAAGTTACAGTTCTATAAACCCACTATTTTTTCAGCTCACATCTTAGTGTTTAATAAAAAAAAAGTTTTCTAGTAAAAGTATGTATGAAGAATTCAGGTATTACTTCCTGTCATGTTATGACACAAAGTCAGGTCAACAGAGATGAGGGAGCAATTTGACCAGTCTACCGGCTTCCCAAGAAAGACGAGACTCTTGTACCCAACCCACCTGCCCCTTGGGCATCCCGGTAGGTCGGAGGGTGTTCACCTGACCTATTCAGGGACCCCATGGGCAGAGCAATGGGCCAAATCCCTTATATCCTCTGTATCAATTGTGGAGTTTCCGGAAACTTATATTTTTATATATATATATATATATATATATTTATGATAAATTTTATTACATATGCTCGTGACAGGATACAGATGCAAAGATAGCCGGTGATAGAGACTGACTGTGAAAACAGATTTGATTTAGAACAATATAAACTAGAACTGATCAGTGATAACACTAAATAGCTGCAAGATGTTAGTAAGTAAAAGTGCATAACACAGAGCTCTTACCCAATAGACGTCTCTATGGGGGGGGAGGCAAGAGAGGTCCAGCCCGTCGACTGATCCCAGACGTTTCGATGAAGGGCTTCTCCATAACATCTCCCTTCTCTTTCACCATTTTATATTATTTCTTTACTTTCAGGTGGAGCTTGAGTGACTTTAGTCATACACACTTTTGCATGGCCCGGAGGCGGGTAGCTTTTGAGGTGGGGGTGTGTTTTGGTATTATATTGATGTTACAATGAGCGAAGTTCAGCTTCAGAACAGGACTTCACCATCATTGCTGAGGCAGTAATTTCAATCCATCTTCCTTGATAATAACTATGTGGTTATCTTTGCTGGACGTTCTTTATCCATGATAACAGGGATGAGCCATGGTACCTCCGTACCGCTCTGTTCCCCACGTCATGGATATTGCGCATTCCGTCTGACTAGGTGCAGGCCTTGTCCGTTCCAAGTGTGTTCTGTTCCTGGGAGCAGCAACTGTGTCTTATCTCAAGGCTGCTCTAATATTACAACTCATGTTAAGACGTAAGCTGAACTTTGGGGGACAATATTCTCCCATTCCCCCCAATTTCTGTTATTTTTCCACACTTCCTTAGGCAACTCATTTATTACCTGGCTAATACAAATTAGTTTACAGTTTAATTAGCAGAAATGTAAGCAATATGCCAAGAAGGGACAGGATTTTATAATTATTATCATAGTAAAGTATATTATGTTGAACTGCATTCAGCAAACAGGCTATTGTTCTACACACTGTGCCCTTGAAAATGAATGCCAGATATATCTGAAACATATGAACAAATCTGAAAGCTAATATGGACCTAATCCAAAGGCTACTGTAGCAAATGGAAAGATTCCCACTGACTCCAATGAGCTTTGGCTAAGGGTCAGTGAAAATAGCATTCAAGTTATGAAAGAGCAAAGCTGCTGAAATGCAACTGGAAATTTTTCTTGTCACTTGCTAATCTTTATGGGAGAGACATAACTGTCTGGATACTTGCAAAAGAAAGCACATATTTGGGTACACTGCTGTTCAGATTATTTATACGTGCAGAGAAATGATCATTTCTCTCTAATCATGCAGTTAGGTAGGATACAGCTATTACTTGCAGCTCAAGAGGAATCTGTGGAATCTCAAGACTGGTTATTGTTATATCAAAAATTAGTAGAGACGTCAAAGTAACAGAACTACTGTTACTGGAAAATATCCATAAATGAGCCCTGACTCTATAGAGAGTGCAATTCCTTTTTTTTTTCTTCCCCTAAAGTTAATGTCACCAGTCTATTTAAAGGCCTTCTTTCAGCACCATTGTGCTAAAGAATTGACATGTTGAAATTTTAGGCTTTTTTCTCAGTGTCATTCTTTTGTCTCTTATCACTAAATGTGTCCTGTGACAATGATAATACCTGCAGGTGCTCATCATTAGTATGGGACAAACATGTACATCTTGCTGATGGAAATTCTACCCAGCTAGTGTCTAATCAGCACTGTTTTGGAGGTCAAGTGGAAAGGTTTCCAATTTCTTTGCTAGTTACACATCTTACCTGACTAATTGGCCAGGTTTGTTAACTATGTTTTAGTGATAGCCTGTTTTGAAAATACTAGTTATTTGCTTGATATTAGGCAGTACTTAAAGTGGTGGCTAATTTTCTCTAACTTCTGAGCTGAAGACCTTTACTACACATTCAGAACCGAGACCCCTAAAGAGTGGTTGTATAAAATCTTAGAATCATAGAATGGCATAGGCTGGAAGGGACCTTAAGAAGAGATCTTAGGAAGAGATCATCTAATCCAACCTCCCTGCCATGGGCAGGGACGCCTCTCAACTAGATCAGGCTACTCAAGGGCCCGTCCAACCTAGCCTTGAACACCTCCAGGGAGGGGACATCCACAACTTCCCTGGGCAACCTATTCCAAAGTCTTACCACCCTCATACTGTGGTGGTAAATCTGTTCTCCTTCAATTTAAACCCAACAAAGCCGACTCGGTGGCTGGAGTGACAGGGGTTCTCTTGGGTGGCAGCATAAGTTCATTTGAACATACCTGTGATCCTTCCTCAGCCTCTGGACCCTTGGTGCTGGCACTGGCGCCATGCTGACAGCAGTGGGCTGAACTGTGCTCCCCCTCCCCCAGCAATACTAGTTTAAAGCTCTTTGCACAAGTCTGGCCAGCCTTTGTCCAAGCACCTTCTTCCCTTTCTCGGTTAGGTGCACGCCATCTGCCCCTAGCAACCCAGGCTTCTCAAAATTTACCCCATGGTCAAAATACCCAAAGCCCTGGCTGTAGCACCAGTCCCTGAGCCATGAGTTAACCTGCCAGATACGTTTGGCCCTTGCAGGTCCCTGCCCCTCAACTGGAAGCACTGATGAGAACACTATCTGTGCCCCAGAGTCCTTGACTGCTGCACCCAGGGCCCTGAAGTCCCTTTTGATGTTTTTCAGGCTGCTGACAGCTGTGTCACTGGCACCCACATGAAACACCAGTAGTGGGTAATAGTCTGTGGGCCGTATGAGGCTAGGTATTCTCTCAGTAACATCCCTGATACGAGCACCCAGGAGACAGCATACCTCCCGAGACAGTGCATCGGGTCGGCAGATGGGTGCCTCCGTACCTCTTAGGAGGGAGTCACCCACTACCACCACGCGCCTTTTTTCTTGGTGGCGCTAGTTACCACCCTTGTTGGTTGAGCTGCCTCGTCTTTCTCCAGTGCCTTCCCCGAGGTGCTAGGTTTTACTTCTTCGGTCTGCAGAGTGGCAAAGCGGTTCTGCAGGGGTATCGTGGGGTTCTGGGGAAGCTGCTGCTTCTTCCTGCTGCGCCTGCTGCGCCGTACAACTTCCCATTTGTTGGCATCTTCTGCCTTCTTACTTACCTTGTGTGTCAGTGGAGGGGTTTTTGGTTGGTGCACTGGTTGCTGCGGTTCGGGTGCAGACTGCGCCTGGAACCAAGCATCCAGCTCCCTCTCAGCCTCCCTGATGTCCCTCAGCCTCCTGACAGTCTCTTGCAGTTCAGTCACCTGCCGCAGGAGCTCCTCCACCTGGATGCACCTTCTGCAGTCAGGGCTGGTGCCTGCCCCAGAAGTAGGATCCAGGCACTGCCTGCAGCCCACGGTCTGCACCGCAGCCTCTCCCCTTGGCTGTTCCGTCTGCACGGAGGCATCGACTACCGCAGGGGAGCCGGTGCAGACCTCGCGGCTGAAGCTGCAGCCCTTGCTCTAAGGCGGGTGTTGGCCATGTTATCCTGAGAACCAGGAACAGCAAACGCCCCGGGTCGGCGCCCTCCCTGACGCGCCCTGCCTGCGCGAACTGCCGCGCCCCTAGTTCTGCCGCGCCCCTAGTTCTGCCGCGCCCCTAGTTCTGCCGCGCCACGCCCCTGTTTGCCCGCTCCTGTTTGCCCGCTCCGGGTCGCTGCGCTCCCCAGGGCCGTTTAAATCTCCCGCGTCAGTTTCCGGGGCCGCCCCCCCCGCGTCAGCAGTCACGTAGGCACTGCCGGAACCGGGACACAGGAGAACCTGGCTCCCCGCCGGCGATGCCGCGCTTTTGCCTCGCTTTTGCCTCGCTTATTCCGCCCCAATCCAGCTCCCGGCCGCAGAACTCACCGTCCTTGCCGCCGAGCGTCGCTGAATGTACTACTACAGGAACATATAGTTCAAGTGCTAGTATTAACACCGATCTCGTTCAGTAAACAATGGCCTCTGCCTGGCAATGACACTCTACATCAGTGATTACACAGGGATCATGACATTATGTTTTGAGAAATCAAACCTGGATTATATTTAAGTGTTTCCCCTCAAGCTGATGCTCGCCTATGTGTGTTCTTACTATAGTTTGCAGTTTTTAATCGCTTATATTCCACTGGTCATAGAATCATAGAATCATAGAATGGTTAGGGTTGGAAGGGACCTCAGAGATCATCTAGTTCAACCCCTCTGCCATGGGCAGAGAAATCCTCCACTACACCAGGTTGCCCAAAGCCTCATCTAACCTGGCCTTGAACACTTCCAGGGATGGGGCATCCACAACTTCTCTGGGCAACCTGTTCCAGTGCCTCACCACCCTCAATGTAAAGAATTTCTTCCTTATATCTAATCGAAATCCCCCCCTCTTTCAGTTTAAATCCATTGCCCCTTGTCCTATCACTACACGCCCTTGTAAAAAGTCCCTCTCCAGCTTTTCTGTAGGCCTCCTTCAGGTACTGGAAAGCTGCTATAAGATCACCCCGGAGCCTTCTCTTCTCCAGGCTCAACAGCCCCAATTCTCTCAGCCTGTCTTCATAGCAGAGGTGCTCCAGCCCTCTGATCTTCTTCGTGGCCCTCCTCTGGACTCGTTCCAGTAGCTCCATGTCCTTATGTTGGGGACTCCAGAGCTGAACACAGTATTCCAGGTGCGGTCTCACGAGAGCTGAGTAGAGGGGCAGAATCATCTCCCTTGACCTGCTGGCCACACTTCTTCTGATACAGCCCAGGATACAGATGGCTTTCTGGGCTGCCAGTGCACATTGCCAGCTCATGTTGAGCTTCTCATCCACCACCTCTCCCAAATCCTTTTCCTCAGGGCTGCTCTCAGTCCATTCTCCGCCCAGCCTGTACTTGTGCTTGGGATTGCCCCGACCCACATGCAGGACCTTGCACTTGGCCTTGTTGAACTTCATGACATTCTCACAGGCCCATCTCTCCAGCCTGTCAAGGTCCCTCTGGATGGCATCCCTTCCCTCCAGCGTGTCCACAACACCACACAACTTGGTGTCATCTGCAAACTTGCTGAGGGTGCACTCAATCCCACTGTCCGTGTCTCCAGCAAAGATGTTAAATAGCACTGGTCCCAGTACTGACCCCTGAGGAACACCACTTGTCACTGGCCTCCATGCGGACATTGAACCGTTGACCACAACTCTTTGAGAGCGACCATCCAGCCAGTTCCTTATGCACTGAGTGGTTCATCCATCAAAACCATGTCTTTCCGGTTTAGAGATAAGGATGTCATGTGGGATAGTATCAAATGATTTGGATAAGTCCAGGTAGATGATGTCAGTTGCTCTTCCTCTATCCATCAATGCTGTAACCTCATCATAGAAGGCCACCAAATTAGTCAGGCAGGATTTGCCCTTAGTGAAGCCATGTTGGCTGTCACCAATCACCTCCTTATTTTCTATGTGCCTTAGCATAGTTGCCAGGAGGATCTGCTCCATGATCTTGCCAGGCACAGAGGTGAGACTGACTGGCCTGTAGTTCCCTGGATCTTCTTTTTTCCCCTTTGTTGTGGGTTAGGCTGAACCCCCCCACACAGCTGGTCACTCCCCCTCCCCCACCCCCAGGAATGAGGGAGAGAATTAAAGGAGAAACGGGAAACCTGTGGGTTGAGATAAGAGCAATTTAATACAGATGATTTAATAGTGTAGACGCTCACCATCCCCTCGTATGCGAAGCCCGTCTCGTCCCGAAGCTGCAATCCCGGACGAACGCGAGGCCTCGAAATAGAGAAGGGCAGAGAGAGAGAGAGATAGTACTCCGAGAGTGGGAGTGCTGGGAGAGAGAGAAAAAGAAAGAAAAACAATAGAGCGAAAGCACAGCAAGCGCAAAAGAGCAAAAGCGGGGAAAGAGCCAAAGCGCAAAAGCCCTTCTTCCCAGCTGACCCTCGCTTTTATACTGGGCATGACGCTGCATGATATGGAATACTAATTGGCCAGTGTGATAGTTTGATGTGTGGGGGGTGTTCTGGTGGCAGGGGAGGGGATTTGCTCCCTGTGCCACCAGATCTGAGTCCCATCCCCCCCGGGGGAGGTTGAGCCAAGGCGGCGCCTCTGCGAATTGCCCTATTTAAGTTGAGACAAAAGGGGCGGGAAGGGGCTTTTTTGCTCAGGAGCGAGGAGAGAGCAAGAGGGCGCTGCCCTCGCTCCCGGCTCCCGGCCGAGCGGCCGCTCGGGCCCGGGCCGGCGCCATGTGCTCAAGATGGCGCCGGGGGAGCCGCATGGGGGACTCGGTAAGCGCCCCGCTCCCGGGGTGCCCGCCGGGCCGAGCTCCCCCAGAGAGGATTAATATCTAAGAGAAGACAACCACAACGACCGGGTCAGCAAAGATGGAGCAGGAGGAGGTGTACTGGAGCTGAGGCTTCCCTTGCAATCGGTGTGAGATGGCAGGCGGCCCCCCTGCAGCCAGGGTGTACTCGGCGGAGCAGCGGCCCACTCGTGGCCTGTGGAGAAACCCACGTCGGGAAGGAGATGCCTGAGCCCAGGAGAGGTCGTGGAGCAGGGGATGCGCGACCAGGTACTGTTGATAATGGGGCATGGAATGCACGACGAGGTCGTGGAGGCATCTGGAGCCGTGGGACGACCCACGCCGACGCGAGTGGCAGCAGCTCCCTAAGAGGCCGAGACTGGTAAAGCCCGAACTGGTGCGATCCATGGGGAGGATTGCAATCCTGCGGGCAGGACTTACTTTGGAAAAGTTTGGGGACTTTTTTCTTTGTGAGTAGGGGATCCACCGAAGCAAGGGAAAAATGGTGTAAAGACTCCTCCTCCTTTAAGAAAGGAGCGGCAGTAACAACATGGATGAACTGACCTGTACTCCCCCATTCCCTGTCTCCCTGCGCCGCTGGGGGGAAGACAGAGCCAGGAACGAAAGGAAAATAGGGGGTGGGGAGGTGTTGTTTTAAGATCGGGCCTTGTTTTCTCTTTTCTCCTCTCAAGTAACCGGTTTCGTTCCCTTTTGTCTTTTGTTAAGTAACTGTTAATAAATTGTTTTGTTTTTATGAAGAAAGCCTGAGTCATGTTTTGCCCGAGACCATGGTTAGTGGGTGCTCCCTTTTTCGGTTCTTGTCTCGACCCTCAGTCCAAAAAAAAAAAAACCACGACAGCCAGTTTGGCCCTCAGTCTTAAGTTCCACACAAATCACAAGGGGAATCGTGTCCCCCTTGTCCCAGCTATGCTCCCCCCTTATCCCACCGTGCTTCTGCACTCCGGCACACTGAAAAGTCCTTGGAGTTTCACGTCCAACCACAAACATCAACTTCCTATCAGCATTCTTCTCAGAGTGAGCCTCTGAGTAAAACCAAAACACGGAGCTCTTCTAGCTGTTAAAAAAGAACAGCTAACACTGTCCCAGCTAAAACTAGGACACCCTTTTTAAAGATGGGGGCTATGTTTCCCCTTTTCCAGTCAGTGGGAACTTCACCAGACTGCCACGACTTCTGAAATATGATGGATAGTGGCTTAGCAACTTCATCAGCCAGTTCCCTCAGGACCTGCGGATGCACCTCGTCTGGTCCCATGGACTTGTCCACCTTCAGGTTCTTAAGATGGTCTCGGACCTGATCTTCTCCTACAGTGAGCATTTCTTCATTCTCACAGTCCCTGCCTTTGCCTTCTGTGACTTGGGCTGTGCAGCTGGAGCTCTTGCCAGTGAAGACTGAGGCAAAGAAGTTATTGAGAACCTCAGCCTTCTCCATATCCCGGGTAGCCAGGTACCCCGTTTACTTCCGGAGAGGGCCTACATTTTCCCTAGATCTCTTTTTATCACTGACATATCTATAGAAGTTCTTCTTGTTGCCCTTGATGTCCCTGGCCAGATTTAACTCTATCAGGGTTTTAGCTTTCCTAACCTGATCTCTGGTTACTCGGACAATCGCTCTGTATTCTTCTCAGGCTACCTGTCCTTGCTTCCACCCCCTATAGGCTTTCTTTTTGTGCCTGAGTTGGTCCAGGAGCTCCTTGTTCATCCATGTGGGCCTCCTGGTGTTCCTACCTGACTTTCTCTTTGTTGGGATGCACCGCTGCTGAGCTTGGAGGAGGTGATCCTTGAATATTAACCAGCTTTCTTGTGCCCCTCTTCCCTCCAGGGCCTCGTCCCATTGTACTCTAGCAAGGAGATCCCTGAAGAGACCAAAGTCTGCTCTGCTGAAATCCAAGGTAATGAGCCTGCTATGCATCCTCCTTGCTTCTCTAAGTATCGTGAATTCTACCATTTCATGATCGCTGCAGCCAAGGCTGTCCTTGAGCGTCATGTTCCCCACCAGCCCTTCATTGTTGATGAGAACAAGGTCCATCAAAGCACCTCTCCTCCTTGGTTCCTCTACCACTTGGAGAAGGAAGTTATCATTCATGCATTCCAGGAACCTCCTGGATTGCCTATGCCCTGCTGTGTTGTCCTTCCACAGATATCAGGATGGTTGAAGTCCCCCATGAGGACCAGGGCTCGTGAACGTGAGGCAGCTCCAATCTGTCTGTAGAGGGCCTCATCCACCCAGTCCTTCTGGTCAGGTGGTCTGTAGCAGACCCCTACTACTACATCCCCTGTCCCTGCTCTGCCTTTAATCCTAACCCATAAGCTCTCAGTCGGGACCTCATTCGTCCCCAGGTGCAGCTCCATGCACTCTAGCTGGTCCTTGACATAGAGGGCAACTCCTCCTCCTCTTCTCCCCTGCCTGTCCTTCCTAAAGAGCCTATACCCTTCTATTCTGACACTCCAGTCATAGGATTCATCCCACCACGTCTCCGTGATGCCAATAAGATCATATCCCAACAGGCGCGCACACACTTCTAACTCCTCTTGCTTATTCCCCATGCTGCGCGCATTGGCATAAAGGCATTTAAGTTGGGCCCCAGATGAATCTGACATCCTATCTGGAGCAGCTGGAATTCCCTTCTTCTGTTCCACAGGTACTTCCAGCATATCTTTATCAGTGGTCAGTTTCTTCATATCATCATTTTAGATTATATGAAGGCTTAATGAAAAATTAAAGTAGCAAAAGAGAATTCCAACCTTTTGCTTGTGTACATATGAACCACTTGTATGCTGGTGATTAAAATCTTTGCTGTGCTCTAGGGTAGCCGCTGGTGACAGGTTGCTTAGTTGTTACAACCATGAAGTAATATGCTGGTAAAGCTGTATGTGCCCTTGATTTTGCTACATAATTTTGTTGTCACACTTTTTTGCTGATTGAGTGCATAGTTTTATACTTATGGTACAAAATTTACTATTCTCTGTGTATCTTATTTATGAAAAACATACTTTGTTGTTCTAATTTAATATTTTACAGATTGAGCTACATAGCCTCCTGATTAAGCTACACGGCTTATTAGCAACAGTAAGTAAGTAAACAAGTATTTCATCAACAATTGAGGTGTGTACATTACTAAATCCCCTTCCATTGGAATGCTAATGATTTTATAAACATATTGCTGTTTAAGGTTAATTTTTAGTACTCAATATTATTTTAGAACATCTGTTTGATTGGGAAGATTATAGTTAGAAACAGGTCATGTAATCTAAAAACATATATTTCTCCTGTCCTAAGTTTGAATAAAGCCAGCTGATACATTACTAAAGAGTTTGCCACTTGCTTGTATTTGCAAATGGGTCTTTACTAGAAATAAATGCAGATCTGTAAAGATTAATATGCCACCAATTAATTCAATTCTTTCTTACTGATGGAAATAGTTATTTCTGGAACCAAGCTTAGGCTTTATTAACATCAATGAATTTGTAACAAACTACATTTTGACTGCTTACATTCAGTTTAAAATACCTGTTTCCAATCTATATTAAACTCCTCATTTCATTGTCTCCAGATTAATCTGATTTTTTCCTGATTAAGTGCAGTCCAGAATTACTTTTCAGTAAGTAACTTCGCAGTTTCTTCTTTCAAAGATTCCTATTCCATGGTCTTTTGTTGGCCAGCAAAGATTCAAATGTGAAAAATGAAACAACATTGTTAAAAAAAATGGAACACGTGTACTAGAAAGTCATTCATGACAAGTAAGGTGCATGAAGCCGCAATGAGAGGCCTTTCAGCTTAATTGAACCCTTTGCCCAATTAATTGTTTCAGTATCTCAGTTATCTCTGTATCAAGAATGATTCTGCTATTATTCATCTCTTCTTGTTAACAATGTTATGTTTTATCTTTACTCAAAGAAAAGGGTTTCATTTCCTTTTCATTTTTTCACCCTAAAAAAGAAGTCTGTTGCTTGGTTAAGAGAGATGGAAGTGCATTTGTTCATTCATTTTAGCAAAGCTGAAAACTCTCAGCAGTTCCTGGAATTGACTACAACTATAACCTAAGCACTTGCAGTGCAAGAATATTGACAGCCTTATTAGTTAAAAATAGCTCATATAAAAAATGTATCATGGTTTAGATATTGTTAACGCAGAGACATCAGCACATCTTCCAAACTGAGATTTTACCTGTTACAGCACTGTGATTCTTGAGATGTCCAAAAGACAGCAAATAGCAGTAAATTGAAAACACAATAAGTTTATAAGAATGCTGCTAAACACTGCTTCTGGCAAATGATCTTCCTCATCCCCTGTCCTCTTCTGCAGGCCAATAATAATTTTGAGTTTGTAGTAGAAGGATTTTGACATTTTTATTATGGTCACTGTCAACATATTCCTCCTTCTCCCCTGAAAGTGCAGCTGCAACTTCAAAAAATAACTATCGTGAAGTAAAGAAGCTAGATCAAGTAGCTCTTGCTGTGATTTCAGACGAAGTCTTACCATCTTATAGAATCATAGAATCATAGAACAGTTAGGATTGGAAGGGACCTTAAAGATCATCTAGTTCCAACACCCCTGCCATGGGCAGGGAGGACCCTCCACTACACCAGGTTGCCCAAAGCCTCATCCAACCTGACCTTGAACACTTCCAGAGATGGGGCATTGTTATGGTTTGAAGTGGGGGGGGAGGTCCAGGTGGCAGAAGCTGCCCATCAGACCGGACTCCCATCCCCCTCGGGGCTTGAGCCAATCGGCGCCTCTGCGAATTGCCCTATTTACGTTGGACAAAGGAACCGGAAAGGTGTGCCTGTGCCCAGGAGCAAGGAGACGGGAGGGAGGCACGGCCCCCGCTCCCAGCTCCCGGCCGGGCCAGCGGCCCGGGCCAGGCCCAATGCCCGCCCCGTCGAGGATGGCGGCGGCGGAGCCCCTTGGGGAACTCGGGGAGAGCCCCGCTCCTGGGGCGCCCACCAGCCGAGTTCACCCAGAAAGGACTGAAATCTAAGAGAAACGGCCACACAGATAAGAGGTCAGTGAAGATGGAACAGAACAACGTGTGCTGCGGCTGAGTCCCCCTTGCGAGCGGCCCCTTGTAACAAGTCCTCGGTGGAGCAAGCAGAGACCCACTCACAGCCCGTGGATGACCCACGTCGAGAAGAGATGCCAGAGCCTGAGCACGGTACACATCTAGAGTCCGTGAGATGACCCCCGCTGATGGGGAGGTGCTTCGTTAAAGGAGATGCCTGAGCCTGAGACTATTGTGAATCATGGGCACAGGTCCAGACGCATTTTATGCATTTTACGCATTTTACGCACTTATGCATTTAAAGTCTCTATGGAGACGCATTTAAGGTCGACATGACGACCCACGCCGGAGCGCATTTAAAGTCTGTATGATGACCCAACGCCAGAGCGAGTGGCTACAGCTCCTTAAAGGTCCAGGACTGGTAAAGCCTGCACTTGGGGCAAATCCGATGGGGTAAGGATTTGCCCCCCCAGCGGGTAGGATTCACGCTTTCGCCGTGAGTAGGGGATCCGCTGGAGCAAGGGACAATGGTGTAAGGACTCCTTTTCCTTTAAGAGAAGCGGCAGTAACAACTTGGAATGAACTGACCTGCACTCCCCCATTCCCTGCCCCCCTTCGCCGCTGGGGGGAGGAGGAGGTAGAGCCGGGAAGAAGAGGCAAAGGGGGGGGGGGTGGTGGTGTTGTTAAGACCTGGCCTTGTTTTCTTGTTATTGTCTCAAGTAACTGTTTTTGTGTGCTTTTCCTCTTTTGTAGGTAGCTGTTAATAAATAGTTTTGCTTTAAGAAAACAGCCTCTTTTGCCCGGGACCGTGGTTGGTGGGTGCTCCTCTGTTCCTGTCTCGATCCTCAGCTCTTTGATTACATTTTTCTCTCCTCTCCATCTTACTGGACTGGGAGAGCTGCGTGGGTTTAGTTGCCGGATTGGCTTAACCCACGACAGGCATCCACAACTTCTCAATCTTCAGGCTCATTCATCTACTGTGACTTACACGTTGTTTAAAAACCCACATAGACTCTATGTGACAGAGAGAATACAAATATGCCAAAGATTCTTTTCAGCTCTTTAGAGCTACTTTATATATTTTGTCATTGCTAAGGCAGATCTACCAGGGAAAAACGACTGTGAGATGTCAACACCAAAGGGCATTCTAAGGCATTGAAACTCTCCTTATCATATGTACAAATAATTTCTAAAGAAAACTTTAAGCATAGCTATGTAAGTAAGCATGGGATTTAGCAAGGTGGGTGCTTTACTGACACGCGCTAATTTGAAGCTGACATAGGCAGAAGACATGACATTGTTTGCCCCAAATTGTTTAAATACAACATTTGCCATTCCTGTATTTGATTTAGCAGATCTGCAATTATCACACTCTAAAATACTTAAAACATTCTAATCAATTCTATTGTCTAAAAATATTTCTACTTTTATGTCAAGTGTGAAGATGAAATTGTCACTTGAGCAACTGACAGATATCTCTGCTAATTGCACATTTAAAGCAAAAGAAATAATTGAATTCATTTCACTCTGATTTAAAGAAAAAAAATGTGATTTGAGTCATATGACAACATATTGAGTTTGGTATTAATACTGACCTGACTAAGAATAATCCTACAGTCAAATAATTCACAGGTCAGAGAATAAGTAGTTAAGAGGACAAGTAGTTCAACACAGTTTCTGTCACTTCTTGATCATCTGCAAGTCTTGGTGACCTCATAAAAGCTGAAAGTCATTCCCATTCCTGGATCTTTGGTAACTAAAAGCAGTTGCCAATACTATGCCAGGCCTGAATGCCGCAACTGTGATCCATTTCAAGAGGTCTATTAATTTTCACTGACACGTGAGTTGTCTTCCTGATTGGAGCTAATCGTAAAATTTTGTGTTTTAGTCACTAAGTGAAAACATGGAGAGATTACAGTTACACCACTAAGATTTACTCAATAAACTAGTTCAGACAAGCCAAGAATCCAAGGTAGATTTAAAGCCCTTTACTGTCAAGGAATGCTTTCAGTTACTTTTGAATAGGTTTGAATCAGGTCTTGAATTGAGGATGAAATGGAAACTTCAGTTTCATCTTTGCAGTTGCACGTGTAAGCATAACTAGATCTGAATTGGGTTTAAACCTAGAACTAGAGATGGTTTCTGGAGATGACTTCTACCAGTTGAGGTAATGAAAGGCAGCTTGTAACTGCAAGTTGTCACAAAGCCAGATTTCTGTAGATTCTGATTGCAATAAGCTGTAGATTAAACAGGCAATAAAATAAAATACTTGCCTAGTTCTTCGAAAAGCAAGTAGTAATTTTAATGAATACCTTTAATAAATGTTTGAAAGAAGTTAATTGTTTTCCTGCAGCCAGCATGGTAGACATGTTTCTAGTCTCATAGTAAGAAAAAAAAATCAAAATATAACTTTAGAAAAATTACCAAGCAACAAAGTGTAAGCCACTCTGAATTTACCTTTATCCATGTAATTGTCCCCTCTTTTGATGTTACTTTCATTTGAGTTCCTTTCCATATTACAGGACAGCAGGTATCAAAATAAATGCCATAACAGTTCACATTGAGATACTGCCTGAAGGGATTTGTATTTTCTCTAAAACTTTTTTCTTTACATACAAGTTGCAAATATCAAAGGATTAAGCGTGTCCATTATAAAAGAGCAGCTTCATACCATGCTTAAAGACATTTCTTTCATTTTTTTTTCAGAAGGTAATAAATACCTGTTTTTCAAGTGTATGGATGCTGATTACATAGGAAAGCTATGAGTCAGTGAAGCTATATTGATGTGGTTTAGAATTTTAGTAGTGCCTTAATTAAAATGGAACTATACTTCTGGCACTGAAAATTAAAACTTCAGAAGGAGTATTTAAGTAAAAGCAGAGAGAAAGCTGACAGTTATAGAAGAGCACCTCTGGTTTGGACCAACCCAACGAGAGGAACATGCCTAGTGCTGTCTGCACTTTTGAAAGAGCTGAGAGGGAAATTAGTAGCACAATCACAACAAACAGGAAAGGCAGACTGGCTGGAATACTGGCACTTACAACAAAGTTAGGACAGGTGCTTCTGTACCAGAGCTAACCACCTAAATATTAAAATGGGGGGATTAGAAAGCATGGCCTCAGATTACAATCCTGATAACATAAGCATCTCAGAGACCTGTTAGAAGTAGGAGAATCAATGGGCAGCTTACCTATTATGCAGAAATATTAGAGTAGGATGTACTGGTTGAGTAGTGGTGCTATGTGTGAAGAATATGTGAAAGGGTAACAGGATAAAAATATTACATAGAAAGAATATTGCTATAGAATCCTTGTGGAAGAATTCTTATACTCTTGCAAAACAAAGGAATCATGAGGATTGCACTACAAATCCAACAAGTAGGAGAATTATAGTGATGCAGAAATGTTAAATGCACTAGTGAGGCTGCAAATATAGGGCAAGGAGTAATAGCGGAATATCTCAACTGTAGACTGAATATGTAGACTAAATCAGTGGCTCAAAACATAGAGATGTACCTTTTGTATGCAATAAAAGGCTGATAACTAGAGCAACTAGTCTTAGAACCTATAAGAAGAAAACACTATTCTGCCTTTGTTCTTAAGTAGTAGATAGAGGCTAATTTAATGAGTTACTAGTAGAAGAGTGGCCTTGTAATACAACCTGCAAGCAGCCTACAGGTTGTTTAAAATATTAGAAGCCCAGGTATACTATGTACCACAATTCAACAGAAAACAAAATGGAGGTCAAATCCCTCCCTGTACTTCATCAGAGAAATTAAGGAGGTTCTCAAAGTGGAAATGTCAGTATTAAAGAATGGAAAACTTGCCCAAAAGAGGAGAGCTGGAAAGTCATGAAACATAGCAGATCAAATGGGATCTGAACAATAAGACCAAAAAAAGAATTTGAAGAGTACCTTTCAGAGGGTGTGCAAGCTCATAGAGAAATACCTCCTAAATATAGCAAAAGCCAAGAGCCAGTACCAAGGTGGAGGAAACATACATAATGATAAAGCTGTAGAAGAGAATCTAAATAAATTCTGTACATTGTTTTTTGCTTTTGAAGGTTGTGGTGTTGTGTCTACATCAATCACAGCACTACAGTCTTTGCAAACAATAGACCGGTGAAGGTAGGTTGCTTCAAAGGAAAATTAGATCAAATAGGTAAGTTTAGTGCTAATATGTTATCAGAATTTAATACCATTCAACTCAGATGCCTAAAAGAATACAAGTATGAAAATGCAGAACTGGTAGTAAAGGTGTGTAACCTAACATGACAAACAGTCATTGAACCAGAGGAAAGGTGGGAGCCAAAGTAATTGCCACCTACAAAAAGGACACAAGAAATAATCCTGGGAACTACAGACTGATGAGTCTGAGAGCCATCCTAGCTGTATGGTAGAATCTATAAAAACATAAGGTCACCGAGTGCATGGATAAAAGTGGTCAATTGAGAAAGAGTTGGCATGCCTTCTGTTAAAGAAAATCATGCCTCACCAGCTTTTCTGGGTTTCTGTGAGGATATCAGTGAAAAAATGAATAAAGAGGATCTAGTGGACTTTATATAGTTGTTCTTTGACACAGTTCCACTTCGAAAGTTATTAAATAAATTAACCTGCCTCAGAACTGATGGAAGCATTCTTTGGTACACTGAGAAATGATTAAAAGACAGGAAAGAAGGGATGACTTTTCAGTATTGAAAAGTGTAGACCAGAGATCAGTGCAGAACCAGCCTGTGACCAGTAACAACTGATCTTCATTGATGAACTGGAGAAGACAAACAGTGAAGTCTGAAGACAAGATTAAGCCCTTTCATGATACTGTCCTAATAATATGGAGTTCCAGAAAGAACTTACAAAACTTAGTGGGCAAGAAAAGAAATCAGACAAATTCACTGTGGACAGTGTTGCAAGTAAGGTGATGCATCTAGGGAAAGAGAACATAAATCGTGCCTACACACTAACGAGTTTGGAGTTGGCAGTTATCATGCAGTATATTGATCCTGGAGTCATGATTGACTATGCTGTGAAATTAATGCTTAGCTTGCAATAACAGCAAAAAAGCCAACAAAACGTTTGGGGATATCTGGATTAAAGTAGGCTTTGTAGATGAAGTTTATGTTCATATTTGCTTGTGTTTTCTCTGTACTAAATTTTTTCATCCTTTGAAGCAGGTTAGAGTTCTCTAAGCACCACACAGGTGAGCATCTTTCCATCTGAGTGGACTTTGGTGTAAGAAGAGATACTCTTAATAAGACTTTAACTCAAAAATTAATTGTAATACCTTTGTTCTTAGCTAAGATTTACAAGATGAAATGCTACAAGGCCAACTGATCTGTCCTTGCCTATGATAAGGCAAGGACAGTTAATTTGCTGTGACTAATTGGAAAACACACATCATATTAATATGCAAAATGAAAGTGTAAGCTGTAGTTATGTCAAGCAATGGAACCATGTAAAAGATTTATGTTTAAGGTAGCATACTCTGCCTCTGTAATATTTTGTATACTTTGTATACTTTGCTCTATCAAAAAGAGTGAAGCTGTTAAACTGGGGATGAAAGTTGCCCAGTTACCAGCATTCAAAGTGAAAAAGAGGGACTGAGAAAGAGAAAGAGCTGGCCGAATATAGTAGTTATATGTTCAAGCAGTCCTTTACTAAAGAAATTAATTAGAAAGAAGTACCCCTATATATCCAGAGAGCCTAGTCAAGGCCATTATCTATCTTTGCACCAGAAGGTGAATTTGTATGAAGGTGTCCATTCATAGATATTCTGTACAGCATAAGCAGGCAATGGGAGACCCTGCAATCAGGACATTTTATGAGAAACAACCCGAAAGTTAGAAGAGACCTGCTCTCAGTGTCTAGGCAATGTTTTCTTTCCTTTTCCACTGTGAGGCCTGTAGAGTTAGAAAGGTAGAAAATGGGTTTGAGAAGCACGCTGTAATCTTGTGAAGCTGCTCATTTAGGCGTAGCTGAGCCTCAGTTGAGATGGGCACAGTTAAAGAAACAGCTTTATGAAGCTGAGCAGCGCTATGACTTGAAGTTTTCTTAAGCTTTTTTCAAGTTGGGAGAAAAGGAAGTTCTCCTGCAGTTCTCGTCTGGAACACTGGAATTATTTGTTCAGAGACTGTCCTTGTTGCAAAGAAGGAGTAAGGATACGAAATCCTGTTTAATCGTCAACTAATTCAGCAATATTTCCCTTCCAAAGTTTTTGGTGGAGTAGATTTTACCATCTGAAGCATATTGTGCCTATGTGCTGTTTTCTCCAGTAACAGGTGATGGTATGTTTTAGCAGATAAAGGTTATGCCATTCAGTGAGCATCTGCAGACACAGAGCCTGTCCCTGACAAACAACGTATCTCCTTCTACTTTGCATCCAACACATGCTAGCCCCCTGCCGTGCCTGTGGCTTGTGACTGTATCTGCGCTGTTCTGCACAGATGCTTATCTCATTCAACCACATGCCTAATGATAAACACGGGTTCTTCAAGTGCATGTTCTCACATGGAAACTTTCTTGTTCTCCCATGATATACTGTCTACACCAGGAGCTGTCTGTGTTTCAAATCAAAAGAGAGAAATATACCACTCTCCTCTTCTTTTTCAGACACTTGTCAATGTTACTGACAACTCTAGGAACATTCTCTGTCTCTTATTCTGCCCATGTTTTTGAGTGACTGTTCTGCCCCAGCTCTCCAAGCTGTTCCCATTCTCCACTGAGCTAATAACCATCTTGTTCAGACAGAGGAGGAAAGAAATACCTTACATCCACAGCCATCATTATTACTGCATGTTTTTCTGCAGCTATGCCTTCAGTATAGCTAATACCAGGAGACTAATATAACTGTATTGAACTGCAAGAGCTTGAATTTTTTACTTCGATGTCACATCTCTGTTCATCCAAACTATCTCAGTATCTGTGTTACAGTTTCACCTCTACCATTGGCAGCCATGCTGATGCATGTTTTCTCATTTAGATAACTTGAAAGTGGAAGAGATCATAATGGAAAGAATGGTGATACACTAAAATATCAAATACAGATGACAGAAGAAAATGATAGTCTTCTGTCTTCTCCGATCAGAGCTTTCTCTCTGCTGAATTTGGAGATGTAAGTTCCACCTCATAGTGTGTGTATTTCAATACATACTAATAAATTCATTGCTTTCTCTGTGTGCTTAGGCATTTTTTTTACAAGGAGCTATATTAAGGTTTGTGATAAAGGCTCAGATCTCTCCATCAAACATACATGGTATTTTGAAAATATTGTCCAGTCTAACATGCATTTTTTCAACGTTTACATAATTATTATATTAAGGTTTTTTCACCTGAAAAGCAAATTACCTACATTACATTATTTGTTGCCAGTAAAAAAGACTGTGAATCAGGAAATTGCTAAGGCTAAATCACTGTTTTTCTATACTACTTAACAAATATTTGAGACTTAAGCTGCTACGCTTTGTTGTCTTTAGTCTTTGAATTTATACTTTTATAGAGTTAGATACAGTTATATATTGGGTTTAATGAAGGCCAGCAAAAGTGAATCTGTCAAAGGTCTGTTGGACACAATCCAAGGAAAGTTTTTCAATGCTAACCAGGCTTAAATATGCAACATTTTCTTCATGCAGTCTATCCTGCAAAATGCCTCTATCCCTAACCCATTTGCTTTTTTATTGGCAAGCTAGAATTGGTTCAGCTCATACAAGATATTTCTACTTGGATTCTAATACTTTAGCTAAATTTACGCCTATGAAAACTTGTAATTTTCCTGGTTTTGATCAACGTGCACATTCTGAACCAATCCTTGCTAAAGCACCCTTTGCTGAAGAGCCTGTGAGCTGGAAATTATTTCACTTTGAAAAACATCCAGTGTATTATTAAAACCATTTCCTTTGTCATATCCCTACCCTGTTACTCACTGTTCTCTTCATAGAGGCTAATTAAATGTTATGCTGCTAATCAGTGTTGATAGATACAAAGTACTGTAATGTCTTCTGGCTTTATGGATTATGCTAATGGCCATCTGCCTATTATTGATAATTTGTTCTTCAGTTACTGGAGGGGGTGGAAGAAGCTGTTTGGTTAACTATAAAAAAGAGCTATTTGGTTTATGATGCATTCAGCTGTATCACCAGTTGTCTTTAGCTATTAAAGTTACTATAACTGCAAATAATATAATTTCATCAAGGTCTGAATTTTCTCTAGTAATTGTATGTGAAATTTGTATGTTCAGACATCTAGAATGTATCATGAGTGCTAAGAGCTTGATGGCGATGAGCTTATTAAGTACTCCATGTGTTGAACCAAAGTTAGAGACATGATTAAATTTCATACTGAAGTTGTTTAAAATACTATTTAACTATGAAAAGGCCATGAAAAAAAGCTAACTAAATTCTGTAACACAGAAATCTTTAACAAAATTTTTATGTATAGGGACTGCTTCAAATAACCGCAAATCACAGCACACTCCATTGGTAGCAGGAATGGTGAATTATAAAAATTCGGATGCTCTGCTCAGAGAGGTAATGTGCACACCTGTTTTCATGCACAGTGATAGATAGTATCAGATTTTTACCAGCATGAAACATAGCGCATAACAGTCCTTCAGCAGCCTAGTAAAGTTTGTAAAGCTTTCTTGGGTTGTACTGAAGATTCTAGTTTTACTTGTTGTTCAACTGGAACAGACAGCTCTGAGACAGACAGTGAGAACAGATGAATGCCAGATGTTGTCAGCTCTAGAGTTAGCTGGAAAATACTCACAATTATTTCAAAATGTGAAAATACAGTTCAGTTTTCTGTAATAATTTTTCTTGTTTCCTGTTGAGCTACTGCAATATAATGAAAAGCTGAAATCAGAAATTTTAAGAATTTTAAATAAAACACAATGGAGTTTTTCTTTAAAACTTTCCTCATCATTATTTGGGAATCACGTCAAGGCTTGAAAATAAAAGAAAGGTTCTAAGCAGCAATCATGTTAAAGAACTTACACATTTGCCTTTTCTTTCTTGAGGAGCAGTGCAATTGTGAAGCTTTTGAGCAGATGAAACTTCACTTTCTTTCAGTAATTTAGAATTAAGCTAATGTGGGGATACTCAGTGCTGAGAAAGTGAAGTCTGCCAAAAAGAACTTGAAAACTCACTGAAGGAGACCAAGGGTTGCTCCATGGAAGTCTGACTGATGGAATAGCAGTTTTTGGCAAACACATTCAGTGGTGACCACTTTATGTTCTGTAGCTACTGCTTTTCATTAGACTACTTTCCAAGCAGTGTGTATGAATAGTAGATACCAGTAATGAACCCAGGTTTCCTTGGAGGTTACCAAAACTTCACAAAACTGAGATATGTATCATGATGCCTGTCAATGAAGGGCAACATTGAAAGTTTCCTTAGACAATCTGGAGAAACTCTTTCTAATTCTGTAAATGCTTTGAAGCACCATTGAAATGCTGCATCAGTAAATCGAAACACTGAACAGTGCAGTTTTGTCTGAAAGCAATTCTTGTGATATATACCAGCAAAATATGAATGGCTAGTGTTAGCACAAAATGAGCTAACATTATATATATTAGCATATATATATATATATTAGCACAATATATATTATTGCCATATATATAATCTCCTTAAAATTGGCTAATTTTTCTCTCGTGCTGCAGCAAAGCAGATTTCCTGTATGTTTCTTATAAGCTTATCCTTTCATTAATGAACTAAGCTCACTACTTTGCAGATGTTTTGTGCAGTTTTCAGAGCCCTGATTGCACTAACAGGCTGATGAGCCACGCCTGGGACCTGATGGGACTCCAACCCTCCTCACCTCACCCTCACTTATGGGCCCAGGATCCTTATTTCAGATCGATCTTGAGCCTTTGCTCCCTGCTTGAACAGTGCTGTGCAATTGCTGATTTCTGGCTCAGCTACCACCATGGCCCTGCCTGGACATGGGCTGACTTCCCAGCTTGATCTTAGACCTGTCTCACCTCTCTGGTCCTGCCTGGTGTTAGCTGGGCTATGTACGATCCTAACATGTGGGTTGATTTTATGGCTTGAATTTACACCTGCCTCTCCACTGTGAAGCTGCCTGATAATCTGGATTTATGATTGAACCTGGCTGCCACCTCTGGCTTGCCTTGGTTGGACACTGTGGGATGAACCCTGTCTGGTGACACCCTGCTCTGCTAGCTGGATTATTCCATGGCTCCCTGTCCCTTTGTGAACAGCTGGGCTTTGCTGTACCCTGACTGTTGTGGCTGAAAAGAAAAGTTGTACTATAACAACTTATTTCTCATTCCTTGTATGTTCATATTCTTCTGTATTTTGCAGGATAGAACCAAGAAGCTGCCCCTTCAGCCTATACTTGTCTTCTGTTCTAGTTTTCTGTCTTGTAGGTATTTTAAAATCCCTAGGTACTTGGAGTATTGTAATTTTCAGTTATACCTCATATTTTTCTGCTATGGGTAAAGACAAAAACACAGTCATCAGGGATTCCCCATGACTGATAACAGGTTTATATCCTAACAACTCTCTCATTTGCTTCTCTCAGGGTTACTCCTGAATCTAGCACATTGGTAGTGCTTTTGTAGAGGAAAAACAATTCTTTAGGCTAATGCTATTATATAAAGCTGAACATTTGAAGCCTGCCCTAAAACATGATTATCTGCTCTGGAAATGGAGGACAAATCAAGAGGTATTGTTTTGTCTCATTATTAAACAACGCTGATTACTTTGGGAAGAACTGAGATTTGAGATGATTTTTGTCTTTTGGGTAATTGCTTGATGCAGTCTTTTCTTGCTTATGGAAACTTATTTTTCTAAAAAGTTGATATTTATTATAGATGACCTGCTCTAGCAGGTGTAAAATGTTGATAGTGTTACAAAAGAGCCACTGACTCAACTTTGGTGCTTGTGAAGATACTACACAGATTACTGGGCAGCTGTAGAACTACTTGACGTATGTTTTCATGGGGTGAAATTAAAAGGTGCATTATGCCTAGATGAGTATTTTTTAATGACTTTTGACTGAAGTGGGCTGCATCTGTCTTCTATAGCAGTTTAAAGAATTTAAAAGAAAGACTAGAAACTTTGCAATCCTCTGCGCAAAAGAGCATCCTATGGGAATTGGTCGGGCAGTGAAGAGAAATTCAGTGCCTGAACTAAAAGAAATTAGCAGAAGAATAGACGCGAAAGCATTGTAGATGGCAAATTGATCTTGACGTGCAGCATCTTTTGTCCAAAACCAATCCATTTCTTTGGATGCTCATGAAGAGCAATAAATGTTGAGTAATTGACTTGAGAGCAATTTGTAGTGGGAACGGTTTTATGAAATGTAGCTTTGAAAGGACCTCACAACTTGTCAAGGAAAAAGAAATAATGCTTCCATAGGCCTGCTGCTGTAGAGTTTAAAAGCAATCAAACAAATGAAGCAAACCGTGTGTTTTTAGCGATGTGTTAGGATATTAAGCTCATGACTTGTGTTTATCACAGAAACCAAGTTGTTGGCACTTAATGAGATGATACTTAATATGACAGAGATATGGCTTCTGTGCAGCTGAGCTGCAGGTCAACCAGTCATGGGTTGGTTAAGCCTAATGAAAAAAAAAAGCATTCACACTTATGCTACTGTCACACCTTCTTTCTGTGCCAGCCAGCATTGTCTCGGTGAGGAACTGAACAGCTCATTGGAAGTATATTCCTATGATTCATAGCTCTGTGTTTCATCCTGCAGTTTTCCTTCACAGTAATCTGCAAAAGAACCTGTCTGCCCTCTCTGGGAATAACGGCAGGAAACATTTTTGTCCTGGAAATCCAAGATATGAATGCAGGTCCACACGGCTGCCCATGTAGTGTAGGAGTCTGCATTCTCACCACTGCTTAGAATATAACTTAATTCATTGTAAACCAGACTTTCGGGCTACCATGGATTTAAAAATCCTTCCTTGGTGTGACAAAACATGACCTTGATGCTCTTTGTTTGTTTTCTGCATTGGTTGGGGTAGGGTTTGTGACTATTTGGCTTTGTGGTGCTGAGCTACACAGTCTTGTGAGCATAGCATTGAGCTTTAGTAGGAGTTTCTTGTGTTTAACTCTGTTTCACCTGAAGAGGAGTAAAGCTGCAGAAAACTGCAAGCAATGTGGCGTTGAGGGTGGTGAACAGAAGTATATGGAGATAGATAATTTTTGGTCAAGGTCAGAGCACGTATGTCAGTGTAAGACCACCAGAAGACAAATTTATGTAATTGTGTAAATCTTAGGCTTCCAGTAAGAATAAACTTACTCATGGAACACTTTATAATTTACTGTACCTTGCTTTGTACCAAGAGTTGAGGAAAATGTGTGTAAATTTTGAGGATGTTAGACTGAAAAATAACAGATGAATCAGATTGAAGGCAAGGCTGAGGTACCATTCCTTTGCAGCAGTGAAACCTATCGATCCTAGTAGGTTACAACAGCTTCCCACTGTCAGCATAACAGTTCACAAATTCCTGGATTCTGCTGAAATAAGGTAGGAGTAAATCAGGCACTGCACATTTACACTACAAAGGCACAGTATACAGGCAGGAAAGAGAGCTCATTTGGTAATCAAGAGAGACAAACTGCCATGTTAAACAGTGGCTACCAGGAAGGAAATAAATGATCTAAATATGATATGATGGCAGATATGGAAGTGTCCCAAAGGTGTAAAGAATACCTGGTGGACAGTTAGACACTTATCTCTTTTTTCAATGTAGTTTCTTTCAGTTCAAAAAGAGTTTAAAATATGATATGACTTTTTTCCTTTATCACTTTTTTTTTATATTAACTCAAGCACTCTTGTATGTGCTTAACTCTGATGGGACTTTGATGCGGCATGAAGTTAAGTGCATGTGCTTTACTAAGCAACTAAGACCTTAGTGAAAGACCCGATCATCTCCCTCATCTGTAAACAAGCTACAAATCCAAGGCAACTGTGGTTATGCCTGCAGTGCAGCCAAAATTAGTGGCAAGGATGCGGAGACCCAGTAGAAGAGAGCAGTTGCCAGAGTAAGCTGGTCAAGCCTTATGGAGAATGTGGAAAGCCATTCAAAGGAGATGGGGTGAAACACATAGCAGCAAAACTCCTTCAAAGCAGACCTGGAATCTGAAAGACTTCAGCACCTTTTTATGTCGATATCAGTAGAAACAGATATTGTGGTTGTGGGAGAGCAAAGTCAGGTATGCAGCTTCCTGAAATTTTGGAGTTTGTGGTGGTGTCTGAACAATTTTGTTCTAAGATGACGAGTGATCAAGTTGTAAGTATGAAACTGGTCACAACGTATATTGTATCTTGCATATTATGCCTGTATGGCAGCAAGGGATGGAGCCCGTTCACGACTGCCTAGTGGACTCAAACATTAAAACCAGTTCAATAATGTAATGATTTCAATTTTCATTTAGAAAGAGCTCTTTCTCGGGCCTGCTCTAGCAAAACATCTCACAGTTCATCATCTAGACACTTTTTCAGCAGAGGAACATATCCTGGTTAGTACTACTTATTAACAGTGTATGGACAAAATTCAGTTAAACTTTGTTTGCTGCTGCTCATGATCAAAGGTTTTGCTGAGGTGTTGCAGCTGAAGACTCATGCAGAAAATTCTGTCCATTTCAGGTCTTGTATAGGTATTTAATCTTTATTACTTTATTAGGAAATTACATCACTTCCCATGTTGGCTTTTTAAAAGATGAGCAGTGTTAAAAGCTTTGGACATAAACAGAAAATATAATGATGTCACCATTGTCTTCATTTCTAAATCTACAGAGAGGAGAGACTAATGCAATAAGTCTATGTCTGACCTGCAACATCTTCCACTTTTAAAAACCTTAAGCACTGTTTTGTACAAAATAGCTACATAAATCTTTGGGCAGAAAAGTGAAGAATAATCTTTTCAGACAGAAACTACAGGGGACATGTTAGACAGACGGAATATAATTAGCTAAAATGGGATTTGGCTAGGACATTGGAGTTAATTAAAAAAGTATTACAGGGCTCGAATGACCAGAAGTAGTCAGGAACCTGGCAGATGTCACCCTGAATGATGGTAGGTCTGTTAGAGCACTGCTCTCTTGTGCTGCGTTGGAACACAGGCTCAGAACAGACTCAGAGGAGGGAGGGAAGAGTCTTGACCAATTTATGTTGAAGTCTGGTGTGTGTGACATAAGAAGTAGTTTTTTGGACTAGTGTGAGAGTGATGCTTTTTTTTATATGCTTCTTCCGTACCAGACAAAGTGTGTGGCCCAAAATGAAGCCAGATGTTTCCAGTAGATAAAATGTATAACTGAAAATAAAAATACCTTAGTTTTTCTTTATTGATAGGCCTTGGGGAAAAAAAGGACTTAAACTTCGAGATTCACTTTGACTGTCCATAAAGTAGGATAACAGCACTTTCTTATAAAGACAATATGAAGCTTAATTCCTTGCAAGGTGGTGTGAAATTTTGGAAGAAATTGTTCTAAGATGCTGAGTAAAACGGTGCTCTTCAAACTTGAATGTCTTACAGTCATGAGCTGTGAAGTGGTAGTCTTCTCAGGGAACTAAAGCACATCTGTTGGGAAACTGCTGATGTATTTATTTCAATTTCTGGAAAACGGTTGGTGAGGGACCTACTGATAAATAGAGAAAAGAGCAAAGTCTAGATTTCTGGTATGTGACTTTTCCTGACCACAAAGTTGGAGATAAGATTAAAATCCGTGCCTGCATTTGCCCCTTGTATTTTCAAACCAACACGTCACACCTAGAATTAACTTCAGAAACAGGGACTTTTTTTTCTCATTTTCCTTCTCCTTATTGAAACTTAACTTGTGTTTCTGAGAATGCAGGGTCTAAAATTTGGTAACACAAAAGATCTAGAGCGATCTTGTTCTTTTATTCTTCTCACCACAATTTCATTCCAGATGAGTGAAGTGAAAAAACTAAGCAACTATAATTACATTTTTTTCTGCAAGTCAAATCTTTTGCAATCCTTTTATCATATTATAAATTATAGATCCAGGGCTATATGTTATCAAAGATCTTTTTACATTCTTTCTGCATGTGGTTGGGGCACGGCTCTGCCTTAGTGTAGGGATCGGGGCACAAGATTAACACCTTATTTCTCTTTTCTGAATGTGGATCACAGGCTTTTTCTGTCTTGTTCAGAGCACTGGCTCAAAGGGATCTACTTTCCTGCTTCTGTCGATCATCAGCAGAGTCTGTCAAAGCAGAGCATCTTTTACGTTCTATATACTTTCTACAGTGTTTTAGTGGGAATGGTTAAAACAAGGTAGAACATGAAACTCTTTTAGTGAACTTTTTCATGTCCAAGCCAAGGAAGAGAATTCTTCTTGTCTTTGATCTGCCTCCAATAGATAATGGGTCACACAGTCAGCAAGATAACATGTATATTTTACCTCTCTGCAATGCATATCAAATATGTGGTTATGATTGTACTACTGTTCTCTCAAAGTGTGCAGCAAAGTTGATTAATTAAAAGTTAACATTAAAGCAAACTTAAATTTTATCTCTAATGCAGCCTTTCTATTTTCTCTGTTAGCCTCAGGACCTAACCACCTGTCAGGTGGTTATTTATTGTGGTCTGAAGTTGTTCTCCCCTAAACAATTTTAATGATTTCCAAAATAACATTTCATCTTATCTGCTCTGGTCATTTTGTTTTTTGTAATGAGTTTCTTGTCAGGATATTTGCAGAAGAGCTCTTCTTCCTCCCACACCAATTCCTGCTACTGTGTAAGACGAGTTTAATCTGCTACATGGGCAATTAGTGTTAAATGTATTGAGTTGCTTTCAGTAGCTTATTTGCTTATAGTAGTGCAAAACTGGTGTTGATCTTTCCTATTTCCTCCTCGGAGAAGCATGATAACTTTTGGCTTACAAAACAAGACATGCTTAACTGAATTGGTTTTTTCTTGGAATTATTGTTTTTGTCTTTAGGTTTTTTGTTTGATTTTAAAAAAGAGGACTCCCTTTCTTAAAGGGAATGTGTAGTTAAAAAGATGAACTTATTGCTAAGAATTTGAACCTAAGTACAATCAGATATCAGCAATTAATAAAAGAGTACATTTTCTTGTAAAATATATTAACTGCACAGCAAATATGAGGCAAACAGTAACTATGGTGGATCTTATTTATCAGATACAAATGAAATACAAAATGGTCATGCAGGTTGCTCAGCCGAAGCAGTGCACTCTCCTATTATAAACCAACGAAGGTTATGAACATATGTCAGATGCTGCATTCGGCCTCAAAAAAGTGTTGGAGAAACCAGGGTCTTCAGAAAGCATAGAAAGAGAAGAGACAGAGTGTTTTTGTACTGGGAAATAGAAGTCTTGGGGGTGGGATTGGCACACTGAGACTTTGTTCATGGGTTGATTCAAGCAGCTGAGTACCTTGAAGCAATACGGAAGAAAAAAAAGTTTATCAAACATTGTTAAGATAGGTCTAGAGAACAGAGAAATTGACAATTGACTAGAGTAACCAGACTGCCAAAAAGTATTTCAAACCAGGTTTATTTTGTTTTTTGGGGAAACTGAGCGTCTTGAAGACACAAGATACAGAGAAGGTTGTTATGCAGTTGCTGGAAGTAAAAGAAGAGGAAGATGAACTGAGACTTTCTGTGCATAAGCTTATGTGGGAGACCAAGCCAGCCCTTAGCTCATGTATCAGACTTGAAATGAAACTCTGTTGACATAAATTACTCTCAGTGTAGAATCTGAGAAAATAAGATTTCATATCCCTTTTCACTTAAAATCCCTGAAAAAAAAACACATCGTGAGTCAGAAAAGCAACATTCTTAAAGAGTGTTAAGAATTCTTAACAATGTTTCTTGAACCTTCTACACCACCTGAGAGATAGCTTGGAAATGACCAAGTAGAAGGGTAAGTCCAGAATAATGTGTACATAGAAAGAAAACCATGTCAAAACAAACAATACATTACATTCTCAATCTGTACCTACCTATTCACCTCACGGTAACAGTTAACCACGGGCAGGCTGAGACAGAACCCATATAATAGAAACTAGAATAATACCCATATGGGTGGTATTAAAGTTGTTTTCTGTAGGACTAAATGTTATTTGGGTAGTAGGCAATTGAGGTGAGACAAAAGAAATCTCCTGTGCCCATCAGGAGGCACCAGAACCAGATACTGAATTAGCTATTGCAATTTTAAGAGTATTTTAAAATCTCTACAGGACTGAGAAATTTTTTGAATGTAGGTGAGGTCAAGAGGCTTTGCACTGAACCTTATAATCTATATGACTCGATGATCTCTAAGGTCTTTTCCAACCTAGAAATCTATGAAATCTATGAAATCTATATGAAAAAGAAACTTTTGCAAGATTTTAGTACTTCTGTCCCTAGATGTTTACAAACTGCAATATGAGAGGTTTTGAGATGACGCCTATCATTTGATTTTTGATAAATTCATTGTAGTGAGTGCTCTGAAATAAAGAGAAATATATTAGTAAAGGACTATTGATAGAAAATACAAGCAGCAGTGAGAGGATGGATTAACTGAAATTGGAAAGCAGGCTAGATCAGTCTAAGGAAATTTGAAGGAATTAAAGCATGTAGTAAAATTGACATATGGGTGATAAGAGAAACAAGAAAAAAGGATTGGAGGTCAAAGCTGGGAGAAGATATGGCATTGTGGAAAGATGATAATATCGAGTATAATAATGCCTGGTGAAATATGATAGAAGAAAAGGCTTTAGTTCTGTGACTTGATTTAGATGTATGCTAAGACAGTGTAGTTTGACTAACAGAATCCGAGGAAGAGCAATAAAAGTAGACCTGTGTACAAGGGGCAAGAGAGGGGAGGGGTACACAGAAATATTATAAAATGCACAGAGGCAAGAGCAGTGTAGTTCTTGAGGAGGATGTTTTCTGTCATCTCAGGTACACCTAATCTCAAAACCAGCCTGTGTGCTGCTGTGGATAGAGCACTGAGTATCAGAAGAGCCTGTAAAACCTGTACAAGCCAGAAGGCTTGAAGGGAGTTCTAAGGCAGCGTGGGGTGGCTGAGCAAGGCTCACGATGGAACTCAACGGAGAGATCATTATGGCAGCCAGTGAAGCTTAGAGAAGCCTGAAAAACTTTCAGGAGTTCCTTTGGGATTTTAGGCTGCCTGGTAATGTCTCCAGGGTCACAGGCCTATAGGGAAGAGCTTTCCTAAGTGAAAAAAGGTAACAGTCCCCTGAGGGTATGTGTTGTTTTCTTTAGCCTCTCCAGGGACTTGAAGCTATTCTGAGGTGACTAGCTATGGAGCCGAGTACTGTATCTTGGAAAAAAATGTGGTATTCCTTATACTAATGCCATGAAAGGCACGTTTTAAAAATTCAGGAGTGTGGCACAAATAGAAGCAGATATCTGGACTGCTTGACTCCATGATCTATTTCAGACACACTTGACAGAGAGGCATGGTATGAATGTTTTCAAGTTTTTCCCCTAATAATTTTTGATGCTGTCTCTTTATTTCTATAGCTGAGGTTGGCAGCTCATATGTTTCCACTAAAACACCATAAATTTATGAAAGTGTCAGAAAAAATTTGGAATAATTCAGTTTAAAAAGGCGATAAATCAAGAGATGCGAATCTACTGGAAATGGGGCTTCATGAGTTCCAGTGCTCAGGAAACTGTTTGTTCCTTGAAGCAATCTACTAAATTTTAAAATGTAAAGCATGTTATATTAAAAACAGAAGAAAACAAGGAAGACCAAGCTGCACTATAATTGGTCAACTCCCTGAAAATCCCTTGACTTTTAACCTTCCAAATCCAATACAGCCAGAAGAAAAAAGTCCTGTGTGGATGATCTTGACCTTACCCATGCTGGGTGAACAGAGACTGAGATATTGCCAACATGACATGGCTGTTTTTCTTCTCAATCACCTCAGCTATTTGTGAACGTGAAAGAAAACTCTGAGGGAGAACTCATTTTTTGTGCATTCTGCATTTGTCATCTTTAACTTCTAGATGTTCTACAGAAGTGCTTTAGAGTAGGAAGAATCTAGAAGAGCAACTTTTGAAGTGCAGAGACAAATCAATCAACTGAAAGTTGTTTTGAAGATGAGAGCAATGCTGTCTGCCTTTCATAGTATCTTTGTGCTGCACCTAAAACTGAGAAGCTCAGATCTAACTAGTTTCAGACATAACAACTTGAATTTATACTTGTTTGTGGTTTAGCAGATGATGACGAAACCTGCCAGACACGCAGTCTGAAAGGAATCCACCGAGGCCTTGGAATAAAGATGTGCTTGGAGAAATTGGCTTTGTATTCCATGACAAAAGAAGATTGTGTGCAACCAGCTCTTCTTTCCAGTTCTGATGAAGTTATTTGATTTGACCTTTTAAGGATGTTAAAGACAGACCATTGCAGAACTTGGAAGCAAAGGATGTGTTTCAACATAAAGATTGAAGACATAGTTATTAATTTTCTGAGCTGCTGGAAAATACAATAAGCACAAATAAGTGGATAATACACTTTTAGTATCAGGATTTGCTGCCTTTAGGATAATTGCCTTTTAATGGTAAATTGGAGAAGAAAAAAAACAAACTCAAGCATGCGTGCGTTCTGGGTTTTTTTTTCAGTACTGGCCACCTTGCCTACTGCCAAGCTTTTTCTGCACAGATTATAAAAGGGAAAATTCCAAATTAATTTTAATTTTTGAAGATATGAATGCCATAGGACACGTATTTAGTCAAGTTTAAAAACTGTTTTGAAGAACAACAACAAAAATAAGTCTTCAACCTCTTATTTGTGAAGGTATCAAATATGGACATACCTGTCTCTTTGAAGCTGAGAAGGCTGTCAATTAATATACAGCAAGGTTGACTTTGTTCAGAAAACGTTTAAGTCAGACTTTTAAACAAATTCTACTTTTAGAATAGTTAATTTTTCAAGGGGCTTCACTTGCAAAAGCTTTTTCAGAGTACAGTTTGCTCTGTTCTGACAGAACATCTTCTGTGACACACTTGTGTGATACAGACGTTTGCATGTGTGTGCTTTGTGGAACCAGTGGATCTGCACCATTTATTTCACATTCCTGTATCTGATGGTGCTAATAGGTTTTCTACATCCCTAGCTTGTTGAGAAGTATCTCTATTAATTTAGAGGTAACCTTCAGGAGCAGGTGTCTGTGAAATGTGATGACCTGCAGTGCATGACTCGTGAATGCTGGGACCCTAAAAGCCAGCACAGTTTGCAGGAACACATCCCACTATCCCCGCTGTATAACTATTCTTGCCAGGAAACTCATTCTCTAGAGTATATGCTAAGAATTCAATTCCGTCAGTATAAATCGGAGCAGATCTTCCTCATTTGAAAGAATCATAGAATTGTTTAGGTTGGAAGAGACCTTGATCGTCGTTAACCTAACACTGCCGAGTCCACCACTAAATCCTTTTTATGTAGTTCAGGTAGCTGATTAACTGTTGTTCTAGAGAATACATAGAATCAATATTTATAGAACATAGTGTAAATACTCAAATAGTGTTCTAATTTCTTCAGCCCCAAGTTTTCTGAAGGACTTCAGGATTCATCATGTGAAGTTGAAAATGTTCTTTCTTCTACGGGTTTTCTGCAGCAAGGCTAGCTATTTTCATGTGTCTTCTCATAGTCTTCAAACTCTTCCAAAATTGCCTATAGCATGACTTGCCATGTGCAGTTTAAATGGGTGCCTTTTCACTTGCTGCCAGTTGTCATTTCAAAAAGCAGGGTAGGAGGGTAGTGTATTAAATTCAAGTATGGATGTCTAGCAGATCAGCCAGCTTTGCCTCTTATCCTTAAATAGACAACATTATGAGTTTGTAATAACATCGGAGACTTTCAAATCAAGCAGCTGGTTCAACTGCCTTAAAGTATTCTCATTTATCATGAAATGAACAAGTTAAGAAATGGTTGTTTCTTTTCTTAAATTCAATTGTCTCCAAAAAATTACTAAATGTAAGGGGCCATAAATGAGATTCTTGTTAAATCAGCAGAAAGATGCCCTTCATTTCTTTGATCTGGTGTGATTTTTCACATCAAGAGGGGATATATCCAATTAGAAAACTATCAAGGGGTTTAACCATTCCAGAGGGAAGATAGGCAGAGTGGGAATGAGTCACACACATTATGCCTTACTTCGGCCTTTTGATAGTTTGCACTTCACAAAAAAGTAACAGGTTCTAGATAATATATTTTTCATTGTCTTTGTTTTAGAAATATCTATGTAATTGTGCATGAGTGTACGCTATAAATCCCATTTAAGGGAAGTCCCAGGAATATGATGCTTCCCCTGGCATTAGTGAGAAAGGATATTTGAATAGATCTTTTGCCTTGAAGAACACCTTATGCTGATCAGAGCAATGGAATAATGATACCCAGTGCAAATAATTGCATCCTTGCCACTACTTTACTATAATAGGTGACGATGAGGTGAGTTTTTAAACATCCTGAATTTTAGGGATTTTTTTTTGTCACTCCAGTAAATTTGATCCATCAATGGCTGCTCAAGGATTAGATCAAGAAGAAAATAAATATTATAGAATAAAAGAATGCTCAAAAAAGACAGGAAGTACTTGAAATATATTGAATTTTTAAGTCACATCATTGAGATTTTGGTCAGGGTTGTTTCTACTTTGAATAGCTAGATTCTTCCATCTGATCTGATTCCAATGGCTTGCTTGCTGTCATTGCTTTCCGGTCACAGAATTGTGGAATAATTTATTATGGATGGACTTCTGAAGGCCGACGTCTTACTCAAATCTGGATTTACTTCAAATTTACATGAGGTTGCTCAAGGCTCTGTCTAACTGAGCTCGAGTTTGACTTGTGAATAATTTTTCCTTCTATCTAACTGAAAATTCCTCTGCTGCAGCTTATGTCTATTGCCTTTACTTTGTTAAACTAGTAATGTTTCACATTACCAAGCTTTTATTGAGAATTCTGAAGATTTCTCAGAAGTTTTTTCACTTTTGCCATTTGAACGAGGTATACTTTTCCTGGGATTGTTAGGTACACTGAATATCTAGAGGAAACATTCAGTTATTTCTGAATAAGGAAGAAAAGACAGAATTTTATTTGTTTTCTTGTTTATCTAGACTGGGCAGTATCTCAGCAATTCTGGATTAACAGTCTTAATTTTGTACTACAACTCTTAGAAAAGGAAGAATCAAAGGAATTTTTAAAATGGAAATTTACCTGTTAAGTTCTTACTATTTCCATTAGTCTGAACTGAGACATAGACATTTACTTTTTAGCTTTAGAAATCTATTGGATGAGGTATGAACCTAGGGGCCAGCAGCTGGTCACTCATGTTATTTTGAAGGCCGGTGGTAGAAGTGGTGAAAGCCAGTAGTTGCAGTATGTTCTATTGTTAAATAATATTCCTGTCTTTATTTGTAATAATCAGTTATTGTCTTATCTAGTCTATTTCTGTTAATAATCCCCTCACTCTTTTCATACCTCTCCTGTTTTATCAAGAGCTATAATTGATAGGTCTATTATTTGTTATAAGCTCAACTTGGGTTTTGTCATGACAAAGACCTTGGCTTGTGCATAATTAAATGCAAGGCCTGGTTCTGAATTGTGTTCTGGTAGACACTATTCCTGTTAGAGAAGTCTCTGAGGATACACAAATCTCTTTTTGTGTGCATTACAAAAGCATCGACTCTTGTGTCTTTATTGACATTTTTGGCAATGCTGTATTAGTTTAATCCACCCTACTTTCTTTTCTTCCATTCCCTAATCTCTGTTTCTGGAAATTTTATCCATATTATCAAATAAAATTTTGTTGTAGTGAGGAAAAAGGGGATAGTCTGGTTTCTTAGACAAAGTGCAAACAAAATTTCTGTTCACATTTAGAATCTGAAGGTTTCTTCTCATTCTCTAGAGAGTATGGTAGAAATAGAATTATAAAAAAGGAAAATTATTGTAACAAGCAATCATTCTTGTATGTCTCGTGCTTAATAGCTGTTATATAGATTGAAATCCAGTCATTGGCAACGTCTTCTGTTTTTATACATCCTGTAGTTAGGAGAATGCCTGAATCTTTGTATTTGTAATATTTATAGAGATGGCTTTACAAATGTTTTGCTGAATTTAACTTTCTGTAAAAGATGCTTTTCATGTGTATTTGTATCAGTATTTTTAGGACTGCAGCAGCATTTATGTCCTCCCAAACTATACTTAACCCTTGTAGGCTACAAACAGGAGATGATATTTTTCTAAGGATGCTTTGACCTAAAAAAGACAGGAAAGGGCTGGGGATAAAAGGAAGAAAAATGCATCATCTTGCTTTTGGTGATAATCTGAGTCTTAGAAGTTTTAAAAGAATAGCTGATAATAAATAAATGTAGCTGAGGAAGAAGAAATGTAACACTCTTGAAGGGAAGAATTAATCTCTTTGCAGGGATTTTGCAATGAAAGAATAAATACATCATTCACACTCCACTCATTCTCCATTCCAATTGGCTTTTATCTTCTTTTTGCTATTTTTTTAAATCAGGTTCTGTTGATGCTTTCTGAGGCTTAGTATGAGATAATTGTAGTCACAGGTGTTTTGCATGCCATTACCTGGACTACTTAACTGCAAAAACAAGTCCTTGGCCCTTTAAAGTCTGCCAGTGTTCTTCATGTGCCACTCCTGACACATTATAAAGTGTTAATTGATTTAAGCTAGCTGGAGGGGGAGGGAGAGGTGGCAAGTGAAATCAAATAAATAAACAAATAAATATCTCAGAACATATCATGATGCTGCACAAACGATTTAAACACTCGAACTATTGAGAGTGCATATGCATTCATTAATGCTTGAAGTTCTAACCAAACAGTAATGTTTTTATGAGCAGGGAGCTTTTGATTGAACTGACTACAGTGGCTTTGCATAGACTTAAACTGAAATTCAACGTGTTTGTGTCACAGTTGCTTGGCAATGCACTTGTAAGTATACCAGAAGAAATATATGCCATCTGTTTCACTGAAAATATAGTGCATTGTTTAATGTTTATACATAATTGGCTTTTCGTCTCAGTCTTCACTGACTGAGACCATTCTATGATTCTATGATTCATGCTGGAAAATATCATAGAATCATAGAATGGTTGGAGTTGGAAGGGACCTCAAAGATCATCTGGTTCCAACCCCCCTGCCATGGGCAGGGACACCTTCCACTAGACTAGGTTGCTCAAAGCCTCATCCAACCTGCCCTTGAAGACTTCCAGGGATGGGGCATCCACAACTTCTCTCGGCAACCTGCTCCAGTGCCTCACCACCTTCATTGTAAAAAATATCTTCTTTATATCTAACCTAAATCTGCCCTCTTTCAGTTTAAATCCATTGCCCCTTGTCCTTTCACTACATGCCCTTGTAAAAAGTCTCTCTCCAGCTTTCTTGTAGGCTCCCTTTAAGTACTGGAAAGCTGCGATAAGATCATCCCGGAGCCTTCTCTTCTCCAGGCTGAACAGCCCCAACTCTCTCAGCCTGTCTTCATATCAGAGGTGCTCCAGCCCTCGGATCATCTTCGTGGCCTCCTCTGGACCCGCCTCCAGTAGCTCCATGTCCTTCTTGTGTTGGGGACTCGAGCTGAATGCAGTACTGCAGGGGGGTCTCCCGAGAGCAGAGTGGCAGAATCACCTCCCTCAACACAAGAGGATTATGTCTGTGTTAAGTTAATATTCACTGGTGATTGAAAGAGTGAAAAGCTGATGTCACAGCAGTTATTCCTGTATACATAGCTTTTTTCCAAAGTTAGACTTATTCTGTCTTTTCCCTTTGCAGGTGGCTTGCATTATTTCAATATATGTTTATCTGTAAGCTCAGAAGATAATACTCAAATCAACTTGGAGTGATAACAGATAAGTATAACAATTGACTTACCAATTTAACAAAAATTATGACTTTTCTGGCCCAATTCAGCAGGCAGAGGCAGAGTAGCTTCTGTGCTTTTTAATATTTTTGACAAAAAAATGGTAGAAATCTCCTTATTGATATGAAAACATTTTTAAAACAAGCTTACTGCAGAGACTACTGTGATTTTTATTCATCTGGTCCCTTAAAACTTATGTGATTATTATTCTTGATATTTTTCCTTAAGGAACTTCAAGGTTTCTTAGCTTGTGAATTAGAGCTTATAAGAAGTAAGACAACAGGAATCTTCTCCTGTTAGAATTTTCTGAGACTTCACTTCTGTAGTAATGTTCTACTGTAGACAGAGGGTTCTACTTTTCCTGGTAGCAAATGAGTTTCAATACTGACACGATGAAATACGGTTGCTATTCATGATGCCGCACATGTAAAAATACATTCCCGTATTCCCCAGACCCAACTTAATTGCATATAAGTTTGACTCCTGAGAATAGCATCCATATATATGCTTCTGATAAAGTTATTTTCTAGTCTGACTTAGAAACTCAGCCCTGGGTTTATAATTGCTGGTTTATACTGGTCCACATAAAAATATAGGGAAAAAGCAATCCAGTGCTCAAGGGAGTAGATAGATAGATCGATAGAAGGCTGAGACGCTAAGAAAACAGGCAAACTAACTGGAGAGTTAGTAAGAGCTTTAGTTATCTGCTTCTAGGGCTTTCCTTTTGTTGTGGGTTAGGCCGATCCGGCAACTAAACCCACGCAGCTCTCCTAGTCCAGTAAATTGGAGAGGAGAGAAAAATGTAATAAAAGAGCTGAAGATCGAGACAAGAACAGAGGAGCACCCACCAACCACGGTCCCAGGCAAAAGAGGCTGTTTTCTTAAAGCAAAACTATTTATTAACAGCTACCTACAAAGATAAAAGCACACAAAAACGGTTACTTAAGAGAATAACAAGAAAAACAAGGCCAGGTCTTAAAATCAACACCACTCCCCCCCCCTTTGCTTCTTCTTCCCGGATCTACCTCCTCCCCCCAGCGGCGCAGGGGGGCAGGGAATGGGGGAGTGCAGGTCAGTTCATTCCAAGTTGTTACTGCCGCTTCTCTTAAAGGAAAAGGAGTCCTTACACCATTGTCCCTTGCTCCAGTGGATCTCCTACTCACGGCGAAAGTGTGAATCCTACCCGCTGGGGGGCAAATCCTTACCCCATCGGATTGCCCCAAGTGCGGGCTTTACCAGTCCTGGACTTTTAAGGAGCTGTAGCCACTCGCTCTGGCATGGGTCATCAACAAACTTTAAATGCGCTCCGGCGTGGGTCGTCATGTCGACCTTAAATGCGTCTCCATAGAGACTTTAAATGCGTAAATGCATAAAATGCGTAAAATGCTCCTCGACCTGTGCCCATGACTCACAATAGTCTCAGGCTCAGGCATCTCCTTAACGAAGCACCTCCCCATCGGCGGGGGTTGTCTCACGAACTCTAGATGCGTACTGTGCTCAGGCTCTGGCATCTCTTCTCGACGTGGGTGATCCACGGGCTGCGAGTGGGTCTCTGCTTGCTCCATCGAGGACTGGTTACAAGGGGCCGCTCGCAAGGGGGACTCAGCTGCGGCACTCGTTGTTCCGTTCCATCTTCACTGACCTCTTATCTGTGTGGCCGTTTCTCTCAGATTTCAGTCCTGTCTGGGTGAACTCGGCCCGGTGGGCGCCCCGGCAGCGGGGCTCTCCCCGAGTTCCCCAAGCGGCTCCGCCGCCGCCATCCTCGACGGGGCGGGCATCGGGCCTGGCCCGGGCCGCTGGCCTGGCTGGGAGCCGGGAGCGGGGGCCGTGCCCCCCTCCCGTCTCCTTGCTCCTGGGCACAGGCACACCTTTCCGGTTCCTTTGTCCGACGTAAATAGGGCAATTCGCAGAGGCGCCGATTGGCTCAAGCCCCGAGGGGGATGGGAGTCCGGTGTGATGGGCAGCTTCTGCCACCCGGACCTCCCCCCCCCACTTCAAACCATAACACCTTTTTAGAGGACTCTACATGAGTCTTACTGAACTAATCCTGTATCTTTTGTTTAGGAAGAACTCTGGGAAATTATTTTTGATTATATTGGATATATACGTCAAAGTGGTGGACTTAGTATCTGGCATTTTGCGTCCTCCCATCTCAGGAAATAAACAGAATCTGGACCTAAAAAAGTCAGGTTAATTTATATTTTTACTTTCTTCAGTTGCTTTCAACATGACTGATGCTGCAGAGCAATTAATTTTACCTTAATATAGATACTGAAATATACTAGTGTTATGTAGACATGTTCATACATTAGCTTATAGTAGTGTACATATCTTGATCAATATGGATGTATTTTTAGTCGCCCGATAATTCTTGAGAGGAAAAGGTTCCTACCAGCAGAGTGGACCCCAAACCATCTGCTCTGCCCCCAAACACAGCCGCTCTCTCACTCCTTCCCCAGTGAAAGGAGAGGAGAAAAATATAATAAAAGGACTGAGGGTTGAGACAAGAACAGAGGGAGCACCCACCAACCATGGTCCCGGGCAAAACAGACTCAGCTGGGGAACAAAACAAAACAATTTATTAACAGTTACTTGAGAGGATAAAAAAAACCCCCGCAAACAAAACCAGTTATTTGACAAAACAAAGCCAGATCTTAAAACAACACCTCCCTCCCACCTTTCCGTTTCTTCCCGGCTCTACCTCCTCCCCCAGTGGCGCAGGGGGACAGGGAATAGGGGAGTGCAAGTCAGTTCATCCCATGTTGTTGCTGCTGCTCCTTTTCTTAAAGGAGGAGGAGTCCTTACACCCTTTTTCCCTTGCTCCAGTGGATCCCCTACTCATGAAGAAAAATCCATAGACTTCTCCAGCATGAGTCCTACCCACAGGATGCAATCCTTCCCCATCGGATTGCTCCAGTGCGGCTTTTACCACAGTCTTGGATTCTTAGGGAGTTGTTGCCACTCGCTCCGGCGTGCATTGTCACATGGACGCTAGATGCGTCTCTACCTTGTCGTGCGTCCCATGCTCCATGACCTCTCTCAGGCTCAGGCATCTCTTCTCCAACGTGGCTTCTCCATGGGCTGCGAGTGGGTTTCTGCTCTACCGAGTCTGTCCTGGCTGCAGGAGGGCCACTGCTGTCTCGCCACCGGTTGCAGGGGAAACTCAGCTCCGGCACACCTCGTCCTGTTCCATCTTCACTGACCTGGTGTCTGTGTGGCCGTTTCTCTCAGATCTCAATCCACTCTGGGTGAACTCGGCCCAGCGGGCACCCCGGCAGCGGGGCGCTTCTTGAGTTCCCCAGCCAGCTCCGCAGGGAAGCAGGTGGTGCTGGTCCAGCACGGGCAGCCCCCAGCCGGGAGCCGGGAGCGGGGGTAGTGCCCTCCTCCCTTCTCCTCGCTCCTGGGCAAAGGCACACCTTTCCGGTTCCTTTGTCTCAAAGAGGGCAATTCGCAGAGGTGCTGTTTGGCTCAAGCCCGGCCCAAGGGGATGGGAGTCCGATCTGGTGGCCAGAACTGGTCCAAAACCGGGGAAGGCGCAGGGAGCAAATTTCCTCTTCTGCTGCCAGAACCCCCTTCACACCAACCCATCACACCATCTGAAGTCAAAATAGTAAAATTGGCAGCACTTTGGAACCTGTTCCATCAAAAGAACAGTGGCTTAATCAGGTTTGAAAGATGTCTCAAATGTTTAATATTTCTCAATATTTCTTGCTTTGCCTTTTTCACAGTCCATGATACTGATTTTCTTATGACCATGTTGCTTATTAATATCTCCTTTGACGTGTTTGGTCTGTTGCTTTATACTTTGTGTAAACACCATATTAATGGCAATAAGTTTGTAATAAGTTTATTTGAAAATGTGAAATGTAGCAGATTGTCCATTTGAAGATTCTAGGCTACTAAATAAGAGATGATCTCATCTGAAAGGAGAACTTGAAAAGTATTTCTTACCATTATTTTCCTCCTGCTTGCACTTTCTGATCCATGGATTATGGTAAAATTAAGTTTTCATGTGTACCTCCATATCTTTATCTATAGTACAATGGAGTCCTATTTCTTGGGAGTATCTAGACAATCATAGTTTTAAATACATTTTCGAAGACTTACCTTAGATTATAAAAACTTCCTGAGGGAAGGTACTCTATTCCTTTTTCTCATAGCTGGATTGAATCCAGCTATTCTGAACTGTTTCCATGTATGCTTTTTACTAGAGCCTCTCTGAATATTTATAACGATGGAAATATTTCTAATGATGGAAATATTTCTAACGATGGAAATATAATGATAGAAATCTGATGTTCAAGTTATTTCTCTGTTAAACTATTTCTCATTTGCCTCACTTAAATATGATAGTGGTTTAGTAGCAACTTGTTACTGAAGCTGAAGTGATTCGGTGAAATCAAGAGGAGAAAATGACTTCATGAGAATTATATGTTGTTCATCTGCTAAGCATGATTGTAGCCCATGTTAGTCTCAAGCCTTTATTTTGGTGATTTGCTACTTCCTATTAAGATGATAGCTAACAGCAAAATCCAAGCCAGGTTCAGTCTAAAGTAAAATTTCTGACAGTGCATCTACTTGAATTGCACCTGAAAATGTATCCAGACAGGTTGAACTGACAATTTGGTATCAAGTTCCTTATAATTGTGGGTAATCTTGGTCAGTAGCATGCTAACGTTAAGCCTCAGTCACTTCTAGTGCTTCCAGTTCTGTAGAAAGGCAGAAATAAATTATTAGGTTAGAGCTGCAAAGAAGAATGAACTGATTTTGGTCATGACTTATTTCAGATTTGCGAAAGTAAAGACAGAATTAATACATTAGTATTACCCCGTTTTTATGAAAGAATTTGCCCATCTTACTCTCTCTGACTTTCTGGTTTTGAGCCTGTCTGCACAAAGCAGATACACAGAACAAGACTTGAATGTGACAGTATCCTGGTACAAATACCTATTTATATTTAGCCTGTAATGCTAGGGAAAATATCGTTACTAACAGTATAATATTGTATGGAATCGAAGCATAATTCATGTTGCAGCTCACGGTTACACAAATGGGAGACGTGACAGGAAAGAGACCATAATATTTACGGTTGTGGGGAAAAAACTGCCTTTACATTATTTTGATTTTTTTTTTTCTGAAAGCATTCTTTTAAGTTTTACTTTTTTCAGAGTTCATTTTATTGAAAAATTGACCGCCCACACATTTACTGCTAATGCATTTCCTTCCGTGCAACAGTTGGATTAGTTCTAGTGAGTCTCATGTGCGGATGATGCTAATTTCTTTCAGTGCTATTGCACCTATTTTACAAAGGAGAGTATGATGATTTCTAGTGGTCTTTCTTTTTCCTTTTTAATGTAAATCTATGTTTCCTTTCCTTCATGTCATAGTGGTCCATGAATTTCACATCTTCTTTCTGTAAGGTTCAAAAGCTTTTACTAGCTTGTCACTTCCATCAGGTAACAGCTGGCACTGTTGATGTGTTCTCCCAAAGGTGTATTGCAGGGGTGTGACTACAATGTGATAGCTCTATGCTCTGGTTGTTCTGCTTTTACAAAAGTAACCCAGGTATGTTAAGCCTGGGCACCTTCAAATAAGTTTTCTTCGGTATTTAAATGACAGAATAACACATTAGCATTTCAGTAAGGCACTTGGTGATTCGTTTTCTTCTTGAAACTTCTTGATTTTCATATGTCATCTTGTTCTTTTTCACTGGAATTAAAGTTGTGAAGAGACTGGAATTCATATTTCAGTCTTGTTGATGTGTTTATACATTTTGTATTACATGCTTGTCTTTTTCTTCTATCTGTTTGATATAACAAATGGTTTATTATCTCAGTTCTACTGATTTCTTTTTTTCCAATGTTTCAAGGTGTCTGAAAAATGATTCTGAATTTTGTGACAGTCCTTTGAGATTTCTGATTCATTCCACAACAGTCTAAATTCTGAAACTCTGAGTCCATTTCTCCGTTCCCAAAACTGAGCTGCAGTATCTGTGCATAGCTTAGGAGAAGTTTAAAAGGTTTAAGAGGACAGAGACAAGTGTGCTGCACACAAAGGATAAGAGGTTCTGACATAATTCCTCTTAAGCTCCCAGCTGCATCCATAGGTTTCAAGAGATTTTCAGCATTTTAACTAGGGCTAATGCCGTCCAAGTTCATAAATAGCAAAGGAATCTGCAGCTGGTACATGTTTATTATGAGGGAAAGTATTGTGCTTCTGTAATATACAGGTTCATCAAGAATTATACTTACTGACTCTCTCTCCCAATTCCTTCACTTTGTGTTCTTTCTCTTCCTGTGTTCCAGTTTTTTTTTTTCCTAGCCCCTTCCCATTTGAGTGGCTTACACCAATTAACTTTATGAGCATTCTTAGGGGATTCTTGATTTGTATTTCTTCCCCCAGCTGACTTCACAGATCCTGCTGTGAGCCAGTCTTCAACTGAACACTGAGAGTTCCCTGTAGAACAGGGAAACAGCTGGGGAGTTTAGCACCCTTTGAAAATGTGGCTATATGTTTATCTGTTCTATGTGATCAGCAGGCTTCTTGTGTCAGAATTACACTGATATTGACCGGTAACATTAGCTTGGCTCTGAACACAGTGTGACTCAATTAGCCAAATTTTAGTTCCCTAAGCTTGCCTACCTCCTTTCTTCTATTTGCTTTCTCTGTGGATCAAACTCTTGTCTTGGAATGAGCTAAAAATCTGAGCTAGCTAAATCTCCATGGTAGCTTCATTCAGGATTTGATTATTGTTCACAGGACTTGGCAAAATGAAAATGAATGAATAATTGAGGTTTTTCTGAAATGCTATTCCCCTGAGTGACTTGTTTCACGTCACACAAAGAAGGTGCAGAGATAAAGGAGAACTTAAGCCAACTATAAACTAAAAATCTGAATTGTAGATAAATGAAAAAAATAAATTACTCTGCTAACACTCTTCCTTCCAAAAGCTAACTGATTTGCTTAAAGAGGAGGATATCCTCATTTATACAGAAAGGAGAGCAATACTGAGTAAAAAAATAATTTAATATTAAATTACAAGCAATTTCTCTGTTTTGCTTTCTTTTCCAGCCATATTTGGGCATATCCTGATTGGTCTCTACATTTAGAGAGTTGTCCTTGAGTATTCTGAGACACAGATGCAACACATTTGCAAAAAACCTGTTTAAAATCTGTTTTCTTGAGTTCTTGTCTCCTGCCTGTAGGGTAGAGAGTACTCTTGGGGCTGACTGGCATCCTGGATTGCTCATTATAGAGGGAGAGAAGCTCTACAACATCAAAATGTAACTTTTTGCCAACTTTGTAAAAAAAAAAAAAAAGTTGCAGATCAGAAATACGCCTTCTAACCTTCTGGGGCTTCTTTTAGTGCAGAACTCCATTGGGGAAGTAGAGTCTCTCGCAAAATAATGCTCAGGGTAACAAAGGTAGCAAAACAGCTCCTTGCCAGGCATGGTGGATATTAAGAAGCTGTCTGGTGTTCCAGAGATGCCTGCTTCTTCTAGCAGTCCCATGGAACGGCAGGAAGGACAAATTCTATCATTTCTCTGACACTAGGTAGGTAAATGAACATGCAGCTTTGGGATTATAGCTAAAAGACGAGGAATCAAAAATCTGGCCTGTGCTGCATATGCCTTCCTCTTTGTCCTCAAGTCTCACTGGAAATTCTGTTCTTGTCAAAGGAGTCAATTACTTTTACCTGTATGATCCTTTGGCAAGATGGAGGAGGAACTGCATTCGTATTTTGCTGTTTGTTTCTAAAACAGCCAGCCAAATAATATAAAAAGTTCTGCTACAGAGATAATATATGTTACTCTAAAATGGCCAAATTGAGGAGCGGTCATGGTTTTATCCTCAGCTGGTGACTGAGCACCGCACAGCCACTCGCTCACTCCCCCCTGGTGGGATAGGGGAGAGAATCGGAAGAGTAAAAGTGAGAAAACTTACGGGGTTGAGCTGAAGACAGTTTAATAGGTAGAGCAAAAGCTGCACACACAAGCAAAACAAGGAATTCATTCACTACTTCACATCGTCAGGCAGGTGCTCAGCCATCTCCAGGACAGCAGGGCTCCATCACATGTAACAGTTACTTGGGAAGACAAACACCATCACTCCGAATGTCCTCCACATTCCTTCTTCTTCCCTCAGCTTTTTATGCTGAGCATGATGTCTTATGGTACGGAATATCCCATTGGCCAATTCAGGTCAGTTGCTCCAGCTGTGCTCCCTCCCAGCTTCTTGTGCACCTGCACACTGGTAAAGCATGGGAAGTTGAAAAGTCCTAGATTTTTCAGCAATAACTAAAACCATCAGTATATTACCAACATTCTTATACCAAATCCCATACTAAATCCAAAACACAGCGCTATTCTAGCTACTAAGAAGAAAATTAACTCTATCTGAGCCAAAACCAGGACAGATCTCCAGACTCTCTGTAAGGCCCAAGCAGATCTGAACCGGAGCAGGCTTCCCACTGTCTTATGTGAAATTACTAACAAGCAGTGTATAAAAATATATATATAAATAAATGAATAAAAGTTGAAGCTTTCTTCCTTATTTCCCTCCACTTCTCCTTCTCCCCAGATCTAAGATGAAGAATCAGCAAAGAGAACGATGGTAGCCTTAGGCAAGGTGCTGTGGAGATGAGTCTGTAAAGGAAGGAAAGAGAAGGCTGAAAACTTTCAGCGCAGTCTGTCAGCCTTGGGCACTGATAATGAACCCAACACGTCTGGAAAGCCTTCATCAGTGACTAACGATTGTGGTGTTCTCTGCAAACCTTTTGTAGTATCTGCTGCAAATTAAATTTTGATAGTTCAATAAGCACACGGGGCAACTGAATGGGCTTTTTGATATCTCTTGTGTATTTGCACTGCCTGTGTTTTTCCATGGATTGCTTGTCCGTACGGTGTTGTAGCACTGGACAGGTTCAGCATAGCTGTTAAACAGAGGTCATGTGAGAGCTGATATAACCCAGCCCTTAGATACATTTTTCTCTTTAAAAAGATCTTATATGCAGGCAAGCCACAGGGTGAGCTATGAAAGCATTAGAAGTGACTGAAGTAAGATGTATTTCAAACTAATGCTATTGTAATAAAATAATTATGTCTGGTATTGATTTGCTTAGACTGCTGACTGAAATTGTGCTGCATCAAAATGCTGTGATACCAGTATATCAAACAGTACTGCCTTTGAAATAAGCATACTTTGAAGCTTCTGGACCATATTCACTGGTATGTTACTTCCATTTATACTGGTGTGAATTTAATTATAGGCAAAACTTGTATTGCAGTATGGTAGAAAAGGATGACTGTGGTTTAGGGTATTTGTTTAAGCAGGGCTAATATTGCTTGATATTAGATTTATTAGTATGTCAGTGAGACCACAAATGTAACCTGGTTCTTCCCTGATGGGGATGTCTCTGAAAAAGTTCTTTCAGGTTTGAATATACTAAAAAGATGAGTTACAGAACACTCTTTTTTTTTTTTTTTTTCCCCTTGGAGATAATGCTATATAATTGCTATATGGACCTTCTGGAAAGTTGTCCTCTTTTGTGCTAGATGCACATACCCCAGCACTATCCTATTATCTGATTACAGCACCTCTGCTGCAATCTTTTCTATTTCAAGTATATCTGTCCCAACAATACACCAAGAAGGTAGAATAAGAAAAGAAATACATAGCTAAGCATAGGTAAAGATATAGTTAACATAGAATATCGCATAGTATGATAAAAATTATCTATTTATTTGTTCATAAGCACAAGAATTAAATATATTATTTTTTTAGTACCTGGTTCAGATGTCTAGTGTGAGACATGAGATTTTAAAGACAGCATATTTAGTCTAGCAGTACTGTGCAATAGTAATTCATTGAATATTATTTGGCTATTTTAAAAAGATAACAAAAAGGCAAGTAAAGCACAGAGTCACCATAAACTCATTAAACCCACGAATATTCAAATGTTTATTTTCACCTGATTATATCTGAAGAATTATAAATTCATAAAAAAAAGCAATTCCCACAAAATTACCTTTGAAATAATTTTTGTTACCTGTTCTACTCATTAGGTAGCCTAGGAAGTATATAAGTAAGTTCGTCCTGTTTCTTGTTTCTTTGCATTTGTAAGCAGTTTTACTAGAATAGGGAAGGGAAACCTGTATTTTATACAGCGATAATATAATCAAGCAGATTCTCAAATGCAATACACGTGCAAACCAGAAGTGCTTGAAATCATTTCAACTACTTTTAGAATTACGTCAGGGAGAACAACACAAAGGAACTTGCCCATAGACTCTGTGCTTATTAGGAAATGCCTCAGAAACCTCCCCAGTGAAACGCAAATGAGGTTCCTATGTCAGTATAGGAGATGCAACAGATGCATGACAGATGACTGCCAGAAATGTCACAGGAGGCTATGGATAATAACTGGGTTTCTGCTGTAGGCTCAGATAAAATGTTAACAAGGCACTTATATGGCTCAATTCCTTTTTTTCCTTAGCAAAGACATAATAGCTTTTCTCTGCCTATCAAGATTTAACAGTCAGCTGCTGAGATCGATGTCTGAGCTAGTTATTAGAACAACATTTTTGCTTTCGTTCTCAGGGAGCCCTATCTCCAAGTGACATACTGACAACAGCAGACATTACTGACAACAGTAAAGTCCATGTAGGTTTTTTCTCTGAAGTTAGATTCGGGATTAGTGCACATCACTTATTTATAGAATCTCCGTGAGCTTTCTTTCTAATTATTTACTCTAATATCCATATCTAAAGGAAGATTAGAGAGGGATTTCTAGTATAGTGCCAGATTCTTGACCATATGGCAAGTACCTTGAGGAAGTAATGAGGTAAAGAGTTTTTCTTTCTGTGCTTGTGGCAAAGACTTGGCAACTGTAGTAGTTCCAAATGTAGAAATAGAAGTGCCAGTATCTTTATATACTGGTCAGCAGATGACTGGTAGGCTAGAACACAGAGGAAACAGGTTAACATTGATAAAATGTTTTTGAGGCCAGCAGCTAGAACTAAACATAGGCTAAATAGACCGTTATTTATTGGTTGGAGTGAAAGTCCGTGAAGCTTACAACCTGTTCTATACAAGAGCACTTTCTGTGAAACTGTGAAAACAAATATGTCATTTAAAAAAATGCCACCAACTTGCTTCTGCTCATTTTGCCTAGATGGAAAAGTTGAGATGGGGTGAAAGGCAGTGGAAGATTTATGTGTAAATAAATATTGCCTCTTTTTTGGTGTAACAGAAGTATTCAGAAGTTGAAACTTAGAGACAAATACTCTTCTCTGCTTCTAATTTCTTTCCTTCCTCTTTGTGGTGATATCCCATAGAACGACAGCCAAATTCTCTTGTACTTTGGAATAAAGCTGAAAGCCATTTTAGAGTAGACTGGTGTAATAAAACGTGTGCGCATAATCAAATTCAAACCAAGACTTTAGATGAAAATTTTTGTTACGTTCTCTTGAGAGATATGAGACTGAAAGTTAAAAAGGATATTGTCTTCAAAAAACTTGCAATAAAACTGCATGTGTTTCACTGGGGATGGGATTTCATCCTATGTATCTGCACTTAAGTGCTGAATCTTGTATTCTGGATTGCAGTATTTTCATTATCTTTCATATAACAAAGCTGAAAGAGTAATGTTTATTTCATGGTTTCATCTGAAACGTTCTTGAAGATAGTTTAAGGTGTGGATATACTGTGGCTTGTTGATACTTTAATGTTTCCAGAATGGCTGCTATACTTTTCTTTAAACATGTTTTCCTTCCTGTTTCTATCTGCTTGCTGCTTTGACTCGACTTTAAATTGCAAATTTTTGAGGTGCAAGTCATACATTTCTCTGTGCAGCATGTAATTGAGATCCTGTGATCAGTTTGTTGACTTTGGGGCTCCACAAAATAGTCAGCTTAAGCTGATACAGAAATAATTAGTAAAGGAGATAACACTGGGAGTGGAGAAATGAAGTTCCAATAAAATCAGGTTAAAGATGTGAAAAGAAAAGAAAAAAAAAGAAAATTAAATAGAGAAATGAAACCCATAGGCTGGGTAGGTGACCTTTTCCTAACACATTCTACATGCTGTAGTAAGTACAAGAGTGTTGAAATGACTGACATAGCATACAAGAGAGTGAGACTAATGTAATTATTAAGCAAATCAAAACTCATGTTAACCAGAATTCGGATTGTTATATATTATCTTATAGCATCTTTTCCACTGCTGTGAGGGCTGAAGGATGTATATGGAGAAAAGGGCATGGTCAAGCTTGTATTGGTTTAAACAACACAACTTTTATTCACTTGATGTTCAGCTGTCTGAGCTCTGCTAATGCTGAGTTAATTTAATTTTGCTGTGGACATAGTAATAAATCAAACGGGCTATTCATTTTAGTTTAATATTAGTCAAATATGCCCTTTTAAATCTTTTCACTCTGGTGTTCTGATCATTGTTGTAGGTGACAAAAATAGTATCTTTAAAATACTGGGAAAACTGAAATGAATTCTGTGTACTTTCACTTAGGTAAACTGTTTCAATGAAAGTTAGCACCAAATACGGATGTTTACTACTTAAGTACGCTCTCTTAGAATATAATCTATTGCGTCATATTATTCCCCTAAAAAGAATTATAGGGCATTTCTTTGCTACTACTGTACCTGTGCCATGAATACTATTTTGTTACACAGCTTTGGGTTAGCAGCAATATAGGATTTATTAGTATTGTTGAGATAGATCACATGATTAAGTTGTATAATCATTAACAGCACTTAATCATCAGCCAATTTAACAGAGTGATTCAATGGAATCTGTTACAATTGAAATAGTGACCTAGTTAAAGATTTGAGAATGGCAAGGGTCACCTGAAAATCACAGCAGAGTTGCATACACAGATGAAGGTTAAATGAAATCACATGTACAGACAAGCAGATTGCACGTGCATACACCGACAGAGACAAACAGTTATGAGCCAAACTGCACGCACATTCGTGAATTTCATGAATTAGGCACTTTTATGTGCCGGCATTCATCAACGGACGGTTGGTGAACCTCGTGAAATCAGGCCTCTGCGTCCTCGCGAAGTCATCGACGGACAATCTTCCAGTCCTCGAGAAACCTGCCCTGAGAGGCGTCCCAGCTCAGGGGCAGGTACTGGGTCGCACAGCCTGCTGCAGGCCCAGAGAGCTCAAAAGGTCTCACTTTTGGGTCACTGTTTATAGGATTTACAGACGATTTGCTTTGGTCGGTGCTCTCCATTCTGGCCACAATTCATGCTGAGTCGTTCTGGAAGACAATTCAGGCCACAGCTGGCTCAGGTGTGGCCAGGAGGTGCCTGGTCACCCCAGCTCCAGGTTACTGCACTTGCCACCAAGATAACAGCACAATGGGAGTTTTCCCAAAGCATGCATGGCTCATCCTGATGTATCATTCAGGCAGCAGATGTTCCAGGTGTGGCCAGAGAATGTCCAAGTCACTGCACTTGTATCCCAGCGAACAGCACATTGGGGCTTATCCTGAGATCTCAGAGTGGCCCGAAGGGCTACACCACAACATATTATGAGTAAAATGCTTGCATACACTGAATTGCTCAAATGTAGGTCTCTGTTTCTGGAACCAAATATTTTGTGACTAAAGAAAAATTATTTTTAATATAATTTAATAGGTAAATTAGTACCTTTGTACAAGGGTCTTTGAATATACAAGATTTCATTTGGAAAATGTTATCTTCTTGTGAGATTTTTGAGTTGAATAAGTTTTTATCTCCCAAAAGATTAGCTGAACTTGAAGTTTAGGATTTACTTTTGTTCCTTGGCAGGGATAAACTTTTTCTTGATTGCTAGTAGCAATTATGTAGTTTTGAGATGCATTCTGGAATTAAAGGACATAAAACACATCATATACTCCACAATGTGTGCACTTCAGTAGAGCCCAGATTCTGTAACAATGTCACCTTGGTTACAAGAAATAGTTTGAAAATATGATTTCTGAATGTTCAAAAGTCAGAAAGTCATTAAGAAAGACTAAGAAACCCTAGTGAAATCTGAGCCAAAATGTGTATTTTCAAGTGTGTCCAGGTGCAAATGAATATAATTATTCTCATGGCATATTTTTGTCTTGGAGAGATCAAGTGAGTTTGGCTGATTTACGTTATGGAAAAGAACGTTAAAGTGAAGGACAAATGTGGATTCCTAAGAGGAAGGGAAGTACAATGCTGGAGGATGCTTCAATTTGAGTCTCCTCCCAACCCTGTACCTTGTCTAACAGCAGAGATGCTGGAAGGCCTTACTCTTACAAGTGAATATACACACTGTAAATTCCTCATGGCAGGAATCCTGTCTGTTTCTATAAAATATTCTGCATAGCAGTGAGTCTGTACTATCTGAGCAGCAATAGAACCAGCAGAAGCAACTAGAAAATCCTCTTGTTTTAGGTAAGAATCCATCAAGGGCATCTAATGAAAATGAGAAGAAAATAGCATGCTAACATGCGCTTTTCATGTATCACTGTTAAGTGAGGAACCTGCAAAGGAACTTCAAACAGTGGAAGAGAAGGGATAAGGAACGCTTAGTAATGTAGCCTTGGTTTTAAGAAGGATAGGAATGGTGCCACAACACTTTGGTTCTCCAAATTGCCATGGGTGTCATGAAGTGAAGGAGGTTTATACGCTTAAGAGCTGTTGAACTGCTGTATGGGAGAGAGATAGTAGCTCTAGCAGGAAAAGGATATTAAAAGCAATGCATCCCTGCTCTTTGGAGAGGTATATATATTGAATCATCAAGCCATCTGGGCTTGTAGCATCAAACACAGGATTAGAAACTTATCGTCTTACTCACGTTGGACAGTACTGTAATTTCATAATATATTTCAGCTGTGGAAACGAAGAAAACAGGAGGCAGAAGGAGCCTAAATCCTTTGAGCCTGTGAGAGCCAGAGCTGTATGTACCCTGATTATCAAAGTTTTCTTGAGGTTCCTCTGATTAAAAAGCATATCAGAAAAGATGATGAGAAGACAGGCCAAGTGTTGGTGTTCTCCTTGTTATAGTCCAGGCGTTGCACCTTGTAAGGCCCCTGGTAACACTGAAAAATTTCCCGTTTTTGTCCAGAGAGGGACAATCTTCCAATAGCCAATAAGGGTGGGTTTGTGCATCAGAATGACACAAGTACAAAAGATTCTCATCTGACTTTTTACTAATAGGCAAAATATGAAGTAAATTAGGTCTTGTGAGGAGTTCCATTCCCTATCGACCTTGTTAGAGTTCTGCATGGAACTGGCATCTAATTGCAGAACTAGGGACTAAAATTCACATAGACTGACTTAGCAACTTTAAGAACAATTGTAATTTCACTTTTGAGTTTCTATAGAAGAGCCTGATCCTTGACTAATTCAGAAGTTTTGCTTATTTTTTTGTGGGACAGATTCAAGCTCAGAAAGGCTAGCTGTACAAATGATTTTCCTATGCTTTTGATTAACATTTTAAAGAAATTAGGTTTATGCATACGTCAGATCTTTAAAATATAATCTCAATAATATTGAAGATGCAGCCTACACTAAAGGAAATCAATAATAGTCATTTAAGAACGCTATCTACATTTTTATCTTCTCTGACATGCCTACATTCTAATGAAAAATGTATGGTATTTATATTACAGAAGACGACTAATGGAACTATTAATGTATGTACAAAGTTTTATAAGGAGTTTCATTTGATAATGTAGTGTAGCAAGGGAGGAAAAAGTACTGCCAAAAGACTCTGTAAACAGAGTTTTGTAGTTCTAAGCACAAAGATGAACTAAGAATTTGTTTTTATATGGCATGTGTGAATAAAGGTTTTGATTTTGTGTGTTTTGTGTGTCAGGGATAACGTTAGTTCTCCCCAGTCCTGTAGTGCTACCTTCCCCCAAAACACTGGTCTAAATGAAAAGAAAGACTGTAGGACTGTAGCTTCCTCATGGATTTGATACAGACAACAGAGTTGTGAATTTTGACTCTCCATAGACTCAAATGTTTCATGTTTCAATTTTTCCAGGCACAAATACAGACTGGGCGGAGAATGGATCGAGAGCAGCCCTGAGGAGAAGGACTTGGGAGTACTGGTGGATGAGAAGCTCAATATGAGCCGGCAATGTGCTCTTGCGGCCCAGAAGGCCAACCGCGTCCTGGGCTGCATCAAGAGGAGTGTGGCCAGCAGGTCGAAGGAGGTGATTCTTCCCCTCTACTCTGCCCTCGTGAGACCTCACCTGGAGTACTGCGTCCAGTTCTGGAGCCCCCAACATAAGAAGGACATGGACCAGTTGGAGAGGGTCCAGAGGAGGGCCACGAAGATGATAAGAGGGCTGGAGCACCTTTCCTATGAGGACAGGCTGAAAGAGTTGGGGCTGTTCAGCCTGGAGAAGAAGAGGCTCCGGGGTGACCTTATAGCGGTCTTCCAGTACCTCAAGGGGGCCTACAAGAAAGATGGGGAGAGGCTGTTCAGGAGGACCAGTTGTGATAGGACAAGGGGTAATGGTTTTAAAATAGAGGGAGGTAGATTCAGATTGGATATTAGAAAAAAATTTTTTACCATGAGAGTTGTAGAACACTGGAACAGGTTGCCCAGAGAGGTGGTGGATGCTCCATCCCTGGAGACGTTCAAGGCCAGGTTGGATGAGGCCCTGAGCAACCTGATCTAGTTGGAGATATCCCTGTTCCTTGCAGGGGGGTTGGACTAGATGACCTTCGAAGGTCCCTTCCAGCCCTAACCATTCTATGATTCTATGATTCTATGTGTCAGTGGAAATGGGTATGAGTTGGTGTCATTTAGACTTTCCTCTGAGCTCTCAGAATATTAAGAAATCTCCTGTATTCATGAGACCTTTATTTTGGATGATTTTTTAATGCTTCAAATAACAAATAAAAAATGTATCTGTCAGTGTTTTCTGAAGCTGTCTTAACACAGTAGTTGTGTACAGGTTTGAAAAAGGACATATAACTAAAACGCTGGCTTAGCAGATGATACCCATTCATAACAATTCCTCATTGAAATTCATTCAAACTCAGAGGGATCCTGGAGTAGCAACTGCAAAATCAAGCAAACAGGCTATTGAATTGTAACAAAGCAAAATTTGAAAGAAAAGTATTTGTATGTTGGAAGTTGGACCTGTGGAAGCAGGTGGCTTGGTGCATAGTAAATAACTAATCAACAGAAGATTTAGTCTTCAAGGGCTGTTGCCCATTAGAGCTTTTCCTGTGCAAGCACTTACTGGTTGACCTCAAATAAAGCACTGTGTCCTTTTGAAATAATGGCTTACTTGCAGGGCATTTTATCCCCAGGTGACTGGTGTCAATACAAATGAATAAATTATGTATATTTACTTCTATTACAGTATTAAGAGTCTCCTTTGAAAAGATAAGAACGGTCCTATTAATGTGCAGAAAGGGCTGTGTGGGAGAGAAGCTGAGATGGTGAGTAACTAAAAAAGGTGAGAAAGGACAGAATAGTACAGCTACTAAAAAATAGGTAGAAAAAATGATCATGCTTATAACATCATCATCTGTCCTTGTCAGGAGCAGTGAGAAAATTATTAGTGCTTGCAAAAGTAAAGATTTGGAATAATGGAAAGAAAAATAAAAAATGCAAGTTTGGATGTGATGTCACCTGGCGATGGAAATTTGGATGTCATAGTTTTAAAGTGTCTTTTAAGTGCAACTTTTTCCAGGGAGTTCTAATAAATTTATTTCAGCTTTGAGGTCACTGAGAGCTAAACCTCAGTCTATGGGTCTCAAAATACCTCCAAACAGCAACATGTAACAGCTTTGTCAGGTAATACTGCTGTCGCCTTTGTCTTTGTTTTGATTTGACAGTAACAGGACAGATGGAAGGAGATAAGAAATGAAGAGAAGGAAGCTATAGAAATGCTTCATGCCAAAAAGGACAGAAGTACTTAGCACAGTAAAAGTTAAAAATGCATCAAAGTCAGTTCTCCGAAAGCTAACACACTAAGCTGTCTTGGGACATTGTGCAACTGTAAGCAGAAAAAAGGGAATTTATGGACAGAAAGAAATCTGGACTCAGAAGTCTGCTATTCCACAGATGTGCAAAAAAGTTTGAGGGCTCATAAGCAAACACAGTTTATATATCTGGCGTGTGAATTTGGACACCATGTTAAACAACAAAATTATGCAAACCTTACTCTAAAACACTTCAGATATTCAATACAGACTCAAATAGTTTGAATTACACTTGTATTGGAGGGTAATAGCAGAATGAAACCCTAATCTAAGATACTTTTAGTGATCTTAGCCAAAATCATTGCATAACTACTAGGATTAACAATTTTGAAGGCAGTTTGATTTTTTTTTCCCTTTACATGACCTTTTATTTTTCAAGCAGTACGACATTTTTTCTGAGAAAGAGGAATGAAGCCTTCAGCAATCTAGTTTTAGAAGCTGCTGTAAAGAGTCTAGTTGACAGGGACAGTTTTCCTGAACATTCTACATTATAGGTGACAAAGCTGTGTATTATTTTTCTGATTAAACCTTACCCCGTCTGTAGAATGGTTTAGTGGCCTTCCTACTTGGACACTGCAAGCAGTCTCTGGATAGCTAATGAACGAGATGCAGACTCCGAACAGACTACCGAACTGGACCAGTGAATCCACACAACTAACCAGTGGCCTGATTAGCCTGTTGCCATAGGCTATATTATCGGGCCAGGGACACCAAGGGCGACAAGAAAAGCTTCTATAGGTATGTCAGTGACAAAAGAAGGACTAAGGAAAACGTGAGCCCTCTCTGGAAGGAAATGGGAGACCCAGATATGGAGAAGGCTGAGGTACTCAATGACTTCTTTGCCTCAGTCTTCACTGGCAGGAGCTCCAGCTGCACAGCCCAAGTCACAGAAGGCAAAGGCAGGGACTGGGAGAATGAAGAACCGTCCACTGCAGAAGAAGATTAGGTTCAAGACCATCTAAGGAACCTGAAGGTGCACAAGTCCATGGGACCTGATGAGATGGATCCGTGGGTCCTGAGGGAACTGGCAGATGAAGTTGCTAAACCATTATCCATCATATTTGAGAAGTCGTGGCAGTGAGGTGAAGTTCTCACCAGTTGGAGAAGGGGAAACCATAGCCCTCATTTTCAAAAATGGAAGAAAAGAAGACTTCACCTTCCTGCAAGATTATGGAGCAGACGTTCCTGGAAACTCTGCTAAGGCACATGGGAAAAAAGGAGGTGATTGGTGACAACCAACATGGCTTCACTAAGGGCAAATCATATGATGGGGTTACAGCCTTGAAGGATAAAGGAAGAGCAACTGATGTTATCTATCTGGACTCGTCCAAAGCATTTGACACTGTCCCGCATGGCATGATTGTCTCCAAATTGGAGAGACATGGATTTGATGCATGGACAGACCACTTAGTGGATAAGGAATTGGCTGGATGGCTGCACTGAAAGTGTTGCAGTCAATGGCTCGATGTCTAAGTAGAGAGCAATGATGAGTGGCATTCTTCAGGGTTTGGTATTGGGCTCCGTGTTGTTTAACACCTTTGGTGACACGGACAGTGGTATTGACTGCACCCTCAGCAAGTTTGCTGACGACACCAAGCTGTGTGGTGTGGTCGACACGCTGGAGGGAAGGAATGCCATCCAGAGGGACCTTGACAGGCTTGAGAGGTGGGCCTGTGAACATTATGAAGTTCAACAAGGCCAAGTGCAAGGTCCTGCACATGGGTCAGGGCAATCCCAAGCATAAGCACATTCTCCTGGCTGGTGAATAGACTGAGAGCAGCCCTGTGGAGAAGGGCTTGGGAGTGCTGGTGGATGAGAAGCTCAACATGAATCGGCAAAGTATGTTTGCAGCCCAGAAAGCCAACCTTATCCTGGGCTGCATCCAAAGAAACAAGGCCAGCAGGTCGAGGGAAGTGATTCTGCCCCTCTGCTCTGCTGCCGTGAGATCCCACCTGCAGTACTGTGTTCAGCTCTGGGGCCAACAACATAAGAAGGACATGGAGCTGTTGGAGCGGGTCCAGAGGAGGGCCACGAAGATGATCCAAGGGCTGAAGAACCTTTCCTATGAAGACAGGCTGAGAGAGTTGGGACTGTTCAGCCTGGAGAAGAGAAGGCTCTGGGGAGACATAGCAGCCTTCCAGTACCTAAAGAGGGCCTACATGAAAGCTGGAGAGGGACTTTTTACAACTGTGTGTAGTGATAGGACAAGGGGTAATGGCTTTACACTGAATGAGGGTAGATTTTTATTAGATCTAAGGAAGAAATTCTTCCCTCTGAGGGTGGTGAGGCACTGGCACAGGTTGCCCAGAGCAGTTGTGGATGTCCCATCCCTGGAAGTGTTCAAGGGCAGGTTGGATGAGGCTTTGAGCAGCCTGATCTAGTGGAAGGTGTCTCTGGTCATGGCAGGGAGGTTGGAAACAAATGATCTTGAAGGATCCTCTTCAAGCCGAAACCATTCTATGATTCTATCATTCTATAGTTATCTGTAGATACACCCTGGTGCAATCCAGACTACATACTGCATCTTAGAAATGAAACACTGATCTTCCATCACGATTTTATGTCAGAATGTAATTCCTGCATTATGTTATATTCTAGGATAAAACCAGGGATTATTATCAGATGTTATTATTCTGTGTGTGTTTTAGCCTTTAAGTGCATTCAGCCTTCAGTGGCTTTCAGGTTTAGAAACTACTTTGTTACCTACACACTCTTACATTTCTTGGGTAGCACCAAAGAACAGAAGAAAAGAATTAGAAATGATGATATCTGTATAAAATAATTCTCAGCTTACTCCTGGATGCTTGACTTTTTTACCTTTTTTTTCTTTTTTTCCCCGAGGTACTGTTATCTTCACCTTTTTGTCATGACTCTTTTTGGTACGTTCTTACATTCTGTCCGCTTTTGTATATCTGACTTCATATCTCTTAAATTGCTGATCATTTTAATTTAATACAGAGAAAATGTAAAATTGCAGGAAAAAAGGGAAGGACTTTGAAGTTTTTTCTTACCTTGTAATGTACTCCCACTGCACATAAGATAAAAGCAGCCAAAAATATTTCCACACCCTGTTGCATTGTAGTGTTTGCTTGATTCTTGAGAGAAAAAAATAAAAAAAAGGTTCTGTACTAGGTCCCCTTAGCCTTTTTAGGAAACATAACAAGATTTTTCCAAGAAAATCAGAAAATGGACAGTTTTTAAAAGACTAAACATGATGCTAAGGAGTCCAAGCATGTTTTAAGAATATAGGTCAAAAAATAAAGTATAAAAGTGGGCTACCCTGAATCTTATTTTCAGACTACCTTCCTAGTCTTTCTTCCTTTGCACATTATGAACTTGTTCTGCAATAATCCACATATATAATTCTGGTCCAATGAGACCTGGACCAGCCCCTCCTAAAATCTCTTTTTTTCTGTCTCTTCTAGCATATCTTCTAGCATGCTTTGTCTTGTTACTTAGATAAAGTGTTTGAAGACTATATTGTTCCTGTATTTTGCAGTGTGGTGGGGAGCAAAATTAAAGACATTCCTACTCCTTCCTTCCACTCTCTGTGTAAGCAAGAGAAGAAGATATAAACAAGCACATGAATAATTAGATTAAGGAACTGAATTTATGTATGGTCTATGAATGTGCTGTATGAGTATTTGGGACCTGGATTTTAAAAATAGTGATATAGTCGACTCTATGTTGTAGGTTTTGGTGTTATTTTTCCCCAACGACTGGTGATGGCAACCATTAGACTTCCTAGGACTTCTTAGTAAGACTGCTAGTTACACTGATTTTCATGAACTGATTAATTTACCTGATGCTAACATAAAACCTTATTGGCATCTTAATGCCTTTATTTATAATTACCTAAAAAATTTCTGAAAAAAAATAGATTACATAGAAATAGAAGATGCCAGAAGTTTTTCATAAATGCTATATTTCTGTTAAGAAAATTTCGTTAAAACCCAATTACAAGCATTAGTGACATCTGAGTTTATTAAACCAACAAATATAAAAAATCATGGCAGTTGATGAAAGCTTCCCTTGGAAGAGTTTGGATTTAGAGAGCAAACTTGTAAGCATTTCACAGTGCATATACGCAAACGCTTGGTGTGAGTCCTGAAATGTCATCATAGAGAATGCAGATGTTCTAGAGCTGGAGATTACCCTATCTTGATAAACCTGTGAAGTGTTTGAACTGGAAACATTGATGCAAATGTTTCATGCAAACTTGCCAGTTTTGTAGTCACTACTAAACTCATCACAACTTAACAGACAGAAGTTCAATTTCCTTTTAATGTGCTACGATACTTTGAGTTATTTTTCTCTTACAAACACGTAACAAAATCTTTCTTAACTGTGCGTATTTGTATAAATTCCATTACTCCAGTTCTCACAAAGGCTGAGTTTTCAGGAAACATTCTTTGATGTAATGCTTAATAATTTAGTTCTTTGTAACTGATTTTTTTTTTTGCATTTTCACTCCCTGTTTCATTGTGTCTTAGAATAAAAGCAAAGCTTAAAAATCATAATTTTCTACCTGAAAGAGTATTGAAATGAAAGTACATATAAGAAGGATCTAATTACAATACGCAAAAATAGAATGGTATAAATCCTTCACTTTTAAAGAACTTTGTTTTGAATTGAAGTTTGATCAAATTGCACTTCACGTGTTTGAGTTCAGAGAGGAAAGCTCAGACTATTACCCTCGATCCTATAAACCCTTTCTCCTGTGATAAGTCCTTCTTCACCTGAACAGTCTGACTGATGTCAGTGGCTTGAGACCTCGTCTGCCTCAAATTATATAGCACAATTCACAAGGAAATTAGCCTTTGAAATTTTGGCAGACTATATTATGGCCACATAATATGCCTATATTAATCTTCCGTCTCCCTAGAAGATACAGGGAAAAATTTCTCTGACTGATGCAATGGAGGTGGAGACTGTGGCTATCTGGAATGATTAAAGACGGTGATTCTTTTGTTTATGGAGGGTTACTATAAGGTGTCTACTGTATGAGGTCTGATCAATGTATGTTTGCCATATATATTTTTGCAGCCACTGCTTGGGTTCTCTGCAGTATGCTGGGGATTTCCAGGCTGATAACAGATGCTGTAAAAGTATCTGATGATTTACAGCAGGTATTCAACCACTATGTATGAATACGCAGTGGTTTGGGGAATGATCATTAATGAAAGGCTGCAAAACCAAACCCAACAAACTCACGTCTAGGGAATACGACAAATCCAGCTCTTCAGAATCATTTCAGAGAGACTGCCAAATAGAAAAAGAGACATGACTGGGGAAAAAGCAGATGTATGACAGAACTAGTCACAAATGCCAAGTATAAATAGGGACAGATTTGTTAAGAAGCAGTTATTGATTCTTGCGCCTCTCCCTTCTGCCTTGATTGATGCCTTCTATTCCCTCTTCCCACACACAGTTATTAATTTCTCATTTTTCTTACAGCAGTATTCCCATTTACTTCTGCGCATAAAGCATGACCCCTCAGATTTCAGCAAGGCTCCCACTTATCCTTCAGAACTGGCTGCCTTCAAGTAATTAGCTGACTAAAACCAAGCAATGTGTGTGGGTGTACATACCAGAAGAAAGGAAACACAGGACAAGAATTTTATGTTTTATCCTTCATATGTTGCCTGTATCCTCTATGCACGTATCTCGTAGATGCTCTGTATTAGGAACAATCCAGGTAAAATATCCAGCCAGGGATTGCTTAACTCTGATTAGAGCTGGGGGCTAAGTATGTGGAGCAAGACAGCAGTGAAAATTAAATTAAAAAATATTCTGATGGAAATTCTGCAAGTATGTTTTGTTATAGTTTCTGCTTTTTGTTCTTTTGGTGGAATAAGAAAGGTGATAAATTTAAGTTTACTCTGAAGCTCCTTGCTCTATATAAAAACCCAGCATCTTTGGGTTGTTTTGCTCTCTTAATTTTATTCAATTAAAATACTATTTAAAAGTGGAAAGTATAAAATTCAGTCTGAAATGTTTCAGAAATTTCTTTCCCCATATGTTCAATGAGATTACTCAGTAATTAGATCTGAATTTAAATTTTTTTAAGTGACAAATGCTCTTTATATTCAAAAATTGTATAGTGTTGAAACACCCAAGTATGGTATAATAGGTAGTTTAAACCCCCAAATAATTAACAGCTTACAGACTGAGTACAATCCTAATGTTCATGTAACATTTCTAGTGTACTAGAACATAGTGCAAATGCCTAAATGAGATGAATCACCCTGATAAAACTGAACTGAAAAATTACTTTAACCTTTTTGAAACAATGCATTTTGACATTTCCAAAATGAACCAAGAGCCAAGATTTCATGCAGACTTTTCCTACTGAAGCTGTCATAAAAATCAACAAGTTCTTATGACGCATTTTGAAGAAGAATGTGTGTCATGGTTTGAAGTGGGAGGGGAGGTCCGGGTGGCAGAAGCTGTCCATCAGACCGGACTCCCATCCCCCTCGGGGCTTGAGCCAATTGGCGCCTCTGCGAATTGCCCTATTTACGTCGCGACAAAGGAACCGGAGAGGTGTGCCTGTGCCCAGGAGCAAGGAGAAGGGAGGGGGGCACAGCCCCTGCTCCCGGCCATGCCGGTGCCCGCCCCGCCGAGGATGGCGGCGGCGGAGCCGCTTGGGGAACTCGGGGAGAGCTCTGCTCCCGGGGTGCCCGCCGGGCCGAGTTCACCCAGACAGGACTGAAAACTAAGAGAAACGGCCACTCAGATAAGAGGTCAGTGAAGATGGAACGGAACAATGTGTGCTGCGGCTGAGTCCCCCTTGCCAGCAGCTCCTTTGCAAACAGTCCTCGGTGGAGCAAGCAGAGACCCACTCGCAGCCCGTGGAGGATCCATGTCGAGAAGAGATGCCAGAGCCTGAGCACGGTACGCATCTAGAGTCCGTGGGATGACCCCCGCCGATGGGGAGGTGTTTCGTTAAAGGAGATGCCTGAGCCTGAGACTATTGTGAATCATGGGCACAGGTCGAGGCGCATTTGCGCATCTAAGTCTGTACGGAGACGCATTTAAGGTCGATATGGCAACCCACGCCGGAGCGCATTTAAAGTCTGTATGATGACCCATGCCAGAGCGAGTGGCTACAGCTCCTTAAAAGCCCAGGACTGGTAAAGCCCGCACCTGGGGCAATCCGATGGGGTAAGGATTTGCCTCCCAGCGGGCAGGATTCACGCTTTCGCCGTGAGTAGGGGATCCACTGGATCAAGGGACAATGGTGTAAGGACTCCTTCTCCTTTAAGGTAAGCGGCAGTAACAACATGGATGAACTGACCTGCACTCCCCCATTCACTGCCCCCCTGCGCCGCTGGGGGGAGGAGGTAGAGCCAGGAAGAAGAGGCAAAGGGGGGGAGTGGTGTTGTTTTTAAGACCTGGCCTTGTTTTCTTGTTATCCTCTCAAGTAACCGTTTTTGTGTGCTTTTTTTTTTTCTCTTTCTAGGTAGCTGTTAATAAATAGTTTTGCTTTAAGAAAACAGCCTCTTTTGCCCAGGACCGTGGTTGGTGGGTGCTCCTCTGTTCCTGTCTCGATCCTCAGCTCTTTTTATTATATTTTTCTCCTCTCCATTTTACTGGAGTGGGAGAGCTGCGTGGGGTTTAGTTGCCGGGTCGGCCTAACCCACGACAATGTGTTGTATTTTCTACTTAGAAAATAGTACTGGTTTTTATCATTTTTTTTGTGACTCGACTCTACTGCTAAGGAGATTTGGGAACCTGGAGCATGGGCCTCACTTGTCTTTTAGTTGTTTTTTAGCCATGTATTTTCTTTGAACACTCTTTCACCTTTAGTAATTGAAGTCCTGAGGTACAGGACTACTTTACAGCAAGGATGCACTTTCACTTTGAGGCTTAACTTCAGCTGGTCCAACAACCACTACTCCACCAGAATGCAGGTGCATGATAGTAATGAAGAACAATTGGATATCAGTCCTGTAAATTTTAAATTTCTTCTGCAATATTCTCCTTCCATGAGAAAGCATTTTAGTCAGTAAGGTGTGCATCGACTAGACAGGCATTTATTAGAGGAGACGTCTCCTGAGTGATCACCAGTCTGGATTTTGATTGAATATGCAGACACTGGTACTGTGCGTCTGCACCACAGTTTGTCTCAGGTCCCCAAGATGACATTTCATGGAGGGAGATGGAATCTATTTTTTTTTAATAGTAGGGGAACTTCATGGGAAATCTGCATTTAAGAGATTACTACTTGTGTCATTTGCAACCATGTACAGATGTTCAAGTTACAATCTATAGTAACTTTCAACAGTTCCTCTGTCAAAAAGATACAGTAGGTGTTTCCCTTTCTCTTTCTTTTCTTTTCTTTTTTAAATCTCAGTAACTTTTGTTGCAGTCAGACACAAGCAAGTTTGACAGAACATCACTGAGCCTGATTCGGTTCTCTGCTTTACTTGTCTAAAGCAGAAATCACTCCGTTGCAACAAATGCAGTCATACTATGGCCAAAGTCGTGTTGGAGCAGATTTGAACTGACAGAATAGAAGCCTGTTGATCTGCTAAATCCCAAAGTGGTGTTGTACAGAGAGGAGAATGACGTGGCTTTTCAGAGGTAAACCCGGATAATAAATCTCATATTGGTTAGATCTCAGCAGATGAATGAAAGTGGTTACAAAGTGAGTGCTAATTAAACAGACTGTCTGATTTTCATCTCTGAAGAGATCAACTGCTATTTCACATACATAAAGGAAATACTGTGGAAGGATACCTGAGACATGTGAACAATCCAGCCTTTCCTGGGAGCACGTGCCTGAATGCAGAAAGGGAATTCGACACCATGATGACGTTGCTTCCGGGATGCAACCAATCATACTCAGGGGTGGGCTATTGTTTGTATTGTAACCAATCATAGATTGCCAAGTCTCATTTAGAAAGCTATAAAGCACGTTGAGTGTATGCAAATAAAGGTTCACTTGTTTGATCACACTGATCGTGTCAGGTGTCCTCACTCATCTCCCGCAATTGGCGCCCGAAGAGGGACCCTCAGAATCCTCACAGCAAAGTTGCAAGACTTGGCGAGGAAGAGGGTGGAAGGCCGACTGAATGATCCGCTGCCCCAGTGGAATGAGCAGTGACCTGCCCAGTCACTAAGTGGAAAAAGGTGCACCTGTTTAGTCGCTGGATTGACGCTGGAATCTCGCCTAGAAGAGGTGAGCGGTCGGGAAGACAGATGGGGTTGGATAAGCAACAAGAGGCTGTCCTAAATCTGCTCCAACACATGCTCTCTGTGAGAGGACTTAAATATGACTCCTCGGCTCTTAAAGGTCTGTTAATGTGGGCATGGAACAAAGAATTAATCCCCTCAGTAGGAGTTGTTTTTGAACTCGCTACGTGGGAAGCCATAGGTAGAGAGCTATGGGATGATATCAGTTCGGGGGGAGCGAGCGCGAAGGAGGCGAATAAATATGCTACCCTGTGGAAGTTAATTAAAGAAACGTTGCATACCATGGAAGTTGAACGAACTGTTGCTGCTGCTGCTTTTGCTGCCTTTACCCCCTCTCCTATTGATTCTTTACCAAACACTTCCTCTATCTTTTCTACGCGAATTTCTGTGCCTGTAACACCACCATTACCTTCTGCTATCAAAGTAGAAACTGCGAATTCAGGGACCATGTGCTTAGAACTGCGCCGAAATGGCGGCAGCCAAAATGGCGACAGCATGCGCCAAGATGGCGGCAGCACGTGGGCAGAGAAAGGGGACTCGGAAGAGAAGGCGGAAGAACTACAAAGGGCGTGGAAACAGGCGGACGGTCCTGCCGGCCTAAGTCCCGCCTCTACCCTGACCTCCCACCACCCTGCCGAGAGCTCCACCCAGTGGAGGAACCTTTGTCCGCACCGATTTCTTTGGGAGAACAACAGAAAAAGGAACTATCTGAAGAAGTCTTGCAGCAAGTTATGGACAAATTATCGGAATTAAAAACGACAGATGCCAACGAGAGGAAAAATCTCCATAATACACCTAATCCTTTTGCTACGTCGTTATCACCGCCAGTGCCGACTGCTCCACCACCCTTTGCGCCACCGGATGAAGAAGAAGGAAGCAGAAGATGGAAGGGAGTTATTCGTGAAGCCTTAATCGAAGGAAATTTTCTACCGTCTGCCTTTCCCATTATCACAGACCATGGGGGAAATAGAAAATGGGAACCTTTTGACTGGAAAATTTTAGAAAAGGCGTGTTCTGCGGTATCGCAATATGGGCTTCAATCCAGTTATACTCAACAACTGTTGCAATTTATTTTCACAGCAGATGTGCTGATACTACATGATTCTCAACAAGTTGCTAATATCCTTTTGTCCCCTTCTCAGCAGCTTTTGTTTTCCAGGGCCTGGCAACAACTATGTGAACGTGAAGCTGCACGACCTCGGCAGCAGGGAGATCCTCTATATGGCGTTCAAGCACAAATGCTGATGGGTCAAGGTCCTTTTTCAAATACGGCATTACAGCAAGGGTTTCTGGGAGAAGTATTGCAGTTGTCACAACAATTGGCTTATCAAGCAATGATTTCAATTAGAGAACCGGGAAAAGTATATTCCTTTGCAAATATTAAACAAGGCCCCCAGGAAAGTTTTCCTTCCTTTATTGATCGTTTACATTAGGCTGTTGGAAGTCATCCTGATTTGGATGAGACAATGAAGGAACAAGTCTTTAAAATGTTTGCCTTTGAGAAGGCTAATGATAAAGCAAAAAGGATCTTGAGCACATTGCCTAGAGATGCCCAGGTGGCAGATATGTTAGAAGTTATGGAACGCACCACCGGTCCTGCATCTGTAGTTGCTGCTGCGGTATATAGTGCTGTTCGTCCTCTATTAGAACAAAAAGGGGGAGGAGCTAAGCAAAAGAAATGCTTTAATTGTGGGAAATCAGGCCATTACAGAACTCAATGTAAACAGCCACAACAACAGCAGCAATATAGTAGCAAGAAATGGTGCAAAAATTGCAAAAGGGATAATCATAATACCAATGAGTGCCGGAAGCAGGGAAACTGGAAACCGAGCGCGCCAGCCCCGTGCGCGATGATAGTAAATCAGGGAGCAACACCAGTATCAAGTCAGGAATTTGTTCCCTCCGTGCCGCCACCACAGGAAGTGCCGGAGTGGATGTGGAAACCACAGTAGATTCAACGCTCATATCTGACAAAGTAGTAGTAATAGATACAAATGTAAAAGGACCATTAGGTGAAGGGTTATCAGCCTTATTAATTGGTCGCTCATCTACATCACGTCAAGGTATTTTTGTATTACCAGGAGTTATTGATGCAGACTACACAGGGATTATTAAGGTCATGGTATATACGTTAACTCCACCTGTTTTTATTCCAAAGGGCAGTAAAATTGCTCAACTAGTGCCTTTCCGTGCCTGTGTGCCTTCATCTGATGATGTTGAACGAGGAGAAGGAGGATTTGGCTCCACTGGTCAACCAGAAGTATACTTTGCTTTGGATCTAAAAAGGACGAAACCTGAAATGATGGTAACAATGTTGGGGCCAGATGGTGTTAGAATAACCAGAAAAATGTTAATTGATTCAGGTGCTGATGTCACAATCGTAGCTGCACACAATTGGCCACCTAGTTGGCCGACCCTCAATTCACAATTGGGAGTATTTGGCATTGGGGGAACTCAATCCACCAGAATTAGCCAAAATGTGATTTCATTTATTTTTCCAGACGGGGTGCAAGTATCTACTAAACCATATGTCATGAACACATCAATCACGTTGGTTGGTAGAGACTTGTTGAGCCGAATGAAAGCACAAATCATGACCCAGCCTTTTTAGCTGCGTCCACTGAGGAGCAGCCTATCCTCAAAATACATTGGAAAACAAATGATCCAGTGTGGATTGATCAGTGGCCGCTCTCTCAAGAAAAGCTGCTCAAAGTACAGGAACTAGTATACGAACAGTTGTGTGCATGCCATATTGTGCCATCAATAAATCCTTGGAACACTCCAATTTTCACATTACCAAAAAAGAACGGAAAGTGGAGATTATTGCATGATCTGAGAGCAGTTAATGAAATAATGGAGGACATGGGAAGCTTACAACCAGGTTTACCGTCCCCATCAATGATTCCAGAAAAGTGGAAGTTGGTAGTAATTGACTTAAAGATTGTTTTTTCACAATACCATTACATCCAGATGATGCGGAACGTTTTGCGTTTACAGTACCTTCTGTAAATAGAGCCGAGCCGGCGAAAAGGTATCATTGGATTGTGTTGCCGCAAGGCATGAAAAATTCTCCTACAATATGCCAGATGTTCGTTGCATGGGCCTTAGATCCGATTTGGAAAAAATACCCACAGTACTTAATATATCACTATATGGATGATATATTGATTGCTGGGGAAGAACTTGATGCAAAAATGCTTATATCTGAACTTACTACACAACTGGAAGGAAAGGGACTGAAAATTGCTCCAGAGAAAGTTCAAGAAAAGACACCGTGGTATTATCTGGGATGGATTATCACAGAATCTCAGATAAGACCATAAAAGGTTGAGCTGAAAACAAAGATTAAAACATTGTCAGATGTGCAAAAGTTGGTCGGTGATATTCAGTGGGTGCGCAATATTTGTGGAATCACAAATGATGACCTAAGTCCTCTAATTCAGTTATTGGGGACAAGCAACCATGCAAATGAATCCAGAGAAATTGGACCATCCCAAAAAATAGCTTTGCAAACAATTTCAGCAAAATTAACTTCTCAATATGGATCGAGGTTCGTCAAAGATGAACCGATATCATTAATAATTGTCAATTCTAATCAAAACAGGAAGTATCCATTTGCTTGTTAAGGAAGTTCCTGGCTGCTACATGGGAAGCACCTGTGCCTTGTCGAGACAGGTGCTGTGAATCACGTTGGTCAGCCGGAGACCACGTGACCTATGGGAGGTTTAAAGGTGGGGCACTCCCAAGAGGGAGTGGGGCAGTTCCCTCCTGGAGACTGGAGTGGTAGGAGCCCCTGGAGAGGGTGAGTCAGAGCTCTCTGCTGGAGTGAGATAATAGCGAGTTTGGATCAGCCTTCTGATTGTGAGATACATCGTGGTCGCAACAGCTGTTTGGTTGTGACCCACTGTGAGAAGATACAGGCAGTCTGTGACATTTGCTCTTTTTATGCAATGGGACAAATCAAAAAGAGATCCTTTATCAATTCTAGAATGGGTTTTCCTACCCATGCAGACACACAAAACTGTCACAACAAGAATAGAATTGCTTGCCTTTCTGATAATGAAAGGATGGACATGTCTATTAGAAATAGCAGGGAAAGATCCCGAAATAATAGTATTACCAATTGCATCTGTCTGGCTTGAATGGAGTTTACGACACTCATTAGAATTACAAACAGCACTATGTGGATTTTCGGGTCAATTAAGTAATCAGTTCCCAGCTCATAAGATGTTAACATTTTTAACTGACCAAGATTTTGTTTCAACTCCACAACTGTCGGAGGTTCCGGTGGAAGGACTTACAATATTCACTGATGCAGGACGGAAATCAAAAAAGGCTGTGAGTACGTGGCAATCTTCAACAGGTACCTGGGAGGAACATGTCATCAAAGGAGGCCCGAAGGACTCGTTACAGACTCTTGAACTGCAAGCAGTGGTATGGACATTTTCAAACTGGACTCAGCAACCTATCAATATTGTTTCAGATTCGTTATATGTGGTAGGTATAGTACGTCGGTTAGAATGGGCTATGTTAAAGGTAATATCTAATCCAGTTTTAGGCAAATTATTAAGTCAGCTGTTACATTTACTAAATATGCGCTCTGTTCCTTAGTTTATTACACATATACGTAGTCATTTAATTCAACAAGGCTTAGCAATTGGCAATAACCGTGCTGATCAATTAGTAGCACCTGCGTGGACGGGACCACCTGTAGATGCTTTCCAACAAGCTCGTATGTCTCATGACTTTTTTCACCAATCAGCCAAGGTGCTCCAGAGACAATTTCATATCCCCTTAGCGGACGCACAAGGCATAGTAAAGTCCTGTGCTTCCTGTCAGAAACTAGGCTTTGGTCTTGGTCAAGGTGTCAATCCACGAGGACTACACGCACTCCAACTGTGGCAAATGGATGTTACTCATGTAACAGAGTTTGGACGTTGGAAATATGTGCATGTCTATATAGACACTTATTCTATGGCAATTTGGGCTACTGCACAAACTGGAGAGACCACACGACATGTCGAATGACATTTATATGCTTGCTTTGCAGTTTTAGGGGTTCCACGTGAAATTAAGACAGATAATGGACCCGCTTATGCTTCGCTTCGCTTTGCTTGTTTTTGCAATCTTTGGGGTATCACTCACCGCACTGGGATACCGCATTCTCCCACTGGTCAAGCCATCATTGAGCGCTCCCACAACACGTTAAAAAACATGTTGTTAAAACAAAAAGGGGGAACTCAGGGTTGGCTGCCCAGTGATCGATTAATGAAAATGTTGTATGTCCTGAACTTTTTATGGCTGGCAGGAAACAGTGAAGAGCCGCCTATGATAGTACACAGTAAAGGAATGGGCTCGTTCTGGAAAGAAAAAACACAAGGCCTAGTACTCTACAAAGATTTAAAAACAGGGAAGTGGGAAGGACCAGTAGAATTAAAAGTAACAGGCAGAGGATATATGTGTTTACTTACAGGAAACGGACCACTGTGGGTTCCGGCGAAGTGGGTAAAACCATATATACCCAAAGCAAACTAGAATGTGGCTTCTTCCCACAGATACATACTGGCTACTGACAAGAAATGGTTCAAAAGACTCATAATGGAAGATTTCATGTTAATATGTAAACTGTTTTTATGTTTCTTGCTGTTTGGTATATTACAGGTGTGGGGGTTGCTTGTATGCTTAATAATTTGTCTGTTACACTTGCTCACGAAAATGATTGAACGGGTTGTAAAACAAGTCTGGATTGTTCAAAAACAAGAAGGGGGATGTGTGGAAGGATACCTGAGACATGTGAACAATCCAGCCTTTCCTGAGAGCACGTGCCTGGATGCAGAAAGGGAATTCGACACCATGACGACGTTGCTTCCGGGATGCAACCAATCATACTCAGGGGTGGGCTATTGTTTGTATTGTAACCAATCATAGATTGCCAAGTCTCGTTTAGAAAGCTATAAAGCACGCTGAGTGTATGCAAATAAAGGTTCACTTGTTTGATCACATTGATTGTGTCAGGTGTCCTCACTCATCTGCTGCAAAATACTACATTTTACTTCTGGTGGCTTTGATAGAAATAATTTAAAAGAATACTCTCATTTTTTAAGATTTCCCACAAGATTGGATTATATGACAAAGCCCCAACAACAAAACCAAAAACTCCACCAGTCATGTCATGTATAATAAAGTGGAATACTGACGAAGGCATTCTGGATCAGATCCAAACCCCATTTTAACGAACTCAGCTTTTTTCCTTGACTTCTCTGTAGTCAGAAGATCTTACTGAAGAAAGAACTTGAGCATACTTGCTACTGTAGAAGATTTAAAATACTTTTTTTTTTTTCTTCTCTCCTATTTCTTGTTAAACTTTCTAATGATTTTAGGTGGGCCTATGACTGTCTAACTGAAGAGGCGTTGTAGGCCTGAAAAGGGCAAGGTGCTAAACTCTAAAATGTAAATCAAATACCATAGAATCATAGAATGGCATAGGCTGGAAGGGATCTCAGAGATCATCTAATCCAACCTCCCTGTCATGGGCAGGGACGCCTCACAGCTAGACCAGGCTACTCAAGGCTCCGTCCAACCTGGCCTTGAACACCTCCAGAGAGGGGGCATCCACAACTTCTCTGGGCAATTTATTCCAAAGTCTTACCACCCTCATACTGAAGAATTTCTTCCTCAGATCCAATCTAAATCTGTTCAACTTAAACCCATTTCCCCTTGTTCTATCAGTGGACACTCTTGTAAAAAGTCCCTCCCCAGCCTTCCTGTACGTTCCCTTCAGGTATTGGAAGGCAGCTATTAGGTCCCCCCGAAGTCTTCTCCTTTCAAGGATGAACAATCCCAGCTCTCACAACCTGTCCTTGTAGCAGAGGTGCTCCAGCCCCTGGATCATCTTTGTGGCCCTCCTCTGAACACGCTCCAACAAATCTATGTCTCTCTTATGGTGGGGACACCAGAACTGGATGCAGTATTCGAGGTGGGTTCTCACAAGAGCAGAGTAGAGGGGGAGAATCACCTCTCTTGACCTGCTGACCACGCTTCTCTTGATACATCCCAGGATGCGGTTGGCCTTCTGGGCCACATGAGCGCACTGCCAGCTCATGTTGAACCTCTCATGCATAAACACCCTCAAATCCTTCTCCTCAGGGCTACTCTCAATCCACTCTGTGCCCAGTTTGTATTTGTGCCTAGGATTGGCCCAACCCAGGTGAAGGACCTTGCATTTTGATTTGTTGAAGCTCATGCAGTTAGCACTGGCCCAATTCTCAAGCCTATCGAGGTCCCTCTGGATGGCATCTCTTCCCTCAAGTGAGTCCATGGCACCACACGACTTGGTGTCATCGGCAAACTTACTGAGGGTACACTCAATGCCGTCATCCATGTCACTGACAAAGATGTTGAACAGCACTGGACCCAGAACAGACCCCTGAGGGACACCGCTTGACACTGGTCTCCATGCAAACATTGCACCATTGACCACAACTCTTTGAGTGTGACCATCCATCCAGTTCTTTATCCACCGAGTGGTCCATCTGTCAAATCCGTGTCTCACCATTTTAGAGACAAGGATGTCATGTGGGACAGTGTCAAATGCCTTGCACAAGTCCAGGAAAATGACATCCGTTGCTTTACCCATGTCAACCAGCGCTGTAGCTTTGTCATGGAAGGCCACTAAATTAGTCAGGCATGACTTGCCCCTAGTGAAGCCATGTTGGCTGTCACCAACCACTTGGTTATTTTTTATGTGCCTTCGTACAGCTACCAGGAGAATCTGTTCCATGATTTTACCTGGCACAGAGGTAAGGCTGACTGGTCTGTAGTTTCCTGGGTTGTCCTCGTTCCCTTTTTTAAAGATGGGGGTTATGTTTGCCCTTTTCCAACCTGTAGGAACCTCACCAGACTGCCAGGACCTCTCAAATATGATGGCTAGTGGCCTAGCAACTTCAGCCGCCAGTTCCTTCAGGACCCGTGGATGTATCTCATCAGGTCCCATGGACTTGTGCACCTTCAGGTTCTCTAGGTGTTCCCGGACCTGATCTACTCTTACCCTGGGTGGCTCTTCACTCTCCCAGACCCAGCCAGCATCCTCTGTGATTTGGGTGGTGTGGTTCGAGTGGTTGTCAGTGAAGACTGAGGCAAAAATGTTGCTGAAAATTTCAGCCTTCTCCATGTCCTCAGCAACCAGGTCACCCGTATCTTTCCGGAGGGGCCCCACATTCTCTCGTTTTCCTTTTTTCTCTCACATACCTATAAAATCCTTTTCTGTTATTTCTGATATCGCTGGCCAGATTTCACTCTGTCAGGTCCTTAGCTTTTCTAACCTGGTCTCTGAGTACACGAGCAACTTCCTTGTACTCATCCCAGGTTACCAGTCCCTGCTTCCATGCTTTGTGTATTCCCCTTTTGTATTTGATTTTAGCCAGGAGTTCTTTGTTTATCCATATAGGACTCCTGGTGGTTTTGCCTGATTTCTTCCTTTTGGGGATGCAATGCCTTTGAACTTGGAGGAGATGATCCTTGAAAGTCAACCAGCAATCTTGGGCTCCCAGTCCTTCCAGGGCTTTATCCCATGGCACACTACCAAGGAGGTTCCTGAAGCGGTGAAAGTCAGCTCTTCTGAAATCGAGGGTTTCAAGCTTGCTGAGCTTCCCCTTCTTAGCTGCCCTTAGGATCTCAAACTCCACCATCTCATGGTCACTGCAGCCAAGGCTACCCACGAGTTCAACATTACCTACCAGCCCTTCCCTATTGACGAGAATGAGGTCTAACATGGCACCTCTCCTTGTTGGTTCCTCTATCACTTGGATAAGGAAGTTATCATTAATGCATTCCAGGAATCCCCTGGATTGCTTGTTCCAAATATGAATGATCTTTATACAGAAAAACAGTTTTGCAACTGGGAGACGAATTACACTTTTTGGAAATTATTTATATCAGGCCTCAAGCCTTTTGAGATATGTAATTTTTAAATATGATGTCACTGGAAAGGATTGTAAGAGTGGGAAGTGATTGAAATGTCTGTCAGTAATGATTTAGGTCAGAGGGAGGTGAACATGTTGAGCCCTATTTTGTATAGGAATTGTGAATTGTAGGAAGAAAAGCGGGACGGGAGATTACCTCTGTACACAGCAGATTTGAACTTGATATTGGAATGCTGCATCTGCTCCCTGCATGTAGATTTGAGAAAGGGTGATAGAACTTTGAATAGAGAGAAGAGCTTTAAAAGTCATATGACAGAAAATCAAATTTCTTCAGTTCAACCAACCAGGTGTCTTGTCTCTCCCATCCCCCGATTTACTTACATCTGTGGTATTTCAGAAGGAAAGAAATGACGATTTTGAAGTGGGCATCAGCAGAAAAAAGCATAGCAAGTAACAAAATCTTGAAGCTAAACTAGAATCCATGTCTGCATGTTTAATGACTAGTGCCAATCAGAGACAACAAAGAATGATTAACCTTAAGCTATTATTTGAATTGGTGGATCTATCTACCTTTCAAATCAAAACTCAACACAATATAAATGATGAGGTTCAGTACAGGAGCATCTGAAGCTGGGTTGCATGGTAAGTCAATCTAGATGGTCTGGCCATAAAAACTATTCAGCCTCTCAGGCACGTCAGTTACATGTTGATATATGCCCTTGGAAACCTGAAAATGCTATGTTAGCTGGGATAAATTTGATCTGAACTAGATAAATTATCTGTTAATTTAGAACTATGTACAAATTTCTATCTCAGCTATGAATGTTTCATATTCATATAAGGTTTCAAAAGACGAGAGAGAGCATGAAAAACATGATAAGATAAACTCAATGGAATACTTAAGTTTCTGATGCTCTACCATGCTTGTCTCCAAATACAAAATGGGGTTAAAAACAATGTGTATATCTGGATTATATTCTGATTGTGGTTTGAAACTCTATTTTTGCGTTTCAAGCTAGTAAGTTTCAAATACTAATAAGCTTGGGTTTTTTGCTTATAATATTAAGACTAACTAAATATTCTGCATTTTTTTACTTTTTTCCAGTTCCCAGCATTTTTCCAAATCAGAGGTATTCTGAAATTATTTTAACCTCCTGATAATCAAGAAGTTCTGTACTTGTAAGGACTTCTAAATTGACTTTTGTATTAAGGGGAACAGGCTAAAGTGAGTAAATTCTTCCTAAATTCGTGTAAAAAATCCAAAAGGGCAGAAATTGGCCCTCTATAAAGAGAGATTATGCCCCTTGCCTCTAAAACGAATCCAGCCCTTGAAAAAAATATGCCCCGTGGTTAACAGCCAAGAGCAAGACTATTCAGTTAATTATGCTAGTTATGCTTTAACTTGGAAGAAAGTAAATACTTAACGCACAGTTGGAAGATATAAAATTAGTGCAGCCAGATTTTATGCTGCAATGTTTCGAATTAGAAGTCCTATCTTTTCATTTGCTCCTTGGAGTGGAGAAATGTTAAGTTTCAGATTACTTGACCCCTTCTGCCCCCACTCTGTGATGTGAGCTCCTGGAACACAGCCCAGTACGATATAGGGCATTTTCTTCACTTTAGCAGGTTATCCTGTTGACTCTTACACTTAAGTGCTTCCTCAAGGGCATTGTTGGACTGGAGATATTTTTTTACATTCTGTAAAAGACAGTTGACAATAAAGACAAATTCTGAATGTGAATGTTCATTGAACACTTTAGTACTGTGAAGAATGGCAGCTGCCATTTCAAAACTTCAGTCCAATTTCAGAACACACAGGAAGGTTGCAACTGCAATTGAACCTCTACTCTGTCATCCTCCTTTTCAGTACCCTTCCTCACCAAAATGGTTTCCAGCGGTACGCCAATCCACTTTTTTCCAGCAGAGAAAATTATTTATCAATATGTTGTGTCAGGTTCCTACACAAATTTTTTGGTTCAGAAACCCATTGATTGTTTAAGTATAATTTTATTCCTACCTCTGCAAGTAGTTTGTCATCATAATTAGTTAGACTTAACAAAAACATACTCTTCGTACTTGTTCTTTACTATTCCCTTGCTTTCCTTGAAAAAACAAAACAGCAAGAAAGTACAAGACACAAATCTCAGAATATATTATATAATGTTTAAAATGGTGTCAATTTAGCTTCATCACTAGTGTCTGGAAGTGTCCCACACATTATATGCTGTTATGTTAGTCCTGAGTTCTTGACTGCTTTTTTCACCACGCTGACTGTTCTTCGGTGACACTGATTGTTACATGCATAATTTCTAACTTACTCTGCCAATTTAAATTTAAATCATGGCACTCTTTTGCTTTATATCAGGGGTTCTCAAATAATTTTCATGCCAAAATCTGTCCTGCAACCTCTTTCCCCCCACATCCCTGTGAATCCCTGTATTCAACTTCTCTGCCCTCCTGAGATATCTTACCATTTTAAAGTTACTATGTCGGTATGGGGCCGTTGCTGTTTAGCATCTTTGTTGGTGACATGGACAGTGGGATTGAGTGCACCCTCAGCAAGTTTCCCGTCAACACCAAGCTGTGTGGTGTGGTCGACACGCTGGAGGGAAGGAATGCCATCCAGAGGGACCTTGACAGGCTGGAGAGGTGGGCCTGTGAGAACCTCATGAAGTTCAACAAGGCCAAGTGCAAGGTCCTGCATGTGGGTCGGGGCAATCCCATGCACAAGTACAGGCTGGGCGGAGAATGGATCGAGAGAAGCCCTGAGGAAAAGGACTTGGGAGTGCTGGTGGATGAGAGGCTCAGCCTTAGCCAGCAGTGTGCGCTGGCAGCCCAGAAAGCCAACCATATCCTGGACTGTGCCAATCAAACCTGATCACCTTCTATGACAGGGTGACCCGCCTAGTTGATGAGGGAAGGGCTGTGGATGTAGTTTTCCTAGACCTCAGTAAAGCCTTTGATACAGTTTCTCATAGTGTTCTGGTTGAGAAACTGATAACGGCTGGCCTGGATAGGCACACCCTCCTTTGGGTTAAAAACTGGCTGGATGGCCGGGCCCAAAGAGTGGTGGTAAATGGGGCTAAATCCGGCTGGAGGCCGGTCACCAGTGGGGTTCCCCAGGGCTCAGTGCTGGGTCCAGTTCTGTTTAACATCTTTATCAATGACCTGGATGAGGGGATTGAATGTACCCTCAGTAAATTTGCGGACGACACCAAGCTGGGAGGCTGTGTCGATCTGCTCGAGGGTAGGGAGGCCCTTCAGAGGGATTTGAACAGACTGGATCGTTGGGCCGAGGCCAATGGCATGAGCTTTAATAAGGCCAAGTGCAGAGTCCTTCACTTGGGGTATAAAAACCCCAAGCATCGCTATAGGCTCGGGGAAGAGTGGCTGGAGAGCTGCCTGGCGGAGAAGGACCTGGGGGTGTTGGTTGACTACCGGCTTGATATGAGCCAGCAGTGTGCCCAGGTGGCCAAAAAGGCCAATGGGATACTGGCGTGTATCAAGAATAGTGTGACCAGCAGGAGCAGGGAGGTGATCCTGCCCCTATACTCGGCACTGGTGAGGCCGCACCTGGAATATTGTGTCCAGTTTTGGGCCCCTCGCTTTAAGAGAGATATTGAGCTCCTGGAGCGAGTCCAAAGAAGGGCGACTAAACTGGTCAAGGGGCTGGAAAATAAAACTTATGAAGAGAGGCTGAGGGAGTTGGGGCTGTTTAGCCTGGAGAAGAGGAGGCTGAGGGGAGACCTGATTACGGCCTATAAATACTTGAGAAAAGATGGTGGGGAGGTAGGGGAGGGGCTCTTTACATTAGTGATGGGTGATAGAACAAGAGGAAATGGGCATAAGCTTAGTCAGGGGAGATTCAGGTTGGATGTTAGAAAGTATTTCTTCTCTGAAAGGGTTGTCAGCCACTGGAATAGGCTGCCCAGGGAGGTGGTTGAGTCCCCATCCCTGGATGTGTTTAAGAATAGGGTGGATGATCTACTTGAGGATATGGTTTAATGGGGATTAGGGATGGTTGGACTCGATGATCTCTAAGGTCTTTTCCAACCTAGAAATCTATGAAATCTATGAAATCTATGAAAAGGAGTGTGGCCAGCAGGTCGAGGGAAGTGATTCTGCCCCTCTACTCAGCTCTCGTGAGACCCCACCTAGAATACTGTGTTCAGCTCTGGAGTCCCCAACATAAGAAGGACATGGACCTACTGGAACGAGTCCAGAGGAGGGCCACAAAGATGATTCGAGGACTGGAGCACCTCTCCTATGAAGACAGGCTGAGAGAGTTGGGACTGTTCAGCCTGGAGAAGAGAAGGCTCCGGGATGATCTTATAGCAGCTTTTCAGTACTGAAAAGGGGACTATGAGAAACCTGGAGAGGGACTTTTTACAAGGGTGTGTAGTGATAAGACAAGGGGCAATGGATTTAAACTGAAAGAGGGGAGATTTAGATTAGATATAAGGAAGAAATTCTTTACTCGGAGGATGGTGAGGCACTGGAACAGGTTGCCCAGAGGAGTTGTGGATGCCCCATCCTTGAAAGTGTTCAAGGGCAGGTTGGATGAGGCTTTGAACAGCTTGATCTAGTGAAAGGTGTCCTTGGCCATGTCAAGGGGTTTGGAACTAGATGATCTTTAAGGTCTCTTTCAACCCAAACCATTCTATGATTCTATGTCTCAAATTGAAATACTAAGGTCACTCTATCTGAATCCTTAGAGAACTCTGTTTTAGTACTGCTTGACCAGAATTAAGATTTTCAATTCAAGTTTAACAAATATGAATGTCTCTCATAAAAACTTTATTCAGTTTAGTCTTTAAATGCCCTTTCTCATTTTATTACTGCAGGAGGAGATTCTCTTTATACCTTTTTACTTGTTGTCTTTAACATGCCTCTTGTCATCCCTAACAAGTTCCCACATTGTGTTTCTTATATATATATACACACACACACACACAGACAGAGATCTCTCTATAAATAAATAAATGTATATATCATGGTATTTGCTGTGGTGGTGAGAAAAAGTCAACAAAATTACTGTTGTAGGAAGAGCAAAAATGAGTGATAGAATCTTACCACCCATAAGGTATCAGTGATGATAAAAGACACCAGGTTTCTGCTTTAGACATCACAGTACTGTTTGATGAATACTGGTCACAGTCCAGATCCAATGATCTAACACCTGTTTTTCATGAAAAACAAGTGACAGACTCAGTCTGAAAAGAGCTGGTCAGAAAAATGATGGCATGGATTCATATGTGAAAATATGGCCTGATGCACAGAAAAATATTATAAATCCATACATCTTGCTATTGCTATTTTTTTGTGTATGTGGTAGGAAATTGAAAAAAGAAGTGTTTTCTTCTGCTTGGATCAGACAGGCAAATCTAAGTAAAACTGTAACAAAACTATTCAGATGTTTCTGAATGGAATGAAATCTGTATGAAGTTAGGATGAATACGCTATTTTTCTTTCTAAATGGAGTTGTTACTATGTTTAAAATATAAAGAAGTGAGAGAGATGTTTTGCAAGTGACAACAAAATAAAATTTGAGTTAAGGTAAGATTTAAACTTCCAAATTAGCTGTCCAATAGTCAGGGAGGCAGTTTGTATTTTTTAAATATAGACAAAGTTTTCTCTTAGGAATGATTTCTTTGTAGGATTACACAACCAAATGCATTGCACTCTTTCTCTGTGTCTATCATTTAGATGTATGGTGTCAATGTGTAATGGAAGTTCACCAAGTTCAGTGACCTTCACAGTAATACTATTTAAAAATTGTCTCCTGTTGTCTTGTTAATTTTTACTTTTGTATGTCCTAGAAGAAAAAAATTTTTTACTTCTTTCAGAATGGTTAAGTGGGAAATACGTAACCAATCAATTAAAAAAGCAGAATGTCCCAGAAAATAAATTCTCCAGAGTGTATATGTTATGCAGAACATTTATTGCATAATGATATAATTTTAAAATAACTATGCTGTGAGAGGAGTGCATAGTCAAATGCTGAGCTTTGACTACAGTGTGGTTCTCTTAAACATGTACAATTAGAGAAACATATTCTAACACATTCTGATTAGATCTTCATTGCTGATCTATAATGTTGTTTCATTTTCTTTTAATGACCAGCAGCCACTGCAGTGTGCCTTTTTAAATTCCGTTTGTGTGCTTCAAAATTCTGAGACAGGTGCACAAATGTCATCCAGGTGCTTTTCTTTTATAGGAATTACATTTCTGTCTTACTTTTATGCGCCATGGTAGAAATGTCTGCAATAAGCACACAGGTACTTAGATTTTTAAAGGGAACAAGAATTACAATAATAACACTGACACTTCACATTTGCACAGATTCAAAAACATTTCCCAAAGGCATTTTAAAATTATCATGTCTATTTTGCCAATAAGGAAAATAAGGCATTGGAGATACAGTAAGAATGGCCTAAAAGTCAACATGAATCTGTTATTCTAAAAAAAAAAAAAGAGAAAGATTCAAGACGTTGAATGATATGCATTCTTATAGCTCCGCTGAAGTCAACTGTATCGGTTTCTACTGACTGGAAAGATAATACTGATCTTTAGAGTCTTCATGCAAGCTCCAGTTTCCCCCCCTTTTTTTTTTTTTTTTTAATAATACAGTCCTCTCACACTCTATCTGCAGACTCACTAGCTTTTAAACCGCTCTCAGGGGTTTTTATTGTTGTTTTTTTCCCCTGAGTAAGGACTTCTGGTATTTGATATTCTCCTTTGGCAGGAAACTGAGTTGCATTAAAAAAAAAAAAAAGTAAATAGAGCTGAAACTTTTGTTTAAATGATGAAGCAAGGAACAATATGGCAAAGTTTCTTAGATCCAGCTTTTCTCTGCAGACATGTGGAGTGTGTATGCTGGACGCATATTTGGTTTTGTTTTGCAGCAGATGTAATTATATAGTCATAATTTCATTCCAGCCTTCTCCCTTTTATTAAGGACACTAAAGACATATAGACATAGAGACTTGTAGACGTAAGTGTTTTACATGTGGGTCTGACTATATAGGCTGGTTTGTTGAGGGAAAAGAGGCTCTACAGATTTGTAATTTGTAAATAGGTATAATGAGCTGAGTTGCTGCTCATACGCTCTCAGCACCTCTTAGAAAGGATGCCTAGTTTTACGTATTTCACACATACAGTGCAAGGAAACAGTCTTCACTTTGCAAAGCATCTAGGAAAAAGAATCCTTTAATGCAGATCTGCTGTAGCTGTGAGACTGTTTAAATCTTTTCTAGAATCCATGCTAAGGAATGACATGTGTCCATGGATGAGCTGTGCTAGAAGATGGGAAGGCTGCCACTGTATGCCTGTTTGGCTGGTACTTTTCTATTATTGCCATTGCTTCTTAGTGCCACTACTTTGCCTGGGTATGTGGCATCATCCCTCCCTGTTTTGCGGTGCTGAGGCTCAACAGAGGAGAAACTGAAATGATTCAGGACTACTTTACAGCTATGCTAATCCTTTTGTCAAAAGTCTGTGCTCTGCCACAGTCTGCTTCCTGTTTGACACTTCTTAACCTGCTGGTTTCTTGCCTTCTACTTTGGGGTATTTTGCTAACAGTTATTGCTTTCTGGATGGTACTAGATTTCAATTTCTTTCACTTACCAGTACTCCTACAGCAGATGATGCAAACAGGTGGGCATATCTTTCCTGGGCACCCATCAGAGAATCACATAGATAATTTCTTTGAGGAAGAAGAGTATATTGAAAACTTTATTTTGGAAAAAAATTAATGTCCTGGGCTTTTTATCTGCTAGAAAACTTGCAATCTGCTATGTGAAATGAGTGTTGTTGGACTTGTCTCTCTCAAGCAGCTAAATGCAGCAGGGGGGAACTCTCACTGGCCAACCTGCCAGTGAAAATCCTCTTTCAGCTGCTGTCTCTCAGGTCTTCTTTCTTGCCAAAGTTCAAGGTTTATTTAAGGATCTCTGACCCTGCACCCAGGAGCTTCTTTGCTCCCTGATGGCATCTAGCTGTCCATTCTCAGTTATAAGAAGCTGCTCAGGTGGTTTGTCCCCTTTAATCTTTTATTAACAACAAGCAAGCCTGACTTTTCCTGACCTTTCTGCTTCTTGGCTCTATCTATCTGCCAAATATCAGCCCAACTTCCTCAGTGAGTCTTAGATCCGTTATGCGAAATCCTGGAAAGAATTGGTTGCCATAACTTTCCTTTTTGAATGCTTTCCCTGCAGCTTCTCTTATCTCAAGTCTTCAGGGGGATGCCTCAATACAGGCAAAAAGTTCAAAAGTTAAAGTTAGTATATTTTGCCTTAATAATTCTGTCCACATGGTAGATGTTTTGTCTGTCCCCATTAGCATCCTGCAGTCTATAACAGTATTGCTGAAATGCACTGAAATCCTTCACTGTAGTGAAGGATTGCTCCTCTAGGACTACTGGGGTACAGGTACATTGTTCCTCAAAGGACAGCTTTTATAAAGCTTTGCAAGAATGTGGAAGGGTTAAGCTGCGGATCTGTCCTTGTCTCACTCAACCTAATGCTGATCAGCTCTCTCTATGTAACGTCAAATTCAATTATTTCACCAAGGCTTTGTTTAACTTAGCTCTTTGCTCATCCATCCTGTTGACATCAGCAGGGACTTGCCTGTAGGCTGCCAGGACCAGACAGTCCCATGTCTATGTGTTGGGGCACTGACCATAACTCAGAATGGAAACGGCCTCTCACCTGAAGCAATTTGGGGGCCCTGCTTTAGCTCCTGGAGGCAGGGCTGAAAGTTGGTAATTGTAGCTAGTCTCTGGCGCTGTCCTGTGATGCAACTGCGAGTGCATGCTCATTTTCTCCCAGTGCCACTTGGTAATTGTTTGAGAATAAATCCAATAGAAGACCTTTTGGATGTAAGAATTATAATTTTGCAAACCAGCAATCACTACAAGCATTACCCTTTAGCTACTGACAGCAACGTTCAAAAATCTCATCATGCGCTGGTTTCACAGCAACTGATAAAGGTTAATAAAACAGAGGTTTAAAAGGCAGCGTTTCTACTTTTTATGCTCAGAAAGGGTGATTCGTATTATTTTGGGTTGACTTAGCCCATACATTCCATTCACATTCAAACTGTATGCCTCTCACATTCCTTCTTGTGTTATATGGAACCATAAACTATGGGTGTTGCTGCTGTTACAGCTGAGAGAAGACTGCACTTTCTGAAGGGAGCTGGTGTCTGTAGGTATCAGCACCAGGCAAGATTTGTGCAATGGCCTCTAGAGAATGGAACACCTGCTTCATTGAATTATTGATGTTAATTTATAATTGGGTCCTAAACAATATTTCTAAGGGAAATTACTAACTGACTAGAGTATTAAGATTTTGTAGTTTACCTTTATTATGTTCCTGTGTTACTGGACATGCTGTGCTCTTTAGAGTTACTGCTCGTTTTATGGCAGTTTGAGTGAGAGAAGATGTGTACCTTTGTCCTGTTTCTCATTAGCAATACATGATGAGAGAGGCTGTGTGAATTTTTGCAGGATGTGGTAATTTTACATGTTCCTCAGGTGTGTACTTTGAGATTATTCTATGTTTTTATGCAAAAAGATATACGTAAATATCTTGAATTTGTGGCACTACATGGAGTTCCACTAATGTAAGACGAAAATAATGGGTCATTGAATTGGGCTCATTATATTAAAAATCCAGTCCCTGTCTTTTCTGCTCCACTGTCAGCAGAGATGAGCCTGCTCTGAATTACTAATCCAAAGACAGATTCATAGCTGGGTTTTTTTAATAGTAGACTTTATCTGTGGACTAAGGTGTTAATAAAATTTGGGGTAATAATACTGAGATTCCTGGTCTTAAATCCAAGAGAAATGAAACTTCTGGTTTTGCTTTCATACATTGTATTTATAAAGGCTTCATACGTGAGACAAGACTGTAAATAACAGGCTTTAAGCTTAAATCAATGCTACGAGCAGAGAAGTGATTGTTAATACTGACTTCACAGTTGATAAGATATGAGGCATTTCAATTTTTCCATCAAGTTCCACTTGAGGTGTCTTGATTAATATTTGTGTCAGAACAGAATTAGGACAGGAGGGAAACAGAATGTTGGATGGGCTGTGGTATCTGAGCAGCTTTGTTGTGCGCTATAATTATCATGTATTAATATATATATCATTATATATGTTGTATGGTTCATCCAAATCCACCAACCTCTCCTAAAGCAGTGACCCAGATCTCAAGTGGTCTGATTTGCTGTCTTGAGAGTCTACAGGTGTCCTGTGAAAAAACGGTCTGGACATTTTGTTGGAATGAAGTGTTTCTCACACTGGGGTTGAAATGAACAGGGCAGTTCCCAAGAATTCGGATTGGTATGGGACTACAGACTAGGTAAAGTAACTCAGCTGTCAGAGGTGGTTGGACTGGCGATTTCAGTTCTCTAGGAAATTCTTATAATCATCAGGACGCGCTTTGTTCTGTAAATTTGATGAGAAAACAACAAGGATTTGCATCTGAATAATGGCTTCCATCTGTGCCCTTTAAAAGCACTGAAAATGACTGGCTGTAAAATTATTAGCGTGCCCAATATACCAGATGAATACAGAGATGGACAGAGACATTAAACAACTTGCTCAGGGCTGTATAGTGAGTAAAAAAAAGCCTAGTAGAAAGCCTAGTGTACTGACTTTGACTTGCAGTCTTACCAGTAGACTATATTGCTCTGACGTGGTTTTGATAAAAATAAATTCATCTTTTTATTTTATATATTTTATAATTTTATTTTTAAATAAAATGTGAGGTGCTGACTGAGCTTGACCAGATTCAGGAGTTAATAATACAGAGGAATTTTTTAATATACAGCAACTTGATATCTATCTTAATAAGACTAAAATAAGCAATAAAACCGTCAGATACTGTCACTAATAACACATGAGGTTTCAGGTATAACATTAGCAAAATGTAATAACAATAAAATGCAGTCAAAGTGCTCTGGCAATGAATAAATGCTCTTGCCCATCACAATTTTAAAGAAAATTTACATTTTTAAGACCGGTTCGTTTATTATTTAGGCCTGTTTGCAGTAGCATTACAGGAGGAGCTGACATTTCAAATAATTGCTGCTGTAACAAGGAATGTAAGCGTTTATCACGATGTGGCAATTAAGCTTTGAAGGCTATTCAGCACATCTAATGAAGGCTCAAGATAATCACCTCTATAATGTGGTGCCTCAAACACTGTTTTGATCTTTAAGATTCTTTTTCTTTAACGTAATGGTTTCGATTTTACCAAAGTTGGGGATTTTTGATGCATAAATTAGGTAACTAATCATGCAAATCAGTTCATGCTTGGACACAAACATGCAAACAATCACCAGCAGTCAAAAGGGGGAAACTACTACTGCATCATCGTATAATGTGAGTGATTTACATGGTGTTATGATGGCACATATACATGCTGCTTTTTCTGATGCTGACTCATTGAGTGCACAGCTTAATGACATTTGATCTTTTCAATTTATAGTCTCTCACATATTGTTTATGTTTGCTATCAAAAGGGTAATTTGTAAAGTGAGTGTTCTGTTGATCTGAATTGGCAGAAGCATTTTTCAATCTGCCGTTTTTTCCATCGAAATGAAAAAGAATTAAATTTATTAGCCTATAACTTTCTTTTTTCCTTTAATGGTGGGTTTATCATTCTACTTAGCATTTGCTCAGACAGTAGAGTGACTCTTTAAGACCAGAAAGCAGACGAGCAAAACATCTGCATCTGTTTTGAACTTGCTGTCACATAAAGAACTGCAAATCAAGTTGACTCTTCCTTTGGTTATGGCTTACCAGAGCAAGAGTAAGACATTGCTGACACTAAGGCAGGAGTTTGTCTCATTTCAGATGCATGTCAAAAGCCAACTGTAGTTGATCCAAATAGGAATGGACCTAACTGTGTATCTGAGTTGAGGAGTAAAGGGTAGATGAACATATCTCTAGCCACTCATTCCTCTCTTGGATGCTGTACAAAAACGGTCATGCCTTTGGTACAGTTGCTCGTTTAAGCCTGAGCGAAGTTATGGATGACTGACATGATGTTTCAGTTATTTCAGTTTGTCTCCTGTGGCTTGTTTGTAGACTCTCTACCACTGTGGTTCCACGGAAGATCTACTGATGCCTTGAGTGGCAGTCATATATTTTCTTGTATCAGTAGTGTTTGTCATGAGTTGTTTGTAACGTAAATGTTTTTTTTATTATTTTTTCTGACTCTAGACATCTCTGTATTCCACTGCTGCTTACTTTCACCAGTTAAATACACAGAATGGAAAGTCTGCTGGGAATAAGATAACTAAAAGTTAATAATATATTTGTGAATTAATTCCTCAGAAAAGAGCATATTTTATAATACTGCACGACATACAGTCTAGTGCTAAATACAAGTGGTGAAAAGACGCATTTTTCTTGAATTTAATTGTTAACAAAAAGTCCTATTGAAAGAAAGCAATAGAGGCAGCAAAGACTTTATCCAGAACTAAGATGGGTCCTGCAGCAGTGTTTCTGTATATGGAGATCCCATCTTTTCTATTTTTAACGTTTTTTGATGTTTTGTGTCATCAGTAATAATGCAATGCAAAGGAACCAAAGCAAAGGGGCAGAAGTATTAGCATCTAGAAATGAAGAGCTGGATTCTGCAGGTGCTGAGTGCTGCTGAATGACGCTAAGTGGCCTCAGATTTTCTTGTCTCCTGTTTGCATCAGTAACTGTCTATCACTGTCCTGCAAAACAGCTTATCTGGCTTTGCTCATATATACTCTGTTATTTGCACTTCTTTATTTCCAGAGGAAGCAACCAGTGAAATTGCTCACACATTTCTGCTTCCCCTCCCTTACATCTACTATGATATTTCCATGGGTTTATGCTTTTGTATTTCTGTTTCAGACTGAATTGATACACTCCTCAAATTTTTCCAAATACCTTCAGACACTCCAAGTGATCTTTTTCAGTCCTGCTTGGCAAGTCCCCACAGTGGATGAATATCAGGCAATGTCTGCTTAGCACAGTGCCCAATTGCTGTTGCCAAGTCATTTGACAAGTGTTTGCATGTCAGTGGTTTGATAAATGTTTCTGCCACTTCTCTGAAAACTTCCAGATCTTCTTTTTCCAGTGTTTTTTCTCTGTTCTGCCTTTCCATAGCATACAGATAATAACATCAGGATGTGCACTGCATATTTTCTCTTAACTCAGTATGTGAACATCACCATCAAATTAAATAAGTTTTTGGTTACATATATTTAAATTAGAATTAACCTCTGGGTTTTGAGATGTTGGATTAAACTCAGCCCTGTTGAAAATGGTTGTAACTCTATTTAAGTAAATCTAAATAGCAGTTGTATTTTGCTCTGCTTTTGTTTGATCTTGACCAAAGGCCTGAATTTGACCTGATACCTAATCCAAACAGGAATGACTGTGGTACTAATGGTGCAAATACAAGACAGAAGCACATCTGGTACAACTTCCACTGTCTGTGAGAGGGCTATATCCACAATGCCGCTTTTTTTTTGTCATATGGATAAAGATGATGAGACACTAGGTATTATGAAAACAATAACAGAACCTCTGCTAGACTGCAAAGAAGTGCAAACGTCAATTTGATTGGGACATGAGCGTATTTCAAAAGCAATGTTTTAAATCCTTTTTTAAAAGGACAAAAATGTTTTAAATTGTAAAGTGGAATATAGGGGTCTTGCTGAAATGTAATCATAGATAACTGCAAACATCCATAAGTAAACATGAATAAATCCTACAGTAGAAGCAGGTTACAAATTTAAGTGTTGTGGTATAACTCAAATAATAACACTTTTTTTGTTAGAAAGGGTGAGAGAGGACTGGTCCCTGTTTGAATTACATTCTGTTGAATCTGAAAATCTTCAGAATGCACCACTACAGAAAGTGTGGAGTTTAAATACATAAATCCATGGAGTTCTTGCAGAGAGGTTACCTGACAACCAGAAGGCAGTAGGCTAGTGCCCAGAGGGGCTGTAAGAGAAGGTTCTGTGCTGGCTCAGCTCCCTTTCCAGTGCTAGCGTTTAGACAAATATAAACATTTATAGCCTTATATTACCAAAAACATTATCAGCCTAAAGAGACCCACAGTCACATGCTGTGAGTTTAGGGATCACAATGATATGACAAAAAAGCACCAAAAAGTTGCACTTTTCCAGTAAGACACAGGTTGTAGTCTCTTTACATAGAAGATTCTGTTCTTAAGATCAGCATATGAATTCCTAGGAAATCATAGTTTAAATCGAAAACTCAGAGTGCTTTTATTTATTTAGTTTAACCCTTCACAAGTTCAGAAACAAAATAGTCATATCTTCTTATTTAGCATGTGTTGCAGTGCCCTACTGTGGACGGCCCAGAGTCATGAACATACACCAATATGGTTAAAAGATCATGCTCCGTTTATTACAAACAGCACACAGGTTATATAGCGGAATGTGGCGTGACACGACTACATACTACAATTGGCTTGCTTAGCATAAACACACTCTCGTGGGCTATAGTGATAGGACAGCGCTGGCAGACCACAGGTAATAAGCTCATCCCTTCAGTCTCCTCATTGCGGTCATCGGAGAGGCATCCAGGAGGCGTGCATCTTGGCAGGCTATCAGTCTACGTTTCCTTTTAAGGCCATTGTTTTAACTTGAAGGACAAAAGTAATCTAGTTGGTAACCTTGTGCTCTGGGGCCCAAGCAGGGATTGTCCATACCCGAGAGAATGTTATGGCCAGTCTCGGAAAGGAATTCCTCCACACTTCCCCCTTTTTGTTTTTGGACAATCCATAGCTCTGGCATTGCTTTAAGGAGAACCCGAGAGGCACACTTCAGGACACACCCTGCTAAGAGAATCATAAACAGCAATGCAACTAATATCGTTATGCCTTGTATGATTAATCCTTTTATCCAACCTGGTATGTTCCAACTACCAAACCAGTTTGAGAACCGGTCATCTCGTGTCGTGATATGATGCATGTTACTTTGAAGGTTTGCAAGTTGCTTATGAATGCTTTGAGAGTGGTCAGGTAGGTCCATACAGCACATGCCTTCAAAGTCAGTACAATCATGGCCTTGAGCTAACAATAAAAAATCAATAGCAGTGCAATTTTGCAATACAGCATGCTGGATATCATCTACATCAAGCAATAGAGAGGTGAGAATATCAGAGGTAAGATTAAATTGTTTCAATGCCCAACAAGCAAGCTTAGCCAACTGACTATTAGCAATGCCGTCAGAGGCTCCTAGAAGGAAGACAGATAGTGCTGCTATTTCAGCTGGATTCAGCAGCTGCACGTTGTCATTACAAGTGCCGTCAAATTCTTTTAGGCTCCTCTTACCCCGACTTGTTCGGGTTGTTCGTTCAGCTTGAAAATCATGAATGCTAGGGGCAAAGAGAGTTAGGCGACCCAAATAGCAAGGACCACCGATAGCTCCTTGTGGAATTCCGGTCCAGGCACGATCTTCACAGATCAGAAAAATTCCGGGGGGCAGGAGCGTATCGTGTGTAAATACTTTCCCAATGAGCGCTCCAGTTTTTACATTTCCCCACATCGATGTGCCGGACACATTGAAACGCGGTTTACCTTGAAAGAAAAAACTGCGTCCTAATTTTGCCTGATAGGCTTGCTTCAGCGTTTGGAACCAAACCACTCCAGAGCCATTTAGAAGTTGCATAGGAGGGCGAATGATTTTACATTTCGCGCTGTGACTCATAGACTGGTTCCATAAACCAGAAACATTTTTCCATGTCCCTGGTAACAAGCTACCTAAAAGATCAAGTTCCTGCAGTCCTGCAGGGATGGTCACATTGAGTGATCTAATCAAGGCAGCTTGGACTTCCGATCCCACATCGAAAGGCCAATCCCACCCACTGCAGATCCGTCTCATGCCACTGGATTGTTGGTATGAGAGGGCAGAGGCATTGACGAATCTTTGAAACTCTGTAATGTTAGTGCTATTATTTGGCCAAAAGTATTGGCACACCAATAAGGCACGTGCGAAATGGGTCAGAGGCACTTTGCATAGATAAACAGAATTGCGAGACGTTGGTTTTGTTAGCCCAAGTGACCCAACTTATTCAGTGTAGTTAACGTCTGTGCTACTTCAACTCCTGGTGCAAATATTGAAGCTGCAATGATTTTAGCTGGTTTCCCAAATTCTGCTCTGGAATTGCACTAGCTATCATAAGCGTGCGTGCTTTGCCTATTCCAGGTGTGTCTATGACTTAGGATCATGGTGGTATGAGGTAAATACATTCCTAAAGTTCCTATAGTACATAGATCTCCCCTTATATGCGAAGGAATACCCTAAGCTCTACTATAGCCCTACAGAAGCAGTTACTAGCGTTTTGTTTTGGTACAGCCTTGCAGAAGCAGTTACTAGCATATTGTTTCCCTTTCTGGGAGCCTTACTATTTCGACTATGCCCAAGATTACGCTGAGCAGGAGGGTAACAATCAGCAGGGTCATCGCAGAGAAGAGAGGCAGGCACGGCACCTTCAGGGCGTCCCCTGTTTATCCACAAAGTGTGCTCTGCAGCCTCCCTCAGCTCCGCTCTGAGCCATCTCTTTTCACCCTCAGCAGAGTCTATGACAAAGGTACTGACACGGCGTTGCCGCACGCGTGGCCAGTGCGCGCAACAAGGCTGCCCAGTATGTGCTCTGCCGGCTAACAGCGGTTTTTGCGAATCGCAACATGTTGTTCAATAACAATCCTCCTAGCTTCTCTTTTCAAAGTTACGTGCTCGCAATTAGGTCCAGTTTGTAATTCTTTGTCATTAATTTGGTACCAGTTAATTCTTTTCCTTCCAGTAGCTACAGGTGGAATCCATACACCTTCCGATCGGAGAAAACACACAAAGCATATATACAAGCAACTTTCACACACATACTATACCTAACAATGAGAAACATAAGAACAGTTGATATATTAACATGAAATCTTCTATTACGAGTCTGTCCATTTGAACCATTCTCCTCATTCGGTGTTTCTGTGATCTCTGCTTGCTCTGCTAATTCTTGGATCTTCCTTTCTCTATTTGTAGTTTCAAAAGTCCTGGCTGGCTTTACATTTCTTGCTGGTAACCAGTACGGACCTGTGGGAAAGAGAACACGAGCATACCCTCTTCCCCATGCAAGCAGAGACACAGGGCCATCCCATGAGTTGAGCCCAGTTTCTTATAACATGCTGTTGATTTTTCTGCAAAAATGGCACTGGGTTTAAAATTGTGATCCACAGCCGTAGTATGTTGCCTAGAAGCAGACAAATGAAGAAAATTTAAAACATATGTGGCTTTGTCCAAGGATTCTTGCTGGGAAATATACGGAAGACTGCCCCCTTTTTTTTTTATCAAGCATTTGTTTTAACGTTAAATGAGTTTGTTCAATAACAGCTTGTCCCATAGGTGAATGAGGGATACTGGTCGTGTGAGTCACTCCCCAATCCTGTAAAAAGGCACCATACTGGATCACTGTCTGTCCTGATTTTCTTTGGTACTCCCATGGTTTTCTCCAGTGTGAGCAGTAGCAACAACAAAGGCAGAAAATATATCAACAGGTATATGTACATATTTAGATCGAAGAAACGATTGAATATAAGTAATATCAGTTTGCCATAATTCATTGACACATAAACCTTTTGGATTTACTCCTGCTGGATTATTTGAAGGCACAATACGCTGACGGTCAGGGCAGGCGTGTACAATCTGCTGAGCTTGATCTACTGTCTGACCTGATGGGAAGTATCATCAACCAGCAATTGACAAACTGTGGGACTAATCATCATTCCTTGAGGCAGTACAATCCAATGATATTGTTGCGTGGGTTGTTCATCGTTAAGCACTGGAACTGAAAAGGCAAATCTAGGACAATCGTTAGGGTGTAAATAAATAAGAGAGTAAAAAGGTAGAAAAACCCAGTCTTTTAAATCAATCACCATCAAATGCTAACATTCTGGAATCATAGTAGGATTTGATACACCCGGTTGTAATGCACCCATTGGTGAAATGATTGCATTAATAACTCTTAAAACTTTTAACGTAAATCTCCATTTTCCTGATTTCTTTGGGTTAGCAAATATTGGAGTAATCCATAGGGTAGTGGAGGGAATTATATGTCCTAATTTGAGCTGTTCATCGCCTAATTTTTGAGCCCACATTCTGACACCCTTTATTAAATCTGCAATTGTTTTTGCCCGATTTCTGATAGGATCAGGAGCTTGCCTGTGCAAAAAGTATTCATTTGATTCATGTCAATATGGGACAATGGATGTGCAAATAGATTGCGAGGAGTAGGGTGTGCTATTCAAGATAAGTGATTGTCTTAGTTTAAGATCTCTGTGAAATGCAAAAACGTAAACCTTCGAAATGCCTCATGATGCTGCGAACCACCAGTGATACACAGAATGCTCTGTCACTACAGAGCAGAGAACTCTGGTGACAGTTCATCATGATGCAAAACGAAATAAAACGAAATTGTAAAAAGGTAGAAAAGGATGGAGAGCATAGATGCTGGAAAGCACTCTTTAGATGGTCACCTTCCGCTTCAGGATTTTTCAGCCATTTAAAACATCCTGTTATAACACTGCCAATAGCTACAGCTGCCCCAATATTGTCACCAACACTGCTGTATACATGGGCTTGGCACGTGCTTAAGAGGATATCTTCAATTACTAACTGGAATAGCAAGACATCTGCAGCAGCTGGATTTTCTGTTTGTCTCTGAACTGCTGCTTGCAGCCGATCAAGGAAATGTTCATAAGGTTCCTGTGCTCCCTGCCGAATGGAAGCAAAGGAAGCCTCCCCTGTCCCAAAAAATCAGGGACACGTCTTAATGCTCTCATAGCCAATTCAGTCAGTTGTTGGAAAGCCACTTGCTGTAACCCTGCCTGTGCCTGATTTTGACATGTGTGACATTTTATTCATCCCAAAATGTTTAGCTCTCGATTTAAGAAATTTAACACCTATAACACTTTAGCTATTGTTTCTTTGGGAGATTTCCCTGTCATTCCCCCTTTTTGTTTTAAAGGCATATTCTCCAAAGTACCATGTGCATGTTCTATGATCGGTTGCTCAGTAGGATTGTACGGAATACCAGTAACATGCTCAATACCTCATGATGACAAAAATACATACGTCTGATAAGAAGTGTATGCCAAAGTTCCTGCAAGCGTAAACCACGAGGATTAACACCATTCATTGGTGGCATGATCATATTTTAACAGCTAGTACACAATTGTACGATTGAGCGGGCTTGTTGTCGTGTTAAACCAAATTGTCACCTAATAGCATTAGCATTCTGATGGTAGCAGTCATGCAAGATTTTGCCTGCATTAACGAGTTCGGTACCAGAGCTGCACTCGTGAGAGGCTCAGCTCGCCTGTTCCCTTCTGCTATAGGCCTTGGAAGCGTGGTGTGCGCTCGCAGATGTACCATGGAATATGCATGTTTACGGTTTTGCAATACTGATATTAACTGTTCAAATTGCTGGAACAAAGGAGGATTAGTTATTTCCCGCAATGTCGATCGAGACGATCTAAGTTAAAATGTGCTGTCTCGTGGTAAAACTCGGGCCACGGGCAGCGGCGAGGCGGCCGCTCTCCAGGCTCGGCCTGCGGCGGGGCGGGGGGGGGGGGGGGGGGGGGGGGGGGTGGGGAAGCGGCGGCGGCGGGGTCCAGCCCTGCCTCGCCTCAGCCGGGCGGGGGAGCGGGGGAGCGGGGTGGGGACGACGACCCAGCCGCCCTGTGCCGGCCGCCCCGCTTGTTGTTGCTGTTGCTGTCGTTGTTGTCGTTGTCGCGGCTCCGGCCGCTTGCGCTCTGTAACTGCTGCCGACCCCTCCCGCCGAGGACCATCAGCTGCAAAAGAACTGGCACGCCAGAGGAGGGCAAAGCAGGGTTAAGTTTTGGGTGGCAGGACGCTCTTCCTTGGCCCGACGACAGCGATGACAAAGCCGTACAGTCACCACCCCCCGAGTTCCCTTGGGCTGGCACTTCCGCTTTGTGCCCAGTTGGCGCTGGAGGGGCGGCGGGCACTTCCTCTGCTGTCCCTGAGCAGGCTGGGGGCCCCTTAGGCTCTTTAGACTCAGTTTTTTGTTCTGACACAGTTTCTCCCAGCCCCTCGGCTTGTTTCCACACCTCAGTGATAGTAGAACAGGTGGGAGCTCGCATGCCTTTTGTTGGGTGTAAATGTCCGACCCCAAAGAACTGCGCAATACGGGAGGGTGGCGGCGGCTCGTGCAGCTCGCCAGAGGTGTTATCCGGCTGCAGGGCTTCTATGGCCGCAGCAGCAACTTTTCGCTCAGCTTTGATCTCTCGTAAGGTGTTAATTACGACACGCCACGTCTGTCCCACTTCTTTTGCTGTTTTTTCCTCTTTTCCTCCCGCTAAGGTGGTCTCCCAGAGATGTTCCCCCACTTCACGCCATTCGTCAACATTAAAGAGTAGCGGACAGGTTTTACAATGTCCATTTGCTTTCGCCCACTTAATGAGGCTTTCTATCTCCTTAGGGTTAACCGTTTCTCCTCTCTTAGAGAGTATACTGGTTAACAGCTTGATTGCCGCCTCCGTTTCCATCGCGGTCTTACCTTGCAGGGGTTCGCTCGGCCGCTGCGAAACTTTCCAGGCTCCGGCGATTCTCTTCGTCCCGTGCCCTTCCCTGCTGCACGTCCACAGGCTCCCAATACCGTATTCACGATGCTATGGAGACTTCCGCATTTAAGCGAGTTTATCCGCATTTAAGCGAGGTTTTCCGCATTTAAGCGAGGGTTTTCCGCATTTAAGCGAGGTTTTCCGCATTTAAGCGAGGGTTTTCCGCATTTAAGCGAGGTTTTCCGCATTTAAGCGAGGGTTTTCCGCATTTAAGCGAGGTTTTCCGCATTTAAGCGAGGGTTTTCCGCATTTAAGCGAGGGGTTTTTCCGCATTTAAGCGAGTTCAGGGTCCCTGCTCATGCGCCACTTGTTGCAGTGCCCTACTGTGGATGGCCCAGAGTCATGAACATACACCAATATGGTTAAAAGATCATGCTCCGTTTATTACAAACAGCACACAGGTTATATAGCGGAATGTGGCGTGACACGACTACATACTACAATTGGCTTGCTTAGCATAAACACACTCTCGTGGGCTATAGTGATAGGACAGCGCTGGCAGACCACAGGTAATAAGCTCATCCCTTCAGTCTCCTCATTGCGGTCATCGGAGAGGCATCCAGGAGGCGTGCATCTTGGCAGGCTATCAGTCTACGTTTCCTTTTAAGGCCATTGTTTAACTTGAAGGACAAAAGTAATCTAGTTGGTAACCTTGTGCTCTGGGGCCCAAGCAGGGATTGTCCATACCCGAGAGAATGTTATGGCCAGTCTCGGAAAGGAATTCCTCCACAAGCATGTCATTCAGTGTGGTAATACCAAACATTTCTGAACTAGGATGCATTTAAGAAGCGCAATATTGTCACACAGCTGGCAGGTTAACTCTGTTCTCCTGTGCCATGTGCTTCAAGCTCAGCCAGTGAGAAATCTTCAGAAGTTCTGATTGCTCAAGTCACTAACAAAATACCACACATTTAGTATGAGCCATTTTCAAAACAAAGCTATACGAAGTAACCAATAATAAACAAATGCTTCAGTGAATAGAATAAATAACAGCATATATTTTAGAGGTATTTTACATTTTGTTTCTTACTCACACCTAGGAGCCTGTCTCCTCTTGTCCAGGTAGATGTGTGTCCTATCAAAGTAGTTTCTGGAGTTGCTTTTTTTTTGCTGCATTTCTTCTTTCTATTTATTCAGGTTAAAAATAAAAAAAGAAAAAAAGAAACTTTTATGAGTACAAAAAGCAAACTGCCCAGTTCCATTTACAAAAATATTTAAGCAGATGTTCTTGAAAATGGCCTAACTGCTTGCTAGGAGATCACAACTTTTACTAAACCATGGAGGCTTCTTGTATGAACACCCTTTAGAGCTTTTGAGAAACGCTAGCTGCGTACCTGGAAGATGAACTTTTTGCCTTGGGGATCTGTGATTGGAAAGCCTCCTCCTGGGATAGGGACCTCACGCAAGGAAACTTCCCGCGACTGAGTGCCCTCACTTTTGGTGAGTGATTATTTCTTCTGAATATACCCTGGAGTGAGAGGTTTCTCCTTGTGTGTGAGTGAGTGTGCGTGTACGTTGTGGTCATCATTCTCACGTGGTGTTGTGTAGTAATAACATCCCTGACTGGTGTACTGAACCCATAATTTGTTAAATGTTGTCAGAGTGTTGTTTTAGTTACCCCTGTTGTCTCGTTAGTTTTGGTTGTTTGGTTTCAAACATTAAAGGTTTGCTTCAGTTTATTATCTGTGTGGAGCCATTTTGGTGCACCTCCATGACAAGGATCTGAAGATCTACAAGACAAATTTGCATTTAGGGGCCTTTTTAAAGCACTTTAAATTGCACATATCTGATCTGATCCAAACTACTTTGCAGTGAGGCAAGTTAGTAACAGAGAAAAGATCGATCATATCTGTAACATGAGCCATATTTGAGAATCATCATTCTTTGTCAAACAAGATCTAAGTTTCCTTCTCTAATTATGAAATGCAGGTGTAAGAGCCTATCAGTTTAGAGATGAATGCTAACCATAATTAAGTCATTATTTATTTAACCCATCTGCTCAGTGCTCTGAACGCACTTGGATTGAGTCATTCACTTGAAATTTATTTGAAAACATAAAAAAAAAAATCACTTTCCTCAAAGCAGAGCTATCTTTTGACATAAATTTCTCTGCCTCTAGGAAAAGAACATAGGAATTCTGTCTTTTAAAAAGTTTGTGCATAGGTGCCAAGTGTCTCAATTAATGTGCCCGTATAACCATATCAAGAAATGGATATTAAAAATATGCTTACAGTGGCAATAGAATGTTACATACTGACAAAAGGCTCTGTTGTAGTGGTTTCTTCTTAGGATCTACATTGCTGCCTGTAATTGCTTGTTTCTCTCACATTTGAGGCACGGAAGAACTATGTTCCTGACTCGAGTGTCTTAGTGAGGTGCACAAAACCCATAGGAAGAATCAGGATCTTCGCACTCTTTTCTTTTATGGCACTGTGGCCAAGTGTTTGTTCTTTTCTCCCGTTATTAGGTATGCAGGGCAGACAAAAGTGATATATATGTATGCCTTGAAATTTCATTCCATTCCCCTATTTGCTATCACCATTGAGAGAACATTCAGATATTATTCCTGTAGGCTGTTAGATTCATTCATTTTGGAACAGGATTTTTTCCCCTTCTTGTTTGGTGATCAGCCTAAACTCCTAGCCTGCAGTAATGAAAAGTTATGGGGAGAAAAAGATGTGCATAAGGAAGTGTAGGACTGGAGATTAAACTACCTATTGCAATTCATGTTATGCTAATGAGGCACATAAGATCATTCAGAGCAGGGTAATGCAGTGATATTACCAAGAAACCTACATAATTTACGATGGGGAGCCTTTATTTAATACATCACATTTCAGTAAGAAACTTAATAAAAAGAAGCTTAATACATAAATACCACTAAGAAGCATAGAAGATAACGCAGCATTTGATCAGACTAATATATAAACACTAGTGTGAAACCTCATTTCCAGCAAGTTACTTGAGAATCAAAATACACATATTGCTTATTGTTACTGCTGAAACAATAGCTTAATAACTAAGGATACCAGAAGAGGCATAATAAACATATCCTATTATTATATTTCCCAGTGGCCTATAGTAGCAATATAACAATGTTTGATTGAATGATCTGGATATAAAGGCTATTTCCCTTGCAAAGTAATCCTAGCACTCAGCTGCAGTACAGCAAGAAGTGTTACCATGGTTCTGTCATGAGGCTTATCCCATGATGTTTTTCCCTTGATTTTATTGACGCTTCCATTTTCAAAGCCATTCAGTTTCATTGAATAATATAGGTATTGTGCTATAACACGTTTTGATTTCCGTCCCATCAAGGGTCAAAAGAACATTTGTTTGTTCAATCAAGATAACATCACTTGTTATTAGCATTATGGGAGAGTTTAATATCTTTTTGAAAATCTGAGGTGCTCATTTGAAACAGAGATGTGATCATATCTTTTACTGGTATCTTCCCTGAAGAAGGGTCTCTCAAAACCATGGTAGAAAAAGGGCAGGAAAAGAAAGTGAAAAGACTTAAGCGAGATGATAGCTACGTGATTTAAGAATCCTGACTCACTGGCTGGGGTCCATGTTTCTCTTCTGCATTATGTCTGGAAGCAGTGACCTTGCATATGAAAATATAGTTGATCTGGAGGTGTCACCTGTGTAAATTGTTTCAGAGAAGTGCAGAACTGTACTTGATTACTACTGTATTTTTGTGGGTATTAAGCAGACTATATTGGTGTTAAGGGTTAGCTAAATTTCCTCTGGAAAATTTCTTAAATTGACTCTTTTTTTTTTCCTCCTATAAGTGTTTTTATTTCAGTGAACTTCTAAAAACAAACTTAAGTGAAGGTTCAAAAACTTGCAAGATTGGTTTCTGTCGGGCCAGTTGAGAATACAGACCTCTGGGGCTGATGGATTTAGTCAGTCCTGATAGGCACACTGTCTGACAGCTGAAGACAAGAGGATTGTACAAAAAGTATTGATTTCACAACATGTTATACTGAAAACTGTAAGAACCTGGCTATAATTCACAGATCTTAATGATTTGGAGGTTTTTGTTGAAGATCTCGAAAGTTCTGGGAGCTTTGGTTTGGTATTTCTTCCATCAGCACAGAAATTTGAAGTAATCAGCTCCATATTCTAGAGCTCTTAGTTCAGCCATTGCTTCCAAAGCTTGAACATTTCCAAATCTTCATCAATAACTAGGTCTGACAGCCAGAAACCAAGGCTTTTAACACTGTAATGGGATCAGATGAATCTCATTCTTTATCTTAAGGCCTTCTAGCTGCCCTAAGATCATTTTTCCCAACAAAATCAGTGTGTCCTTTCAGAAATTCTCCACTTTCAGAAAGATTTTCCAGAGTTGGTGATCAGACTTGAATGTGCAGAGACAAAGATGCATCTATGTCGTGGGTTAGGTTGAAAACTTCCTCCCCCCCACACACACAGCCGGTCACTCCCCCTCCCCCACCCCCAGGAATGAGGGAGAGAATTAAGGGATAAACGGGAAACCCGTGGGTTGAGATAAGAACAATTTAATACAGATGATTTAATACAGTATAGATGCTCACCACCCCCTCATATGCGAAGCCCGTCTCGTCCCGAAAACTGCAAATCCTGGATGAACACGAGGCCCCGAAATAGAGAGGAGCACAGAGAGAGAGAGAGAGAAAAGAAAGAAAAAAACCAGCAGAGCAACAGCGCAGCAAGCGCAAAAGAGCAAAAGTGCGAAAGAGCAAAGGCGCAAAAGCCCTTCTTCCCGGCTGACCCTCGCTTTTTTACTGGGCATGACGCTGCATGATATGGAATACTAATTGGCCAGTTTGGCCCTCAGTCTTAAGTTCCACACAAATCACAAGGGGAATCGTGTCCCCCTTGTCCCAGCTATGCTCCCCCCTTATCCCGCCGTGCTTCTGCACTCCGGCACACTGAAAAGTCCTTGGCAGCTTGTTATCAGCGTTCTTCTCAGAGTGAGCCTCTGAGTAAAACCAAAACACGGAGCTCTTCTAGCTGTTAAAAAAAAACTCTGTCCTAGCTAAAACTAGGACAATCTAGCATGAAGAGCAGTCAGGTAGAGAGGCTGGAAAGGAGATGTAACACTGAGTTATGCTGCAAAATTCAATAAGACTAAATTAAGGAGGCTGTGTTTGCTGGGCTGCCATCTAGCAAAGATGTGACTGGGTCAGAGATAGTATCAAGTATTTTCCCCCCTTCCCTCTTAAAGATCAGGATTACTTTTGTCTCTTCTAGTCTTAGTTGCAGGTAAGTATTAATGGCTGAAACATCCTCAGCTACTTTTTTTTTTTTTTTTTTTAAATACCAGAACATAAAGTATTTCAGAACAAACCTGGCATGAAAATTTTTAACTTTTCTACATACTCCCTAAGCTGTCTGCATGTCTCTAGTATTGGTGGAGGGATGTCTGTCATCTTCAGCTCCTCTTCTGACATGCTTAGGTCCCAGCTCGGTCTGCAATTCCCCTCAGGTTTTAGAGTGGAGATTCAGGGGACATCTGATGTGGCCGGTATTGGACCGGCTCCTTGAAGCTCAAGGTCTGGATGTCAGTCAGGTAACTTATGTTGTCCTGTTTTCATTGAATATTGTTCCAGATGAAGGCAGTGATTCATGCATTACCTAGATTTTTTTTTTTTTTTTATCCTTCAGGTTTTTTTCTCTTATTTTCTGTCAGTTTTGGAAAAGCAAAACAGTTGGTCAATATTGAAATATGATGAAGTATGTCAACTTATTTCTTAATACCAGTAAAGCACTGATAATGTAATCCTTACTCTATTTCTAATCCCCTGTGTGAGAAATGTAATATCTCATGACTTTCATCTTTGTTCAGCATCCTTATTACTCCAACACAGGAATTTTCTTCCAGTACTGCGTGCATAGAACATTATTTGTTTATTTTTAGATTTGTAAGTAAGAATTGATTTAGGAAAAAAAATAATCTCTTTTCAACAATCTGCTAGTTCAAGCCTCAAAGTATACCTTACAATGGGTAACATGAAATAAAGCTGAACTAATTTATGCTAAGCTGATCCATCAGTGATCATCTCAGGAAACTATGATGGGTCTGATTTTGATCCCTAATTATACTAGATTAAGTAAAAATGATTCCATAAAGGTCACTTTCATAAAAGAACTGTATCAGCCACAAAGTAAAGCAGCTGTTATAGAATATGAGGTAAAAGTAGGTGAGATGCTAATGATGTCTACAAAGTAACCTGCCATTTCCAAGTCCTTTACATTAGTACTTACATAATCAGAACATTTTATGAATTTTTGAGTATATAGAGTGCTTAAGTCCTGAAAACTCTTTTTTTTTTGTTTCCATGCTATTTATTAAAGCATGTAAGTAAAAGAATATAATAGAGATTTCATATGATACGTACTATATCTTCTAGAAAACCTAACATTACACAAAAAAAAAAAAAAAGAAAATTATCAACATTAGTTAAACAGCCAGCAAATCTAGATAAATCTATTCAGGCTCCTTTTTAAAATAAATTACAAAATGTGTTTCCACTCATTTATTTCTGTGTTGATAGCTATTTACACAGCACAAGCAGACAGCAGATAATATTAATTAGCTATTATTCTCAGTGTCCACAACATCGATACTTAACAAAAAAAAGAAACAAAAAAGTCACCCCTTCACAGAGAAAACAGTTTCTCTTAAGTATCATTTGTCATCAAGAAGAAATTTTCTCTAATTCTGCTGCCATAATTACATCTCACTGGACAGAGTTCATTTATATATGTAAGAAACAATGTAGAAACGGCTGGTTTCCAGCTCTGCAACGTGAAATGTGAAGCCCGGTCATAGGGCTATCTCGCTCAAAGGTCACCTCACACAAGCTTCTCCATCTGAGGAAGATGTACATGCTACTAACTTTGCTCTCATGTTCCCTGCAGCGAAGTCTTACTTGCAGCATTGTGCTGCGGGTTTTCTCCAGCTCTGACTCTCTGTGTGCTAGCTGCAGCTGGTCAACCTCATCCATGAGCATCTAACCAGCTGCCATAGCTGCTTTCACATCCCTGCCATAAGACTCTGTGCTCTAGAAGGGCCCTTCTCACAGAATCACAGAATGTTAGGGATTGGAAGGGACCTCAAAGGATCATCTAGTTCAATCCCCCTGCCTGAGCAAGACCACCTAGATTAGATCACACAAGAATGCGTCCAGGCGGGTTTTGAACATCTCCAGAGAAGGAGACTCCACAACCTCTCTGGGCAGCCTGTTCCAGTGTTCTGTTACCCTTACTGGGAAGAAGTTCTTCCTCATGTTTAAGCGGAACCTCCTATGTTCCAACTTATATCCATTTCCCCTTGTCCTATCATTGGATGCCACTGAGAAGAGCCTGGCTCCATCCTCATGACAGTCACCCTTTACATATTTATAAACATTAATGAGGTCCCACCTCAGTCTCCTCTTCTCCAAGCTAAAGAGACCCAGCTCCCTCAGCCTTTCCTCATAAGGGAGATGCTCCACTCCCTTCATCATCTTTGTGGCCCTGCTCTGGACTCTCTCAAGCAGTTCCTTGTCCTTCTTGAACTGAGAACTTCTTGAACTTCTTCTCCAGTTGCTATCTGCTACTGTAATCTCTTCTGTGTCACTCAGCCCTGTTTTACATACTGGAAGAGAAGGAACTCAATAGATCTGGCTGCTGATGCAACCTCGCTGGCAGATGCTTCGGGTATAGTTCCGAAGTCCGAAGAACAGAAGCTTCTGTTCCGAAGCTAACAGAAAAATCTGACTCAGAGTCTGAATTGGATCTATACACCCTGCTGATAAATTGCTTAAGATCTGGCTCTGTGGGCAGTTAAGTATCCAACTGATAGTTTCAAAACTATATTTAAATTAATCCTCCTAGTCCAGAGAAGCATGTTGTCCTTTATAGCTTCATAGGGCTTTGCACTGAAAAGCAGGTTAAGTTGTGCTCTGGCCCTCATCTTTGTTCATTTACCACACTTCCACAAGAGTCTACGCAGCAATTAAAGGTCAGACCTGAACTAAGTTAGAAGATCTTGGAGAAAAAAGTAGCAGCAGGCTAGGTCATGGTGATGCCCCACTGTGTGAAACAATAACTGCTATCAATAGCAAGGTCTTCTCCTGTCAGAGGACTGGTAACTCTTTGCTCGAGTAGATGGATTACAATATGTTGGTATAAATGAAATAACTCAGCAGCCTCAGGGGAACAGAATTTGGCCCATTTTCAAGATTTAACAATATTTTTTGGCATATCAGATGCTAGGTGTTTAGTCATATCTCTTTTAATTAGTCCTGTATGTTCAGTTCTGCTTCACCTTTCACTTTGCCAGGGGTTTACTTTCTTCTTCCCATACATTTTCACTTAATCTTACACATGATCCTTCTTTGCTTTTCCATGTTTCCCCTCAACACACTAATCAGTCTGCCAGGCCATTCTGAGTCTCCCCAGGGCCAACATGCCTTTAGCTGCACTCCATAACCTCTACCCTGTGTTTTTCTTAGTATTTCTTAGATGTCTCACTTTGACTCTGTGTTGTGCTGTCTTCAAGAAACCTGTTTGACTATGGAGAAAAAGGCACGCAATGAGGCATCAATAAAGGGACAAAGATCAGGTATCTTGAGGAGGTAGAACATCGATAAAAAAGAAGGAATGAATGCCTCTGAGGAAGATAAGGCAGCATGATTCACAACTCTGGAGAATGCTAAGCAGGCATGAAATGTTTGTAAGGTAAATAATGGCCTAAGACCAAAAAAGAAAACAAAAGCAGATGAAGCATAGTATCAAACAGAATTTAAATAAATCGTTGGCAGGAAACCTCTTTCTTGAACCATAGGACACTAAACAGCATTTAATTAAAAATGTGTGTTTGATCTTCTCATATGACTACTTTTGTAATATCTTGCCATTTATTTTGGTGATACTGAGACCAGAAGGGCTTGTGTCCTGGTCTGAACAAGCTTTAAATAACAAAACTTGTGCTGAGGTCAGTGAAAAAACGTTGATTTACTTCAGTGGAATCATCAAATTACATATTCTTGGACCTGAAAAGCAATTTTTAACTTAACACTTGCCATTTTATCTCACTTTCTCTCTCTCACTTAGCGTTGTAACTGGTAAACACAGGAACGGAGCTGTGCATAATGCCCTGCTGAGGGAATCCTTGACCTCCTTACTAGCCAGGATTGCCTATGAATGGAGAGGTAAAATCCATCCCAGAGGACTGTGCAAAAAAAGTTAGAGGAAATCTTGGCCATTGGATATCTTTGTCTTGGGCTTCATCAGGAGGAAAATTAAAGTAGCTCATATCAGTGTACAGCTGGACAAATAACTGCTGAATAACTTATCTTTTCATAAATATGTGGTGATTTTTTTTTTAAAAACGGAAGTACATAAAGTAATTTTTTTCCTTTCACATTTGCTATTCAAGACTACTTCTGCAATGGGTAGTATTAAGTAGGCCAAAGATCTTTACACATCGTTGTTGGCCAACATTAAATTGGGAGAGTGTCAACCATATATTACCTGTGAGATGCTCCTCATTTATATTATCAAAGTGTTCAGTTGATGTCTTAGGTACCAGCTGTAGGAACTGCCTTTTTTATAGCAAATTTTTTACAAATATTGATAATGATTTAGCTCTAGGGCTTAGCTAGGTTGTTATAGATGAGAAGAAGAAAGTAAGTAAAAGGAAAAATGTGCTAACGTTTGTTCTACAAAGTCAAATAAGTGATTTAGTGATTGGTAAGACCCCTATAAATCACTGCACACTTTGTTTTCAGCAAGCTTCTGAACATGAATCTGCAGTCCTGTTTAACACACCCAGGCCTGCCCAGAGCACTCGCCTTCCATAAATCAGTTCTGCTGATATCCCAGCTGCTATGAAATGTAAGTCTTGATTCTCAGACCACCACATCCCTTGCCATAGGGAAGAAGAGCTGAGTGCTGTGGAGAAGATATTCCACAACAGCAGGACAGAACCCCTGGTTTGTAGAATCCTTAGAGAACAAATTTTCCATCATCGGCTTTTCTATGTATTATACAGCCTACTTGGTGCTGATGGCATTATTAAAAAGGTGATGTTAGGTCCTCAGTGAGTCATGGGTACATTTTTATGAGGCTTTTTATTAATTTTGTGTGTAATTAAAAAAAAAAAAGAAAGCGTACATGTAGATAAGCAACACTAGAAGTCTTGAAACAGAAAATACTAGACTTCAGATTGCACTTTTATGACACAGCTGCTTGCAGACTTGAAAACCACAGGCCTTATCCCAGCTGAGAGTGTCAGGGAGTAGGGGCTGGAAAGCAGCTAAAATCCCCCCCAGAGTGTGAGTTGCTTTCTGCATAGTAAAATCAGTTAGATGCCTCTGGGTATCATAGTAGTGCAACACTACATGACAGACAATATTCTGTTAGATTTAATAACGTTTTTGTAACTGTAATGAAGTATCTGTTTCTCAGTTTCTGTAACACTTGCTCGAGGTACATTACCCATATAATTAAGCATGATTAAATGATAATTGCAGTCTTTTTGCAAAGTAATTCCATGGTTGTTTATGCTTTGCAGAAAGTAGATGGCATTTATTTTGCATGTATCAAGGAAAAGCTCTAAATGTTAAAGAAGTAGCTAAGGAATAACTGCCATAAATTTAGAACGGAATTACTAGGTAACATATGTCTGGGATTGAATAAATTACTACACAAATTTCTATCAAGACACAATTGTATTTTCAAAAAGGCATTATTTTTGTACTATTTCTGAAAAACGTCATGGTAAGTGAACACATCTGTATTTGATTATGGGTGATATATTATTTGAGATACGTTTTTCTTTTATCTATAGAAATGCTCTTTCGCCAGCACTACAGAAGACCCTTTTTACACCTAATCCTGGAGACACGTAAAGCACACATTGAGGCTCTTTCGCTTTGATACCTTTTCTTTTGAACAGAGATAATACTGCAGGCAAAGGGTCAGAAATTCTGTACTGCACCTGTCAGTTCGTATGTTAGAAAAAATACTCAAACACTGGCTTCATATGCATTAACTTTTTATTTTGGATCAAGAGTGCACCTATGAAGCAAATTATCTGCACTTACTGCACTTTGTTTCATATCCCGTGTCTCAGGCACAGTGAATTCCTTTCAAATGAAATTAAACAGAAAGAAGTGCTGCAGGACTGCACCTACACTTCCCAGTCAGCAGGTCCAGCACAAAGCCAGGCTGAACAAAAACCTCATAGCATGTTTCCTGAGGGTGTCAGGTCCTCATCACCAGCTCTGTCTCTGCAGATCCACTTTAGCTCACCACTATTTGCTTGTGTAAGTGTAGCCTACATAGCCTTTGGGACCAAATCTTGGATGATGTTGTAGGCCTAAAAATCTTCCTGAGGGTGGAAGTTAGAGCACAGTCCTGTCCAGTGCTTCACAGCACTCTCTTGATGCGAGGTTTGGAATGAGACTGTATACTGGTGCTTTTCAAAATCTCGTACCTATCTGGAGGACATTTCAAATGAAAACATATGTTTCTTAAATCTGAACGAAACAATCACAAAATAATCCTAGAAACAGAATTTCTCTGAAATAGATTTGGATATTTATCATTGTGATTAATTTTTTCTTTGGGATAGTTTTTTTTAAAAAAATTGTTTGCGTCCTCTTTGTAAACACTCTGCTCAATGAAAGCAGTTTGTGTTTAGTGACTCCTCTCTCCTTTTTAACACGTATTTAAACATAGGCTCATTTATTTCAATTTTCTCAGTTGTTAATAGCATTGGTCACAGAGCATCTCACCATACGTCTGAGAGACCTGGGATTGTTTGGCCTGGAGAAGTCTCAGTGCAGATCTTACCAATGTTTATAACTATCTGGTGGGAGGTGTAAGGAAGAAGGATTCAGGCTCCTCTCAGTGGAGAGCACCAGCAACAGGACAAGAGGCAATGGGCACAAACTGAAACACATGAAATTCTTTGTGAATATAAGAAAACACTTTTTTTACTGTGAGGGAGGTTGAAGACTGGACCAAGTTGCCATAAGAGTCTGCAGTTTTCATCCTCAGAGATGTTCAAAACCCGACAGGACACAGCCCTGGGCAGCAGCCTGTTGGGAATGACTCTGCTTGAGCAGGGGGGTTGAACTAGATGGTCTCCACAGGTTGTTTCCAATATTGACCCATGTGTGACTCTGCGATACATTCTACTGCGCATGTTTCCTCTACCTGGACCAAACCAACGGCTCAGGGGTGATACCAATAGATGCCTTGTGGTATCTAAGTGTTGCAAAATCTTACTGGAAGACTGCAGAATGCACAGGTGGGAGCCCTCTTTATCTCTGTATTTCTTTTCAAGTTACTTTTGCATTGCAGTAGGCTTATGCCTTTTCCTCTCTAGTGTTCCTGTCTAGTGAAATGACTTTTTTTCCCCTAAGACTTGTCTGCTTGGAAGGGATGTCAAAAAAGTTACAGAAACCAAGACAAGTATTAAATACAAGAAGTCTCTGGAGGTGAGATATGCTGTGTATATCCTGCCACAGTCAAGTTAAAAATTACCACTCAGGTGCTTAAATCACCTAATTAATCCGTACTACATTAATTATGATAATGAAAAACTAATCATAGTTTATTGGTCTAAAACCAAATGCAAGTGAATGAGAGAATTTTTCAAGGCTGACTGGTGGCCCCAATCCAGCATACTCCAAAAGTCTGCTGGAGGTACCAAGCAGGACTGAGCAGTGACTGGAGGTAAGAACAAATGCTTTTTTTTTTTTTTTGCCATTTTCATAGGCAATGAAAAATTGTCAGCCTTCTCTTGGTAACTAATTAAAGATTGTGTCAATCTTTATGGAACATTTATGTAAGCTTTTGTCCGTTTCTGGCTTTGTGGACAGTTATGGGCTTCTCAAATATACTTATAAACACGTTTCATCGAAGAAAAATTACAGTATTGGACAATATGCATTTATCTGGAATATTTACAAATTTCAGTCTCTGTTGAGCTGCATGTTTACAGCCTCAGACAAGACTAGCAATCTTTTAGTGATTAAGAGAGATTTCTGTGTTGGTTTTGATTACTGTGGTAGCAGTGTGTATCTGCAAGTGACAGAGTCACTCAGATGTATCTCAGCCAGAACAGAAGGGATGTTAAATCTGGGATGCCCCTGTTGGTTTGCATTTCCATCTTTCTGTTTATCACAGCAAATTATAGTCCTGCAGAGACTAGTTTGGATCTAAAGCTTAACCCACATTCCCTTAACATCTGTTCCTAAGGAGCAAAACCATATGAATTTGTACATGCTGATTCATTTTCAAAGGGAGACACTTCCTGTGAAAAGCATTTCCACTAGTTCACTGAAACATAATCCAAACACTATCTGAGGGACAAAAATGAATAATACAAACCAGGCTGAGATCAAAATAAAAATAGGAAGTGGGACAAGGATTTTCACAGCAATTTTTCTTTTTCAAAGCCAGTGCAGGTAAACAAACACAAAGGTAACCCAACATAATGCGTAAAACAGGAAGAATATTCTTGAAAATAAAACTCGAGTGGGAGAAACTGGTTTGAGAAGCACAGAACTGTCATGTGACAATTACTAAAATAGGAGAATAATGGTGTCACGGTTCAGCCCAGCGGCGGCTCAGCCACTGCTCAGCTGCTCACTGCTCCCTCAGGGAGGAGCAGGGAAATGTCACAAAGGGCTGAGGGTGAGACAGGAACAGGGAGGGAGCACCCATGGACCATGATCCGGGCAAAATGGACTCGGCTTGGGGACAAATGAATTCCATTTATTAACAGTTACTTGAGAGGATAACAAGAAACAAAGCCAGATCTTAAAACCAACACCTCGCCCCTTTTCCTTTTCTTCCTGGCTCTACCTCCTCCCCAGCGGCAGAAGGGGACAGGAATGGGGGCTGCAGGTCAGTTCATCCCATGTTGTTTCTGCCGCTCCTTTCCCAAAGGAGGACTCCTGACACTCTTTCCCTGCTCCAGTGGATCCCCTCCTCACGGGACAGTCCACAGACTTCTCGACCATGAGTCCTTCCCGCAGGATGCGATCCTGACCCATCGGATCGCTCCGGCGCGGGCTGTTACCACAGTCACGGATCCTTAGGGAGCCGCCACCCGCTCCGGCGTGGGCTTTTCCACGGACTTTAGATGTGTCTCTGCTTCGCCGTGAGTCCCACTCCCCACGGCCTCCCTCAGGCTCAGCATCTCTGCCCACCGCGGACTCTCCCCGGGCTGCGGTGGGTCCGTGCCCCACCGAGCGTGTCACGGCTGCAGCGGGGCCGCCGCCCCTCACCGCGGGCTCAGGGCACGCCCCGCTCCGGCACCTCCTCCCGCCCCCCCGCACTGACCGCGGCCCGCGGGGCCGTTTCTCTCCGCTCTCCGCCTTTTCCGGGTCACTCGGCCCCGCGCACCCGGTACGGGGCGCTCCCGCGCTCTCCCGCCGCGGCCACCTCCAGCCGGTGGCACCGGCCCGGCGCGGGCAGAGCCGCCCGGGGTGGGGAGGGGGCAGCCCCCGCTCCCCCCGCTCCTCCCTGCAGGGCCGGACCGCGTTTCCGCCTCCTTTGTCCCGACTGAAATGGGGCATCGGCAGAGGCGCTGCTGGCCCGGCCCGACCCGAGGGGATGGGGGATCCGAGCGGGCAGAGAGCGGCCCGAGCGCTGTTGGAGCCCGGGAAGGGACAGGGGGTGCAGCCCCTCTCCCGCTGCCAGAGCACTTGCACATACCCACGCACACATGGCCAAGTACAAATTCTGAGTGTTAAAGCAGCTCCCTAGGAAAAGAGGAAGAGTATTAAGTTACAGTGGAAAGAAATCAGCCTAAGGGGAGCAGAAAATTATCCTTGACCTAAATCAATATGAAAATAATACTGCCATACTTCATGCAGGTAGTGGCAAGACTAGGTAGGTTTATGAAGAAGCAAATTTGTCAAGGAAAATGAAAATAAAACCATTATCACAAATTTTTATCCAGGGAGAATTTCAACTTTGGTGTAGTAGGGTATCACAGCAATAATCCAGTGGTGGAGAATCTAGCCTAGAAATTAAGTAGGCACTCTAATAAATGTAGCAGCTAGATATTCTGTCTTGCTGTGGATTATATCCTTGTCGTCACCATAACGTAGAAGCAAATGACAAATATTTGTACATTTGTTTTTTTGAATCTTGGTTCAAAATCCTCTTACATAGGGATGATCATCTGACATCATTGGGGGATAGGGGTTTTTCTTTCTGTTTTAACTAGGAATGTGATTTCTGTTTTTAAGAAATGCAGTTTCCTTCACATCTGCTGCCTTTATGATTGAGTTCCAGGCAGCTGGGAACGGCTCTCACCTCGTGTTACAGCTGGAGTGAGAGAGACGGTGTTCAAAGTCGCTTTCTTCCTTTTGAATGTGGAACAAAAAATATTTCTTTCTCAAACTGGGGGTGGCAACCAGACTGCAGAAGGGGTTATGTTACTGTTTCTGGAGGATCACCTTGGTAAGATCCTCCAGATGGAGTGCAGCAGTGTTAACTAGTGCTGAGGCACCACAAGTGCCATACACTCACAGACGTGAATAATGTGCTTGCACTATCCAAGACAGCTGTTAATGTATATTACTTCTAAGTTTTCTAAGATGTGGGGAAGGAAAATGCTAAATAGCAGAGGAAAGTACTCTGGATAGAAGGAGACTGGAGACCACCACGAAAATTTAGGTACGAGTTTAATGGAGCAGGAGAAGAGAAAATGGCCTGATGATTTAAATGTATTTTACTGAGGTGTTGCTTCATAACATGCTCTCAATATCCACTGCATTTTCCAGACATGAAAATGGACACATTTAAAAATAGAATATATTCCTGAAACTGCATGTAGGTACAACTCCTGCCTTGTACACCTGGTTTGAATTCAGGTTTTTTTTTTTTAAGTTTTCAAGACCTGGCTAGAAGAAGCCTTAAGGAGTCTCGTCTGCATACAGTTGTACTGGGTTTGCGTGGCAAGGTTTCTGCAGCAAGGTGGGGCTACAGGAGTGATTTCTGTGAGAACCTGCTAGAAGTTTCCCCTATGTCTGATAGAGCCAATGCCAGTCAGCTCCAGGATGGAGCTGCTGCTAGGCAAGGCTGTGTCAATCAGTGATGGTGGTAGTGCCACTGTGATAACATATTTAAGAAGGGGGAAAAAAACTTCTGCTGGCCAACAGCAGCCAGAAGAGAGGAGTGAGAATGTGTGAGAGAAACAGCTCTGCAGACACCAACATCAGTGAAGAAGGGGGTGGGAGACAGAGGTGCTGGAGCTGAGTTTCCCCTTCAGCAGGCTGTCCTCCTGCAGCCCATGGAGTTAATGGTGGAGCAGAGATCCACCTGGAACCCGTGGAAGACCTCATGCCGAAATAGGTGGATGTGCCCGAAGGACGCTGCGACCCCATGGAGAACCCACACTGGAGCAGGTTTGTGGCAAGACCTGTGGACCTGTGGAGAGCCCATGCTGGAGCAGATTTGCTGTCAGGACTTGTGGTCCCGTGGAGGGGACCCACGCTGGAGCAGTCTTTTCCTGAAGGACTGCATCTAGTGGAGAGAACTCATGCTGGAGCAGTTTATGAAGAAATGTAGCCTGTGGGAAAGACCCATGTTAGAGAAGTTCATGGAGGGCTGTCTCCCATGGGAGAGACCCCACACTGGAGCAGGGGGAAGGTGTGGGGAGTCCTCCCTCTGACGAGGAGGGAGTGGCAGAGGCAACGTGATGAACTGAGTGCAACTCCTCTTCCCTGTCCCCCTGTGCTGCTCTCGGGGAGGACGTAGAGAAAATCAGAGGTGAAGTTAAGCCTGGGAAGAAGGGAGGGGTTGGAAGAAGGTGTTTTAAGATTTGTTTTCAGTTCTCATTACCCTACTCTGATTTGATTGGCAGTAAATTAAATTAATTTCCCCAAGTCGAGTCTGTTTTGCACATGACCATAATTGGTGAGTGATCTCCCTGTCCTTGTCCTGACCCTGACTAGTCAGACTTTTGTCATATTTTTTCTCCCCCTGTCCAGCTGAGGAGGGGGAGTGACGGAGTGGCTTGGTGGGGACCTGACTTTTAGCCAAGGTCAACCCACCACAGTAGTATTGACTATTTTGAGTGGGAGATTGGCCTCTTTGATTTCCTGAGATCTCTTCCAACCAGAATTGTTCTATGATTCTAAAACTGAAATCACTTTACAGAAAGAAAAGCTATGTCCATGAAAAATTAGCTTATCTCTGGTTTTAATTACTGGGCCACAGACTACTTGAATACACTAGCTTTGTACCAGCTGTAACTGCATTAAACGTCTTACTGCACATCCAGTGTAACAAAATGGACAACCTGGCATTTTTTTTCGAAACTTCTGGCTTGGCTTCAGGTAAAGAGAAGACTGATTTTTTTTAAAAAATAATATTTTTCCTAAAATTAATAATCATTAATTTTTGGCAAAGTCACTCAACCATCTTTTAGTGTATTCATATTTGAAAAACCTTCTGCCTGAAGGTAATTGTACAAACTTAACTATGGAAATTGTTGTAGCTCCTTTGAAGTAAATGTAACTAAGCACTAACTAAGATGCATAATTATATATATATCTGTGCAGGCGGCATGGGTCTATGAAGACAGCAAGCTTTTCTGTCTACTGGACTATTTCAGTTCCTGAAGGGCAACTGATATTTCTGACGCTGTATCTGATTTGCCTTGAGCATTGACATAAACTGAACTGAAACATTTGTTGTTAGCAGCCAGAGACATTATCTTGATTCAAGTGAATTTCTCTTTGGCTTCCTAGCGATTTCCAGGATATGGATGTCATTATTGTTATTGGCAAGTTACTTTATTTAATGTATATGTATCTATTACTTCACTTTGGTTATGGAGGTCTTTTTCAATGCCTTTCGATAAAGTTCAACTTTCTTTTAAATATGTGTAATTCCTCTTAAGAAATTCCCATTCTATGACAAAATAAACTTTTTAATATAGAGCAGGGCCCTCATTCTTCTATGTAACCTTGAGCAAATCTGTGGGACGGTTTCTTCCCTGGTGAAATGAAAATGTAGACCCTTTCTGTCTGGAAGTAATTCAGGCTTTCAGGTGAAAACCACATGAGAAACGGGCATGGTTGGCTACCAGAGTTCATGCAAGAGAAGACGCCACATCTGTGGATCCCTGTGCAGCGCCAGGGCAGTTTGCTGATGTCACTCATTTCTCTAACATGTAAATTTGCTGCGGTTGGTTAGACCTTTCTCAAATAATGTTTATGTATATTGTAAATAAAGCTTTAAACTCCTAGTTGATATGGCTGTTTTTCTGACCAGAAAAACTTACTAACAAAGGGAGTTGAACATTATGAATACTTTGTGACATTACTGTGATTTTAAAAACAGAATCTGGACAGACTGCGGTGAAAAGCACTTCTCATGTTGAATTCAGTGCAATCAGGTTTCCTGTCGTCTCTTCCATCATCGTTCTGTTGTCTCTTTCATTCATATTGCTTGAGTAATCACAAGTGAATATAGCTTTGCTATGAGAAGCATATCTTCTCAACCAGGCACAGAAGATGGTATAATTTGTTTTGTAGATTCAGACTATATGAAGGGAATTTGAGATTATATTTATTTTTCCAGTGTCCCTTTCTTCCTTTAAAATGTACCTAATAACTTCTTTTTTCTTTAAGCTCTCCTTTTTCTTTAGTTTGTGCAACAGGAATCTCTTGATTTTTGCATTTTTATTTATCATGACATTTAGTTACTGCTGTAATATAACACTCTGGAAGCTCAGGTATTATATATATTTGTATCTAGTGTGCTATTATATTTGGTGTTTATTGAATTTATCCTAGTAGCTGCATCTGGTGTGGTTTTTGTCAAGCCTCTGTCTGCTTCAATAAAAGAAATAATAAGTATGAAAATTCCTTCATTGGCTGGGAATTTATTTCTGTTCAGAGAACTGCTCTTTACAGTGAAATTAGTGGAATATTAAAGGTCTTTCCAACTTCATGGCATATCAGTTGAATGAACTAGTATTTCTTTATTAAGTGCATTTTGATGTCTTGCAAGCCATTTCACGCCCTAGCTCAAAGAAGTTAGGAAGCCTTTTCCTTACAGGAAGTGATAAAAATAGTGTGATTTTACAAGAAGTTATTTTAGGGTCAGCTTGTAGAAAATGAAATGAACTGGCATTGCAGTTTCCAACAGATGGTAGATAAAGTGACTAATATTGGAAGATCTGCATTAAGGATTCTGTTCATGTTTCCACTGGTTTGCAGATGTTCTGTGGAACAACCTACAGTTTCACTTAAAACAACACTATTAATCAAAGTTTCAGAGTTTTGATAGTATTCTGTTTGAAAGATTTTTTTCTTCAGTGCTAAATAACAAAACCTAAAAATAAAACATTCTGTTTATTTTCTCCCTCCACACTAGACACCTCTATAATATTTACCATGTCCCGAGTTTCTACTGCCTCTGTTGAGTTCCCCAGCAACAATATGGTTTGGCTGCATTGTCCTTTTCTTCTGTGCTTGCTTACTGAGTGACCGACAGGTCTCTGTTGCCATACCCTGGTTTTCCCTCATATTATTGCTGACTTCCTCTTCCACATCTTTTAATGGGTTTCTTTTTGCCACCACAAGTCTAATCCAGCTGATGTGGTGAAATCTCATTTTCTCTAGAAATATTGCCCTGTCCTCTTTCTTACTCCATGTCCAATATTGCAAGTTATCATGTTATGAGTAGTTATTGATTCCTTCCTTCTCATTTATGTTATCTGCAATTGTGCTGATCCTCCAGTCCTTTGCATTTTTCTTCTCCTCTTAGGAAATTCTTCTGATAATTATACTCATTCTGGTTGATTTTAAGGTTTTATCGTTTATTTTGTTAGAAAGTGTATTTTTATAAATAACGAAGAAACAAAAATACAGTATTATAGACTAGGCTGCATGGCCTCCTAGACAGCCAACTGTACAGGTTCTCCAAAATCCAGTCCTTCTGGTTCTACTTTCCGACCAATGCCTCAAAGTCTTTTCCATGTCTTTCTCTCTATGCATTTTTTTTACCATTTCTCCGTTAAACCAATTAAAATCTCTGTGCATTTCTTCCTTTTATTTCTTACTCAAATTTACTTTTGTTTACCAGTTAAGTTGACAAAAATAGGCAAAACTTCTCTGTTTTGGACAAGAGATGTTGCCTTTACATACAAGTTCTTTTTGGTTCTCTGTTATGAAGCTGAATGTACCTGTTTATTATCAAGAGTCAGTTCTTGTAACTAAAACAAGTAGTCTGCTATTGTCTGATCACCTCCAAAATCATAATATTTTCAAAATACATGGGGAGGCTCTGAGTTTTGGTAGTTCCTACTATTTACCCATAGTGGACTATTAGAATAAAAAGCTAAGACAATTTTCTTCTGACAAATGTTTAATGTGTACAGTGTTTGCATTATAACAATAAAGCATTTCCACAATATTCAGTTAAATTTCATGATTTATAGCAGAAGCTTATTTTGTGTTTGCTCAAAACAAAATTTCTCACTGCACAGAGAAAGTAAGTGGAAATTCACCTAACTTCACTGTTTTCCTAGCTAGATAAAAGTGACATCTGTGAAAACTCTACATGAAGTAAAGAGTTTTTTGAGATCTGAATGAGACTGAGAAATGTAAATCAAGGAGAATGAAAAGCAGCTCAGATGAAAAGTGGTGAAAGAAGAGAAAGAAAACAGAGAAAGTAAAAAAACCCAATAAAATGTGATTGAGACCAGCAAAGAGGAAGAAAACAACCTCTGAGAATTCATTCAGGATTAATTGTAGAAATGGTTAAAAGCTGGAGTATGTTTTTTTTCAGCATGTATCTTTAATCTATCAACAAAGTGGAGACATGTCATAGTCAGTTGGAAGGACGTCCTGGAAAAGTTATGGAAAAGGTTGAGCTGACCTTAAAAGAGAAATGACTTGCAGATTCAATCTCCTCCCTGTTTCAGAGTATCAAGAAGGACTCTTCTTTTATTACAGGTAGTCTGTTTTGAAGTGGAGGAAGCCTGGTGTTGCAAGATCCTGAGTAGTCCAAGGAGGAAGTTCAGTTAAAACAATACTGAGAATGGATAGAAAAATTCCCAATACACTTCTTTGACTTAGGAGGCTAACTCATGAAAATGAGATGAAAAAGATACTGGCTAAATTCTCAGAATTTTTCAATAGTTTTCGGAAGAAAAGGATTGTTCATCTGCTCTACAGAAAGTTAAATAGAGCAGCCATTGCCAAGTTCTGCCAGCAGAGAGTGGTGAGAAGGTGCCCAGATGCTTGTTAAGAACGGCCAGCAGATGCTGATGTTTTTCATAGGCTTACGTAGAGAAAGAATAGACTAACCTCATGGTCCAGTTGCTGGATTAGTGGCACAGGGTTTGTGTCTAAACAGGTTGAATACAATAAATAGAAATTTAATAGAAATTGACAGCTGAAAACTTCAGTGCACATAATCAGGGTAAGCTGGAGCTGGAAGTTTACACTGGGATTTCTTAGAAGAGAATATGGTTCTTAAGGAAGGCTGGACACTTCCTGAGAAAAAAAGCAGTAAAATAACTGGTGGAGGTAATTCAGATGTAAATTTTGTTGTTCTGCGTTATTCTTTCTAAACAATGATTTAAATAATTAGCCATAAAAGGCTTGTAGAGGCTAGAAAGGGTCTTCCTAACTGCCAGTGCCAGAGTAAGCACTGGAATGGGAACATTAAAGAATCAATGATGGAAGTAGATAAATTATGGAAACATCATCTAAACTTTGTGAGCAAGAAGCAAAGTTTTCACAAATCCGAGGTACTCTATTTTTGACTAAATAGAGTTCATTCTGCTGAAAGTCTGAAGAGTAGGACATTCAGGACTAACGTAGCTGAAAATAGCTTAAACTGGGAATGCTAAGAGGCAGCAGATAATTATGTTGTGTGGGTGAATATCTGAAACTGAACTTTTGAAATCTCAAGCAGATGCCTGCTACTGGCTAGCTGCAGTCAGTGAAAGCTGGGGGTAGGCTTGGTTGACACCTGGATTAAACAGAAGATTAAACAGGTTTCAGAATGTCCTGAAACCTTTAGGTAGTAAAGAGACAGGACACAAAACTGCCAGTTAGGAAGCTGATCACTTGTTGGGCTTCTGCATATAGACTAGGGGGCTTGGGGTTTGGGAAAGAAGGTGATGAAGATCTTGACTGGAGTGGATCCTGGAGATGAGAGAGATTTGTGGACATGAATGTTGGAGGACGTCCAGAGACCTTGGCTCATAAGGTCAGAGACTGGTAGCTGCCAGCAGTGGCACAGCACAAACCAACATGACTTTTTGTCCGACCTTCCTGGACCAGCTGTAATCTCCATTGGGAAAAGACATGAAGGCCTGATGACTGTAGCACTGGGGAGAAGCAAGTGAGTGTGTGGGGAAAATCAAGTCAGGTAAGAGCTCTAATCTCATGGGTTCAAGGGAACTCTGGTATCCAGATCTGCTATTGGACCATGCAATTTCCCAGGTAGAATTAGAAGTCTGGCAACTTCTTTTTCCTAATACATAAAATGATACATAACTATAGAACTTTCCCTTCCTCTTAATAAATAAATAAAAAAGCAAATGTTTTCAAAATGTGAGTGTCCTGAAATATACTGGCCCAGACACTCTGAAACATACTGGGCTGTGAAACCCAGTAGTTAATAACAGAAAACACAGGGCAAAGTCTAGATTCGTATAGCTTTTTTTTTTCCCCCCATTTAGCTCTATAGATATGAATTCGAAAAGGGTGTGGAATAGTAGAGAATTGCTGGGGAAACGTGAAGAATTTAAACGGAGAAACTAGCAATTGAATATAACTCTTCTGGTAATAGGGGAAAAGTTGCTTGCAGTTCACATCTTTGTGTTTGACAGGTCATGTTACCTAGGAGAAACTTTTCACTTCAGAGATCTGTGGGTGGAATCAGGTGGTTTAGAAGTTTCTGCTGTAATCTTCTCACCCCTTCCTGTAGCAGGTTTTAGGAGACTCATGGAAATGGAATAAATTAATACTCTTCTATCAAAGTGATTCTTTAAACGTTGGAGAATTCAAGATAGGTTTGTAAAAAATGTAAACAAGGCAACAAAAGCTCAAGGAAAGTCTAAGATTTATGCTGCAAAAATGTTCTCTGTGAGAGCAAATGAAAAACAGGAGGAGAAAGGAAGACCTTGTGCTGTTCTTATGAGTCACTACTGGAGGGAGTGAATAGTTAATGAAATATCAGTAAAGGTTTCTGATGTATTAATTAATAAATATTGTCTAGTCAATCAAGAAAAAAAAAGATTTTGTGTGATGGCTAACAGTTTATATATGAATCTGACCTTTTTCACACTGCTGCCACTTTTTGAGCTTTGTAACATGCAAAAAGGAGAAAGTGGTCGAACAACACACACGAGACATTACATTAATAGTGGAATTGGTAGGCATTTGAAATAGATTAATGAGGAACATACTGTGTACAAATAACATTTCACAAAGTGTTTTATGTTCAGGTTTGACCTTGTCTGTCTTTGTTCCTTTGGAGTATAACACCCAGAAGGGTTTGAGCAATGAGTAGAAATGCTGCTGCTGTCTTGTTCTTGCTGCCTGAGATTTGTTGCTAATGGCTTGACTCATTAGAACCCACTCCTACAAAGATGGACTCGAAAAGTCTGCAAAATAAAATAGGCTGCCAACAGCAACCCAGGTATAAATAGATCAAAATACTAAGTACCAACTCACAGCTTCTATATTTTCCTGATATCTCTTAAAGATGATTTTGGAACATACGGACCATTTAAACTAACATGCCTGCATCACAGGATCTCTCTTAATCCCTGTTAATTGACACTGTTGTGATTACAGAGCTTTACATTTATTAATAACCAAATTATATTTTTCTAGATCTTCATTTTCTCTATTTTGTATTAAACAAGGGATATTTCAGGTATCATTAGCACAGCTTTTCATCATAATTCGTTCCATGAAGCTTCTTGTATTGAAAATTACCTTATATTGTTTGGTCATTCCTGTGCTATGTGTTTTTTTTTGTTTGTCCACAAGACTTGGATTAACCAAAAATGGAATGCAAATTAAGAAAAAAGAGGATTCCTCTATTCTCAGAATATGAAACGATCGCAAAAAAGTACTTTGATGTGCATTCCTGTGTGCTAATTACTAATGTATAGTCTACTGTACTGAATTGAGAATGCAGACCCATGGCGTTCAACTATTTGTGCTATCAGTCTTTTGTATTCTTGTGGATAATCAGTTTACTTTTTCACCAAATATTTATCTGAATGCATAGGATATATTTTGCAGCAGCTCCGTAGTAAGTATTTCAGGGCTTCCCTAATCCTTGCTCTTTGAGGCCATCAGATTATGTTATTTATTCTTAAAACTGTTTACAAATACTATATATATAGCAAATACTGTAACTGCATTTAAATGATTGCAGTACAAGAAGGTACCCTGAACAGTCAGTCAGTCAGTTCAGAATTTTACCTCCCACAGAAACCCGACTTAATCTGAGGACCATATCCAGATGCCACAGGATGAGTATTTTCTTCGATCAGCATAGTATGACATTGCTCTTACTAATTTTTATTGCTAAGCAAAATCACAGTGACAGAAAGTAAACAAAATAACTGAAGGAATTCTGCCTGATGATGTATTGTGTATCTCAGTGTTTCTTGTATCAAACTAGAACTACTCCAGACTATGTTCTTTTGATGGGTCCTCAGAACAGTAACATGTACATACATACATAATTTTGAGTGTTTAAAGGCATGATAAACTTAAATTACAAGACATTAACCTTGAATGCACATTTAGGAGAAAGAATGGTGCAAACAAAACAGCAATAAAGGTGATTGCCGTAAAAAATAGTTTGCAGTATTTGAAAAACTACTAAAGCCTGCACTGCTGAAATGTTAATTCAAGGAGAGGGAAAACCCATAGAAAAGCTTTTATAGGAACAATCAATAATGGGACAAAAGGACCTGGAGAAAATATGGATCATTGTTGACCTAGACAAGGAACTTAACTGTCTATTTTTCTGTAGAAGCTGTACATTACAGGTGAGACATCCTATCAATACTTATCACTGGGAAAGCAGGATGACAGGGCCAGGGAGAAAAAGATCATGTACTTTGTCAAAACAGTGGAGGAGAATAAAGATAATGACAGGGACTATGGAATTGTGTGTCTGGAGGTTGTTGTTATTATTTAGAAAAAAAAGTTTCTGTGATGGGATAAACTTGGAACCTGCTAAATAAGAAGTCAGGAGAACAATCCATCCATGTAATCCAAAAGTCATGGAAAGAAAGGAAACAGAGTGGTAGGTGCAAGTGGGTGAGGTTGAAAGTTTTAAGTATAAGGCACAAATTTCTCTTTCAAAGCAAAATAAAAGGACAGCCTGGTGTGGCGAAAAGAGACTGGGCTACAAGGTTCAAGCAAACGGTTTATTTGCGCTGCACTTCCAGGTTTAACTGTACGGTTCAAGATAACAATTTACCTGAACTGCACTTGTGGATTCAATACGCCACTATTGCAGGTTTTTACAGAGACAATGGAGGAATGCACTGTCACAATTTAAAAATAAAAATATACACTATTACAATACACTATCACAACACACAAGAGAGTCACGAAATGCACTATTACAGCACAAAAAAAGAGACCACACACAGGCACACTAGGCTTAAAGCTGCTAAATAATCACTTACCCCTCCTAAGGGCTCTCAATCCCAGGGAAGTTACCTTGGCCGGCGTCCCGATCAAGGGGGGAAGAATCTCCTCGCAGCTGTGTAGTTGGAGAAGCAACTCCCGATTCCCAGCCCAAACCATAGGGCTTTTATCCCCTGATTTGCGTGACTGTGTAGGTACCATGCCTGGGGGGGTCTTTGGGGGTGCGACAGGGAGTTTCCCCTTATCGATTGTCTGAATACACAAAGTTGTCTGAGTACACAAAGTTGTTGGCTGAAGCAGAAACCTTCCCGCTTCTCTTTATCTCAGGCAACTGGACAATGGTTGGATTGAGACTCAGGACATATTCTTTGCTGAGGGATTTCAAGGCTCAGATCAAGTTTCGGTTCTTTGAATAAGGCAGCACCACTTGTTGAGTCTAGAACTCACCAGCCAACAAGGCTCAGCGATCTGCACTGCTCCTGTGGGTCGGCTCTGCCTCAAGGCAATACAGGGCTGGGATGTTCCTGCAACCCCCCCATGTACCACCTGTGTGTGACATTGAGTCGCCTGTGCGCTGGGCGTTGCCAAGAAACTTCATTTGGATCTATGGATCTATGAGCTGGATGATCCATACACCGGGAAAAGGAATGGATTGAGAATTATAAAGAAAAATTAAACTTGGAAATAGTAAGTAAATGAACCGAAGAAGAGTAAAGTTGTATTTTAATAGAGTTTAACAGTTGAATTGGATCTGGGAGTTAGTGGGTTTGGATTACTCCAGGATCTGTCTTCATTTGCTAGTGTTGGGGAAATACTTCCATTCTTTTAAAAAGAGAACCTAGATCCCTTACATGTAAAGCAAGTGCATTTATATGAAAAGAAAAAAAAGACAGCGACTTTGGGAACCAGCAATGGGATTCTATGACAAAGCTACAGCGCTGGTTGATATGGGTAAAGCAACGGATGTCGTTTTCCTGGACAAGGCATTTGACACTGTCACACATGACATCCTTGTCTCTAAAATGGTGAGACACAGATTTGACAGATGGACCACTCGGTGGCTAAAGAACTGGCTGGATGGTTGCACTCAAAGAATTGTGGTCAATGGTGTGATGTATACATGGAGACCAGTGTCAAGCGGTGTCCCTCAGGGGTCTGTTCTGGGTCCAGTGCTGTTCAACATCTTTGTCAGCGACATGGATGATGGCATTGAGTGCACCCTCAGTAAGTTTGCCGATGACACCAAGTTGTGTGGTGCTGTGGACTCACTTGAGGGAAGAGATGCCATCCAGAGGGACCTCAATAGGCTTGAGAATTGGCCAGTGCTAACTGCGTGAGCTTCAACAAATCAAAATGCAAGGTCCTTCACCTGGGTCGGGCCAATCCTAGGCACAAATACAAACTGGGCACAGAGTGGGTTGAGAGTAGCCCTGAGGAGAAGGATTTGGGGGTGTTTAGAGATGAGAAGCTCAACATGAGCTGGCAGTGCGCTCATGCGGCCCACAAGGCCAACCGTATCCTGGGATGTATCAAGAGAAGCGTGGTCAGCAGGTCAAGAGAGGTGATTCTCCTCCTCTACTCTGCTCTTGTGAGACCCCCACCTCTAATACTGCATCCAGTTCTGGTGTCCCCACCATAAGAGAGACATAGATTTGTTGGAGCGTGTTCAGAGGAGGGCCACAAAGATGATCCAGAGGCTAGAGCACCTCTGCTACAAGGACAGGTTGCGGGAGCTGGGATTGTTCAGCCTTGAAAAGAGAAGACTTTGGGGGGACCTAATAGCTGCCTTCCAATACCTGAAGGGAACGTACAGGAAGGCTGGGGAGGGACTTTTTACAAGAGTGTCCACTGATAAGACAAGGGGAAATGGGTTTAAGTTGAAGGAGAACAGATTTAGATTAGATCTTAGGAAGAAATTCTTCAGTACGAGGGTGGTAAGACTTTGGAATAAATTGCCCAGAGAAGTTGTGGATGCCCCCTCTCTGGAGGTGTTCAAGGCCAGGTTGGATGGAGCCTTGAGAGAGGCGTCCCTGCCCATGACAGGGAGGTTGGATTAGATGATCTCTGAGGTCCCTTCCAGCCTATGCCATTCTATGATTCTATGATTCATTGATTTGCTAGAGATGAGAACTGAGTGGCAATCACGAAATCATAGCTTGCATTTACTATTGCATGCACGGTATAAGCTGCCAGCTGTAGGCAACTGTAAGACCAAGTGATTCATGAATTTTTGACTTTCCTTAAAATTTTTAATGTGTGTATATTTGTGTATAAAAATGGTGGTGTTCATCAAGTGATGCAACTGAACAGTAATACTGGCCAGCAGGAACAAAGCGCTCAGACAAATTTTGAAAAATTTTTAGAAATTAAAAACTGCCAAAAATCCATATGCTACTAACTGAGAAGAGCCTAAATTAAAATGTATGCTTTAGTAAAAATGCCAAAGAAATCATTCATGATGATGATGCATAACAAGTTTAACTTTTTACAGTGGTGATGATTTTTATCAAAAAGTAAAAATGAGAGGAACAATGAATATACAGTGTAAATACTTAAAAGTTTTTGTTTCTATTTAAATTGATTTGGGAATGTAGAACCAGTTTATACATTTAAAACACTTCAAATCTCTCAAATATTTTATAAATATGTATGACACATTCAGTTCACTATAATACCCGTTCCTCTTTTTAAAGCATACTTGGATAGTTCTACAGATCAGTGAAAACATTTGAAAGTAGAATATATATTGACTACTCTGCCATTGTTAACGTCTAACCTAAAATAGAATGGTAGCAGCTTTTCTTAAAAGGTATCAGATTGCTGAGTAATTAAATGTCCACAAACAGAGTTAGTTGGAAAGTCTTCTCAGTAGCATTCATAAGGCCACATAAAAAAGAAGAATTTCCCCTATTGTCAGACAGCCAGGCTTCAACTCTCATCTCTGAATGTACGTATGTATGTAACCCATCAAAGTAACAAGAATTTTTTGTAACTATATCAACATGGCCTGGTATATTTCTAGAATTGTTAGGAAACTGGTGCTTTTTAGCAGCTAAAGGTGCATATCATTTTGAAGATCCAAGACTCTTATTTTAGGATGATATGCTTGGAAGTGGAAGGGACATATATTTGTAATTTATAATCCTTCTGATAGTTTTTTCTGTGAATTAGGCTCAGAATTGTCAGTCTGAGCCACAAGTAAAAGATGGAATAAAGCTGATCTCCCTACAGAGGAACTGTTTGTGTGAAAAGAGATGCTAATGATCATTCAGGAACTTGAAATTGGGTAAAGCATTAAGCCAGACAAAGGTTCTCACCAATGTGTGCTAATCGTCATAAAATAAGATTCCAGGACCTCTTGCTGTGCAGCCTCTGCAGGCATCTGCTGCAAGGCACATACAGAGTGCAGTCATGACTCAGAAAACAACAAAACTGGTCTTTTTTTCAGATACAGAGTTCACCTACTTAAAGTGTTATAAGCAAGGAATTGAATGACTGTCTTGCACCTAACATGCAGCCCCTCCTGCCTGTCCTGCAGTTAAGCTTAGGAGAAAATTTTCAGGTTCCTATCTAAAAATGACATATGTTTAAGTGCCATTCTGTTCTGGAACCTTTAGGAAGAGAAAACTTGGTCAGAGGAAAAAATAAAGTTTGTATGCTTGAATTAACTGAGGGGAAACTTGATTAATTTTTATGACTGCAAATACGCTGTTAGAAGTTAAGTGGTAGAAGATTCCTTGAAAACTTCACAAAGCATTGATTAGCCTTTTTATGTTTTGTAAAATAATTCAGAAAACCAGAGGGGAAAAAAGCTTTAAAAATAATTCACTAAAAAAACTTCACTGAAAGAAGAGTCCAGGTGCTAGATGCATTTAATATAGGGACATTTTCTGATCCAAATATGGAGAGTGAATACAACAAAACTGAAAAAAATCCCAACTTCATAGTCAATGAAACTTTCCTGCAGAAATCAGAGATACAAAAAAGAACAGCTGGCATCAAGTGACACTTAGAGAAATTAAAATTGAAAAAAAAACCCACAACCAACAAGCCATTTATTAAAGTGATAGCAATTATTAATAGTCACTGGAATAAGTCATCCAATGATATGATAAAATCTCCTTAATTCAGTCTTTAAGTTTGGATGGGGCAAAACTTACAGCATATGCAATGCAAAAACATTAGAGACATGGTGAGACCAATATGTAAATATTTCTCCCCCAAAAAATATTTCTATGGGGAAAGCCTTCAACTTCCATATTGAAAGTAAAAGTAGCTTTCTCTTTTTTCCTTTTTTTGGTGATGGATAACAAACCCACATCTGTCTTCTAACTGGGTAAGATTTCATGAGAGTTTACTGCAAAATATTCTACGTTCTCAGAAATCAATGAAAATCTGTTCATGTAACTGTTAAAAAATGGAGATGTTGGGTCATTCTTTCTTCATTATTTTATGAGGATGAATAAAAGAAAGAAGTGCATTATTAACCACAAGATTAATTTTTAAAAGGAGTAAAAATTCCATAAGGTCTCTGTTTCTGATCAAATAGAGAATGTGGTAGTAAATGCTAGATAACTCTGAGAAGGATGGCATACAATTTGCAAGTACTTTAAAGCAGAATGAAAGGAATTGACTGTGCGGTATAAAACAAGCATTTAGTTGATTTAACTGTACTGTGTTTCTCAAAGCTTGCAAATTGGGAAATTTTGCATTGCAAACTCAAGAAGGGTCTCAGAAAAGCATTGTTTAACCTTTAAGGATAATCTGTCACATGAATCAGGAAAGCCCTTGGGCATATAATATTGCCATTTTTCCTTCTGACAGCACCAAAGCAGTTTGTGAATTTCCCTGACCATTTTAATCCTTCCCCAAAATCATAAACTGTCTGTAACACCCCATATGGTGCCTTAGAATAGAATATGTAGACAAACATGTAAGCTCACAGTCTTGACACAGGCTCAGGAAAAAGAATTTTGATCCAGGCTGAGCTACTTCATTGAGTTGATTTTCTTTTATTCATTTGTTTTTATTGTGATGGATATGTGGCAAGTGAATGAAACAGGAGTCCATATTGCCAAAAACCCCATAGTATCCGTCTTGCATTCATGTTAAATAGCTTCACAGTAGATATAGGTCATGAGAAAATTTGGTCCCAAATATTGGTAAAAAACCCTCTATTTTTTATGCAAGGCATTTTTAATTATATTTATCATGAAATAAAATTTTCTGATGGTTTTATACATGGATAGCTCTCTTTCTAGAACTTCAGGCATTGAAGGGCAGTGACATCTTGAACTGAAACCCATGTGAAATCCAAAAGGCAAGGCCACTGTAGTACTGCCTCATTTATATCCACACTGAGTAAAGCCATTGGAAAGTGTGAAGTATGTTGTATTGAAACAAAAGCAATGCAGAAGAACAGCTTTAGAACTCAGTCTCAAATTCATCAGTAGTTATTTAACTTTCCATAAGAACCACCAAATGAAGACTGCACCATAGAACTTTATTCTGCTGCTGACAGGTTCACTGAGCGTGGCAGTCTCTTTTCGATGAGAAGGTAGGTGGGAAATGAAGATATTTTTGACCAGATCATCTCAATTAAGAATTTATGATTAACTTAGAAATAGTTGGCTGAAATATCACACTAGAAATGACAAATAAAATTGTAACTAAACACGGACAGATGTGGAATTATTCAGGGAAACAATGTTCCAAGTGAGTAGAAGGGAAGTCTCAAAATCTTACCTGCGCTATTTGAAAATTATGTACAAAGAGAACAAGTGCCAAGTTGTTTTTTCTTAAATAAATTCTTCAGGAGATATTATTTCTGATCTTCAGTCAAAACCACATGCATTTAACATCGCTGAAGTTTAGAGATATCAAGTAAAGCTACATTAGCCAAAAACTTCAGTGTTGAATATTACCAATATTCCAAGGAATTATGTACATTTGAAGTGCTGCAATTTTTATATATCTATTCTTGTACATAAAGTTTTTAATCTAAATGGACTAGAATAGATTGTGGTTATCCTGTGTGGCTTCTTAGGGAAACAAGAAGAAAGCTTCCTTTCTATACATGCTGTATACATAGCTACATAGCTATATACATATACAAAGCTTCCTTTCTATACATTTTGACACTGGATTCAAGTATATTTCTTCCATTAAGTGGAATAATCCACCTTTCAAGAGCTGCGTTGGTACATGAACGAACCAGTATGCACATAGGTCGGGTTTCTACTATAATGTTTTGCTAACAAAAGAGTAGAACCTTAGCCAAACTTATTCTGGCAAAATCAGCACAAAGATATACACTAGATCAGAAGCGCATGTTCTTGTAGATAGTTTTTTAAACATATATAAAAATAAACAAATAAATAAATAAACAAACATCGCATATCTTTATATATGCTATAACAGCATAATCAGTTCATTTCTCACTGTCAAGGAAGCACACAAAATGACAATACTAATTCATCTGGTTGCTCTAAAAGAATGCAAATTTTGCCTGTTCTTTTCTCGACAGAAATATAGGTACTACAATGCTGGTTTTTTCATGATAGGGTTGTTCTGGGGTAGTAGGATGGTTATCTATACTTTCAGCCTTTAATGATTGTCAGAAATGTGAGGAAAAGGGAGAACAATTTCGATTCCTCGAGTTTAATTCTCATCCTTAATCAGACTGTCCTAGCCTCAAAGTGAAGGCCAAAATTAGCTTGTGTCCTTTGCAAATGGGATGATGGCAGTGTGGTTCTGTAACCAGCAGTGCACACACAACTGTTGTGGCCTCCGCACTCTCTTGACTACCTTGCCTTGACACTCCTTTGGCAAGCTGCCTTCCTCCTTGAATTAGATTTGGTATGATTGAGGAAGGCTTAAATCCATGTTCCTTAGTAAGTGCCTTAACAATATTGCCATATCCCTTTGCATTAGTTTAAGCACTGAGGGGTTTTTTTTCAGACATCTGTGGGATTTAGCAATATAAAGTCCATTTGTGTTGGTAGTAATTGGAGGCTGTGTGGCTGGATCTCTTAATTATCTTTAACTTAATTTTAACATTTTCATATTCTCCCCTCTTCTGATTCTACTATAAAAATGCAAATAATTACTTGCAGAAAAGAAGTAGTAAGCAGTAGAAAGTATCCCTTCTATACTGATGAGTGCGGCAGGTGGTAGTATATTTTCATCATGGTCTGTTCAGCTTTCACATCCATATACAGATCTTTAAATTACCAAACAAAAGTTAATTTCATAACGTGACATATGAAGGCTATGAACACCCACATTTAAATAATGAATTTGGTAGTGATTGCTTTCTTTAGCTCTCTTGGCAGCAACATTGTTGCAATGGATACATGTGAAAGAGGAAAAAAGAAAAAAAAGATAAGGAAACTACACACCGTTACTATGGTTATCATCACTTTAATGGAACCATTTGAAGGATATTTATCCTTGACATTTTGAAAGTGAAGTTCAGTCAGTTGTGCAGAAGGGAATACAAATGTATGCATTTATCCTGACTTAAAAGAATAGTTTTGGGATTTATGTTTTTTTAAACTGTGCATAGCCATGAATTCAAATCCTGTTTTTTGAAGAATTTGTTTATCCATCCATGCTACTTTTCAAAATAAACATGAAATTCATCATAAAAAAAAAGCTATTTCATTGCCCGAGTTTGTATTACTGATAATGACAAAGAAAGAAAAAACCAGAACTGCAGAGAAGACAATTTCTCCAGCTCTGCTTTTCATTTAATACTTCTGTAATAGGATATAAGTTTTACAAAATAGGTTGTTTTTTACTGGTGATAAATCATCTTGGAAGTTCACAAGCACTTAACCCATTTAAACTGCTATTAAGCTTCCTTCAATGCATCTGCAACTAAGAGCATCTGTATTTTATAAATGTTGTTTACAGACTCTTCTCTGAGAGCTCTCTGTTAAAAAACAATATATGCTGATGCAGGCAGATGTTGCAGTATCAACTACTTCATATATCAGAAGTTACAGTCAATTCCTGGAGACCTAGACAGCCGCTGTAGCAATTATTGCAATTACTACTGCAATGTAGTAGTAATTGTAATAATTTAATACATCACAGCACTGAAACTTCATGTGTGAGAAGAAGAAATACATGCACAATAGGAAACATTCCTTGTCTTTGCAAGTAGGATACTTCCAAGAGAATATTTGCTATGGATTAGTGGTGTGGGCAAGGAAGGAGTCTACAGCACTTAAAAAAGTTGTGGCAAAGAATGTTCTTATTGGAATAACTGGGCCAGGGGGAGAGACCAAGTTGGGAGAGCAGTGAGATGACTGAACAGTTACAGTGGGAGAGTACCAGATGGCCAAAAAATGTGATTAATGTGTGGCAAAAAGGTTGGAAAAAATTGACATAGATAGCCATCATTGCTTAACTACCAGAAAGCCAAGTGTGTGTACAGTTATTGAAATAATCAGATATTTTGTCCACTTTCTGCCAAGGGATATTTCAAAGAATGGAGGAAGCCAGGCTTCCTGGAAGCAAGGAGAGTAAAATAAATTGAGAATGAAAAGGAAGCTGGTCAGATAAACATGATTACTTTATTCTTTATTTTTTTGACTTACTGGGGAGGAAACTCTCTACCTACGCTTTATAAACACTGTTAAGAGACTGAAAGATTTGAGGTCTTTAAATGTAAAGACTGACAATAAATTACAATGATAACAAGTTCTCTTTAGAGGCTAAATTTGGAAAATACTTTCTGTATCTCACTCATCAACTGGGATAGAAAAATCAAGACTTCAGAATTTCTGTGAACAATCCTCGTTCTTGGCTAAAAGCAATCAAAAGAGTGTTGTTTTCAGTTTAACTTTTTTTTTTTTTTTTAAAAAAAAGACCATACTACACATTAAAAAGAAATGACATTACAATTTTTTTTCAATTTTAAAAAACTTATTCAACTTAATAATTTTGACAGTGGCAAATTTTTGCTTGAATATTTTTTAAATCAAAAAATATGAGAAGTTGGCTTGCAATCGTAATTTTTCAAGTGGGAGGAAATGTAATTAAAAAAATCATTGCACACCACTGATTCTAGTTGAAATATATGAATTAAAAACATCAATGCACACAAAAATGTAGTAATCTTTTGTCTCAAAATCTTTAACAAACTTTAACCTTCGGATACTTAAGATGACATTATTTTTATTCTATCCTATGTTTGAGCAGTGATTTGGCATGATACTTTTGGGAATTAATAAGTTATTAATAGATAATAATATAATGAAATCTAAAAAAAAAAAAAAGCCTGAGCTGCTAGAGATTTTCCCACAGTGGAAAATAAAGTAATTTTTGATGTGTTCGTCACTTAGAGTTGTCTGTGAAACTTTAGAATTAGACTGATAAGACTGTGTACTTTGGACTCTCAGGGGATCCTTCTCTCAATGAATAAGACTCTCAAAGCACATTAATAATATTGCAGTACCCCACTGCGAATTGGACCCTCCACGATATAGTTCTCTTCAAAGATGGAAACCAAAGTCTAGAGTGTTGGAGGTGGCTCAGTGGCAGACTGAGAACAAGAGACCTGTCTGTACATTCTACCTTATGTCCTGCTCCCTGTTTCCAACTCTTTATTTTAAAATAATTGTTTGTTTGTTTGTTTGTGTAGTTCTTCTGCCCAGGGGAGACATAGAGGAGATGGAAGCCAAATCCAAAGCTCCTGTGTCACAGACTTCTATATAATATAAGCCTGTTCAGAAATTTAAAACTCGTTAATTTTTGTCCATTGTCTTGTTGGAAGACACTTCCAGACCTCATTTCTCTTAGAAACTGCCTTCTGGTTCTGTAGCATATGGTTACTCAGGGCGAGTACATTTGCCTTTTGTTCTGGTGCAAAGATTGCCCTTGAGCTTAAACGTACCTTTTTCTTCCTTAGTCCCTTTCTGTCTCTTACATATCGGGGAGTGATCGCAGCTTCTCTCAGTGTGAGGCTTGCCAACAGGAACCAGCAAGCTGCTTGACATGAACAGATGACTTTTTACAGAGCATGTATTTTTACTTCTAGTCACAATGAAGGACTATTTCATTCCTTCACTACCAAGCTCTGAAACACATGTGGCTTGCTTGCTTGCCATCATTTTACAGTGGTCAGAGACTAGATCCAGGAGAAAAACTAGAGGGCTAGGAACTGAGTTTGATTTTTCTTAGAGAGAGTCCCTTCTCAGCATTGGCAAGAACCACTGTTGGTCTATGAAGATGGCTTGGCTTTGCATTTGCAACGTGTGGGCCCCTTCACAAAGTACTGAAAATCAAAGTTCTAGTAGTGGTGGGCTGCAAACTATTTTCTTTAGGTGAAAGTCATCCTCTGGCCCACAAATAGCGCTGTGCCCATGTAGAGGACAGGAGCTGGGAAGGAGAAGGGATTCCAGAGTGAAGTCCTGCAGAAAGCCCTGGCAACATCTGCCCACAGTTAATTTAGTCTTTTTTCTCCTATTTTTGTCATACCTCAGGCACTGCAGTGGGTGGAACGGTTTAACTTGTGTGCTGCTATAAGAGAAATGAAATTTTTCTGGGAGTCTTTTTTTTTCCCGATTAACTTGGCTCCCTCTCTGCTGACCATATAGAAATTCCAGTGTCTTGTTTGAGTCAGCTTCGGTGAGGTGCCTGAAGTTAGGTAGTCCTCATGCTTCTCCAAGCAGCCATACAAGCACTTGGTTCTTCAATAGCACTTAGGACTGTGCACAACTTTTACTGCCTGAGAATTGCAGTGAATTTGACATGTACCAAAAGTGTTGAATGTTTTCAGATGTTTGACTGATTTGATCCCTGAAAGGAAAAAAACAAACAGTCTATATCTTTCAGAAAAAGTTGTTGGATGGTTAAAGGTCTGTCATTAGCTTATTAATTATTGTATCCAGTAATAGGTTCTGCTGTGTTAAGGGAGAGGAAGCTGTGTGGTCTTTGTCTGGTTGCTAAATGCTTCATTATTCTTCCCAGCTGGAGTTTTACTGTGCATGTGTTTGTTTTCTGCATTGCATTATAAAAAGAATGTGCTGCTGCGGGATTATGGCAACAAGCAGGCAGCGCACTGGCTTTAAGAGTGAGTCATTTTTGTTCGGAGACAAAATGTGTGGACAACAGATTCAGACTGAATATATAATCTTCATAACTTTTATTTGTAAACGATTATCCTTGTGGTAAGTTGTAACAGCAGAAGATGCATACATCAGTCTGGCATATAGCAGCTACAAAATGAGTATTTCATTTGTCTGTGCTCACCTGTGGCACGTAACTCATCCAGTGTGTCTTGCACAAGAGTATAAACATCCTTGCTTTTAGCATCTATACGTAAGGACTGTCTGTGCTCAAAGGGGTGGAGATCTAGTCATGAGAGCAGTTTTTCAAAGGCATTTGAGAAGCCAAGGATGCAAGTAGATACTTACTGAGATTTTCAAGGAGGCCTGAAGAGTCTACATAAATAACTTCCTCTGATTTCCTAAAAAACACAATGTGATTTTCATTAGCATTTCTGTAGGCACAGCATTGCCTATCTTTGAGGATGCTTAAATACTTTATGAAGTATGTTGCATGGTAATTAATGTGGTGAATTCTACCCTGTCTCTGAAAATAAATGCTGATGGCCTTGGTCTTCAATTACTGCAGACATTTTTGTGAGTCTGAGAGAGCTAAATAATGTTACTGGGTTTGTGCTTTTTCTTCTTTATCTGTCATAGAGGTTTCCTGCTTCTCTTTAGGGCAACATAAGTATCACCTCTCTTCATTGCTGAAGCTAAATAATTTATGCAATATGCTTAGTAAATCTGCAAAGAGCAAGGACTAGAACTACCTAGCTTCCCCACATAATAGTCCCCCTTTAGCACCATCCTTCCTTTTTTGTATATAGTCCTACATGGTCTTTAAGCGTGTTTATCTTTTCAGAGATTAAGGTCAGAGCCCAGGTGCCCGTATTGGACTCTACTCAAGTGGAGCTGGCACTTCCACTGGTGGACTGGTGGAAGTCAGCTGTGATGGGGTACATGTTTGTAGATTGAAAAGGGCTTTGTAGGGCTCGAGGGCTGGGTCAATGAGAAAAACAGGCTTCCATGGGAGCTAGTGCCAAAGTTAGAACACAGCACAAAAACACTGTCAGTGGCCTGTTTTGCAAAGCAGATGGGCTGCTTGAGCCTTCTTCCAGCTGGTGCTTCTATGGGCCTTTATTGCTTGATACGTGATGTTGTAACAATTAAGCCCAAACGATGTAAATATGTGCAAGTCTATTATGCCAGTGACATATACATTCAATAGATGTTCCTGGGGGTATCCAGAAATATGGAAGTTCTACATACCTGTGGATTAATGTGGTAGATTTACAGAAGATCACTATCTCTATTTGAGGACTGACAGTAAATCTCACAAGCAGTTGTCCTGACAGTCACAGATACATCAGATGAGAGATATACTATAAATCAAAGTAACAATTTTATATTTTGCAGTTACTGAAGGCTGGTAACCCAGCTGATTGTCGTGATGGAAAGAGAGGAGAATATCTCTTCAGGTAGCACCAGCATGCCTGTACAGCATTCATATTGATCTCAATAATATCTAAACCTTTTAGTACTCTGCTGGAGTACTAAAATGGAGTACTCTTATACTCCAGGTTTAATGTCAAACGGGAAAAGACACAGTATCCATTGCATGTAAACTGTAAAAAATTAGAATTTTTCAGAAGCAAGAAGTTCTGTGGTGATCATAACAAACAGGCTGGAAAGATGTGTGAAAGACTTTCAATAGAGTCCTTAAATGAAATAACAGGAGATGGAGACTCCATTTAAAAGTTTATAACTTTTATGTATATATAAAGCTTCTGAATTGGCATCCATACAGTGTCTCTTCTATTTCAGTCCTTTTATGAAACCACACAAAATTCTTTATTAAAATAAAATTAAAGCTTGATTATTTTTGTTCTAGATCATATCCACACTGAGTAAACTGACACAGTAAGTACTTGTGAATTTAAAACCTTGACAAACACCATTATTAACATGTCATCTGGTTTCTCCCTGAGATCGTCTTGCTAGAAGCAGACAGGAGACAGAACAGAGAAAGAAGTATGAGGGTCCCTGTGCAAATATGGCCTTTAGTTTGGTATAGGTTACTGTAAGTATTACATTATCAGCATTCAGGAGATCAAACTAGTCTTGAATGCTGCAAGCCCTGAGCTTGAGATAAAGGTGTATGAAGTGAAACAGTTTGGTATATGACTAATTTTTACTGCGGAGTCCAAGAAGGGCACAGTAATGTACAGTGCCTTCAGTCATTCTCACAGTGCATTCATTTATTCTTATTACTGTAAGGAAGCAAAGGTGAAAGAGAGCAGACATACAGTGCAGGATGCAAATATGAGGAGGAGACCTGCTGCGGCAGAGGATTTAAAATACCACTCCTATGTACTGGCTGTGCTGACTGCACTGCAGCATCTCTTTCAGTCATCTGTGTTGGGATCAGACTCCAACAAATACCTGTGCAGAGAGCTAGAGCTTTACATTTCTACCTCTTAGGAAGACAGAGAGTGCAGGAAGCCTGTGACTCTTTTTTATTAAAGGAGGAACTCGCAGACACCATCCCTCAATGCAAGAAATTCTCTGTTGAAGGGAGGCTGCATTAAAAAGCATCTACTCTGTCAAGTATTCAGTGTCATTCCCAGCTCTAGCTGAGGGTGTTTGACACAACCCGACGCCTACAAAAGGACCTTTAAGTACCTTTGCATTCCTTTCTTCCTGAGCCATGCTTCCCTGGAACGGATTCCATCCTTAAAGGCTGCTCCCTCTTGGACAGGCTGTCAGCATCTTTGAGGGCCTGTTAAAGCAGCAGGGTAATGTATTTTGGCCATGCTGCTGGCATACTTATTTCTTTTCAAGTTACAAGAGTGCTGTTTCTGTGCGCGCTTAAGCACAGAAGCTTCTACAAAAGGTCTAAGCCAAGCCAGGGCATTGTTTATAGAGGATTTTCTCATAACTGTAAGAGTAGGAGATAGGCAAATTGTGCAAAATTTCTCCTTTCTGAAGGAGAATCTCTCCTGATAGGTGATTATGAGAAATTTCCTTTAAGGTGAATGTGATCTCAGGGGGTTAAGAAGCCTACAGAACTTGAAGGGAAATCATATTACTCCTTCTTACTAATTTTCTGCAGTAATCTGGCCATTTATAATAAAAGTTTCTGAAACAGTAATTCATCATAAGCTGGTGCGTGTTGCTAGTCTTGGTACACTGAGCCTGATTTTTCTAAGAGTGTGATTAATAATGTTACTTCTTCTGCCTATTTATGGTTTACCATGCAGTCTGTCAAATGCCTTAGCTTCTTCCTCTAACTGTTGTTTGTGATATTTTGTATTAAATAGATACGTTTGAAATATCTTATAATCCTTGTGTTTCAAATCTCTGGTATAATGTGGTGTTGGGTTCTTGTTCAAATGAAATCACTTGCAAAACGTGGAAATGTTGTAATAATTTAAAATTAGCTAGTCCTGCAGTTGTTAAAAATTCTGATCACATCAAACTTAGACATCTTATGAAAAATGGAACAACATGGCAACTGTACTTTGTGTCCTGGTGGCTGATCTTCCTTTTAGAGTATCTTTGTTAAACACGAATTAATTTCACCTGTAGGTATTAAATGCACAGAAATGCAACATGTGAAAATCATCTGATGACACTTGTTTTTACTATGGGAAGGGATCACCTGCAGAATGGGTTTCTGTCCACTGCAGAACAGTTTGCTGTTCTTTAACGTGATTTGGAGCAGCGTAGGAATTCCCCAATCTGCCTAGAATGGCAAAATGTCCAGAGTCTGTCAATATTTTAGGAGATAATTTAGAAGCTAGTTGTAGATGCCTTCTTGTCAATTTGTTCTGATCATCTCTTTAGCTCCTGATTTGGCACTTCCATGACAGTTCTGGCTAACCTCTACCAGAATTCACCAGCCTCTGCTAAAATGTTGGAAAAATATTTGCAAGTAATCTTTCAGTTACAGTGGCTTTAATTCAGAAAAATTTTTGTGTGCAGACATATTATATTTGTAGCTAAAATGGCTCTAAAGTATTTAATTGGTTTGTTTTATGAAAAAAGCATGCAAGTCTTCAGTGGAAATGATGTAGCTTGTAACAATTATGCCAATAATTGAAATATGATTGCATGATTGAGGCAACTCGTTCAGAAACTTAAACTAGGTCAAATGCGAAGCAAAGTAGGAAAGACAAAACATAGGCAGACTCTTTAGTCTGCATAGTTCACCAAAAGTTTACAGGTCACAGGCATTACAATAATATTGGTCAGTTTAGAATAATAATTATATGTGTGAATACAAATGAAAAGGAGATGAGTTGTTTGTACATTAATGTTTGTCTAGCTTATTTAAATAATAGTGTAGTTTTGTGATAAGATTATTTACTCTAGCTTGTTTTCAAACAAGGAAAAGAAAAAAATTCATATATTCAATTGTTTTTTGTTTTTTCTTATTTATGAAAGATGCTCTTGACAGAAATTACAATAGCTTTAGTGATCTCTGTCTCTCATCATCACCATAACGAAATGATAAGACACTTTTAAGGCTCAATCATTTTTCCATTTTTTCCTGCCACAAGAAAGTCCACCTTGGCCCCCTGCCAACAACCTGAACATCTCAGTGACTGAATGAAGAGGAAAATGGGAGTTATTAGTCATGAAAAAAACAAACAACCTGTAGTCCTTGCTTGAAGAAGCAATTACAGTAATCTATTTCTATTGTCATAATTTTGCCGGAAACATGAAAACAAATGTGGCTACTTGAAAATGAATAATGTTCTAAGTAATTTATCAAGTTATTGTTATTACAAAGCCAGTGCAGAGTAAGAAAAAAATATATCAAGTAGAGATGGAACGGATGCTTTTCAAATAATTTATACAATACGAAAGTGACAATTTTCACAGGTTTTCATCATCACAAATGTTTTTCTCCACATTCCATTTTGCCCTTAATTATCATAGACATCTTGAGGTAACCGTATTGCTTATACCATTGAAGATAATTGTGTATATGTACATATATGTGTGCGTATGTCTAGATATACATGCAAGCATATTTTAAAAAAGGAGTTATTCAACTGATTATTATCTTTAATCAGTAAATAATCCATTTTTTGCAGGGCTGTGCAGTCCAAATATCTTTTCAACACAGTGTTTATTTGCATGACACTCCAGAATCCATTTCAGGGAGATTGAAATTGCAAAAGTGTGCTACATGTTTCTGTGAATGCTACTTCCATGTAGAATGTACTTAAAAAAAATTTTCCCCACTTGACATATGTTCAAATGCTATAGTTACATCAGACTGCTTAGAATAATAGTTTCTAAAAGTAATTTTTGTTTTTGTTCAAACAGGACTATACTTCTACATCTAAGAGGATGTAAGAACAAGATTTGTTTAAAATCTCCATCAAAACCCAACAGATATCCCAAGTTGCATCCCTTAGTATTTCTATTAGAAGCATGATGTTGTCAACTTTCTTTTTTTATGGATATCTATTTGAAAATATTTGTCCTCAGATAGCATTTGTGCTTCTGACAAAGCATGGTTTATTGTGTTCCCTGCTAGCTCAAACACAGTGTATGATGTCAAGGCAAGCGATTTTCAAAACATAAAAATTGCTGGCTGCTTGTTCTTCATGTCTGATGTGATGTTTCAGATATTTTAAAGGCAAGACAAAAACGTCTGTGCTGTTTTCATTGCTTCAGCAAAAAAATTTTAGCTGTGCAGGCATAACCAATTCTTCAAAACTATTTGCATATTTGTAGCTAGGGGACTGAGGATGTGGAGGAGCTGGATTAGTGTAATAAACCATCATGCTCCAAGCTCCCATTTAGTTTAGCAAGTCAACAATAACTTAGTTTATAAAAAATATAGTAAAAGGATGTTCAAGAGAAATGTGTTTCAAGAGATTCTGCTTTGGAGTCTTTAGCGAAGAAACGATTAAAGGACTTGTCTCTTTCTGCTTTGGAGAGAAGATGCGTGTTTATGAATACTAACAGAGCTCTGGGCCTGTGAGCATATCTGACTGCTTCTCATGTCCTGCATCCACTCCTCAATCAGTACAAATGCAGTGTGAACTATTCTGCCTTTTCTAGAGGCTAGAGCAGAAGTGATAGTGCTTCTGAGACCTGCTGTTTGCTGGATGTTGCTGAGGCTACGACATTGCAGCATGACATCTTAGGACATTGCAACAAGAGAAAAGAGGTCCCTGCAGGCGGCCAGGCCGCGTTCAAAGTGCTGCATGCTGCTTGTCCACACCACAGATAAGGAGGCCCATAAGTATAGGATGACACACACCACGTGCAAAACTTTCCCTTGGTGTATTTCAGCTGGCCTAGAACTGCTTCTGGACGTGTTGCACCCGGTGAGCAGTCAGGTGATCTCTGAATCCAGCCTCCAGCATGGCCTCACAGCTGTGCCGTGGACAATATAGATGTGGCTGCTATGGCCCAACTCTAATATTGTTTTATAGGATTCCTTAAAGAAAAGAAGGGGATAGCTGTGGAAGAGTGAAATATTATTTCTCAAAATTGCACAAAACACCTGAAAGGAAACGTGCTGCACCTGCAGTTTTTCTGTTCTATTGTTAAATTCTGCTTCTTGCTTCCATATCAAAGCACTGAGAAATCAGATGCCACCTTTGGTAAGAACAAGCTAATCGTCGTAACAGCCCAATGAGGAGACACTAAGAACAGTCCTCTCAATATGCAATTTTCTTGCATGTACGTTACATCTTCTGAGACTTTCATTAACAAAACCTGTCTCCTTATGGTTTCGCAGTCATCCCTGGTATTCCTAACACTGGCTAGTTTGTAATAAGGTCTATAAATCATAGAATCGTAGAATGGTTAGGGTTGGAAGGGGCCTCAAAGATCATCTAGTTCCAACCCCCCTGCCATGGGCAGGGAAACCCTCCACTACACCACTATAAAGACTTTTTCAGACTTCTGAAATGTGCACTACTGTGCATTTGATATTTTTGCAAAAGCATTCTAACATATCTGAAGATTTCTTGTTTGGGAGTTAACTGTTTTTATGATATGAGAGCTAAGCAATAAAGATATCTATGATGTCCATAATGATACTTGCTGGGCATCATTCCTTCAGCAGTGGATTATGTTGTGCACTATACCTGAGAGGAGCTATAAACAAATATATGAGACACTGAAGAAAATAGTCACATGAAAAAAATTAGTGAAAGGAAATTCCAGATGCCCTCTAATATGAGGGCAAAGTATAAAAATGCCAAAGCTGCATTTACTCATTCCTAATTTAATAGGTTAATTTCATTTTGTTTGCTAACAAATAAGATTGAATATTCAAAACACCAGCAGCAATTTTGACAACAATTAACTTTGCTGCTCTGAAATAATTGCAAAGAATCTAAGAATCATGACCTGAGGAGCTATGTGTCTTTGCTTATTTGCTTTTACAGGAACAGTTATTACTAACAACCAAACATCTACTTTTAAATTATCCTTACAGGGACTTTTACAGTGGGAAGGTGTCATTGCTACATCAGCTGCCCTCTCAGTTATTTAATTCCATGATGGAAAGTTGCTTACTTTTGTTTCCATCTGTTTCTATAGAGTGCTTTGCCTTACACTAAGTGCATTTTGGCTTGTATAAGCATAAAGTCAGAAAAATGAATATTAAATTTGTTTTGTATATTTATTCATATCCTGTAAGTGCCTTTCCATCAAATAGCCCACACCTAACAAAGTAATGAAGCTGTTTTAGGTGGGCAATAGCATTCCATTCAAAGCACTTAACATTTCAGATTCCAGTCTATATTATTTTTAAGAAACTTAGCTGCATAGCTGCATAGTGATCACTTGAGCACATGAGTTTGTTGCCTTGTTGAGTCAATTTTATGTTAATTCAAAGTTTGGTAAATATTCTTTATGATTTTTTAAAATCATGTGTTATCACTTTTTCTCATTAGAAGACAGTGCAATCTTTCTTTCCTCACTATTGTCACTGATGTTGAAGTTGAGCAGACTGTTGCTTAAACACTTTGTAATCTCTCATTTTTGTTGTTGCAGCAGAAGCTTATTTCATTTCTCTTGTCAAATGTTTCTGCAGAGGAGCTTTAACAGTCAACCTCTTACTGCATGGTTGCCAAAACACCTACCTTGCAGGCCTCTAAGCAAACAGCCAGGACATGACATTAATATGCATTTATGTACTTTTAGATTGCCAGGCTTGTTTTATGCTTTAAATGAGAAACTGGTCCTTCTTGTTTTTACTGATACTACGGCTTCTGAAGCTTTCTGTTTTCATTTAGCCACTAACATATATAAATTTAACAGATCCAGAGGGATTATAACAATGTTTAAATATTGCAAACCCTATTTCCCGTATGAGTCCTTCCTTCTTCTTGGGAATAAATAAACCCATGAACACTGAATAAACAAAAGTGCTATAGATTGGTTGTATATTGGAATTTGCTGATGTGGCACAAATTCTGTCAGATCAGTATTTTAAAAAGTGGGTGCCTGAAGATACAAAGTAAATTTATGTTGGAGCATTAATACAAAAATCCTGATTTTCTAATGCCATGGAGCATTTGAAACTCCCTGAAACTGGAGTGGAGTTCGGAAATCTCCAGTCCTTTGAAAATACATGCAGTTATATTCAAGTATGTAAAAATATGGTTATAGGCCCTCAATTGGACTGGAATAAGTATGAAGATTTGGAAAAAGTGGCTTAGGTGACTTAGTTGTAATTTATAAGGAAGAGATTGCTCTCATATTAATGAATTTCATCACATAAAGAAAATACTATCCCTCTTTTCAATACCTGTAAATATACAAAATATATCAGTTTGGACAATACTCACCAGTGCTTACTATCCCTGACAAACTTGTTCCTCAGAATGTTTGCTTGGAAATAGAGGATGGCATAACTTGCTATAGTAAGACCACTGGAAACCCTCAACCTCTGAAAAGCAACCCTTTTCTTCCTTGCTGCTCATTAGTGTTGATACATAAGGTCCAGCTAGCCTACTGCCAGTAACTCTACTAGAATTATTCAGTTCTTAGAATTTCAGCTGAACACTTGCTTTGGAAAACACAACTATTCTGCTCTTTTAATAAAATATGAGCTTATTTATTTATTTATTTACAGTGCCACTTCTTTTTTAACAGTATAATAACTACGAGGAATAACTTTGATCGGAGTCGTTATCTGATTCCAAAATCTGTTAATGTTGTTTACTGAGTATTCACCACAATTACAAGAAAATTAGATATACAGTGACTCTACTTAGTAAGAAATTATTCAACTTTAGTGAAAGTGAACCATAAGCTAACTTTAATGAACTGCTGTATATTGCATGTTGCTTTGCTTCATAAATAAATCCTTTTGGTTTCATAGTTTTAAGTGAACATTTCTGAAATACATATTCAGATAATTAACAATTAAAGATTTCTTTTTTCCTTTCTTGTCTTTAACAATATTTTAAACAAGAAGCCCTTAGCAAAAAGAGATAAACATCAGTGCTCTAAGCCTGTAACGACTTACGTGAACATTCGATTTTATCCACTATGAAAGAAACCACATTTCAAGATAAGGATTAAGACCTGGTCCAAATCACATTGAGTCCCTAGTAACATCTTTACTGATTTGAATCAAATCTGTGCACATCTGCCTTTAAGTTTTAGCTTCCATCCTCTCAGCATGGTGTTCAGATATATCCCAAACAAAATCTGCAGTGGCAGTGAAATGGTCTCTAAAACTATTCTATTTTCATAAATCCATTTTTCCCAAGAAAGGATTTCTGGTGTTCCAGAAAGATGGACTTCGGATGCAGGCACAAATTCTCCGGAAGAACGTTCCACTCTTGAATTTTCCCAAAACATCTTTATTTCATAAACATCTTCCCATAGTCACATGTAGCAGGATCCCTTCTGTGGACGAGACCCGAGACATGGCCATACACCAATATGGTTAGAAATCATGCTCGTTTATTACAACCGACACACAGGTTATATAGCAGAACATGGCGTGACACGACTACATTCTACAATTGGCTTGCTTAGCGTAAACACACTCTCGTGGGTTATAGTGACAAGGCAGCACTAGCAGACCACAGGTAATAAGCTCATCCCTTTAGTCTCCTCATTGTGGTCATCGGAGAGGCATCCAGGAGGCGTGCATCTTGGCAGGCAATCAATCTACATTTCCTTTTAAGGCCATTGAGTTAACTTGAAGGACAAAAGTAATCTAGTTGGTAACCTTGTGCTCTGGGGCCCAAACAGGGATTGTCCATACCTGAGAGAATATTATGGTCAGTCTCGGAGAGGAACTCCTCCACAGCCACATATATTAGCTTTTGCTTGGGCTTTAAAATGACTTTTTGCATTTATTTGCTTTCAGGTCCATATGGGACCATGTGATTCTAATATAATTTTTTCCCTTTTCTCTTCGCAGTTCTTCATTGCAAAATTGAACATTAGACAGAAGAAGGAGAAAATAGTCCTCTTGTTGTGTTAAATCTGGGCTGTGCCACATCTGTAGGAACTCGTGCATCCCTGTCAAAGCACAGGTCTCAGCTCTACTCTGAGTGTCATCAATAGATCCTCAAGTGAGATAGGATGATCAGTGTGCAGGGTGAAACATACTTGTATTCTGTAAAGAGTACATTAGATTACTATAGACTCTTCCAACATTTGATCTATTGCTCCTGAGGGGCAGATGAAACACTTCTTCCCCTTTATTTTTACTTTCCTCTGATTAGGAGTTCATCAAGGCACATTTACTGAAGTAAGATTTTAATTTTCACTAAGTTTACAATAAAATTGAGGTAATTCATGACTTTTTTGCCTCAATTTTCACTGACATAAGCTCCAGCTGCACAGCTCAAGTCACAGAAGCCAAAGGCAGGGACTGGGAGGATGAAGAACTGCCCACTGTAGGAGAAGATCAGATTCGAGACCATCTAAGGAACCTGAAGGTGTACAAGTCATAGAATCATAGAATCACAGAATGGTTAGGGTTGGAAGGGACCTCAAAGATCATCTAGTTCCAACCCCCCTGCCATGGGCAGGGACACCCTCCACTAGATCAGGTTCCCCAAAGCCTCATCCAATCTGGCCTTGAACACTTCCAGGGATGGGGCAGCCACAACTTCTCTCGGCAACCTCTTCCAGTGCCTCACCGCCCTCAATGTAAAAAATTTCTTCCTTATATCTGATTGAAATCTGCCGTCTTTCAGTTTAAAGCCATTGCCCCTTGTCCTATCACTACATGCCCTTGTAAAAATTCCCTCTCCAGCTTTCTTGTAGGTCCTCTTTAGGTATTGGAAGGATGCTATAAGATCACCCCAGAGCCTTCTCTTCTCCAGACTGAACAGCCCCAACTATGTCAGCCTGTCTTCATAGCAGAGGTGCTCCAGCCCTTGGATCATCTTCGTGGCCCTCCTCTGGACCCGTTCCAGCAGCTCCATGTCCTTCTTGTGTTGGGGACTCCAGAGCGGAACACAGTATTCCAGGTGGGGTCTCATGAGAGCAGAGTAGAGGGACAGAATCACCTCCCTTGACCTTGTGGGTTCAGCTGAGAGAGTTGAAGGCCGCTTCCTTGGTTTGGAACTAGATGATCTTGAAGGTCGCTTCCAACCCAAATCATTCCATGATTCCATGATTCTATGAAATTCATAAATGGTGAAATTCTTAAACTGAGTAAATAAAATGGATTTGTGGTAGAAAAATTGTGAGTAAATTTCAGAATATCATGAGTGGGGTAGGTTTACTTATCCCTAATGCTTGTTCAAGTAGAAGTTTGTATCTTGGCTAATGTTATTGTTTGGAGGGTAAAGACTATTGTAATCAACAAGAGAAGAAAAACAGTAAAAAAGAACATTCCATCAGTGCCATTTCTTTTAAGCAAAGACGTGAAGAGAAAGAAGCACATTTTATTAGAGTTATGATAGGAAAGAGGCTAAAAAAGTGGTAATTGAAAATGTTTTCAGCCAATATATGTACTGGTGCAGTGTTCCCTCCATATGGAGCTGAACTGATGTCCTAAAAACAGAAAAACGAGAAGCAGAGAGAGTTGTCAGTGTTATTGCTTTCATATCATTGACATATCTGATGAAATCTTTCTAACTTTGTGAGGAAAAATTGATTACATAAGTGGTTATTTTTACCACATAACATGATCTTTTGTTTTAGGACATTATTCAAAGCAAAACTAATGTGAGGAGATTTGAAGACCCAATATTTTAAAACCAGATTAGAAGAGCTGAATGGTTCTAATTGTTTTGTTCCACTTATTAATTCCTATTTATCATCAAGCAGATCTGGTTTTCTTGAACCTTATCTTCTCTTATAGTGGGAGGGACTTTTCTCCCCTAGTCCCTGTCTTGCGGTCCATCCACTTGAGAGGTGCAAGAAGAGAGGTTGACAGTGAAGACCAAGGCAAAAATATTGAGTACCTCAGCCTTCTCCTTGTCTATTACCAGTTTGCCAGTCGTGTTCAGCAGGTGGGGTTCATTTTCTTTGATCTTCCTTTTCTCGCTGGCATACCTGTAAAACTCTTCTTACTATTCTTTGTGACCCTTGACAAGTTCAGCTCCATCATCCATGCCTTGACCTTCCTGACCCCATTCCCATGCAATGGTTATACACTGCAGAACTCCCACTTTGGACATACTGTGGCCTTCTCCCTGCTGTGGAAGTAGATCCTTAGAGGTCGTTCTTCCTTCTTCTTTTTCTTACCGTGTCTATACCTCTGAATTCGCCTATGTTTAATTTGCATAAATAAGATCATAGAGCCACTAGTAACTACTGACTAAGAAAACAAATGTCACCAATGTGTCCTACGTTTGTGATTACAAATTCAAGCTTTGATCTCAATCTGAGCTGGTTAAAACCATTACTGATCAGTACAGCTTGCTCATGGGAATTCTTTCTGTTGTAAAAGTTATACAGAGACCTTTGACAGTGTTTGGAAGGTGAAGAGTTTGAACTTGATTCTCCTCTTATTTATAGTCTGGTCCAATCTTTTAAATTTAATATATAATTTGGCAATAAATTCAGTAAGAATTGTTGAGAATTTTACTTTATTGTGGAGCAAAAACTGAGAGAAAGCTAACAGGCTCCCAGTGCACCAGTTGGCTTCAATAGCACCTTTAGTGCTTTGGACTGTTGCTAGTGTCATGGTTCTTACATATTTTCTTTCTTACACTTTGTGTTTCAGGGAATGACAGTTTTTAATCTTCTGCTCTCTGAATATTTTAGAATTAATAAGACCTCCATGGAAGTCATATGACTGGTATACATCTGTCTGGAGAAAAGGTTAATACATGTATTATAAAGATTAATGGCCCAATTAATTATGTCCTTTGTGAAACAGTTTAAGGAGGCTTAAAAGGGAGATTAGTTTAATTTCACAGAGAACCAAAAAGAAACATGAATCTCAGAGGTCTTCCTTCTTTAGCTAGCTGAGAAAGCATAACTATATGGGTTAAAATCCTGCTGTGCAGTGTAAGAACTGCAAACGCTGCCTAAGTAAACTAGTCAGAAACCCACTTGTTCATAGTACTGACATCATCAGCCTTGTCATGAAAGGCTTTTGTTCCATTTAGACCTACAGCTCCTGAACCTCAATCTTCAGTATCTGCACTAAGAAGATTGATGCAAATCCTTGCTGTGTATGTTAGTATAGTTTACTGGTAGCAAACACATTCGAAGTGTGCTAGTCATTTATTTCCATTGCACATCCTTTCTGTGTGTGTGTGTCTGTTGTCCTTTCTTTGTGTCTTTTGCTTTCCTGATAACAGGATGTTTATTCTCCTGTTGCAAACATTCAAGTTGACTTGACTAAGCTGAAGTACTACTGCACTTCCTATAACACTAGCCACTATTTTGGCTCCTCTGTTGCCCTCCCTTGCTAACTGTATTCTTTGCGTACAGTTAATATTTTTCTAGATTAATCAAGCAGTTACACTTTTCTGTGGTGCTGTTTGAGAGAAGGCTTTTGATGTCAATGAGCTGTGTGTATGAATTATTTAAGAGAATTTCACTTGTTTACTTTCCCAGCATGATTTCTAATGATACTGCCTTTAACATAGATCTTACTTTTGCTACCTGAGAGCTAGTTTTGCTATGCTTTAGTTTAATCAATGCAAACTGAGCAATAAAGGCATAATGTCATATCTTATTTGAAAATGAGTCCTTAATACAAAGTATGTGAATCTTCTACCTATTAAGAACAAGTGAACTCCCAGCTTTGTTTATTGTTAAGTGTCGTGGTTTTTTTTTTTTGACTGAGGGTCGAGACAAGAACCGAAAAGGGAGCACCCACCAAACATGGTCTCGGGCAAAACATGACTCAGGCTTTCTTAATAAAACAAAACAATTTATTAACAGTTACTAAACAAAAGACAAAAGGGAACGAAACCGGTTACTTGAGAGGAGAAAGAGAAAACAAGGCCCGATCTTAAAACAACACCTCCCCACCCCCTATTTTCCTTTCGTTCCTGGCTCTGTCTTCCCCCCAGCGGCGCAGGGAGACAGGGAATGGGGGAGTGCAGGTCAGTTCATCCATGTTGTTCACTGCCGCTCCTTTCTTAAAGGAGGAGGAGTCTTTACACCATTTTTCCCTTGCATCGGTGGATCCCCTACTCACAAAGAAAAAGTCCCCAAACTTTTCCAAAGTAAGTCCTGCCCGCAGGATTGCAATCCTTCCCCATGGATCGCACCAGTTCGGGCTTTACCAGTCTCGGCCTCTTAGGGAGCTGCTGCCACTCGCGTCGGCGTGGGTCGTCCCACGGTCTCCAGATGCCTCCACGACCTCGTCGTGCATTCCATGCCCCATTATCAACAGTACCTGGTCGCGCATCCCCTGCTCCACGACCTCTCCTGGGCTCAGGCATCTCCTTCTCGACGTGGGTTCCTCCACGGGCCACGAGTGGGTCGCTGCTCCACCGAGTACACCCTGGCTGCAGGGGGGCCGCCTGCCATCTCACACGGATTTGCAAGGGAAGCCTCAGCTCCAGTACACCTCCTCCTGCTCCATCTTGGCTGACCCGGTCGTTGTGGTTGTCTTCTCTTAGATATTAATCCTCTCTGGGGAAGCTCAGCCCGGTGGGCACCACGGGAGTGGGGCGCTTACCGAGTCCCCCATGTGGCTCCCCGGCGCCATCTTGAGCACATGGCGCCGGCCCGGGCCCGGGCAGTCGCCCGGCCGGGAGCCGGGAGCGAGGCCAGCGCCCTCCTGCTCTCTCCTCGCTCCTGAGCAAAAAGCCCCTTTCCCGCCCCTTTGTCCCAACTTAAATAGGGCAATTCGCAGAGGCGCCGATTTGGCTCAACCTCCCCCGGGGGGGATGGGACTCAGATCTGGTGGCACAGGGAGCAAATCCCCTCCCCTGCCACCAGAACACCCCCCCACACATCAAACTATCACATTAAGTAATCTGATAAAACAAATTTGGCTTCTGCTTTTTTAAGGAATAATATTTACAAAGTAGTCTAAATAATACCTATGAGATTAATTTTCCCTTGAGAGAGCCACATTTTTAGAGGGAGATTGTCAAATTCAATTTATATTCTGCCTGTAAACATTTTAAATCTGAAAAGCAACCATGAGTCTAGAATAGGCCTCTCCCTCTTTTTCAGGGATCCTGAAAATGAATTTTTTCTGTGTTTCAATATTACATTCATCTTGTTGTTATTCCCTAAACATGTGGGTTCTTCTCATCAAAGCAGAGAAATTTTTAATAAATAGAAAAGCATCACAGTGAAATCAAAAGACTTGGAGAGGGATTTAAAAGGATGGTATAAAAGCATAAGTCTTAAAAAGATGAAGGACACGTGTTCGCTATGGACTTATGTCAAATTCTGCTGTGAGTTCATTGCAGCAAAGAAAAATTGAATAACTTCCAAACATTCTCTTCTTCCTTGTGCTAAAGTGAAATGACTTACAGTCAGCCTGCTAGAGGACTATGGCTTATGACTTAGCCTTATCAGAGACCTGGGACAGCCTGTCTTTTTCTTCTATTGTGTCATTGCATTGCCTACCATATGTGTTTCAAGGACTTGAGGATCAGACTGGAACAGACTATGTAACAAGTGGGACAGAATCCTTTAATTTGTTGGAAATATTATGTGCCTGTCCCTCTGACTCAACATGGAATGATGTTAAATTTAATGGAATCAGCATTTACATGGAAATAAATGCTTTGCATTATTCACCCAGACTGTACTAATAAACATTTGCCTGAACATAAGAGTTTCAATTCTAAAAGTCAAGCATGTGAAACTCCAAGTATTGATATTAAAACACACAGTCTTGTTGGCATTCAGTCTAGACTCTCTCCCCTAAATATGTCGCTGCTGAAAAATTCTCCTGTGCAATCTAAAAAAGGAAAAGATGTCCATGAGCAGTGTCTGAAACATCATCTTTAAGTATGTGGATAAGAAATATTTGTGTAATTTGAAGAGTTTTACTGTTGAATGCCAGCTAATGGAGATTGTCCAAGATAGAGACATGAGGAAGGAAAAACATAAAGGTAACTTAACATAAAAAATCTGTAAGTAATATTGGAGAGTTTGAGGAGAAATTAAAATGGGGTTTCCAGGCTATTTTCCTTTTGGAAATTGTTTTTCATCTGGATAGGGCGATTAAATACATGTCAGAGATTTTGCAAATACTGTATCGTAACTGTAAATCCACTGGTTTAAGATTCAGCTTAGCTCAGAAGCTTCTGGGGTTTCAGATGTCTCTATTGATTAGTAAGGAAAAAGACAGATCTAGGAAAATACCGTGTATTTAATGAGATGAAGGCAAGTGCTATCCCCAGATGCATTCTGAAAATGTGTCGTGATACAGATCTTACCCTCTGCCCCATCATGCAAATTTTTAAACATCATTTTGCTTCATGGTTCTTTATTCATTCACTTAAAAGCAGAGCCAAATGAAATGCTGAAAGGAGGCAATTGTGCTCAGATTTTAGTTTCATCTATTTCTTGATTGTGTTTAATATCAGTCTGTTACATCTTTCAAAAGCAATTTATCCCTTGTTTTTATACTTAGGATTATTCTGCCATAGCGTGTAACGGAATGAGGTATGCTTTGAATTTACTTTTGCATAGAGAGAACAAATTTAAGACTGACATTTTAGCAAGACTAAAATTGCACTCAGTAATGAAGCCCAACTAAGATGTGAATCAGCTTCTGACTGATTTACACCTGCAACTCAATACTCTTTAATTGGAAGCATAAGTATCTGGAAATGCACCTGTGCCTGAATTAAAGTTACAGATACGCATTCGCCTGCAGAAGAGGAGACAAACTGGTGAAATTATGGCATTTTATCTCTGAGGCATATACAGTGATAATATCTGGAGGATGTTCGAACTGCTTTCCCCAGTTCTCAAAGCAAACAAAATATTTTACATTTATGAGCTTTGTATGCTTCAAACTAGATTAAGATCCTGAATGGATACTTCTCCTTTAGAAAATTTAGAGAACATTTTCACTTTTTTGCATACAGCAGGATACTTAGCAGTGTCTCTTTCTCCAGCTGGTGGTATGTGTTGTGTACCCCGTCTCATGTATTCATCTTGCACAAGCCTAAAATCCGCATAATTTGCAGAAGATCAGATCAGACCACCAGTGCTCCTGTCTAGCCTTATACTCCAAAATCTCTCCTTTTTCATTATTATCGTGGGTCTGTCTTTTAGCTGTTCTGCCAATGTTTTGCCTTTTCCCAAATCTTAAGACATTGTTATCAACTTAAATTATAAGCAGATTCTTCTCTAAGTCTCTTACTCACACAGAGAATACTCTAGCTATGACATTAGTAGTAAAGTGAGAAACAACTTTTCCATAGGCACTAGAATAAAAATGCTTAAATACCTGCATAGCTTTGATGGTCACAAAGTTAAATCTTTATACAATTATGAATGCCTTAAAAATAAGATTTTACTCAGAATAGCTATGATGATAAAAATCAAACTAAGAAAAATAGCTAATTTGATTGCAAATAATAACTCAAAGTAAACTAAGTCTTGAATTTTTTAAGTGCAGAGGCAAAACCCAATTTAGGAATTCACTGATTCTTGAGATTCCTTTATAATAATCTGGAATCATTGACCATCTCTGCCTATTTCTAACACAGAAAAATGAAACTGCAGTTTTCTAGTTTGTTTTTTCATGATTATTTTATTTGATTATTTTAGAACTTAAGATTCCTTTCTCACATTCCTGTATGTGGTTTTCAAAGCTACTTTATACTCTAATAATTGGAAGTTTGGAGAGCTTGATGTGATTGAAAGTCTGCAATATGCTTATTTTGAACCAGTTTGGAAAACAAATGGAAAATGCACATATACTACGAAGATTGAAATGTATAACTGCAGAGGCTTTTTCTGTTTACTTTTGAGTCAGTGGCTCTCAGTAAGTGAATACACCATGGTAAATGTTGATTCATGGTGGTACTGTCTATACACTTCTCAGTGCACTCAACAGGAATTTTTCATTTCATGCATCATTTATAATTTGCTGCAACAATTGAGAAGTCTCTTGCTCCCTCCTTCTCTCTCTGTGTGCATGTATAAATATAAATATAGATATATATCCTTTTTTTTTTAAGAGGAAGAGAATATACCTTGTCAGCCTTCTCTAAGCTGTGAGTCTTTTCCTGTGTGTAAAATTTGATGGGATAAAGTGTATCAATGCAAGTCTCTACATGCACTTATCTCTGGAGAAGATGGGAGAGAACACTAAAATAGTTGATGTAATTTAGACATTTAATTATGGGATATGTTAGAGCATTTCAGTAACATCCCATCTGCTGCCCAACTGCAGCCAGAATTAATTCAGACCTGAAAATGGAGATGCCTTGAGAAAATTGAGATCATGAGTACTGACACTGTTAGCAAGGGTCTCCTTATCTCTAGAGCTTTTTATTGGGTTCCATTTCAGAATATCTAACGAGATGATCCTTTGCCATTAATGTTGCACAGAACGTAGATGATGGGCTCTTTGTGATTATGCTTTAATTTGTTTGTTAAATCACTGAAGTGTCAAACTTCCTTCCTTGCTTGCTTCAGATCATATGAGAAACTCACTTTGATCTCTCTTTTGTTGTGGTTGTTTCTATAATTCTTCAGATATCTTCTTACATTGCAGAGTCTGTCATCATTATTTGTGCATCTGGAAGGCAAATATGATAGATTTCTATACTTCTAGGTAGATTTCCCCACTGGAATGCAGTTAATACGGGAGGCTGAGTATTGACAAAAATGTCACTATATACTCATTTAGTCTTCCCAAAATGCTCATTAAAAGATTACAGGGTTTGTCTGTTAGTATTTGTTCTTTCAAAATTTAACAAACTCCTAAAGTTTTTGTTGCAATTTAAAGTCCATTGCAGTTCTTACCATGGATAAAAATATGCCACTTTAGTGAAAATAATCCTTCTTATTGACAAAAGACAAAGTAAGAATTCTTGAGGTGCAAATCTAGCTCTTCCCATGAAAAAGAGGCATTTTTCAAGTTGGCAAATGCAAATAAATCTAAGTAAACAAGAAAAGATATTGACAGAGGCAGAACTGATGGTGTGAATGACCAGGTTGAACAGACCCAATTATGTCTATTTGAATTCGTATTGTTCTTAAGGTTTGTTAAGACGCTGGTAGGAGCTGTAAGGGGAGAATGAGGCCACATTAGCTTCTCTTCTTGGTCTAATGAATGCTAAAGTTGCCTGTTTGCAAACCATTTATTTTGAGGAAAAATCCCTCAACTAGTGTAGCAATTATTCCTTTATTCCCTCTATTTACTGATTTATACAAGATGAAGGGTCTTCTCAGGACTATGTGTGGCCAGCAGCTTCATTCTTCGATTCTGTACTCATCCTTTGTCCGAAGCTTTTCAGTCCAATCTCTCTCTCTCTTTTTTTTTTTTTTTTTTTTTTTTTTGTGGTGGTGGTTTTGTTCAATTGGTTTGAGATGCTTGACTCTTGTGACTGTGACTGCCTAGCTTTGATTGATCTCTGGGCATGCAGCCTTCTGAAGAAGTTTGCTGTAATTTACTACATGAACTGGTCTTTCATGCTCAATGTTTTTCTTTGTCTAGCTGATATATTTGATGGCATATCAGTAAAACAGGATGTTTAAGCACAAATGTCTTAAAGATATCTCATTCTTGCCTGATCTGCTTTAGGTCAATCCCTCTGACACGATGTGAGTCGAAATATAGCCCCTCCCCAGGTCTCAAAAGGGACACTAGAACTACAGATTGCCAACAAATAGGGACATTATGTCATTTCTTTCTGACTTTACTGCTTTTTAGTGTATTGCTCTAAGAGAATGAAACCAAGACAGTCACTGTTACTTATGCTACGTGTGTTTGATTACCTCTCTCTTTTTTCTCTCTCCTTCCCTCATGCCTAGGAAAAGGAAAAAGAGACATTATTGAAGACTCCAGTATGGAAAGGACTGAAAAGCTCCCCTTTAAACTACATGGAAGGAAAAGAAAAGTTGACTATATGCAAAAAAAGGCTTTGATCAGACAAAAAGAAAAGTCCTCAGGTATCTAATAAACCCACTTTGAAACAGAAAACTCCACAAGACACCATGATTCACAGAATCACCTTCTCTTCATCAAACCCTTCCTACCAGTCAAAATATTAGGGGAGTTCACAGCTATGAGCACAGCTTCTCTGTGGGCAAATGAGTTTCCTTTTGCCAGTGGAAATATATAACCCCAGACTTACACATCTCAAAATATTCTATTTTACTTTGATTTTTATAGGACAGACAAAATGTATAGACAACACACTCTAGTCACCCATGCTTCATTATGGCTTTTGTTGAATGACAAAAATAACCCATTTAATCCCTTTTACTCTCAAAAGAAAGTGTACTGTAAACAATATTTCAGACGTTTCAAACTTAAAAGAGCTATGGTTCTTGTTTAGAGAACATGAGGCAGTACTGGAGAAAGTAAATTAAATTGCTCAGCTATTTAGTTTTCTTATAATGGCAGCAGAACGAGTTAGGCTTTAAAAAGTTTTATAAAGAGTGCTATGTTTTTCTAGCACTGTTATAATGAAGGTTGATGGATTGCCAGGGAGGCAAAGAATACTGAATTTTCTGCATAATTTTTAGAGTTTGGATAGAAACTGAAAGCCACTAAACTATGCAGTTGAAAGAAATCTTAACTGTTAACACCTGCAGATGGACAAAACATGCCAGACAGCACTGAAACAACTCTTAATTTTTTTCCACTAAATCAAATCCTTCTTGACCTTTGGGAAAAAATGTAACTAATCCTCTAAGAATTTTTTTATGTTACTCTCCTCCGGACTTCAGGTTGAGCCATTCATTTGCTTTACCATGCTTGTGACCTCTCTGGGGTTCTCACATGCTTGGTTTGACTGTGTTTGCAGTTTTGCCTGTATCATCGTATGACTTCTTCTGACTGGCAAATGAAACCTACTGAGCTATTGTCATGGCAGTGCTAGAGGAATGTGACTTTGGAGAAGGCAGTTTAACTTCATCAATGCTCACTACCATATAGCTACTGGAAATTTCCCTAGTTCGGGCGAATTTCCAAGTACGGTCTCTTGTTATCTCACAGTTATAAAGGAAATTAAAGGAGTCAAAAGTATGCATTTCAAAATGTTGCTTAAATGTAAAAGACAATTTTTATAGGTGTCCCAAATTTATTCAAATTCTATATGGATTTAGGTCCATTCCATAGCACTCTCAAATATTCTCGGAAGATAGGTATTTGGCCTTATGAATAAAGACAACCTGCAAAAGGCAGGAAAAAGGCTGCATAATGCATATGTTCAGGTGTACGTGTGTTTTCTGCATGAGATTTAGTTTGCTAGTTTATTTGGCTGGAACAAAACTACTGCCTGTGTATTTTAGCTATGTACATTTTAAAGCTTTTTTCTCTAGCTTCTGACGAGTCCTCGAGAGCAAATTTACTGACATCTGCTATATTTGGCTCGTCTTGGAAGTTCTTCATTTCCCCGGGTGATTTTCAGCTTGTTCTGATGTAACTTGTGTTATCCACATATTCATGGCCAGGGTTACTCTTGAAGAAACGGAAAAACATTTTATAAAATAAAGTGTCTTTTTTTCCCCTCTTCATTTTGCAATAGTAAAAGTGGCATCGTGTAACGTTTTAGAGTTAGATCCATAGGAAGAGACATTTCTGTAAGCTTGACTGTAGTGCTAGCACAAGACCCTGGAGAGGAATATAAATCAAATATGTATAAACATGCAACATTTTAGTTTTTATGAATTATTCTATTTCATTGTGTTTAGCTTTGTTAGGAGTGTTATAGATCAGAGAGTCATAGAACTTCATGACTAAAGGAATGTAAAAAATATTGTATCCCAGTGTATTGAGATAGAAACACCTCACAGACATTTATTTTGTCTACTTAGCAAATAGCAACTTAAGCCAGATATTGCTGACTGTGTAGATCTACCAGGTGTGCTCACCATTCTCTCTCTCACGATAGACAATAGACAAGTCAGTTTTGACTTCACAAGTATGAAGATACATGTATTGATTGTCATATTCCACAATTAAACTTGCTGAGAATGTAAAAAGCTATAGAGTGGAAGATTTTATTCAATATCTAGTGCCTGTACTATTGCTATGTTTTAGTAATGTGAGTGGTTTGCTTTATATGAGATGAGGATGCTCTTCTACGTTGAAAAATTCATAATCAAATTATGTGCATATTAGGCAGCGTCTAATAGAATTAACATCAGTGCAATTCATCATCTCCAAGTTCCATGTGTGCCAATTCATCAAAACAACAATCTTGTCAGATACTGTACTAATAAATCATTATTTCTGCATCCAGTTCTTTTGAAGGGTTTGTGAGGTTACTTGCTGATTCATCAGTGCTAATGTTGAGGCAAACCTTTTGTGATCTTCAAGAGGATTGCAGTTCATCTGGGTAATTTTTTTTTCCTTCACAAGAGCAAAATTTACAAGTTTTGTTTCATTTATCATTGACAAAACAGAAGGGAATTACTTTCATGAACATCTCGTGAACAACTTGTATGGATAAATGCTATAGTATTCGTATGCAGACTCCTTTGTTTATAGTAAATATTTGATAGTAATTTTGGAAGGCTGCTGTAGTTCAAAATTTTACTTACATTGCTAGGTGAGCAGTGTAGGATTTAGGATCTGGAGGTTCAAGTTGTACTCTCACTTTGAGTCAGAGACAAATGCTGAAAAAAACCCCTTTATTACATTAACAAACCTTTGTAATGAAATATCATTTTTAAAATGAAAAAAAAATTTACCAAACTACCCTGATCACCTCTGCATATAAGTTTTATAATGGTGGTTTTGAAAAAAAAAAAAGAATATACATGCAAGACACTTAGATACTCAACTCCTAGTGAATTGGAATCAAATGAGCAATCTAAGTATTTACTACTAGTTGATGCTTGAATAAATTGAAGCACAAGGGTATGTATTGTACTTGAGAGTTCTCATCAAACTGCAACAGTACCTTCAGATCCTGAAAAGCTATGTGAGAGTGAACTATGACCATATAACATGTAGAACTAACCAAAAAATAGATGGGGTTTTATTATTAATTGATATTCTTAAAAAGTAGTTATAATAATCTGAGTATTTCAAACAAACTGAAAAACTGCATGTAAACTTTGAGGCACAATGAAAGTACTTCCTTTCTATTCTGAATATTTTAAACTTTTTTCTTCTACAAAGATGTTAAAAGAAAATTCAGAGAGAAAAATCATGCTATGTTTCACATAATAAATATTTTATTTTTGAAATATTGAAAAATGTTCTTGTGGCTTCTTTTGTTTCTAAACTCAAAGGTTGGTGAATTTGACTGGAACATATGAAAGATGTTAGTGTTGCCAAATATGCATTTCCTTTAGTCAAGAACTAAGCAAACCACTGTTCAGCCCTCGTATACTATTGGTACTGATTGCACTGCATCAGATTTTGGATCAATCCTTCACAAATTCAGTGAGTGCATCAAGCCTGTTTCCAGCAATTGTTTTGCACCTATAGGTGGCCGATTAGCGATTAACTCAGTTGGCTCTGAATAGCCATTAACCAGCTTTTATTTGTCCTGGTAGGTGTGCTGATGTGTTCAGGGACTGGTGCAGTGTCTGCTTGGAAGGGGCTGTTACCCACCAGTCACACAGCTCATGTTTCTCTGCATCATTCCTCTGGTTATCAATGACCCTGTACTCAAGGGAAGAAAATGAGATATTCTGCAGTTATTAAGAAAACACTGCAGTATGCATGATGACACCTAGGCAATCAAAACTATTTCCGTCAAATTGCAGGTGACATTTTCATTAGCTCAACAGTTTCTGGGCTTTGATTAGGAAATGACTCGCGGGGAAAAAAAAAAGTCATGTCATCTCATGTCACAGATGCACTACTTTTATAAAAGTGTTCTTTTCAGCCTGCCTTGGTGCTCATATGGCAGCTGACAAGTTTTATGATTTAAAATATTATTTAGGTAAGTGGTGAGATACTTCTGCTAATATACAGGGAAGATTGTAATGTGGGGCTGTCTGTAGACTGAAAGTTCATGAATACGGACTTTTACAGACATTAAATAAATTATTTCTAGGAAAAAAGCCTAAATAAAATTTTCACTGAACTTTATGATTTAATTGCATGTGAGTTATAGCAAATCTTGAATATGAACAATATAAACATAAATAAGTCCAGACAGGTAAAAATGGGTTATTTCTGTGTAGCTTTGTGTACATTTGTTGAAATCTGAATTAAGCATTGCCTATCACATTGATCACTATTGTGAAAGTGTGATGTTTCTTATTCATTAATTGCACCTCTATGTACCTGGAAGCCTTTTCTGCTTCTTCCTGGTTCCAACTCTGATTTAAGGTTTGCCATGAGTGAGTCACATGAATAATTGTTATGAAGTTCTGTTCACAAAAATATCCTTTCATTACCTGCTCCTCCTAAGAAAGGTTCAGTCTCAAAACACTTTGCTATTTCTAATTATTCACACGTCTCCCTGAAGATGTTTAGTATCGTCCCCACTTTACATATAAGGCAACAAATCCTATTTAGATCTTGAGAGTGAGATTATCAGATCGTATGTGATTCTTCTGATCACAGGGAGACAGTCACTGTCCTGCTTCCCAAAGCCAAAACCTAAATCAGGATAGGGATTTGAACTTTGGGCTCCTGCAAACGACAATTCTGTTCTCCAGGTCCTTCACTGTTCTGGGCTGGCACACTTCCATAGAAACTCCTCTAATTTTGAAAATATAATTAAATATTAATTGGAGCATAGGCAGTCAGTCAGAGCCAAGCATTTGATTTGAATAAATCAGCATTTTCTTGTTAAATAAATATATTCCAAGTAGGAAGCTTTCTGTCGCATTAAAAAGCAATCTGATTACGTAAATGTAAATTAAACCCTATATGTAATCTCTGAAAAAGACCACGGACAAGTAGAAGAAGAGGAAAATAGTATTTGCAGTTCAGTTTTTGTCAGCTGTAAAGCATCTGTTACTTTCATTTAATGATTCTGCATTCCTGACGTAAATTTACAAAATTAAAGGCAAGACGGTTTGAGGAACAACAGAATACATGTCAACCTGTTAAAAACTGAAACAGCTGAGAAGCAATGTCCCAAAGTGGACTTTGTACGAACTACTTGTGTTTTTTCTGTAGCCCTCAAGTGGTCTTTGGGCAAATTCTGTTGAATGCTTTTGGTAGGGAACAGATTGAAGAAAGAGTAAATGAGAAAACAAGCTTTTAGAGAAAAGACAGTAAAACCCATTTCTTAGTAGAAATGATGATTTCTTTAATGAGACTAATCTGGTTTGACATTTTTTGCTTGGGTTTTTGCTTTGTTATTTTCTTGACATGTTCCAGAAAAATGTGAGCTACTACACAACATTACATGTTGCAGGGAACAGGAAAGATTATTTTAGTTTCGTCTTGGGATGGAAATCCAGAAAACATCTCAGTCCAGGCTCTGCTTCTGAAAGCTGACTTCTGTCTGAGCAGGAGCTTGGGTGACTGCTTGCAGCTCACAGAGCATCATAACTGAGCAGTAGTAGAGATATCAAGGGTCGTATCTACTCTCTGTAAAACACCAATTCATGATTTTTGTGGGGAAAAAGTAATTCCGATTAATTTTCCATTTTGCAAACAGTTTTAGAGCTGTCACTCTTTTCTGTTTTGACATTTTCAAAATTGAAGAGTTCTAGGATTTTGCTTGAAATAGGTTTTCCTTTAAAAATCTAAGGTAACTCCTAGTTATTAGGAAAATATAAAAGAATAACATTAAATGAAACACAAGATATTGAAACCAAAAAATTCAGATGAGCCAGCACAGATTCTATTTTTTCAATTTTCAGCTTACGAAATATTTTTTAACATTTTACTTTTTCTTTCCACTCTGAGACAGGAAAATACTGCGAAACTTGAAAAACTCCTAAGTCAAATAGTTTTTCAGCCTATTTCAGAAGAGTAAGAGCTCCTCGTTTACTGATGAATTCAGCAGTGGGAACAGCCAGGGTTCATCTGTAACTTTGAGCTGAATTGTCCATTTGAAGCACTTACAGAGAGCGTTTTGGGATACTAAGCTCCAATTTGCAACCTTGGTGAAGTGTTTGAGGTTAGATGGGGCTGGTCTAGTCTCTACTCATCCTTATCCCTGGCCAGACATAGTAATGGGGACGGAGGTAGCACTTTCAGGTAGAGAAATCACGCCTGTGTGGTGCAGAACTGTCAAGGATGATATAGCAAGGCAGGAGTTGAACATGCTTTAGGAATGAAGAGCCGGGGCCACTTAACTCTCACTAGATTTCTTAGCTGATCTGCAGCAGAACTGAAAGATTACAGCTGTTTTTCTGCTTATTAATCCTGTGTACTTATAAGCTTACTTATACTTTTATGCATATCATGAAGTGTTTCTCCAAAACACTGCATGTGCCTAAAGCAGATGAGTTCTTCAGACCTTTTATAACAAGATGAGGCACAATTAGATGCTACAGTGATGCTTCATTTGCATGTTAAGCTAACTGTAACTGGAAATAATTCTCCATGTGGCTGGCTCAACATTTCCAAGTTGGTTTACACCCTGTTCAAAAAGAAAAAGGAGATTATTGACTACTGAGCTTGCAGAAATCTCAGAAAAGACGCCTGTGTAAGAAAGTGTAACTTATCACAAAGGCTGCATATTTCTCCTCCCTGAATGCAAACACACATTCACATTCTTCTGTGTCTCATTGCTGTATAACTTTTAAAATGCCATATAAATTGCTGCTTCTTTTCCTACACAACATTAAGCATTTCCATTAGTGCTGGGTGTTAAAGGAGAAGCTGCTGCCTGAGCATTCACACAGCATTCAAGAAGTCGCATACACATCACCTGAGACTTTGACTGCTAGGACCGAAGTCCCTTCACAGCGGGTAACTCCTTGCGCACACACAAGCTCACTCTTGGGCGCTTCCTCTTCCTTCAGGCTCCACCTTAGATTTCCCGTAGCAGAGTCTCAGGCACCAAATCTTAAAAAAAAAATAGTTTATTCACATGGTAGAGCTGGAAAAAGAAAACAACTTGAGCTGAGTCCCTCCAGAGAGGAACTCTGGACAAAGAAATCCCTGGATGATTACACCCTTGCAACTTATGCACTTACCCCTCATGCACTTCACGCATTCTACACATCCACTTTGGTCCAATGGTGATTTCTGGTCTCAGGTCTTCCAACACCTTATTGGATTCTTTCTCTGCCTCCAAGCAGGCCGTTAACTGTTTTTACCTTGCCAAGTTGCAGGTTCCGCTGATGGTTGTAGCCTCCTTGTCTTCCATGGGAAACTGAAAAGTCTTAGACTTGGGATAAACGCTACTTAGCAACAATGCACTGGCAGCACAGAAAGCCAACTGTATCCTGGGCTGCACCAAAAGAAGCGTAGCCAGCAGGTCCAGGGAGGGGATTCTGCTCCTCTTTCGTGAGGCCACTCCTGGAATACTGCGTTCAGCTCTGGGGCCTCAACATAAGAAGGACATGGAGCTGCTGGAGCGAGTCCAGAGGAGGGCCACCAAAGATGATCCAAGGGCTGGAGCACCTCTCCTATGAAGACGGGCTGAGAGGTTTGGGACTGTTCCGCCTGGAGAAGAGAAGGCTCCGGGGTGATCTTACTGCAGCTTTCCAGTACCTAAAGGGGCCTACAGGGAAGCTGGAGAGGGACTTTTTACAAGGGCATGTAATGATAGGACAAGGGGCAATGGCTTTAAATTGAAAGAAGATTTAGATTAGATATAAGGAAGAAAGTTTTTACAATGAGGGTGGTGAGGCACTGGAACAGGTTGCCCAGAGGAGTTGTGGATGCCTCATCCCTGCAAGTGTTCAAGGCCAGATTGGATGAGGCTTTGAACAACCTGGTCTAGTGGAAGGTGTTCCTGCCCATGGCAGGGAGATTGGAACTAGATGATCTTTAAGTTCCCTTCCAAGCCAAACCATTCTATGATTCTATCAGTGTGTTATCAACATTATTCTCACACTAAATATGGCTATCACCCAGCTGGCTTGAATTGATTGAATTGCCTAATTAAGGTTGAGACCCTGCCTACAAAAGGTGAGCTGTTTCCTCCTGGCTGTGGAAGATGCAACCACATTCTTGGGGTCACAGTCTAGGCTGGTGAGCAACATCTGGTGACCCTGATGTGATTCTCACGAGAGACCCTGAAGATCTTGACCCCGACTCCCTCGCCAGAGCCAAAAGAGCCAGAGCTGGAGTGAAAAGTCCTTTGATAAAGAAGGTAAAGCCACTACTCCAAAAGAGGGATGTGAGCTGGAGTTGGAATGAATGAATTGGGTCTCTGCTCACTGTAAAGCCATCTTGAAAACAAAAAACTGTAAACCAAAAAGGGGGAATTATGGATATATCACCCAGCTGGCTTGTATTGGTAATAATCTAATTAAGGTTTAGATCCTGCCTACAAAAGGTGGGCTATTTTCTCTTGGCTGTGGAAGATGTAATGACATCCTTGGAGCTGCAGCCTAGGCTGGTGAACAACATCTAAATCCAAAACATGGCACTCTACCAGCTACTAAGAAGAAAATTAACTCCATCCCAGCCAAAGGTATGTCTAGGTGAAAGTTCAGAGTTTGTTGCCTAAGGCTTCAGAAAGTCTTGCTACTACTGCGAAGCGATGGATTCTGTTTGAGCTAGAAAATGACTACAACAATGGTTACTGCTTTTGCTGTAGCTGTGAGGTTCATTTTGCGACCTTTCTTTTATTTTTTCTCACACCTGCTGTCTATCTCACCTGGACAACAATTCTTTTTACTCCCTACTTCCCATTAAAAAAACACCTTCTAAGAGGACATTTCTGGCCAAATTCATGTTTTTCCAAGGATTTGGCAAAACATTTTCAGTCTCATTGTACACCTTCTGTGAACTTCTCAGCATCTCAACTCTGATTCAGCTCATAGTCCTGCCTGAATAGTTTTGATAAATGAGTCTGACCACCTTGCTTTAGATTACAGTAGATTTGTATCCGGATCTTTGGGTGAAATACTTTATCCTTGTCCTGTTTTTGACTGGGATAGAGTTAGTTTTTCTTTTTAGCAGCTAGAAGAGCTCTGTGTTTAGGATTTAGTATGAGATTTGTTAGAAGAATGTTGATAACGCACTGATGTTTATCATTTGCACCGAGACATCAATGACCATTCGGCTTGCATGTTTTTGCCAGTGTACAGGAGCACAATAGGCTGAGGGGAAGCACAACCAGGACAAAGGGCCTACAACTCCTTTTATGATTTGAACTTAGATTTAGGATTGAGGGCCGTATTGACTAATGGAGTATTCTCTAACATGCAGTGTCATGCCTCGTATATAGATGAGAGTTGACTGGGAAGAAGTACTCTTGCTCTTCCAAGAGCTCTCAGACTCTTGGACTCTCGATCTCTTGGACTTCTATCTCTCTATCTCTCTCTTTTTGAATGTCTTCCTTGTCTGGCACTGTGGTGTCAGGATTTACCTGTTTTGGGATTGCTTGCCTGAGTGGGACAGGTGTTGATTACCAGGTGATGAGCAATTGCACTGTGCATAATTTGTTTGTATATATTATTTTACACAAATATTTGTATAATGATATTATTATTTTATCATCATTACTTTAATTTTGTATTATTATTATTAAATTGTTCGTATCTCAACTCACGAGTCTCCTTCCCTTTTCCCCTTCAGTTTTCTTCCCCATTCCCCAGCAGTGGGAGAGGGTAAGCAAGTGGCTGTGCGGCATTTGGTTGCCAGCTGGGCTAAACCACAACAATCTTGGTATTGAAAGATAGCCTGCAGCAAACATACTTAATCTGGAAATTAGCCTGGAGTTAATCCAGAGGCAACTAGTGAAATTTAGGCCTGTTCTTTCTGAGGGCTGGTTTATTTGTAAGCTGTTCGGTTGAATTTTCATTGTCCATGGGTATTGTAACTGCTAATTTATGGGGTTTATCCCAGAAAATGTTTTCTTTTTTTCACTTTTCCTCTATTTGTGCAAGAGGATATTATAATTCCATTGGTTTAATACAGCAAGCGTTCACTCCTGCAAGTACAATATAATCGTCTGCCAAGACAAACAGGGATACTCATCTGTGGGCAAATACTCCATCATTTATCCTATGGTGCCAGTCTGTCTGCAACGATATAATCATTTAATAGCTGATGTCTTCAAGCAGGTAGGCTTTTAACAGTCCATAGATTGCTGGCATGAATTTGGCATTTTTATCTCTTTACTTATAGGTTCATCCTCCATGATGGGTCTTATCAACACCTTGTCCTGTGGAGAGGACAGAAAGCTCTGCAGCTGAAGCTTTGATGGTCTTATTTGTCCAAATTTGCACTTCTGTCAGACTCTTGGCTGCAGCTCTACATTTCATATGTGAGGCTGTTATGATCCATTTAAATGCCTATGGGGATCTCAACAAGCTTTTTGAAAAGATTAATAACTTAGCTGTGGTTTTTATGATAGCATTTCTAAAGAAAAGCCTGCATACCTAATAAGGTTATTTCTACAAGCCAAAATTGCATTGCTCTCCATAAAAGACAAATAGATAGACTTTAACTACAAAACATCTGAAGGTTTGTTGCCCATTTTTGTCTTTTGGAGATGAGCTTTGAACAAGAAAAGGGATATAAAGAAGGGAAAGGAGAAATAAATAAGAAATACATCAGCTTTAAAATGTCAGGAGAGGAAGGATATGAATGTGAAGAATTCTTTACTTTCGAATCTCGTACCATATGGATATACCTTTGTTAGACTGTTGTTGCCTACAGTCTTAACGTTTTTATTTGGGCATGACTATAAATAGGAGTAATTTAAAATAATGCTTGAACTTTCATCAGATTTATTCAAGATTTATGTGAGTGGTTAGAAAAAGATTAACTGAATCGTTAGCTAAATTGTGTTTCATAATGCAACCACCAAAGAGCAGGCTGGAAGGAGAGAGGTTACATTTGTGCTTTTATTAAACCGTTGACCTAGTAGAGTACAATTTTTTTAAGTGCATTTGAAACTTGTATGCTATACTCTTTAGTGAGTGTTAGTTAAACATCTGTCAAACATCAGGGATCATCTCACATGCCACAACTATTTTTGGCTAAAATTTGACTGATATGTCTTTTGGTTTTCAAAATGCAAGATGTGCTTGCCAAGCATAAATCTTCCTTTATTGTGAAGTTAGGTGACTTAGTGTGGGAACAGCTTCATTTATGATTGCTACCACATCAATAAGATCAGATTTCTGGCCCTTACTTTCTCTCGTTTTCAGTCTCTTTTGTGCTACATATTATTAGAGCTGATCATTTAAATGAGATTTTTCCTTTTCAAACTGTAAAGAGTCTAAGCTTAATAGGTAGTTTTTATTAACACTTCTTTTAAGCCCATTCTGCAAGTCTCTTCCCTTAGGACTCAGAGACAAACCTGAAAATAGAAAAAATGAAAATTTAACATAAATCAAAAATTATAAAGGAAAATAATAATTTTAAACATTATCAGCAGGTATTGCCCTCACCTTAGGTATGTGAAAATGCTAGTAAAATCTCTGCTAATTGAATGTGTGTTAGAAAAAATGCCTGCATTTGCAAGTAAATGAAAAAGTGATCTTGATGATTATTCAGATATAAAGCAGAGAAAAACAGATGCACAATTCTGTGGCATCTACTGTTTTTTTCCCAAGTTATGTTTCTTTTTTTCCTAAATGGGTAAAAATTTAATTATTTAGGGTATATAGCTGCTTTTATTATCATCTTCTGATTGTTTTGTAAGGAAAAAAGGAGAAATTATAATATTAACTATTGAAAATATCTTGCAATATTTGCAGAGTAAATCTGTTTGGAACCTAAAGCATTTCTTGACTCCAGATGCTTTACATCTGTTGTTTGATTTCCTGCCACAAACCCTAGATGCAACAGAGAAGAGAAATACTGTTGCAGACTCTCTGGTGATCTTGCAAGCCACTTTTCACAAATGCTGCCTATGCCTGGATTAAGACTTTGTCAGACGATGAACAGACTAACAGGAGAGCACAGATGTCTGCCTGGAGCAAGCAGTGAGTAGCCATGGAGCCCTATTTACTCTTCAACCTGCTCCAGTCAAAGGGCAGGAAACATCTGGACAGCTGTGCAGTTTTCCTAGGGCACTCTCCTGCAAGGCCAGAGTGGTGTTCAGTGTGGAAAACATAACAGAGACTCCTCAGAGCCCTTGCTAAGTAACACAGGTGATCACATTTGCATTGCACAGGGACATTGCAAACCTGGAATACCGGCACAAGACTCAGAAATGGACCTTAGTCCTATCAATCCTTCTCCAGCCTGTTTCCCACTGTGATATGTCATTTAGTACTATTTGCTGAGAAATTATTTGCAGTTGGCCCAATATGAATCTGTGATTCTGACAAGTTCTGTGGAAAACAGAGCTGCTTTGGCATGACTTCTTCTGACACCTGTGAGTGGAAAGACTTTTCTCTGAAGTCTGCTGGCCCAGAGATGCCTGTGAGTTTTCATGTAAGCTGTCTTTGTGGCAAAGCATTTGATGCTTGCTTGTAGAAAGCTGATTTTTAAAGGCAGATATCATCTTATTTTAGTCTTGTAGGGCTCATTTTGTGATGGCTAGGGTTCCTTTTGGTTTTATATGTGGCTGCATGCACATAATTTTCTAATGAAGGTTCTCAGCACAGTTTTTAATCTGAGTGCTAAACTGAATGAAGTAAAGAAACTGTATTATTCTTCAAGATGATGCCAAGGTCACAGAAACTTGACTATACAGCTGCTTACATGAGTTCTACATCTGTCTACATTTTCAGTTATTCCTGATTTGCAATTTTGTCAAGACGATTTCTCCCCTGAAGCACAGTGCAAATTCACAAAAATAAAAGAAAGAACACCAGATTCACCTCTCAAAGTCTGGGGAATAATTTAAGAGTCTTTGTTTTTGAATCTTGTGCATTATTTGCCTTTTTGGGAAAAAAAACCAACAAAACAACCAAAAAACAACAAAGCCTGAAGAAAAGAATAAAACCTATTTTCCTTATTCCTACTGCTTTAATGCTTAAAGGTTAGTTGTATGTTTCTCCTTCAGGGTTACCATGGCAATGAGAGTAATGTTAAGGCCTAGCTAGGCAGGTACTAGATTAGGCTACAATCATTTATCCTTCTTTTCACCGGCAAAATGCATGGCCAGAAGATGAATAGTGTCATTTAGAGCACTCGCTCCTCTGACAGGCTTCTGTAAGCTTAGCCCCAAGAGTGCACATTAAAACATGGGTAGAAGTTTTGCAGGTCTAAATTGTACTGCAAAAGGAGACTGGCTTTCAAAGTATATCTAAAATACAAATGTATTGCTAGAATCAATAATAAAACTCAGACACAACAACACTAAAAGCCCCAGCTCCACCCTATCTGCTCAAGAGGAAAATGGAGAGGAGAGAATATGCAGGCAGAGGAAGCGGAATGATTTCTTTTTTTGGTGACGCTGAAACTGTTAGTTACTGCAATGCCTCATTAGCTCTCTGAGGCAGGGCTGTCCCAGCTGTATAGGCTGTTTCACACTCTTAATGCTAACTCTGGTTCTGATAAAGTTGCCCCATTTGGCTCAGATGTTTCTCCCAAGCTTTCTCTGATCCACTTACTATTCTGAGTAATGCTACTGATCTACCAAAGAGGAACCACAATCACACACTCCTATGAAAATCAGCCTCAAGAAGACCTCAAAATGTTATTTATTTTTTTTCTTGTGCTTCAGGGCAGTCATTTGTTTCTGCATCGGGCAGGTGCTTGTCTATCATGCTCTCAAAGACCTTCAGAAGATAGCTACAGCTACCTTACAGCTCTGGGTTGGAATTACTCTTCCTGTTTACTTTGGCTTTCTTTTTGAACGCCACTTTTAATTTACCTTCTTTTACAATATGCACACATGTAATTCATATGAATCTTCATCTCTGTCCTAGTTTTAGCTGGGACAGTGTTAGCTCTTCTTTTTAGCAGCTAGAAGAGCTCTGTGTTTTGGTTTTACTCAGAGGCTCACTCTGAGAAGAATGCTGATAGCAAGTTGATGTTTGAGACTCCAAGGACTTTTCAGTGTGCCGGAGTGCAGAAACACGGTGGGATAAGGGGGGAGCATAGCTGGGACAAGGGGGACACGATTCCCCTTGTGGTTTGTGGTGGAACTTAAGATTGAGGCCAAACTGGCCAATTAGTATTCCATATCATGCAGCATCATGCCCAGTATAAAAGTGAGGGTCAGCCGGGAAGAAGGGCTTTTGTGCTTTGGCTCTTTCGCTGCTTTCGCTCTTTTGCGCTTGCTGCACTTTTGCTCTGTTGCTTTTTTTTCCCCTCTTTCTTCCAGTACTCCCACTCTCGGACTACTCTCTCTCTCTCTCTGCCTCTCTCTATTTCGGGGTCTCGCGTTCGTCTGGGATTTGCAGCTTCAGGACGAGACGGGCTTCGCATACGAGGGGGTGGTGAGCATCTACACTGTGTATTAAATCATCTGTATTAAATTGTTATTATCTCAACCCACGGGTTTCCCGTTTCTCCTTTAATTCTCTCCCTCATTCCTGGGGGTGGGGGAGGGGGAGTGACTGGCTGTGTGGGGAGGGGTCGCCCTAACCCACGACAATCTCATATTAAATAACTGTATATAATCTGGTTCTTCCATCAACCCCTCCCTCCCCAAATATTATTTTAGTACTTTATATCTTAATTTCACTCGGAAATAAACTGTGAGGTTTGTATTGGTACCATTAAAATGTATTTAGATGCATATAGGTTGAGGTTCTTTGTTTAATTGTTGAAAAATTAACTGCTTTGTGGTATATTCCTCTTAAGCAGAAGCAGAAAAATGTTATCACTCTCCTTCATAAGTTTATTTTTAGCATATGCAGTTAATGGATATTTCCAATGCCTCTTGCGCAGTAAGTAGATTACCTGATGCTAGCTATTTCATTTCAAATATCTCACATTTGTTTATTTAGGGTCATCAGCATAGTTTTACATTAATTATTTAACTGTCATTTCCAATCTAAAAAGTCAAGCATGCTTCTGCCTACTCAGGGCACAATTAGTCACTGCATTATTATAGATTTAAACTGGTTTAAGTGAATAAAAAGTAATTTGCACATTTTGAACACAGTAACATTCTGTTCTGAATATTTTTACCCTGAAGATTGGCTTCCAATTTCACATTAAGAGATTTTTGTTTTTGAAAATGAGATAGGTAAGGCTTATGAAGTTGTTTTCTTATTTTAGATCCTTAGTTACTTTTAAGAGCTATACTTCCACTTGACTGTTGACCCCCTTCTCATCCACCAATAGCAAAAAGACAGTACAGCAAGTAAAGCAATTCTGAATTAATGTTAAGGAATGTAAAAAGCTGCTTAACATACATAGTTTATCTACTATACTTGTTCTCATTTGAAGCACCGAATGCATAGCTAACCCTCTTCTCTATAAGCCTAGATTCATACCTATTCTGTGTCACAACATGTGGTGCGCTACAACCACCACTTCCACTCTCTTAGCAGAGTCATGGATTTGTCCCATGCTCTTGGGTCCTAGGTATTGCTGTAATACTAATCATAAGAAAGGATAAATTTATAAACAGTAGAATATCTGCCCTGATGCAACTTGAAAATGAAAAATAAAATACAAAATATTTTCTAAGCATTTTTGAGACCAGAAGACTGTAGAAGCACACTAAATAAAATTAACAGCTAAGAACAATATCTTAAGCTTGGGAAAGAGCACTTCCTCATCAGGAAACAGGTCAACTCTCTTTTTCAACTTGTAATGGGATTGTAAAATTAAAAGAGACTTATTTTATGACCCTTATTCATCTTTCTTATCTGTGTTTCTTTTTGCTGTCTTGCAAAGCAAGCTTTGACTCTTTTGGAATATTAACCTTGATTGTGCAGCAAGAGATACCTTTCTTAATTAACCATTAGATGAATATTTGTATTAAAATTATTCATGATCAAAAGTTGCAAATATTACAGGATCTCTAATGTGCTGCTTATAAAGGTTTATTTCATTATAAAGTTTCCCTAAGTATAAGAATGCAAGAAGCATCTATAACAGACATGAAAGAAAGTTACACTAAGACATATGAAGTGAAGATTTTCCATTTTATTCCCAGATGATTGAGTCTTTCTTTGAGTAATGTCGTAAAGAAATAATTCCATCAGTGGACAAAGGTTAAATATATTTCCAATTTGTAACACTTAAAATATAAATAACAAATGAGACTTTCACATATACATAAAAATTTATCTTGATTTGTTCCTCTGTCCTCATGCAAATGATAAGCCTTCCTTCATGAAGGAATATTTTTTTAATTAATGCTGTCCTAGAGAGCTCCTATTTGGTTTTCCACCTACCTTCTTTCATGAGGAAAGTCAGTGGAAATTCTGTCAGTAACCTCTATTGTATTATTCTAAAGTCTCCTAAAGCAAGAGTCAGCAAAACAGCAGATAACAAACGCCAATGAAGTGTCTCTTGTGAGGCTGCCAGCCCTTCACGGCTTTCACATGCTCCATGAATTAAATGGAATGAGCACTTAGTTACCAGGACTCCTAAGGAGGGCTAACATTAAAGCAGCACCGTTTGTGCTACCAGTGCTAGAATTCTGGGCATTGGTTTCATTCCCCAAACCTCATTTTGATGGAGTAGCTGCTTTTTCACAGGGGATGGCTGTGACTTTTGTTTTTGCTGCTATGGTAAAATCTCCTTGCCGCTTTTGAAATTTAGAATTGTTCAGCCTCACGTAGGAAAAACTTGACCTTGCAAAACTTTACTAATGCAAATAGTCTCAATCATAAAAGCAGAGCTGTTTGTATAATTATCCCTCATATGAGTAGAAATATGCAAGACTGACCTTTAAAACATGCTCTCTGGGCTATCATAACTTAAGAAAAAGAAGAATATTTTTCCCTTTTAATCTAGGTGGCAAAGCTAACAAATAATTTACAGCATGAATTAATTACTTTTCCTTTTTTGAAAAACAAGTCTTAATAATTGGCTTGTTTTATTTTTGAGAGATATTATTCCAAATGTAGAGTATGTGCTTTTGCATGAAAAATTTAGTAAGGCTGTTTAATACTGTAAAGGCATTCACTATGTATCAGCAGCACCCACATTAACCCAGCAGACTGAAACAGCTCCATCCATTGAGTCAATGGGCCATGAAATAAAAATGTTCTCTCCATAAGCATTGACACACTAGACCTCAGTGGAATGAAGCTCCCATGATGAGTTACCAAGTGAATGATACTCTAATAAGACCTTTTTTAGGCCCTGACATGACAGATTTACGGTACCAAAGAAGTAGAATGAAGCCTCATTTTTTTCAGAGTTCTTCATTTTAATGTATATTTGATAGTTAAAGCAGTTATATTTAGAGGTCATCTCAATGCTGTCCAAGATTCCTGTGAAATTTTCAAAAATGTCTGTTTTTTCTTTTTTTTACTTATGAGGCTAAATCTAATTCCCAGTAGACATTTTGGAGACAGACATATTGCTATTGCAAATGGCTAGAGCAGATTTTACATGCTCCACTCTTCTGTCAGCTGGTGGTTACTGTCTCTCTGAAGGACTGGTGTACAGCCAGGGAATGGATTGAATGAGTCCTATTCACACTTCAGTGCATGGTTATCTTAATTAAAACTGCCAGGCAAGTTGGTTCGAGTGGCTGATGTTGCATTGTAGAGGACTAGGGAGTAATGCGTGTCCCATCGTTCTGTCTGAACCCTGGCAGTGACAGTCCTCAGCTTTTGCAGAGAAATTTTCTATGTGCCCTAGAAATAAAATGTCAAATGTATATTAACTTTTGAAAATATTATCTTTAGATTTATTCTTACTCTCAACCAAAGCTACAAACACTTGATTCAGCTGTGTCTCTGCTTCCTTTCTCACCCTCACTCCCTTAGCTGCAGTGCTAGGCTGTCTGAGAGTAGAAATGTGTGTGCAAATAATACAGAAAATTGTCCTTGATATGAAGGATTCTCAAGCATTTCTCAGCCAACACAGAGCATAGCATGGCTTCATGAAGGCAGGAGAATCTTTCTTGTTGGAAAGATTAATTTTTGCCCCCTCCTTGCATGGTTTCAGTCACTCTGGGTCATTCTCAGATCGCTTGCCTCAATGGACTTCGGCACCTATAACAGTATCTAAATTAAAAGAATTGGTGAGAGCTGTGGCTAGCCTGCTGCTCCTGAGTAGTCAATGCAGGAAAGCTAAGTTAGGCACTCTGGAGGGTCTGCATGCTCGATCTTTCTAAGAGTCTCCAGATGACTTGGATTTTTTTCCAGCATCATGGGTTATGACCATGTTGCCAAAGGCTTTTATTGGCATACATTTCCCATGGCTCTGGCTACCTTTGCTATTCCTTGTTGTTGCTTCACTGCTATTGAGAAGGGTAAAGAGAGTATACATGTTACCACTAGAAAGCTTTCTGATTCTTTCTGCCCTCCAGATAGCGTGGATGCTGTCTATTGTAATACAAAATTCATTCAAAGAATTTCATTTTCAGGGCAGGAGGTCCCTGAAGTTACCATATCTTTCAAAACCAGATTTTCATATTTCAACTTCAGGGTTGCGGGTTATAGACTCATAGGTTAGAAAGGATTATAAGTTTAAGTGGGATGAGGCACTCACTGCTGTACTGTGATTTTTACCAGGCATTGAAAATGTGTAAAGCTGCTAGCACCTATATGAGTAGAAGTCCACTTGGGTTTGCTTGTGGTCACCTTCAGCTGCTTGCCCTCGACTGGCTTTCATTTTGATGAGATTGGCTGTTAGAATCACGCTGACAAAGCCACATGACCAGTTCCTGTGGTCCCTGAATGGAGCTGCCAAGGCATAGAACTCTTCCACTCTTCAAGGTCTGTTTCTGCTACTCTGCATTTTGATGTCAGTCACAGCCTGCGCAGCCAGACCTGTGTCAAGCCTTTCTGTGCACCCAAGACAGTGACAAGACACCTCGGTGGCCTATTGACGCTGCACCTACATGTGCTGGCCCAGCTCGCTGGTGAGTCTGGTCCCACCCGCTGTGGCCAAGGAGCATGAGTGATCTGGAGCTGTGGGGCTCATCTCACCCCTGAAAACATGCAACAGTAAAAGTCCATCTCTACAGAGTCTTGTCTCTTCCTTCATATATTTTTAAAAAAATATATCTTTTCAACAACTATATGGCTCTCAAAGGCAAAATCTTTTTAATCCAGATTTGATCATGATACGAAATACTGCAGGAAGCTGGCCATCAGAGATAATCAAGCTGTATGTTTTTGTGTTAGTGGATACAGCAGGAAAGTGGCCATTCTTACATATGCCTGCTGCTAACCTTCTAATCTGACGTCTAATTGTTTATAATTAGGTCAAAGAAGAAGAGAGATCTTACTGTTTCCTTGTCAATAAACACAGTAGAGAACTTTTCAGAAGCATGCTGTGATTATGATGATTTCACTGTGAGCCAAATTTATCTATACATGGTTAAAAATGATAAAAAACTTAATGAAACAGACCAGATAAGTATCTCTGGAGAGACATGAGTCCTGATTGCTAACTTCTCCACAGCGTCTCCATATCCATGGAGGCTACAGCTTTATAAAATGAAAAGTAGCAGATAAAGAGTCAGCTAGCTGTGGAGATTGGAGATTATTTATTAATTTAAAAATTATAATGTCTTAAATTTTATCTGCTATAAATTGAATAAATCGAACTACTGTGCATTGAAGTATTAATAAGCTTTCAATTGAACTTTACCACAGTGTTCTTACGCAGTTATTCTCTCCACTAACAGGTAGAAGGCACCCCTTTTATAATACAGCTGTAAATGTTGGACCTCAATTGCTACGTTACAATGTGATGATAATATAATGCACGTTCTGCAAAATATTTGCAATTATGTATTTGTATGAGGCATCATAACACTTCTCTAGTATTACACAGCTTTAATTTTTTATTTATATGGAGGTTATTTCTTGTCATCCATAGTTTTCTAACAGTAATTTGTATTTAATATCACACTGTGTCTGCTTTTGATCGTATTTTATAATAAGATGCAGCAGGATTAGTTATCAGATGATGCTTAATTTGCATAAAAATCTAATTGAATCTTCTGAATTTGGAAGCAATCATCCCAGAACCTTGTTTTTGAAAACTCGTGTTTGCAAGTTCCAGAGACAACCACCATGCAGAGGGAAGTGCTTCCTGGAATGTAGGGCAATCCAAACAAGAACTTAATGAACATCATCTTCAGTAGATTCATATGTCAGTTGTGAAAGGAATCAGATATTTGATAGATGGCATATAGCGTTAACAAATTCCAGAAGGTTCATTTTGAGTTGATCATCAAAAAGTTTGCCTTTTCTGAACTCTTGCTTTAACCGAAGTGTGTCCCTGCAAAGTCCATGTCTGTACGTGAAATACATTTTATATGTATGTATACATGTGTACATATATGCATATTACATACTACGCATGTTTGTGTATATTAAAATTGTGTATCTATATGCATATTGCATATATTGTGTGTAAGCATTGTATTTCTCAAAGTGTATAATTAACAACATTGGAAATTCTTATGCAGAGTGATTTATCTCATGTATAATAGTTTTTTAGACCCTTGGAATTTTCCACCTCTCTCCCTGAAGTCTGAGCAATAGTTTCACACAGCTCACTTGTTAATTACAGGGTGCCATCTTCATCCTGAAGTAATTTATATAGGCTGGCAGTCATTCCAATACCCAGTGTATCCTCACAGGTGCTGGATCTAAATCCACTGTAAATAGCAGTGGTGACAACGGGTAAACCTATCTAATGTACTCATATCATTTGCTACACGAAACAATTAACATAAGAAAATGATGACCAAGGAGATTTGGGAACACCTCAAAAGAAAAAGGGAAGCCTATAAGTCTTGGAAGAATGGGTAGGCATCCAGGAATACAGGGAGGAAGTTCGGGCATGTAGGGAGATAATCGGGGGGCAAAAGCCCAATTGGAACTTAGACTAGCCTGCTCCGTAAAGGACAACAAAAAGTCCTTCTATAAATACATTAATAACAAAAGGAGGGCTAAAGATTACCTCCAGCCCCTACTGGACACGGGGTACGTTAGTCACTAGGGATGAGGACAAGGCTGAGGTCCTTAATGCCTTCTTTGCCTCAGTCTTTAATAATAAGGTTAGTAGTTTCCAGGTAAGCTGGCCTAGGGTGTCTGAGAGCAGGGAAGGAGAGCAAATGGAAGCTCCTGTGATCCAAGAGGAAAGGGTCAAGGATTTGCTTTGCCAGCTGGATGCCCACAAGTCTATGGGGCCTGATGGTATCCACCCGAGAGTCCTGAGAGAGCTGGCAGATGTCATTGCCAAACCCCTGTCCATTATCTTTGGGCAGTCTTGGCTCACTGGGGAGGTTCCGCTGGACTGGAGACTGGCGGATGTTACCCCCATTTACAAAAAAGGGCGGAAGGAGGATCCGGGGAACTACAGGCCTGTCAGTCTGAGCTCGGTGACGGGCAAAGTCATGGAACAGGTTATCTTGAGTGCTATTAATGAGCACATACAGGTTAACCGGGTGATCAGGCCCAGTCAACATGGGTTTATGAAAGGCAGGTCTTGCCAATCAAAGCTGATCACCTTCTATGACAGGGTGACCCGCCTGGTTGACGAGGGAAGGGCTGTGGATGTAGTTTTCCTTGACCTCAGTAAAGCCTTTGATACAGTTTCTCATAGTGTTCTGGTTGTGAAAGGGATAACTGCTGGCCTGGATAGGCACACCCTCCTTTGGGTTAAAAACTGGCTGGATGGCCGGGCCCAAAGAGTGGTGGTAAATGGGGCTAAATCCGGCTGGAGGCCGGTCACCAGTGGGGTTCCCCAGGGCTCAGTGCTGGGTCCAGTTCTGTTTAACATCTTTATCAGTGACCTGGATGAGGGGATTGAATGTACCCTCAGTAAGTTTGTGGATGACACCAAGCTGGGAGGCTGTGTTCAGTTATTGTGTCAATATTCAGAATATTGTCACAATATTCAGAATATTGTGTTCAGTTTTGGGCCCCTCGCTTTAAGAGAGATATTGAGCTCCTGGAGCGGGTCCAGAGAAGGGCGACTAAACTGGTCAAGGGGCTGGAAAATAAAACTTATGGGGAGCGGCTAAGAGTTGGGGCTGTTTAGCCTCAAGAGGAGGCTGAGGGGAGACCTGATTACAGCCTACAAATACTTGAGAAGGGATGGTGGGGAGGTGGGGGAAGGGCTCTTTACATTAGTGTTGGGTGATAGGACAAGAGGAAATGGGTATAAGCTTAGTCAGGGGAGATTCAGGTTGGATGTTAGGAAGTATTTCTTCTGTGAAAGGATTGTCAGCCACTGAAATAGGCTGCCCAGGGAGGTGGTTGAGTCCCCATCCCTGGATGTGTTTAAGAATAGGGTGGATGAACTACTTAGGGATATGGTTTAATGGGGGATTAGGGACGGTTGGACTGGATGATCTCCAAGGTCTTTTCCAACCTAGAAATCTATGAAAATCTATGAAAATCTATGAAAAATATTTATTTGAAAGCTATTATACTTGCAGATTTCACTGTTAAATGATCACTCTACCTTGGAGTCAGGTGCTGGCAGAATCTAACTCAATGTGCAATGCTCTCTGTTATTTATTTGGGTTTGATTTTTTGTGTGCATGTATATTCTTTTGGTGTCATTACTCCATTTTTAGGAGGAAAAAATGTAAATATATGAAAGAAATTATATACACACATATAATAAACGTATTTATAGTATAAAATATATACATGTGTATATGTATACATACAAAGTTAGGCTTCTTAGACATCCTCTCTATTAAATGGAGAGCACTTTAAACTCATTTCACTTTGAATTTTGCCCCATGTGATTAGTTTTGGTCTTGCGTGTGCAGTTAGAGGGCCGGTGTGGCAACACAGAAAATATAATTTCAAGGTCCGCATACACAAACGTGCCCCAATCACAATGTTTAAAATGCTTTAAACAGGTGCTGCCTCTACAGTGGCTTCTGTAAAGTTGTATTTTCAACTAAGTATTAACAAAATATGACAATTCTATTTCTCTATTACACGCAATCTTAGAGCTGCTTGTATTTAAATTGTGCTGAGGATCATCTGCCCTAATGTGTACAGACAGCACCGTTCCTGTGAATACTTCTCTTGCTAATCTCAGGGACCTTGATCAATGATTTCTACAGACGAAAATCGCTAAGGGTTTAGGGAGGAATCAGACTTCACTGCTATTCCCCTCGTATTGCTATCTCCAGGTCTCCTTGTCAGACTCTGTGTGTAATAAAATGGGCAAAGGGTTTATTCTCCTGACTCAAGTCCCTCAAATCCCTGTAAGTTTTCGTTGAGATACTGTCTCTCTTACTCCGCTGTATCTCTAAGTCACTGATGTAACCCGATGGAACCAAATTTCTGATAAGCAGTGGAAAAATACATCTAGCAAATGCTCCATTCTGAAAATCAAATCCCTGACCGTGCAAGGTGAATTCAAAAGATGTAATCTCATGGTTAAGGCACTGTATTAGGATTTGGAAAACTGATTTTGCTGGCCAGCTCTGGGGTCCTTTGAAATTACTTTGGGTCAGACCCTTGAATGTACGTGAATCTATTTTTTGCTAACACTGGTGAAGTTTATGCATTCAAGATGCAAATTCTTGGAATCATCTGGTTTTTTTCTTGATGTTGTTTTTGCCCAGTAAAACAGAATAATAGGAGGCTATTCTGCTCAAAATAATTCCACTGCTACCCTTGGAGAGGTATTATGACCACAAGTATGTTCAAATAAGAGAGACCATCAAATCAATCTGGGGAAGATAAACATGAAAATAGCTGTTAGTTGATGTTTTCTTTAATGGTTGAAAACACAACAAAGCCTTAGTAGTCAAATTTGATAGGTTTTCTTTATTTTAAATATGTATAAGACAAAAAAAGTTGTTTGAACTGGGACTCCTTATGTTCACTTTTATTTCAAAACAAATGTGTTTTCAGTAGCAGACCCCTAAAGAGAATGCTGTCATGTTGCTAAGTATGTGTATTTTGCAAAGTGTCAGGTTTGCAAGAAAAGGGACTAGGCAGACAATTTAAAAAAAAAAAAAGTAGGAATGACCTTCAAATGAGGGTGGTAAGACTTTGGAATAAATTGCCCAGAGAAGTTGTGGATGCCTCCTCTCTGGAGGTGTTCAGGTTGGATGGAGCCTTGAGTAGCCTGGTCTAGTTGAGAGGTGTCCCTGCCCATGACAGGGAGGTTGGATTAGATGATCTCTGAGGTCCCTTCCAGCCTATGCCATTCTATAATTCTATGATTCTATGATTCATTGATTTTCTGGAAAGTAGTTATCAGAAATATGTTTTCTATTTTTGAGGCTTTTGGGGTTCTAGTAGTAGTAGATCAACTGAGCAGTCTTGCTCAGCATTCAGAACAGCTCGTACAAGCACGTGTTAGGCACCTCGACCAGGTTTTTGTGTTGAATGACAGAGTACAAAAGCATTTGTAATTATTTGTAATTATTTTGAATTGCTCAAGTTCTTCACTCTCTTTAATATAGAAGCCAGCCCTATCACAACTTATGAGTTACGAGCGTCCTGTGCAGTTGATGTGTGTTTAAATATTTCCAACTGGGCAGAAGGTGGTCTTGGCATTTCTTTAAGAGCTCTCTGGCACAGTGGATTCCTCTCCAGAACAATACGATGATAGGAGCGGTTTGGGAAGTTTAAATAAACATCTAGCCTGAAGAGTTTATTATCCAAACTGAAGTTACAAACTTCTCTGTGCTAATTAGTGTTTTGTAGCTGTTAGTGTTTAGTCATCCGATGTTCAAATTAAGGATTTTTTTGTCGCAGCAGAAGCTTGCAGTCTGGAGGAAGCGAAGCATGACTAAAATGATGGCAGACGGATTACTGGCTGGTGTTGTGCAGGAGGAAGTCTCCAAACTGCGAACTCTCAATCAATAGAGACAGCCTGTACACGGCTGGGACCGGGAGACTGAAACCTTCTGAACCACAGCCAGTGGTGGGAGTTGGAGCCTAAAAGCCACAGCTAAAGATTTCTTTACTCAGACCGTGGATTTTTGATCCTGAGATATAGCAGCAAAAATAAATCCTAGAATGTGTAACCATAGAATCATAGAATGGTTAGGGTTGGAAGGGACCTCAAAGATCATCTAGTTTCAACCCCCCTGCCATGGGCAGGGAAATCCTCCACTACACCAGGTTGCCCAAAGCCTCATCCAACCTGGCCTTGAACACCTCCAGGGATGGGGCATCCACAACTTCTCTGGGCGACCTGTTCCAGTACCTCACCACCCTCAATGTAAAGAATTTCTTTCTTATATCTAACCTAAATCTACCCTCTTTCAGTTTAAATCCATTGCCCCTTGTCCTATCACTACACACCCTTGTAAAAAGTCCCTCTCCAGCTTTCCTGTAGGCCCCCTTTAGGTACTGGAAAGCTGCTATAAGATCACCCCGGATCCTTCTCTTCTCCAGGCTCAACAGCCCCAACTCTCTCAGCCTGTCTTCATAGCAGAGGTGCTCCAGCCCTCGGATCATCTTCGTGGCCCTCCTCTGGACTCATTCCAGTAGCTCCATGTCCTTCTTGTGTTGGGGACTCCAGAGCTGAACACAGTATTCCAGGTGGGGTTTCACAAGAGCAGAGTAGAGGGGCAGAATCACTTCCCTCGACCTGCTGGCCACGCTCCTTTTGATACAGCCCAGGATATGGTTGGCTTTCTGGGCTGCCAGCACACATTGACGGCTCATGTTGAGCTTCTCATCCACCTGCACTCCCAAGTCCTTTTCCTCAGAGCTGCTCTCAATCCATTCTCCGCCCAGCCTGTACTTGTGCATGGGATTGCCCTGACCCACATGCAGGACCTTGCCCTTGGCCTTGTTGAACTTCATTAGGTTCTCACAGGCCTATCTCTCCAGCATGTCAAGGTCCCTCTGGATGGCATCCCTTCCCTCCAGTGTGTCCACAACACCACACAACTTGATGTCATCTGTAAACTTGCTGAGGGTGCACTCGATCCCACTGTCCATGTCTCCAACAAAGATGTTAAATAGCACTAGTCCCAGTACCGACCCCTGAGGAACACCACTCGTCACTGGCCTCCACGTGGACATTGAACTGTTGACCACAACTCTTTGAGAGCGACCATCCAGCCAATTCCTTATCCACCGAGTGGTCCATCCATCAAAACCACATCTTTCCAGTTTAGAGATAAGGATGTCGTGTGGGACAGTATCAAATGCTTTGGATAAGTCCAGGTAGACAATGTCAGTTGCTCTTCCCCTATCCATCAATGCCGTAACCTCGTCATAGAAGGCCACCAAATTAGTCAGGCAGGATTTGCCCTTAGTGAAGCCATGTTGGCTGTCACCAATCACCTCCTTGTTTTCTATGTGCCTTAGCATAGTCGCCAGGAGGATCTGCTCCATGATCTTGCCAGGCACAGAGGTGAGACTGACTGGCCTGTAGTTCCCTGGATCTTCTTTTTTCCCCTTTTTAAAGATGGGGGCTATGTTTCCCCTTTTCCAGTCATTGGGAACTTCACCAGATTGCCACGACTTCTGAAATATCATGGATAGTGGCTTAGCAACTTCATCTGCCAGTTCCCTCAGGACCCGTGGATGCACCTCGTCTGGTCCCAGCTCATGATTATGTGCCTGCTGGATATCTGAATCATCTGTAGGAATCAGCTGATGGTGATGAGTAGTTATATGCCCTCTCTGTGAGATCTAAAACATGGTGCCCTCAGATTGCTTGCTTGAATCCTCTCCAAAACATGGAGCAGAGTATCATCCAGGTCGGCATCTGCTTCTGCTCTGTAGAAACTATTGAAGTGATGCTGAAAGTAGTTCTACCTCACTCACAAAAGAAATGGAGGCGTGGAGAAATCCTTTTCTTATTCAGTGTCTTGACTTACTGGGAAGGCATTTGGGAGAGCAGTGAATGAAGTTAAGGAGACTGCAGAAATTTTAGGCCAAGCCAGTGCTGTGGGAATCTGAGGTTCCTGGTGCACCACGTAAAAGCACATTTTAGTGATTTGTGCGAATAAGCTATTCCATTTATTACTGTAATGGCAGATGGGCCAGTGGATGCAACAACTGCTAAATTTCAGGGCCAATCCCTAGAAAGTTTACGTGTCTTTCTGGCAGTTTTGAGATGCTTCATATGTTTGTTTGACTGTAACTGACATGGGGCAGCGCATGGTGAAAGTTCTTAGGCTCACACATACGACTAAGTTACCCTGGTTTAACAAACTGCAGTGAATCAGCTGTCTTAACTAACCATGAGCTTGCTCCCAGCCTGCAGGAACTATAGCGACTGCACTTCAGCCTCATCTTTCTCCATAAAGATTAAGCTGCTTCTCCTTACTTCGTGCGTGATGTGCTCCAGGAAGGTGAACCACAGAGCACTCTGTCTCGGGCGATGTTGACCACAGCAAATTGATTCTGGGATTGACAGCAAGTGACCATTTACTCTGTAAGAAGGTCACTACTAGTCCCGACACAAACCAGAAACTAAAATATCTTCCAGCTTCATACCCATAAAGTGTTGCTGGTAGCCTCCTAGTCTCATGTGTAAGAAATACGTGCTGGGTTCATTTATTTGGAAATGGTTGTGTTTTACCATTTCCTAAGGTCACTGTGAAAGTTCTATGTAAAGAGAAGGTGGTATACTGCTTATAATTGAATTCATGGTCAATTATTTAATTCAAAATATCTTAGAGTTAGGCAGGCCATAAACTGTAAGTACATTTTCAAAGGGATCCTTCAACACAGAACACAGTACGTCTGTAGATCATATTCATGCTACAATACAAATCTGTCAGCAGACCAAGTAGTGGCATGACCACTTGGATGAATATGTCTTTCCAGACACGCTGAAGAGCTAAGGTACAAGGAATTAAATGACAAATATAGACAGAAAGCAATCTTTCACGTCTTTAGTAATAAATACATTGTTATTTTGCCATTTTAGTCAAATTGTGAATCTACATAATTAGGAAGGCATTTGCACAGATATGAAGTAACCAGAATAAATTAGATGAAGAAACGAAAATGCAAAAGCAACAGTCTTGATTTAAATAATATCCCTGCTCATAGCTTGGCTAATTTACTCTGGTAAATTACACGATAAACTTATTATACTGATTTCTTATGTATTAGAAATTTTTCTTCTGGGATTTGCTGAATGTTTGTATATTCCTGTCCTGCAACAAACAGGAATATTTAAGAATATAATGTGGCACTATCATTGTTCCAGTTACTACTATTTATCATTTATATTGCGGTAACATCTATTGCCTGTCCACTGATACAGATGCACAGAATGTTTCAAATCCAGCCTCTATCTAAAATATAGAAGAGGCAGAGATTCTCCAGTTTAATGAAGTTTGAAATGTTTTGTGGCAAATAAGATTCTGCAACCACTTATTTTTGTTTATCACCAGCCTTCTTTCCTTGGAAGCAAACCACGTTGTTTTCAACTTGCAAAAAAGGCACAGACAGCCCATGTTGTGACAGGTTGTCTCCAGAAAGTGGTACTCAGGATGGCTCGACATCTTCAATAATCGCGAGCTGTCTCACTTTACTCCATGGTGAGATATGTTCAGTTTAGTTGAGTTTGAAAGCTTGTTCAATTATTTTTATTGTTGTTTGTTTCTGGGCTTGGACTCTGCAGATTTGTATTTGTGTCCCTGAGTCAGTCGTTCCTACTATCCAGGCTATGTAAAAATAGCAGCAAAGGTTGTTTTGCTACATTAGAAAAAATTGTCTGTTGCACAGGAGGCTTTTTCCTGTGGGTAGTCATGGAGCTGAGCGGACTCAGGGGAAATCTGGAGAAGCTTGATATAAAAACCCAGGAATGGCCCTCATTTTGTTTTGGCATGCTTTGTGTTCTTGGCAGGCTTTTCTGGTGGATTTTTACTCCATGGTTCTTGCATTTTAAGCATGTTTTGTTGACATTTTTGATGAGTTTTGGTGTTATTTTTGGCTACTTAGTGGGTTTTTTAGGTTTTTTTTGTAGTTTTATGAGGTTTTTTTTCATTCTTAGTGTGTTTCTTTTGCAGTATTGCTTTTTTTTTTTGTATGTTACAGGACATTTTTTCCATCATGGTGCTTTGTTGGGCATTTTGTGGTGCATTTTTGGCTTTTTTTCCCCAGCCTGGACTATTTTTTTGAATTTAGTTTCTGTTTTTTTAATTTACTTTTTTGGTGTTTTTTTTTAGTGTGTCTTTTTCTTTGGTGGTTTTGCAGATTATATGCATTTTTTCCTTTTCTGCATTTTAATTTCTTCTTTTTTTTTTTTTCATTTTGGGCCTTTTTGCTGTTTTGCTGGAAATTTGGAGAGTACTTTTTGCTTTTATTTGTGTGGGTTTTTTTCTTTTCTCTTTTTTTTTCTTTTTAGGACTGTTTGCCTTTATTGCATTTTCTTTTCCTCGTTAAAAATTTTTGACTTTTTTTCCCTTTTCAATTTTTGGCTCTTTTTTTGTTTGTTTTGTTTGTTTTGGGTGGTTTTGGCACTGAATGGCAGTTTTCGTTATTAGACAGTTTGGGTGGTTTTGGTCATCTTTGAGTGCTTTTTGGCATTTCTGACTTTTTCTAACATTTTTGGAGGGTTTTTTTTTTGGAATTTTGGGGCATTTTAGCATGTGTTTGCTAGTGAGCTTTGGATGGTTTTGGGATGGTTTTGGCATTTGTTGTGGTTTTTGGTATTTTTTGCATTTTTAGTGTGTGGTTTTTTTTTTTTTTGCCATTTTGTGTACATTTCAGCATTTTGGGGTGTTTTGAGGGGCATTTTTTGGATTTTTTTTTCCTGCAATTTTTTTGCCATCTTGATGGAGCAGATGACATTATTTTTGGACACAGCGCTGAAGGCCCTAGTGAGACAACATCGTGGGGACACTACTGCATGTACTATGTGTTACGAGACTGGCCACCATATTTTTCACAATTCAACCATTTGGAGAGAGGAACTAAAACACTTATTATGTGACTAAGTGATGCTGAGTTATTTGCTTTTGAGACAAAATAATGTGACCTGATCCTGGACAAACTGTATACAGTTTTGGGTTGAACCTGCAAGAAGGGTGCCTAGAAATCTGAAAGCATCCCTCGCTCCATTAAGTGCTTTTGGAGTGCCCCGGTACACACACAGTCTGTGGGAAGTAAAGTGCTCTTCTCTGGGCTCCAATAAATCTCATCTCTCATCTGGCTCTCAGAAGAGCTCTTTCTCCTCTACCCTCTACAAGTCTCGGTGTCATGTCTGAGAGAATGCTTAAAATGTTTGGAAAAATGCTGTGGAGTCTCTGAAATGATCACATTGGGTACTAACTGAAAAAACACTTTTGGCAGGAAGTTTCTCAAGCCGCATAAGGAGTTTTATCCTTGTAAATGCATCGGCTTTAAATCTGTTCCTCTCATGCCACTACTAAGAGAAGAGATGCACTGGTGTGCTGTCATACACGGTATCTGACTGGGGGGCTCCCTGGAATTGAGTGCTATTTCTGTGGCAATCAGTGGTTTTTACTGAAAAACTTAGTCTGACATACTGATAATAGCTTTTGTAATTTGTGTTGCAGCAATGCCCAGAGGATCATAATCTGACTGGAGACTCTCTGTGCCAAGCACTTCTCAGAGATGGTGTAGCTACATTTACAATTAAATTAAGCAAACCAGAAATGGGATGCACAGCACACACAGCAGGAGGGAAGGGAACTCCAAAGCCAGCTGGGATTGCTCATCTTACCCATCAACCCAATTTTCGGTATCAGTATAGCAGTGATCACAAGAGAGATGGTCTCAGGACCCCGGGAAGGGGTGACATTGTTATTTGAGTTTGTAGTTATAGCAGCACAAATGTGAAATGCTTTATGACCACAACCTAAGGGTCTGATTTTAAATGTAAACAAGCCCAACCGGAGATGGGGACTACAGAATGCAGCCCGGGCTTCCAAATCTTAATTAAATGCCCAGTGAACTAGAACAACGAAATAGCAGCTGAAGATGATGCAGTTTTATTTTCTTTTTTTTTAATCAGTAGTGATCTAGGTGACAGGTAGGAACTGTAATTCTGTAAATGCATGTGGTATCTGAACGGCAACATGAGACTTCTTTCTGTTGCAGAACAGTTGTCTACAAAAATTCATCTGTATTTTCATTGATTGTTTTGGAGAGATAGATGAACACATTAATAATGCTGAAATCATAGCTAGAATCTTTTATGGCCCACTGAGTTTAACCACCGAGTGTACCATTCATGCCCTAGCAATTTATTTAATAATGTTTTCCCACCTTGAAACATACTGTATCATCCCAAATTATCTGTTTGAAATGGTTGTTTCAATTGCTTAGTTGGCTCTTGCTAGTGTAATTTAACATTTTCATTAGCTCAGTGAAAGAAAGAATTTAACGTCTTTTATGTTTCAAAGGCATAATGCGTGTCATGGTGGGAATCAGGTAGGAATTACTATTGTTTAATGAATACTTTACGGATCCTGTAAAGTAATTATATAGTGTAATTAAATTATTTGAAATTCAGTTTCTAACTTTGTTTCCTGAATTGACTTAATTTGATCTTTGGGTAGGGAATAACTTTCTTTCAGTTAAGTCCTCTGTAAGCAGAATAGAGAATTTGACATTTCAACATAGGTGGCTTGGGACTTCATGAGTAAGAAAAACAAAGAGCTTTCTTGTTTTGATCTATTCTCTGTTTGATGGCTTGTGTTCAGCATGGGAAAGTCACATAATTGCCATCAACTACTCACTGAATTAGCTTATTTAAAATTTTTTTCAATAAATGTATTATACAACTATTAACAATAGACTTGTAGGTGAAATAATACTCATGCTCAGTTTCTCAACAGGAGTTTCCATTTATCACAATAATGCATGCAAATCCTCCTACAGAAAATGCAGCACATATAAGAATTCAGATATAAACCAAATATTTACAGCGCCTGATCAATTAACTCTTACTGAGGCGAACTGACATGGAACTCAGTGAATGCATTATTAACGTAGCAGCTGTGCTGTGGACATTTCTGGCCCCTTTTTCACCCTCTTTTTGGGAGAATACAAGCTGAGACTTCACAAATTCAAAAATTTCCAATCCTTTTGTTCAGTCATCTAGGAAAATAAGTAAATTATTTCTGTCTTAGGTTAAGTCAGAGTTTTTTTCTATTGGCTAACAGACCTTCCCAAGGAAATCAGTTTTCTCTTGCAGTAACTTCATTATGTCTCCTTAGAGGATCCCATTCTGCCATAGACCACAGCCCAAGACCCAGCAGATCACATGTACCACTGCACTGGTTCTGTGACTGTCATAAATGGGTATAAAAATTAACCAGCTCTGTATGTCTTATCTTTTAGGGTAAAAGAGAACTCTATTCAGGAAATCCAGAACAAAACTTTAGAAAATTACGTACTTGAAAGTCCTTAGCCACTGAGTTATCACTGAATGAGAGTGCAGGCACAGTTCTGGAGAGAGAATTAAAACCATGTTCCAATGTAAAAAAATTTCTTTCTTTTCCAGCATGGGAGTAAGATTCAGCTTTGAGTCTTCAGCGTGAAAAGCTTCTGAACCCATAGTCTTGGTTCTGGTTCATCTCTCACCATGCTTAGCAGTAAACAAGGTGTTCATGGCTGACTTAAACAGTTAGGAGGGCTAAACCAGTAGCTAAACAGTCAAGGTCTGAGTATATCACGAAATGTCAGGGAGTGGACTGTACTTCTGAAGGAGGGAACCAGCAGCAGGGTGTGTGTACTCTATGAGGCATTAACCAGCTATTTACTGCTAAAGTCTGCGTCTTCACTTTCAGAAAAATGCATGCTTTAAAAACACACTTCAGTATAAACAGCCACGCTTTTTCATGGAAAATTAAATAATCCTTTTTTAAGGGAAGATCGTTCTTTCTTTCTTTTTTTTTTTTGGTAAGACTTTTAAGTAGGCAACCCAAATGAATTTCTTCTCTAATTTAAGTTTTAAAAATGTGACTGTGTTCAAGATGGACCATAAGAGAATGCAACCTGCCAGCTTAATTAAGTTTCTGGAATGCTTCTGAGCAAAATTAATATATGTGGATGAAAGCCAAAATCAGCCTGACTGAACAGATTTTAGCTAGCACACAACAACTCTGAGAAACACAGGGACCTTAAAGTATCCAGCCTAGCAATATTAATTACAGTAGTTAGAGAACTGTCTATACTTTTTTGTGGATGCCAATCTGTATTTATTGTGGTTTATTTCCAAGCCAATATGATTATCAGAACAATCTTAGAGTTAAATTAAAAATTAGAAAATGAATTGCCATCATTTTCTACTTCAAACTCTTAATAAACAGTAGCTGATGAAAATAGAAAGCTAGACATACTCAAATAGCCTGAGAGTGAAACTCAGTTAGTTCATAATGCAATAAAAGCCTCTGATATTAATGTCCTTTATAAATGTGAACTTCTGACTTGGCCTTTATCTCTTCCTAGAAAAGGGTGTCTGAATTAAATGCTTTCTTAGTCTTGTCACCAGACACTGCTCCAGAACATTTGGAGTCTTTAGCAGAGGTTCTCATGGGCTGCATTCACTTGCCATGGAGAGAAGAAAACTTAACACATAGTGTCCTGCTGTTTGATTCCCTAATTCTTTATGTCCATGTCTTGCCATGATGATAGGTCTACTGCAGTCCTGTGTACTCCAGTGCTTTATTCTGCAACATTAAAATGGAGGTAAAGTGGCAAAGATTGATTTTTTTTAGCTCAGCAAAATCAGATAACTCATCCTGATGTCTTTACCGAAACACAGCTCCCATTGCCTGCAGAGGAAAGTTCACCCAAGAAAGAAGGCGAGGGTCAGGCCATCAGGGGAAAGTGCTCACATACATCTCTGTTACATATTTCCAACTTGTGTCGTTGATCAACTCTGGTAAGCAACCATGGGAGGTTCATGTGCTGAAAATACAGGATTTAACTGCATTATAAGGGTTACACAAGGGCCATGGCTTTAAACTGAAAGAAGGTAGATTTAGATTAAACCTAAGAAAGAAATTTCTTACAATGAGGGTGGTGAGGCACTGGCACAGGTTGCCCAGAGGAGTTCTGAGTGCCCCATCCCTGGAGGTGTTCAAGGGCAGGTTGGATGGGACTTTGTGCAACCTCTATCTGGCAGTGGGGTTGGAACTAGATATCTTTAAGGTCACTTCCAACCAAACCATTCTATGATTCTATGATTCTGTGATATGCCTATGGTGGTAATTATAGAGACACAGATTAATTGACATTAATGCAGAACAGAGACATTTTGGTCTTCTAATTACCCCCTTGAAGGAAGGTAAACATTGCCAGTCTCTCTTCTGTTCTGTGGAATCTCCCCTCTTCTGTGAAAAGGGCTTTCACAAAAGCTCTACTCCTCAGTATAATGTGGCATAGGGATGCTCTGAATTAGTGCACTGCAGAGACAGATTTCACCAAGCCTCTCCTGGAAAGGTGAAGAGGTCCTTGTGAGTCACACCCGTCTTGGCATTTCTCCAGAGTATTTTTTATGGTGAAGGTCCCTTATCAGAGAAAATTGCACTTAGAAAATATCCTGGAACCAGAAATTATCTTTTCTGCTTTTCCTTTGCATTGTGGTTACCAGTAGGAACTCGGTATTTATCGGGTAGAAAACAGTAAGTGATTCTCCCGGTTTTCTTCTGTCATTGGTAGGTTTTGAGCTTTAAAAGGTAATCATCACTGACTAATGGCCTATTCCTGACACTTCTGTCCTGTCACCCAGCAGCAGCAAAGGCTCCTCCAACAGAATCAGGCTGCATCAAAAGCAGGAGAAACACTGGAGCCTATTTTCCCATGCGTTCTAGTGCTTGTTTGGATTTCTGACATCTAAGTAGTGGGCTCTTAAGCGCTCATCATCTGACAAATGCACACAATATAATCACAAACATTTCCTTTCCTTACAATGCTATGCTGAAAGTGTGGGTCCAATTGACCACTATGACAGTTCAACAAATTTAGTGATGCCAACTCATTCTGCAACTGGCATAGTGAAATTTTGGTCAGATTTATAGCTAAGCACTAAAAAGACTTCAAATTGGTTTTGAAGCAACAAAGATATATATTTTCTTTTCAAAGCCTCGTATCACCTTCTGGAGTATAAATATAATTCTTGCACATCATGTCAGATCCCTTTCTCTTTTTCTGGGCTTTAGTGTGTTAATTCTTATAAATAACATAGGAAGGATATCTGTTTCCCAAAGAAGTCTATAACAGAACTCCTACTGATTTTGAAAGGAAAGGCTTCTCTCTAGGGTCAGATGAATCCAACTATGGCGATATATTGCATACAGAATTTACAAATACACATACACAAATATAAAAAGCATGACATTATATAAGAAGGTTAAAAATGAGAGTCGGGTATTTTTATCTCATGGTTTCTAATCACATTTCATTAAGATTAATGGCCCCCTATTTTCTTGTGTTCATGTCACAGTTGGTTTTAAAACACATCTGTTATGTAGCCTGACAATTTTTCATTCAATTACCTTTCAGGAATTAGTATATCTGAGCAATAAACTATTAGCAAAACAGGCATTGGTCGATCTAGAATTAAACATAAAAATGCAGTCTATATCTTGTTATTTAGGTGTTTTGCTTATGACTTGAGATTATTTTAAAACTAGAAAGAATTTTGAACTTGGACTTTACTCAGTATACTGTACTTTTGAGGTTCTTTTTGATTAGTGAAGGTTACATGTGGAGTCTCATAAAAGCATGCATAGAAATATGTAACCTCAAGACATATGAGCAAATTAATTTAGACAAAATGGAACAAATTTATTCCTGGGGTAACTACATGGAAGCTGGTGGCAGTAAGCCAGACACTGATTTAGACCATCACATTTTGTATCGTTTACTTAGAAGTTATTTCCAGTTGGAGCTGGTTTATTCCAGGTTGGCTGCGTTGAAGCTCATTTGGGAGAATCTCTGTCTGCAGATTTTGAGGGTCACAGTCTGCAGTTTGACTCCAGTGATGTTCAGGATTACAGCCTTTGCATGGGAGATTTTACTAACTGGTTGAGACATCTCCACTGTTCTTAATCCTGGTGAATATAAATGGATATAAATATTGGGAAATACATTCTGCAGAGAGAAATAAGCTCCAGGCACAACAGACATAGTTATAAAATATTAGCTGTCTTCATAAGCAAATGTTCCTCATTTTTACATACACTATTTGTGGCTGCTCCAGCTTCCTTTGAAGTCAATTTTGCCTTTGATTTAGATGGGAACTCTATGGGGCACAGACAATTTTAGTAATCACTTTTTCACATTTCCACTGTTTTATTCTAACAACTCAGAGCTTCCAACACTGATATGAGTGAGCTATGAAACTTTTCTGCTTCTATCCATCTCAGTGCTCATAGCTGCTTGGAAACTGTGTCCAGGCTCAGAAACTTGTATTTAGTTTGGTGCATCTCTTTAATGGTTCATGTCTGAAAGTTCTGAGTTTTGGACAAAGTTTAGATTTACTGCCATATTTTCAGCCCCAGTAGACTGGAAAGATGAAACTCGGAAAAGCCAGACATGATTCTAAATGCAGTTCTGAGGTAATGATAGAGCTCATACTGTTTATCTGGAAAGCACTGATGTTTCTAAAGTACCAGAAAAGATTAAATATCATTTACTGTTTGTAAAGTGCTTTGAAGGTGAAATGTGCTATATAAATGATACATTATCATTATTTGTAATAATACTACAATATGCCTCAAGAAATAACCATGGAACTTAAAAAAATAATTTTCCCTAGTTTTCTTTTTTTTTTAACATCCCGTAAAAGTTTATAGAAAATTACAGTCCTGCTCTCAGAGTCTAACATAATGGTTCAAAAGACCTATAGGGAGGGCACATTTCTCCTTTTGGAGAATCATAGAATCATAGAATGGTTAGGGTTGGAAGAGACCTCAAAGATCATCTATTTCCAACCCCCCTGCCATGGGCAGGGAAACCCTTCACTCCACCAGGTTGCCCAAAGCCTCATCCAACCTGACCTTGAACACTTCCAGGGATGGGGCATCTACAACTTCTCTGGGCAACCTGTTCCAGTGCCTCACCACCCTCTGAGTGAAAAATTTGTTCCTTATATCCAATCGAAATCTCCCCTCTTTCAGTTTAAATCCATTGCCCCGTGTCCTATCACTACATGTCCTTGTAAAAAGTCCCTCTCCAGCTTTCCTGTAGGCCCCCTTTAGGTACTGCAAGGCTGCTATAAGATCACCCCGGAGCCTTCTCTTCTCCAGGCTGAACAGCCCCAACTTTCTCAGCCTGTCTTCATAGCAGAGGTGTTCCAGCCCTCGGATCATCTTCGTGGCCTCCTCTGGACCCGCTCTAGCAGCTCCATGTCCTTCTTATGCTGAGGACTCCAGAGCTGAACACAGTATTCCAGATGGGGTCTCATGAGAGCAGAGTAGAGAGGCAGAATCATATGAAACTTTCCTAGAGAATTTTGCAAATTTCATTTCTGTTAAATTCTGCAGGATTTTTTTTTTTTTTAATAATTTTACAATGCATAGAATGAGAGATTATTAATCCAGGAATCTGTTTTTCATGTGCTTTGTGAAATTGTCAATCGAAAAATTAAAGGCTTCTTATGCTCTGCAAAAGACCAACATTTGCAATCAGATTTCTAAAGAGAAAAATGAAATTTCATTTTACCTCTGTGTTCTAGCACATCAAGAGCTGTTACAGTGTGTTTAAAATGCATTTATGTGGGGTTAGTTAACATAACTTCAGTGTAAAACCTTTGACGCCAATGGAGCTAAAAGGAATTTTACTAGTCAGTATTGGTCTCACCCATTTCCACAAAGCATAAAAGCAAATATTTCTATTTTATTTGTATGCTGTGGTCTCCATTTTCCTCTGTCTTCTCTTTTTGTATCTCTATTTTTAGATTCTTTGCCTATGTTTTTCCACTTCTCCTACTTGTTAATAGGAAAATATTTTACTGACAGACTGGAATATTACAGCAATATTTTATTACTTCTGGAAGAAATATTCATGGAAATGAAATAACACGTGGAAGTCACTGAAATGAGAAAGGTGAGAACATCATCTGTTTTAGTGAAGTTCCATCTTCAGAACTGACATACTGTTGATTTTTTCTGACAGCCCTTGCTTCTTTAAGCAAAACAATCCCAAATTACATTTGAAATTCAAGCAGTTGGATGAGTAGAATTAGAAGGAACTACTTTACATTTCTTATGAAGTTAAGAGGGACTGTTAAGGCGTACTTCATTAATTTCAGTCCTTTGTGAAAAGTCATCAGCCTTGAGACTATTGGTGCAGCAAAGAATTTGAGAAGTACAAATACTCAGAATACTCTGTGGAGAGTTTATCTGCATATTGCTCTGTCTGGTTTTATGGATGTGTGGAGATCTATAGACACTTTTTTCCCCCCAGTTTTAAATTAATTGAACTTTACCCCCACTAACTACCTCCTCAGAGCTGTGATGCTAGCAGTCAACTCCCAAAAGCCTGAGATACAAGAAAAGAGAAAACAAAAATAGTTAAAGCAGCTTTCACTTAGATAAGAATAAGCTTTCAGAAGTAAGGAACGTATTGTGGAATTTACAGATTAACTAATCCCAGGATTTGCCAGTCAGTACAAAGAACCCTGTCTCAAAAAGGGAAGAATGAGACTGTCACGCTGCATTTTAAAAGACAGCTTAGCAGCAGCAGAGTCTGAAAATGAAGGGATGTGGTAGAAGCAGAGATCTGACTGGAATGGGGAAAAGTGTGGATTGTGTTCAGTTTCTCATACAAGATGAGCTCTACTTGTGATAGAAAGAGACAATATGAGCATATCTTCTAATGCTAGTAAGCAAAAAGGATGTCCACATCCTCCTCTGGGTCTTGACTGATGCTTCGGATATGAAGGTTGATAGCGATGATGAGGTTGGACTGGTGACTGAACGGGCAGTTGGCTCTTGTACTCAAGCACCAGATGAAGCAGAGGAGCAGTGGATGGTTGTGAGAAAGGTACTGCGTGCCAGAAAGGGCTCATGGGTAGCAATCAGAAAGGGGTTAGAAGTAGTGCCATGAGGATTTGGAAGGAGACTTGTGCCACAGAGCTCTGCACACAGGAGCAGCTTGTGGGAAGCACCCTTACATGGGGCCTTTGTCTTCTCTCCGTGTGCTGAGTAAAGCCAGAATATGAAATATCTCTATCAAGAAAAACAATAATGTTAAGCCTAAATGCAACACATCTGAGATGGGTTTGGGATTCTTTATACGCCTGTTCTCCAACATGGGGTCAATTTTCCAGCTGGGAAGTGCTGACCAAGGATCTTGTGCTGCAGAGGGGAAGGAGATACTGATTCATCTCATAGTCAAGGAACCTACAGTGACATTTGCAGAGTGGAAGTATTTGGCTATCAACAATAATGCCTTTTCCTATATACATCCATTTCATTTTTGTTTATTTTGTCAAGTATTCCAACATTGCTGTGGGATGTTCCAATGAAAAATGTTTTCCTAATTTTTGTCAAAAAATTCTACCAAAAAACCTCAATTTTTTACCAGTCAAAACTATTACATTCCCTCATCTTTCCCTACATCAGGTCAGCAAGCAGCTAAAATTCCATCCTAGAATATAAATTCAAGGAAATAAAACCTTTTTTTTTTAGAGAAACAGCTCTTTGGCCTGTACGTGCTTTATTCTTTTACTTTAACTTAAAGTTATTATTTAGTTTATAGCGTATTCCTACAATTTCTTCAATCTTATTTCATTTCTCATCTGTGTAATTTCTGAAAAGTCTCTCACATGCAAACAATGTAATGAGCGCAAGACAAAACTTGACTTACGCCATTGTCAAAAGGGCTTGTCAGATAAGAATTCTTGTGCCTTTTTCTGAAAAAGCTGCACTACAACAACAATTCGTAATTTTCTACAGGGACAGATTTGTCTTTACAGAAGCAGCTGGGAAACCAGATGGAAAGCCTGTGTTTCTTCTCTTTTTAATTTTTTTTTTTTTCTTGCTTTAACTACATTCTCTGCCATCAGAGTTGATTCCATTTCTCAGGAAATAGATGTGGCTGATATATACCCAACACGGAGTTTGAACATTTCCTCCACTTTAATAAATTCTTGTTGTAATGTAGAGTTACCAGGTCAATGTTGAGTTTGTTCACCTTTTGGTATGGGTGCATACAGTGTACCCTGCGATAGCCAGGTGCTCAGAAAGGATGCACGTAGCAAACAAATTGAAGTCAAATTCTGGCACAAGACTGCTGTCTCTGAATTGACCTTGAATTGTTTTTTTCAGAGTGAGCACTCAGTACCCTTTTTTTCAGTGTGTCCCAGACATTTAACTGAAATAAACTGATTTCTCTGTTCTAACCATTTTGTAGCTTAGAAGATGTAATCAGACTAGTTCCATTTAGTTCCTTAAGTTCCCTAACAGAACAGAGGGAATTTTAATTCAAGAGTATGCTCTCTTTCAAATAGTTTCCAGAGGGCATTTTCCAGCTTCAGAACTAGCATACCATTCTGGATCCAAGCTGTGATTTAAAGTTTCTTTTTCTTTTTGATGGCATCACTGAAGTCCTAAACCTTTCATCTTCCCCTCTTTGACATGTCAGTGACAGTATGGAGAACAAAAGTGTGTGATACTTACCCTTCCTGACAAAGCTAAATAGCACCAAAGTCTGCAATACCAAATGTTTGTGTCTTATTTGCAGCTTTGGCTATTTCTGGCTCTGATATTTCTGGTTTGGATTTGCTGAACTGCTGTCTTCAGTTTTAACAAGCTACACAGGTAAATGTGCTGTTTCCTGATATGTCTAAGTACTCCTGCTGTCCTCTAGCCAACTGCATAGTCAAAACAGAGCAAATCTTGCTTCAGAATTTTGAAAGTTGGTAGAAGTGTGGCAAATTAAATAAGTTACTGCTTAAAGAATTTTAACTCTTCTCTTCCATTCATATAATTCTGCGAGAGACTGTTGTTTCCTTTGTTTTAGCGGGCAAGTGACATTTCTGGTAGTCTTTTGTTTAAGATGTTTTCCCTGTGGAGCTTTTCATCGTACAACTCATTGTGAGTACATGATTTTTCTGATTTTAGTTCAGCATGTGGTTAATTCTTCTGAGTGAAGTGTATCATATACTTCTTCATAGTGGGGGGATACCTCCTATAATTTCGATGAAATAGTATTAAAGAGCATCCTCATTTCACATCTTACAGTATTACTCAGCAGGGATTGTCTTTGAGAAGATAGTCACTCTTCTTTGCCTGAAGTCTCAATCTTAGAAGTAAATTAATTAATTCTAATATTTCTTGTAGCTCAATAATTAATTATCATAATATTAATTGTCATAACCATACAAATTCACATGCATCTTTGCAAGCAATAGTATTACCTTCTCTGGCCTTTTAATTGCTACCATGTTAAACTGTATCTCAATCTTTATGCATTATTCTAAGACCTGTTCTTTTATGAATCTGTTCTTCTCTGACATCATCGTGACTCTGACACAAAATAGCTACCTGCCTGTGCAGGTGTGAATTCAACTGTGATCATCAGCAGATGGAGCAGATGTGGTCAGATTGTTGTCTGAGTTTTGTCTCCATGAAAAAGGATTTGGAAAATCAACCCCTCCGTTTTATTGAGCAGTTTCTGATTCCATTGAAAATATGCCATTTCTGACTGATTGACATAGTGTGCAGACATGTACTGGCACAGCTACGCCAGGTATGATATAAAACGAGTGAGTACTTGTGATGAACACCACTCACTGTTTGTGGACATCTTACATTTCTGTAAGGCAGCGTCACAGGTGAGACAATACAGGAACATTTGGAAAGTCTCCAATGTGCTGCATTTCCACACAGAATTTGATGTGAGTGGCAGCACTCTTAGAGCAGGGTATGGGGCTGTCCTGTAGCTCCTGATAAAGCCCATGGCTGGTTCCTGTTAGACTCAGCCCTCAAGGGACCATTGCTCTTGTTCATTAACTCATTAACAGAAAATGATGCAAGACCTCATCTGAACACCATCAAGGGCACTGCCCTATTCAGAGTCAGAGCGTGACGTTTTTTTCTTGAATCTTACAGAACCAAATAAAAAACTGCTCATCCTCTGCTGATCAGTCTTGCAACCTTGCCCGCTGCAGTCTGTACCTTCTCTCCTCTCACTGGGGCAACCATTGTCTTATCTGGCTGGAAATACGACAGGCTGGAAAAAGTCTATATTGGCTTTTGTTTTTTTTTGCTGTGGAAGGTGCAGATGTCAGGATATTTACTTTGATTTAAGAGCGTGTAGAGTACAATATAGGGCTTAGGGCTTTCAGTTTTTCTGTTTCTAAGGCAAAGAGTGAAACAGCAAGAGATGCAGTTCTGCTAGTCAAGGCAACTTACCAAATCCGATCTTAAAATAAAGGGATCACTGACATGTTTGAGCAGAACAATATGTCTTGGCATTGCTCCTTGACCCTTATTTAAGAGCCAGATGGTAAATGTTCTTTTGCCAGGGTTCTATGTAGAAAACAGGCAAGTTATTTTGCTAAGGAAATGGCAGGCATGTCAGAATCAATAGACTTGGAAAGCTCACAGTATGTGCCTCCTCCTGACAGATCGAGGGAAGCTGAGGATAGCGGTGAGCTGTAACAAGGCAGTCACAGTGAGAGGTGATTGTGTTCTGCAAGCAGGGCAATTTCTTAACGACATATTACACACTTCTGCCTTCTGTTTAATGCTTACAAGGAACTGTTAGAAAGTGAATAATAGTACTGTGGACTGCTCACCTTCAAATGTTTATGGGTAGTCTATAGGCTCACATGGCAAAAATAGTTTGGCATCGCTTGTGTCTGGCCACGGGGATGCGTTATACCATCATATGGTGCTGCTACTGCCTGCAAAGCTGCTGATTGTTTCCATTATTTATGCGGGTGTCATGGTTACAGATATGGAGAGAGATTCCCCCATACCTGTCTGAACTTGATGTTTTACCCGTGCGGTCAGTGGCTCTATTGCATGCCAGGAAGAAAGTGCCACTGGCAGCCTGGCTTATGGGAACTTCCCTCTTGTATCGTGCAAAAGGAAACACAGGAGAGGAGGAATAAAGTGCAGAGTAGAGGCAGACTTGACATTTAATATGGCCAGAGGACACCACTGCATTGGCAGTTTTCTATGCTTTCCCACTAATATAAACACAGGATAGATTTATTTTGGCTCCAATTTGAAATTCAACCAGCTTCTTTAAAACGAATTGCAGAGTCTCATAAAGCAGAAGAATAATGGTTGGAAATGATTTACATGTTTGAAGAGAAATGGGAGAGTACTTAAATGTGATAAAGCATTGTGGAATGACTTACAGGATTGTTTTGGGGTAGGAACATTTTAAATCATTTGAATCCTTATAGTATAATTAAACAGCTTACAGGACATGGTCTTTTCAAAGCAACTAGTGTGACTGCAATCCTCTATTACTGAATTTAGAAATATATTTAAACTCAATTCTTAGCCATGAAGAACATTTTTAACAGCCTATTTAAATATAGAAACAAATGAAAAGATATACTAGGTACCAGACTCTCAGCCATGCTAGCCAGTTTAGAAGTAAACCACAATCTTGCAACAGGAATGTGGAATTAAATTTAAAAGATTTACCAACTCATGAAACTAGGCAAAGGGATTTAATTAAAGTCAGAGGAGATGAGGAGTAGCTAGATTAATCTTGGAGGCTGGATTAGTTGATTAATGTAGCCCTTTTGTCTGTTCTTAGTTGATATTAATTTCTGGTGCTGTATCATTTTCCATAGAGATACACTGTGTATTTTAAAGATTTACCACTGCTTGGGATGGTTAAACATCTTTTCATTTCAGCTCCTTGTTTTGTGATGTATTCTGTTAATGGTTTATGATCATCATCTAAATCACAAGATGACCTTAGCAATCTCACAAGGTGGCCTTACTAGTCCTTTCCCTTAGACGACTGTTTTTGAAATAAACCATTTTTAAAAGCATTCACCAAATGGACAATACAGAGCATCAAATATAAAAGAATCTCAAAAAAAAAAAAAACAATACACAGAAACCACCAGCCATTCAATGAGAAAAAATTCAAATAACAATCCACTCAATCGCACGAATACACAAAAAAAAATTCAGAAACCTTAATGTTAAGAGCACAATAAATATAAAGACTGAAAACATGGCTGCATTTAACAGTTGTTCAGAATCTAACAAAATCCTCAGGAATCCAGAAACAAGTTTCCTTGAAATAAGTCCTGGATGCTTCAAAAGTGTTTAATATTTCTCATGGAGTCAAATGTCATTGTATGCCCTTGACAATGCAATTCCATTTTCAGACTAAGGTCAAAATCCATCCTTACATCGTTCAGAAGTGATTCTATCTATTCTTTGTAGGACTCATCATCGTTATGGTGAAAAACTATTTCAATGCATGGCCAGCAATAGAAGCACTATCTGGATGAAAGTTCTTTCATAGTAGCATGAATGTCGATCCTTTTAGGATCCAGACTTGTTTGCAAGGTAGGAAGCAGGCTCATTCTGAAGATGTTTAGTGAATGTATGTTTTAAAAAAGAACTTTTTCATGAGCCCTAAGGGTTTTTCATTGACAGCTTATAACCTTCATTTAAAAACAGCCCTCACACACACATTAGTTTTTGTCCTTCTAAATCTTTTGTTCTCCTTGGAAAAGTCAGGTTTTATTCATGTTTTTAAGTTAAATAGTAGTCTTTTTCTTATATTTTTCAAAACTGTTTTTTTTAAAAGTTCCATTTCCATATTTTTCCCACTTCTAGCTACTGCAGAACTTTCCAAAACCAAACACGTAAAACAGATATTTTCATATCAACATCCATAAATCCTCTAATTTTTAAATGTTTGGGAGATTATCAGAGAGGTTTAATGTTTCTGTCTTACTGGGGCTTTGGAAAGCTATGTTGTTTCACTGTGCCATTTTAATTGGTCCCTGTTTGACATCCTGAATGATGAGATTTATTGTCATCAATATGGACATCTGTCATTTATACAACAGCTAATCTGATCCACCTTGTTGATTTTAGCAATGATTTTCAAGGAGGAAGTTTACCTTTTGCATGTTTATGTAAATGATAAGCATAAAGGTGTTATTCTATGATATATTTCATGAAAATATGTAGGAGTAGTAGATTCTTTTATTTTGCAGACTTCTTATCCCTGATGAATATATTTCAACTCTGGAGCAGGATACGGACAACTGAAAGAATATTATTAAATGAAAGAACTTTAGCAGAGTGCTTTAAAGAAATGCAATCATTCCCTTATTCTTTTGTAGTAACCCCCACTTCTTTATTTTTTCTTGTTTTGTGTAGTAGCATGCCTGCAGAGGACACCATATAACAGGTAGGTTGGCAGAGGTGGGAATTAATAAATGTCTTAAGTCTGGAATTTGTCAGGAAAACAGCAAGAGACAAGGAACTGGGGATAATTCAGGTAGTAAGTCATCTACTGCCTAGAGAACCAGAAATGCTGTGTGGTAGAACCATGTTTATACCAGAAACAGAACTTTTAGGCTAACTAGCAATATTAATTATTTTGTCCTTGTCATAGTAGATGTGTTGTCCTTTAACAAATCTTTCTGAATATGCTCTGTTTGCTTATGTACAACATTAATTTTGTACTTTTTCATTACTACTTTCATTGCTTGCTAAGGACTTAAGACCCACAGATGTTTTTTTAATGGGATATTTCCAGATGGTGCTTTAAATTTGTGCATTTTTGTGTTCCATGTTTTCACAGTTAAACAGAAGGCAAATATGAGTTTCTGAGACTAGTATGTTAATTTTTCAGTACTAATAATTAGTAACTGGTATTAGCTTATTCTAACATATGTGTGTATGCACACTAATTATAATAGTTTCTCAAAGTCAGGAAGAGCTCATGTCCATTTGGAGTGATATTTCCCATTCTTCTACCACCTCTGGCTTTACCAGAGGGAATCAGCTAAAAGTAAGATGAAGGTCAGGCTTTTGTTAAAACTAACAGGTCTTGTTGGCATATAAGTACATCCATTGGAATATATTAGAAATTGACCTTCCCTAGTACTTCTAAACTTCTTGTTAGTGGCACAGTACAGTCAGGAATATCAATATATGTTAGATACCATTACCAAACTTCTTCTCAGTGACTGATAACACTGAAATGTAGTAAATAGGAATAGGAATATTCTTCTCTTCTTGTCATTTTTTTGTTTCTATTTTCTGCCTTTACTTCATGGGCTTTATGCTTAGCAATGCTTGACAAAAGTTATAAAGCATAAACATGTTGATTTTAGTGGAATATTGATAAAGTATTAGGATAAGCAATGAATTTTGTATGATAACCTCCACTCTGGCATTACAGTATAGTCGGAACAAACAGATTTTTCAGCTGGGATAGAGGTTGTAGCCTTAAAGCTTCTCTGCTTCAATAGTTACCAAAGTTCCTGCCATTTTCTCAAATGGTCGGTTTCCAGCGGCCATGTGAAGCACTACTTAGCAAGACAGCCCACAGTCTATGGCTTCCATTTCATGCTTCAGTGTTTTACTGTTATGTGCACACTTAAAGTGCAACGAATGCTGCGTGTTACCACTCAGATGGTGATATAGTATAAGAGTATGTGCTAAAGCAGATTTCATTGAAACTCTGTTCTCTTCACTAAGAACATTACCCATGCCAGTTGATTGCAAGTGATAAGAGATGTGCTATGCCTGCATTTGTTTTATTTTATTTTATTTTATTTTTGCTGATAAAAGAAGGTTAGCCGGTAGTACTGTGGTATTTGGGTTTAACATCCCTCTGAAATTTGACGTTTGTCATATGTGTGACTCTTTTCTTTGTGGCTTATTTGGCTACTGGGACCTCAAATTTTAGAGCAGTCAGACCTACTGCTTTTGGGCAAGACCCCAGGGCGGGTAAAGACTGTGCCTTTGTAGTGGTGCTGGTGTGCATTTAATGGACAAGTATATATGACAGCCAAGACTCATGGGTAAGAGGCAAAAGGATTTTGTTAGAGTAAATTATGTGGCTGGGAAATTTAACCTTTTTTCCCCCCAGATACCTACTCTCTATTTCATGTGTTAGGTAGAAGCAGCAACCTTCGAAGCAAAGGACATGTTAAGGACAGTTCTTTGAAGCTTTACTGGATTTGTTTTTGGACTCAGGTAACTATCCAGGCAAATACTTTGTAGTTTTAAACTTGCAAATCTTTCAAACTGTACTACATCTGTCTGGGACATAAAGCCAGTTCTATTGTCTGCCTTTAAATCTCTTTGCTCCTATCTCTTTGCTCCTGCTGTGGCACCAGAAATTATGCTTAACTGCCAGCAATGAAGTATGGCTAGCATCATTTTGCTTTTGAAAAAGTAGATGCTTCTGGTTAATTTTATTCTGAGAATTTCCATTCCTCAGCCATTTTTTTTAAGATTGAAGAATGAGATGATAAAAAGTGATATTAAACATCTTTTAAAATCCTTAAGACTGAGGTGTAAGAGACTGTGATGTGGAGGCTGTGGTGTAAATAAATGTAATTGTAGTGACTTCACCATAGCCTTGTCTCTCTGTACTTGGAGCAAGTTTACTGCTTTACTAGTAAGGAACTACACTAGCAGAAGTCTATATTCAGAAGAGGAAGTAACAATTTTACTAGTACATATACTCCAAAAATCTTAAGTGTTGTGCTCAAGAGCTACTGTGACTACCCAATATTATACATTAAACTTGAATTTAAGGCATAGAAAGAAAAAAAATATTCTTCTACCTTTTATCTTTGTATTCTCTGCTTCTGAAGCAGTAAGCATCAGCTTGACTAGATCTGTTAAAGAGCAGAGAGAAAAAGAAAGCAGTATTCCTTGAGAATGCAGGGAATAAAAATGGTACTGTTTTAACTGATGTATTTTGCAGCAAGAACATTTCATTTCTCCTGCGCTGTAAAACTGTGTTACAACTGCTGTCTCTTGTCTTGGTTCTTTGAATTCTCTTTTTGGTGGACTATAAGAGGCTATAAAAGACCATCTTTTCTGTGAATTTGAGCCTCTGCACCCAGTGGAAACATAATCAGTGATCGCTGCTGGACATCAAGCAAATAATGAATATTACAATTAACATCTGAAAGCATTTTGCAGTATATTAATCCAACCCTATAGTTCAGGAGTTCTTGGGAACAGAGGCCAGGAGCTTCCCAGGTGTAAGACAGAAAGTAGAATATTTTCAAGTTATAATTTATTAAATGCTAAATAGTATGGTAATAGTACACTATTCACTTTCCTATTTCATGACCTCATTTGCTATGGCCTTACACAGAAAAAGTGATGTGGGCTGAGCATGATCCATTACAGATATTTACCCTGGATATTGTCGATATGCCATTTGAATGTTATATGCATAATAATCACTTTTTAGTGTGTACGCTTTGTCTCTGCATCTATCTATCTATCTATCTATCTATCTATCTATCTATCTATCTATCTATCTATCTATCTACCTTTAATGCACAATTTTGAAAACATTTAGCCTCTGGTGCATTTAGGAGCACAGAGGAAATTTGGTTGCTAACAGTAATGAGATAATTTCTTAGATATCTATCATTCTACATCTGTAAATTGAGACTCACTCACATGTAATGCAGCAGCCTTTCATTACATAAAAGTGTTAACATTACACTGTCTAAACCCGTGCTAATAAGAATATCATTGGTCATAATAAAGGCAGTAGTTCAAATTCTAGGCAGCTATTTCACAGGATTGTTTAAATATTCATTATGCATATACCTAAAATGTCGGTACATACTCTTTAAATTTCACTACTCAGGTTTTCAAGATCCTGATTAAAATAACCATATGCAGTAGATGATATCTTCACTTTCTATACTTAACATATTCCTACATTATAGCTGCAGTAATCTGGATGAGGCTATAAGAAAGGTGAATGAATTTTATTGCTACCTGACAGCATTTTGTAAAACCTGCATTATTGCTGGATGAGGAATATGTAGCAGTGCCAGCTTTCTTTCTTCCTTGGGCATGTTATGCATTTCCTTCAATAATTTGTTTCTTACTGCTATTAGCTTTTAAGGCCACTTTGGCTTGAAAAAGCAGCACTATATTAACATTTAGTTGAAAAAATGCAAAAGAAAGAAAGGGAAAATAGTATTTTTTTACTGTTAACTGTGCATTCTCTCTGCATTGATGCAGAAGGAGGTAGAGATGGTAAAAACAGAACATACACATATGAAGCATCTCATCCCTGCTAGGCAAAGTACAGGGCTTTGTAGCATCACAAAGGACTGTCACCGTCCTGACAGCAATTTGAAAATTTTCCTCTGGGATGACTACATTTCAAAAGAAACTCAAAGCATCGTAAACTTCAAACAAAGCCTCGGAGACTTGGTCCATGACAGAGTCAGTCCCAAGCAACGTTTGTGGGATTTGAGGACCTGCCATGCCATCTTAAGGGAGTAGTAAAGCTTCCAGGGGGTGGTGTAGGAAAGGAAGGTGAGGTAACAGGTGAAGAACAGTACTGCCATGTTAAAAATCTATTCCAGAAAAACAATTAAACAATATTGCCCCCAAATCTTCTTTGTAACTCTTTAAAAATATTGGGGTTTTTATTACCTCAGACTTAGTTATTTTTCAGCAGTATCTCAGAGAGTCTGTCATCCAGGCAGCTCCCAAGCTATCTGGAGCACATGAAATACTGTGCAGTGTAGCACTATGAAGTTGTACCTCTCTTGGCTCTGAGTGAGCTACCCCTGGGACCGTGCAGTTACAGTGCAGGTCCTGGGCTAATTGAGCCTTCAGGGAACTGGCTGTTCTCTTGCAAGGGCTGCACTCTGCTACAATGGATGGTGGCAACTTGTTTGACTTGTTTGAGTGTCTCTAGCCCAGCGTGATTCTGGTGTACTCACACACTGGATGGTTCCTTGGTCATAGCCAAAACCTGTAAGTCAACATGGGGACCAAATGGGACCAAATCTGTAGTAAATCAAAGCCTGTTTTCTACACAATAAACAAATCCATATCTTCCACATTGATGTAGATCTCTGGATACTTTCAAAGAGTAGTCAGATATGTTTCTTTATTTTTACGTTTGGTTGGGTTTTTTTTTCTTTTTTTAAAAATTACATAAGATGAGATAGCTGAACTAGGATTTTGAATCATCTGAAAGCTGTTTAATGCCTGTCTTCTCAAACCACTACTGCTCTTTGTGGAGTCTATCCAGCAGAGCATCTGTGCTGGATTTGCACCCCTCCACCTTATCCAAATTTGGCCCTGAGAAGAAAGAGATCAGAGAGATATGATTTAGATTTACTGCAGAATGGCTGGTATATTGTGGTATAGTTCTCTATCCATGGCCACCTAGGTGATTTTGTATGCTGTGTGTTAGCGTAATTCCAAACCCAGCCCACTGCACTCCCTTGTTGGTGTACTCACCACTTAATTGTGAGGCTTATGGGTCTGTTGTCACAGGTGGCGTCTTGACTTTTGTGATTTGTTTTTATGTAGTATGGCAGACATTACAGTGCCTGGTTAATAGTCCCTCTATGAGAGTTTAGGCAACAGAAAAAATTATTTGTAGCTTAAAAAGGACAATTCTGGAGCAAGCCAAGCATTAGAAATGTAATCCTACTGCTGCTGCAGTATGCTGCAAATTTCCAGCAGGCAGCACTGTTGGTCCCTGGTGCTGGAAGAGTTGCTAACAGAAATGTACAATTCTGCTAAGAGCTGTTCCAGTCTGTTAAAAATCATTCTTGCATTTTAAAGACTAAATAGAAATTTGGGGCCCATCATGATGCTTCCAGGTTTTTTTTACATTTGGCTTTCACTTATTTTGCTATGAATACTCCATTGTTTTTTCCAACTATGAATTTCGATATTGTTCAAATTCCTTGTCAAATAACAGCAATACAGAGTTAGCTTTTATTAAAAAATAATCATGAAACCTGAATGAGGCACATAGCCAATGAAGTGACATTTATTCAGCGAAAAAAAACAATGGCTTGGGAGGTATGAACTGCCCATTCATCTCAGTGGTGAAGTCTATTTAGGAATCTCTAAAACAGCACTGATGTTATGTGTTTGTGCCCTTCTCCTTAACCACCTTCCTTTTATCATCCAGAGGACGCCTTTGTTTTCTGTTCTTCGGACTCGGCAGAGCTGTAAGTGCGATTATGTCCTCCAAATCTGTTCACTGTAAATATTATTAGACAGTGAAATCCAGGCACATGACAGAGCCATGTGCAATCAGTGGAGATACTGACAAATAAAACTAACACAGGTCATTGATCAATGTATTCTGTGATTTCTTGCCAGAACATTTATTCATTTTTAAGAGGAACATGCAGAATTTCCAATCCAATACTATGGTGTATCACAGAGTCTGGAGTTTGCGTGTATGAGGCATTGAATGCTGTTCCATTTAGTTTTCATTTTTTAATGTTCGCCTCTAACCCATAGTCCATTTGAAATTCCCATCAGTTTTTATTGGTTACAAAATGTTTTTCCCCTTGCTCAGCATGCCCACATTTGCCTTTTTTTCAACTAGGATGTGTTCATCCACCAGGTGAATCCTACAGTGAATGCAAATTTTCCAAATCTTGACTTATTCTAGCCATGGGGCTCATGACCTTCTACTTTCCCCAGTGTGTTCAGATAATACATTGATAGGCTGTTGTCAGTTCTGATTAATATTACCTTTAAAAGCATGCAATATGAGCCCTGCAGTATATTTTACTTCCAGCAGATTTATGTGTAGACCGCTAATTTATTTTTGGCTGGTCTCCCACCATTAACAAACTATAAAAGCAGCCTATGCTGAACAGCTTGTGTCCTCTATAGACATAGGAGTCAACATATACTTCCACCATACTATGACTTAGCTATTAGTGGGGTGATGGTCAGCAGTTACCCAGTATTTGGGTCTGATTCTGTCCTAGTTTTAGCTGGGACAGTGAGCTCTTCTTTTTAGCAGCTAGAAGAGCTCCGTGCTTTGGTTTTACTCAGAGGCTCACTCTGAGAAGAATGCTGATAGCAAGTTGATGTTTGTGGTTGGACGTGAAACTCCAAGGGCTTTTCAGTGTGCCGGAGTGCAGAAGCACGGCGAGATAAGGGGGGAGCATGGTTGGGACAAGGGGGACATGATTCCCCTTGTGATTTGTGGTGGAACTTAAGATAGAGGCCAAACTGGCCAATTAGTATTCCATATCATGCAGCGTCATGCCCAGTATAAAAGTGAGGGTCAGGCGGGAAGAAGGGCTTTTGCGCTTTGGCTCTTTCGCCGCTTTTGCTCTTTTGCGCTTGCTGCGCTTTTGCTCTATTGCCCTTTTTTTTTTTCTCTTTCTTCCATTACTCCCACTCTCGGAGTACTATCTCTCTCTCTCTCTCTGCCCCTCTCTATTTCGGGGCCTCGCGTTCGTCCTGGATTGCAGCTTCGGGACGAGACGGGCTGCGGATAAGAGGGAGTGGTGAGCATCTACCCTGTGTATTAAATCATCTGTATTAAATTGTTCTTATCTCAACTCACGGGTTTCCCGTTTCTCCTTTAATTCTCTCCCTCATTCCTGGGGGTGGGGGAGGGTGAGTGACCGACTGTGTGGGGGGGGTGGGTCGACCTAACCCACAACAGATTCCATTCCCAGTAAATTAGGAGGAAAGGGCTTGGATTTGGATCTTACATGTGAGATCAATTGAGAAGTCAGCAAAAGTCATCATAAATTCTACACCAATTACTATTCCCAGAAGTCGGTATAGTCACATGGAGAAGTTGTGCCTTTGAAAAGGGGAATCAATTGGTCTCCTCTGTATCAATGCTGTTACGTATCCACCCAGGGGGATAAGTATTAGGCATCAGAGAGGTGCGTAATAAATTTATGAGTCATGGATTTAAATATTGATGCAATTCTGTTTTAAGAAGTGTGATGATTTGATGGGGGGCGGGGGGGCAGTTCTGGTGGCAGGAGAGGGGATTTGCTCCCTGTGCCACCAGACCGAACTCCCATCCCCCTCGGCGTTGAGCCAATCATTGGTGCCTCTGCGAATTGCCCTATTTAAGTTGGGACAAAGGAACAGGAAAAGGCGTTTTTGCCCAGGAGCGAGGAGAGGGGAGGGGGGCGCTGCCCTCGCTCCCTGGCCCCCGGCTGGGGGCTGCCCGCGCTGGGCCGGCGCCACGCACTCAAGATGGCGACGATGGAGCCGGCTGGGGAACTCAGGGAGCGCCCTGTTCCCGGGATGCCTGCTGGGCCGAGTTCACCCAGAGAGGACTGAGATCTGAGAGAAACGGCCACACAGACTCCCGATCAGTGATGATGGAACGGGACGAGGTGTGCCGCAGCTGAGTTTCCCCTGCAACCAGTGGTGAGATGGCAGCAGCCCCACTGCAGCCGAGATGGACTCGGTGGAGCAGAGACCCACTCGCAGCCTGTGGAGAAGCCCACGTCGGGGAAGAGATGCCTGAGCCTGAGAGAGGCCGTGGAGCAGGGGAAGCACGATGAGTAGCTGTTAATAATGGAGCATGGGATGCATGACGAGGTCGTGAGGCATCTAGAGTCCGTGGGACGACCCACGCTGAAGCGAGTGGCCACAAATCCCTAAGAATCCAAGACTGTGGTAAAGCCCACACTGGAGCAATCCGATGGGGAAGGATTGCGTCCTGTGGGCAGGACTCACGCTGGAGAAGTTTGTGGATTTTCCTCGTGAGTAGGGGATCCACTGGAGCAAGGGAAAAATGGTGTAAGGACTCCTCCTCCTTTAAGAAAGAAGCGGCAGTAACAACATGGATGAACTGACCTGCACTCCCCCATTCCCTGCCCCCCTGCGCCGCTGGGCGGGAGGTAGAGCCGAGAAGAAAAGGAAAGGTGGGAGGGAGGTGTTGTTTTTAAGATCTGGCCTTGTTTTCTCTTTCTCCTCTCGAGTAACCGGTTTTGTTTCCCTTTGTCCTTTTTAAGCAACTGTTAATAAATTGTTTTAAGAAAACTGAGTCTGTTTTGCCCAGGACCATGGTTGGTGGGTGCTCCTCTGTTCTTGTCTCGGCCCTCAGTCCTTTTATTATAAAACCACCACAAGAAGCCATTTCAGATAAAATTATCCTTACTTGCCAGTAGTAATTTGGTTGCTGCTGGAGGCCCTCATGTAAGGGTGCAAGTCCCCCATGCTGCCCAAGGAGTTTGCTGTCAGAGCACTTTGTGGCCACCAGTTTTTTGAACAAGCTGAGTCCCACTCAACAGGGCTGGATCAGTCCTGCTGTAATGTGAGCAACAGGGGATGAGCTTGAGTGTTTTTTCCTGAGTGAGATCAAAAGAGGAAAGAAACCCTTTTTTTCCCCTGGATTCTGAGTACAGCAGGCAGGGACATGTGCATCTGAGTGACAAGAGAAGCATAAAGCTGCTTCTTCACCTCCCTTCTCTCTGAGCAACAGAACTGCTTGACATTTAGTGATGGCTGATTTATTAACTGGGTTTGACCTGTGTTTATTGAGTTAACACAAGCAAAATCACATCTGCCAGCTTCTGCCACTGTGGATGAAAGTTAACGTTTTAATGTGGATACCTCAGCCACAAACACTCTGAATCTTTCCATTTCAAGACTTGCCCACTCCTGCAAATTACAGTATTCCTTATTATACATGGATTGGTTTTGTCTAATGTTTATTTAAATATATTTCTTCATAAATGTGGTATCTATTTCTGTATATAGTGTCTTTTTATATATGTGTGTGTGTGTGTGTGTGTGTGTGTGTATGCAGCCTGGAACAGAATCAAAAATTGTTGATAGCAAGTAGTACAAATATTTACAATCCAAATAAGCAGGCAAAATATGTTGTGCTGTTATGCTAACTTACCATTGGAAGAGTGACATGCATGGTTGAACAACAGAGTATTAAAAGCTGAGAAAATGCTAAATGGTGCTGATGAACAAAAAGGTCCCTAAAGGCCAAAGACTCAAACAGATTTATTCCATGAAAAATACAATCTGTGTCCAGATCCCGGTAGAACAGGAGCTTTAATCTGTTAATCAGTAAGACATAAATAATTATTTTTATTTATGACAGTACCCAAAATGTTCAGGCTGTGTTCAGCCATATGGAGGCATAATATTAAAGGACATCACTGACTTAATAGGTTCCACAAGGGAGGAGGGTAGTAAAAAGAAAACCAGCCAAACACAGAAGCATATGAGAAGGGTAATTGTTAGTGTGCATCACATGTGAAGCTAAATGCTTGGAGTAAGAGTTGATTCTAGAAAATGTATTGGGCTGTGAGACAACAGATATGAATCTTGTTCGCTTCTCTGCTAGCAGTGTAACTAAGTTCTCTGATTTTCTACAGTTTGCTTTCTTTCTAGTCCTTCTCTATTTTGCAAGCTTTCTGTAGCAAAGCCTGTTTCTTATCACATGTATATGCTTTCCCAATTCAAACTGAAACTAGATTTTTAGTGGGGCTGTTGTTACTACTGTATTCCTACTGGGAGAACTGTCTGCAGACACAATATGTCTTACAGAAATTATCTTCTGCTGAAATACCACTGTCCTAGAGTTCCCAGTCTTAATGAAAACTCTGCAAATTGGTGTTTAGTGAGTACCATTTGTAATCAAAATGAAAAATTAGTTTAGTTTGGAGTTCTGCAGACAAAACTAATTAAAGCACCACCCCACAGGGAAACTGAAATGAAGAAAAGCTTTGGTAAAGTTTCCCAACTTAAGGTGGCATATCTGCAAACCAGAGCTGGTAGCTGAGATTTCCATAGGTGTCCTGGATAAATAATACGAGTCTTCTGTATGTGTTTATTCTAAGTTCCTAGACTGCTTTGCAAACCCCAGGCTGGTTTCTTAAGGACTATGGCCCTTACCCACTGTAGGAGAAAAGGTAAACTTTTTAAAAAAAAGGTAACTAAGTTTCTCCTCATGTGTTTGATGAATGAAGCTGAGAGACAGCTGGGCCTCTTATCTATTTCATAGGTTAAAAATATATAGATGTAGTAAGAAAGACAGTTTTTAACCTTTTCAGTAAGGGATGGGATTTGTTTGTTCTTTCCCTCAATAATATTAGAAATCTCATTTTCTTGAACCAGGGATCAAGACCAAAATAAACTAGCCATGTATTATTATGTAGGAAAATTTAAAATATCTTTGGTTTGGCAGAGTTTACTAGAGATACAACTAAATAAAAAGCATTTATCTCAAGACCATTATCCTTTCTGAGCTCTAGATATGATTTTTTTTTTGTGAGTTTTACTGATAGGAGAACTTGTTGGCAGTCATTCCATATTTAGGTATTGAAAAATCAAATCCACCTCTCATGCCTTAGTATGTACCAGATGATTAATATGATGTTGTAAAGGGCCAAGTGTTCAACTTTCATGTTTCAGTGACATTATTTTTCCTTTATTGCCAAATACCAAGAAGGTGCAGTTCTCTGTTTGAACGTAACTGAGGCTTTCTAGCATCCAATGTCATGTTTTTCATATGATAATTATACTGTTTTTACATAAACACTGAGTAAGGTTGCTATATCTCATTCCAAGTGTTTAGATGTTTTATTTAAACTCAAATGTGAAAGGATTTATACTAAATGAAAAGATATTCCTACAGTACAAGGTAAAGAGGAAAAACACAAAGATGGTGAGAAGTGAAGCGCTGCATAGTCAGAATAAAAAATAGTCAGGAAAACAAAGCTCGGAAAGGTTAAGTTAAAGGCCAATAACACCTTGTATATACTTTTCCTGTCTACCAGAATGTTTTCTTTAAATAGAAAAAGCTATGAGTATGTTTAAAGCAAATGTCTTTAGAAAATCCAGAGTTCAAATGACAAGAGATGAGCATTATCAAGAATTGGCATTTTTTAATAAAAAGTAAAGGATTTTTTTCTTTTTTCTCTTTTAATAAACAAAATGTCAACTCCCTGAAGGCTCACCTATTCCGTCACCAGGAATCCACCCCACTACTACTGGAGTTGGCCATCTCACCACCTGCAATGAGCTTCAGAGGAGGAGACCATAGAGAAAAATCAGAACTGGCCAAGATCTCTAAAACCACCTGTACTTCTTCGAGTCACAGTGCCAAATTAGTGGCCAAAAATTCACACAATGACTGAATAGCTCCCACTTTTCAGACTGTGTCCTTACAGCCAAAGAGGTATTTTTACCTTTGTTTGCATATTTTAAGGTGAGGTTGACATTTTTTTTGCAACATTGCACAAACAGTACTTCCTGTTTACATGGATTATCAGATTGAATTTTTGTTGGGCCATACAGATGATTTAATTAGAAAGTATGTCATGTATATTCCAGCTAGTGCCAATGAACGCCGAACCTATTAGTATTGTCTTTATGACTACTAACACATTATGTTGTAATTAGCAATAAACTGTCTTCTGTAGAGAGTATGGGTATGATGTGCCTGACTTTCCACAAAAAAAAAAATGAAGCTAGTTATATTGCTAGATAAAGCAATTTCAACTTGCATCCCTTGAACGGGGTAGATATGTGTGTTATCAAGTTGTCAGAACCACTAGATAGTTTCATTTATTTTCTTTGTGGTATCTGAAAGTCATTTCTGCATTTGCTGTTATGGCTTAGTTTCTGCATAGCTCTTTAATGTATTTTTAGAGGTCTCATTGACAGTAAGAAAAATTAATACTGGAGCCAGTGGAATACATAATGCTTACCTGCAAAACAGTGACTCATCGCATTCAAATAAAGGTTGGAAGATGTTTGACCAAAGTAGGCTGTGAGGGGAGGGTAGTAATGGGAGAGATTACAGTTCCCCAGGATAATAAACAGAGAATGGAAATATTCCTGGTTAAAATAAGAACAGTGATACCCTCAGTGCTGCAATAAGGCTTCACATAAACTTTGTGATAAAACTATGCTCTTAGGAGGAATGTGGATGTATTTAGAGCATTATGCATGTAAAGCCTGCTTGATTAAGATTGAAACTTGTATGTGAAAACCTGATAAATGTGAGTCCTGTGTGACTGGATAGAAAGGAAGAAGGACAATGTCAGGAAAGAACAGTATAAAAAAGGAAAAGCAAAATGGACAAATATTGAAATTAATAATGTAGTAGTGCCTTGAAGAAACAAGGAAAGTGAGAAAAATAAGTGAAGGGGTCTCAAAGGTGATGGTGCTGTTGTATTTCTTTCAAGGCAGGCAGGGAAAACAGGGTTTGAAATCACAGCAATCAGGTTCAGCAAATGTTTTTTGGAATGTTGCAATATTTATACAAAACTGGCTATAGGATGATTAAAAAGTTATTTTCAACAAACTCTTAAATAAACCCCTCCATGACCAGTTTGAATGGATGGGGAAACAGAGTCACAGAGTGAGTAAGAAACTTGCCCATGACTCCTGAAAATGCAGGTGAAAGCACTGAGAGCACAGGTACCATTACTGGCCTTGGACTTTGTCTTAGAGAGTTTGCCAGCCCCTGGCCATCTGTGAGCAAAACAATTCCGAGTAAAGACTTAAAAAAAGTCCTTAGAGACTGAAAAGTTGAGGTGAGGCTTTTTTACACATCTCTGCTTATTAGGGATCCTAAAATTCTAATTATATTTTTGACACAGGAGGGCTTATTTTACCTTCTCTAGAGGCATGCAGTGATGGCTTCTGTTGACAGCATGCTAGAAAAACTGGATTAAGAAAGTGAACCACTATAGTTATTCTCATGTTTCATTGAATAAATATTTCCAAAACCAGCCTGCCCAAGGTATTGCTCCATTTGGTTCCACCTAGCATTTTGAGACATGTTTCGTTTAATGTGTTTAGTATAGATTTACAATCACAAGGCCAAAAGCAGAGGTGAGACTAAACTGGTGCGTAATTCATACCTCTTTCTTCTGTATAGGCTATGCCCTTCAGCTCAGAGCTGATTTTGGCGTGAAGAATATGAACCGTGTATGTGCTGTATATGTTGCAGTGTGCTGAGAAATCCAAACGTTGCTTGAAAATGTGCACAAATCAAAGCAAGCTGGAAATTACCTAAGAAGACGAAGTAAACACTCGTATCTCTGAGGTTATTTTAAATTTCCTGCTTATTTATTTAATTTAAAAACCAACATGATGTGCTGTATTCAGATCAATTTTCCTCAAAGTCTGCATTCAGGAATAATATATTTCTAAATAAACAAATTTTTAGAATGGTTTAATGATTTCATGAGTCTTCCACTCAGTTTATTTGCTAAAAAAACATTAAAAATTACTCGCTTTTGAGCTCCAAGAGTTTTAACTGCATGTCATGGCCTATCTCCCTTTAGTACTAAATTACAACTGCATATATATAGTAAAAATATTTATCAGTGTTTACATAGCACTTCTCATTCAGAAAGGTCCAGAAGTACTCAATAACCTTGAAAAATTATAATACAAACTACATCAAGGCATACTTTCCCCCATCATTGAAATGCAGGCAGGATGCTGGACTTGATAGAGCAATCATCTGCTCTGATATGGCATATCCTGCATTCCTGTGTTATTGTAGGCTGCTCTAGGGAGTATCTGCATAGAATTGGAAATGATGTATTGTACTTTGTATGTACCTTTTTATTTGGGGTTGTTAGACATAAATATTGCAAAGTCATTTCTGTCACACGCTTTCTATACTATAATCATTTCCTCTACTTGAGTAGAATATTAAATGTTTGGCTGGAAGTATTACAGGTCATTTGCAGTTGCTGGACCAGTTAGATACAATGCTGACCTTCATCTAGTAATTCCCTCCTTGAGCCACAAGCAAACACCTGTGCAGTGTAAAGAGATTAGTGAGAATTGTCTATTACCTTTCTCTGAAGTACTAAAGAATTGTTTTATAGAGTGAAATTGTTTTATAGGTTGCATTACTAGCTTTAGATGAAGCATCCTCTCATTTTAGTGACTGCTAGAACTAACACTCTGGTGTGCTAATTCTTAAGATACTTGAGGTGTTCTTATTAATATGTATTTCAGTGGACCAATGGGCTCCAGTGAGACAGTGAATGTCCTGTAGTGGTTCCTGTACAGATTCACTATGGGAGATTGTCCATGTCTTGAGACGATTATAATCCAAACAGGTTAGACACTCCAGTAAATAAGTCAGTATTTAGACAGGTTGCATACAGACCATGTGTTAAATAACTGTTCTTGATACTTACTAGTGGTTTATTTTTGTTTATTACTTCCTCTTCCGACGTTTCCATAATCTCCATGCAATTGCAGAGTTAACCTTCCCCATTGTCATGATTCAATCTGGCTGGCAACCAAACACCATGCAGCTGCTTGCTCACTCTCTCCCACCCTGAGGAATGAGGGAGAGAATCTAAGGAGAAAGTGAAGGAGACTCATGGGTTGAGATAAGAACAATTTAATAACTGAAATAAATTACAATTAAAAGCAATAATGATAATAATAATAATAAAATTATAATAATATATAAAAACAATTATGCACAGTGCAATTGCTCATCACTCACTGACCAATGTCCATCCCATCCTGGCTAGCGATGCAGAAACAGTGAGGTCCTGAGACCACAATCCCAGAAGAATGAGAGCCCTGAAGAGAGATCTGAAGAGACAGAGCTTCCCAGCCAGCCCACATCTATGTACTGAGTTGTGGATGTGTTGCTGTGGCTATGCTCCCTCCCAGCTTCTTGTGCACCTGCACACTGGCAAAACATGGGAAATTGAAAAAGCCCTTGATTTCTTAGCAACAACTATAAACATCAATATGCTGTCAAGATTCTTCTCATACCAAATCCCATACTAAATGGAAAACACAGTACGATTCTAGCTAGTAAGAAGAAAACTAACTCTATCCCAGCTGAAACCAAGACAGGATCCACCCCTTATTCCATACCATCCATGTCATGCTTAGGTCTTGCTGCTTTTCCTGTCTTTTGATATATGCACACAGATATAATTTCCTTAGTCTATGGGCCATCCCTCCAAAATATCTGTAAAATGTCCACAAAATATTTATTGAGTTCATTTAGTCCATAACTTCAGACTCTAACTGTCATGACAGTCCTTCAAGGCTGGAGGAATGATGCAGAGTCGCACAGTCAGTATGTGTCACAGCGGGTGACACTGGATGCAGCAGGAGGATGGTGTGTAGTGTCTGTTGCATGCTGCATCAGGAACTGGTAGCTGGTGTACCTGGTGCAGTCCCTGTCCACAGTCTGCACGTTGATGATGTCAGTCTTGAGGAAGTTGCTGGGCATCAGCTGGAATCAGTTCTTGTTCCATCAAAGTTCATTCTTAGTAAGGTGACTCTTAATATCTGTTAATTTCTGTTAGTATGAAATATAGCAACCATAGCAATGACGATACGCAGTGGCAAGGTTATTCCAAGAAAAAGTAATGCAAGAGAAATTAAAATGATTAAGACAGGCATCAATTACAGACAGTGTCAGCTCTTTCTTTCAGATATCAATCATCTGTTCCAAGTACCTCAAAGATGGCATGCTTTGGGTGAGTAGTAGTACCTCATTATTTTCCTCACTTTCCATGGAGTTTCCTTTGGGTAAAAAAAGTCGAGTCAGAAATAACAGAGTACAAATGGACACTTGCATTCTTCCTGAGGGCTTGACCTGCCTATTCGGTGAGTAACCTCTCCATAGCATAGCCGAGCCATAAGGGATTATACATGACAATACACAAATATAAAAATGAATGGAAACTCTGAGGCACTCTACATCTTCCTGGTGGCAGTTAGATAGCAGGAGTAATGTTTTATGGCAATTGCTCCCTGTGGGAGTTTTTCAGAAGGGAGCTATATGCTTGGGATTCTCAGCATGCCTACGTCTTACCAAACTGTGGCTTCATTTAGGCAAGGATACTTCTAAATTCAGTTTTACGTACGTTCAGTTCCACTAATAGTGTTAGAGATGACTTGGGACCAAAGAAGTGGTCTGGGACTCCCAGTTTTGGATTCAGTTCTTTGTTCTACCGAATCACCCTGTCTGACCCTCAGCAAGTTTTTTAACCTTTCTGGCTTGAATTTATCCCACCTAATTTCTGATATTTAATGAGACACGAAGTCATGGTGCTGTTGCCTAAGGCTTCCTGAATAGTTAATGGACAAAGTGTGGCATTTCTACATAGCTGTACCAATCTTTTCCCCTTGAATATACAAAAAGCTTCAAGCTTCTGTATTCTTAACCAAGGATTTTCAATTAGTTTGGCTGTATTTACGTTGTATGAAATCATCGAATTACTTGCCTTTAGTACTGTGTATAAAATGCAGACTGCTTCCTTTTGTCTTCTCTTTTTTCTCCTTGTTATTCTCTCAGGTTAGTATTATCTGTGACAATACAGGTCTGTACAAATGCAGCCTTGATTTCCATTCTCTGAATACAGTAGAAGGGCCCTTTAATTGCTGTAATAATAAAAATAACAGAAGTTCTCACTGTTTCTGTTTTGCATCAATCAGATTCAATTTCCTCTGCCAAACCATGAAGCTATCTATTTTGCTTTAACACAGGGGAGGCTTTTAATTATTATTTTGGAGTTATATGTGACACCTTATTTCCAGATTAAAGTTAATGTGTACCCCTGGCAGAGCTTCAAGTGACACGAATCTGTTCAAGAGAATGATTGACATATGCATTACGTGAAAGTGATCCTATTCTATGGGTATTGCTTCATTCCCTGTTAAGTAGCCTTCAGTCTCTGTTCAAACTAAGCCTCTATTCTTGCCGCAGATTGATTCTTGTTACTGGGTGCTGAGTGTTGAATGCTTTCAAAAGATCTAAATGCCTGAGAACATATTGCCTGCCACTCTACATACGATTTGTTCTCATGGGAATACATCAAATAGGTGAAGCAGGCTACCTGTAGCGTTCATAAGTTTGCTAGATTTCAAGCCGTTTGGTATTTCCAACGTGCCTTCTCAACATGCAAATTAGGAGTTATATCAGTTGGACGTGCTCCTCACAGTCCATCCCTGTCTCTACACTCCCCCCATTCTAGCCAGGGTTAGTTCAGGTGGTAATGCTTTGTTTTTCAGAGTTCTGATTCTGAAATTCCTGGATTTATTTTTAATTCATTCAGTCTTCTTAGATTTTTCTATATAATTTCAAGTACAAGAGTCTCTGCAACTTGCCCACTCTCTCATCGCACCTAAAAGCTCAAAAAAAAGTTAGAAATTTACAGCACTTATGTTGACACAATGAACTATTTTTCCCAAACATCACCTTCCCTCAACAAAATGATCAAAACTATGTGATTCTAAATACTTTGTTATTGCCACCTTGCACTGGTCTTTTCTCCTAGTTTTTGCAGGAAGGATGTAATGCCATGGCTCTCTGTGGATGCAGAATGCAGAAAATGACCATTGTACCTGCAGCTTTTGTCTTCAGATGAGACTGACTTCTAGACTGTGTTGTGAGGAATAAATAATGTGGTGGCATTTTTGTAGACTGAGCCAGAAAGATTCTCTTATTTTAAGACAAAGGAGAACAAAAGCTACTGCTCTCAGAAGGAAAGCTTAATCAAAGCTTAATTCCCTCTTATAATTAAGTCTTCAAAATTGATACATGACACATTCAAGCATGGCATTTTTAATTTAATTAATTTTCTAAGGACTAAAAGAGTAACTCTGATTAAAAAAGTCCAGTATGCCAAGCAAAACTTCCAGAACCATGCCAAGAATTTTCTGCCGGTGATGCTGCGAGAGCCATGTAGCCCCTGGAAGTTATGGCAGCAGTACAGTAGGAACAAAATATGACCTTATGAATGCCAGGCTGGTTCTCCTCGGTGAAAATAATTTCCAGAGATTAATTTGTCTGTATTTGCTCACCAACATAGTAAAATAAAGCACACATTTTAATCCTATGGTTCTGATGCTTGTTGCCTTCGTCCTTACTGTGTATTCAAACAACAAAGTAATTATCAAGTAAAAAAATCAAAGGTACAAATTACATGATACAAATAATATGTTAGCATGCACTGTTCAGAAGTGGTGTTGCCTGGATATTTGTCTCCAAGAGTTCTCCATCTACTCTTAAGCAGTTTCCATCTGTCCCACAGTTGGGTTGGGTATTTTGGTGCTTGTCATATCATGACAACAGTACAAGGAGAAGAGTGGTGGAGAGAGTGCATTAAACCAGACTGTGTTTTTACATTTCTTGCGATGAGCTTTACAAAACTTAGTCCTTGTAAGACAAACAGCCGGTCTTTTCAATTGGAGAACACTGTATGGGGTCACAGCAAAACTGTACACATTAGAGAGTCATTTGGAAGCACCTTTAGCTCACCTATCCTCAATTTAATAACTTCTGTACCTCTCTAGCAGGTGTCTCCATATGGTAATTACCAAGATAGGAAAGGACCAGGTGCTGATGTTGCTATACTGAATTCAGCAGAGCTAAGAAAGATTTGTAGTAAATGAAGAGTCGGGAGAGACTGTTAATGAAACTATTTCATTAGAAAATTTCAGAGAACAGGCGACAGCTGGCTGAGAAAACTCCTTTCTTCTAGATTCTGGCAAATTTCATACAAAATTGTGTTTCTTTAGAGAACACTTACAACATTTGGTGTTTCCTTGAATCATAAGGTTTTCTGTATTATTTAGATGTGAAGACAATGTGTAATATTTGTTTTCATAATACATTCCAGGAAACTTTTTACAAGGGCATGTAGTGATAGGACAAGGGACAATGGATTTAAACTTAAAGAGGGTACATTTAGATTAGCTGTAAGGAAGAAATTCTTCACTCTGAGGGTGGTGAGGTACTGAAACAGGTTGCCCAGAGCAGTTGTGGATGCCCCATCCCTGGAAGTGTTCAAGGCCAGGTTGGATGAGGCTTTGAGCAACCTGATCTAGGGAAAGGTATCCCTGCCCATGGCAGGAGAGTTGAAACTAAACGATTTTTCGAGTCTCTTCCAACCCAAATCATTCTATGATTCTATGAACTGAGTAAGAATAATTATTCTTTCATGAACAGACATAAGGTTCATGTTCTCACCAGAATTGCTTCAGAGATATCTTCTTTATACCGTGTAAACTGCTTTGAAAAGTTTCTGCTTTAGAACTGTTCTGTACGGAAGGATGACAGTGTTGAAATGAACCAGGATGCTTTCCTAAAGTTTCTCTAAGATGATTCACGCAGTAAGAAGTATAGTTTGTTCTTAAATAAGATTGGTAAGAACATTTGTGTCACAATTTATTGGAAAGGACTGAAGAATTAGAAATCCAGCATAAAGTATTAGTTACTTGTTGTTCTTGGCAAGCCCACATATCTGTTCGTACACTTGTCTCACTTCTTCTGATGTGTGGACTTCCATTTCTCGACTTACAGACAATTAAGCATCTCTGACTTTATCACAGCAGAGATAATCTGTGCTTTGATGCTACACCCTCTGAACAACAGCCGATTCTGTTAAATTGCCGGCAAAAAAGTCTTTTGACGATGTTATATTTTCCAATTCTAGTAGTCCCTTTCAATTTCAGCCATCCTTCATATTTTCAGGATGTGCGCGATATGATAGCTGTCAAGTAAAGCTGTGTGCAGTTTGTGTTCTTGGAAACACCAGAATCAGTTTCAGATGAGAATCAGAGGTGAACAGATCACTCTCAGATCGAAGAATGTTACCAACGCCCTTACCAGCCAAATAGTGGTTGTATGGTTGCAATGTACACTGCTACTCACATCTCATCTGAGTCTTTGTAAGAGCAGCCGTTGGTGTAAAGTGATGACTGGAATTAGACAATGTTCTTGTTGGCAGTGTGGATGCTGTGTTGTGCTTGAAGGTTCAGCTGCGGCTGGTGAGTGAGAAGAGCTACAAATACCTTGTGATCAGACTCTGACAAGAATTTAGATTCTGTACAGCCATCTTATAGTACTACAATTCAGTGGTTATTGTGCATTGTTAAAATTCAGCTGTGTTTTTTTTGAGGGAGACCTCTCATTTCTGTTGTACTTTTTTGGTTAACTATTTTCAGAGTAAATTTCTCAGGACATATCTTTTTTATTTTTGAGGCATCTGAGGCTAATTTTTTTGCCATCAGAAGTAAAACTCGTTATAATTACTTGAATTTTTGAAAACTAAATGCTAGCTTGGAATCTTTGTCCTTGTTTTTGCTCACTTGAATCCTGAGTGGCTCATAAGCTGTGTTGATGTTACTGAGAAATGAAACAGGAGTGTAGCTTAAACTCTGAACCCCTAGTGCTCATCCAAGTCTATATTTTCAGACCTCTGGCCTCAGAAACAAGTGCCTATTTAGTGCAGATTTAGGGTTTTTTTGTCACACCTGGAGCTGAGATTCTTCACTTAGAGTGGGCCAGGCAGGTAAATATGTTGTGTATAATTTTTTTTTCTCATTTTCTAACAATTGTCAACATTGTAGAGAGTTAAAATATTGCATAGAGATTGGTCCATTCCATCTCACCTAGCTGAGGTCTCTGAAAAAGAGATATACATTATTTTTCCATTGTAAAATAATTCTGATTCTTGCTGACAAGATGCATTCACTTTCCTCCAACACAGTAGCTCTGGGCCAAATCAGTTCACGGCTGCATAGAGCATGCTCTCTTGCTGAATGGCTGGAAATGCTCTGTGTAGCAGAAAGCAAATTCAGTCTGGATCTAATATCCACACTACCGGCACAGTGCAGATTTTAATGTATTTTTTAGTCATTCTGAGCTCATAGTGAAGATATGGCATAAATGCAGAATGCATCTAAGTGCCAGTATATCTCAGTAATAGTAGTTTCATTACATGACACATGTATCCCTCATAATTTTGCTCAGAACTGCACAAAGAGACTTTGTGCACAGGTCCAGAGGAATTTTTAACTCCAAAGGACTTTAATTTGGAAGCAGTTTGAAAGGAATGATGAAAGTTATACTTTTCCAAATGCACTCCTGAAATATGGCCTCTTGTATTAATTAAAAAATAAGTATTAGAATAATTAATAGATGTTAAAATCAGGTACATTTACATGAAGGTAAAGCCCCTTCAAATAGAAGATTAAATATTAGCTATTTACTGGGATCTGCTATGACAAAATGTATTTGGACAACAAAGATCATGAACTGCTTCTGGCATTTGTAGAAATTACAATAAATGAATCAGCTGCTAATCCAGAGCTTGAGGCAATCTGATTGTACAGATGACATTCTGAATAAGTGACACTCATGTTTAAACCACATGGACTGCAACAGAGTTCCTATGGAATCTTTTTCTGAATATTTTGCTCGCCTTGCTGTAGTCCACTGTCATTTTGAACATAGCTCCTTTTCACCAAGTACCAGACAACCAAAATGTTCATTAAACATTTTAAAATTAGTATTTCTAAGCATTTCTGATGACTGTGAGATTGTAAAAGAAAAGCTTGTGAAACTGTTGGGGTTTAACCTGGCCAGCAACCAAACACCACACAACTGCTTGCTCACCCTCCCCCACCCCTTGGCGAATTGAAGGGGAAAAGGGAAGGAGACTCGTGGGTTGAGAGAAGACCAGATTGATAACTGAAATAAATTAAAAGTAATAGTGATAAAAATAATAAGAAAAATTATGATAATATTTACAAACGAATGATGCACAGTGCAATTGCTCACCACCCCCTGACCAACGCCTGGCCCAGCCCTGGCTAGTGATCTCAAAGAAGAGACATCCCAAAGCCACAATCCTGGAAGAGAGAGCCCCGGAGAGATCAGAAGAGAGATCCCAAGAGCGAAAGCCCTAAAGAGAGAGATCTGAATAGCTTCCTGGCCAACTTTCATTTATATATTGAGCATGATGTTGCATGATATGAGATATTCCATTGGCCAGTTTGGGCCTCAGTCCTAAATTAAGAGTTGTGGATCTGTTGCTCCAGCTGTGCTCCCTCCCAGCTTCTTGTGCACCTGCACGTTGGCAAAACATGGAAGGTTGAAAATGTCCTTGATTTCTTAGCAACAACTATAAACATCAGTATGTTATCAAGATTCTTCTCATACCAAATTCCACACTAAATCCAAAACACAGCACTATTCTAGTTACTAAGAAGAAAACCAACTCTATCCCAGCTGAAACCAGGACAATTATATTTATGCAGCTCCACTGAGTTTTTCTAATGCTGGGCAGCTCTGTCTTTTTAATATGTAACTACAGTTATTTGAAAGACTATTGCACTTCGAAGTGTAGAAAGGCAAAGGAGGAGAAGAGGAAATAGTTCCATAACAGTAATATCAGTGGAAAACAAGACTTTTTTAGGAAGTTTATGTAAGTACCAGTTTAACGCTAGCTGCCCTTTCTGTTCATCTCAGTTATGACCTGGTAAATAAAAATGCAATAAATAGCTGATCTGAATAGTCTTGATATTATTTGATGTCTTCCCGTGGAAATTGGAGGTATTTTTTTTCAGAAGAGGGACCTCCACTGGTACAGTTCAAATCTAATGGGAAAAATGCTCATTTCAGATTTCCCAGTTTCTGACAAACAAATAAATTGAAAAATTTCTCTGTGCTATATTTAGGAAAAATATACACGAATAATACCTTTATTATTAATTAAAAATTATTCTTAAGACACAGAAGTTTTGAATGGAAATTATTTTATCTACCATAGAGGGAATAAATTGGGGACCAGTCAATTTGTGCAGTTCTACTTCCGATATTTACTATATATCTTAGAAACTAGACCATGAACCTTCAGTTATTGATTCATGTTTTTGGCTTTGTAGATGTCAACTGAAATCATGACCACAGGAAAGGTGATTGAAGAGTTACCAATGAAGGGAAGACTTCACCCTGCAAGTAGTCAAAGTAGTCAAGGGAGCTACTGCTGGGACTGAGCACATGTCTAGGTCTGACAGTGATCTTGGTCATTTCTAGATTGTGTCTGTGGAAATCTGTTTACTGTCTGATGTGCTTAGATAATTATACTGCTGTTGTGAATACAGTAGTGGGTCTTTTTATAGTTTAGAAGTATTTTTTCTGCTTAATCCTTATTAGGTAGAGAAGAACCCGAACAATGGAACACCTTTTCTTTTCCACTAACTCTCCTGAATGAAAGCATGCAAGATAATTACTGGGGTCTAATTATTAGTCCTTGTTACAGATAAAAACTCTACAGGAGATAACTATTAATATGTGTACAAATATGTCTTCATTCATGCACAAATTCCTTTTAATATCAGTCTTATCCTAAAATCAACTAGAGCCTTTCTGGCATCATTAAACAGTAGATTAACTTAAGTGTTTTAGGACCAGGTTTTTGAATTATTTACATTAAAAAATCTTGCCATATTTGAACTAACGGCAAACTGTTCTTTAAGTAGGGAAAAGGCTTTCAGTCTGCCCTGTGTATTTTGCAGAGAGGATTGCATCTTTGGTTTGAGAAGCAAAAGGCTCCTAAATCAAAAATGCATGCTTACTTGCAAGCAGTTTCTGCTTAGAATGAATTCAGAAAAAAATAGAGGAACTTGTGATGTAGTTAATTATTAATAATGTTGCATAGTAATAATATCTCTTTCATGCATCTTTTATTAGTATTTTTGTTGAATTATAATGTTTTTCACTAAAACCACTTTTCCTACTTTTTGAATCAAAGTTAAAAATTAAAAGAACATGTTTGCTTGAAATTGTTAAGGTTTATATAATAAGTTTCTGATCCTTAGAACTTCTGAAACATTTCAGTGAGAAAACCTTGAAGTAGGCTTGAAATATCTTTTAAATTAGAAGTGTCTAAGTCAAAAGGAGGTCAGTTGTGTGCTTACTGAAGAGCATTTTTATGGATAAAAGACTAAGCAATTGAGGAAAATACGTACCCTCCTTTGTAAATACTAAATTCTTTCATATTCCTAAATTACTGTGTCTCCATCTGTTAGATCTCAAAGAATGCATGTTTACATAGACAAAATCAATGTAATATAATCAGATTATAAAAATGAAATAGAAACTTTTCTACATTTATTAACTTTGTGTAGCATACTCAAATAATAAAAATATTGTTCTAGCCTTAGATTAAACATACATTGCTTACCGATTTTGTTGATAAGGGGGCTAAATTTTGAACTTGTGTACACCCCCATAGGCTGCAGAACAGACTTTGTTTCCACACTTCCAGTGCTGAAACAGACTCCTTCCCTATTTTTTAAAAAAGCTGCCATCGCAGTGGTTGCCAGGCTTTTGTGGTTCTAACTTGGCTAAATACTACATCAAACGGCAGAGCATATAAACGATTGCAAAGTGCTGTCTGTAAATTCTTTTTCAGCTGGCTGGGCAGGGATTTCTCATTTCATACATCATTCACAACTTGCTGCAGCCATTCCACAAAGTCACCCAGGAGGCTTAAAACAGCTAATGGAAAAGAAAAACTTCCTTTTGGTTTGGGATACCTTTCTTCTCTCCTTTTAGCTCTGCAGTTTGCTCTGCTCTGCGCCTACCTTTGTTGGCAACACTGGTAGAGCTTCAAGAGAGTGTTTACGGCAGTTGTATTTGCTGGAAATCTTCCCAGGCTGCTTAGTAGCAACTGGTTACAGCAAGAGCAGCAGCAAAGTAGGAGTATCTTTCCCTTTGTAAAGGGAAAAGAGCCCAAACAGGATTTGATTCTGACAAGAGGGTTGGGTGTCTAGTTTGGACATCTAACTCCAAACCTGCCTCCAAGGCCTGGAACAGCCAAATTTTCCATTGTGGAAAGAGGGGTTGCCTCCAAATAGTGGTTTGTTTTTATGGAGTTGGTAAACAGCAGAGTTAAGTTGTATAGTGTATGCCTCCTCATAGAAAACACTGATTTTGTTGGAAACCAAAGACATTTTACATCTTACAGGAGGTGCAGCATTAAACCCACTAACTCTCCCCTGCATTCTGGTGTGTCTTTCACTTGCTGATTCATAGTGCTTTCTATTTCAGCTTGACTAAAAATTCGGTTTAACAGTTTATGGACTGTATTTTAATTTAGTTAATGCAAGTAAGCTATGAACAAGCAGCTGAATATCTGTCTTACTACAGAAAGGATATATGACTTTAGGAATTCCAGGTAACACAATAACAGATTTCTTACCACCCAGATCTGTGAAAATCCTGTGTACTGTAGGGAATAAAGCAGGATTTTGCTGGATGTAATGGAATTTTAAATTCCTTAAAGTTGTAATTTAAAAGTTAATGATTCAGAATTTGACTTAAATTATGTCAGCATAAAAGTGGAATTATTTCATTACAGCTAATGGGCTTTTCTGGAATTACATTACTGTAAATGAATTCAGTATTTCTAGGTAGGCAGTTAACTTGGAGCCATTTTCTTCTTAAAAGAAAAAAGAAGTCTGAGGCTTGATTCTGCATGTTAGTGTTACCTTTTTTCTTTCCAAGGCTTAGTGTAAAGTGGTGCTAACTTTGCAATCTCAGTTCAGCCAGGGAACTCTAAAAGTGATGCTCTCATTTGTTATTAGCATGGCACATCCATGGTCAGATGGATGACTGTTCAGTTCAGTCATTACAGTACTTTGAATAGGTCCCTTGTAGCCACTGATAGCGGTTGAAGTGCCAAATGAACTTCATTTATGTCAGAGAATCATTCCTAGATGTTCCTGCAAACATGTGATATCTCTGTATGCTTAGAAGTTGTACAGTAGTACATGCAGTCATTACACGATAACTAGCACTGTGGTTCCAGCAGTGTCTATTTTACATTCCCTCTTTCTCAAGCTCGTCCGCTAGATCATCTCCCTGTGGATAATAAACAGCCGATAAATTGTTATGGATTGCTGTAAGGACTAACGGGTTGCTGACAAACATGGACCATCTTTAGCATCTTCTGATTGTGTGTTTATAATCATCAAAAATACATAGCTGTCAAATTCTGCATGACCTGTTATCAACTATTAATCTCTTATTAGGCCTCCAAATGACATGTTCTCTGAATATGAGATGTTAACTTGTTATACTTTATTATGTACAAATAAAGCAGGAGAAATTGTTCCCTTTCAGTCTGACATGTTAATATTGTGATTGCTTTTAATCTTATTTTTATCTGTCTGGAGAATCTTAGGTTTTAACTTGAAATGCTTAAAATCAAGTGGTTTAACGAGTAAGATCATTGAACGTCTCTCCTAGGTCTCATTCATGAATGTTCACATCCAATGTGCTTTACTTTCTTTTCCTTTACTTTGTTGGAGTTTCAAGTAGTGCATCACCTTAATGTTTAGGACTACAAAGTTACTGCCTCACCGAACTCAGCTCACAGATATTCATTTGTAAATTAATGAAATACCAGTGCTGAATTCAGGAGTATCGTGCCCTTGCTTCATCTGTTCTTGTTGCCAAAATAATTAAGGTTAAGACAGCAATCCATTGTGTACATGACATATTTACCTTAGTATCAAAGCTGGCTATTCTGCTGGACAAAAAAAGTCATCTTTGTGACCGATTGTACCACTCTATGATTTATTTTATGTATGTATCTGTATGTCTCTTTTTTAGAAAATCATTATTAGTTTGTACCATTTACAGACGTGTACTGTTTAAATTCTATGCTTGTGTACAGATTTGTTAGGATCATCTGTACGGAACGCAGTAAAAGCCAGGCATAGGATTCTCAGAGTTTGTATGCTGCAGAAATTTGCCATAAATAAAAAAAAAAAAAAAATCAATGTAGAATTTATGAATTTATTTTGGCAACTTATTTTACAGCAGTTAATTATTCATATAAATGAGGCAGAATTATTGTGAAAAATCCAATAAAAAAGTTCAATTAAAAACCTAAATTATAAGTTTAATCAGAATCTTCAACAGCACAAAACCTGATTTGCATACAGTCTCATTGAAAAATTCCTTGTGTAAGATGAGCATTGCACTTTTGTGCAGTTTCAGGTCCATTAGTTATTTCTGCTACATAAATGATCATATATCATTTTATTGATGGCAATTTTCTCTGCAGCTGCAGTTCCTTTAACAAAAATAATCAGTAGCTCTCCATCCTCATACTGAGAATTCAGTAGGTTCCTCTTTTTGTGTATGAGCAGTATCTGAATCAACACAAATTAGGAAATCCAGAGTGTTCCAAAGGAAAGCTCTTCCTAACCAACTATTTCCTGTTTAGTTCTACTGAATTAAAGTCACATTAGTACATTAATAACAAGTTTCAGAAAAGCTTTCTTACTTTGACTAAGAGCATATAAATCTCAAAGAATATCAACCATAATACAGACTGTCCTATTTTTGACTGGGACAGAGTTAGATTTTCTTTTTAGCAGCTAGAAAAGCTCTGTGTTTTGGATTTAGCCTGGGATTTGTTATGAAAAGAATGTTGATAGTGCTCTGATGGTTAGAATTGGTATTGAGACATCAAGGACCTTTCGGCTTCCCGTGTTCTTGCCCACATCAGGCTGGGGGAAAGTACAGCTGGGACAAAGGGCCCACAGCTCCCCTTATGATTTGAACTTAGAGTTAGGATTGAGGGCCAAATTGGCCAATGGAGTATTCCATACCATGCACTGTCATGCCCAGTATAAAGATGAGGATTGACCGGGAAGAAGCTCTTGCTCTTCTGGAAATTCTCTTCCAAGGGTTCTCTCGGACTCTTGATCTCTTGGAGTTGTCTCTCTCTCACTCTCTTTTTGAGCCTGTCACTTGACCACAATTGCAATGTCAACTTATCTGTTTTGGGATCACTTGCTGGGACAGGACAGGCATTGGTCACCAGGTGTTGAAAATTACACTGTGCATCACTTGTTTATATATACTGTTATCGTTATATATATGCATATTCATATATTATTATTATTTTGTCATTTTTAATTTTAACTTTTTATTATTAAATTGTACTTATCTCGACCCACGAGTCTCCTTTCCTTTTCCCCATTCATTCTCTTCTTCATCCCCAGGAGTGGGGAAGGGGTGAGCAAGCAGCCATGTGGCATTTAGTTGATGGCTGGGCTAAACCACAACACAGACTGATTGAGGAGGTTAGTTTATTCAGGCTAACAATATAACAAAAGTGAGACCTCCCAATAAATGGGTGTTATTGTCTATGGAGAAAAATTACATTAAGAAACCTGCACCTCATTTGGTACCTCCTTCTATTTGTTTAGAGGGATGTACAAGGTCCATGCAACAGACAATTCAAACCCAAAATTGTTGAATGATATTGGCTAAACTCTGCAAGTAAAGCATCTTTTAGCACAACAGGATCTTCAGAATGATCAGTGAACACAACCTATTCCTCTGATAGAATGTTTGTTCTGTATATTCACATTCTCAGGTTTAGATGTAGGTGATTTTTTTTAATCTTCCTTCTCAAGCAGTATCCTCAAGCTTAATGCTTAGATCTCAGTTGTGTAAAACTGAAAGTTTCTCAGAATGAGAAGAGTGAGTTGATGGAGCTCTTGTTACACAGATTGCTGTACATGACTTTTAGGTTATACTTGTGATAGGAAAGTGCTCTATTTAAGAAAAACATTTGACTAATAATAATGATTTGTGAACAGAATAAGCTCAATACAGTAAATGAAAAGTACATCTGTATTATGGTACTTAGGTGAGAAGTTGCTTATTTCAGGATGAAAAACAGTTTGCTCCACAGTTATTGTGGTTTTGTGTGGCAGAACTCACTGCATTCATTCACCAAGGCGAAGTCGCCAGGAAACAGTGATCACTACAGCCTCCACTTTTTTGTACAGCCTTATGTCCCATCATTCAAATAATTCCACAACTCCCATAGATAAGTTGCTGAGCAGGAGAGAGCGTATCACTCTCATCTCTTTTCATCTGGCAGCAATGCAGAAGGCTTGGTTGATTAACGTCTGTAATGAGGGCTCTAAGAGTGCACAGATATTTGGATCAAAGGGTAATCTCTCTCTTTTATGTAACTGTGGAGCTTCACATATCACTAGATTATTCTCCGCACTTGCTGTAAATAATTCTCCCCATCAGAGCTAAGCACTTTGCAACCATTGCCTCTAAATTATAAGATGATCTATACCACCTCCACCTCTGTGCAGTTCCCTGACCTGAAGTTGCTTATTTTTACTCAGCTCCAGCTGCAGATTTATGGTCACGGTATTACATTTTCTCTCAAGGGGACAATGCATTTTTCATATCAAACAGTATTTGTTTTTAATGCAACATTTCATCATCGCCTATTATTACTATACTTTGGAAAGTGTAGAGCCAAGCTGAAAATATGAACTTATCTATATTTTTTTTGTTGAATAACTTAGAGCTGTGTCATGGATGGGAGCAAGTGCAGTTTCCTTTGAAGGTATTTCAAACAGAACCTACATGTCCATGTTGTGTGGGTGCTCAGCTGCCTCTTTGAGTGGCCTCTGATTGGCACATAAGGTGGAGGATGGAGGCTCAACCTCAGAATCTTTTTTTTCAGCTGTGTCTATAAAGACTATGACACAGAATCTGTAGACATTCAAGGATGGCTGGAAAGCCCTCAACACCTTAGTATCTGAAGAAGTACTTAAGGTTGTGCATTGCCCTGTGACCCTGACTTAGACCCCACTCCTGTAGCTGTATGACCATGGAGTCTGAAATTAGTACTGTGCAATAGTTCTGCATCATTGTGATGTTATGCCACAAAGGAAAATAATGTCTAGAAATACGGATATAGCAAAGGATTCTGCAAAAGGGGGACTACTGCAAGTCTATGAGGTAGTGTCAGAAAATCTAGAAATCTATTTCAAACTACTTAAGTGGCAGCATTACATTTCTTTAGAAAAAAGATGGAATCCATTAGGAAAAATCAAGCTCAAAACAGCTAATGGTGTATGGCCAGTGTCGCACACCAGAAATCATTGAATGATTTGAATGAAATGATTGGATGAATGATTGAATGAAAAATGAGACATAACAGGGCTACTCAACTATAGTGTCTGTTCAAGATTCGGCATGCATCAGGAATGAACGAGATATTTTTCAAAACAGCTTTCACTTAGCTTATTCCATAGGAGCAGGTACCCAAGTGGAGAAGAGTTCTGATTATATCAAGTGCCTGGGAGAAATGTGGCCTTTTGCAAAGACGCAGAGTATCCTGTACAAGGTTACTGAGCTCTTCTGCTTGATTTATATATACACCTTTGAAAAGAACTGAAGTGAGAAGTGATATAACATGAACTGTTTGCTTGCCAAACATGATGTAAAAAATAGAATAATAGAAAAATAACAATGTTTGGTTTGGTTTGGTTTGTTTTTTTTTTTTAGTTACAAAGCTCAAAAACAATGCAAAAATTGAAATGGTTCAAGAACTATTTTCCTGTCTCTCTCACATGTGTAACAGCTTATTGTTTTACATGTCATGTTGTTTAAAATAGAAATTCCAGAAAAGGCTTTCCTACTGCTTATAGTTGTTCTCTTTTCATCAGACATTCCTGCTTCCCTTCAACTGCCCATCTCTGTTTGGAGGCAATCTGTTTCATTTAGAATACACTCTTTGCCCTTTTCCCACGCTATAATGCTTTTTTCTCTGGATTTAACTCTAGCAATATGTTATCATTCTGTTACCACTGCCTGTTACACCTTTCAGTTTGACACCTAGTGTATCAGCATCGCCCTGTTTTTTTATAGGAGGGGGATATGAAGTGGTCTGGATGTCATTTTACCTGTCTTATTCCCAGCCCCTTAAGACTGTAAAAATATGTGAACTTTACTGCACCTATAAATCATTCACTGATAGTGGGAGAAAACACCTGAACACAGTCTGTCCCCAGTACAGAAAGCTCCGTGTCCTGCTGATCTCATGTTGGGGATGCTGACAACTGACAGGTGCATGTGTCCTTGTCCTTAGGTGCTGAGCTGTGTCATGCTGCTCATCCGTGTCTCACTGGGCTGTCATGGAGACAATGTGAATGGTAAGCACACAGAGCACTGTATTTAACACCTCGGAGATGACAGTTTTATAACGTTCCTTTTCAGGGTGAGTGTTGGAGGTGAGAATGAACACAGCAGCACTGAATCCTGTAGCTGTCTTTCCTTTGGTTATATTCTCTTCTTTTAGCAATACTTAACACATGTGATATCTCTTACATCTAACAGTCCACCTCTGCCATGCCCTGGACATCACGCCAGTTTTCACTCAGGTACATTATGATAGTCACCTGCTGCATTGAATTACTTCCAAACACATCTTTATGTGTCAGGTTTTGCTACGCAGTTTCAGATGTCATCAGGCTTTTGTGATAGGCACTGTGGTAATGAGACAGATAAAGGGCAGAATCGAGGATTCAAAGAGTAATGAAAAGAGTGAAATACAGAGCACACACTTTGTAAAAGGAATAAGGCAGTTGCTGTTATGATAGAATGAATATACTGACAGGCAAAATAGAGATGAACCTCTTAATGCTTCAACTCTAGTGGAACTGAATGGTCATGATGGCTGGTGTTCTGTTAACTCTTACTGAGAACAGATGCACCTAGTAGTCCTGCGTGTGTCTATTCACAGAAGTGTCAGTGGGTGTGGACGGGGGGAGGGGCTTCTGAAAAATGCATACCCAGAAATGATGCAGTCTTTTATACAGTAATCTGGGTACGAGAATATAGCAGGGACATATTTAGCACAAAGATATCGAGACAAAAATATTTGTGACAAAATTTCAAAACAGGAATAAATTCAGGAGAAAAAATAAAGAATTGAAAACTCTGTAAATTGAAACTAATGAAACTTTTGATGAGTTGTAAAGAAAAATAGAATTTACTCAGTCACAGAAGTTTAGCTGAGGTGAAACTAGAAATGCTCTGCTCCAGCAATTGGTTAAGGATATGTAAGAAATGAACACAGGAGCTTACTCAGCAATGTGCTACTTAGGATAGATGAAAAACAGATAGACAAAAATCTATGGAGGGAAACATAATGCCTACTTAGGGCATTTAATTTGGTGTTTTAAATCAAACTCCTAGAAGTCCCTCTCTCACTCCATGGATGGAACATAAGCTTTTAACTGTGGTCCATGGAATCTTAAATTAAATGTCTGAAGTAGATGGTGTCTGCACAAATACCAGCCACGCAAACTAAATCACTTATTTGATAAACCATTTAAAATTCAGTATGGCAAATCAATCTAACAGACCACTGTAGAGTGTGTACAATATGTACCAGACTCACAAATGTCTGACAAGTGTTCAATCAACCAAGAAAACTCACACTACTCAAGCTCTAATTCTCCAATCCAAAATTCAAGACTTTTGACTAGAAACCCAGCAGAGTTGATTCAAGGGAGAAAACAGGAACCAGAGAAAATGGTTAGCTATGGAAGTTGAGAAAAGGAGAATTAAACTCCAAATTGCTCTTCTCTGAAGAGCTACTACAAAGCAGCTGTAAACATCTAAAAAAAAAAATAAAAATCCAGAGTATAAAACTAAAAGCTTCTATAGGAAGACAGAAGTGTAAAGTTGGAATTCTGGAGATCGGTCCTGCGTAACCAACTTCCTGACTGGCCAAGGGACCTCTTCAGTCTTTCTGGTGCTGTGCTTCTGCATTGACAGTGAAAGGACAGGAATCTTTGTTTGGAGTGCATGACTGTGTCTAGTGCTCATACAATGTGAAAATTTGCTGGTTTCACACAATTTAATTTTCAAACATGGTAAGGGATGTAAATATCTCTGAACTCAGGTTGATCTGGTTCTCACTGGAGACAAAGAACACCATACTGGCGGTGCTACACTATGCCATTGGTCACAGAAATAGCAGAATCAGGTCATTCTGCCTTGGTTTGGAGTTGTACATAGTTACATGTTCTTGAGAAGATTATTAAGGATTATTAACAGTTGAGATTTGAGGGATGGTATGATGCTGCCAAGTGCACTGAATTTTTTAGTTTGTTATATGATGGATTCCTTGACATTTCAAAGATTAAAAAAAAATAATTAAAAAAATCACTGAGCTTGAACCTAAAAGCTTACCTGTGCACGTAGTTTTTTGTAATGAAAAACTGTTCCTAATCACTTTGCTCACTCATGATAAAACATTGCCTGTTAAGAGTAACTCTTATGACTAGGAATGGTCAGTAAATTTCTTTCTTAATTTTTCTAAAGAAAATTGAGTTTCAACCCTTTCTTTAAATTTACAATGGGATAAAACACAGAAACCGGAAGCAGGGTTAATTGCAGTTTGATATTATTGTCCAGCTTTTGAAAATGAAATTCCTTTATTGACAGAAAATCTGAAAAAATGTCATTCAGAAATTCTATGATACTGGAATAACTTTGAAAATTTCCTGGGTCAAATAATTGACATTTTTGGGACAGCTTCTTTTTCATTTTAATTCAATCTTCTTTGCAACTCCTTAGTATCTTTTCTTCTCTTTCTTTTCTATATTTTTTCTCTTTCACTCTAATTCAGGAAACTTGATATTCCAAGTTCATTGTTGTAAAGTGATTTCTTTACTAACAGCTGTTGCTGCGTTGTGTACTCTATTGTATGCTTTCCTTCCATCAGTATAGAATAAAGAACTGTGTAGCTAAAAACTAACAAAATTATACATCAAAAATCAAAAGCTCTGATGAGATAGAGCAGAAGCATAGCTTTTGAAGTTCAGTAAAGCTGACAACATTCATTTACCAAGTTCAAATGGCAAATAAAAAAACATCTATAGTGAAGCAAAAAGAAGAGACCCATCTTTCATATATAACTGGAATACCTGAAGGCATAATGCTTAGACAAGGGGAAATAAAACAAAATGAGAAATGTGAGAGATGTTACTGATGACTTTACACCACTAAATGAAGAACTAATATGAACAGGAGGGAAAACTGTCATGGACAAGTTTAATTCAATATTTTCACATATATAAATGATGCTGAATTTTGCTGATTAAGGTAATGATGTCATGTTTATTTTTATGCTTTCTTTCCTTTCATATAATGATGACTTTGTGGCACAACGTATATCTGTTAAACTTTGAGCTAGAAGAGTATTCTAAGTGTATATGTAATGTTAGACACTGTCTTCAGATCCTGATGAGAAATGATGTGCCATAACTGACTGCAAAGCAAAGTAATGCATTTGTTTCTGAATTTGGGGCCTTTATTCCTGTACCCTTAGCATTTCAGTGCTTGTCCAACTGGTGTAACACAGGAATGAGCCTGTGACTTCCTTTCTTACAAAGGGCCACCAGTCACCAAATCCTGTAATTTCAAAAAAAAACTTTGTAGTTTCATCTGCTCATTTTCAAGTGCCCGGTTTTGGCCTTTGGGGAGCTGACCATTGGAGGTGTCGACCCCGCCACACTGGGCAGCACAGGAGCACTGAGTTGCTCTGGGAAGAGCTTAGACTAAACTTAAAGAATCCAAAGCAGTGGAGGAAAGCAGGAAGGTACAAGTGAGCCTCCCACAGTGTTTTTCAACTGCTGCGCTGATGTTGCTGGCTCGGAGCCCTCTGTGCTTAGTGCTGGGGACAGCGGGATTTGCATAAACACGGGTTTGCATCGCGAAGGGCTCTCTACGCAGTTGAGGAGGATTGCACAGACTGTTTTGTTAGGGTCTCTCCACACGACTGTAATTGGGAATTTAAACACAAAAGCCAGTTCCTGTTGTCATTGCACATTGCATATCCTGCGAGTTTTTCATGGAAGCATAAAGGAAACAGTTCAATGTCTGCCTAACAAGTACTTTTTTTTGACTGCTTGTGCTATTACAGTTGCCCAGTGGATGATGCCACCTGATTCAAAGCATCTGAAAGGTTTAAATTATACAGAAACTGCAAGAGCAAAATATTAGACAAGACAGACTCTCTAATTGAAGTGGTGAATGTAATATTTTAATATTTTTAAATATTAATGAAGAGTGGAAAGGGGAAGGATGAAAGGACAAAGGAAATGTTCAGTTTGGACAAAATTCACTCCAGAATAGGTAAAAAAATAGTATCCACGAGCCATATGAGCTATCAAAACAGGAGACAGGCCAGCTGCCTCTTGGGACGAGAGTCTTACATCTCATCACTCGAAAAGTAAAGAGATTATCTGTGTCTTTCACTGTATTCAGAATACATTCACAAGTGATGTTCTAGCTGGTGGAGGACACAGATGTATGGAAGGTCTGCCTCAACTCCTCTTTTCTTTGCAGCGCAGAATCAGGTTGGACAATTTTGAATGTCTGTCTTTCTTCATTTAGTTAATGCAACAAAGTTTTGTGTCATACAAGTTGCTCCTGAATACATGATTTGAGCCTGGACATGCTTAAATTACTTACAATCAGACTGATTTTATCTGTCAGTCAGGAATACTTCATAATTGGTAGCTGGTTCATATCTTCTAGCAAATATCAAGTAGAATCAGAACTTTTTCCCTTCAGAGAATAGCCCAATGGGTCTTTGATATTTCTGATTGCAGAACTTTTTGTTGTTAATTGGTATGAAAATTCACAATTCAGCATGCCACTGAATTTTAATGGGGTCCATCCAACATTTCATGATAAAGTACTAAATGGATAAATTATACAAGTGTGGAGGAAGACTTTTCATATGCTTTCGCAGGTTCCTGGCTTTTACTTAGTCTGTATCCTAGTGTGTCTACATACTGTGAACTATACACAGCAATGTGGCTGATTTTACTGTTCCTTGTCCCTTACAGGTGACTGAAAAGGAGATACATGTCCTTTATGGCACAGCAATCAGATTATATCATGGCAATCATCAGCTGCAGACTCTCCTCCATAAAAACACTGTGTCTATCAGTCTGTGTTGATGTCGCATCCTGTATGACCAGAGTCTGCTGGCCTGCCTTCAGTGCTTTTTCAGGATTAGGCATAGCATCATTACAAAAGCTTGAGAAGCATTATGTCTCACATGTATTTTGTCTGCCAGAAATACTCAGTAATTTTCATTCTTATGAGATGGGCAGAGAGTAATCCTTGCAGAAAAGATTCTGGCTAATGTATAAATCTGTCAACAAAATATGTAAGAGTATATTTTGTGTGTTTTGGTGTAATTTTCATGATCTAAACCAGATTTCAGACACCAAAGAATATTTACGTATAGGTCTCCAGTTCAAAAGCCAAAAAATGGTCCATGCTTATATATATATTAAATTCTGAAGATTGGTGTGTATGGACTGCGAAAGTTGCATGCTAAACTTTAGGCAAGATAATACTTCACTTGGTTGAAAATCTGCTTCAGGGCTCTCGAGAATAACTTCTAGTGGTAAGGGAGAGGCTTTATAAGGTGGATTTCTGTTGCTTGTGAATAAAAGATGGAAACATTTTGTTACAGTTGTCAGTAATGAGAAGTGAAGTAAAATGTTTATCTTACCAAGCGTTTTCACTCTTTAAGATCTGTGCTAAATCCTTAACAAGTAGCCTTAACTGAGGATTTTCAGAAATCTCTCTGAGAAGAGCAAGTCTTCAGCCTCCTTAACTTTCCTGGGTTTTCTAGATTTTACAGGAAATTGAACTCAGATTTTAAGGGTACCGCCGTTTTAAATTTATTATTCTACTGTCAACTGCCTGTTGTCTTTCAAAAACGATGATAGTTTCAAATTTATCCTCAACTGCATTTGAGGATAGGTGTTTGAACATTCAGGATTTAAGTTTTCAAACACTGTCTTGTAGGAATTGAACATTTTTCTCTTAAAAGAAAGTCAAAGTTCTTGCACAGTCCTTATGACCCCCAAAAAGACATTCTTCAAGAGACAAAAGCAGTATGTTTTGAAGATTTGCAATAAAAATGTTTCCTGTGTATTTTTCAGGGATTAGCACAATGGCATTATGATTGGACGCACCTCATCCTTTTTTACCCCAAAAATACAAAGACAGAATGTTCATATTTTCTAGATACTATTTGCTTATTTTCTTTTCTGCCTGTCTCTTTCTATATGAGTGTATTTTAAGAACAGACTTGTTTTGGAGGCAAGGGAAGGATTGTCTGGAAGCTGTTCTCCTTTTTAGAATGAAGTGTTATGACCACAGCAATGAAAATAAGGAGGAAACAATTACTAATATTTGCTTCTCTTCTGCGTTAAAACAGATGTGTTTAAACAAGCCCAGTGCAGAGGTGATACTCTAGCTTGCAGAAGCTCTGCAAAAGATATACCAGCTTGAGTATTAGAAAGCTGTAGAGCCATCTTAGCATGCCTCCACTTATGCTGATTTACCAGCTATCTCACCAGAGCTAAAGAACTGAGGCACAGCACTATGCTAACAGGGAGGCATTACTTCCAGTATCCAGTCAAATTTATTTAACGTTAGCCTGAGCATCTCTATGCAATGCTGTGTTGTATAGACATATGGTGAAACAGATATTATGTGCTTTTAATGAACCAGCAGAGAAAAGAGAGGGGGGAAAAATCCCCTTCTGTCTGCACCTGTTCTGAAATTTTTGCTTTGTGCTTTTTTTAAATGCAAAACAGTTATTTGAGAACACAGGAATTACTTGAAAACAATTGGCTTTTTGGTAGGGAAAATAAGCAAGCAGACAAAAAAGCTTTTTTTGTTGACAAAATCTGTTAAAAAGCTGTGGTACTTTTTGAAAGAAAATGAAAAAAAGAAACCACTGATTTGTTTTGGTCAGAAGACTATATAATTAGTCTACTTTCAAGGTCAATTGGACATGTGAGCAGAAAATAAACTACTGAAACATAATAAAAATTCTAATACTACCTTACCCTGTAGCATTTACTGTCTCCTCTACTGAGAAGTCAAGATTTACATGTCTATTAAAAAAGAGTAGATTTATCTTAATTTATCTCAAAAGTGGCTATATAGCTAGGTACTACTCTGGAAAGTAGTTTAAAAGAAACAACTACTCTGGAACTTCTAGGGAATTTTACTGTATTATAGAATATCTTTTACCCATTGGAAGAATTTTACTTTTTTTTTCAGAAATAATCAGATGAATTGGATTAACCTGATAAACTGATAAAAGGCAGTCGGCGCCTTGCCGCAATGCCAAGGGATTTCCTCTTGACATCTCTATTCCCATTAATATCTTTCTCCTCCCCATTGGTTGAGAATTGATGTGGAAGTGTTTCTCAAATTGTGTTGTGAAGTGACAGCAGATTGTAATTTGGGTGGTATATGATAAAAAATCTTGGCATCTCATGCTCTAGGATATGGGAAATGATAGGAGTCCATTTCCCTCGCTCCTCAATGTCACCTGCTTATCATAGGTGGCCTTAAAGGATGTCAACCAGCCCTTCCCTGTTCATCCTTTGCTGTCCATCTCTTTTGCTCCCTTCACTACTATAATACCGCTTGTTCCCCACCTCTGGTGGGTCCTAGTGCCTTAAAATTCCCTCTGCCTAAGAGCTTGCAGAATGTCCTTTTGTTTTTTTTACTCCTATTTAATGAAACTCATTGCAGTTAAGTGATACTGAAGGAGAGGAGTTATTTGCTATCTCTTGGAGTTTTACATTCCTGGCCAGTGTAAGGAAGTTTTAAACCATTTGGTAACAAAACAAAGCATGCCAAGTCAGCATGCCTAGTCACTTGGGAATATACACAGATCACAGATACAATATGCTTTCAGTGAGAAGCACCATTAAGTCAGTGGGCTGCTTTATTACGCACTAAAGCTTTAACACCCTGTTTGTTAAGGCTAACAGCAACATTCCCAGTATGTTGAGTAGTGCACACCTCTCTGAAGTGACTTTAGGTGTGGATCCTTGGAAAGGCACGTAAAACAGTTGTGTCCTGGGTATATTTTATTGTACCTGCAGTAATGGAACTTCAGAGGTACGAAAGAACTGGGGAATGATAGCTGGGACCATACAGAAGTATAGTTTTAAATTTTTGAGACTTCCTGGTTCCATTTGAAATGCTATGCAAAAACCTTGGATGCTACTTACATAATAAGATATTAGCCCCTTTTGTTCATCCTTCGTTCTTTCAAAAGGCGTTCTATTACCCATTCACCTAGGGGTTCACCCTCTATTTCACAGTTTTTCTGCAGGGATAGAGCCTTTCAAAACAATCTTTTTCCAGAAGCAACACAATTCACTCCTACAGCACAAGGTGAAAACTGATCTTCACATTTTAATATTCAACTCATGCTTGAACTGAATTAAGACTACAGAAGGAGAATGAATATATTTTAATGTTTGTTTTCATTCATACTGGTCTGATGGGACAGATGAAAGTGTTTGAGGTTTGAAGCCCATAGCAGAGTATTGTACTAAGTAAATGTTGCTCTTATCATTGTCTCAGCCCCATGTTTAGATTGTTAGCTCTTCAGGGAATGTAATTTTTCTCCACTCTGTGACAGAGTCATTATATTGTTATTTGGCTTAATAATAATAACAACATTCAGAATTTAAATATAATAAAAACTTTGTGCTCATTGTGAGATACCTAACCATCTTTGTTTACTGAGCTGAGTCTACAGTATGGCAAGTCGGATGCTGCTTGAAGTTTACATACGATTTCTTTCTTTTTTTAAAAAGAGACACATCTTTTAGCAGAGCTTCACTGGAAGCTGCTTGGCCAGGAGGATTGTCGGTGTGTCCGTTTCTCTCAGATCTCAGATCTCAGTCCTCTCCGGGTGAACTCAGAGCAGCGGGCATCCGAGGAACGGGGTGCTCCCCGAGTTCCCCAAGCGGCTCTGTCGCTGCCATCCTCAGTGGGCGGTGCCGGCCCGGCGCGGGCAGCCCCCGGCCGGGCGCCGGGGAGCTGGGGCAGTGTCCTCCTCCCTTCTCTCCTCACTCCTGGGCAAAGGCACACCTTTCTGGTTCCTTTGTCCCAACTTAAATTGGGAAATTTGCAGAGGCACTGATTGGGTCAACCCCGGGGGGGGATGGGAGTCCGATCTGGTGTCCAGAACTGGGTCTGACCCGGTTCCAAAACCAGGGAAGTCACAGGGAGCAAATCCCCTCTCCTGCCACCAGAACCCCTTCACACCAACCCATCACAATCTGTTCTGTGCGTTGCGTTGTTTCACTCGTTGCTGGTAGGTAATGAGATTATGTAGATAAAATCAGCAAATGTGTTTTATGCAAGTTTCCTGCCAGTATGGCCCTGTATGTACGACAAGTACTAGACACATGATTTTCCTTGGTTGAGATGAAAGGAAAAGCTATACGAATAGTTTCTTTCACCAAGAAAAATGCAAAGCAAAACCATTATATTACAATATTTTAGAAACACGTAGAAAAAGTACTCTTGGAATGTTGTGGATTTTTCAGTTTTTGCCAAAGTTGACTTGCTTTGCTTTTGCTGAGACATCTGAGGACCCAAGGAGATGAAACTCCAGGTTAGCTTCCATATGCTCCTGCATGATTTCATACACCAAATGTTAGCTGCAAGGTCAAGCCTGGGAGGGAACAAGTAGATGCCCAGGAATTTAAAAAGAGAAAGAGATTCAGTGGGCAATTTGAGGCATTGTTTGAGAAATCAGTGACAAGGTTATCAGAGGCTCAGAGGATATTGTTGCATTATTTGGTTCTGACTTTGTTTCATACATTGTTTATAAGATGGAAAAATGCAGGAAAGAAATTAGATAGAGAGTATTACAGGGAATAAAGTTTCTCTGAGAGGAAGGAGGGAGGCAAATACACAGTGGTGGTTTGGTTTACATAAACGCTTTGCTGCTTGAGAGAATGTGGCTCTGAACAATCTGTGGTTGGTGAAATGAGGAGAGAGGCTTGGAAGATTCATTCTGCAGGTTTTCTTATGTTCATTTTTTAATACTGAAAAAATTATTTCAGGAAACGGAAACAAGAATTATTCCATTAAAGAAGGATAAAATAGGGGAAAAAGAAATGTGATGCCAAAGCAACAAGCTTTTGCAGTATCTTCTGTGGCCTAATTGCTGTGAGGGGAAACTCGGGTAGTGTGTCAGCAAGACCTGAAGACGTTGTGACAGCACTAGTGACAATGATACATGAGAGAAGCAGGCATGACTATTTAGACAATTTTATCTAATTCTGATATCATTCACATCGGCGCATGATAGAAACTGTGCCGCAGGAGTCACAGGAACTGCACAACTTAAAACGGGTGTGGGATTTAGGACTTTTGTCTCCTGGTTGAAAATAAATGCCCTGATTCAAATTTAAATCCCTGGAAGTGAATTTAAACAGGAATGATAGCACACACTTAGAAATAGTACTGTGGATGCTGCAGGGATATTGACAGATGGCTACATAATATCATTTTTCCTATTATTGTCATGATGACCTAAAAGCTGCCATGAAACCATTATGCATGATATTGGTAATTAATTAGGTTATGCTCTAGGAGTTATGCAAGTTTTACTGATATTACTATATGATGTGGTGAGACTGCAGCTGGAGCAGGGAGGCCATGAAGCTGCTGTTCTTTAGAATGTCATCTCTGACATTCTTGGGGCTGCGTGGATAGCTGCTAGGTCACTTGGATATGAATGCCAGTGAAAGAGGAAATTATCCCAGACAGATCTGTAGGTTACAGGACAATAGCCCATCTGGGAATTAGAGACATTCATATTCTCGAATGCCATCATTATTACAGTGCTATCCTAGATAATTTTTGCTGGAGGAACTAGTAGCAATTCTTATACTTAGGCTGCCTGCCACTTCTTATTATAGAAGGTTCTTGTAACCTTTATCTGAATGTTTTCAACACCTCAACTGCTTGCAAAAGACCTTTGAAATGCAGTAGGGTGGAAGCCCTCAGGGTAATAAATGTTCACAACTAGAATCAGCTGGGAACATTCTGTAAGACATTTAGAGGTTTTCTGTTTGAACAATGCTGATTCCCCTAAACTGAATCTCTCCTGATCCCAGACTTTGGAAAGATACAGACTGGAAGGTCTGGTCAAAATGACAGGTAAAGAAAAACATACACAAAATGACCAATATCCACAATGAAGTGAGATATCACCTACTTGAGAACAGCCAGGCACCAGGCTCTTAAAATACTTAGAATCCATCATATGAGAGGCTCAGATTTTAATTACTGCTCTAAACTAGTAGTTTGAATCTGTACTTTTAATGTGCTAGATAAGTGCCATAATGTCTGAGCTCTGGGGTTTGTAGTTATTCTTTCTCTCCTTCATTATAAAGGAGAATTCTATCTTTGAGATGCATTAAGTTGCTAGCAGTGTGAAAACTCCTAGGCAGCTGCTGTTCACTTTGCAGGTAAAAAACATTGGCAGGTATGAAAGAGGAAGTCAGACCTCACTGAGACCTGCAGAAAAGTTTGGCCTCGCTAATAAATATACTGAATTACGTAGACATGAGCCATGCCATCTCGGCAGACCAAATTTAAAACCAGTGTGACTCTAAAATTGGAGTTATCGAAGGACTAGAAGGACCACAATTTGTAATGTGTGTGGTATACTCATTCCCAGACTGGGTGCTCTATTTTCATAGCATAGCTCCATCTGTGACAAGATGTTTCCAAAACATCTTCATCTGAAAGATGAAGCTCTTCTGTAACTCAATCATCAGCAGGGGAAAGTCCATCAGTTCATAAAAGGTGTTACTTCCAAACTCCAGCTTATGTGGCTTTTAAGACGACTAAGTGTATTCATTATTGATTACAAAGTGTCCTCCTCTACAAGTACTTGGATAGTTACACTTCAGTAGTTTTTCTCAGATAATGAATGAAATGGACATTTCTCCAATTGCTCTTTTGCAGCAGGTAAAATCTTTAATCACCTGCAGTACTTCCACACTGCAGCATGCCTGGGGATAATAAACATCCACTAGAAAACAGCAGTAATGGACCATTCTTTTCTGAGCTGTGTGGTGCTATGTAATGAAAATGTTAGTCAATAGAAGCTATTTTACACCATTGAATTTCTTTCCTATTTGAGAAGTGAATTTAATGGTCATGGAAAGTGTTCAGATGATGCCTCTTATGAACTCACACACTCTATTATTCCACTGTAGTGATATAGCAAGAATTTTATTACTTCTGGCCTGGTGGACCAGCTTCATAAGTAAATTGTAGGTGCAGCTGCCAAATCTCACCTGCCCTGAGAAAAAGACAAAGGAATGTTACTGTGATAAATGAGTGAGTCCCAAACAGAACTCCAATTAAAGTTTACAATTTATTAGGCGAATAAAAGCAAGCAAACAGCGCTGGGTGCGCCGGGAGTCTCCGTTCCACCAAGACGCACACCGTATAGTTCCTATTTCTGGTTTATATTCCTTTTACTAATATATATTCTTAATTATTTCCGAGAAAAGGTGGTCTTATTACAATGAGCTCAGAGAAGTCATCTCCATAGTCTCCACCCCTAACCCCCCCAGTTGTGCGCGCGCAGTGTCTCCCGATTGTCATGAGTAGGGGTCTCAGGGATGAAGGCTGTATGTCTTCCTCGTGATGACTTTTTCACCTCCCCAGAAAACTAATGAAGTCATCATGACTCTGCTCTGCGAAGTCATCAGAACCATCCTTGTTCTCCATCTTGGCTCCTGCTTATCTTACACAAGGGTTATGCAATTTACAGATACATGACTTAAGCAAGCTAACTTAAAAGTGATTAAGCGAGATTAGAGATTAAGCGCATACAGGCCCCTAGGCCCCTCTTGTCTAACACCTTGCAACTGGCAGTAAAGCAAAAGAAGAAGAGAAAAAAAACCCCAAAACGTTAGGTGGCTTTTGCAAGAAGCGAGAACTATATACATACCATTCTGCTCTCTCTAGGACTACGGTTATACAAGAACAAACAGAATGGTTAAAGGTTACATATACAGAGAAGGTCATATTTCACTATGCGACCCTAACATTGTTTTATATTGCCATGTATCAGGTGAACCCATTTCACAGTTGGGGCCCCTGGTTAGTAGCATCATGAGGCATTTTGCAGGTTTACGTCTTTGCATTTCACAGAGATCTTAAACGAAATAATCACTTACCTTGAATAAGCACACCCTACTCCTCACCACCTATTTGCACATCCATCCATTGTCCCATATTGACACGAATCAAATGAACATATTTCACATTACTAAGAGGAGAGAGGACTCTTGTCTATTGGGAACAAACTGCAATCTTTCAAATTACTCAACAAGCAGAAGGGAAGCTGAAAGGAAATTAGCTGTTATTTTTATTTCTGTAATTTACTTTATCTCGGGAGTCATGGGTTCAAGTCAGTACTCCATAGTAATATTGATTCTTCCAAGTAATTTTTCCATGTAGTGCTTCAATTCTTCCTCTACAAAATGGAAGAAATGGCATTTCCTTACTTTATGAAGACTGAAAGAGAAACTGTATCAGTGAAACACTACAGCAATTTGGGCTGAAAAGCAGCATATTTCTTCCATTATTAAAACTGTTTTCCCCAAATTTATTCCATCTAATCCCACTCTTTCTCTCTTAGCTTTTATTATTTTCAATACAGTTTACACAGAATTACATGTAAGATGTCTTGAAATCCTTTCCCAATCAAATCCTGCTTCCTCTGAACAGTGCTCAGTGAAACAAGGTTCTGAAAGCAAAATAAATGAGGAAAGCATAGGCAAAATGCTAGAAACTTTTGCAAACCAACTGGTATTTACAGTATAATGCTGATAGTTTCAGGATAAGTGGAACGAACAGATGATCACAACGATTAACAAATGGTTGATTATCAATAGAGTACCTGCATGTTACCAGTATATATGCCTGTATTTAGCTTATCTCATATGAGAAGAAAAATTCTTAAAACAAATGTTAACACATTTTGCTTCACACTAGGGCATCCTAGAGGCATGGCCAATTATGCTGGTAACACCTTAAATTGCAACAACTTAGTTTCTTGACTTAGTTTCTTTCCTCCGTATCCTCCAACTCTTGCTTGGTTTTTTTTTGAAACGAGAAAGCTACAAGGGAAAGTCTTCATGTACAAACACTCTTTGTACTGACTGCTAAGCGATTTTCTCATTATCCTTTCAGTAATGGTCTCTCTTGCTCTTGTCTTTTAAATGGTTCACTGCAGACACATTTTAGTATTTCAAACAATTTCCTCTCCTTCTTTGTTTCATTTAGAGGGCAGAATTTTCTCTCTTTTTCAAAAATAATAACACTGCTTTGATGACATATCAAGTTACCTTTAAAGGCCAGAGCTTTGATGAAAGTTGATGATTTCTTTTTGCAGTAGGAGTAAGTGTAGCGAAAAGAATTTCAACTGAAAAAAAAAAGACATAAAGAGAAAATATTAAAATACAGAAATGATGTTCTAAACTTTTCATGTTCTAATTATAGAGTAATAATAGCTAATTCCCTAAGTAAGCTTAGCTAACAAAAATTGGATCTGGTCAGTTAGGTGCTGGCAAAACTTAGACACTTGCAATTCTAGCATTTACCACTTAAACTTGGAGGCACTGGAAATTCCCAGGCACCTATGTTCAATGTAAGCCTATGGCTCCAGTATGGGACATGCCCGATACCAGTGCTGTGACTGCAATGCCAGTTGGTCATCCCAAAGCAGGTGTGGCTGCCACAACACTGGGCACTGATAGTCAGCTGTGTCAAGTGTCTCTGGTGTAGAGAGAGAACTGAAGACCTACACGTTTTATACAGCACATGGAAAGATCTATGTAACTTAGGCAGGTGTCCCTGGCACTCCATAGCCTTTCTGGGGATGAACCTTAGTTAACTGATCGAACACAGTGAGGACAGAGGATGACAAAACCCCCTTGTGAAACATGCAAGATGGAGCATCTCTGGCACATAAGCACTGCGAAACGAAAACAGAAGCCTGATCGTGGCTTTTTTTAGGTCAGCAAATGGCCTCAGAAACCTGCTAAGTATTTTTTTTTTTCTCAAATATTTAAGAACATGAATTTGCTCATGAGACCATGTCGTGGTTTTTGGACTGAGGGTCGAGACAAGAACCGAGAGGAAGCATCCACCAACCATGGTCCCGGGCAAAACATGACTCAGGCTTTCTTCATAAAACAAAACAATTTATTAACAGTTACTAAACAGGAGACACAAGGGAACGAAAACCGGTTACTTGAGAGGAGAAAAGAGAAAACAAGGCCAGATCTTAAAACAACAACCTCCCCACCCCCCTAGTTTCTTCCGTTCCTGGCTGTGCCTCCCCCCCAGCGGCGCAGGGGGACAGGGAATGGAGGAGTGCAGGTCAATTCATCCGTGTTGTTAACTGCCGCTCCTTTCTTAAAGGAGGAGGAGCCTTTACACCATTTTTCCCTTGCTTCGGTGGATCCCCTACTCACGAAGAAAAAAGTCCCCAAACTTTTCCAACGTGAGTCCTGCCTGCAGGATTGCAATCCTTCCCCATGGATTGTACCAGTTCGGGCTTTACCAGTCTCGGCCTCTTAGGGAGCTGCTGCCACTCACGTCGGCATGGGTCATCCCACGGATTCCAGATGCCTCCACGACCTCGTCGTGCATTCCATGCCCCATTATTAACAGTACATGGTCGCGCATCCCCTGCTCCATGACCTCTCCTGGGCTCAGGCATCTCCTTCCCGACGTGGGTTTCTCCACGGGCCACGAGTGGGTCTCTGCTCTGCCGAGTACACCTTGGCTGCAGGGGGGCCGCCTGCCATCTCACACCGATTTGCAAGGGAAGCCTCAGCTCCAGCACACCTCCTCCTGCTCCATCTTGACTGACCTGGTCGTTGTGGTTGTTTTCTCTTAGATGTTAATCTCCTCTAGAGGAGCTCAGCCCGGTGGGCACGCCGGGAGCGAGGCGCTTCCCGAGCCCCCCCCCCACCATGCGGCTCCCCCGGCGCCATCTTGAGCACATGGCACCGGCCCGGGCCCGGGCAGTCGCCCGGCCGGGAGCCGGGAGCGAGGGCAGCGCCCTCCTGCTCTCTCCTCCCTCCTGAGCAAAAAGCCCTTTTCCCGCTCCTTTGTCCCAACTTAAATAGGGCAATTCGCAGAGGCACCAATTTGGCTCAACCTCCCCCGGGGGGAGATGGGACTCAGATCTGGTGGCACAGGGAGCAAATCCCCTCCCCTGCCACCAGAACACCCCCCACACATCAAACTATCACATACCATCTGTGTCTATGATTTCATACCTATAAATTCTGAAGCCTTAAAACTGTAAGTTAGAAGCTTGTTTATAGAAATTTCTTTTTTTCTTTGCAAATTGTTCACTTTTTTGTAGATTCACTGGCATAAATCAAGTGAATTACATATTTATAATTGCAAGCAGATTTTAAAAAATCATATTAATGATTTTTTTTGTTAGGAAATTGTACAGGCCTAGGAATAAACTACAGTTGTCAATGCTCTTTACTTTGAAAAATGATTAGAAAAATGCTTTACAGTGTTCTATGATTTCCTTTCTCTTTCATCTAATAACTTTTAACTTGGTTGCTCAGAAAATAGAAAACATGAATCATATAGTATCAAGATTGCATTGCAGGCAGAAGTAATAACTTTTAAAAATTTAGATTTTACTATAGATATTTTTCTGATGAAAATTATTATACTCTTTCACCACAACTATATGTTCCAGTTTCCCCACTTCTGCTATTTTCTATTGGCCTTTATTCTTCACCCAGGAACAAAATGAAATGCAGATTAAACATATAGTGGAAAGTAATCTTTTGCTCCCATCTCCTAGTTCACTTACCTATGGTGCTGAATATTAGCAAATTTCCTTCTGTGCCCAGATTTATCAAGCCAGATCGTATTGGTTACAACCTTTATTTTCAACAGTTTTAATTTTCTTTTAAAGAAGATGGAAAAACCTGCAGTAGAACAATGCATTTGAACTGTTTTAGGAGCTAAAATGTAGAATACTGGCAGATTTCAGCTGATGTAAATCTTTTTTAGCTCCACAGAAGTGATAAGTTAGCTTATTTCAACCAGGTACCAGAAAAAGAATCTTTTGGTGGAGAAAAGAAAGATGAATTGTTGTCAAGATATAATTTTGTATGTATAAGCTATTTGTCCAGGAAGATTGTCCATCTTAACCCATTAGTTTAAAAGAAGGTTACACTGTTAAAAAATCTAATAGAGTTTGTTTAAAGTGCAAAGGTGTATAGGGAATATGCAGTCAAGATCAACAATGTCTCTTTTTAAACCCCTGCCTGATACTAAACGTTTTTAAGAAGGTGCTGGCAGCTCCTAGCTCTGTCTGGCTTCAGCAGCAGCCCTTGTTTCTCACAGGGTACAAGGAGACCTGAGGAGTCCCTGATGTGATTGCGATGGGACGAAGGTGTGTGTGCATGAAACAGGCACATTTTCTAAGGCAAAAGCCATCTTATTCCCATCCTCTTGGTGCTTGCCAGGATAGAGCTGACATCATTTGCTAGTAAAGGAGACTGCTCTCTGCAGGAGAGTGTTTTTCCAGGGCCCTGAGCACACCAACAAGCCTTGATTGCCTGGAACAGCCTCATCTGGGACCACCACACACACTCCCTCTTCTCTTCTCCCTCTTCATCAGCTACATTTAAGCTGTGGCCATGGCTTCTACTCCTTTCCTGAGCTGTGTAGTATCTAGCCCTGTCTCCTTCTGTCCCAACTTGCCAAATGGGATTCCAGAATTTACCTTAGACTTGGTTTGTTATCTGGTCCTGTCTGGCGATCACTGGATCGTCACCAGAGCATGTTACTATCAGCAGCCTAGCTGCTTCAATACTGTGATGCTGCACCTTGGTAAGTAAGATTGCTGCTCCTGCCATGCTGTGGTCAACCTCAGCTCTTGTCTGTCTATGCTTGTGCAGCAACCCTGATTCTGCTGCTCGCTGACATGTCCATCAGCTGTTTACAAGTTGTGCTTACAGTGGAGAGAAGATAACCTCTCACATCCCTTGCTGAGCATGAAGCGTTATCTCCTCTGTACTGCAAAGTGCATACCAGGTGTAAGTGGGTCTGTTTCACTTCTAAGAGTGTACTAGTTGAGTCTTTTTACTGATTTGCCACTTAAGGAATGAGTTTTGCATTTGCTAGGCAATACAGATAATGCTTTGCTACTAAATTTTAAGCTATAGGACAGTTGAATTACCTTTAGAAAATACAGGCTGCTCGACCCTCTCTTCCTCGTTGTTTGGTATAAAACTACATAGTTTTCATCCACTCCATCTAAGTAGGAAGAATGGATCTTTTAGGCGATCCAGCAGAGGGTAGTTCCAAACTCTAATTGCTAGGATAGAGGGGAAACGAAGTGTTTTTTGTGCAAATGTAATGAAGTCAGGAGTGACTAAATGAGAGAGAGATGCACAGTAAAACCTACAACTGTGGTCTAGAACTAGCTACAAAGAGAAAGCTGGGCAGCACTAGAAAAGGGTTGTTGAAGTGGAAGCATTTATGGGAAAAGTAACATTGGACAGTTGGTGACTGAAATATGTGATAATTCCTGAAGTCAGAAACAGAGCTCAAGACATTCTCTCTTAGAGGACTCTCCTAGTAGCTGTCTTACAAATGTATGCCTTTTTTATTTGTGTTCACTAACTTAAAATCTTACACTGTTCTCATATTAGCCCTGCTTCAAAAGAAAGGGTGGAGAACAATTTCATCCAACTTAGTCCATTGACTGTAGGATATCTAGAAGAGTGGGAAATACAGGCTTGAAGAAGCACAAGAAAGCATCATATGGGGGTCTTATCATTATGGATAGGCCTAAACATAAGCAGAACCATCACAAAATGGTATTTGAAAGGAACCACATGCTTTGTAAGCTTTTGACTTGTGCCTGCAAGTTATGAGCCTAGAGTTCTTAGGAAACTCTCAAGTAACTTTAGAATTGTGTGGGTTCTGGCACACAGATGTTAAATCTGCCATGTCAGTTTTGGAAACTGGACTGATAATCATTGACCTTTGTCATTACTCTGGAAAGCTTTTGGCTTTTAAATACCTCAAAGATTTTTAACACAGACTTAGATATTAAAATGCCTTAATTTACATATTTCATTTTCATGTCTTGATTGTGAAGCAGTTACGTTTAATGAACTGTTGACAGCTAGATGAAAATTCAAATGTATCCAAATTTGGCATCAATTACAAGTAAATCCATGGATGTTTTTTACTTCTTGGAGGATGATAGGAATAGTAGAGTACTAATAGAGGATTAGTATTACTACTAATAGTAGTAATTGTTGAGTATTACTACTAATAGTAGTAATTGTTGGTAGCACATTTGTAAGACTGCATGATAGGAGATGTTTGTTTTGTTTGGTCTTGGCTTAGAATGTGTTGCAATTCATAAAATTGCTGACATTTAGAATTTAGCTAGAATTGTCAGTGATTTATTTTAAGATTGCTTTCATTAGGAGACTTCCTCCTATAAAGTACGCTGTCTTTGGTTACATTTTTTGCCAAGGAAGGTCGTTTATAATGATACTTCATGCATGATGGCCAAAATAGCTTGTGAAGATAAGAGAGCTTGATCCTCAGAGCGGTTTGAGCTTAGGACACACCAAAGGCTGATATTACATAACCTTTGTTATGCAATTCTTTTAGTCTTTTTAAATGTCTCGATTAATCTTTCTTCTCCAGCATTAAACCTCTCTGTTAGGAACTGTCCCATACCAGAGAGAAGTGTGCCACTGAAGATGAGTTAGCTCTCAAAGAAAAGACATTGATTATCTGAATAAATATTTAGCATGCATATTTCGAGAGTGGTAATCTTTGCTGTGCGTGTCAAAATTATTGTATTAAGATGGCAGTAAATGGATCTTTTGCATTTACCCCTGTTGATGTTCAATCCCTTAGTATGTATTACAAAGAATTAAGTTAACAATATTTTCAGAGTTTGTTTTTTTTTTTTCTTCTTCAATGTCTGCCTATGAGATAAGTGTATTTCTGTTCTGTTAAATAGAATAAGAGTTGGTCTGTCTAAAGAGTTTTTGTGACATTAACTTGTATTCATTGCCATTGGAACCATAAATTAGAGAAGTGATTCATTTATATACCCCTTTCAATGAGGTGTTTGTGGTATTGAAAGACAAGCTTTACAGCTTCATCTAGATTCCATTTGTAAGATGTAATTGCTTGTTATCAACAGCTGCCTTTGTTAGACGGGAATCTGTATCCAAACAATGCTCTTGATATTCTGTGGAAAAGTAATTGAAAACTGCCTCAGTCTTTCAGTTTTCTAGTGTTTTTTTTAGTGATTATAAAATTACTGTTGTTTATAAGATGGCAGGTTTAATTACATAGTTTTCATGATTATGGAGTTACCGCAAAATCCACTGTATTCTAGACTTTTAAATCTGATTCGTCAATATTTTTTTCGTCTCCTGATACTTCAGTTTAGTAGGAATTGCAAGAGATGAAATGAGTATTGCAGGATAGGGTCAACTGGTATCAACAGTAGTATTCCACTGCAGTTACAGAACAGCATGTTGCCCTTGACAAGAGATAATTTTGACAGGTATGTTCAATCCATCAAAAGAAACAACAATATGGATGTTTAAGGACAATAATTTCCACAGATACGTAATGGCCTGAGAATGCAGTAGGAAATTTTACAAGTAAGTATCTTCCAAGAGAAATCTCTCAACTATGTAGAAAAAAAAAATCTTACTTTCCGAAAAACATTAGTATGTATAGAAAGTCAGCACTTACGTAGTTATGCTGATAGGCATTGTCCTGAGTATAGGACCAGCTGATAATCTATTTTTGTGATCTTTTTGTAATTTATTGTTATACTGTAGGAAAAATTCTCAAAAATGTCCCATTTTGCTGACTTACTTCCTCTTAAAATGACACGATGCTACCTATTCTAAAGAGAAAAGTACAAATTTTTTTTTTGTCTTCTTGCATGTCCACTTTTTACTCAGGGTCCTAGTTAAAACACCATTCCCATCTGTCTGATCTCTTATAACTGTGCAATTGCTAAATTGTCTCAGAATTGCTTAAGTAATAAAAATTACTAAGTTCTTTCAACAGGTTTTATAGTATTTCATTGAATTTTGAAACGATTTGTTGAAATCCAGCTTTGTGAAATCTTCCAAGGCTGTATATTTTTATCAAAATAAACTTATCTGTAGAAGATTAGTCAGAGTTGAATACAAATAATTGTGTCAGTATCTATCTGAGTTAATTTCCCAGAGGATTTATCAAGGAGAGTAGATCACACCAAAATTAATTACAAAGTCTTCTATAACTTATTTAGCAAAGCCTCTGCTTATTTGCAAATAACAATTGGGGTACTACCAATAATAGGACAACCTGAAGTCATTAAAAAAACTAATTAAAAAATTGTTTACATTTAGTGAAACAGCAGTCCAGATCAAAATTGCTTTCCCAAGTGATAATTCATTGTCAAGCTTTTTTCTTTCATATGCTAGCTAATGCATGCAATGAATGATTCAAGCTAATTCTAGCTTCTTTTGAAATTCATCAGCAGCTGTAACCAGGGTAACCTGTAATTCTAATCTTGGTTCGCTATAAAGTGTTATGCTGTTTTATCAGATGTTATGGTGAACTCTTCATTTATACATCAGACATTCATTAAATCAAGGAATTGCCTGCGCAACGAACTGTCGGTTTTCTGCAGCATGCAGTGGTACTGTCTCTAGATTGTAGTTGCTGGGGCTTTTGAGGTGTGTGTTTTTTTTCCGGTTAGTTTTTCATTACATGCAAGCAATGTTTTCCAATATATTAGTTTGGTAATAACTGACTGAAAAAAGATCTTTTAATGTTGTCTCGGTGTGGGAAAGTGAATGCCAGAACTTACTGTATTTAGACTGAAAACTGAGCAACAATGACTGATGAATTTAGAAATGCAAATTATGTTCCCCATGCTCTTTGTATTGAGCTATGGGATTACTTGTGCCAGTTCAGTTAAGGAATGAATGGATGTTGCATATCAGGGGAATACGTATCTTTGCATGGGTCAACACTGAGTGTGCAGGGCCCAAAGGAGTTGATAAGAGTAAATGTATGTCATGGACATATAAGTAGTTATATAGAGGTGAAGCAGAAGTGCTAGTGTGCCTAGACAGGGTTAGTGTCTCAGAACGCTACAGCTAGTAGAATGGTTGTGTGTTAAGATTGTATCAGACAAATTATTTATCTCCTAGCAAATAAAGCTTGCATAGACAGAGAGAAACTATCAAGAAGTATCCTTGCCATAATGACTTGGTCTTTTGGGGAAGTAGCAGTCTTTCATCTCTTAGTGGGGGGACTTGCTCATGAGCATCTAGACAATTAGATGGGTGTCAGTATGATGTAAGATGGAAAGAATATATTTTTTTTTTTCGCAGTATGGATGGGCACCTTGTGTTTTCAATGTTTATTTTTAGCTAAATGAAAAAAGTTGTGATAATCCAAAGTTGTTATACTACTCGTGTGTGATGGATACGCTGTATAGAACACCATTAATTTTCTTTCTAACTACACATTGCACTTCCTGCAGTGTTAGTTATATTGAATGATAAAGTTAGATTCATTTTGGGATTTCATCTTTTTTATTAAAATTCTCAGCCTCATGAAAGGGAACAATCAAAACTCCATCAGTATCAATGGAAGCTGTACCAGTCCCAACTGGGTGTTATTTGTGTCCTCCTATGGTGTATCATGCATATTGCTGAGCAGAGTCTACAAAAGGTCAGGCATGTGAAATCCCCTAAATATCAAGACAGACTTCTTCTGCCAGGACTATTCATGGAATTCTATGTAATAGTCAATTAAACAGAGGAACTCTTTCTCCATTTCTGTTCTAACATTTACACAAAATACATACTGCATTATTAGTTTTCCTTCCATATTCCTAGTCAGCTGTTCTGATTTCTTTTAATTCATACTAAATGACTTTCTTTTCTTTCTTTTTTTTTAATTTTCTTTTTTATCTTCAGAGAATAGCTCAACTAATTTCTCTTCAGCTGTAGCCTGAGTTATGTGCTGTTTAGTATAGTAAGACTTGCAAAACTAGTTTAAATTCTATTCATTTAAAACCTTTCATTGTTAGTGGTGCTGTAGAAGTGAAGAATGCAGCCCACTGTAGACTAATGTGTAAGACTGGAATAACTGAGTTTTTCACTTTAAGTTCAAGGTGTAGAACTTCCAGTTGTGACTTCTTTAGGATGGCTGAGATGGTGATTCAAAGCCAGCCTTATTGTGCTGGAACACATGAAAACCATGGAGACCCAAACTTAGCCAGCAGTCGCCCCTCTGCAGGGACAATTGAATATATGCACATGGCCAAAAAATGTCCTCACTTCTTAGATGGGGATTGCTTAATCGCTCTCTCAGGTGATGAACTGCCACACCGTGCACCAATATCTGAATCTCTCCCTGCAGTAGAATCCATTTACTATTGTGCAAATATTCTGTATTTATTCTAGGCCACATACAGTTCTGAGTGACATCTGAGTAAGACTGCAGTAACCCCAATTAATTTCAGAAGGCTTCTAGTTTTATCCTACTCAGAGACAAAAATGTGTGTATTTATCTTTGAATTGCAGGGCACAGAGTATAATAATGAGACGTATTGAGCTCCATGCTTAGTTAGCATAAATTAGTTTCAGGTAGTCAGTGGAAAAATGTTAGTGTACACCAGATTGACAAGCTAGATGGTTCATTATCACTTCAGTTTAGCAAAAGATGAATGCTAGTGAATCTATTTTGGTTTATCACGACTTCTGAAAATAAAAGGACCTTCTAACACCTGTGAGTTTTTCTGGTTTTTTTTCCTATTGTAAGTCGTTAGTGAGCACTGAGGATACTGGCATTTGTAGGAAAGGAAAATTAAATTCTAACTGATTGGACAGTTTTATGGTGTATTAGTTTGTGGTTGATAGGAGTTGTGTTCTTTCAACTGAAGATTTCTATGTTCCTTAAAAAACCGGAATTCCTCAAATATGTATTTTATTGGTCTTCATCTAGAAATTTTTGCCAGAAAAGGTCAGTGGAGAAATCTGGTTCATCCTTCTGCACTCAAATTTATGCTGGAGATTCTTCATCTATGTTTCACGGTGCTTTACGACTACAGCCCCAGCTGATGCAAAGGCAACATGGTCCAGCTACAGCAGAAGTGCATGCTTATCCCTGAACCACGGTTGTTATTCATAATGATATACCTCCTGAAATAAAAATAATTTTTCTGGAGAAAGTTGGTAGAGTTTAGGTGAAAAGACATTCTTTTCCTTTTCCCTGTACCTTTATGAATTCACATGGCAATTAAAAGGAACCTGCATGACTTCTCCGTTCTCCATGGTCTTGTCCATGAGTCATGGGAATAGATTTACAATTTGACTTGAGTGACAGATCTTTCCTCATTGCATGGAAAGGATTCATTGTACACATCATAGACAGTATAGTCAAGATACTCTGTAGTATACAGTTCCTTCTGTTGGATATTTCCTGCGTAGTCTCATATTTTCTCTTGTATTAGGTCAGGAAAATGTGTTTTAAAATCAAACAAACAATAAAAAAAATATTTGCAGTTTATGAAGGCATATATCCTGAATAGACTGACCTCACTTAGCTGTACGGGGAGATTTTTATATGAATGTTGATGAACTTGTGATTTCACTCATTCCTTTTGTTTTAATCCAGAATTTTATTTTCACCTATCTTTTATTTTGAATTTCATCATGTTTCATTACTCGCATTTAGCTTGTGGAATAGGTATTTGTTCTCTTTCAGGCTTGGCAAAATACTGCACAAAATTATGGAGGTATAGAGCTGTGTGTTGGCTCATTTTAATAATAATATTGCCTTTGGTTCAGATAATTTTGTTGTTTCAATAAATATGCATAATATGGAATTCATGCCTTTTTCTCTGTGAATGCTATTTTATGACCATTGAAAAATCAGCAGTTTTAGAAAAGGAAATAAAAACTGCAGTGCAGTACAGTAGTCCTCTTCATGTCTTTGTTTTATTCTATCAATTTGGTTATTTATTGGTTAGAAATCCAACTGATGGTCAGGTGTTTCTTCCAACACCTTTGGTGTTCAGGGAAATTTAGAAAAGAATAGCATTTAACGTTTTAATGAAGAAGTGTGGCTTAACGCTGCAGTCAGCAAGCTTGACAAGAGAACAGCCAGCAACACAGACAAGGTAATGGAGATCTGGGTTTTTATGTCGTTAACTTGAATCCAGTAACTAGAAGAACGATGTAGTTCCAAGACCTAATCTGAAGGTAAAACTGTGTTATTGAAAGCTTTAGCAGTTTCCTATTTTAATCCATAGGGTTCAGTCTGCTCTCAAAGTGACATTGTCATTGCTCTGTTACACCTGAATGTTCCAAGCGCTGGAATAAATTTTGACTTATGACCATTGAAGGGGGAAAAAACCCAAACCCAAAACAACACCACCTTGTAATCTAACCATGTTGTGTTGAGTTTGTGTGGTGGGCTTTTGGTAGCAGGGAGAGGCTACAGGGATGGCTTCTGTGAGAAGCTGCTTGAAGCTTCCCTGGCTCCAAGTCAGACCTGCTTCTGGCCAGGACCAAGCCAGTAAGCACCTCTGTGAAGAGCATTTAGGAAGAGACAAAGAAATCTGCACCACGTGGGACCTGCAGCAGAGAGAGGGAGCAGGTGTGGGCAGCTGTTTGCGCTGGGCAATCTACCCCCTCTTGCCTGGTCGTGGTGGTGGTGGTAGCCACAGCTTGGCATTCTCCCAAGCTCTCCTGTCCTGGAGGACCTGCTAAGCAGAAATGGTCCCACTGGGGCTAGCAGCGTTTGTTGGGCCTGGTGCAGTTGCAGCAGAGAGAAGAGTGAGATGTGAGTGAAACAGCTCTGCAGACACGAAGGTCAGTGGAGATGGAGCAAGGGGAGGTGTGTATGAGCTGAGATATCCCTGCAGCCTGTGGTGAGAAAGCAGATGGCCCCCCTGCAGCCTGCGGAGATTAGTGGTGGAGCAGAGATCCACCTGCAGCCTATGGAGGACGCCACACCTGAACAGGTGGCTGTGCCTGAAGAAGGCCATGACTCTGTGCGAAAGCTTGCGCTGGAGCAGTCTGTTGGTGAAGGACTGCACCCCGTGGGAAGACCCACACTGCATCAGTTTGTAAGGAACTGCAGCCTGTGGGAAGGACTCATGTTGGAGAAGTTCAGGGAGAACTGTCTCCCCTGGGAAGGGATCCCACCCTGGAGCAGGGGAAGAGTGTGAGGAGTGCTCCCCTTGAAAAGGAAGGAATGGCAGAAACAACATGTGATGAACTGAGCACAACCCCCATTCCCTGTCCCCCTGAGCTGTTGGGGGGAGGAGGTAGAGCTGGCAGGAAGGGAGGGGTGAGGGGAAGGTGCGTTTAAGATCTGGCTTTGTTTCTCATTATCCTCTCTGATGTGATTGGTAACAAACTACATTCATTGTCCCCAAGATAATTCTGCTCTGCCCGTGCTCATGGTTGGTGGGTGATCCCTTCCAAAGCTTGACCTTTGAGCCTTTTGTTACATTTTCTCCTCTCCATTCCACCGTGGTGCTTAGCTGGGTTTAACTATGACATACGTCCATTATTCCAGGTATCTTTGTCTTTCAGTTATGGAAATATATAGGTTTTAAGAACTGGGACATGTTCAACAAACAGGTTCTGCTCTTGAATTATAAGCTGGATTACAAAAAGAACGCTCAGTTTTAAGACATATTCAGCACGGTTTAATATAGTAAACATTTCATAAAATAAAGTTCTTAACATCTGTTCTACTAAAAACATATCCTCATATCAGAATTCCAGTTAGCTCTTTCAATTACACTGATGATCTATAGAAACTCAAAAAGCTTCATGAAACCACTGTAAGTTTGCACTAAAACAATCCTTTTAACAGGTCTTCAAGCTGGAATTTTTTTTTTAAGAGTAGATGTTTATGGTTGCTACTCAACATCTGTGTAAACTATAGGAGTAATATTTTTAGGTGTTGAAATTCAATACATGTAGGCCCTAAAATTTAAAGGATGCAAGTCTCATGGGAGGTTGGAGGGACTCTGCTCTGGTCAACATTTGTAGGTGTTTTTTAAATCATCACTTTAAAAAATGGGATGATCAGTGATCTCACAGGTTCTGTTTGATACTGCAGGAAGACAGAAAAAGGGAAGAGATAGTGGCTACTCAGTACCTATAACAAATTGGTCTGATTTTAGTGGTGATTTAAATACAGGTCTTATCTTTTGACCTCAAAACCTAGTTCAGTATTATCAGAAGCAGAATGGACACGCTGCTGGGGTTTTGGATTTTGCTTGTTTGTTACAAGGAAACCTGAAATTTTCTTTCCTACAGATAGGTTTTAATGCATTTTCTTTGCGGGGAGGGGAAATTATTGTCATTTTCACTAGCAGTCCTTAAATGCTTCGTGTGCAATGACAGTCAGCTCTACGTCTGTGCTAGCAAGAGCCTTTACCTAGATCAGAGATCAGCGAGTTGGACAACAGCTTTTCTTAAACTTCTGCTTAGCAATGAAACAAAGACTAGACATTCCATGAGTGTCAAATTAATCCACCTCATCACATAGGGATTTTTTTAAATGCCCAGAATGTAGTAACATATTGTGATAACCCTGAGGTTATTTTGCACTTTGCATGGTTGTGAATGGTGTCAGAGTGATCGTATGCTTGCATTAGACTTGTGAGAAAGCCAGCACAACATGTTAAATTAAAGTTGGCTGGCAATTCTTATGTTGGAATGCTCTTGAATTTGTACGTTTATGGCATTCCGGTTGATTTGGTGAAGTGCTACAGAAATACTGCTCCTGAGGTTCTGTTTCTCTCTACATTAGTATATCTGTGAGTTTAATATGCTACTCTTTTTGAAACAGGAATTTTGCCACACAGTTTTATTTGGAAGAACAGAAGGTGATGCTTGAGTTAAAGCTCTTTCAATCATCTTTCGAATTAATGAAAAAATGTTTCCAATTAAAATCAGTATTTGATTAATTAGTAGTTGAATTACTAGGAAGGAGACAGTCAGGAATGTTATTAGGATGCATTCGATGCAAATTATGGGAGGAGAATGTCACAGGAAAGAAACCATAAGTACCTCAAAGGATACTGGTTGCTTTCCTGTAAGTCATCCTCCAGTAGCCTGTTCAAATTGGTTTGAATTAACTAAAAAAGAGAACAGCTATAATTTGTAAGTAGTTTGAGGCTAATAAGAGCATCCATCCTTGAGCATGAGCATTATGTGCAGTTGCACATAATATCTTGCTAATGGTAGACTACCGCACCAAAAGAAATGCCAAGGACATGTGCACAGACTCAGACAATCAGTCTGAGTAACAAATAAATCAGTTTAATATTATCATGTCAAGAGATGTGTGGTCTCTGCTGGATCAAAGGAGAGAATAAAAATAGATCATCTTTGAAAATGACAAAGAGAAAGAGGTATCACTCAGACTTAGTTTCAGAACTTCTGTGTCTTGGAGACACTTTTACTAATGGGTACAGCACTGACTTTTTTATCGACACATGAAAGTTGTAGCTTTCAAAAGCAAGTACAGCGCTCAGTGAAGTGAAATTTGGCTTTCATAAAACTTGGGTGAATTTGGCCCCACAATACTTATCCTTTTCAGTCTCTTCTAGTCTAAATCAGAGTTCTAACACAAAGGCAGCATTGCTTTGTTTTCATAGTAGTATTTTAGCAAAGCCTATGCACAAGTCTGCATGTCTCCTTCTCTTTCACATGCATACATATTGCTTCATGCAGCTTGCTGCTTCACAAAAAGATGAATTGTGTTTATTTCTACCCAATTTCTTGATCTATCAGACAGCAGCAGAACCATTCAGAAACCTTCCATGTAGTGTATCACTTGCTCATTTTTGTGTGCTATAATATCACTGTCTTAATGTTGCTAATAGTGTGAATATCACAAAGCAGCTTAATGGTTTCTATTCCATCTGAAATATCAATGCAAAATGGCCTCAGCTGTAAGGGAAGCAAATGATCGACTGTTTAGTTCTGGTTATTTAAATTAAAATTTTCAAGTGGAAGTAATGAAGATTGTTGATATAGTATCCAGAATTCAGAGGAAATCAATACAAGCCTTAATGACCTCCCCCATTACTCTTCAGCTTGCATTAGTCACATCTTGGGAGAGCACTGTGGCCATCAATCAAGCAAAAAAATTGCTTTATTTTCATATTGTGAACTTAATGGCAGTTCTTGCATAATCTTTCCAAGCTAGTTCTGAAATTCTGCATGAAAAATACAAGAGGAAAAATCTTCTGAAAGGATAATAAACTTTAAAGAATATATAACCAGTAATTTAGACACAAGATGAACTTTAGAAAGACAATTTTTGCTCTTTCCAAGAATAGAGTGATCTAGATATATCACCATGCATGTTATTGTGTTGAATCAGGACATCAGATATAGTAAGAGCTGTGCAGCAACAGCCATACAAAAGTAGACCTGCTGTCCAATCTCTGAGATCTTTGTGGGTTACAATATCAATAAAATGCTTTCTCAGAATAATAAATAGTTTTTTTTAAATCCAAACCTCTGTTCTAATTCGTGATTTACTAGTGACCCTTCATAAACTCTTCTATACAGAATAAAGACTCATTTCAGATTAGTTCTTATGACACTAACGTATTCATCCTAACAACATCTTGTTCACTTATTTGACCAGGTTCCTACAATGTGTTTGTAGGGCAGCTGAGGACAGAGCTCGTAGCCCCCAGAATGTTAGAAATGTTTAGAAGAGGAATATCGAAGAAGCAAGACAACACTGTTTCACCACTGTATAAATGCTTAATTCATACATTGAATTTTGAGTAAATCTCTAGCAATGAAATAATTAGTACCAGGTTTAAAACAAATGAAATTCAGAGCTGTTTTACACAGTGTAAGTTAAGTTAGAGGCTACAACTGCAAGTGGTTAAAGGAAGAGTAGACAAATTTATGAATGCCAAGTCCATCAGGGATGATTAAACATAATGGTTTGGATATTACTTTTACTTCATGATGACCTTAAGGCACTGCTTTCTCAGGATGGAGGCTATACTTGAAGAAGAGTCACCTTACACTTATTCTTATTTCTTATGCTCTTTCCTTAAGCGTGAGTTAGCTATTGTCAGAGAGAAAATAAGGATGAGGTTGTTTGGTTTATCTACAAAACTTCCAGCCTTTGGTCCATTTTATTCTCCATCTATGATAAATCTTTAGCTAAGAGAAAGATATGTTAAGAGAGTAAAACCTTTGGATTTGAGAGGCCAAGATTTGATTTACAGATTTAAAGGAAAGTAGGTTTATTGTCTGTGGTTGGCTTCTATGTAGAGATGCAGTAACTAAAATTTTGTTAAGTAAGATAGTGTTTCATTCAAGAAGCTCAGTATTATAAGGCAGCTGAGTGACATCTGTTCTTAACAGAGCTATGTAGGAGAATAATTTCTTGTATTATCTACAAATTCAATGGCTACATGTGTGTTCATGTTACTAAGAAAATCTCAGAGTCATTGCTGTACCTAGCAGCCTCTGTCCAGCTCCTTAAAATGATTTTGCTTGGATCTTACCATCTGTGTCTGTAAGCACAATGTAATACTTTGTAATATTTAAACATCTTGTAGCTTTATGGTGTCTCACATAGGAACACTAATCTTCTCTGTATGAAGACCGAAGTAGGAGTATCTTCCAAAACCTTATTTTATTTCTGAAAAGGAGGGGAACCTGTGCCAGGGAACCAGCTAGCAGAGGAGACTCCTGGAGCACCGGTATCTGGTACATGAGCTCCTGAACTGTGCTCTGAGTTGAGCAGCATTTTCCCTAGACTAGCAGAGATGGAAAAACAAGTAGAACGTAACCCAATGAGGGGATCTGACCTTCACTTCATTTTCTTTCCAGAACACGTTTTTTGGGAAGAATGAGTCTGTGTTATGAGAACCTGAGCTGTCCAGGAAAACTTGGCAACAAATGATAACTTTCTTCTGATGATTTGTAAGAAAACTCTTAAAAGCCTGGTCATGTGAGCTGATTGTAGGTTTATATTTTCACAGAGCAAAGCAGGTGAAATGATATATCTCATATATTTGCTAGGAATAAAGTTTTTCAGAAGGCTAAATGAGGAATTGGTCTTATATAGTAGATACTTAGTGATTTAAATATATCTTGAAATCAACTCATTGGAATTAAGCTGTTGTGATGTACGAAAGTATTTTGGTCTCATGTCCATCAAACAAAAGAGGAATCATAGAATCATAGAATGGTTAGGGCTGGAAGGGACCTTCAAAGGTCATCTAGTCCAACCCCCCTGCAAGGAACAAGGATATCTCCAACTAGATCAGGTTGCTCAGGGCCTCGTCCAACCTGGCCTTGAACGTCTCCAGCGATGGAGCATCCACCACCTCTCTGGGCAACCTGTTCCAGTGTTCTACAACTCTCATGGTAAAATTTTTTTTCCTAATATCCAATCTGAATCTACCTCCCTCTATTACCCCTTGTCCTATCACAACAGGCCCTCCTGAACAGCCTCTCCCTATCTTTCTTGTAGGCCCCCTTGAGGTACTGGAAGACCGCTATAAGGTCACCCCGGAGCCTCCTCTTCTCCAGGCTGAACAGCCCCAACTTTCAGCCCGTCCTCATAGAAAAGGTGCTCCAGCCCTCTTATCATCTTCGTGGCCCTCCTCTGGACCCTCTCCAACTGGTCCATGTCCTTCTTATGTTGGGGGCTCCAGAACTGGACGCAGTACTCCAGGTGAGGTCTCACGAGGGCAGAGTAGAGGGGGAGAGTCACCTCCCTCGACCTGCTGGCCACGCTCCTCTTGATGCAGCCCAGGACGCGGTTGGCCTTCTGGGCCACAAGAGCACATTGCCGGCTCATATTGAGCTTCTCGTCCACCAGTACTCCCAAGTCCTTCTCCTCAGGGCTGCTCTCAATCCATTCACCACCCAGTCTGTATTTGTGCCTGGGATTGCCACGACACAGATGTAGGACCTTGCATTTGGCCTGGTTGAACTTCATGAGGTTGACACGGGACCACCTCTCCAGCCTGTCGAGGTCCCTCTGGATGGCATCCCTCCCTTCCAGCGTGTCGACGGCACCACACAGCTTGGTGTCATCTGCAAACTTGCTGAGGGTGCACTCCATGCCACTGTCCACGTCACCGACAAAGATGTTGAAGAGGGCCGGGCCCAACACGGACCCCTGAGGGACGCCACTCGTGACCGGTCTCCATTTGGACATTGAGCCGTTGACCACTACTCTCTGAGTGCGGCCATTGAGCCAATTCCTTATCCACCGAGTGGTCCATCCATTAAACCCATGCCTCTCTAGTTTAGAGAGAAGAATGTTGTGCGGGACAGTGTCAAAAGCGGGAATGACTTGGCCTAAGTGACCTTTCAAATATGAAACAGAGAGGAAGGTGCTGTTGCTTTTAAATGCACTCTTAGCAATCCCACCATGTCCCAAACATATCTAGCAAAAGTGGCAAATTCTTCAAGAGCTACTTGACTGATTAATGTAAGTCTTGTTGATTGTTCTTTGTGCCTGCCAGATGGTAGTGGCACTGCAAAGGTTAAGAAGATCCAAACTAAAATTAAACTGTAAATTTCACTTTGAGGATGGATTTCTTTCTGTGGGTCTTCTGTGTAGTCTTTTTGTATAGTGGCTTTCTAAATCTTGACATTTATCTTGGCTGTTAATGTAAGACAAATAAACATGAATAATAAAAGGCAAAGCTGTGTCTCCCATTATACTTCTCAGTCCCTAACAGTGGGAAAAAGATTGTAAACTGCTTACTGTAGAAAATTAGTATGACCCTCAGAAATTGAGCCATGTCCTAGCCATAACATGAAGTGACAAGACGAGAGCTGAAGAAATGCCTTCTGAACAGCACCTGAAATATAAATAATAATCAGGAGTTCATTTGTTAATAATCTGTTCTGCAGTTTAACACAGTTAGTTCTGTTTATGTTAAAACCTAAATGTGCGGAAAATGAACCTGTTAATAAATAAAGGTCAGCATTATTTAATAGTATTATATCTGCTCAACATTCTGTCTGCTTTCTAAAAAAGAACCAAATGAACAAACAAAAAACCCCAACAAAACAACCAAAACCCAACCACAACCCAAACCCCAACAAAGCAGTGATTTTTGCAGAGTTAGGTATACTCTCAGCATTGCATTGTGACAGAATGATACTAATATACCCTGGAATCAGAGAGGAATAACCTTCATCAAACTCCTTCTTTAAATACAACATTTGGTTTGACCATAAGTAGTAAGCTAAGGTTAGTTATTTTAGTTGCTGCCCAACCAGAAAGTCCCAAATACACGCTACCTATTTAGGATCCTATCACCCTTTCACTAAAGTAAACAAATTAGTCTTTTTCCTCTGAAGGAATGGTGACATACTAACATGTTATTCTGGGATCAAATTCAAGATTTTGTCTTTGATCCTAGTTACCTAAATTTGACTCCACAAAATGTTCCGTTTCTAACAGGAGTTATGCATTATGGTCACATTCCAAACTTCTGATTTAATTAGAATCATAGAAACATAGAATGGTTAGGGTTGGAAGGGACCTCAAAGATCATCTAGTTCCAACCCCCCTGCCATGGACAGGGACACCCTCCACTACACCAGGTTGCCCAAAGCCTCATCCAACCTGGCCTCGAACACTTCCAGGGATGAGGCATCCACGACTTCTCTGGGCAACCTGTTCCAGTGCCTCGCCACCCTCAGAGTGAAGAATTTCTTCCTTATATCTAATCTAAATCTGCCCTCTTTCAGTTTAAATCTATTGCATAACTGTTTCTTCCTATTTACCAGTGCAAGCCTATTCTGCAACTGCAGTGATATTTTTCATGAACGTTTTAATGAAGGAAGAACAAAACCATGGTAGAGTTGTATTTTGCCTTGTGAGATTTCTACTGCTTTCTGGTCTGTCTTTGGTATTTAATTTAGTCATCCTGTTTTGCTGTCAAAACTGTTATATGAGTCTGCCGGGTAAAGACTTTCCGTCATTTATGTTCAAAAAATAGAAAGGTGACAGGAAGAAAAACCTCTCTCTGGTAATCAGTATCTCAGATCACGTAATAATCCGTGTTAAGTATCCCCAGCCTTCTCTGCACCTTTACTGTACTGGTACTGCTTGCTTTAGCCTGTTGTAGCCAACTCATGCTGAACTCATGAATTGTAGTAATCTCTCTGTTAATTTTTATCAGAGTAGTTGTGTGTCATAGCATTTAGTGCACGTAGCAGAAATTCTTCAGGGTGTTTTGTGGTGTCAGAAGAGTATTTTATGCTGTATTCTGTTCTCTTGATGCTGCTGCAAAACAAATAATGGTATTAATATCTATTGCATCCAGCATAATGACAACTCCGTTTAACTCAGTTTATTATTCTTCATATTGCATTGAAGGATATATAAATCATTTTTTATTCAACTTTATTCCAGCACAGACTATTAATATGGTGTAAGAAAGGAAGGTTTCATCATCTTATCCAGAGAGACAAGTGAAAATCTTAGGTTCCAAAGAAATTTTAATCTAGCTAAAATGATTAATGGCTATGTATTTGCAGCTCCTATATGCTCCAGTGACCTTCAGCCATGCCTGAACCTGTTCTTGGAGTTTTCTTGTTTGTATGTGAATGATTTGGGTCTTGAGGACAGTTTTAGAGATGTTTTTAACTTCCAGTGTAAAATACTTCTCCATTTATAAAACATGTTAAAGATATTTCTATTTTTCATATGTGTATTTTAATTCAACAGATGAAAAAAAAATAATCACGATCTAAAAGCTGTGCCATTGCTGTCATAACAAAGAGGATGGATGACACGGCCATACTCTGCATCCTCTTTTGCAGTTTTGGTTTATATTCCCTTTAGGCTTTAGCAGATCATTCTGTAGTTAAGGATTGTATCTTTGACTATGAAAAAGATCTGCAACTCAGCTATTTAGAAGCTTTTTCTTTTCTTTTTTTTTTTTTACATTCTTTATCCTCGTTTCACCTGCAAGAACACTGATTTGCAAAGACAGTTATTTCTGTCACGATTTCCTAAACTTATGATTTAGAGTAGCAAGTCACATGCCGAGAAAAATTAATGAATTATCTACTGCAAACTATGTTTCTAAATGGACTTAAACATAAAGCAGTTCAATTATAAACAATTGTAACCCATGTACATGCTTTGCAGATTCCCGCCCCAGGTAATTTTAAATAGCTGACATAAAAAGCCATCGACCTTTCCTAACACATATGTTGGTTTTGAGCATCTCAGTAGATGTGGAATTTAAGCATTTCTTTCACTTAGTAGTAAGAGGCATGCAATAGCTCATCACAAATAGTCCAAAGAATCCAATTTCATGTCATCATACCTTCGGCTTCAGAAATAATTCCACTTCTCTGCATTTCTTTTGCCACTTGTTATAGTTACACTCTGTATTCCCGAGTGCTGCAAATTAGAAGGCTTGATACCAGTCAAATATGTGTATGCATAATAAAATCAATGACATTTCATTCCCCTTCCCCCTTTTACCCCTCAAATGAGGGTGAAAGTTTATTTTTCAATGTTGAGAGATAAATAGAATTACAGTGAAAAGCTTTGAGTCAAAGAATCTAATAAATGAGCAGTCAGTATAACTGTGAAAAATTGGGGGAGGCATGGAGAATATAACCTGCCTAATTTAGTTTCTTAAATGGCAAGGCAAATCTCCCTAGGATTATGATAGACCCAAAAGAGAGGATGAAAGAGAGAGAGAGATTCCTTCACAAGGCAGCTCAGAGCAGACTCTAACTGAAAGATGATAACAGCGATGATGACAAAAAAATCATCATGGATTTTTCTTCCGGTGATTTGGCCTGCATGATTTTCACTTTACCTATGCCAGTGGTCTACTAGGAGATCTGACAGCTCGTACACTTCAAAATGTCTGTTGTTCTGACAAGCTGGATCCCTTGAACACATTACTGTGCAGGTAGCTTTCATTTATCTCAGAGAAGTCATGATCAAATGGATACATTTATCCTTCATGTCTATTACAAGTATGATCACTATGTCTTCTCATCCTTGGGATGACATTTCAAGGAGAGAAGTATTTCACAAGAATCTGAGAAAAATGTTAGTCATTTTTCTCATTTACATGGTGGTCTATGATTTGAAAGTGGAAGCTTTGCAAGCTAAATACTTGCATAAGGTTCTATGAACTAAGTAGATTTTTGCCAACCAAAATTAAAACCTATTAATTGGAAAGTATCTGGAAGCTAGCTCATGAAAATTCTGTTGTCAAAAAGCTAAGTGAGACTTTTCCATGTTTCGCTTTCTAAAGCAGAGATGACAGAGGATCCATTTGTGCTCAGGCTGCATGCCACATTTCAAAATTAAGCAAATAATAATGGGAAGCCAAACTGAATTGATTGTCATTTAGTGTCCTTAGTCTGATATATGTGTGTTTATTTCACTACCATTTGATTCACAAAACAAATTTTACAGTGTTCTTCCAGAAGCATTTACACTCCTTAGTTAGTATCAGCCAGAATGATGACCCGAAGCATTTGGAGGGAAGGTGAGATTCCTGGGGCCAGTGCACTGCAAAGTGTATTTGGTGCCGATTGCCTCCTTGGGGTTTCTAGTCTTAATGTCATACCATTGAAGTGAAGCACTTCTGATAGAGAGCTTTTAGTGAACCCAAATTTGTATTTCTGGCCATCTATGCTGGCTACTGTGGATAATATTTCTTGCTCCTTTGCATGCTGTTAAAAAAGTGACTTCTTCATGACTCACACTAGGGAAAAAAAAACAAAGCAATTCAGAAAATAGATTCAGTCAATTTCTTAATATCCCTCCATCAGAAAGCTGAAAGACAGTCCTTCCTATTCACTTCACCCAGCTCTACAGCACAAACCTATTTGGCCTGAGTTTAATGCATTGACCTGATACATCCCAATATACAAATATATTACAAATGAACAATGATCCTTTTAAGCATCATCAGGTATACCGGAATGTGAAATACCTAGGGACTCAAATAATTAAACTCAGTTTCCTGTCTCCAGAAGTAGAGCTAACCAAGTAGGGGCTGAAGTAGCACTTGAGCTTCTCATATGACCTGAATTTGAACTCTAAATGCATGGCAGATTCAGAACATTTCAAGATAAGCTAGTCGACAAAGACCGTTCCTCTCCAGTGCAAGTGAATAGTCTGCAGACATTAAAAGTATATCAAGCAGTCCACTACTAATTCAGAAAGTCAGGTCAAGTGGGAAACAATTCTATTTTTGAATGTGGTTCAGACTGAATAAGAATTTTATACAGCTCTAATTCAAATACCAAACTTTAAATCAGTCAGTCATCAAGAGGGCTAATACCATGAATCAAGAACAGACCAGAATTCTTTCACGGACTTAAATCCTCTTTGAGCTTTTACCACAAGTGAAATTTGTGAGTTCATTTTCACATTGAGGTGTTCCACTCTTGTTCAGAAGAATATGTGTCCTTGTAAGTTACGGGACCAATTCAGGGACCAAAACAAAGTCTCATTCTGAGTCCCTCAGCTCCAAAGGAAATGTGAGTTTGACCACTGGTTTCTGTGTGAGCTGGCTCAGACTGTGTGATGTACTAATATGACCATTTAGTTGTCGGATTCTGACAGGGGTTCTAGGCAATGCATGCATATTCCTCATGAACCTATCACATAAAAAGTACAAATAGTTGTACTGTAGTTGCTTCCAGATTTACAACTTTCTCCAAATGCTAGCGAATTCAGTAAGACTGTTTCCATTGACCTCAACTGACTTTGAATTAAACGCAGAAAGTTATACCACATAAAAAGACATGCATTAGTCTGCCTATGAGTCCAGGTAATTACACCCTGATAGTGACTCTGTTCCATTCAGTATTTACATCCTTTCCTTCCTACCTAGCTCAGTCATTCTAGAAGAAAAGAATTTCCTCTTGGATTCTGTAACCTTCTTTCTCTTTTCTCATAGAGCTTCTCTGGGGCAACAAGTAGTTAAAATGTAAGTCACCTTTGCTATCAAAGAATTAAGTGTCTTTTCATAGCTACCTGGGCTGCGTATTACCATACATGTGTGCATCCAGGTATTTGATATTCACACAAAAGAAGGCACATTGACTTCCTTAGGGTTAGATCAAGTGTTATCTCATTAGCATTGAACAGCTATAATGGGAGAAAGATGAAAATAACTACAGAAACATGAGGAACAACAAAGATGAAAAGGAAGATGTGAGAACAGGACAAAAACATGGTTCCTTATTTGTAGGGTCAACTTAAAAGGTACCCTTGTCAACCAGCCTGGCTTATAAAGTATTCAGAAATGGAAATCAATCAGCAGTTGTTTATACCCATGCAAATCCGGCACAGGGATCTGATATGATAGTTAAGAACTGCCAGACTTTGAGAATAAACTGCAGCTTTGATATAGAGATGCCTTTTCCCACTAATTCTGCTCCATAGCCTTAGTATCTAAGCTGTTGTCCTTGTTCTTTTTTCCCTTTACTTTGATGAATGAACATATTTTACACTCTTGCTGCTCGAAGTCTAAAGATTACTCTTTTAGATTTGTATCTGTTCAAATTTTTTTGCACTCGATGCACTTTTCACTACTACAAAATGTGCCTTATATTGATTGTTTCTGATATTTTCCTCTTCTAAGATTAAAAAATGAAAGATTCAAAGGCAAAATCATCCAATCAAAGCTCAGTTCAGTCAAGTAGATGTATTTCATTGCAATGGTTTGTCAACTAGTTCGTGTGTGTCTTTAACTTGATTCAGCTTCTGTTTGCTCCTGTTATGAACTAGAAACTTGCTTAATGTTGATACACCAGTCAATGTGATGCCATTATCTCAAACATCTTCACAGCTGTTCTAAAATACACAGGTTCTTCATTTCCAGGGTTTTGTAGATGGAAAGGAGTTATGGTATTTCTCTCAGACTGAAGAAAATCTAAATGGTGTGAAAGCTGAAGGGTCGATTATTCTTACATTCACTTACATCAATATAGTATCAGAGTTGTTTCAGGAAAGGCATTTGTCTCTTCAGGTTGGATAAATTTTTTAAGTCTTTAATTTTGAAGAGTCAGTGCAAACAAATCTCCTGCTGATTTCTCATGGATATTGATTTGCAGAACGATGGCAGAAATATTAATCCAGTGGGATCTCTTAGAAATCGCATCTGGAGTTGCTGCCTTTTTGCTTTCACTTCTTCCTGATCTCAGTCATATTCTGATACATAGTCTCACTCTGAATAGAGGAAAATCAAGGAATACAAATCAAGAGGCCAACGGTCAGCTCTTGTACAGTTGGAATGTTACCAAGCAAAAGATGCGGTCTCTCTCTAAAACAAGCCATGGATGGCAGGGTATTTTATTCATTAGCCGTTGCCAGTCTGATCCAACTATCATTAAGAACACTAGTAATCCTTCCAGTGACATTAAGAAGATTTAGGTCAGAACTCAAAAGAACAATCTTCATAATTTCTCTGAATTTGAGCACGTTATTTGTATGACAACTGAATAATTTAAATTGCTAGTTTGCACTGGTACACGTGTTATTTTAGGTCAAGCTTGTTATGTATTCCAATATAATTAAAAATAACTCACTTCCTTCATTTTAGTTAATTGGAGAGGTCTACTTAAAGGTAGAAAATGAGTAGAAAATGTTTTTCTCATTGCTATATTGAATCTTTTAGTAAATGACATTTTTGGCAGATGTCCTGAAACCCTGTTTAAACCTCTACTTTTAAACCATGGAAATTCTGCTGTGATTATGTTATGCACTCAAAAACTTGTGTCACAGTCTCTAAGCCATTTCTTTTTATTTTTACTTAGTTTGTATAAAATTTGGAATATCTAACTTTTCAGATGTTCACGACGTTTGCCTCAGATAACGCTGAATGATTTAAATACACTTTTCAATATTGTACAGAAATAATGACTAATCAAAATATTTGACAGAGAAATGTCAGTATTACAGTATTACATCTGGCTTGTAATGCTCATTTCCTTGAATTCATTTACTGCGATTCCGGTGTTTTTTTTCTCAGTTGTGTTTCACATATTGTGATTTTCTTCTTAATAAAAGAATATTACTGATTCACGTGAATGTTTAATATGTATAGCTGAATCAATTTAAAAGACATTAGAAATACTTGCAAATCACCCTGAGTTATTTTGAAGTGATGAGAAAGAGGGTAGGAAATCTGTAGCATAGTGTGCAAAGAAGAAATGGATTTATGAAGATTGACTGCTCCCTTCCAGGTACCCTACAGTGTTATATCATCTCTCCAAGCTATACATGACAGTTCAGGCTTGTTACGATTCATGAAGTTGTATCTAGACTTACTGTTTGCCAGCATGCAACATTTGTTACTATTCTTCCTTGGGGTAGCGGTTGTGCAGTGCATGTTGTTGAGTAACTCACTGACATAGAAATCATCCAGGTGATGTTTGGTGCGAGTTAATGACAGAGACTGAGAAAAGTGTGACATGGGAGAACTCAGTGAGCAGAAGGTCAAACTGATACAGGTTGAGTGTTGTTGATGTGATTGGATGCATGGCAGTCAGGAAACCCTGGCTGTGACTTTCACAGATGCCTTCCAGTTTTGGGACGTACAATGCTCGTGCAAAGTCTTCAACCAGCAGCTGAGATTTCCAAGATGCTAAAGGACTTTAGATGTCTTTTAGTCATCTTCAAGGAACAGATATAAATCCTATTAACTGCTTGGTATATTTAAATTTAGATGTCTAGTTCGTGTCTGTTCTTTGTGTAGTATGTTTTAGATGTCTAATATACCTAGGTAGTACTAGATGTCAGAGTAAAGGTAAAACATCCTTGAGTTTGTAAAGAAGGTGATTAGGGACCAGGCTGTAAATCTGATCTTAGAGACATGGAAGGTTTCTAGGAATAATGTTAAGAAAAACACAAATTCTTCCACTTACTCTATTTTATTTTTATTGTTTGTGGGGTTTTTTTTTGTTTGTTTGTTTGTTTTCTTGTTTTAATATAAAGGTTTTCCCTGCCTTTTTCTAAAATTCAGATGAGGGATTAAGATGACAGAGAGGAAAACATTGATGCCTCTTTAAACAGTAGACATTCTGCTACTCCTGTGAGTTTAAGGATTGTGTGAAGGAAATACTAGAATTTTTCTTCAAGGCAATATGATTCATGGATCTTTGACAGCCTCTCATGTTTGCAGCCACTGAACTTTCTCTCTTTATAAATAGGGAAGCTAGGCTGAAAAGAATTGTGATGTTGTATCTTTACCACCTTCGTTCAGAGGAATAATGTGATTACATTGAAAATACTTGCTGAGCTTTCAGATGTATGAAAGGTGATGCATTCCTTCTTGGCTAAGAGATCACTGATTTGAATTTCAGTTCAAAATATCTGGAATATTCATGAGACCTGGATTTCATGCTTGGTATCTCAAGTTTGGATTCGCTGCTCAAGGAGTTGTAGTAAACAGCGTGTTTGTTTAGCTGGAGGACACATACCACTTCTAGTTTTCTTGACCAGTGTTATGTTCTATCCCAAGGACATAGGCTTTGGATCCACAGAACAGGTCTTAGTGAAGGATTTATTTTCTTCTTCAACAGTTCTATCTCATTTCTCTCTTTCCTTCATTCAACAACATTTACCTCCCTCAATGTCTTATATCGGAGATCATGAACTTGCATCAGTCATCCAGAGGTCTTCTGAAGTGTATACCAGATGATAAAGTCCATTAAAGGAAGAGTATTGGTCATTTCTAAGCACATGTCAAATAAGAATTATTTAGACAATGAAGATGAATTGGTTTTGATGTTTGACCACCTAATGTTTTTTTAACTGTCAGGTCATTTTTCTCTCTTGGATCACTGAGTATTTATAACATCTAAATATAAAGCAAAAAAATTGCTTTCAAACATATGTATATGTGTGTGTCTATTTGTGTGTATACAGTAGCTTATGCTGTTGTCACAGAAACAGACTATTCAGCTATAATATTATGCAGTTGAATGATAATTGCAATGCCAAGAATTAGGGGTGATTTAAAAGGTGAACGAGTAATGGTGAAATGGCTTAGAAGAGCATCTTAAATTCATAATGGTCATTCACATAAATAACACTTTACCATTTCCCATCTGTCATCCTCTGTGAAGATTTGTGGTACCCTTTGTTCAGATGACTTGTCCTTGAAGTACAGTTAGCATTCTAGTGTGAAATATCAACTGTTCTGCTGACAGAATTAGTTCAGTCAGCAAGGATTGGATGTTCTCTATGGCACTCATCATAGGAACTGAGAATAAAATAGTTTCGCCCCTCAGGCAGAGCAACCTGCACTAATAACTGATGTATTAGGATTATGAAAGCCTTAATGTTTAAAAATTAATTAATTCTGGTGGCACCAATATAATTAGTTAATTTGTTTTATCAAGCAAAGCAATGAACTGTGGTTACCTGATAATCTTGCCAAAGTAGTCACCTCATTGTTTAGGAAGCTCCTTTATTCCTTTCACTCCCCTTTATTTTATTATCCTGACGTTAGTTCTAATTGTATTTTCTCCCAACTTTACGGTTTTATATAGTTAGGTCTGTATTATAAAGGGAAGAGCTGACTAATAATGATGATTGGTAGTGTGGCAAATGATTTGAAATGAAAGAAAATTAACATAACAGTTATGTTGCCTCATCCCTGGAAGTGTTCAGGGCCAGATTGGATGAGGCTTTGGGCAGCCTGGTGTAGTGGAGGGTGTCCCTGCCCATGGCAGGAGTGTTGGAACTAGATGATCTTTGAGGTCCCTTCCAACCCAAACCATTCCGTGTTTCTATGATTCTATGATTATTCTATAGCAGTCCTAATAGAATATATAAATAAGTTAGGCAATATCTGTTCAGGTTTGAGTCCTTATTTTTGATGACCTGATGGTTGAAGGAAATAAATATCTATTCCCCACTCGTCAGTCAGAGAACATCTCTATAGAAACTATTCAGTTCGTTCAAATTTGGTTGAATTTATTGACTTCAGGCTGAACAGTTGTGATCTTAATGTGCGTAGGCCCCGACTATGCTGTGAGGCAGCTGAACTCTTCAAATTACATCATAGCTTTTGTGTTTTCATCATCCACATGTTCCTTCTGGCTCAAATATCTGAGCTGCCTTTGTATAAAAATAAGGGCATGCACACAGCGTACTCCGGATTTTTGCTTCCCACATGGAAACAAAAGTAGCTCCAGCAGACATTTGGAGCCAGGAAATGCTTCTGCTACCTACAGCGTAGACTTATCCTTAACGTTTGCTCATATCCTTTACATTTTCTAAAATAGATTTTTGGACTGATAACACTTAAAGCTGACTAAGGAGCTGACCTCCTGGAGCAGGTCCTGAGGAGGGCCACAAAGATGATCAGAGGGCTGGAATACCTCTGCTATGAAGACAGGCTTGAGAGAGTTGGGGCTGTTCAGCCTGGAGAAGAGAAGGCTCTGGGGTGATCTTGTTGCAGCCTTCCAGTACTTAAAGGGGGCTTACAGGAAAGCTGGAGAGGGACTTTTTACAAGGGCATGTAGTGACAGGACACGGGGCAATGGATTTAAACTGAAAGAGGGGAGATTTAGATTAGAGATAAGAAAGAAATTTTTCACTCTGAGGGTGGTGAGGCACTGGAACAGGTTGCCCAGAGAAGTTGTAGATGCCCCATCCCTGGCAGTGTTCAAGGCCAGGTTGGATGAGGCTTTGGACAACCTGGTGTAGTGGAGGGTTTCCCTGCCCACGGCAGGGGGGTTGGAACTAGACGATCTTTGAGGTCGCTTCCAACCCAAACCATTCTATGATTCTATGACCCTGAAGAAGCCTATGCTGCTGCTTGTATGGAACAGGGAATACTTAGAACACAAATAATTTGAGTATTTGAAAACCAAGCAAAGATGATTGCGTTTTAAGTAGAGGATCAGTTACTCCCATAATGGAATTGAAAGACTTTCTTATATACCCCTATTAGAAACATTTAAAAATGGAGATTTATTGAGTACATTGGTATGAATGCAGATTGTGTGTCAAAGCATAAACACTTCCATGAGAGCTATGCTGTGTTTGAGATGGAATGCAGGCTACTGTGGATTACTGAAGACTTTATTCTGCCATCATTTTTTAATCAAACACAAAATGAGAAACAATTATCTTGATCTAGCAGTGCTGAAATAATTATTGTTACATACAATGAACTTTTATTGTGATACTAGCTCCAGTTTTTCTTTTGCATCGTAAAGAAATAAAAGTTGACTAATGTCTTTATGAATAAGCTCTTACAAATTAAAAACATAACAAATGCTTGCAGACCAAAATATACTCTTCAGTATTGATTCAATAGATCTTCACTCATTATGCTGATACAACTCCACAGACTGCAAGATGTAAATATCTGAGGTTGTACTCCTTTTCATCAAGTATGAAATGAACTTAGATATTATGAATACGTTAAATCCTCCAACTTCAGGTTCAGCTAATGAATAGATCTTGGATGAGCTCTGTGAATTTTACTACCAGTGAACAGATCCTTTCTTTAGATGTCTAGATGATCCTGGGTAGAAAGCTTTTTAAATAATCAATTTTTATGATAGGTTCATAAATTTATGTTAATAAAATAAAATAAAATAAATAATCTCTTGATTTATGCATCATAAAGGTAGTCGTCTTAGTTCTTTATTCCATTTTCAGAAAATGAAAAACAATTTTGAACTTACTCAGTAGGGAACTGGTACACTATTTGCATTGAGACTTGAGATGATTTTAAAGAATGTCAGGTGTAGCTGTGACATTACTTGGATATCTGGAGCCCATCCAATTGTTCTCATAATTCCTAGATGGTATGAGACATTCTGCTGATATTGATTTTCAGTTTTTTCCTCCTCTTCCCACAGTAGCAATTGGAGTGAGGAACAAAACAAAGATCTGACAGCTTCCCATAAAAATTCATTTTCTGCTTTCCTAGTGGATTCTCCCCCAAAAAGTCTCCAGAGAGGAAAAGAGATGCACTAACTAGCATGACTATGCGTAACCCCCTGTGATGCAAATCACAGTTATTGTCATGTCTTTGAAAAGACATATGGATGTTTACAGGGCTGAAAGGATGTGTCAATCCCCACTCAGGTACAATAGCTGCAAAATTAGCAATGGATAGAAATAATTTTCTTAAATAATAACATTATTCATGTTATTCATAACAATTTATTGTTGGAATAATTTTCTGTGGAGGCAAGATATAATTTTGGCCACTCTTTTACATGACACCCTCTTTAATGATGACTGATAGCCGAATTACTGAAAATTCAGTTCCTCATAGTCTGAAACAGTCCACATATGGGGAAATTTTCAGAAATGAAACAACACTTCTGTTTTATGGGTAACTTCCCACATGATTAAGGAACAACAGAAGGTAGTTTTTTCTCTTGTAACAGGTTAACTCCATTGCAGTTATGCTGATTATTTTAATACTTTAATAATTTAATAAGTGTTAAGTGATTTAGGAATTTAGAATTTTAAGTGTGTATGAATTTAGAGCCCAGAATATGTGTCCTTTATCTAGATTCCATATACATAGACTTCTTACTACAACAATTATAATATGTGGGTCTGATTCTGCATTCATTCAAGCAAAGCTCCCATTGACTTAGTGGTATGAGTTTGGACTCTGTGTATGGTATGTAAGATGATCTTTGAGGTCCCTTCCAATCCTGACCATTCTATTATTCTATGAACACCTGTATAGTTTTTCAGACAAAAGCTACATTAAATTCTCCTGGTGTGACCTAGGCTCACAAAAGGATGAAAATTCTCAGTGTTAAGCATCTAAGAATTTGCTGCAAACTGGTGACTTAACGTTAAGTTAAAGTGGTTCCCTGTTGTGCCTTGATCCTGCTTGTGAATGTGTTTTTGTTGATGCAGAAAAAAGTTAAAGTGAAGTCCTTTTGAAATTTGGGAGAGAGAAAAGAATCCCTAAACTCTTCTAGGGTTATGAAAGTAGAAAGGTCCACACTGGCTGAGGTTTTCCGAATCAGAAAATTTCCTTTGCATGTGAGTATACATTATACAAGAGGATACAAGTTTATTAAGAAATATACTCTTGTCATCCCCGAAAGAACCGCATAAGATAATTGTCTGCGTTGCCTACTGTAACATCTTAAAGAACCTCCGTAGTAAAATGGCTATCGTTTCGTCATTCTCCAGTATGTTATTACTTCACTAGGCCTAATAATTTACAAAAGCCAGCCTATGTTGCCTATGACTCCACAGATGGTTTACCATTGGCTTAAAACTGTGTTTTTGCAAACACATTTGTCTTTGGAGGGGAGAGGAGACGAGTATTTGTCTTATAAGGTAACAAGCCATAGCTGTGTGACAGGTTCTGATATACAAACTGGAAGACTGACAGATCAAGTCAAGTGAAAATGTAAGAATTTGTGTTGCATGGACTCAGTAGCTACGATTTTGGTGTGGTGAAAGGAGCAAGTTTCTCATTGCATAACTTTGCATAAAACAAAATTGTTCTTATATGCATGTGTGTGAACTTTGCAATGGTTTGCTTGAAGGCCTCTGTGTAATCCTGGATAGAAGACCCAGCAGGTGATGCAGATAAATTGCAAGACTCTTCCTCTCAGGGCTCAAATAATGGTTCAGCAGTTGGTAAGTACTGAGATAACAGTTGCTTGTTCCTGGGGTCATCCTATAAATATCTATACTTACAGAGTTAGTTCAGAGGAAGTTGTTGTGGAGCTAATAAGTAGAAATTGGTAAAGGGAAGAATTTTTAATGCAACCCATTTAAGTGAAGCTCCTCCGTCCTTGCCACAGTTAGGGAACAGAATTTCTTTCTAAAACAACATTATTGTATTTTATCAGTTAGAAATAGCTGTGCTGCTAAGACTGCATCAGGATTTCAGTGTTGCATCTAACTTAAAAAGTAATTCTATACATCTAGAATATATTAGATATTAGAATACAATAGATAATAATGTAATGTTTAAGATATCTCACAGTTACTGATTCAAACTCATCCTTGCATGTAAACAAAGTTAGAATTTAATTTTATTTTTACTTTTTCTTCCCATTCTCCTTTTCAAACCATATACTCTGAACTTACAATTGAGCAAATGAAATGCAACTTTGACAACTTGTGAGTCAAACTAAAGGGATGCTTATTATATTGCACATGAAAAACTATTCTTAATAGATTTTTCATCAAGAATTCCAGAGCGACAACTGTGACTCAACCTTAGAAGCAGAAATAGAGAGAATACAAGGGAAAAACAACTAATGATAAGTGCAAAATGCTCTTTAATGCTGCTGAAAACAACTTTTCCACTTGCTTCTTTTTAAAATAGCTCATCTGTTGGAAAGAACAATTTGAATATTCAACCTTTAAGCTGATGCTTCCTTCCACATACAATCAATCCATTGATAGGATTAATTTAATTTAATTTAGAGCCATTAATTGTTTAAGGATCAGTCTCATTTTATGATCTAGAACATTATTTTCACACTGTAAAACAGACTATCTTTTCTTTATCAGGAATAATTTATTTTAGTGTCAATTCATCAAGTTGACTTAAATTGCCTATGGTGGATTGACATATGGCCTCCTAAAATTATTTTACTTATCTGATGATGTTCTTTGGTAATTCGTACTTGGGAAAAATTGGAGAATAGATTCTAATATCTTAGAAATGCTTTGAAGTCCCAGTATGCTCCAGCATGGAAATTACAGACAATTGCAAGCAACATGTGACTGATCAGGCACATTTATTTTGTTTGCTTCTTCAACAAAACCCAATAAATAAAAAAAAACTTTGTTGCTCAGCAGCTTAGTGAATATGACTTAAAATTACTGTTTATATGCAAAGATAAGCATAGTGAAATTTCTACTCTTTCCAGTAAAGCAATAGTGATCTTGGATTTAGCTCCATTGCATCAGTAACCTGATTTACATGTAACAACAGTACAGATATCTTTCTAACTAGGCTGGAGAACAGCTTCTGTGATGTTCATTAGTGCTGAGTATTCAAGTCTAAATGAGTCTTCCAATTGCTATGAATGGTAGCAAACTTCATAAACCTCGGGTATTACCGGAGCTAGCAACTTCACTGTTTCTCTTTGGTTACACTTCAAGTCTTGAACTACAGCCAAAGTATATGTTGAGGTAATATATAGTAATAAGTAATGCTGCTTATACTTATATAAATATATTATATAAATACAGCTAAAACAAATCATTTACTACCATAAATTTTTGTGAAAGAAATAAATAAGTGCAATTTCCGTAGAAGAAAATATCATATCCTAGATGACTTCATTGGCCAATACTTGTCAAATATCAGAATAACACATCAATTTTGATGGATTTTATTTATTATTCTTTTTTTATTATTCTTTTATTATTTTTGATGGATTTTTTTATTTATTCTTCCTTTTATGAAAACTAAATTTCCTTGAAATATATAATGAATTTACTTTAATGTGTTTGAGTAGAAATACAAATTTCTGAGGTTCTGTCCCAAAAGCTTTCATACTTCACGTTTCACGTTAAAAATCCTGAGGTGTTAGATCTTAACTGAATTTCTTCAGAATGAAACAGCATGGTTGAAAACTTTCATAAAAAGTTCACTAACTTAAAAGATAAATATCATCAGTGTGTTCTTTTTATAAAAGTACTTTTTAAGTGAGACAAAGACCACTTGATGGCAAAGTCTGGAAGTTCTGTACAGAATCAGAAAAGAAGAAATAAATGTGGTTTGACTATTAATTTTACTGCCTTCTTGTGACAGGTTCTTGTGTAAACCTTAAGGGACAGATCCTGCATATCCTTTCACCAGTACTTTTCATTTATGGAAGAGTTCCTTCACAAGCCACTCAAGATACTAATTTGAATGAACACTATTTTGTCTTTAATGTGAAAGGCTTTCCATGGCTGAAATATGTCTGGAAGCAGAGAGGCTGATAAATATTTTACCTCATTACTATATTGGGAGAGACAAAATTAGAGGTTCTGATATGGTGACTTTGAGTACAAGAATGGCATTAAGTGTGCCAGGCATAAAGTATCATATTTGGACGCACTCCTGAGTGACAAAATTGAAAGTCAGAGCCTGCACAGATAAAACACATGGCCTGTGATTTGACTACAGAGAACTAGATACATGAAGCTTGTGAAATGGTTTAGTTCATTTATTAATAGATGAATAAAATAATAAAAAAACCTTGATTACTTCTTTACCCTTCCACTTGTGTTAAGGTGAACTTAATAGTATAGGTATCAGGAGTGAAAAGATGATGAGAATTTCTAAATAGTACATTGCTAATGAGATCCTCACAAATCTGTCATTGTCTGATAACCAGCCCAGAGAGATATTTAAGTAGCGGTCACAGCAGAAGTCATGGCCAGACCTCTGATCCGCTGATTGACAATCCTGTGGTAGAAAATAGAATCATAGAATCATAGAATCATAGAATGGTTAGGGCTGGAAGGGACCTTCAAAGGTCATCTAGTCCAACCCCCCTGCAAGGAACAAGGATATCTCCAACTAGATCAGGTTGCTCAGGGCCTCGTCCAACCTGGCCTTGAACGTCTCCAGCGATGGAGCATCCACCACCTCTCTGGGCAACCTGTTCCAGTGTTCTACAACTCTCATGATAAAAAATTTTTTCCTAATATCCAATCTGAATCTACCTCCCTCTATTTTAAAACCATTACCCCTTGTCCTATCACAACAGGCCCTCCTGAACAGCCTCTCCCCATCTTTCTTGTAGGCCCCCTTGAGGTACTGGAAGACCGCTATAAGGTCACCCTGAAGCCTCCTCTTCTCCAGGCTGAACAGCCCCAACTCTTTCAGCCTGTCCTCATAGGAAAGGTGCTCCAGCCCTCTTATCATCTTCGTGGCCCTCCTCTGGACCCTCTCCAACTGGTCCATGTCCTTCTTATGTTGGGGGCTCCAGAACTGGACGCAGTACTCCAGGTGAGGTCTCACGAGGGCAGAGTAGAGGGGGAGAGTCACCTCCCTCGACCTGCTGGCCACGCTCCTCTTGATGCAGCCCAGGATGCGGTTGGCCTTCTGGGCCGCAAGAGCACATTGCCGGCTCATATTGAGCTTCTCATCCACCAGTACTCCCAAGTCCTTCTCCTCAGGGCTGCTCTCAATCCATTCACCACCCAGTCTGTATTTGTGCCTGGGATTGCCACGACACAGATGTAGGACCTTGCATTTGGCCTGGTTGAACTTCATGAGGTTGACACGGGACCACCTCTCCAGCCTGTCGAGGTCCCTCTGGATGGCATCCCTCCCTTCCAGCGTGTCGACGGCACCACACAGCTTGGTGTCATCAGCGAACTTGCTGAGGGTGCACTCCATGCCACTGTCCACGTCACCGACAAAGATGTTGAAGAGGGCCGGGCCCAACACGGACCCCTGAGGGACGCCACTCGTGACCGGTCTCCACTTGGACATCGAGCCGTTGACCACTACTCTCTGAGTGCGGCCATTGAGCCAATTCCTTATCCACCGAGTGGTCCATCCATCAAACCCATGCCTCTCTAGTTTAGAGAGAAGAATGTCGTGCGGGACAGTGTCAAAAGCTTTGCACAAGTCCAGGTAGATGATATCCGTTGGTCGACCCTTGTCCACCGATGCTGTCACCCCATCATAAAAGGCCACCAAGTTGGTCAGGCACGATCTGCCTTTGGTGAAGCCATGTTGGCTGTCACCCACCACCTCCTTGCTCTCCATGTGCCTTAGCATGGTTCCCAGGAGAATCTGCTCCATGACCTTGCCAGGCACAGAGGTGAGGCTGACCGGCTTGTAGTTACCCGGGTCCTCCTTGTTCCCCTTTTTAAAGATGGGGGTTATGTTCCCTCTCTTCCAGTCATCAGGGACCTCGCCAGACCGCCACGACTTCTCAAATATAATGGCCAGTGGCTTGGCAACTTCATCCGCCAGTTCCTTCAGGACCCGCGGATGGATCTCATCAGGTCCCATGGACTTGTGCACCTTCAAGTTCCTCAGATGTTCCCGAACCTGTTCTTCAAGTACAGTGGGCGGTGGTTCATCCTCACAGTCCCTGCTAGTTCTTTCCACAGCTTGGGTGGTAAGACAAGAGGCTTTATCAGTGAAGACTGAGGCAAAAAAATCATTGAGTAACTCAGCCTTCTCTATGTCCCGGGTAACCAGAGCACCAGTATCCTTCCAGAGGGGGCCTACATTCTCCTTGGACTTCCTTTTATCTCCTACGTACCTATAGAAGCATTTCTTACTGCTTTTTATATCCCTTGCCAAATTCAATTCCTTCAGGGCTTTAGCCTTCCTCACCTGATCCCTGGTCACTCGTACAGCTTCTCTGTATTCCTCCCAGGCTATCTGTCTCCGCTTCCACCCTCTGTAGGCTAACCTCTTCATTTTCAGTTGGTCCAGGAGCTCCTTGCTCATCCACGCAGGCTTCCTGGTCTTTTTGCCCGACTTGTTCTTCATCGGGATGCACCTCTGCTGAGCTTGGAGGAGGTGCTCCTTGAATGTGGACCAACTTTCCTGGGCCCCTCGTCCCTCCAGGGCCACCTCCCACGGCACTTTGCCCATCAAGTCCTTGAAGAGGCCGAAGTCCGCCTTCTTGAAGTCTAGGGCACAGAGCTTGCTGTATAGTTTCCTTGCTGCCCCGTGGATCTTGAACTCCACCGTGTCGTGGTCACTGCAGCCAAGGCTGTCCTTAAGTTTCACATTGCCCACCAGTCCCTCTCTGTTGCTGAGCACAAGGTCAAGCATGGCACCCCTCCTTGTCAGCTCCTCTATCACCTGCAGGAGGAAGTTGTCATCCAGGCATTCCAGGAACCTCCTGAACTGCCTGTGCCCTGCCGTATTGTCTCTCCAACAGATGTCAGGGTGGTTGAAGTCCCCCATGAGGACCAGGGCTTGTGACCGTGAGGCTGCTCCTATCTGGCTATAAAGCGCCTCATCTGCTCGGTCCTCCTGGCCAGGTGGCCTGTAACAGACCCCTACCGTAACATCCCCTATCCGTCCCCGTCCTCTAATCTTGACCCATAAGCTTTCTGTCAGCTCCTCCTCCGACCCCAGGCGAAGCTCCACGCACTCCAGCCAGTTGCTGACATAGAGAACAACACCCCCTCCTCGTCTCCCCTTCCTGTCCTTTCTAAAAAGCTTATGTTACCACAGAACAAAGTACAAACACTTCTCAATGTATTTATAATTATATCTTTATCCTTAACATAAGAGTAGGAACAGAAACTGTGTCCTGCCTTACAAAGCTCCTGATAAATATCTACAAAACCTGAAATCAGAAGAGTTTTAAAGAAACGTACGTCTTACAGGAAGACAGATGGAAGAGAAGACAGAAAGGAAAAAAGAAAAAAATTGGTTTATATAGATGCAAACTTTGCTGTAATAAGATTTGCACCATGATATTGGACTATCTTTGGTTTGTATCTGTGTGGACAGCTGCAGAAACTGAGTTCCACTGCTCCCATTTTAAGCAGCCTAGATAAGACATCTACAGTTTCAAAGATGTCTACTTTGTTGTGCTTAAAGTAATCGCTTCATAATAAGTATTCCAAAATACAAGGCTCATGTCTGAGCTCTATAGGGTTATTCCCAGTCTACACAAATTATATGCCTTGGACTGTAAACAGTATCCCCCTAAGTAGTATTTCAGACTGTGAATTTAATAATATGGGTAAATATATTTAAATCCCTCATTACTGTTTGTTTTGTGCATGTATCTTTTCGTTTTCCTTTTTCAGTTTCTCAGAGCTTGTGTAAAACGGGGCATGCTTATTGAGTTACGACGTAGATAAATCTAACATAGAAAGTGTTTTGTATCCCACAACAGTGTTCATTTTCTTCAAAATGCTTTTTGATACACATGCTCAAAGAATGGTCATTGTTTTTTATCAAGAAGTAATTTAAAAATAACATTCTTATTCTAATAAGTTGCACAAATGAATTATTACATTTTACCCTTTCTATGATAAGATTCACAGGTTTAGATTCTTCTTTGTCAACGATCTCGCTTAATTGTAGCTGACAATTTTACTTCTTTAGCCCAGCATGTGGCTCTGAGTGTTAGTGTTCCATGTGCCATCGTTTTTACCTGTGGTTACCAAATCAAAATCCTACAGCTTCCACTGTATAAAACACTACATGACCAAATATAGGTCTATGGCAACTTCACTTTTACAAATTAAAGAATACTGTAAGGATTCCAAAAGCAAGGATGTCTGATGTGCAGACGCAGTTTTGCAGTAAAGGAGGAATAAATATCTTTCAGTCATATAATATACACTTCAAAATAGAGTATTTTTAAATAAAATTTTACTTTTTTTTAATTATTTTTATTGATTACTTTCAGATATTTCTAATTAAAGTTTGCTTCTATTTAATTGCAATTCAAGGATTGGTTCCAAGTATTTAATGTGTTAATTACCAAATCTGGTCAGCCTTAATATGAGGGTGTGATATATTTATACTATGAGTTCTTTGGGTAGCATAAATGTTTTGTGCTAGACTGTGCTTCAAACAGTCTTGATGTAAGTATTGAAGTAACAGGGAAATACAGACCCAAAGTAAAATAAACTGAAACAAAGTGAGAATAAATGACTCAACTAAAATTATCTGTGATGGGCATGACAAATATAGTTTTTTCCTATATCTTGACCATATATAAAGTCCTATTAAAAGATCAGTCTTCCCCTCCAAACATTTTAAAACAAAACACATAGTGAAATCTATTTTCTACATTTACCTTTTTCTTCTTCTTTCTCACCATATGAAATGTCCTATAGTTTGGTCTAGTTAGCTTGTGCAGCTTCCTGGGTATAAACAATATACAGGAAAGGAGGACTGGGACCCCTGGACAGGCTTTCTACCAGAGCTGATGGAGAAGATAGACCTGCTGGCTTCACCTTCACTCCTAAGGGAGGTTTGTATTCAAGCTGCATGCTGTAGCCTGGAAGCCAGAGTGCCCCGATCCTTGCCAAACTGAGGCAATATTTTGAGATCTAGTTACGATTAAATTAAAATGGATTTCCCTTGATCTCACCAAAGTGTGTCATCCTAAATCAGAAAAGATAAATTTTGCCGTTTCCAATAATTTCAATTTTTAGCTCTGATATTTTTGTTGGCCTCAGATAAAACAAAGAAACAAAGGGAACATTTTCATTTAAAAAAAAACCCAAAAGCTTGAAAGTGGGCTGCCAATGTCCTTCTCTGCCTGACAAAATGAAATGTCCTTGAAAGCATTTTCATTAATGCTCTTTCCCCTTCATGCATTTAAAAAAGCTGACACCTAACCAAGTTCTGCTCTCAGTAGGGATTAGAATGTCTCCTAGATCCCTCATCTTCACTGCAATCCTGCAGCTGAAATGTTTGCCACACCTCTTACCAGACATCAGGAGAAAAGCCACAGCCCATAATCAAGTTTCAATGACACAGGAAAGTGAAGAGTGAGCCTGATTCAGAGATCATTAAGTCTTTTTACTTGCACTCAGCTTCCATCAATCCTTTTGGAGAAGGTTTTGTCACAGAGAGTGTCGGATGCTGGGATTTATCTTCCCAACTCCCTTAGTCTTTCTGAGTAGCTGTGGCTAAATGACCACCTTTTGAAAATAAATGACATCTTGAAATTTCATCTCTGGCTTGACTCATTACAAAACCATTCTTGTTGTGTCTCCCGTTGACTTGACACATCACTTTTGTTACTTCATAAGCTGCATAGTTTATCATACAAAGAGAAAATAGGTTTTCAATGTACCATTGTTCATTAATGAGCCAATTAATCATTAAATGGCTTTCCTCCTCTTAGTAAAATAGAAAAACACTGAGATATCTACCTCTGGCTTTGTTGGGAGCTTCCCCAGATATGTTCAAAGTGTTTTTTTTACAACATAGTTTACAGCTGATAGTGCAATAAGATGTTGCTACATTTTGCTTTCTTAGTCCACTAATCTGGCAGTTCTCAAGCATGATTCTCACTGTTTCTTGGCAGTTGGATAGTAGATAAGTATATCAGCAAAGCTTCATTTGCTTTTCTCAAATCTGCTGCAGTACATGTATTATGTACTATGGAGTACAATAGATAGTACGACTCTTCGATTAGCTCAGTTTTCATGCCTTAGATTGCTGTTCATTCCTCTGAATTTTTATCAAACTTTGGAATTTTGCTGTAGGCTTCCCTGGATTTAATTATGTATTTCATGATCTGTGTCATAAACAAGACTCCAAGAACATCCTTAGGGTATTGAAATGGCTCACACGGGAGGGATCCCACTGAAGGTAGTTTGATTCTGGTAGTTTGCCTCTGGGCCAACAGCACACAAAAACATAGAATCATAGAATCATAGAATCGTTAGGGCTGGAAGGGACCTTCAAAGGTCATCTAGTCCAACCCCCCTGCAAGGAACAGGGATATCTCCAACTAGATCAGGTTGCTCAGGGCCTCATCCAACCGGGCCTTGAACGTCTCCAGGGATGGAGCATCCACCACCTCTCTGGGTAACCTGTTCCAGTGTTCTACAACTCTCATAGTAAAAAATTTTTTCCTAATATCCAACCTGAATCTACCTCCCTCTATTTTAAAACCATTACCCCTTGTCCTATCACAACAGGCCCTCCTGAACAGCCTCTCCCCATCTTTCTTGTAGGCCCCCTTGAGGTACTGGAAGACTGCTATAAGGTCACCCCGGAGCCTCCTCTTCTCCAGGCTGAACAGCCCCAACTCCTTCAGCCTGTCCTCATAGGAAAGGTGCTCCAGCCCTCTTATCATCTTCGTGGCCCTCCTCTGGACCCTCTCCAACTGGTCCATGTCCTTCTTATGTTGAGGACTCCAGAACTGGACGCAATACTCCAAGTGAGGTCTCACGAGGGCAGAGTAGAGGGGGAGAATCACCTCCCTTGACCTGCTGGCCACGCTCCTCTTGATGCAGCCCAGGATGCGGTTGGCCTTCTGGGCCGCAAGAGCACATTGCCGGCTCATATTGAGCTTCTCGTCCACCAGTACTCCCAAGTCCTTCTCCTCAGGGCTGCTCACGATCCATTCTCCGTCCAGTCTGTATTTGTGCCTGGGATTGCCATGACCCAGATGTAGGACCTTGCACTTGGCCTGGTTAAACTTCATGAGGTTGGTACGGGCCCACCTCTCCAGCCTGTCGAGGTCCCTCTGGATGGCAACATGGTATTTTTCCAACTCTGTTAACAAAAGTCCTGACCTCTCCAACTATTTATTGCTCTTGAGAGGTATCATGAACTATTTCTAACATAGTCAGTTGAATACAAAGAGGAACTGGGATGAAAATTTCAGATGGCCAAGACACATGCATTAGAGAAAGTTGGAGTTTGCTCCAAAGGAATGCAAACCTGGTGATAACTTTTAAGCTTTCTCCTCATGTTTCCTTGCTTTCCTCACTGCCATCTCCTGAAGTGCAGCAGGGCTGAGATGGCAGCAGAAGGTGGAGAGGAAGGGGGCAGTGAGCTGGGTCCCAGGCACTGCAGGGGTTGTGGGCAGCCCAGCTCCCTTGGTGGGAGCTTCTCAGAGGCGGTTAGAAAGGCCAGGAGGGCAACAGCCTGAACGGGTGGGCCATTGGCAGGTGTGTGGGGATGCTTGTGTGGGGTGATGGAAGAGGGAGGTTTTGGCGAGAGCCCAGAAGAGCCTGTGTGGTTCTGTAAGCCTCCCCAAGCCAGGGCTGGGGGAAGGACTGATTGGTGGGCATAAAGATGTTGCATCTTGATGGATCTTACTCTAATCTGCTGGTTTATGTTCTGTTAAAACATAGTTTTAGTGGAATAGAGCTGTCATGGTTTAGCCCAGCCGGCAACTAAACCCCACACAGTCACTCATTCACTCTCCTCCACCCCCAGGGGATGGGGAAGAGAATTAAAGGGCAAAAGGAAAGGAGACTTGTGGGTTGAGATAAGAACAATTTAATAATAATATATGAATATATATGTATGTATAGTAATAATGATATGTACAAACAATTGATGCACAGTGTAATTGCTTACCACCTGGTGACCAATGCCTGTCCCATCCTGGTAAATGATCCCGAAACAGATAAGTCCCAACACTGCAATCCTAGATGAGCAAGTGGCCCAAAAATACCTGAGAGAGAGTGAGCCCTTGGAACTGAGTCTTAGAAGAGCAAAAGTCCTCCTTTCTGATCAAACCTCATCTGTATACTAGGCATGACATTGCATGATATGGAATACTCCATTGGCCAATTTAGCCCTCAATTGCAAGTTTGAATCATAAGGGCAGTTGTGGACCCTTTGTCCCTGCCATGCTCCCCCCTATCCTGCTGTGCTCCTGCACACTGGCAAGAACACGGCAAACTGAAAAGTCCTTGAGTTCTCAGTACCAACTATAAACATTAGCGCACTATCAGCATTCTTCTCATAGCGAATCCCAGGCTAAACCCCAAACACAGAGCTCTGCTAGCTGCTAAAAAGAACTAACTCTGTCCCAGCTGAAACCAGGACAAGAACTCACAGCTGCTTTTGGCTTATGGTTAGAAGTTTTTTCCTTAAAGAGGCAAGTGGAGGTACTGGGTGCCTGGTGATACTGTCATGAGGAGAGTCCCAAAATAGATATTCTTTCTTCCTTCTCTGTAATAATGATGGTAATAGAGCTGCCCTCTTCTATGATTTTAGGTCTCTTACTCAAGAAATATATATGTGAAGTAGTCACTCCATTACCAGACAGAAATCTCTTTTGATCAATATATTTTTTTATCAGAAGATAGTTATTCTGGGTCAGGCTATCTTTTAATTAGCAGAAAAAACATCAAAGGTTTTGGAAGTAGAATAAGAGCATTCTGAAATCTCAGAGATTTTAGAAAGAAAACTGCCTCAGTCTGAAGGGAAATTCATGGCCGAATGAACGTGCTGACTGAGGAACGGCACAAACTCCCCATGAGGGATCCAGGGGGAGAGGAAGACTTCTGAGGAGGAAGGATGATGTGCATTAGAGCATATATCCTTCCCACAGCAGAAGTCTTGCCTGAGGATCTGAACTTCAAAGACATTTCCTGCAGATAGCCTTCTACGTCAGGCAGTGGCTGAGGAAAAATCCTGGGAGGAAGTTGAAAGAAAATAGCGTTTTTCAGTAGCAGGTGAGTCAATGGCAGCTCTGTCTCAACTGAATCTGTGTTTTTATGTGTTTATAACGAATAGCTCACATAATGATGAAATTGATTTTGTGTCACTTTTTTTGTGTCTTCTGGCACTTCAGGCAATAGGTCTTCAGATTGTAACAAAATCATATATACTTTTCCAGGAATTAGTAACTAGAGGTGTTCAAATGATGGTGAGGATGGTAGTTGTTTTGGAACATCTCTATTATTCTGAGAAAAATGGCAAGCTGATTGTTGAAATTATTAACAAAATAAAAAAAAAACCCAAACATGTTAAAGACCCAGGGAATATTGACTTAGTAGCTCAGTTTAGTAATGGACAGAGAGTGATTTAGGCAGAAGTCAAAAAGTCGATCAGCAACGCCTAATGGAATCAGCAAGCTGAGAGAATGACAAGTTTTTGGGAAATGTTCACAATTTTCACTTCATTTGTTTAAAGATACTGAGTGGCCTGGAAATGTGATGCATACTGATTCAGCAGTAATGATGATCAGACACTGATGGAAGCAACAAAAATGAGCTATTAAACAAATCTTAGGAAACATTTATGAAGTTATTGAGAAATGAAAGTTCATCTATAAGCATTACTGAATAAGAACAGTTTTTCTGAGATTCATCAGTAGAGTTAGAATAGGTGAGTTCAGATAGCGGCTGGACGACATGCCTGTGTTGACGACATTTAGAACTCGCAATGGACAAGGTTGAGGTTTTTTGTTTGTTTTAATAATTTTGTCGCACAAAGGGGGAAAAGGAAAAAATTAGATGAGTTATAAGAGAAAAGGAGTTGTTTTGTTAGGGAATAAAAAGACTGAGAGAGGCAGAAAAAGGAAACAAAAATAAACCTTCTAACCCCTCATACAAGGGGATTACTTCCTCACAAGAAGCAACTATGGGAATGGAAGTGTTTCAGTTGTTTATGGGAAGAGTTAGAGCCTGTGGAGATAATGAAGGCTCTTAAAGTTTGCATATTCCATGGAAATTTATTGTAAGGATATGTACAAACTTTATAATAAAAAGCCCTACATATTTCTCTGTGTAGGTTACTAAGTCCCTCAGTTGCAGTCTGATTTGATATCCGTATTCTGACTGATGTAATGATTGAGTAGAAATCCAGTATGATTTGCACTTGATCATGCTTAAAATCAGTTTGTGGAATATGGGGCTTTGAAGTCCGATCCAAACCCTTCCAGAATAAGCAGGAGTTAATGAGGTGTTTCAGTACATACCCACCCTTCTGCACTTACAGGCACTGTAGAACAAAGTACATGTTTACTAAGAATGATTTCACTGTTTAGCATCTATTACTCTAAACAGAGTCATGAAGGAATATCAATACCAGTATCCTAAGGAGGAGACTTCAGAAGACTTTGATTTGTGTATGGAAGATTTGGCATTTAATGACTTGGAACATTCTTACTTGAAACAGAGCATGTTTTATAACACTCCACCACCACCCCAAGCACTGCAGAGTTGTGGGAAGTACTGATGCACAGGAGCTTATACAAGGGCCTGCAGTTGCAGTGGGTATTGTGCTAATTCAAGTTGCTTATTAAAAGTTTAAGAAAAGCAGTTTTAATTTAGTTTCCGTTGCATCAAAAAATATAATCAGCCATGGCATTGCACAAAGCAGGCTGAGAGGAAATGACAAAACAATCTGTCATGTTAGCAATTTAAAAGTGAACCACTTTCTGCCCTCCCTTATTCCTCCAGTGTTGAATATATATATTTAATTTTGAAGACATCTTTGATCACTCATGTTTTGTTAAAATACACAAGAGTGTGAAATATGATGTTAGGATTGCCTTTCTATGCAAATTACAATCACAATCAAAGATGTACATGGAATATTTATTGCAAAGCAAATTACTTTGCTATGCCTCTATCCTTTGCTATATATGTTTTTCCTTTCCTATATATGTTTTTTATTTGACTTTCTTTATACTAGCTTTTTGTATTAATGAAGAAATGACAGTTTTCTTTGAGAAGCTAAAATGAAGATAAATGTTTGAGTGGGTTGCTTTCTATTAATTTAGCACAATTCATTAGCCAGGAGGAAAGGAAGAAGGTATAAAGCAGCTCGTGATATTTGGAAACTCAGGTACCACCAAGTGTGTGTGTATGAAGGAAATCTGTTGGGGGAAAGTAAGAGTAAATTTTTATTTCTTTTAACTAGCACTTTCTGCTGTATCAGGACTTACAAGAACCTATATATTGTTTTGGCTTTTTTAACAGACTACTCAGCATTTTCTGGTATTTTTTTTTGGCACAGACTTGCTAGGTTTTTTGCTCTTGTCTCACTATACTCTTCAAGTAAATTAAATTTACTTAAATGTAGCCCTACACCTAGTAGCTTTGTAAACATATGACTCAAATGTACTTCGAGACTGGCTTTTACCATTTAGAAGCACTGGGTTGGTGGCACTAAGGAAGCAATGAGATTTGCTGAGTCCATATCCACCACTCTCTGAGGTGAACTTCTTTTAAGCCAAGCAATCCAAACCAATTTGTGAAATTAATTTGTCAAGCCAGCATTTATTATTTAAATAAGATTTCCTGCGTAGAGCTATCAATGAGCTTTGTGAAACAATGCAAGGCTGCTTGTGGTGGGATTTGTTTTGTGTAACTGAAGACGGCTAAAATGTGCACTAAAAACAAGCTGTCAGGACTCTGTTCATAAACAGCAGAGACAGGGATTTCTCTTGTGCAAGTCATCTCAGTTGGAGGTGCACGTTGGAAACGACTGGCTGACTCAGGCTGTCTGTGCATTGTCTGTTCCCCGGTGTTGACTGTTGTCACTTTTTAGCCCAGATGGCAACTAAGCACTCAGCTGCTTGCTCACTCCTCCCTCCACATTTGAGATGGGGAGGAGTAAATATAACAAAGGCTCAAGGGCTGAGACAAGGACAGGGAAAGATCACTCACCAATTATGGTCACAGGCAAAACAGACTCGACTTGGGGAAAATCAATTGCTGAAAGTAGTCAAGCAAAACCTGAGGAGAACTGAGGCCTTTATTAATGTTACAGGGACTCTGGCTGTGCTCCAAGAAACAAAATACTGTTAAAGAAAGGCCCAAGGCACTTTCCAAGGTTTTCAAATTTCTGTGTGCCTGTTATGCACCTATGGGCATTTAATGAATGAGAGAAAGTGGGCAAACAGTCATTAGATGGAAAAAAGAAAAACAACAAAAAACCCACATTGGTAAGGCTTTAGTATTAAAATGTTGTACCTCTGCAGAGCAAATAGAGAAATAGTGTGTTGTCCTAGAAGGGTGCAGGATGCAGTGTTAATGCAGAGACAGAATGGAGCTGTCACAGATGCAGAGAAGTCATACGCTCTGGTAAAAGGCAGTCTGTTATGTTTTTTGGACTAGAATGGTTTCATTCACTTACTTACCTTTTTGTGTAATGGGGACATACTGCCTGATGAATCGCAAGTTACCAAAAAGCATGACAAAGAACCCACTACAATATACCAGTAGGCAGTTAAATGGCTTGCTGATGGTGCTGCAGGTTCATGGTGAGAAGACAAAGTATTGCTTTAGATGATTACTTTTAATGATGACAAACTGAGTTGGATATGCCTTCCAGAGTATACAACAGGTAGAACTCAAAGATCATGGAATTGTTTAGGTTGGAAAAGACTTCTAAAAGATCATCAAGTCCAACTGTAAACCTAGCACTACCAAGTCGACCACTAAACCCTGTCCCTAAGCACCTACATGTCTTTTAAATACCTCCAGGGATGGTGACTCAACCACTTCCCTGGGCAGCCTGTTCCAATGCTTGACGACCCTTTTGATGAAGAAATTTTTCCTAATATCCAGTCTAAACCTCCCCTGGCACAACTTGAGGTAATTTCCTCTTGTCTTATGACTTGTTACTTGGGAGAAGAGACTGACATCCATCTTGCTACTACCTCCTTTCGGGCAGTTATAGAATGAGATAAGGTTTCCCCTGAGCCTCCTTCTCTCCAGGTGAAACAACCCCAGTTCCTTCAGCTGCTCCTCATAAGACCCTTCACCAGCTTTGTAGCCCTTCTTTGGACATGTTCCAGCACCTCAGTATCTTTCTTGTAGTGAGGGGCCCAAAATTGAACATGGCATTCAAGGTGAGGCCTCACCAGTGCCAAGTACAGGCTGACAATCACTTCCCTGGTCCTGCTGGCCACACTATTTCTGATACAAGCCAGGATGCTGTTGGCCGCCTTGGCCACCTGGGCACACTGCTGACTCATATTCAGCCAGCTGTTGACCAACACCCCCAAGTCCTTTTCTGCCAGGCAGTTTTCCAGCTACACTTCCCCACCCTGTAGTGTTGTATGGGGTTGTTGTGACCCAACTGCAGGACTCAGCACTTGGCCTTGTTGAGACATACAATTGGCCTTGGCCCATCGATCCAGCCTGTCCATCTTCTCTTGTCTTATCTTTCATAATACTGTTCTAGTGATATACATTTAACAGAACTATAACTGAATTATGTCTTTAAATGAGGAGTTATAATCAATCATTATAATAAACAGTATAGAGTGTTACAAGCAATAAAATAATTCAAATGTGACAGCTGATCACAGCAAATGACAGGATGTTTTCTGTCGTGGTATCAAGGGTTGAATAATCTGTGGCTGCAGAATAAGAGCTAGTGTAAACTGGATAGCGCTAGTAGATTTAAGAGTGCAGATCATGGATAAATACGTTTCACAGCTGGTCAGGACTAAGGTGAGCCAGGGACTTTATCTTCTGGTGTACAGGGTTTGTGTGGTGGGGTTTTGGTAGCAGGGGAGGGGCTACCGTGGTGACTCCTGTGAGAAACTGGTAAAAGCTTCTCTGCTCCAAGTCAGACATACTTCCGACCAAGGTCGATCTAATCAGTGACAGTGATAGTGCCTCTGTGAATAACATATTTAAGAAAGAAAAAAACTGCTGTGGAACCTGCAGTGGAGAGAGCAGGGAGGTGGTGGTTCACTCCTGGCCTCCTGTGTGGCCAGGGCCACCAGGGTTGTCAGGCCAGTTGGGCCCAGAGTGGTCATGGAGAGAGAGGAGAGGGATGTGAGAGAAACAACTACGCAGACACCAGGTTGGTGAAGATGGAGTGGGAAAAGGTGTGCTGGAGCTGAGATTACCCTGCAGCTTGTAGCAAGACAGCAGTCTGTGCCCCTGCAGCCCGTGGAGATTAATGGTATAGTAGAGATCCACCTGCAGCCCATAGAGGATCCCATGCCAGAGCAGGTGACTGCGCCCGGAAAAGGCTGTGACTCTGCGAGAAGATGGTGCTGGAGTAGTCTGTTCCTGAAGATCTCTACCCCATGGGAAGACCCATTCTGGTGTAGTTTGTGAAGAACTGCAGCCCATGAGAGGGACGCATGCTGCAGCAGTTTGTGATGAGCTGCAGTCTGTGGAAGGACTTGTGTTGGAGAAGTTCATGGAGAACTGTCTCCGGTGGGAAGGGACTGTACGCTGGAGCAGGGGAAGACTGTGAGGAGACCTCTCTGAAGAGGAATGAGTGGCAGAAAAAATGTGTGATGACCTGACCATAACCCCCACTGCCCGTCCCCCTGTGCTGCTGGTGGGAGGAGGTAGAGAAATTGGGAGCAAAGTTGAACGCAGGAAGAAGAGATGGATGGGGGGAAGGTGTTTTAAAATTTAGTTTTATTTCTTATCACCCTCTCTGATTTGATTGGTAACAAATTAAATTGTTTTTTCCTTAAATTGAGTCTGTTTTGTCTGAAACCATAATTACTGAGTGATCCCTCTCTGTCCTTGCTCGACTCATGAGCCTTTTGTTATATTTTCTCCTCCCCATCCCACTGGGAGGGAGGAGTGAGTGAGCGGCTATGTGGTGCTTCATTGCTGAATGGGCCTAAACCACTACATATGGCTAGCTGTGAATCCCTGAGGGCATACATAAAGTCATGGGTCACGTGAAAATTACAGACTGATAGTGGATAGAGATCGTCTGATCCCATAAAATTTTGTCCGAAGTCTGAGTCCAATCTTTTTCCTCTTTGTTCTCTTTTAGTGATGGAATCCATGTTTTGGAACGTTACTTCTCCCATTTCTGAAAGATGAATTGTCACTCAGACAAGTGCTATGATTAGAAAACTGGAAATGTGTATTGCAGTGTAAGAGGTAGCCGACTGACTATTTAGACAATGAGCTACAGTTCACTGAAGCAGAATTCAAATGATGTAGCACCAACAAGGAGGTGAGGTAACTCCCTCTGAGTACCCACAAAGTGATGGGAACAGAGATTGTCAGCAACAACTAACAGTCAGCTGACAGAAATAGTGAAATAGCAAGCAAGCCCTACTGCCTTGTTGGACCACCTCTTCTGTCCCTAGGTGTCAGAGATTCACCAGTCTGGAGAACACTGGAAGCTAGGACATAGCTGCACGAGTGAGGCCGACTCAGACAAGCAGCCATGCTCGCTGGTTGTCACAGGTTGGTGAGAAAGTTTGGGTTAAATATTCAAGTTGGGACACAAAACAGTAACAAAGATAAATTGAGTGAAAAAAGTAAATTAAGTCTTAACCTTCAGTTGATTTGAAGCAAAACTGGTTGATTTGAAGCAAGACTCGCATAAGTAGCCGTGATGGAAACGAGAGATTTGTTCTAAAACACTGTGTTCTAGAGACTGCAATGCCTATGAAGCCATACTAAGGATCATACAGTTCAAATATACACCGTAATAATAATCTCTGACAATCTCTAAACAAGCAAATCACTTTTTAAGTAGCTGCCATTTACATTGTCAAAAGATGAAGAGACCTTAAATCTCAGAAAATAGAAGAGCATGAAGGAACAATCAGGAACTTTATTGGTATGCACGTTGCTTAACTATTAGCTACACTTTTTTAACTAGTTGTTTCTATAATATGAAAACAGTTAAATTTTATAAGCAAGGGATTCTTTCTCATCGTGACTAGCAGTACAAGTAGCAAAGCCTTACTTTGGGTTGGTTTTTGGGAGGAAGCTCAGTAACCCAGCCTACATTTTTTTTTTAATTGAGAATTAATTGTATTTTTGCCTCTGGCCTCTGTGTGTGCATTTTTGAGGGAAAAGACTTAGCCATGCTCCATGTGTTTGTAGGAGAGAAATATCTTTGACAGTACTCTGAAGTATTCATTTGTACTTCATACAGAACATAGTGTATATTTAAGTGTGCGCATAATGTAAATTCTAGGTGGTTGTTCAAGTCAGATGTCATTTGAACACTTAGTAGGATTCCTATTTATGACATTATAATCTCGAACTTAAAATCATAAACCTGAAGAAAACAAATTAACAGTTAAGCAAACGTAAGAAAAACCTCACAATTTGCGTGTATGCACTTGTATGTGTCCATATGCTACTTACGTTGAATTTCTCTGGAAATAATGCCTCAGAATTAGAAAGTAAAGGTATGGTTTTATGATGCCAATACACATCAGATAGCACCACTTACGATATTGTGATTGTGATATTGAAAATCTGGTAGTGGACAAGAGTATAATGTGTTTTTTTTCCTTCTGAATTTATTCCTTCTATGTTTTTTTGATTTCAAGGCATTAGAAGAGCAATTGTAGCAGAAAACCAGTGGAGAAGAGGACTGGTGAGATGATGGTTGCTCTTTCTTCTTTCAGTGTTTCACATATATATGTGTACACACATGTATGTATGTATGAAATGCTGTGTACACACATACGAAAAAATTAAGTTTGTAAGTGGTGTTAGGATTTATTTCTGATATCATGCCAGTAAAAAAACAGTTAACCTATGATAATCTTTGACTAGTGTAAATGAGAATACAATCCTACACAGCTGAGTTTTAGTTTGTTCTACTTTTGACAGTCCCTTAGCATGGATAGGCTAAACACCTCCTGCTCAAGGACCCAGTCAAGCACAGTAAAATAAATCCTTGGAGGTAAAGCACTGGGTCTTGCACTGAGTCAAGGGCTTTCAGTTCTCTTGGAAATCATGGCTGTATCCTGTTAACAGCGCTGCTAAACTTACTGCAGCATGATTCTTTTGCTGTTGCAAAAGGATCTGTGCCTGATGAATAATTTTTAAGCTTCGGTTAAACAAATCAATGAAATGTAAAATTCTTAAGACATGTTCAGTCCCATAGAGAGAGGGAAATGATGCTTATGTCCTGACTGCATGACTGTATTATCTTCTGATGATTGGCTTTTTGGCTAGGTAATAAAACACACTCTTTTTCTGCTCTATGCACAGTCTGACTTTCTGAAAGGAAGTGTAACAACAGCGCAGAACATAAAACGTAGGGAAAAAAAAAGCTGGGAAAGGCAGAGCAGCAACAAATATCATGATGTGCTAGCAAAAATAGTTCAGAAGAAGTAACATGAGAAACAATGTAAAATCAAGAAACTGCATGCTTGGGATCTGATGCTTGTATTATTGCTTGAGTGGGGAGCTTTACTTGGCAAACTCATTTGGTTTCAAAGCTGATTACCTCCAGATTTGAGAGTTGTCAAAGAAACGTTTGGTGCCATCTTCATATCACTGCATATTCTCTGAGATTTCTGCAGTCAAGTTCTTTAGGACTAATTTCATGGAAACAAAAGTATTTTCTTGTTTCCATAAGCACATAATCCTACTGCAATGTCTTTGCAGTAAGTAGCTGCTGATACTCGTTTATCCAACTAAAAGCTACATCTTGCACACCACCTTTTCTTTAGGAGATAGAGGCAGAGAAACATACCTGTTCTTATATTTTAGTCACATGTAAAACACTTCTCTTTGTTAAAGATACTGATGAAACTAACTGTGCTTTTCTTGACTTACATTTGACTATGAGGGAAAAATGAAAAAAAGAAATAATATTTAGTTCTTTATTTTTGTATATTGGTGTTTGAAAATAAAATGCTTCTATACAGCTCTAAGAATCCAATCAAATGTAGTAACTACTTTTTTCTTTGTGTTTGGAAATGGGTGAATTACTACAGCTGTTTTCCTACCTTAAATCCTTACGCCACTCCCTGTAAAAGGTCTTATGTGTTCTGTTATGCATTTACTAAGTTTTTGTGATGGATTTTTTCACATATGTTAAATGCCTTCTAGTATCATAAAAAAAATCTGTCACAAAAACTTAGAGTTGTGAGTTATGAACTTAGAGTTTGTAAACATTGTGCTTTGTAATCTGTCCTACAGGAAATGAGAGATTATTGCTCAGTTGAAATATTAGCTGTAATCTTTGTTAATACAAGACCTTCCTCAGATTCAACAGGTAACTGACAGCTGTTGGAGCCAATAGTGGTTTTCTCTCTCTTATCCCATCTCCAATGCAGTGCTCATATAGAGTGCAGTGCAATATGGTGATACTTTAAATATCACATTATAAACATAGGCATATATACAGAAACACAAATTTCAAGTATCAGTACAGTCACTAATGCATATTTCACTCTTAAATAATTACTGAAAATGGTTACTGAAACATGCAACTTTTGTTGTTAGTGACCCCTGACCCAATATACATAAGTAGAAAATCTGATGTATTATTTGGCAGTAAGATGCTGAGCATTAGATTTTAGATCTTTTTGTTATGCATTGGTACTGTCCTTAGCAAAAGGATGTATATTAGCACAGATGAATGAACACTAGGTATTTAGGTGCTTTGAGAACATACTTTAAACATATCCTAGTATTTAGGCTGCAAGTCTTGAGACTTGGAAGAGGTGTTTTCTAAATATGAAGATATAATCTGCTCTTTTTTTTCTAGAATAAGAAAATCGTTTGACAAAAAATACTCTAGAAGCAATATGGAATGTATCTGGTGTGTGTGCTTTCATGCCATTGTTTTTAAAATTCTTTAATATAAAGAGGACCTGAAATTAAAAGACTTGTTTTCCAGCCGTTAGTCAGGTCATTCTTGAAATCACCTCTTCGGGAGACAAGTCAGTGCTGATTTTGTAACTGCTTCCCTCTGTCTTGTGTGATTTATAGTAGAAGGATGTACCGAATCTGAACAAGTTAAGCGAAATCACTAGCCATCTTTTCCACCTGTAATGCAGGTTAAACTCTAAATTAGCATGGTTTGATTTTTTGAAAGCACAAATGATTCTAGAATATGTGTTTGTTCATATAGTTGCGTATGAATGTATGTACCTTAGTGCCACTTACTAAAATCAAGACACTCTGGTTTTTCCATTTCTTAAATAAAGTAGCAATGCTTACAATTGTTGCTAGACTGGACAGTTCAAAGAATGTTTTTAGCTGAGCCAGATAATGTCCTACATAGTGAAGTCTTGTTATTTTGTCATAAAGACTCTGTATCTTTTCCTTCCATATCTTAAGCATTGATAGGTGACCTTGTTTTACTGAAAGGAATAATTCATCTCCATAGAGTAAAAGAAGTTAACCTAACCTCAAATATGATGTTAAAATCCATCAGGAAGACTCAGATGAATACAGACACAAAAGAGAAGTGTTTCTAGGAAACAGGTATTTGCTGCTTACCACTAAAGCATATCAGAAATTAGAAGAAAAATACAGAGCTGAAAAAGTGTAGAGTTTTGTCATGGTTCTGTGATACTTCTCTTCAGACTTTGTTTTCTGTGGTCAGCAGAGTTCATGAGAATCTCAGTTTTTATTTTCAGTAAAATTGTTTCTGACTGTTGTTTGGAGAAAGCCTTGAAAACATGAAGCAAGGACACCTAGTATCGTCAGAAAAGTAGGAAACATGCAAGAAACTACATTTTTTCTTAAGTTTCATGGCTTTTAAGGAAATACTAGGATTTTTGCAGGGCACTGAATAAGTTTTTTTTTTTTTTTTTTTAAATATAAGCGTATTCTGGGAATAAACTCTGAGAGGATTTTGAAGCTGCAACAACCAGTATGCAATTCTATTCTGGCTTTTTTGACTGCCTGTGAGACTATCACCTTACAAAAAGCAACAGTGATTTGTATATCATGCAAAAATACATCCATGATTTTAAAAGTAATTGGTTGTTCATGCAGAATTCCTCTGCTGTTCAGTATCAGTGCACCTATCATATAGTCCTAGTGGAGATCAATGTTAATCTTTTCCTGTATGAAAAGTGTGACCTTGATAAAATGGCCTGCATTTTGAGATTTGAGTGCCCTGAAGTAATCAAGTTTCAGCAGCCAAACTTTGGCCTTAGGTTGATTGTGTTCTTTGATTTATAGTTTCTAGTACTTGAAGGAACTACTATGATCCTGGTCATGTATTTGTTTTACCAATTGGTACAGAGAGTTGTTCTTTCCCTTATTGAGGCTGTCAGGATTTATCTCACTAGAAACCAGTAGACTTGTACTAGCTGTAATATAAACGAATGGAAACGACTGATGTGTTGTTTGTCTTTGTAATTCATTGTACTTTAGCTTTGCGTGAACTTTTAGTAAATCTACATTGGAACTACTTTTTATCATTAATAAATCACTTCTTGCCAGGTAGCTGTTGCAAGATAAACATGCAGCACAAAGAACACCTGAATAGCTTGAGATGTCCTCTCAAGTGAGGGATGTATTAACTGTAAACACGCAATTTTCTGCACATTTCAAGCATTCCATTCCCAGAAGTTGAGAGTTATTCAGTGGCAAATAATAATATTTTCAAGTATGAGATTGCGGGAAAAGAAAGGGGAAAGGGGAAGAAACTGTATGCTCTTGCTATTTTACATTTATGCGCTTGGATCTCCTGTGCAGCACCTCTCTTTAACCGGGATCAGGTGAATCTTACCTCTACTTCTAAATGATTCTTCAGTAACAGAGAAAATAGGTTTGAAATTTTCAAGATCAGCATGCAGTTATTGAAGAGTTGTTATAATGCCTGACTAGGGAAAGCTTTATCCCAAGGCATAAAATAGAATCTTTTCCAGCGTTTGCAAGCTGAATTGAAACAGCTTAGGAAGAGTATTTTTAACAACTGAGGAAAGTTACTCATTGTGGATAAGAACTGGAAACCTGCACAATGTAATTCTAAAAGAGGTCAAATTTGTAGCAGGATAGAGATACTTGATTTCGATCACGGTCCTGGCTGTTTTTTCCAAGTAGACTGGATGGCTTTTTCTAAATGGGAAGTCATCTATAGACAGGAGGTATCAGAATAAAATGGAATAATGTTTGTGTAAGTTCAGTGCAATCTAGTAATCATTTGAGGTAAATGATTTTAGAGAAAATAAACTGAATTCTTTTACAAACTTCATTGTTTGTTGTAAGCCTAGACAGTTCCTCAGCCACCATATCCCATATGCCTTCCTTTCCATTTCCCCCCAGTCTAAACTCCTTTCTCATAGGATTTGTTTATGAATATGTGACATTTATTCTTCCCTAAGAATTTACAAAGCTTTTTGTGAAAGCTGCTGATAAAGTCAAGGCCCTTGATGTAAAACTTTTTAAATGCAAAAATTCCTGCTCTAATATCTCTGTTCTGTCCCATAGTTAATTTTGGATGTCTTGCTCATAATCTGCATTCTGATTTCTGCACAGATTATTTTACTATAATGTAGGGAGATTACTATCACAAATGCTTTTTTTTTTTTTTTTTTCAGAATGAATCCTTCAAAACCCTGAAGCTCTTTAGTATGTTGCACTAAGTACTATTTACTGTTTTAAGTATCAATAGAACACATGCAGCACTGGTGTGCAGGGAATTAGTGAAATACATTGTTTGTCTTTCCCTGTCTTGGATCATCCGATCCATTTTATCATCACTTTTCCTTAGAAGTTAAGAAGCTCTAAGTAGGTGGCATTTTGAATTAAGTAGTCACTTAACACATTAGAGAAAGAACTTGGGGCTGTTGGGGGAACATAGCATGAAGTTCAAGGGAGTTAAATCTCTGTCAGTTACAGTTGGTACCAGCTGCACGATACATTGTAAGCATTGAGCAGAGCGTAGATGTATGGAAATCTAGTAGGCCTTGATCAACAAGAGATTTCTATATCTGATTGTGGTATCCATGTTTGAATAGCTATTACATTGACAGTCATGCTGATCTATACCTAGTACTGAATGTGTAAGTGCTTTTATCTACAAAATCCCTGGTTTGCTAGATATTTCTGGAAGTGCCATGGTCTTAATGACACTGAACTGCTCAAAACATACAAAACACACCAAGATTAACAATGTAGGGGGCTTCTTGCAGCAAGACCTCATCTGGTGTTATAAGAAAACCATCACTGCATAGAGCTCAAGGGATTTAAGGTGCAGGAGTTTTTTATTACAAATTTACCTTTGTGGCTCCACTTGTGCTTGCTTATATGTATACCACATGATTCTGGCACTGGTGCTTTCCTCACAGTTTCACTTGCAGTGGAATCAAGACTAAACCTACATGCAGGGGTGTCATCCAGAGAATGCCGTTTGCAATGTGGATGCAAGGTCCTCCAGCAGTTAGTGCTCTAGCTACTCACGGTGCGTGCTTAAGACAGGCAACTGGCACAAACCTTACTGCTGGCAAAAGCTTTCTTCTTCCTTTACGGGTATATCTATCTTCTTCTGCATCTTATAGGCAGCAAGAAGGTCTACAAGTGCCCAAAAAATAAGATCTGACAGCTTCCCAGTCTTTTTAGGAGCTTAACCCCAAGAACTTTGATTATTCAAATCAAGTCCACTTCAACTCATACGCACTCACGCTTACAGTAGTAATGTGAGTGCTTTAAGGATGCGTTACAATGACATTATGGTTTGTCAGCAGGGTACTACTACTGACTGTTGTCATGAAGAATTTATATTAGGAACATTGTTAAGTAGAATATTTACTGATTTCTTAACTGCAACAAAAATGCCACTGTACCTTGTATGCTTTTTAATAGAGAACATAATGTCAGTGCGGAGTTACATCGTATCAAAATGCCATATCACTATGAAAAAGAACGCCACTCAGGCTTATATCTATTACAACTTTCAGTCATTTTCTTTGATATTATAGGTGCATGCATTTATAACAGCTAAGGATCCATCAAAATACAATTTTATAGCTGTTCTAATCGTATCTGTACAATGTCTATTGGTATGAACTTTATCTCAATCTTTCTAAAGTTACTAAAAAACTGTATGTTTAGAAGATGTGTGACAGATGCTCCGTTTCACTGTTGAGGAGTGTAAAGCTGTGGCTCAGATCTACATGCTCAGACCTGCTAAGAACTAGGTTCATCAGGCTGACTTAGAGGGCTTATGGAAGCTAGAGTCCTTTGCTTAAAGAAAATAGACTTTCCGAAGTCAAGAATCAGGTCCTATTAAAATCAGTGAGCCTTTATCTGACTTTTACTGGGTCAAATCACGGGGAGAGTTGATGGTGTATGATGAAATATACCTTTTAAAGGAAAAAGAGCCTAGGGAAAATGTAGGCCCTCTCCAGAAGGAAACCGAGACCTGGTTACCAAGGATATGGAGAAGGCTGAGGTATCCAATGACTTTTTTGCCTCAGTCTTCACTGACAGGTGCTCTAGTTGCACCACCAAAGTTGCAGATAGCCAAAAGCGGGGACTGGGAGAATGAAGAACTGCCCACTGTAGGAGATCAGATTTGAGACCATCTAAGGAATCTGAAGGTGCACAAGTCCATGGGATGTGATGAGTTGCATCCATGGCTCCTGAAGGAACTGGCAGATGAAGTTTCTAAACCACTATCCATCATATTTCAGAAGTCATGGCAGTCAGCTGAAGTTCCCACCAACTAGAAAAAGGAAAACATAACTCCCATTTTTAAAGAGGGAAAAAAGGAAGACTTGGGGAACTACAGGCCAGTCAGTCTCACCTCTGTGCCTGGCAAGAACATGGAGCAGATCCTCCTGGTGACTATGCTAAGGCACATAGAAAATAAGGAGGTGATTGGTGACAGCCAACATGGCTTCACTAAGGGCAAATCCTGCCTGACTAATTTGGTGGCCTTCTACGATGGGTTTACAGCATTGGTGGATAAGGAAACAATGACTGATGTCATCTACCTGAACTTGTGCAAAACATTTGACACAGTCCTGCACGACATTGTTGTCTCCAAACTGGAGAGACATGGATTTGATGGACCACTCGGTGGATAAGGAATTGGCTGGATGGTCGCACAAGAGAGTTGCAGTCAACAGCTTGATGTTCAAGTGGAGGCCAGTGACGAGTGGTGTTCCTCAGGGGTCAGTACTGGGACCAGTGCTATTTAACATCTTTGTTGGAGACATGGACAGTAGGATTGAGTGCACCCTCAGTAAGTTTGCAGATGACATCAAGTTATGTGGTGTTATGACACGCTGGAGGGAAGGGATGCCATCCAGAGGGACCTTGACAGGCTGGAGAGATGGGCCTGTGAGAACTTCATGAAGTTCAACAAGGCCAAGTGTAAGGTCCTGCATGTGGGTTGGGGCAATCTCAAGCACAAGTACAGGATGGGTGGAGAATGGATTGAGAGCAGCCCTGAGGAAAAGGACTTGGGAGTGCTGGTGGGTGAGAAGCTCAACATGAGCTGGCAATGTGCGCTGGCATCCCAGAAAGCCAACCGTATCCTGGGCTGTATCAAAAGAAGTATGGCCAGCAGGTCGAGGGAGGTGATTCTGCCCCTTTACTCTGCTCTTGGGAGACCCCACCTGCAGTACGGCGTTCAGCTCTGGGGTCTAAAACATAAGAAGAGCACGGACCTGTTGGAAGGAGTCCAGAGGAGGGCCATGAAGATGATCCGAAGGCTGGTGCACCTCTCCTATGAGTACAGACTGAGAGAGTTGGGGGTTGTTCAGCCTGGAGAAGACCTTCTAGCAGTCTTCCAGTACCTAAAGGGGGCCTACAAGAAAGCTGGAGAGGGACTTTTTACAAGGACGTGTAGTGATAGGGCAAGGGGAGAATGTTAGAGAAATCTTCGGAGACATGCTGCTTTATCACAGGTTAAATTCTGTCTCAAGGTATGAAAGATCATCTTAAGGCTCATTTATTCATTTGACAATCTAATCTGTAAGTGTTCTGCCTCTTCAGGGAGAATGCCTTTGGATCAGTAAATATTTATCAATTCTAACGTCTTTTTAAAACAGCATCCTTATCTTTGTTGTTTAAAGATAACATTTACTGGCCTGGGAGAGAAGGACATGAGGGAACGGATCATGTTCTTTTATTTCTCCCAAGACCCAAGCAGAAATTATTTATAATGTATTCCTAGCTCTTGCTGTTACAGAGAGAACTTTTGGCCTCTTAAAAATGATATTTGGATGTGTAATTAAATTTGATGTAGCTGCAATATCCTCCCAAAATTTGCAAAATAGGCCTTTCCAGCACCTTGATGCAGATTATATAATACAGCTATTAAACAGGGATTATCTTTTGAAGGAAAGACAAAGATTAATGATTCAAACTAAAATGACAAGTTAGATGTGTGTGATGAGATGCAGACTTGCAGTGATGCAGCAAATGGAAGCAGAGAAGGCGAGAACATTAACTTGAGATTAATAGAGCCACATGCTTAAGTAAAAAAAAAATAGCTACCCATTCTTTATAGGGGAAAAAAATAAATTCTTGTCTTGTACATATTAAATAGGCATATAGTGACTTTTTAGAAAAGTCTGGCAATTACAGTCCTACTTATTTTCATAGAATGATAGAATCATTGGGTTGGAAGGGACCTCAAAGATCATCTAGTTCCAACCCGCCTGCCATGGGCAGGGACACTTTCCCCTATATCAAGCTGCTCAAAGTCTCATTCAGCCTGGCCTTCAACACCTCCAGGGATGGGATACGCACAACTTCTCTGGGCAACCTGTTCCAGTGTCTCACCACCCTCACAGTGAAGAATTTCTTCTTTAGATCTAATCTAAAATCTGCTCTCTTTCCGTTTAAATCCATTGCCCCTTGTCCTATCACTACATGCCCTTACAAAAAGTCTCTTCATAGGAAAGGTGCTCCAGCCCTCAGATCATCTTCATGGTCCTCCTCTGGACTCATTCCAACAGGTCCGTGCTCTTCTTATGTTTTAAACCCCAGAGCTGAATGTAGTACTGCAGGTGGGGTATCATGAGAGCAGAGTAGAGGGGCAGAATCACCTCCCTCGACCTGCTGGCCATACTTCTTTTGATGCAGCCCAGGATACGGTTGGCTTTCTGGGATGCCAGTGCACATTGCCGGCCATGCTGAGCTTCTCATCAACCATCAACTCCAAGTCTTTCTCCTCAGGACTGCTCTCAATTTACTCTTCGCTTAGCCTGTATTTGTGCTTGGTATTGCCCCAACCCATGTGCAGGAACTTTCATTTTGTAATAAGCTTGTCTACAACTTTGACAAAACAAAGTCTTCCTGTGAAGAGAATAGGCTTTGTAAAGTCTGTTCTGTAGAACATTCCAGAGAATTTTTAGAAGTGAGTGTAGATACAAATACATTTTATTGGTGAAGCTTATCTATTCAGAGGTAAATCAGTTGCCAGATGTGGTACATGGAAGGAATTTCTCCCCAGTCAGTCTGGTAATGACTTGTTGGCTTTTATTTCATTTTCCTATTAGAATAAGTTTCAGTCCACTTCCTGGGATCACCTGGGCATTTTGTCCAACAGATTTCTGTCCTTATAGGTAATGAAGGTAGAGTGATCCCATCTCTGTGGCTGTGAGAGCTGAAGCGTGTTTGGGAGCTCTGCCTTGCAGCCTGTGGTGTTACAGGAGCAACAGTGGCTGCTCCCAGCTGCTCGTATCAGGCAGCAGTTCAGGAGACAGCGCCTCAGCTTCATTTTGCATGAACAGAACCACATCCTGGGTTTCAAACATCAGGTGACGGGTGCTGGGAGAGGTTTCTGCTTTCGTGTTGGCTCCATCATCTGAGCAGCTGTTTTCAGTCTCCTTGTCTGATGGGGCAGCAGACCAGCCCTGGACCTCCCACTGGCCTGCCGACTGAAATGCTGGCAGTGGATGATGCAAAGTGACATCTTTTTCAGAAGTGGTTAGTGTGTGATGTACTTGCAGGCTTACAGAAATCCAGACTCGTGTTGAAGGATCTGTGCTGTTTTCTCCCTCTCTGTGAGCAATGTATTAGCACTACCCTTTGTATAACCCACCACTGAAGAAGGTTCTCTCTCTTAAATGTGATGTGTACAGTTATCTGGTTGTGTGCTCTGCTCAGATGAAAGGGTGGTGTGTTCTTTTGATTTTGTTTGCTTAAGAAAGAGTTACAAGAAGATAAGCAGTTCTTTTATCTTTGTTCTTACATATGAATGATATTTCTGGCAGGCCTATTTTGAATGGAAAAAGCTGCATTCATTTCTAAGTTGGTTAAAAATGAGATCGATTAATGTAGTGTAAACTCATACCGTAGACACAAATTAAGATGCTCTAATCTTTAGATAAATTAGGTTGTAGATAGGGCTTCTGTGCTTGTCTATGGCATGGGAAGAGGTTATCATGATCAGTCACCGCCCTTCTGTGGGTGCTTCCTAAAAAAGCTGCTCACATGAATACTCTAAAGCTCCCTTTAAATGCGTAGGTTTAAGCAGTTGAACTTGGTGGGATGATTTAGCTCGTTAGTTTCTTGACTGAATTAGGTGAATCTGGGAGCACTTGTACAAGCAGCATCTGCTGGCAGATTAGTTGAGTGTCCTGTCTACTGGGAAGTACTGCCGAGTAGATGAGTATTACAGCTTCCACTGAATTAGCTAAATCTGGAAAAGGGTATCTGACTGCAACCTTTTCTTTTTCTTCCCACTTGGTGATTTTGACCTTTTATATATATATATATATATATTTTTTTTTTTTCAAAATGGGTGTCACATGAATGAGCACTTCCTTAATTTTCCATGAACTTGGTTATATACAGTGGGCCTAATTCATGAAGTGTAATGGGTTGTGTTATAAGTGGTATGACTAAGGAAGCACAAAAAGGCAGATTTAAATATATGTTAGGTCTGTTTAAGTTTGTGGTTAATGTTGGGAAATCTAGCAGGTGTAAATAAAAAGAATTTAGCATTCTCTACACTTGTTTTACCTCTGAGGCAAGATTTTCAAACCAATAGAAGATATCAAGCCTACCAAGTTCACCCATCCCCATAGTTTGCTGATTGCACATTGAATATGTCTGATTGAAGATTATTCCATACACTATATAGTGATTCAGTGACTAATTAATACTTGTTCCTTTCTTGCTAATTGTTTCATATTCATTTTCTGAATGTATTCCTAAAATCAGAGTAATTGATTTCCAGTATATGTCATTCAGTTTAGTTTCTTTTTCACTGTGCGTAGCTGGTATATCATGAGAAAAGTTCGATTAGATGGCTGACTGCCTAGCATCTCTCTGGGTAACTATAGATTTAAAATGTCACTAAAGTGCATTCCAAGTTGTTCATGTTTTAATGACCACTCATTTGACTTTCTGCTGAAGATGGGGAACAATTTTCTTCCCTACTGCTTCCTGGCTCTCTAAGGCAGAAAGGCTGAATGAATTCAGAAATATTGTACCTATCTGTTGTGCTTAGTATCTTTGTCTCCCCACGTTTTTCAGTGACTTGTCCTTCTGTCAGCACAAAGTAATTTACTTACTCTGACTCCTCCAGAGGAGGAGCCTTTCCCTGTTTTTCCATTCCATGTTCCACCCACCTACACATACACACAGACCATACTCATATATATATTGAGGTCTGGAGTAAAACAACTTAACTTTGCCTGAGCACATCTAAAGGGGAATTATAGACAATATGTGGAATTAATCATGTTTTGCTAGTGTAGATACATTTTTTGCATGGCTCTAACAGCAAAATCAAGCTTTGAGTATTTCTGGAACTGAGGTTACTGTGTAAATATAAAGGCAATGAAGACATAGACTTTGGAACACCTAGAGCACCTGAAGGTGCACAAGTCCATGGGACCTGATGAGATACATCCACGGGTCCCGAAGGAAGTGGCGGCTGAAGTTGCTAGGCCACTAGCCATCATATTTGAGAGGTCCTGGCAGTCTGGTGAGGTTCCTACAGATTGGAAAAGGGCAAACATAACCCTCATCTTTAAAAAAGGGACCAAGGACAACCCAGGAAACTACAGACCAGTCAGCCTTACCTCTGTGCCAGGTAAAATCATGAAACAGATTCTCCTGGTAGCTGTACTAAGGCACATAAAAATAACCAAGTGGTTGGTGACAGCCAACATGGCTTCACTAGGGGCAAGTCGTGCCTGACTAATTTAGTGGCCTTCTACGACAAAGCTCCAGCACTGGTTGATGTGGGTAAAGCAACGGATGTCGTTTTCCTGGACTTGTGCAAGGCGTTTGACACTGTCCCACATGACATCCTTGTCTCTAAAATGGAGAGACACGGATTTGACAGATGGACCACTCGGTGGATAAAGAACTGGCTGGATGGTCACACTCAAAGGGTTGTGGTCAATGGTGCAATGTTTGCATGGAGACCAGTGTCAAGCGGTGTCCCTCAGGGGTCTGTTCTGGGTCCAGTGCTGTTCAACATCTTTGTCAGCGACATGGATGACGGCATTGAGTGCACCCTCAGTAAGTTTGCCGATGACACCAAGTTGTGTGGTGCCATGGACTCACTTGAGGGAAGAGATGCCATCCAGAGGGACCTTGATAGGCTTGAGAATTGGGCCAGTGCAAACTGCATGAGATTCAACAAGTCAAAATGCAAGGTTCACCTGGGTCGGGCCAATCCTAGGCACAAATACAAACTGGGCACAGAGTGGATTGAGAGTAGCCCTGAGGAGAAGGATTTGGGGGTGTTTAGAGATGAGAAGCTCAACATGAGCCGGCAGTGCGCTCATGTGGCCCAGAAGGCCAACCGCATCCTGGGATATATCAAGAGAAGTGTGGTCAGCAGGTCAAGAGAGGTGATTCTCCCCCTCTACTCTGCTCTTGTGAGACACGACCTCGAATACTGCATCCAGTTCTGGTGTCCCCACCATAAAAGAGACATAGATTTGTTGGAGCGTGTTCAGAGGAGGGCCACAAAGATGATCCAGGGGCTGGAGCACCTCTGCTACGAGGACAGGTTGCAGGAGCTGGGATTGTTCAGCCTTGAAAAGAGAAGACTTCAGGGGGACCTAATAGCTGCCTTCCAATACCTGAAGGGAACTTACAGGAAGGCTGGGGAGGGACTTTTTACAAGAGTGTCCACTGATAGGACAAGGGGAAATGGGTTTAAGTTGAAGGAGAACAGATTTAGATCAGGTTTTAGGAAGAAATTCTTCAGTATGAGGGTGGTAAGACTTTGGAATAGATTACCCAGAGAGGTTGTGGATGCACCTTCCCTGGAGGTATTCAAGGCCAGGTTGGACGGAGCCTTGAGTAGCCTGGTCTAGTTGAGAAGCATCCCTGCCCATGACAGGGAGGTTGGATTAGATGATCTCTGAGGTCCCTTCCAGCCTATGCCATTCTATGATTCTATGTTGTCAAAAATGCTGGGGCTTTTTCAGCATTCTAATAGTATTCGAACCTTAGAAGTAGGCCTACTCTCCAAATAGAGTGTAGACTCTTCCTGCTCAGATGCCTCCTCCTCGCTAGCGCATTCCTCCATGTCCTGTGTATGGTGGTTACATTACCATATATTTTAGTCCTGCATATGGCTTCAACGGTAGTAAAGAGAAGCATTCAAATATTTTTGTTTAACAAGTTGGCACAGAGGTCAGTGATAGTACTGAAATGTTTGGAGACTGCATTGTTTAGTAAATCAGTATTTTTTTCAACTGAGGATTGAGACCTATTTTAGAGTTGTGGAAAGATCAGCAGTTTGGTTTTATTAAGATGTAGGAGTGAGTAGATGCTTGCAGACAATAATTACAGCCTGGTTTTGTTCCCCTGTTGAGGCGAAATGGTGGTGCTGATGCCTGGGGAGGAGGAGGGCTGGACGGAATGGATGGGTGGCAGGAAGACAGATGAGGCACAAAGGGTTGCATTTTAAAAATCTTTGAAAAACACTGTCATAAGTGGTTAGACAAAGTTTAATGTTAGCTTGTGATGGAGGAAAACCAGTATGGAATAGCTCAGTGATTGATGACTCATTCAAGGTTCAGTCAGAAAAAAAAATTATCTTTGAATAAACTGTATAGCCCTTGAGATGCTCTGATACTGAACTACTTCAGGTACAGAGAAAATACTGTGTAGAGTTTGAGTTTGGGATGAGACTTCTCTGAAAACTTGGTCACTGCTGGAGTTTGTTTCTGGCCGAATCATATATTCTCCTTCCAGAACTTAGTACGTAGCCGGAAGGATGCTTAGTTTTTCTGTTTGAGAGTAATGCATTGGCCATCTGCGCTCTCTGGTTCTGCAGACTGAATACGGCTTTTGCTGAATGGTTTCCTCTCAAAAAGAACTTAATAAAATCTGCAATAGATGAAACAGAGACTCACAGTTGGACAGTTTAGCACATACTGTGCTTATCTCACAAACAATAGGATACCTTGGTCTGGTTTAGGATTTGGCTCAATATGACTATCATCTGTTATTTTTAATACAGAGCTCCTGTTGCTTACAGTGGGACTTCTCCTTACAGGATGATGGCAGAACATGTATAACACTCTGAAACATCCTTAAAAATACCTACATGCCAAGTACTTTGTAACATATTAAGTGCCCACTTCTGAAGAGGACACTGGACCTACTCCAGCAAAGCACTCAAACATGGACTTAATTGTAGGCACACAAATAGCATCTATTCATGCAATATGGCTTGGCATAAATCCAAAAATTAAGTACCTGCCCACGGAGGGCCTAGTTTGGAACTACTGAGGGCTATTAAAGTCAGTAGGAGTGTATTAGTACGCGTAATGGTAAACAAATGGGTAAATGTTGTCTTAGCCCACAGTGTTTGACATCTTCAGATTTTTCTGTTGCTCATTGAACCCTCTCTCCTTTCACCCAAGACAATGGTTCTCCGGTTTTCTGTCGCCTGTGGGACAGAAGTTCAGCGTGCTGTCTTTACATGGCCATTGTTTTGAGAGCTGTAAAGACAGCCTCAATTGTAGCAGCAATGCCATCCTAATCCTCTGGGTTACAAATGCTGGGTTGGGTTTTTTTTTTCCAGTTTTAGCACTCAACTTCAACCTACTTAATGGGGAGATGCCTTATAATAAAAATAAAATATTCTGAGGCCTAGTGAATAAAGACATCTCAGTTCTGTTGCTGGCTTTCCTTCTGACCCTGTATCTACCAATTTAGGACAAGATAGTTCAGCTCCTTTGTGGATCAGTGCTTCTTGTGGCACAATGAGGAATATGAAACGCACCTTCTGAGTAGTACAGTCCTGTTTACCCAGCTGTATCTGCTAGTAAGCCATAATACCTTTGTTGGACAATGATGTCAATCCCAGCTGTCTTATGGATGAGACTGAATGGAGTGATTGTACATGACTGTCTATTTGGAATGTTATAAAATATTCACAGAAAAACACAATGTCTTCATGTTTTTTAGCAAGAAGGACAGGAGGAAAGGGAATTTTACCAAGCATATGTGAACTCTGAAGTTTCTGAACTGCTTATTATAGGTTCTGTTTAAAAAAAAGCAAGGTAAACAACCCACAATTCCTAAAAGTATATCTGGACGCACTCACATAATTTCACAAGGATTTCAAGGGTAGTTTTGTGAAGAAAATCTCTTGTAGCAACAGGTAGAGCTGGGAAATTGGTATGGCGAGTGCTTTGAATACAGATCTCTACTCATAGTTAATGATTCAAAATAAATTTGGCACCTTAGTATATTGGGGTTTTTGTTGATTTTGTTGCTGATCTGTGCCTTACAGACAAGTTCTGAGCTATGCTGTACTGAAGACAAAGAATAAGAGAAAATTCCCATTAAAGAGGATTACAAACTAAGTAAAAAAGGAGGATAAAATGGTGGGAAAACAAACATATCCCTGTTTTAGAGGTGACATTATGAAGCTTGAAAGCTTGTTTAGAAATACACAGAATGCCAATGGTCCTACTGAGTACTGAATCAAGCTTGACATCCAGCTCGCTTTATCCTACATGTTGTGGAAACAGGTCATGATATATTTACAAAAAAGGGCGGAAGGAGGATCCGGGGAACTACAGGCCTGTCAGTTTGACCTCAGTGACGGGCAAAGTCATGGAACAGGTTATCTTGAGTGCTATTAATGAGCACATACAGGTTAACCGGGTGATCAGGCCCAGTCAACATGGGTTTATGAAAGGCAGGTCTTGCCAATCAAACCTGATCACCTTCTATGACAGGGTGACCCACCTGGTTGACGAGGGAAGGGCTGTGGATGTAGTTTTCCTTGACCTCAGTAAAGCCTTTCATACAGTTTCTCATAGTGTTCTGGTTGTGAAAGGGATAACTGCTGGCCTGGATAGGCACACCCTCCTTTGGGTTAAAAACTGGCTGGATGGCCGGGCCCAAAGAGTGGTGGTAAATGGGGCTAAATCCGGCTGGAGGCCGGTCACCAGTGGGGTTCCCCAGGGCTCAATGCTGGGTCCAGTTCTGTTTAACATCTTTATCAGTGACCTGGATGAGGGAATTGAATGTACCCTCAGTAAGTTTGTGGATGACACCAAGCTGGGAGGCTGTGTCGATCTCTTCGAGGATAGGGAGGCCCTTCAGAGGGATTTGAACAGACTGGATCGTTGGGCTGAGGCCAATGGCATGAGCTTTAATAAGGCCAAGTGCAGAGTCCTTCACTTGGGGTATAAAAACCCCAAGCATCGCTATAGGCTCGGGGAAGAGTGGCTGGAGAGCTGCCTGGCGGAGAAGGACCTGGGGGTCTTGGTTGACTACCGGCTTGATATGAGCCAGCAGTGTGCCCAGGTGGCCAAAAAGGCCAATGGGATACTGGCGTGTATCAAGAATAGTGTGACCAGCAGGAATAGGGAAGTGATCCTGCCCCTGTACTCGGCACTGGTGAGGCCGCACCTGGAATATTGTGTCCAGTTTTGGGCCCCTCGCTTTAAGAGAGATATTGAGCTCCTGGAGCGAGTCCAGAGAAGGGCGACTAAACTGGTCAAGGGGCTGGAAAATAAAACTTATGGGGAGCGGCTAAGAGAGTTGGGGCTGTTTAGCCTGAAGAGGAGGCTGAGGGGAGACCTGATTACAGCCTACAAATACTTGAGAAAAGATGGTGGGGAGGTAGGGGAAGGGCTCTTTACATTAGTGTTGGGTGATAGAACAAGAGGAAATGGGTATAAGCTTAGTCAGGGGAGATTCAGGTTGGATGTTAGAAAGAATTTCTTCTCTGAAAGGCTTGTCAGCCACTGGAATAGGCTGCCCAGGGAGATGGTTGAGTCCCCATCCCTGGATGTGTTTAAGAATAGGGTGGATGATCTACTTAGCAATATGGTTTAATGGGGATTAGGGATGGTTGGACTCGATGATCTCTAAGGTCTTTTCCAACCTAGAAATCTATGAATCTATGAATCTATTTCCAGATCCTTTTGGAAAGCCAAACTAAAGTTTTTGGCTACAGGATATAATCTGTTTCCCATCTGATGTAGTGGTGATATTAAAGCAAATTAGAATTAATCATCAGTTAGAATTGTTTCATCACTTAATCCCAGAGAGTGTCACTCCTGGGATGCATGTTTTTGAATCTCATGTTTTCTTGCTGTGACTTTCAGAGAGTTCCCCTCAAGGTATATTGTCAGAAAGGCTAAATGGTGCATCATGAAATCAAATGTGCAACATTGCTAAACTCTGTGCAAATGCTCTTTTCAGAGCCTCTCCACAAAACCTCACTCAGGGTATTCCAGCTTCAGGAATGTGTAACAGAGAAGGGGCGAGTGGCAGTTTGCTGTCAGTTTTGTGACACATCTGGTTCTGAAGGATGAGGGACTCCACTGAGGAGGAGGCTGAATCATAAGCTGTTGGCATAACCAAAAAATGTGAAACCCTGCTGCACAGTTTTGGTGTTTGAGATGTTCCTGGCTCTCCTGAATTCTGTCATAAGTTGCTGCTGACTCAGGCCTTGTAGTGGAGCTGGCTTTAACCTGCCTTGGGAAAAACTGGGCTGGGGTTTACTCTTCCTTCATAAATTAGTTATGCTTTTTTTATTTTTTTTAATGGGAAAGTTTCCTGTTTGCTTTGTTTTAAACTTTAAAAAAATAAATAAATATAATCACAGTGTAGGTCTAAATAGTTGCTGTAACATGTAAATGCTGACTCATATCTCATCAATGTTTGTGTGCAATTCTTGCAATTGCAGTTCAGGTAGCAGCACAGGACTGGGAGGACAGTCTGGAATTGGTCTGAAACTTTTTTGAATTTTTTGATATGGAGTCTCACAGGGTGGGTTTCTGGTCTATGACTACTAATATAAATAATATATGAATTCATCTCTTGGGTAGATGTAATGATCCCGAAGATGCAGCATATGTCTCAACAGGGATCATTTTCCATGGACACTGCTTAGTAGTCTCACAGTTCATTATCTTCCATATACTGTTTCCCTTCATTTACTGCAGAAAGAGATCACAGAAGTGGTCACTGCATGAGAGAGTAATTCCCACAGCAGTTACAATTTTTTACGAAGAGTTTATTAGTATATACCTTTTTTGCAGTATGTTATGACCAGAGTGTAACTGTAAGTCTACTGACATGACTGGAACTTACTTCTAATCCACTTATTTTGTGTTTGTGCTGATCTCAAGGTAAAGTTGAGATTAGTTGGCTGTACCCAGAAATATTTTATTTTAAAGCTGATGTTTTGGTTTGTTTGTGTTTTGTTTTGTTTTGGTTTTTAATACAAATATATTTAAACTGTTATTTCAAAATAAAAGTCAGATTTCTAGAGTATGACAAGAGAATACTTTGGTTGAGGGTAAATGTTAAAGTTCACTAGAAGGTAGATCTGGTTTGCAATCCCTGATTGTCCCATGTCAGAAGGTCCTATAATCATCTCAGTTATTGTCAGTGAAATGCTCATGTTTCTGCTTCAACTGGTCCAGTAAATGATTCTGTACAGTTTTAAGACTGGAATAATTAAGACACATGTAGAAATACAGTCTTACAGAACTGAAGGCATAGTAACTTATGCCAAGTCAAGGAACCTGAAGGACAAGCAATGAGTGTCTGTGGGGGATACCAGCTGTTAAACTGGAGGTGCTGCTGAAGGGATCATACTATGGCAACACAGCCACAGAGCTCATCGGCTGTGATGGGTGACTGCCTGTTTGCATACGCTTGTTTGCAGCAACTGCAGGTATTTTACTAAAGATAAATGGGTTGACTTGTAAGTGGATATTCTTATTTGGACTAGTTTAAATGTGACTTAAGCTTCCACGGTCTACAAATGTAACTGCCTCTTCAGTTTAAATGCTCTAGGGATTTAACTGATTTGTCCAAGATCACATCTGTCAGTCTAAACTTGGATCTTAGTTATATTTCTAATTTCAGGCTTAATAAAGACTTTATACACAGTTTGTAATTTGTGGGATAATTTCACTGGGTCACATGTTATGCTCTGTACTCTGGCACAGGGAATACAAAATTCTGGATCTGTTCCTTTCACATCTTATGTTAAATTTTAATGCATGTTAGTTTGTTTAAAGGAACAATATGTGAACTAAAATGAAAAAAAATTAAACGAGTTATTTTCACACATTGTGGACATGAGAGCAATATCTTACTGCCTATGTTGTCTTCCTTTATCTTTTTTTTAATTATTAATGGATTCTAGAAGTAAAATACATAATTTTACTGTACAATAATACCCAATTATGTTCCTTCATGTAAATATCATGAGAGTTTTTCTTACACTGGCTAAATTTCCCAAGAACAACAGTAGACATTATGATTGAACATATTTCTTAAACTGAACGATTGTTCTGGTTTGTTTTTCAGAAGAGTTTCTGTTGTCTACATGCACCCATCTCTAAAATCCTGAATTTGTGGCAGAGTCATGAAAGATGTTGCAAGTGTGCTGATTCCTCAACACACTGTTAATTCACATAAAGCATTTGCACATGCTGTAAAGTCACACTGAGTTTAGTGAAAGTTTAAGTTTTCACCCATGATGTATTTGTGGTTCGGATAAACAATGCTTTACTGTATGAAGTAGCTATGGGAGATTCCTTAAACCTTACTAGCTTCTTAAAGGCTGAATATTTTGCCGTATCTTCATGTATGCATCAGTCAAGAAAAGCGCTTATACTGGTTTATAACTGAGCAATCAAGCAGTCTGGTGAGGTTTATCATGCTCTTAATTTCAAGCATTATTAAGATGAAATGAGTCCTAGATTGGGTTCTTTAAAAATGTCCTTTAAAGAGAACAATAACTTGAGTTAACAGAAAAATAATCAATGTTGTTAATGACAATAATTCAGTAGAGTACCTGCAAAAAATAGCTGTGAAGAATTATGGAGTGCTGTCTGATGTTTTAAAAGAAAGAGACAAATACTCAAAATCTCTCACTATGGATGGAATGGAAGTGAAAGAAAATCCTTCAGATTTTTTCCATTGATTTTCAAATGTTAGGTAGGTGAAATGCAAGGACAAGGTGGAGGGGTAGTGTTGTTTGAAGGCATTTAGCTTTGGTTTATCTTTTCCTTCCCCTTAATAATAACAAAATAATACTGCATATCTGAAGATCATATCCTTTGAGCATTTCTTGGCTCTCTCCTCTTGTTTTGTAATGAATAGGGAAAAAAAAGTGTTTACCTATGAAGTGTTTAGTGAGCTGGTTCTGATTCATCTGGTAATGGTGGTGATTTTTTTTCTCTCACTTGAAATGCTCGTGCTCTTTGTGCTTGACACACAGCAATTGAATTATCCTGTTCTGTGTTTTAAAAAAGTTTTAGTGCCTATAAAGAAGAATGTTGCTATGCTTTTCCTTTTCCATAATATTGTATCTACACAAAGATGCAACTGTATTATATTGTCACCTGGGACAAATGGAAGGGTTGTGTCAAAGAACTGCGGGAAAGAATTAGTAAAGGGATCTGCTCTTGCAATCTTGGATCTGGTCGTTATATTGTTCTGTTATGAAACCTGAAAGAGACTACCTGCCTCTTCAGGTAAGAGTTTTTTTCAATTTATAAATACAAGTCTTTTTTTCAGAGCTAATGGCTTCTATCCAACAAATTTTGGATGGTCTTTTACATAAAAATAAAACACATAACTTTAAGTAGTCTTGTTAAGGCACAAATCTTTTGCTTATGTTAAGCAGATGAATTGGAGTACGAATCCTTTCAATCTGAGAGTCAAGCTCGGTACCAGGTTTGCAAAAACTATAAAAACTAGTCAATGGAAGAAAAGTAAATTGGTGAATATTGCAAGGAAACAGTAGTTTTTCTGGGTCTGAATATAGACAAATTGATGCGATATTATGCATGCAGTCTCCATTTTGTTTAATCATCAAGTCCCATCACTGAAATAGTCTGGGATGTTATGACTTGTTAGTGTTTCTCCTCCTACATTTTTGATGTACCAAAATCATATAGGCTAAACAGAGAAAAGGCTGTGAATTTCAAAATAACTGTGCAGTGGAGGGAAGAAAGAATATTCTTTGCCTTCGTAATTTTCTTAGAGTTGTTTTTTTTTCCTTTACTGTTCATTTCCAGCACCATCCAACAGTACCAGCTTTTCTCATAAGAAAAAAATATTAATTAAAATCAATGATCTCCTCGATTAAATTGTCAGATTACTTGGAACAAGTATCTCAAAATAAAAATGAAGATGCTAATTAATACAATAAATTGTTTTAATTTCTGTCTCTTAAACAGATCACCGCATTGTTACCATTGTAACTAAGATGTGAATTATTGGAAAACCATTGTTCAAAACCTATAAAACATGCTAAATGAGCTCACAAAGAGACTTTATACTGAACCCATAAATGAAGATTCATATTGTACATTATACAGATGAATGGTTTTCCACGGGAGTTCAAGAAGTCCAACCTCTTATGCAGTGCCTCTTATTGGAAATTTTCAATGGTTTTAACCTGACATCCATTTTGCATGTGCAGAAGGTAATTTACATACATTTGTGTATACAAATAGCCAAGAAAACGTGCCTGTAGTCCTAAGTATTATTTGCACTGGCAAAAGTTTATGTGTACAAACATTTTTATCCCTGTTGAACTAGAAACCACCCTTTATTTCTCTACTTTTGATTTCCTGCCTGGCTTGACGAACTTCCCTCAACCAGCCCAAATTTCTGTAATAGGTGAGAACATCCTGGATACTGCATGTAACAGATTTTTGCCTTTCAGGCACATAACATTAACCTTCCTCTGCCTTTCAGATGAGTTAGGACACTGTCCTCCTTTAATTGGGCCAGATGTTTCGAAGTAGCAATAGACATTCTGCCTAAACGGCATGATTTAGATGACAAAGCAGTCCGAGCTTCTGTACTGCCAAGTCAATTAAGAAGATGTTACTCTTCAATCCTGGCATGCTGTAGTCAGTCAGCAAAGTAAAAGAATAACTACAACTAGGAAAGATAAAATTTTGTGAGTTTTGAGCTTGGGGATTTTCTTTGCTGGGAGGTTGTTTGTGTTAAGCCAGGAGCATGTCCAGGATATGGAGGAAGAGCCTCATTTTGGACATTTACCGAATATTCAGTTCAGGCTTATTCAATTGAAGATCATGGGGGTTTTTTGTGGTTTTTTGTTTTGTTTTGTTTTGTTTTTAAGAAAAGAGAAGCTAAAGAAGCAAATTGCTCCTACCACATATCCAGCTTCAAAATCTCTTAACAATACAGTGCTAAGGTATTTTGGTGCAAAAATTACTTGGAATTATTTACCTACTTCAGACCTTGTAAATCAGGAGAAGGACATTTACATTAGTCATCGTGGCAATCTGGTGAAGTTCCCAATGACTAGAAAAGGGGAAAAACAGCCCCCATCTTTAAAAAGGGGAAAAAAGAAGACCCAGGGAACTACAGGCCAGTCAGTCTCACCTCTGTGCCTGGCAAGATCATGGAGCAGATTCTCCTGGTGACTATGCTAAGGCACATAGAAAACAAGGAGGTGATTGGTGACAGCCACATGGCTTCACTAAGGGCAAATCCTGCCTGACTAATTTGGTGGCCTTCTATGATGAGGTTACAGCATTGATGGATAGAGGAAGAGCAACTGACATTGTCTACCTGGACTTATCCAAAGCATTTGATACTGTCCCACACGATATCCTTACCTCTAAACTGGAAAGACGTGGTTTTGATGGATGGACCACTCGGTGGATAAGAAATTGGCTGGATGGTCGTACTCAAAGAGCTGTCGTCAACGGTTCAATGTCCACGTGGAGGCCAGTGACGAGTGGTGTTCCTCAGGGGTTGGTACTGGGACCAGTGCTATTTAACGTCTTTATTGGAGACATGGACAGTGGGATTGAGTGCACCCTCAACAAGTTTGCAGATGACACCAAGTTGTGTGGTGTTGTGGACACGCTGGAAGGGAGGGATGCCATCCAGAGGGACCTTGACAGGCTGGAGAGGTGGGCCCGTGTCAACCTCATGAAGTTCAACAAGGCCAAGTGTAAGGTCCTGCACGTGGGTCAGGGCAATCCCATGCACAAATACAGGTTGGGCGGAGAATAGATTGAGAGCAGCCCTGAGGAAAAGGACTTGGGAGTGCTGGTGGGTGAGAAGCTCAACATGAGCTGGCAATGTGTGCCGGCAGCCCAGAAAGCCAACCGTATTCTGGGCTGTATCAAAAGGAGCGTGGCCAGCAGGTTGAGGGAAGTGATTCTGCCCCTCTACTCAGCTCTCGTGAGACCCCACCTGGAATACTGTGTTCAGCTCTGGAGTCCCCAACACAAGAAGGACATGGGGATACTGGAACAAGTCCAGAGGAGGGCCACGAAGATGATTCGAGGGCTGGAGCACCTCTGCTATAAAGACAGGCTGAAAGAGTTGAGGCTGTTCAGCCTGGAGAAGAGAAGGCTCCGGGGTGATCTTATAGCAGCTTTCCAGTACCTAAAGGGGGCCTACAGGAAAGCTGGTGAGGGACTTTTTACAAGGGTGTGTGGTGACAGGACAAGGGGCAATGGATTTAAACTGAAAGAGGGCAGATTTCGATTAGATATGAGAAAGAAATTCTTTACATTGAGGGTGGTGAGGTACTGGAACAGGTTGCCCAGAGAAGTTGTGGATGCCCCATCCCTGGCAGTGTTGAAGGCCAGGTTGGATGAGGCTTTGGGCAACCTGGTGTAGTGGAGGGTTTCCCTGCCCACGGCAGGGTGGTTGGAACTAGATGATCTTTGAGGTCCCTTCCAACCCTAACCATTCTATGATTCTATGATTCTATGCACAATTAAAGAACGTTCCTAAATTTATGTGCAACTTCTGTTGATTTTAGTAGGATAACATTATGTCTTGGAATAAGTTCATGATGAATATTTTATTTTCCCTGAGTAAGCTCTCTGCTCTCTCCAGATAATATCTATGCTTTTTGGGTGTCATTTCATTCAGGATCTACTAATCCTTGTTTGTCCCAGATGTTGGAAGAGCTTCATCATCCAGGCACAATGAAAGAAACACGTAAGTGAATATTTTCTAGAAGCCAAGGACAACACGATGATTACTTTCTCCCAGTGTCATAGAATCATAGTGTCTTGATAAAGGTTTCGTGTTCTGCCTGTTTTATTGTTTGTTTGTTTTTGTGGTTTTTGTGTTTGTTTTTTTTTTTTTTATCTTTTGTTATGTAAAGTTACCCAGAAGTTTGAAAAGGTGTGGATGTTTCTTGCTCTTTATTTTTGAAATTCTCTAAAGAAAGGGTAAAGATATTTATATGTTTATGTAGTCTTTGCATAACTATAAGTAGTATAAATATAGCTAGAATCCACCAAATCCATCTGAGGCTTAAAAAAAATCTGGGAAAGAAAACTAAGCTCAGGTACAGATGCAGATTTTCTGCGTGCAAGGTTATTTTGCAGAATTCATCTCAGATAGGGAAGGTGCTGTGCATAGCTACCTCATCAATACTGCATTTAGGTTCTGCTCTGAGACTTCTTCACTTCCTTTCCCTTATGTTTTTGTGGTATGATAATATAAGTTAAAAATGGAATCTGCTAACCTCATCCAAAATGCCACCTTCTTTGCTTTGACTGTCCAGGAGGAAAGAGGACATACCTATTTTATCTTCTGATGCATGAATTTCTCCATTTCTATCATAATTCCCAAGCTGGAGCTAGACAAACTGATGAGATTTTTTGGATGTCTATAGCAACCAGTAAGTGGTGAAATGATACAGCAACTACGTTGCCTTTCGTATCTGAAAGTGCTTCCGCTAAGGTAGTACTACACTGACCTATGGCCACTGTGTTCTGTACATTCTCTGGTGGTGCAGAAAAAGAAATGCACCTTCAAAAGCTGGGAATGCCAGTGTGAGAGGTGTGTACAGTCTGCTCTTTATACGAAATCAAAAAGTCATACTTGTATAATGCTATTTTTAAAAAATTCCATATTACTATATCCTGCCTTTCAAATTAAGCAGCTGAATATGTGTTAATTACTGGGGGGAACTAGGGAATCAAATCAGATGTTCCATCATGCTACAGCTGTGTGTCAGTGGTAATGCCAACTCATTTATTGCAGTTTGTTTTTGCCTTACTGGTGGAATTGTGGACATGATTCGAAGGCAGCTATTACGGATAATTTTATCATTTGCTTATTTTAGCAGCTTCTCTTTAAAAATTTGCAGCACAACAGTAAACTTTCAGTCATGCTGACTTCATTGCATGAAAAATAACAACTACGTTATTAACTGACTAAGCACAGGTATGTGCTTGACGATTCATGCTGCTGATCAAGGCTGTATCGCACGCGTTTTGTATCACTGAAGTGCTTAGAGGGTGGTCATTCTGATTCCAGCAAACGACTTGGTGGGTTTCAGACTTAGGTTTCTAACTTTCCTAGGTAGCACATCTGGCTGGTAAAATGGACAAAAGCCATGGCTGCATGGTTAAAGGAAGTGGCAGAATTATTTTTTGGCATTTCTGATCAGATAATTGAGAAAGAAAGCCAACAGATGGAGTATTGTGCATCTGTTTGAAATGCTTTTGAACTGCCATGACATAGCAGCAATACCTTCATTAATGATTTAACTAGAATATTTGAAGACTCTACCTGTAACTATTGGTTGCATAAAATGGAATATTAAAAACTAAAGTGAATGCTTAGAAAGATGAATCCTGAAAACAGCCTGCCTGGCTTTTGAAATTAAGAGGAATTCTGGGTGTTTAGCATTTGTTTACTGCCTCAGCTTTCTGAATGGTGTCATCATCAAAGTGAGGTAACTCAAAGGGAAGCAAAATCTTAGCTGACCAAGTTCACCATTGCTTTACAGTTTTTTTGAAAGTTTGCGCAAACTTCAACTAGTAATTTAACTTTTGGTAGTATTTCATGCTGAAGTTGCCCAGAGATAAAAAATTGTAAAGTAGAAGATGAGAAAAAGTCTCCATTTGCTTTAAGTTAGTGTTTTCATGCCACCTCTCAGCCCAACACATGGCATTTTCTCTCCTGTGTACAAAATGTAGCATTTGTTAATAAAGATAGATTTAAAAAAAAATCTATCATTTTTTTGAAGATTCAAGTGAAAAACAAAGGCAACAGAATTAATACTTCGATTTTCTAAACAGTGCTAATGCTGCTCAGCATCTAACTTACGATGCAAAGGTAATCCAACGCACATATTTGGGGCTTTTCTAGTCTTTCGTTCTTCCTGAAGGACTGTAGTATTGTCAGAATAATAACGTTTTCAGTTCTGTTTTGTGTGCTTAGTACAGATTTATGCATTAAGACTGGTGATTCAGTAGAGAATCAAAATGTACAGGAGTGCCTGTTTCAGCAATATCTGTGCTCAGTTCTAAGACATTTCCACCCAAATACCCAATTTTTACTGACTATTGATTTACTGAACTTTCATCTGGTTGGTCTAAACTCTACTTTGCTTTGGAAAGTTCCATAACAAACATTCAGCTAGATCCATGACTTACAGCATAAGAATGTGAGGAAGAGTGTATTTTCTGCAATCCAGAAAATGTTGGCACCTTTTTGTGTTACATAAGTCTAAAAGCCTCTCTTTTAAAGCATCAAGCTCAGCAGGAGGCATGAGTATGAGTAACCTGTGCTTTGCCTTGTTTGAAGCAATTGGTTCAGTAATAACAAACTATGCAAACTTGAAAATACCTGTTTGTGAGAGCTTGACAATATGTTCATTTCCTTGACATCAGAGAGAGAAACAAGCACAGAAATGCTGTTAACTTTTCTTGAGTGCTGAAGTGCTGGTGAGGAATTTAAGTCTTTATGGGATTATTGACCATTTTAAGTTATACAAACTCCTCTTCCATACTGTGTGCTTACAATAATGTGATCATCAATGGAAAATGTAATATTTAATTAATTTATTATGATATGTCCCTAGGGACTGATTGATGTGCAGGTTCTGTATCACTTGTTCTGGAACATACTTTAAGATTCCTTATGGACATTGCTTTAAGTGCTTTAATAAAAAGCAGATTGATTCCTATTACAAATTTGGCATGTATGTTTAGAAGTTACATAAATCCATTTGATTTTTCTGCTCATAATTTTTCTAAAATGCAAAACCTGATTGTTTTGGACAGGAAAGTTTCCCCACCTGTTCGTCAGGGCGTTTTTCCAATATACTATAGATTTATGCATGAAATACACTGCTCTAAAGCTAGGGAATGATGTGATGATGTAACAAGTAGTACAGGCAGCGCATTTCTCAGCATGAGTTTGGGATGGCCTCACAAGTGGGTGTGCTGAAAGCATGCCAGTGTGGTTAGAAGTTATGTATCTGTTAAGCACCTGGATTCCTGTAATAATTCTTTCATTGAAAACTTATGTGAATTCAGTGAAGCAAGACCTTGTAAGGAGAAGTATTATCTTTCTTGTTCAATAAGAGGTGAAAGATGTCCCTCTAAGTATTACTGAATGTTGTTAGGAAAGAAGAAAATAAAAGTAGGTCATTGGGTAGTCTATAGCATCTTGTCACATGCAATTACCTTTCATTTTTTTTGCTGAGAATCTTTGACAAAATCAGCTGAGCCATCATATGAACTGCAGGATAAGCCCAAAAGACTGGCATACCGCTTCGGACATGCAGATATTTCCTCTTCACTGAGTCACATTAGGTCATAGAATAACTCTAGAAAATTTTGCTAGACATTGAGCAGCCATCATTATGGAAGGGATTTCCTTTTCATTGCTAAATCTTTAAATGATAAAATAGTTATTAAGCAATACCTACCGATGCTATCCTATACAAGTTTGGGTTTTTTTTTTGGACTGTTTACTTGCATTTAAAGGTTGCCACCTGGATCTCTCAGATACAGTGAACTTATGTATTTTGAAGTTGTGATGAGGCATTTGCTGAGGATCTTTATATTATTGTCAATATATCTTAATGCATAGAAAAAGACATCTGTTTATACTATCTAAAATTGCATCTATCAGACCTCAGGACAAGCAGCAAAAACATTAATGCTGAGAGACAAACAATTACAGAATATTATTTGGTCAATTTAAGTCCCATTGTGTATCTTCAACAAGATACAGAATCATGGATCTTTTCAATTTTTGTTGCTGTCATTCCTAAAAGTGTTCATTCTGCTAGAAATTTGTCTTCCTAAGACAGATTCTCTGCTACTATTAACAGTGCTATATTGATTAGCTACTGCCTGGATATTGTTCTTTCAAGTGCCTTCTAGGGTTTATATTTCTAGAAGTTAAAATCTATGGTGTTAGATCAGTGAGGACAAGTCTGGAATACACAAAATGTAAACTTCAATATCATAAAAGACAAATAGAAAATAACAAAGATTCATTGCAAATTATTCTGTTTCTGCAGTGAATCCAGAGTAGAAGTTCCTTCTAGTTTTTATAAGATTTGGTTTCTAATTTTTTTTTTCTTTCTTCCATATCTCTGAATACAGAGAAATCTGGGTTCTTGCTACAGAGACATAAAAATACTCCTTGGCTAAATGTAATGTCACATGCAGTCTAGTATTCTTTCTCAAGTAACATGCAGAACCAAATCTATTGAAGGTGAGTAGAGGTAGCCTTGCAGCTATATTCAGGTGCTATCCTACAGGTGTCAATATACCGTAATACTTATGAATTAAAAATCTTACTGCAAGAAATTCTATGGCTGTTAAAAAGAAGAAATGTTTTTTCATTTTCAAATGGTCTCCTTATGTTTGATCATGTGAACCAAGGTCATCTTGGTGCCTTATGATGCAGTTACCGAGATTTATGAAATATAACAATAATTTAAAACGAAAATATGAGTTTTTTCTTCCATAGCCTCATGTTCCCTCTAAAAATACATATTTAGGATAAAAATTACATCAAAGTAGGACATATCTGTTTTTTAGTTTGATCTGCTAAATCTGGAGGCTATTGTGACTTCTGAAGTAGGTTCCTAGTAGAAATTAACATTGAAGTGATATTTATTGGGAGCAAACACGAGCCATTTCTGAACCTTCTGAAAGCTGAATCTTAGGTATTAAAAAAAGATTAGTACTACTCCATTTAAACTCCAGGAAAGAATGACACTCCAACACTAATTTGTGCTCAAGTTGAGGGCTCTGCTTATGTAGGTTCTCACACAGAACTGTATTTCATTACAATCTCGTTAATTCTAAATGAGTGTTAAGGGGTTAGGATGGAGGCCCTAGGAACCCATATTAGTGTGTAACAAGATTTGTATACTCTTCCAGTAGTCTGAATGGCTAAAGAAATGCAGCCAAGATGGAAAATTGAAAATTTTTTGAGGGATTTCTTGCTACCTGTTGCTTGCAAGAAGCTGAAAGACAGATTGGATAAAAACTTTCTGTAATATAAACAAAACTAGCTGAAACTTGAATATTTGAGGCTTTTCATTCAATCCTTACTTTCCTGCACCATCTACTCTTTAAGGCACAAAGTGACTGGAAAGAATGTGCATACGGTCCTACTGTACTATCTGTCTTTCCTTCTCTAATTACTTTTGATTTTTTTTTGTTTTTCTTTTGTACATCCCTTTAAGATGTTTGGTGAAATAATAACCATTCAGATTTCATTTTTAATGCATCTTGGATAGAATTTAAGTACCTTTCTATAAAAATTCTCCATAAAAAACCACCAAAGTGTTTGTCTTGGTATTTTTCAATGCTAGTGTAAAAAAAGCAACAAAAACCAAGAAACTCAAGATAAAACAACAAAACTCAAACTAAGCCCAAACCAAATATTTAGTTTTACACTTTTTTTTCTTTGGAAGACATATCACATCTCAGGATAGACAATGTTATCTAAGAAATAGTGAAACCAAATCTTTAAATATTTCTCCAATCTTCTGAGGTTTACATATGTTGAAATAATTTCATCAGCTATTGAAATAATTAATGATTTGCTAACATGCTTCGCGTAACTCAAATCTGATTAGTAGTTATCATGTCATTCTGTCCTGCCACTCAGTCCTTTTACAGACGGGGGGGGGAAAAAGTGCCATATTTGAACAGGTGATCTTGAAGAGCAAATGGCCTAAGAGTTAAATGTATCAATTCCCTGTTGTCAGATCACCTAAGGTATAATTGAATTTCAAGTGTAAGTTGAAACTTCATTAGGAAAGCTTCCTGAAAGGCTATTTATACAGACAATGTAAAATTAATGCCTTTTATGATACAGTCTTCTTTTTTCCCCTATGTTTCTGTTATATATTTAGGTGTTCCTTGACTGTGGAGATAGATAGTATGCATTAAAAATTAACTCATTTTTCTGGCACGAGATCCCAATAGTTAATTATCTAACAACTGTTAGTTTATCATGGTAAGCCAATAGAATTGAACTGGCCAGGCCATCCCCGGTGTGCTTAAAAGAAGTTTTCCTTTCTATTCTCAGAAATACCTGACCTTAGTGTATTCTTTTTTTTGAGAAATAAGATTTCTGTGTGAAAGGAGACAATCACAAAGGATGGGAATCTTTTGCAGGGACTTGAATGAACAGAAGTTAACAATACAGACTGGACTTTTTGGGGAAAAAAAAAACGGTAAAATGGGTGACTTCTCTGCCCTCACTGAGATAATTGAGAGAGTAAAGGGGCATGTTAGGGTGTAGGATTTCCCTCCCCATTGAGGTAGGTGAACAACAGAAGGACATCTTATTCCTCCTTCTCCCCACCCCCCATCCCCAATGATAGGGATGACATTTGAACATCGAAGCTGCTGATTTTACTTATGGTGGAGGTTAGGATATATCACCAATCTAATTTGTTAAGCGCTCCTTTTGTTTTTCTGGATATCTGTATGTTTGCTTTCTTTTTCTTTCTCCTTTTCTCATAGGTGTCATTCTCTATTGGGCAACAAATATTGAGAACTTCCTTTTGTCATCTCGTATTTTGGTTAGCCATAACTACCTTCTGTGGTGAAATACTGTGGAAATGTCCATCTCCGGAAATGTTTAAAAAAAACCAAAACAAAACAAAATCAACAAAAATGCAATAACACTGCTTTACATCTGCCTTACAACTTTTATCTTGATAATGAAAAGAAAAATATTGAGAAAAGGAAGACCTGATAGAAACTGTTCCATTTATTTGAATTGACTTTCAGTCAGGAACTGTTTACCCATATAGATGGTATTAAAACATGCCGAGTATTTAACTTAAATATAAGCCAATTACGTAGATGACAATCATAGTACCAAAAGACAGCATATGCTGCAGACTGAGACGAAAATACCAGAACTCGCCAAATGCATGTTAAAAGCAACTGAAAACAACTGTTTTCTCCCTGAGTGCTGGAATGGTGGAGGGTTTTTCTTATGCTATTACAGAGAATATTAATGACAATAGAATCACTACTAAGTATGTTCCCTGATATATTAAGCAACAACAATTCTAAGAACAGACACAAAAGGTCCGGTTTTAACATTAAACTTTATCCATCTTATTTGATCTTCTTTGCTTTTTTATTTTTCCCCTGATACTTTTCCGTGACTCTTCCTTTATACTCTGATCCTCTTCATTCTTTCACTCCAGCCTTGGCTTTTTTTACTGATTTGTTACACTTCGGTGTCTTTGGATTCTGTTTTGATTCTTGCTCAAAAGACCTTCATTTTGATATAGACAGGAGAGAGGAGAATGAGGTTTCCTTTCAGTTTTAAAAACTTACCGATAGCAGATCTGAGAACTTCAAACAAACCTCTTTTACCATTCTTTGCAGTTAGTTTTCTTCTGAGCTCATAGTACTCTTTCCCTCCCTCGTTTTTCCTCTGTGTATGTCTATCAAATGGATGAAGAATCTGTCTGACTCCTTAGCTGCTGTTACTCCATTTTCCTAAAAACTCTTCATTTTTTGTTTTGAGGAATGCATCTTCTTGGTGCTGTGTGTGGTTAAACTACAAACAACCAAGAGCAAGTACTTTATGTACAACGGTCCTTTACTTCAGGTTACACAAAGTTTCCCAAAGGACTGGAGGAAGTAGTAAGAATAATCTCTGTGCCCTTTTCACTGTGAAATCCCAGTTATTGTCCCTGCATCCCGATGACATATTTGATACTGCTATTTCTGAAATAACTCTTTTAATTCCATAGAGAACCTTGGAACCTGAAGGAGAGAGTCTCACACAATACCTGGAAGATTAACAAAAAGACATGAGATAATGGCAGTGGAAAAAATGTTGTTACTTTTCTTTTTCCATTTTTTCCCCTCTCATTTTTCTCCCTTGCTCCACAGTCATGTTTGGATTTAGTTCAAGAGAAAGGGAAAGAACAGTTCGAGAGTACATGTATGTATATAAATATATATATGTACATATATGTTTCTGTGTGCACAGAAAAATATGAAGAATAAATTTGGTGGGCAGAGCAGCAATCGATAAGCTTAAAAAATTTAAATGTAGACAGATTATAGTTTCTTAGTTTCAGGAATTTAGATGTAATAAGTGATAGGGATGTTCAGTATTTTAAGTCTCAAACTGACAACAGACTATTTGTGATTTAATAAATAAGCCAGTAACTTTGGGGGTTAATGCAGTATATCTTTAAGACACAAATACTCTGGAGAAAAATTTTTTTTTTTTTTTTTCCCACTTGCTGTTTCTTTTTCCCTTTGGAAGTCATTACAGCTAATTACCAACAAGAATTAGCTTTTTCAGTAGGTTATTCTTACAATGTGTCATTCTGAGCTGAACTCTGACTTTGAACAAATTCAATCATCTAAAAGAGAAAGCAGAGATTAATTAGGTAATAGTGAAATAAACTAGATTACACAGAAGTGGCAAAGCACAAAACCCCTTGCATTTACAACCCATAAAATATTAATTAAAATAATTAAGATTGGGGAGCAGTGACTGTAAAGAGTTTTGTTTCCTACTCCACTTTTATTTTAGAAGTGTCTTGATTTGCTTGGCTTGAAGAGGCTCTTGAACTATGTGATTGAGTTTGAGATGAGTTCTGTCGTCCTTAGCTCCTGTAAGTAATGCCTTGGAAGATATCATCTGGGACTTGGTTGTTTTCTCCTGTACAGGGATTTTGTTTTCAATTGCACAGGGATTTCAGTGTTAACACTGTGAGGAGATGAGAAGTGCATCAGGTGAGGAAATATTTTTCCCTCAAGGCCGTGATCAGGGCCGTGAGACAATTATGTGCATTTATCTTTTAAAAACACCCACAAACAAAAAAAACCCCTCACTCCTTAAAAAAAAAAAAACAACAAACCCAAGATCTCTCACAAAACCCTCTTCATATTCACATTGTTGTTCTCCTCACTTCATGGAAGAAACAGAAGGTAGTTTTCCTATAGAACAGAAAGAGGACGCAATCTTATGCTCCTGAATCAAGACAGCTGATCAGAGAACAGTCTTTCCAAATATTTTCTAGACTGCAGTCTGAGTTTCGCAGTTTTCTCTGTCGGTGTTCCAGTGCCTGGGAGTGAAGAGCAAACCCCATCTCCGGTAGCACCCATCAGCTCCGGAGGTTGGAGTAGCTGAGCAGCACAAATCAGTGCAGAATGTAAACACAGCAAGGTAGAGGAGAGGTAGAAAGGAGAGAGTTGAGTTCCTCCTTTACATGAATGTTTTCTGAATGGATGTTTTTTCCTCTGAAAGATTTCTCCTCAGGAGATTTAAGGATCATTATGGAGAGATTAATAACAGAGTTCAGCTAAGTTCACAGCAGCAGAAAACAGAATGTTGAACTCTACTTGAGAAGGAAACAGATTGTTTTATGCTTTATCCTCTAACACCTTAGTGTAAACTGACATTTTCTTTCCTGGTAATTACATAATACCCTAGAAGTTCTGGAAGAGTGCAAGCTGAAGGAAAGGACAGTAAAAATGTAACAGATGTAGAACAGAAGAGAAAGAACTGGCAAAATCAGCGTATAAAGGAAGAGAGGAAAAAGACATTGTGTATTGTGTGATAGATGTGCCGGAGTGACGACACAGAAGCTCATAACAGCTTAAAATACATTCACAATTTTTTTAAAAAAGATTTACTTCAAAGTCTATTTTTTTTTCTTACAAGGAGGATTCATGATACCACTTTAAAATGATCTCCAAATACATTTTAACATTGAATCTCTTAGGAGAGTGAGAGAAGGAACAGTTTCCTTCATAGATATGTTTTCTGTCCATTTCTTTTTCAAAACCACTTCTGCCTTCAACAGAGATTTTTGCTTAATGTTTTATGTCTACAAATTATGATTAGTTCACTAGAGAAAAAAAAAAATTAACCAGGTCTCTCTTCTTCCATATTCATTTCCAAGTGAATCCTAAAATATGGGAGAGTCTCTCCATTCAACTCCATTGGCATTAATTGGGACGCTTCAGGCCAATTTTTATCACTTAGCTGTTGTTCATGTCAAACAGGGCCAAATGGATTAATTTTACAGTTAATGATATGTCATTTAATCTTTGCTTTATAGAGAACAGTATAGTACTCTTTCAGTATTAAGACATTTATTTGTAGAAACATTGAAGTGTTTAGGATCTTACTAGTGAATTTGTTATCAAAACCCAAGCTAGCCATCACCCTTAAAGGTTGATTAAGAACTGTTATTTTGTTAAATACTAGCAGTTTTTCACAGAAAGTAAATTAACAGTTAGGGGAGCAGAGCTCTGCTGCATATTTAAGTAACACTCAGATATGTTGTGTAATTCATTACATAACAACAACAACAACGAAAAGACACCAAATGTTTAATTTTCCTGGAAAAAAATACAGAGATAATTAGAACTTGATATATTCTTGGTGTAAGTAGAAGAGCTATTATCTAAAGACATAAAACTTGTATTTTTCACACTCCACAATAGCTTCTTTTTTTTTAGGAAAAAAACCCCTTGCATTATAGCTTTATACTTCATTGACAGAACATGATACCCAACAAATGTGCCTAATTAGAAACACAATAGAGGTGGTAGAACCAGTTTCTCACCCTACCCCTCCTTTTTAATCTTCTTTTAAAATTACGAAATAATTAAATTATGAAATAACTCGATAAATTTATCCAAAATAAAATTATATTGCACATATCTATTTTTTTTTGAAACTTCCAGTAGAAAAAGTCTAATTTTTTTTTCTTCATTTACATTTATTTGTAATTGGATGCAATAGATCTGTTATACACACTGTATGTATCACTCCATTTTTACTAGATGAGGCTAGGAGGTGGCAGTTTCAAAACAAGAAAAAATTTGTTAGTTTCTTACTGTGTGATGAACCTTTTGTGTAATTACTTTCTGCAGAATACTGTGCATAAGAAAAATGTTTGGAGGCCCAGTGAAAGAATAGAGAAGTGTATGGAAGAGAAATTCCTTAATAGTTACTAAATCCATGGAAGCAGCTGTAGGTCAGGCAGTCCCTGAGCTGCAGACAGAGATTTGAGAATGCTTGGAGAAAGTATCATGTGTGCCTGTATTAGTTTTGCGTTCCTCTTTCTTATCTGCTTTGGTACTGTCACAGACTGAATTAGACAAATCTTTCAGCTGCTCTGGTTTGGCCAGTCCTATGTTCAAAATAATTTGGTTTAGTCCTACTGGAACTTTTGAAGTGAAACTTCTTAGAAATTTTATGCTATAATTATGAAAACACACTATACTTTTAGAATTCCCTGATAGATAGCAGCTCTAGGTTCTGGTCATGAGATTACTATGTTGTCATGCACATATAAAACTTTTGAAAGTATTAAAGTGAAGCTTACCTGCCTTGGATTATGTCCTTGCATACTAGGAAATAGAAAACAAGAGTTATTATGTCTTTTTACTTGCCTTTCCATAGCATGTTGACTGTTACTAAGGACAAAGTTTATACAAAAAGAAAAAATTATGATTAAAAATAAGGTACAAAATACTGTGCTGTTGATACTTCTTGTTACTCATTGTGTACTTATGATCTAGCTACTAGTGTTTGAATTCCTGCATTTATTTCTCGACTTTTCTAAAAAAATCCCACTAATTTGAGAGTATATATCTAGAGTATAAAGCTGTGCCATAGTCATATTGTTACTTCTGAAAATAAACACAGTGTAAGGAAATTTAAAACTAATATTTAAATTAAAATCAGGCTTGTTATATATAGAAGGGTAAATTGGAAACTGAACATTGAATAATTTAAATCTTCACATTATCTTCCTATAAAATGATGGATGTCCAGTCAGTCCCATTGTATTCCTCTTGCACTAGAAACCACTATTCCGTGAAAGTATTTTTTTCTGCAAGTCCTGTTTCACATTTCTCCTGCCTTTTTTATCTTTCTCAAAAATGTGCACTAAATATCCTTTTCCTTATCAGAAGTCTGCTGTATAAGAGTCTTAGTCTATTTGTTCTAGGAGTACTAGACTGTGCTAGTCTAATTTGGAAATTACATCCACAGAGATTCTATGAGTTTATCCATACTTAGAAAATTGGTCGTCTTAGTTTCTATAGACTCTCATGGTACAATGATGGTCTTATGACCTATTTCACCCACTGATTTTCATCATTCAGCAGTGCCTTTTATGTCAAAGGCTTCTTTTATTTCTAGGCATTCTAGTTTCGCTTTTTAGGTATCACAGAAAACTATGCTCACCTTTTCTTTTCCTTCCCCCCCCCCCCTCCCCCACCACTCGCTTGTCCCTCTTTCTGCTCAAGCCTCCTCATCCTGATACTCTGTTTCAAGAATTTACATCAGTGATAATCTTGGCTATTTCTTGCACGGGTTCAGCTATAGTTTCTACCTATTATTTTACTGAATGCAGGAATACTGCTTTTGTTTCAGAATTTTCAACACATATCTTTGTTCATCCTGAGAGTTTCTCAGCATTAATTAACTTTTAATTCCTATTATAGCCACAAAAATCCATTACTTTACCTAATTTTTGAAAGGAAATGAATTTCAAATTGTCTCTTCTTTTTTGCCCAAATATGACTTCCATTAAATAACAAAAGCAGCCACTTTGCACCACATCTTCCTTTATGATTTCTGCTGGTTATGAGTACTCAAATAGATGCATTTAATAAAATCTGCCTTGGCTTTGCATTCTTTTTACTAGATAAAATTTTAAGTTTAGCTTACCATGGCCAGAATTTTGGTCGCCTTCTGTCTTCTTCTAACACTATTATCAATGTTTAGTGGAAACTAATGGTCCTCTAAATTCACTCAGTCTAGCTACCTTACGAAAAACATCACTGCCGGAGATAAGTAGATTTTTTGTGATTCTTCTTGTATCTCTTTCCTTGGATATAAATATCTTGTTCTTATTTCTGCATCTATTAGACAGCCTATATTCTCATTTTGAAACAGTGTGTTATTGCTTAAGAGATTATTTTTATTCTAGAGATGAAAAGTCTGATTCTGATATCACCTGAATAGTCAGTGTAAATCAGCTTGGAATTAGACTGCAATGGAAATGTCCCTTGATCTTGCGAACTTAACCACCTACTCTTTAGCCAATTGGTATGCACTCCTAAATGGGTTTAGGAATAAATACTAGCTGTCCTAGATGTGAATCTCTCATGCTATTGGTTTTGCATTGTATCAGCTTCACCACTTTGTTATAGAAATCTGATCTCTAGATAACAAATACACTGGAATTTAGCAGGAAATTTAGGAGAATTGTGTTTGAGCTGAAAAGTAGTTCTTTTTACCTTATGATTTTTAAATTGAAATCTTTGAGCAAAGTTAGAGAGTAAGTTTTCCCACATGTTTTCTGCCTCTTCTCTTTAACGCAGAATTCTGAGTGACTCTGGCATGAATCAGCGGTCCTTTTCTTGCTGCAGTGACTCAGCCAATGACTCTGCCCATGTCAGTAGGAACATACTAACCCATCCTATTAACTCCATAACTGCTGGGAGTGCCTTTCCAGATGGATCTGTGGTCAGGGAAATGAAAGTTGACTTTTTTTTTTTTTATGTAGGAAAGGATTAGGGTTTCATTCATGGAGGCTTTACTTCCTGAAGTGTGTTTAGTTGTTCAGCCCAGGAACTAGTTCAAAATGAAATGGTGGGCTCTGGAGAGACTTAAAGTCATGATAACCATGCTCTAAATAAAACACTTCAGGATAGCAGAAGACAGTGAAAGTACTTTCAGTGACTAACCAGGTAGCAGGAAGAAAGCCAGGTGTTTTTTTCTCGTCTTGGAGTATGCTGTAGCTAGAATAAGTTGAGATTTGAGTATATAGCTTGTGCTATGGGGACAAAAAGGAGATTACTTTTTAATCTCCTTAAAAACCTTACTAACCTTATCATTACTTATACAGATTTTCTTCTTCAGGGAGAGTGATCCTTTACTTGAAAAGCAATGAACAAAGGATAAAACTGTTTCTCTTTACATGCTTAAACAGCTAAAGATTGCTCTAATTATAGTTCTGCTCAACACCTCCAATGAGATGGATGGGTGGAAAGGACAACGATAGTCACCAGAGGAAGGAAAATCATGAATGCAGAACCCCTAGACACAAGTCCTAAGAAACTTTCCATGGATGTTCAAAACCCAAATCTATGCTTAAATTCTCATTATCTTGGCTTGCTGAAGTCTTTTGGAACCCTAGCCTGGGGTGAATATACAGTGTGCATGTATCTGAATAAGCTAACTGATGGTTTGCCTATTCTTGGGTCACCCACAGGCCTTTTTAGATGATTTTTTTCTAAATCTCTACTGCTGTGACTCATGCATGTCCTTGGAGAATAGGATTTTTCAACCCTACCAATACTGATTCTCCTCGCACAAGTTATCAAATTGACGATTCAAGCAGTCAAAAGTCAACAAAGTCTCCATAGAAATTCTAATCCTTTATTATTAACAAATACCTTAAAATTAGTTTACTCAAAATGGTAAAAAAGACAAGTGCTAGAGTTTTATTTATTTTCTCAAAAAGAAAAAAACACCTTTGGCAATGCTGAAGAGGAAGTTGTCACTAATGGTTAAAAAAACAATTTTGTGTGGTGCAATGTAGTCTCCAAATCCCTGTCCTCCTCTGGTGATTGACCATTCTTCATCCCGTGGCTGGCTCAACAATTACTGATCAGTAAGCAGGATGCTTCCTTGCTCTATCTGGGGCCATACGACTTTGTAGCAGAACACATTAGCAGGACTTTTTAAATCAGAAAATGTGTTACCCATCTACCTGAATACAGGGGCCCAAGGATTTTAAATGCCATGACAGAAAAAAATAATCTGTGGCAAGAAACATGGAGACTGCATATGCGGTGTACATGTCACTGTTCACCCTCCAGTGTGCTCCAGCAGCAGCACTGGCATACAGTTTTTAAAGTAATGAGATTTTAAAAGTCACATCCAAATTTGTAGCATTTTTCACTTTCAGAAGTATTTGATGTTTAAGTTGCCTTTATCACTCTCCCTCTCTTTCTATTCATCTTTGACAGTGAAAAGTAAAGAATGGCCAAGGCAGATGACCAGTCGGATGTTATAAAGAATTACGTTAGCTGCTGAAATACTGTGTTTTACCCTTACATGGTGGTGCATGTGTTTTTGCTTTCATCTTTTGCACTCAGTGCACTCATCATCCCCTCTGCAGCAGTTCTAGAGGAATCTGCAGTTTCACAAATTCCAAGTTTTCATCAAGTTTCTTACTTGCTACAAATAGCTTAAGATTGTGGGTTTAGGGATTCCCTGTTTAAATGAAGGGCTGAGATTACTCTGAACATTTGTTAAAGGTTTTGATCTGTTTCCAGCTGAGCTGTCTTTGGCTTGGAGGTGTGGTTGCTTTGCTGACTGGATCATGCCTATTTTTCCCTTCTGTCCTGACAAGCTGTCAGTTCTATGTTGATATCTCTATTTAGTCTCTTTCTGGTTTCTTTTTTTAGAACTTCATTCAGCTTCTCCTTTCTGTGTTCCAACTAATTTTAAGCCAGCTTTTTTTCCTGCAAGGCATAACAATTTGATGTGATAGAATATATGCAACAGTTTATTTTTCTATATCTTACCTAGCTTGGGTTATGCTAATAACAATATTTAGCACGTTTATACAGCTTGAAATAATTAGAGATTAGCTAATAAAGAGCAGGGAGTTAAATGAATGAAGAATTGTCATTTGTTTTTAAAATAGAATGAAAGCTGAAGCAAGTCACTAAATCTATCTAATGAGTTGGGGTAAAAGCAGGTAGAGGACTTGCAATTTTTTTTTTTTTATAAATAGGCTTATAATACCTTTCAAGATGCAATATATTTTAGTAACTTAATATATCCAGATAGTCTCAATAAATGAATTTCTCATTACAATACCAATGTCATTTTATCTGAGCATTTATGAAGCATGAATGTTTGTTATATTCAAATCTGTGAGCATCTTATGGAAAAATTACTGGATAGACCAGATTTACTTTGATATGAAGGAAGTTTAGACTATGCCAGTACAGGTTGATTGTATAAATAGTAACTTATGTAAATTATTGATTGGTTCTATTTTCTGCTTTTGCTGCATCAGAAAATTTCAGTCTTATGCTTCAGTATGATAGAGCCACTACTTCAAAATTTAAAAAAAAATACACTTCAGAAAAATATAAATATATTTCAATCTATTAAATTGCAGAAAGAATTCATGAAATGAAGGAAAGGTTGCATAAAGGGTTCTAAAATAAAAAAAAAATGCTGAACTCCAAGTCCATTTCCTGTGCCTACTACTTCAGGACAGTGGAAGTATTTAATAAACATTGAACAAAATTGGTTAATTTAATATGAACATGTAACAAGAGTAAAAGGTTTAATGTATACTTTTGCCTGAAGGCATAAAGCAGGACTTGATGGTCCTCAGACCAGTCTTGCATTCTCAAAGGTTATGGAAAACTATTCTACACTGCTGTTTTGCTGCAAAATAATGTTTTGGACATCTTCCTAACCGCAGTGGTTTATGAAATTGCTACAACTGATTTCTATTTTTTTTGTTTTAATCCATTTGGGATTCCATCCAGTTATTCAGGTATATGTAATCTCTCAGTTTGTATGAGTGAGCATTTTAAGTGTTTATCTTATCATTCAAGTCATGATTGAAAATATGTGTGAAACTTAGCCCAGAATAGGCTCCTCTAGAACCCTGCTTAAAATGCCTTTCTGGTTGGCAACAAACTGTTGATTACTGCACTGATATGAAGTTTTGTGCCCGTCTTCTGTTATCTTCACCAAAACCAAATTTCCTGGTTTACTCATGAGAGTGTCCCAAGAGACAGCCACAAGTCAAGACATTGTCTATAATGCTCCCCCTTATCTGCTAGGCCCATTATCCTGTCACAGAAGGAAATTGGATCATTTTGGTGTGATTTGTGCTTGACAGATCCATGTTGGCTGCTTTTTATCACCTTTATTATCCTGCAGGTGTTTTTAAATTGACTCTTAAGTGATTTGTTCTGGTATCTTTCTGAACATTGAAGTTAGACTGGCTGATATATAATTTTCCAGGTCTTTTTCCTCGTTTTGGAAATACCCATGAAATTTGCTCTTCACCAGTCCTCTAGAAACTTCTCTTTAGGTCTTCAACAAATTCTCAAAAATAAGCATTAATGACTCACAGATTGCATTGGCTAGTTTCATGTATACCCTAGGATGAACCGCATCAGGCCCTGTCAACTTGGATGCATTTAATTTTTCTGAATATTTTTTCATCACTTCTATTTTTTTCTTTTCTTTTTCTTTTTCAGCACTGTAACCTAAACATCTATTCTGCTCTAATGCACAGTTTTTTTTAAACCAATGACTGATATACTCCTTTAGAGGTTTATATGCATTTATTATAAACATCCCATTTTACATTTACATCCTATTTTATGCATGTTATTAATGTTCATCCCCTTTAAACCCTCAGGAAGAGCTTTACAAGACACTTAAATCATTTTCAAATCTCACAGTTACACTGAGGAGCAAAGAAATTGCTTTATTGGGAAATTTCACTTACTGGAATAAATCTGCGATCTAATAGTAGCTGACAATACATTTTAAACAGGAGTGCAAGTGGAGAGATGGTATACCTTCCACCCCCAAAGCTTTTTCGTGAATAACGAAGAAGTAAGTTTAATTCCAAGCATGATATTTTATTTTTTTAATCAAAACCCAAACCATTTGTTTTTAAATGTCTGATTTTTTCTCTGTCAATTATAAAGATAGATTCTCTTTGAGCCTTAGTAAAATGTTGACCATTTGGATTTAAGTTTTATCTGTATCTTTGTGGTGTGATTTTTTTTTTTTTTTTTAAATCCAAGCAGTATATACTGTGATTTTGAAATTTTGGTAGTTTTCACTTTTGAAGAGCAAGTACTGGTGAGTACTTTGTAATGTATTATTTTGTGGGATTTTTTTCTTTGTTTTCTATATGCAGAAGGGATTTTTATCTCTGTGTGGGTCTTTAGTTCAGATACATTCTGTACTGCTCAATTTAGACAAACCATTTGTTACTATGGATTTTTAAAATTGCTCAATTTTCCAGACTTGTACAAGGATCTCCCCCTTCAACCCGTGCCAACTTTTCAGCATTTCTTATCCAGTATGCAATGCATCATTTCATTTAATGGTAGCAAGGAGAGTGTGAAGTGTTCCTAACAGTCCCAGAGATACTTTATGGAACAATCAAAATTCTCAAGGACAATTTGTGTGCAGCCAATACTGACTCAGCAGAGTTCAAGGCATCTTTTAAAAGTATATGTAATCACTGTCTATTTTCAGCATATTTGATTGCACAATAGTTTGCAAAGCACATAATTTGGGGAGAACATCTTTGGTTTTGTGGTGTTATCTGAAGTTTTCAAGACAGACACATAGTCTGGGATGCAGAATTCATGTATGAATTTAAGCCCTGATACTTTGAGAACAGATTTAAAAGCAATGCTTGTATGGGTGTTTATAGGTGAAAGGTTCTTGCTCTGATTTGACTCTGGAGTACCTGTACAGTGTAATTGTTTGAAAAATAAGAGTTTATTGTGACTCAGGCCATGAGAAGAGAAACAAATGCAACCATATCTCCCCTCACTGCATTTTGTCTTTCAGTGGTAGAAAACCCAACAGCACAGTGTTGCATGAGCTGTGGACAGATTAATCACAGCATTGCTAAGTTTGGAAGTAGCATTTTAGAAGGAAAATTCTCTCAGGCATTTTGAAAGCCTCTTTTGTGATTAGCAACTATTTAGGTGCAAATAATGATACGAACCACCACACTTCGGTATCTTTAATGCTCCTTCTGTATTTTTTCTAGGCTACATACCCCTGACTGTGAATACACATCTTGCAATTTTCAGCATATACTTTGTGTGCTGCAGACTGATTCAGGAAAGGCCATTGGTTAGCCTGAACCCACTACACCATGAATCAAAGCTGTTCATCTGGTGCATCTGTTCAACTTTTACATTTCTAGCTGGTTACGTCAGGATAGAGTATTCCTGAGACAGCTCAGTTATTCTGGTTTGCAGTATGTTTTGGAGCTTTGCAGTTTTGTTTTTGTTAGCACTAAACTAGAAAAAAAAATTCTGAACATTTTACTGTGAAAATGGTGGCTGACTGAAGAAGCTGTGTGTACTGACTGGCTGTGGATGTGAGAGATGCAGATTTAAGTCTTGACTTGGAAAGATCTGGAATAGGATATTTTGGCTGAGATACAGCAGAGTATTTCATCCGTATCATTCTAAATCATTCTAAATAAGGAACTTGAACCTGGCTTTCACCCAATCTAGGCTATGTTTTATCTTTTATAGTGTGTCTCTTCCATTTTTGCCCAGCAATCCATATGTGCTATTGAAATAAAAATGTTTTAGCTCCAGCGAAAATTCACTGTGGCAGAAATGGTTCTGTCAGTATTTCCTCTTTATCTGTCAGCAGTCCTGCATTCTGTGGGGGATCCTAGCTATAGAAGCACTGAACAACTGATGAGATGCTGCAGACTTTGTTAGTCTGTTACTGCAGTGTGTTTTACAACTTTACTGGAAAGTCTTGCAGTCACTTTTCTATGCTTAAGTCATGAGTGACAGACCTCTAAAATATTGAGAATCACAAATGCTTAGGGACATGTTTGCAAAGAAAGTTAGAGAATGAGTATTCCTGTTGAAATAACAGTATGATAGGCTAAAAGACGTTTTACTTAAATAGGGATATTTTTAAAAACTATTATTCATAGTCTACTTAAAAGGTAATCAGCACTCACAGGCTTATAAGTGGTGCAGTTGTCTTAAGTGACGTATCATTAAGGGTAATTTTTATTTCATATGCAGTGGCTTCCTTCCCTTTTCTATATGTGAAACAGGTTGTCCATGGAGAGAAACTCTGTCATACCTTTTGCTATCCGCATGCTTCTGAAGATCGATTCACTTACGTTCTGCATAGTGGGAGTGCAGATCCAACCTGCAGTGTGGCAGATCTAAATACAGTGAGTCTTACACCTTGTTGTACATTCACCCAAAAAACACACCACATTGTATTACAGTCAGTAAGAAAAATACTGTCCTGACCCCTTATCACATTGATTGGGAAGGCAGTAAGGTTAATACGAGTTTAAATGTGTGAATCCAAGAAACTCACAGTATGTATGACATCCTCACTTTATTCTGTAACTCAGAACATAAAAGCGACATATGTGATTCTGTAATAAGTCTCTGGCACAATATGTTTCTAAAAATTGTATCCTTGCCTCTCAATATGTCATTATTCAGTTGCAGCTTGCTGAGCTTATTCTTACTGGAGGTAAACTCCTCCATATTCAGCCACTTACTCTCTGAAAAATGATGAGAAATTTGTGTTTGAATAACCAGTTGTCCGTCTGTAGTCCATTAGAGAATTCAGTTTTTCTCACTATTGACATAATGTTAATTTCCAGTTGTACTGGTAGTCAAAATTACAGGTTTACCTTGTTTCCTATGTGCAAAATATAAATAATGTATCGAATCCATTTGAATCAATCACAGGTAATGAGCAGCAGGGGAATTAAGTGGTAAGAGGAGTATTCAGTATTTGCTAATCAGGGTGTAAAGAATACAAGTCTAAGAGGGAGGATACAAATAGAATTACCTAAAATTTATATGTTTTGATTGGATCTCCTCTGGTTTTCTTACTTATTCTTTTTTTTTTTTTTATCATTGAACATTGAAAAAGTCAATTTGTGTTAATATTGGTTAATATTGGGATCCCCATGCCAGTTCTGCTTTCACCTTTATATGCTGCAAATAAGCTGGAGTTGAAATAAATATTAATACAGTGAGACCAATAACACTTACCAGGTATTTGTACATACACCAAGGCTGTCCATCATGTTTAGGAATGCTTTCCTTGAAAAATGTAGTTGCTGGCTGCTATAAACATGTAGGTTTAGGAGCATGCCGGAAGAGAAAACAGAACACTCTGGTAAATCCTGTCATCAAGATTGACCCTTTCACAAGTATTTTTTTTTAATTATATTTTCTTTTCTAAAACTGTACATCAGTCTTTACTGCGATATGAGGATTTGTGATCTTAGATCAAATAATATTTTTTTTGTCTTTTCCTTACTGTTGTCTTTTTGTGCCACAATTTTTTCCTTCTGCTAGCATTCAGCTATAGCTCAAAAGCAATGGAGAATAGATTCTTATTTGAGTCTAGATTGTCTCAGATGTTAACTCAAATATTAAATTTCTTTGTTCAAAAAACTGATATCATGTTTTACCATGGAACAGAAGGGATAAATCTTAATTTATGAAAACTTTGTTTTATGCCAACACAAAGGGAATGTTCACCTTTCTCAACTAATTAAAAGTTTATTCTTGGGTATGTAACATGAGTGACTGTTGAGCATTGGACTCATTCTGCCACACTAATTATGTAAAGGATTGTTGGATAAGATGGCAGGAGACAAGGCTGCTGTGCCTTCTTGTAAGGGTTAAGGGAGAGTAAAAAATTGTATAATAAGCTAGCTATTATACAGAACCGTGATTCCAAGTTGAGATACTGTGACTTTAAAATACATTTTACAAATATAAATATTTTGTGTTGAAATACCTGTATTTAACACTTAACAGCTAGTATTTTATTAAATATAGTTTTTGATATATGCTACATAATGGATATTACAGTACGAAAATAACAGCTGAAAACTTAACTCACAGACCAAAATTTCAAGGACACATAGCTCTGGAAAACTCCCATTCCTTCCTGAAAATTAGAAAATTCTTTTCATCTAGGTGGAAAGCTTCTGAGAACCCATGGCTTTTCCAGCCCATGTCTCCTGAATAAGCATCTTGGGCGAATATTATATGTGAAGAACAAGAAGTAAGAATTATTGCTCTGTCTACATGACTAAAGTGCTAGCATAACCCAAGTGATTCAGTAGTATATATCTGAGCGAAGGGAGAGGCTCATATGCATGAAATGGTGTTTCAAACGAAACATGTTCCTCTTTGTTGTTCACACCACCTCCAGCCACTTACTGTGTGTTCTTCCCAAGGTCCTTAGGCAAGAAGTTATCTGTCTAAGCGGCAAACTCACAGGCACAGATTAAATGTCATTAACCTCTTTGTCTTTAATTGCAACTCTATATCCACTAATAACTTCAAGCTCTTTAATAAGCAATTTGTATTCTTTTCAATACTGTCACATTTTCAAAAGTGACTTAGGAGCCCTAAGGCAAGATTTTTCCAATATCAATTTCAAAGAGAGACAGGTCTCTAATATTTTTTGAAGTCTTGCTATATCTTTAGGTAAAAAGGAACTTAAGAAACATAAATTTAAGTCTGTTTTTAAAAGTTAATACAGAGATCCAAATCAAATCACTTGGTATTTTTCTAAAGTACAGTTTTCTTTTTAATATTTGAACTATGTTTTTTCTTTGGAAATGAAGCACAAATATCTACTAATTAACTCATTTTGCTGTTTAAGTATTTTCTTTTTTTATGTATCAAAGATTTCAATAGCATTCTACTTGAAACGTAAAATAAATAGAATTTAAATAATGAATATGACTGTTAGGGAAGTCAGCTGTTGAAAATAGGAGGCAGTTACTGAGATATTGTTGAAAGAACATTATAAACTGTGAAGGACTTCACAGGAGGAATAATAGGACAAGTTTGTGTTAGGTAATGGAAGCCCAAAGGCAGAAGCTGATATATTATAAAAGACAGCATTTATGGCTCATTAGCTAAAGTCACAATCCAAACCAGTGTTCAAACACATGACGCTGATGGGGAAAAAGGCATGTAATTAATCAAGTTATTTGGAGAAGTCAGACAATTAAAAGAAAACTCAGATCTAAAGTTGACTATGTAAAAGTTTGGCGATGGAAGCACTGGCTCCTTCCTATTCTGTTTGGAGAGGAGTGTGGTATGTGAAAACCAGAGGATGCACGAGTCATTTCAGAACAGTTCCACACAGTAAGAGTAATGGAACAGTCTCACAGAAGGGTTGACGTTTCTGTTTTTTTATAGATTTTTGTACCTCGGGTCCCATAGGCCCTGTTGGGCTAGTTACTTTTTATTGTTGTATGTTTGTAAAATACTTACTCAAAGAACTTCCCATCTAAACAGACAAGATGTTGAAAGGGCATAAGGGGCCAAGAGGATGCAGCAGAACAACGACAAAGTGCGTTGCAAACTTAAGGCTGTAGGTAGATCCTCGTATCAGCTATCTTGGCAACCAGTATACACTGCTTTGTTAATTTTGTTCCCATACTGACAGACACAGGCGACCCAGTATGGGCCTTGCTCTGAGTGCACTGGCTGGGAATTCAAAATTGATGGGTCCTTTGAGCTTTGAACCTTTCCCTGGGACATGTAGTGTCTGTTCAGAAGTGAGAGAAAATGCATTGTTCAATACAGGATATCCTGTGAAAAACACTGCTTTCTGGCTGCTGCACTTGATATCAAGTATTTATTAAAACTGCAGTCATTTTTTTTTCATGACTGTCATATTTGTGCTTGTTGCTGAGGTTATTTTCGAACATTAATTGGCAGTTAAAATAACCTTGTCCAATGCTCTTTTGCTGCTTCTTGTCCCTTGGTTGCTTTTCTCTTCTCATTCTCTACATTTCTAATAAATATTTCAAATTCAGTTGTTGCTTTTTATTGCACTGTGGTCACAGAAGACAGAGAGCTTGGCTTAATCTGCACTCTGGAAGGTAGATAAGCAGAAAAAATGGAAGCACCGAATTCCTGGGTCAATGGCCTTGGGAATAATGGCACAGATACAATGCTGCAAAAATGCTTCTTTAACTCTAACTTCAGTCAAGCTGCAGGGTGAATTCTGATTTCTTTGGCAATGTATACATTTGTACAAGAAAAGACAACAGAAATATGAGAAAAGATGAGAAGGGAATTGTGATGTAGTACAAAAGAGAATATGATGAGGATTACTTTTCTTTTCAACATACTTTTAAAATCTGATTAATGTTTTTAAGTAACTTTTGGTTTTTTGATGTGTCCTGGTTTTGACTGGGACAGAGTGAATTTTCCTTTTAGTAGATAGAAGAGCTCTGTGTTTTGGATTTAGTATGGGGTTTGTTACGAGAAGAATGCTGATAACACACTGATATTTATAGTTGTTGCTGAATCATGAAGGATTTTTCTGTTTCCCATGTTTTGCCAGTGTGCAGGTGCACGGCAGGCTGGAGGAGGGAGTATGGCCAGAACAACTTCTACCTTACGATATGAGTTTAGGTTTAGGATTGAGGTCCAAATTGGTCAATGGAATATTCCATATCACGCAACGTCATGCCAAATATGTAGATGAGTGTTGACCGGGACATTTGACTCTGGGGTTCCTATCTCTCTCTTGCTCTTTGCAGATGTCTCTTTTAGGACCTCTTGTTCTTCCAGGATTGCGGGTTTGGGACTTCTCTGTTTTCGGGATCATTTACTGAGATGGGATGGGCATCAGTCACCAGAGGGTAAGTGTTTACACTGTGCATCAGTTGTTTATATACATTATTATAATTTTTTATATGATCATATATTATTATTTTTTTTAAATTATTTTAATCATTATTAATTTTAATTTTATTTCATTTCAGTTTATTAAATTGTTCTTATCTCCACCCATGGTCTCCTTCCCTTTTCCACTTTAATTCTCTTCCCCATTCCTCAGGGGTGGAGCAGGGCAAGTGAGCGTCCGCGTGGTGTTTAGTTGCCAGCTGGATTGAACCATGACATGGTGATTAATACATTGTTAGAAAATTATGTAATGAGGTTCGCAAATATATTTGATATTTTAGAAAAGAAAAAAAAATGTATATATGGCGGGGTGAGATTTGGGGGATGGGTAGATTTGATGTTTATTGTTCCAATGTAGGTGGTGTGCAGGGATACAATGCCAGGTATGGAGTGATCCTGTTTCAACAGAGTTGCTGTGCTGCCACCAATGCAGAGCAACACTGAACTACCCTTAATCCATACCGTAGAATCATAGGATGGTTTCAGCTGAAAGGGACCTTAAAGATCATTTAGTTCCAACCCTGCTGCAATGGCCAAGAACACCCTCCACTACACTAGGTTGCTCAAAGCTTCATCCAACCTGACCTTCAACACTTCCAGGGATGGGGCATCCACAACTTCTCTGGGCAACCTGTTCCACTGCCTCACCAGCCTCAGAGTTAAGAATTTCTTCCTTATATCTAATCTAAATCTCCCCTCTTTCAGTTTAAAGTCATTGCTCCCTCTCTTATTACTACACATCATTGTAAAAAGTCCCTCTCCAGCTTTCCTGTAGGCCCCTTTAGATTCTGGAAGGCTGCTATAAGATCGTCCCGGAGCCTTCTCTTCTCCAGGCGGAACAACCCCAACTCTCTCAGCCTGTCTTCATAGCACAGATGCTGCAGTCCTTGAATCATCTTTGTGGCCCTCCTCTGGACTCACTCCAGCAGCTCCATGTCCTTCTTGTGTTGGAGACTCCAGAGCTGAACACAGTATTCCAGGTGGGGTCTCCCAAGAGCAGAGTAGAGGGGCAGAATCATCTCCCTCGACCTGCTGGCCATGCTTCTTTGAATGCAGCCCAGGATACGGCTGGCTTTCTGGGCTGCCGGCGCACATTGCCAGTTCATGTTGAGCTTCTCATCCACCAGCACTCCCAAGTCCTTCTCCTCAGGACTGCTCTTAATCTACTCTCCGCCCAGCCTGTACTTGTGCTTGGGATTGCCCCGACCCATGTGCAGGACCTTGCATTTGGCCTTGTTGAACTTCATGAGGCTCTCACAGGCCCACCTCTTAAGCCTATCAAGGTCACTCATCACTGGTACCCACTTGGTCATCAAGTGGTTGACCGTAACTCTTTCAGTGCAACCATCCAGCCAATTCCTTATCCAGTGAGAGGTCTGTCCATTCGTCAAATCCATATCTCTCCAATTTAGAGACAAGGATGTTGTGCAGGATAGTGTCAAGTGCTTTAAACAAGTCCAGGTAGCTGTTTTTCCCTTATCCACCAAAGCTGTAACCCCATCATAGAAGGCCACCAAAGGCATAATTTGCCCTTTAATGAAGCCGTGTTGGCTGTCACTAATCACCTCCTTTTTTCTAATGTGTCTTAACACAGTTCGCAGGAGCATCTGCTCCATGATCTTGCTGGGCACAAAGGTGAGACTGCCTGGCCTGTAGTTCCCTGGGTCTTCCTTTTTCCGTTTTTAAAAACGGGGCTTGTGTTTTCCCTTTTGCAGTTGGTGGGAACTTCAACTGACTGCCACAACGTCTCAGATATAATGGATAGTGGCTTAGAAGCTTCAACTTCCAGTTCCCTCAGGACCTGTGGATGTGTCTCATCATATCCCATGGACTTGTGCACCTTCAGGTTCTTTACATGGTCTTGAACCTGATCTTCTCCTACAGTGGGTGGTTCTTCATTCTCCTCTTCTTTTGGCTTCTGTGACTTGAGACGTGCAGCTAGAGCACTTGTCAGTGAAGACTGAGGCAAAAAAGTCATAGGATACCTCAGCCTTTTCCATATCCCAGGTAGTCAGGTCCCCATTTCCTTCTGGAGAGGGGCTATATTTTCACTAGTCCTCTTCTTAAAACTGACCTACCTATAGAACCTTTTCCTGTTGCCCTGGATGCCTCTGGTCAGATTTAAATTCTATCAGGGCTTTAACTTTCCTAATCTAATCCCTGGTTGCTTGGACAATTTCTGTGTATTCCTCCCAGGCTACCTGTCCTTGCTTCCACCCTCTGTAGGCTTCCTTTTTGTGTCTGAATTTGTCCAGGAGATCCTTGTTTATCCATACAAGCCTTCTAGCATTTTTGCGTGATTTCCTCTGTATTGGGATGCACTGGAGGAGGTGAACCTTGAATATTAGCCAGCTTTCTCGGCGCCCCTTTTCCCTCCAGGGCTTTATCCCATTGTACTCTACCAAGCAGATCCCTGAAGACACCGAAGTCTGCTCTGCTGAAGTCCAGGTTAGTGAGCTTGCTGAGCAACCTCCTTGCCGCCCAAAGGACCTTGAACTCCATCATTTCATGATCACTGTAGCCAAGGCTGCCCTTGAGCATCACGTTCCCCACCAGGCCCTCTTTGTTAGGGAGAACAAGGTCCAGCATAGCACCTCTCCTCGTTGGTTTCTCTACCACTTGGAGAAGCAAGTTAACATGCATGCATTCCAGGAACCTCCTGGATTGCTTATGCCCTGCTGTGTTGTCCCTTGAACAGGTATTGGGGTGGTTGAAGTTCCCCATAAGGACCAGGGCTCGTGAACATGAGGCTGCTCCTATCTGTCTATAGAGGGCCTCATCCACTCGGTCGTCCTGGTCAGGTGGGCTGTAGCAGAACCCCACTATAACAACACCTGTCCCTGCCCTCCCTTTAAGCCTGACCCATAAACTCTCAGTTGCTGCTCAGCCATCCCCAGGCAGAGCTCCTGCACTCCAGCTTGCACTGACATAGGGGGCAACACCTGCTCCTTGTCTCCCCTGCTTGTCCTTCGTAAAGAGCCTGTGTCCTTTCATTCCAACACTCCAGTCGTAGGATTCATCCCACCACTCCACTCATAGGATTCATCCCACCATGTCTCCATGATGCCAATAAGATCATAGCCTTGCAGGTGTGCACACCTCCCTAACTCCTCTTGCCTATTCCCTATGCTCCGTGTGTATATATAAAGGCATTTAAGTTGGGCCCCCGGTGAATCTGACTTCCTGGCTGGAGTGGCTGGAATTCCTTTCTGCTGCACTTCAGGTGCTCTCAGCTTGTCTTGAGCAAGCCTGACAGTATCCCTCTCTGTCTTCAAGTCTAGTTTAAAGCCCTATCAATGAGCTCCACTAGCTCATGAGTAAAGATCTTGGAGAAAGGTGAATACCATCTAGAGCCAGCAAGCCTGGTGCCATGTAGGCCATCCCATTATTGAAAACCTCAAAATTTTGGCAGTGATACCAGCCATGGAGCCATGTATTAATAGTCCGGGCATGTCTGTTTCTTCCAATGTTGCTGCCTGCAACTGGATAGACAGAGAGGGAAAAAATAACCTGTGCTCCAGATTCCTTTACCAACCATCTCAGTATCTTCCTGAACTTCCTTTTAATCTTCTTAAATAAGTATCTTTACATTGTCTGACACAATCACTCCTTTAACAATACAAACACAATTAGCTAACTAGCCTTATTAAATGCAGTGGCTTTTTCCTTCACCCCTCAGGTTAGGTTCCTGTTGCCTCAGATGCTTTTTTACCTGAAGAACATCAAACAAACATTGCACCCTCACACTCTCTAGACCCATGATCAATCCTTATCTTTATTTGTTATTCATAAAAATACTTGGATGCAATTCCTGTAACTCTTAAAGAACAATTATGAGTTATTTGGAAAGCAGGATACACTGGAAAGAAGAGTGATACAAAAAGTCACTAAACAAGAGATCAGAATATATTTAACAAGGGGATATTGCTCTGATTATCATCTTATTTGTTACACCTCTGATGTAAAACATACACCAAACATTTCTGTCCCAGGCAGAAACTGTCATCATGTTTGGTTCCTATATAAAGAAAGGACAGTCCCTCAAAAAGATAACTGCTACTTCAGAATTCAGGAGGTATGTGCAGATTCAATGAGCTTACAGTGGCACAGAGAAAGTTTTTTCTGACTTCATTTGTGTCTTGTACACTCCAATGAAGGCATTTTGTATCTCTTCCATGGATAATTATAGTGTGTTTACTTTAATCAGATTAGTTTGGTGAGGCTTGTCGTGGGAAGGTTAGTGTTGATGAAAGATCATTCAAGCTCCCTTAAAATTACAACATTTTAGAAAGATCAATTATTTTGTCAGGAGTTCCATGATGTCAGGAAATTTTATAGGCTGAAAGCCTACAGGTTAAAACCATGTGTCAACTGAGATGTGTAACCATGAGCACAATGTTTGTCTCCATCTTTATATAGGTTTCTCTTGGTAGCCTTCTGTTCAGAGACGGAAGGTATAAAAAGAGTCATGTGCTCAACAACTATGCCAAAGGTGCACTACTCTCTGCAAGAAGTCAGAAGGGTCATCCTAGAGCAGATACTTGAACTGATTCCTAGATAGAAGTAATTTTTGGCGCAGTCTTCCTAATATGTACACTAGAGCTTTCTTAGAATGGATTTTATTACATTGACTGCATCCCAAAAGGTGATAGGAGTACGTGTATGAGCTTTGTGTACCACACAAGGTTAGTTTGTTCTTGATCTCTGTCTAGTACTTTCTTTTGCTTGAATTTAGACACGTGTCCTAGATTGCAAAATACATGAACCCTGAAATGAATCTGTGGCCCTTCTGGAAGACTGAAGCTCTGAAAGCTGCTACCTTGCTTCTTTGTTGGTCCTCAGGATTGGGGAGTTGTAGCTTGCTGTGGGGTCACATACTTCTGCTTTAGTCACTGTAGCCTGCTAAAGCTTATGCTTTTTCTTCCTGTTCTCCAGCTGTGTTGTGGTTTAACCCCAGCCAGCAACCAAGCACCACACAGCTGCTCACTCGCTCCTCTGCAGTGAGATGAGGGGGGAGAGAATCAGAAGAGTAAAAGTGAGAAAACTCGTGGGTTGAGATAAAGACAGTTTAATAGGGAAAGCAAAAGCCATGCACGCAAGTAAAGCAAAACAATGAATTCATTCCCTACTTCCCATCGGCAGGCAGGTGTTCAGACATCACCAGGAAAGCAGGGCTCCATCATGCGTAACTGTCACTTGAGAAGACAAACTCCATCCCTCTCAATGTCCTTCGCTTCCTCCTCCTTCTCTCAGCCAAGCATGATGTTGCATGATACGTAATATGTCATTGACCAGTTTGGGTCTGTTGCTCTGGCTATGTTCCCTCCCAGCTTCTTGTGTACCTGCACACTGGCAAAGCACGGGAAGTTGAAAAGTCCTTGATTTCTTAGCAACAACTAATAACATCAGTATATTATCAACATTCTTCTCATACCAAATCCCATATGGAATCCAAAATACAGTGCTATTCTACCTACTAAGAAGAAAATTAACTCTATCCCAGCCAAAATCAGCACAAGCTGTTTACTCTGAGATGAAATATGTTATTGAACTTGCTTCATGTCCCTGAATCCAGCCGGGCCACAGGGGAACATGTGTGATGCAGGAGGTCACCTCTGAGCAGATCTGTCGTCCAAGTGAGTTTAACTCAAATTTTCAAATGTTTTCTATTATCCTGCTGGATGCTATGTCACAATGACCTTGTTCTGCAAACTCAGGATCTGGGACTCTCTCGGATTCGAGATTCAGATTTGAAACCCTCGCTGTCTGTATTTTTTTACACTACCAGCACAACTTTCTACAGTCAGAGTAGCACTTAATCTTTTCTCATGTGGAGGTGCTGCTCAATTCAGGCTTCCAATTTTCCAGAAGTAGTTTTGTGAGTCAGTTCTCATCATACTGTTACGGGAATTGAATGAATAGAGCGAAAAGAGAAAAGATACCCTTAGTGAAGTCGGTGGTCTAACTATGGATGTAGGACTCTGAGATATCCTTGTATTATAATGCAAGTCATTTCCTGGGGATCATCTGATATCTGTCAATTTCAAGCAAAGTAAAATACTGTATTTCCAGCACGATTTCTTGTCAGTCAGTTGCTAGCACCTCGTGGTGGTAGGTTGCATAGACAGAGTTTTCTTTCATGCTTTGATGAGAAGAGGAATCAAGACACTACGTGTGTGAGGCAGAAACCTTGATATTGCCCTGAATGGCTGCACTATGCTGCAAAAAGAAAATTTGTGCTGTGAAAGAGGGGGGAAACCCTCTGAATATCATCATTATCAACTGCGTGTGATTCAATTGAGATCACTGGTGTAGTATAATGGAAAGCTCGGTATGGTACAATTATGTGTAAATAAACTCAATACGCTGTAACATGAATGATCACTCAGTGTCAGAGCTGTAGCTGCAAAATGATTAGGCTGCTTTGCAATTGTGAACAAAGGCTGGCACAAGCTGTGAGAATAAAGGAAAAGGCTCCAAGCAGGAAAACAGAAAATAGCTTAAGCATAAGAGAAGAAAATACCAGGATACAGTAAAAAAAAATTTTACTGCACAAGAAACATTTCAAAAATAATTTCTGCACTTCAGTGTGATTAATGAAACCACAACATTCTACAGAATAACAAGTAATGCTGGAATAACAGGAACTTATTTGATGTATCATGGTCTGAGACATAAAACATTTCCATGAGTCTAGTTACATTAATTATAGTATTAAATATCCTCTATATAGATATGTTCTACCTAAATCCTTTAACCTAGCTTGAAAGAAATTTTTACCTAAAGAGCACTTTTGAATTTCTCTAAAAAAAAACTCCAAACTTTATTGCTTTAAGAGAAGAAATTTGGCCTTTTATTATTCTCCAACATTAAAGTTTGTGGTTTTGTTTGTTTGTTTGGGTTTTTTGAGTTTTTTAGGAGACTTCTGCTGTTTTGAGTTTTTTTACTTAAATGCAAATAGGAAAATTTTTAAAAAATGTGTTCATAGTTTTCTATTTTTTTCTATTTTATGATATATCAATACTGTAAGGAATAAAGATTAACATCTGTAAGGGTGTAACCAACCCTGTAAGAGGTTTGGAATGAAATATGACATATTATGAGTTTGTTAGGATGAGTCTGTGATCAGTCTCAGACACAGAGTAAGGGTTCTCCTTCTCTCTGTACTGTGTTCTTCTGATCTTTGTTTAATCACTGATGTTATATTCTGCTTTTGGTAAATAAGTTACTAGTTCAGACTTAGAGTTCTTACTCACCATTTAAACTACACAACCTACTTTTATACAGAATCACTTAATTTTGCTTAGGTTCTATTCCAGTTCCTTCTCCTTGCAGAAGCAGGTTCATTAATACAAAACCTCTGAATCTAAAAGATGGTGCCTTTTTCTGCAGAGTCTACCCCTAAGCGTTTACCTGCATTGCTAAATCATGTTAATATGGCTAGGTATCAAGAAGACTTTAGTCAGACACTGGACAAATGATTTCTGCTTTTCTTGCAATTGCAATTCTGCCTTTTTCCCCCTCTTCATTTTCATATTTGCAAATTCTCAGGTTTAATATTACCGCTGTTGCTAGCAGACTGTATCAATGGATTTCCTAGGCAGATATGCAAAAAAGATAATAGAGATACTGCTGTGAACTCTGTTTCGAGAACCTCATTTGTCTTTTACATTTTTAATTTTCAATGTATATATGCGGGACAATAGAGTTATTTTTATTTCGCAGTTTCTTGTCTCTTCTGACAGCTGCAATAGTTTGGTGATATAATTAAGGAAGAAAGATTCTACCGACAGCTTGAAATCATACTAAACATTTTTAACTCCTGCTGAAATAGGAAAGAACAATGGCATGCTATGAAAAGCAAAAATTCCGTGAAAAGAATTATGTTTTTCAAGAGGAAAAATTCACTGAAGTGCACAAGTTTGAAGGCAGTCTGCTAGCCTCTTGTGCTAAATTCCAAAAGTAAGAGCCCATGAAGAGCAGACTGATCTGGTCTTCAGTGTCTGGAAAAGATCCTCTGTATTCTATGCCCCTTAAGCAAAGAGGACAGCAGTTTATAGTAATGAACAGGTACTTGGAGAAGAGTGGTTTCAAGTCACCCTCACAGCCAAATAGGAGCTTCAGAGCATTAGTTTGTTAGTCATATCCATATGTCGTGGTTTTTTTTGGACTGAGGGTCGAGACAAGAACCGAAAGGGAGCACCCACCAACCATGGTCTCGGGCAAAACATGACTCAGGCTTTCTTCATAAAACAAAACAATTTATTAACAGTTACTAAACAAAAGACAAAAGGGAACGAAACCGGTTACTTGAGAGGAGAAAGAGAAAACAAGGCCCGATCTTAAAACAACACCTCCCCACCCCCTATTTTCCTTTCGTTCCTGGCTCTGTCTTCCCCCCAGCGGCGCAGGGAGACAGGGAATGGGGGAGTACAGGTCAGTTCATCCATGTTGTTCACTGCCGCTCCTTTCTTAAAGGAGGAGGAGTCTTTACACCATTTTTCCCTTGCTTCGGTGGATCCCCTACTCACAAAGAAAAAGTCCCCAAACTTTTCCAAAGTAAGTCCTGCCCGCAGGATTGCAATCCTCCCCATGGATCGCACCAGTTCGGGCTTTACCAGTCTCGGCCTCTTAGGGAGCTGCTGCCACTCGCGTCGGCGTGGGTCGTCCCACGGTCTCCAGATGCCTCCACGACCTCGTCGTGCATTCCATGCCCCATTATCAACAGTACCTGGTCGCGCATCCCCTGCTCCACGACCTCTCCTGGGCTCAGGCATCTCCATCCCGACGTGGGTTTCTCCACAGGCCACGAGTGGGTCGCTGCTCCGCCGAGTACACCCTGGCTGCAGGGGGGCCGCCTGCCATCTCACACCGATTTGCAAGGGAAGCCTCAGCTCCAGCACACCTCCTCCTGCTCCATCTTTGCTGACCCGGTCGTTGTGGTTGTCTTCCCTTAGATATTAATCCTCTCAGGGGGAGCTCGGCCCGGCGGGCACCCCGGGAGCGGGGCGCTTCCCGAGTCCCCCATGCGGCTCCCCCGGCGCCATCTTGAGCACATGGCGCCGGCCCGGGCCCGAGCGGCCGCTCGGCCGGGAGCCGGGAGCGAGGGCAGCGCCCTCCTGCTCTCTCCTCGCTCCTGAGCAAAAAGCCCCTTTCCCGCCCCTTTGTCTCAACTTAAATAGGGCAATTCGCAGAGGCGCCGCCTTGGCTCAACCTCCCCCGGGGGGGATGGGACTCAGATCTGGTGGCACAGGGAGCAAATCCCCTCCCCTGCCACCAGAACACCCCCCCACACATCAAACTATCACACCATATAAAATGAGGACAGGGATCATTTCTTGTTCCTTGTATATGTATACAGATTGTGAACTCTTTCTACTTATGTTTTGGTACCATTTGATGATGGCTTTTTTCTTTTCTTTCTTTTCCCATGACTTGAGAGAAGGTTTTCCACACTGTCTTTGTGTGTGCTGCAGCAGATATGGAGATGATAACAGGGGACAGCCAGTGCCATATTTTGATTCCTCTTCTCATGTATTTAAAACCTGGGCATAGCAGCTTGAGACTTTGCTAGTCTTCCAGTCCAAACAATGTCTAGTGTATGAAAATGGTAAATGTGTGCATCGCCAGCATCAGGATCTATTTGGCATTGAAAGAAAAGGTGTGTTTGTTTTTAAAACACGTCATCTTTAAAGGTTTTGTATACAATATTCAGGTGTCATACAGCAAATAACTTGGTTGTAGTTGCTCACTTGTAACTCTGTGGGAAGATATAGGAAAAGTGTGGTTTGGGTTGTTGACAGTGCCCTTCCATAATAAAACAGTGAATTACAGTTTAGAGTGTTCTTTTGTTTTCTCATCTCTCTCGAATCTTTAGAAGAAAAAAAATGCTTATCTGCAAATGGACATAATTAAATGTATAAATATGATATACAGCCAACAATAACACCTCTTGAAATTATGATTTTTCACTTTTCTTCAAAATACTCTCTAAAAATTGATGTAACACCCACAGCAATTGTTTCAATGACCATTGTATCAGGCTGTGACAAAATCACTAGTTCTATTAGGAGAATATTGCTATCTTATTACTGTAATGACCAGTTTCTAGTCTCCTCTTTCATTTTGTGCTCTGTGTTCTTAGAATTTTTGTCTAAAATTAACAACTGAGACATAGTAAGCATATATAACTCTATGAACACTTATCATAGAGTCATGGAATCATAGAATGGCATAGGCTGGAAGGGACCTTAGAGATCATCTAATCCAACCTCCCTGTCATGGGCAGGGACACCTCTCAACTAGATCAGGCTACTCAAGGCACTGTCCAACCTGGCCTTGAACACCTCCAGGGAGGGAGCATCCACAACCTCTCTGGGCAATTTATTCCAAAGTCTCACCACCCTCGTACTGAAGAATTTCTTATCAGACCTTTAAGGAACAAATCAGTTATCCTGTTTAGATTACACCAGCAGCAATTTGAGCTAGCTTCAAAAAAGGCCATGTAGCATATTTGTCTGTGGAACATTGCTTCTAGAGTAGCGTTTTTCCAAATAGCAAATGCGGGCCATAGACTTCTGAATGAAGGGTCTCAGACAGTTGGCGGTTAGAATGTCTTACAGGCATGAAATCACTGCTGGAAGTGATTAGGGATACTTTACTTAAGGTAAGCAGCCCAGATTAGTTTACAAGGCTGCTCTAATGTAAATGTTTTCACAGAAAGTTTGATTTCTTTGTTTTCTTAACTTGATATGGGCAGGCATATTGTGAATTTAACAGTTTTCTGACAGTCTTCATTTCCCAAACACTAGGAAAAAAATCTTTCTACAGCAAGTCACAACAGACTGTTAAATATCATCTTTTAGTTGATGTTTATTCATGTGCTCAGAAACGTCTATTCTAGATAGTGATGATTTTTTTGGTGTAGCACTCCCATAAATCCTGTCTCATTCTATTTCTCTGTTCTATGGTTCTCTGATCTCTAAGGCAGCAATGGTAGCTGTTATCCAAAACGAGAGTCTCAAGTATGTATTACCACTTTTTTTCATTTTTTAATTCAAGCATTAATATAAAGGGTGCTGAAAATATTTACTTAACTGGTTGAATAAAAGCCTTGCAGTTATTACATTCTAATCATCTCTTTCTTAAGCTACAAGGCATGAATTATAAAATAATAATTTATAACTAACATGGTTTAAGTAGAAGGCCAAAAGCCAAGTGTCATCGACAGTGCTATGGTTGAATTATTACATCGTCACTCAAACTCTGAAGCTACCTCTGTGCCCATAATATGATTATTAAAATGAATGAAAACATATTCATCAATGTCATTAGTTTCTTTTTTCAAATATAATGCACACGGAAATATGCATTCTACTATATCCTCTTGCACTATAGAAATGAAGTTTATTTCTATTTCTGAAGATTAAATTACACAATGCTTGAGGATTTTCTGTGTTTCTGGAAATTACCGGCTCATATAGTTATTTTCCATTTAGACAAGATTTGTTCAGCTGTTTCTAATAAGAAAGAATATGATAGAAAAAGATGCAAATTTGAATAAAGAATGATAATTTGTGAAAGTATCATTACTTTTAAATTTTAGTAGCATCTCATTAGTAGATAGGCCCAAGGACAATAAATCAATAAGATGCATGGTTATATCAGACAAATATCTAAGAAAATCTGAATGTGAACGGGCATGAACCTCTGTGTTACAAATGTTTCTTCAAACTGCTGATTAGAAGTACTTCTGTAGTTCTCCAAAGAGCTGTTCAAGAAGTGACCAATTCCTTTGTAGGGCTGAGAGAATAGAAAATTCTCATTCACCTCAGTCTAAACTTTATCGCTTTGTTATTCTTTGGCAAGATCTATAGATTTTGCTTTGAAATGACATCCATTTCATTGCATTACTCCTTCTGTGAGAGCAAGTGCCTTTTCTTTCAAACATTTCAAAAAGTTCCTTTAAACACATTGTGTATCTTTTTCATCCCAATATGTTTTCATCTGTTTCTTTCTTGATTATGTTACGAAACACTCTCTTCTACTTGTGTGATTTCTATGTATGGCTCCAAAGCGTTCCTTTTGATTCACTGGTCCAGGTGCTAATAGCAAGCAGCTTTGAGTTGTTGCATCCTCCTTCTTTATGCACACTGAGCTAGATTCTGTTCCCCTAGAGGTGAATGAAAATTCAATCATCCTTCTTTTGATTTAAGGAGTAGTGAATCTCCTGTGCATTTGCTTTTGTTGAAGGGTTCAAAACATTTTTCAAACCTTTCATAGGAAGCTAAGATTCCTCATCCTGTTTGAAAGAGGTATTAACTCAGTTCTGTTTCAGGAAGAGCCTGAAAATAAAATGTAGGAAATATCAGTGAATTTTCTTTTCTACTTGGTACAATAACTATCAGGTGTCAACTTCAAGCCGACCTGTCTTAAAATGAGGGTGTGTCTGGTGGAGGTTTTTAAAACACCTAAGGAAAGATTAACTGTAAAGTCTAGAAAATGTCAAGAGGAAAGGTCTCCAGCAAATTTATGACCTTACATCGTTTGATGATGGCCATTGGTGTGTAGGATCTTGCACATCTGTTAAACTAAGAGATGATGGAAGATCTTAATTTAAAAGTTTTCTTCTGGCAATTGTATTTGAATAATAACAGTAGTGATGATAGAGTGAGCATATGGATATAAATGACAAGTAACTTTTCTGCAGTCAGTGAAATTATGTAGTCTTGTATTTGGTTTGTAATTAGAAGTGGACTCCTTGACAAGTACATACGTCTACAAAAATTAAATAAGATCATTCAATTGCACTTATATGTATTATCTGTAGGGGAGGCTCTAGCCTAAGTGATATCAGTATTTAGTTTTCGGGTGCTATGGTTAATATGCAGCATTTGTAGTCAAACTTTGAGTAATCGGAAGAGAGAAAAAACTTGCCACATTGGTTTCACTGAAACTGTGATTTCACTTTAAAATTTTAGTTGCCAATATAGATGAAACAAGTAGAAAGCTTTCTACTTTCAGTGTACAAGGAGGAGTGAGAGAAGGAGAGTATTAAGGAATTCTTATTAATCCTTAGAAATTACATATTTAATAAAGTTGTAAGGATCTTTATTCTATTAAGAAATCCCCAACAAAAAAGAAAAAGAGATGATGAAAGTAAGTGTAGATGAAAGAGGCTAGAACAGGGGTTCTTGAAGTAGGAGATCATAGTTTGGTCAAGATTACTCATGAAACTAATTCGTGGCGTATGACTTTGATCAAAAGTTTTCTTTTTGTGACATATTTGCTTCTTATATAAATTTATCTCCATTTATGAAAGTGCTGTGATAAATATTATCAATTTAGGTTATTAATTTTAAGTAAAAGTAAGAATAGAACAGGAAAAAAAATTTTAACTGGAACTGCTTGGAAGAAACACACATGCAAACTGACTGAGTGCACTGAGGCTCTAAATTTGAGATGTGGTAATTGCATAATCACAATGCAAGTCTTCTAAATGGAAAATAATCTCCATCTTTCATTTAAGCAATGTACTGTATAAAGCACCTCTCTCTGATCTGGTGGCCTTTTCACAGTGAAGTGATGAAAGAGAACCTCCATACAAGAAATATAAATGTGTTAAGAGTTGACATATGTGCATTTTACATCTTTGCAAACCCTCTATTTATGCTCGTATTTCTTCCTATCTCACCAGCACTACTGTCCTTTTTTAGTAATAGAGCTTTTCTAAAACAGTCATGCTACATAATCCTTGTTGAATCGTATACCTTAGGCTTGCTTTCAAGATCTCAGGGTATGTGAGGAAGAAAAGACTGAAGTTAGGTTCAATACTAGTTATGCTGGCATCAGATTGATACTCTGTGGACCAGCTGCTCACTGAGAAGTTCCTAGAGCAGAGAGGTTTCTGATTGTGCACCCAAAATGTATTTGACACTGGAAGAAACTTGTGAAATGCAATGATGAACAGAATGTGGTTTAGCCAGATGCAACAGTAGCTTTTGACTATGGATGTGCTCACAGAGAAAGTATAAGAGAGCAGGCCGTAAAAGTTCACAGGAGGCAGGACAGATACCCTCTAACAGGATAGAGGCTTCCCATTACTAAATATCTGTTTTTAAGAGCAAAATGCAGTGTCAGAGTGAGATGGACTTAAGATGAAACTGCTAGCTGATGTGAAAAAAATGAATATTGCTTTATGGATTGTTTCTTTGCACCCTCTACGAATTTGGCTTTTGAAGATTCATACCTTAACCACCTGGGTCTTTAGATATGCACCTGCTTTAAAAAGGCACAAAATCTAAGTAAAATGACATGATATTTCTCTTCAGGGGTACAACAGCCACTGAGTTTGCAAGAGTTAGAACTACAGAGTTTAACTTGGGCTCCATCACTTCAGTGTTTAAGGTCCCCTTCCCCACCCAGCGTTTGCACATGCCAAATTCTAGTCCACATGGAGCTCAAAGGACCTGTATTAGTGAAAAGTCATTCAGAGTGTGTTGAAAGTAATGATAGTTTGAGTTAAAAAGTTGATAAAAAAAAGAAATTGGAACAAAAAGATGTGATGTAAAGCAAAATAAAACCCACAAAGAGCAACACTTCTGATATTGCTATCTAATTAGCCTATCTTTTTATTCCTTCTTTTATTTTTGATGCTGCAGGTGTCAGTAGCTTAATGTACAGCTAAGCATCCAACACTTTATTTTCTGCTTTGTTTTATACGTGGCAATTGAATAGATAGTCCCAAAGGGTTCCTTTTTATTATGGATTATTCCCAGTGAACACACTGGCTGTAAGAACTCTATGACAGCCAGGTTATTGTAAAACAGCTTTTTTTGCCCTTTGAAGTAGAGCTGTAACACCGAGAATAACTTTTATGAGGCCTTGTGGGAATCTTGTTCTTTATGAAACTCGGTGATTATGTTCAGAGGCTGAAATCAATGTTCCCGTGAACTTTTTAAAAATAAAAGAAGGGAGGAAAAGGAATAAGAGCATTGCAGCATTAAGGGTCAGGTACTCTCTTACATGTAGTTTACTGGATTCCCTGCCCTAAATGTCACCCTAAACTAAGGTTAGACACACCTAGGGACTGCTCTATAGAGCAGGAATTAACTGATACTCTCTACTAGACAGTAATTATCTAGTAGTATACCATGTTTCAACCATTTTCTATGTCCTGTTGTAAGTGATGAAGGCAGAGGACCAGGAATCTTAAAAAAGGAATCTTTTGCAAGGCTTTTAAAAGAGAAAGTTTAGGTCTTTTTTTTTTTTTCCTTTTTAAAATACATAAAAAGAGTGAAATGTGTGAATGAGTGCCATAATCCTGCCCTAATTGATTTCAGTCTGTGAAATAATGTTGAATAGCTGAACAACAAACAAAGGCTGAGTAATTAGCTTCTTAACATTTCAAACTATAACTTTCTTTAGTGTTCCGAGTTATTAAATATAACTTTCCCCTTACCCAGGCCTTTATGCTTATGAGGGCACAGAAGCAGGCATCCTAAGCCACTGTGCTGCTTCTGGATCCGATATGAAGCAGTTTCAGGAAGGCCTGTGTTCCCAAATATGTGGAATCATAGAATCATAGAATGGCATAGGCTGGAAGAGACCTCAGAGATCATCTAATCCAACCTCCCTGTCATGGGCAGGGACGCCTCACAACTAGACCAGGCTACTCAAGGCTCCGTCCAACCTGGCCTTGAACACCTCCAGGGAGGGAGCATCCACAACTTCTCTGGGCAATTTATTCCAAAATCTTACCACCCTCATACTGAAGAATTTCTTCCTAAGATCTAATATAATCTGTTCTCCTTCAACTTAAACCCATTTCCCCTTGTCCTATCAGTGGACACTCTTGTAAAAAGTCCCTCCCCAGCCTTCCTGTAAGTTCCCTTCAGGTATTGGAAGGCAGCTATTAGGTCCCCCTGAAGTCTTCTCTTTTCAAGGCTGAACAATCCCAGCTCCCGCAACCTGTCCTCGTAGCAGAGGTGCTCCAGCCTCTGGATCATCTTTGTGGCCCTCCTCTGAACACGCTCCAACAAATCTATGTCTCTCTTATGGTGGGGACACCAGAACTGGATGCAGTATTCGAGGTGGGGTCTCACAAGAGCACAGTAGAGGGGGAGAATCACCTCTCTTGACCTGCTGACCACACTTCTCTTGATATATCCCAGGATGCGGTTGGCCTTCTGGGCCACATGAGCGCACTGTCGGCTCATGTTGAGCTTCTCATCTATAAACACCCCCAAATCCTTCTCTTCAGGGCTACTCTCAACCCACTCTGTGCCCAGTTTGTATTTGTGCCTAGGATTGGCCTGACCCAGGTGAAGGACCTTGCATTTTGACTTGTTGAAGCTCATGCGGTTTGCACTGGCCCAATTCTCAAGCCTATCAAGGTCCCTCTGGATGGCATCTCTTCCCTCAAGTGAGACCATGGTACCACACAACTTGGTGTCATCGGCAAACTTACTGAGGGTGCACTCAGTGCGGTCATCCATGTCGCTGACAAAGATGTTGAACAGCACTGGACCCAGAACATACCCCTGAGGGACACCGCTTGACACTGGTCTCCATGTAGACATCGCACCATTGACCACAACTCTTTGAGTGTGACCATCCAGCCAGTTCTTTATCCACCGAGTGGTCCATCTGTCAAATCCATGTCTGTCCATTTTAGAGACAAGGATGCCATGTGGGACAGTGTCAATGCATGAGGATATCCAAGTCCTCAGTCAGGCCCCTGGCAGCAGTCATGAAATGTAGTTATACATGGTCTCTCCATATATTATCCAACCTTTCCCTCAGATTCATCTAGTTTCTCCCATAACTGAATACTCCTTTTCTATGGCATGCACTGAAATTCTGTTTCCATCTTGTCTTACACACCTGAGCTCCTAACACAGACTTTTCACGGTAATGGAGAATTTTCTCTGATGGTACGTGAAACAAATGTATCTGAATCTGAGTCCTTACTGCCCTCCCATCCCTGTGATTCACCAAAAAGAGAATAAAAGTAAGATATGTCAGAAAAGCAAGCCACAGGTTACATGACAGCAGCACAAGAAGAGCCTTTGAGATCAGTGTGTCAGAAGAGAGAGATGTGCAGGGCAGATAAAGCAGTTTCATTGCCATGCAGCTTATCAGCCATCCTCCATCGTCATCTACCTGAATGGAATTTTATCCTCTTACGCCCTCTCCAAGCTATGTGAACATATGAAAGCCCTACAGAAGTGAAGGACAATACAGAAATGAAAAGAAATCTAACATCTCAAAAACAAGTTTCAATTTTTCCTAGCGTTCACAAAGATTAATTGAAATATAAAGCCAGCAACAACAGTATGAGACTCTGAAAAGCACTCTTCAGAAACATAAATGCAGAAATTTTTAGTTACAGGTCTGTAAGACTTTGTCTCCTGATTATGTAACACATGAAAAAAAAAATACAAGGAAAGAGGTGAGAGAAAAAGCCACTTCTACTGAAAATCTTTTCAACTTCTTGTCATGCTCACCTTTTTTTCTGGCACTGGTGAAAAATAAAATATTTGCTGAGCTGAGGAACATCACTGAGTTCAGCGCTGAAAGAATATGCTGACGAGTCACACGGTTTCAAGACTGTAAAGGTAGGATGATTAAACACTCAGTGGAGCATGTTTCCAGAATCCATTGTTATACATGGGTTTGCATTTTCTTGGGAGATCTTAAAAAGGAGGGAAGGCAGACAGAGGAGAAAATGTTAACACTATCTACCAGAAAATTTAGAGAGTTTTATTTTCTAGTTTACTTTTTAAGAGAAGGATTTTTTCTTTTGTTTTTAAATATAACACTAACAGCTGATATTATCTATCTATGAGAGGCACTGACAGTAGTTAGGGCTGGGACAGAGCACGAGTTACTTTAGGTGCTGAGAGTCAGTCGTGATGTTTCTTAACCCTGTTTTTCTCCATGCAGAAATTCTGACTTACAAATTTGGTCCTGAGAACAGACACTTCTCCCTCGTCTTACTTTCACAAGCCATTTGACAAGGGAGTTAACAGCTAGAGAGCAGTTAGGAATGCAGTTTGTGTTGTGTTCATGCTGGTGAACATTTTTGCACTCACCACTTCCAGGACTGATTCCCTCTGCTCACTCAGAGATGTATAGCAGCAAGGTAGTTTTCCTGGCTACAGCCTCGGTTATCTCCCATTGAAGTCGATGTATTTTAAAGCCAAGTCTGAGGATCAATGTGTTTCAAGCCATCAATTCTGAGAGTGAGGTCCCTGAATGGGACAAAATTTCTTTGTCCACTTGTTGACTGGATGTAAGACTCAGACTATGGGTTTCGCTAGTTAGTTGAAACATGTACTGCTGAGCAGCTGGTGATTGTGCCATGCATTGGCCATATAAGAGCAGATGTCTATCTGGAAATTGCTGTATCATGAGCTTCTGGAAGGGAAAACGTGTTTTACATTGTGTTCACTGACACGTACATGCGAGAGAGAAATTTGGCTGTGAAACTTTGCGCTGGAGACACACAGAACTCTAATCCTGTGGATTTCATTACTGCTGCGATAAGGCAAAACTATTCTCCACATTAGCTACTAATAAATGCTGCTGCAGGCCTTTAGGTGACGAATCATTGGTCACCCTCTGTACCTTCATATTTGTGAGCTGATGAGGCCCTAATTCATTGGGTCCTCAAGAGAGGGAGCCACTGGTGCAGAAAGTGACTGAATTCTGCTGCTTGCTTGACAGCACCCATCTTGGTCTCTCTGTTGGATGGGAAAAAAGGGCACAGAGAAACATAAGGGTCATAACTATAAGTTATTCTTATGCTAGAAACAGCACGGTGCTCTAAAATATGTGGCATATTTTTGCACTTTTTCTAACCAAAGTGGGTGCTTGCAATGGTGTGTTTGTTTTCTTCATAGGACTTGCAATTTGCAAGAATGAATCAGTCATATGCGTGTATTTTTATGCATTTCTACAGAGAATCTCTGAAGAGAATCTTTTGTTTATTGCTCATAATTTTCTTTTCTATTATGCCTGTTTTATACGTATATTTTATATAGGTTAATTTTTTACTGTAAATGCTCTTGATATTTATGTTGCAGAGAAGTACCTATTTAGAGTTCTACACTGTTATTCACTGTTGCCATATTAGTCTCACAGTATGTGACTCGGGGAATGCAAGTGAGCACAGTATTCAAGGTGTGAGCATGAGTTTGTTATTGCTGTCAGTAATAATAATATTACCCTATTCTACAATGTATAAACCTTTCATGAAAACTCTGTGTTAGTATTCTCTTTGCTTCTTTCAACCTCTTTGGGGCAACAAACATTTACAAAACATCCTAATCTGACTTAATATATAGTGAAATTATACCCTCTGCTTACATTGGATATAATATGTACAACTACAGGTTACACTGAAACCATATTAAGAGAAGTTTTTGCTATTAATGGGAATGTAGTTGGCCTTTGACCTCTATTTGATGTTCAGAAATCGCTTCCCTATGAAGCAGTGTAATTATTACCATGCTCTGGGTTTTCATTGAAACACTTTTAACAATAATAACATTATCAGAAGAGTATAAGACGTGCTTCATTAGAAATTCCATCCAGAGATCATGGCAGTTTGCTTTAAAAATGTGTCATAATAATCTCCTCATCACAACAAGGAGTCTCTTTCATATGCTGTCACTGGTTTAAAATGTTCTTTTTCCACTCTGCTTTTACATACTCTGTGATATAAAATTGTCCCTCATTTTCATTAAGTGCAAAAATAACGTTCTCTTTTGGTAAATTATTATTACAATTGAAAGAATTTTTTTTAATCAATTGGTGCATTTGATTTACCAAAGATTGTGTGCTTGGAATTACTTTACATTTTAATTAGAGCTGCAGCAATCTGTTAGCTAGCACTGAACTCTGATGAACATGAGTCTCTAGGCATGTTTGGAAGAGCTCATGAATTCTCTGCCATTTGCCTAATGAGCTGTCAGAAAGGTTCCATCAATAGTGTCAAAAAATTTGTTTAAGGACCCTCCAGACGTGTTCAAGAAGCTTGAATGAGCAAGGGCTGATACAAAATGAGTGCCATTGGGCTAAATATTTCTGGAAAGGTCCTTTGCTGCTGATATAAGGAGAATTAAAGGTCATGCTTGAATGTTTGCTTTTGAGGAGGTGTTTTTGAAATATGAATTGTAAAACTTAGCTATTCACAGCCTCGATGTTATCCTTGGAAAGGACAATATGGAGCTGTATCTGATTATCTCCTTCTCTGCCACAACATAAGGGTGGATAGGGCCTTTTTTATTCTCCACTAACTGTAGCACAGGGATTAGAGGAGCACATAAAACTCCAAACTTCTCCGTGGGATTCTTTGAACCCCACAACTGTTGCATGAAATAGAATTGTGATAGAGGCAATAGTCTTTTAATGGATCAGAAAGTTAGTGGAAATCTGGTACCCTCAGTATTTCCACAATGTCACATATCAGATTGTGAAAGAAGAATACTCTTTTTGACAGTTTCTGCTCTAAAGGAACTGAAAGGCACAAGGTGATGATCTCTTCACATGTCACTGGCCCACTAGTCATCTGGGAATTCATGAGAGACTATAAATCCTCTGTATTTTTCACAGCATGAGGGTTATGGCATAGCATCCTTTGGAATTTATAAGGTATGTGAATGTCACTGTACAGGATATATTCTTAGAAGATGTAGTAGAGTAATCTGCTATTAGTAATAGCCCTGTAAATCATTTATAACTAAAACTTGTTGACTAGTTAATACTTTGAGTTAAAAAAAGTAACTCTAACCATGCTCTCTAACCATATGTCGGTAGTCTCACTGCTGTCATTGATAGAAATATTCCAAGTTTCTAAGAAGAAACATATGTATAAATATTTAAAACTGGAAGAGCATTCACAGGAATATTTAATTCTGATGAGGCAGTGAATAAAATATCAGCTCTTTATATGCCAAGACACAGTGCCCAAAGAGATTCTAAGAAATCCCAAATCACACTAAAGCTACTGGGTTCTAAGATAATTCTAACGTTTTTCTTCTTTATTAGTAGCAGTTGAATCTTGATCTGCAACAGAATGAACAGTCAATTAGATATTTTTGATTTGCGAAATAAAAGATGGTTTGTTAAGCTACCTCTGTTAAGTCTTGCCTTACTAGCTAATAATAGAGACAAAGTTTCCGAGACAAAGGACAGTAACTTGGATTTGCTTCTTATCTGCAACATACAACACTGTTAAAATTCATTTTTATATAACCTACCAATGTTGTAGGAAGTTCTGAAACTGATACATTACACTTAAGGCTGAAATGAGAGAACAGTTGTTGCAGAATCTTTTTTATTATGTGCATTGCCAGCATCATTTCCTTAAATCACATACATACATTTTCCTTCTGACTAATCTGATATTTGCAATAATTTAAAAAAAGAAAAGGTGAGATACGGGGATTGGTTGACTCAAGTTTTCTAGTTAAACAAATGAAGTTAAACTTCTTGTTGAGAACGATGGTGCTAAGTTCTGCTTTCCTCACAGAAGTAATGCAGAGACTGTAGTAACAAGGTTCATCTTCAAATTTTTGGCAAATCCTAGGTAATCTGCATCAAAGCTCTAGTAGGTGATAGAGAAATTTTAAAAGTGCTTTGAATGAGAAGTAAATATTACTGGAACAGCTTAGTGGGTACAGAGGCTTTATCTGGGGGAGAAACCCAGAGATTACTGTTTAGATATTGAATATTTGCAATGTTACATACACCAGGATTCAAACTAAATATGTGATTAAATTTCTAATTTATGAAAGTCAAGATTTTAAAAAGTCAAGCTTTTTTTGTGTGTGTGTGTGTGTTCTGCACTTCTTCACTCTTCTTGAATGCCAAGTTCAGATTTTCTCTTAGATTTAGCTACCACAGCTTTCTTATGAGTTGATAGCATCTTTTCAATTAGGCAGAAGAAAGCAACGTTTCATTAAATATGGCATCTACATAAAAAATTACCTTCCCAAAATCTGTAATGAATAATTGCTTTTCTTTTAATTAAAAATGGGAGAATATCAGTGGACATTATTTACACTACAGAATTTGATGAAAGTCTATTGTCGGTTAGTGATTATGGCTATCTATCTGTGTCATAACTATATCCATTCAGCATTAACATACATTATTCCTGTCATACTAATCAATTGACTGTCTATCATGTGAACAGTACTATGGATGCACAGATATCCAAGCTGGCCAATGTGCTGCCTACATATATTTTGTATGCATGTATGCACAGAAAAAAAGACTTTTGTTACCCAATTTTTATAATTAAGGAGACTAAAACTCACCACAAAGAAATGCATTGGGCATTGATGGTACTTGTATGTCTTAGATCAAAATTTTTCATGTTACTGGCTGTATCTACTGTCTGAGGAAGAGGGTGAAAAGATTGCTCAAAGGCAGGTTTCTGAAGTGTCAAGAATATCATCTCAATATAAAGGATGAAAAATATTCATTGACTGTTACCAGATGGATAGGCTGGTCCATGACCTGTCTGACCTTTCTGAAGAAGTGATTATCACTTTGCCCGGGGAGTAAATCATTAAAATGTTTCTTAAAGTAGTTGCCACCATGTATTTAGTTGGTTTAACAAAACAATTAAGGATGTAGATCCTCACATCAGTCAAGCTGGGTGATAGCTTTTCTGCTCTTAACAAGTAATGGTTTGCTGCTGGGTAACATATTTGAAATTGAATTTCATTTAACTATGGACTGGGTTGTAATATGTGTGGCTTGTTGGAAATAAGCTTAAATATAAACACATTTTTTCACTTTTAAAGGTACTTGAATGCTAACATTCTTCACATTGAAAAATATGATGACAGCCTCTCGCCTATAATTACAGTTTGTATACATGCAAGGCACAAAAATTTATTCTTTAATACTTAGGGAAATCTAAACTAGGATTTTAGCCTCCCACAAATTATATTGATCAATTCTCTATCTTTAGGAGTAGTTTCTGGTTTGCTTTGTTGTTTTTTCTGGGAAGATGTAAAGGTTTCTTTTTTTCTTTGATGTATCACTCTCATTTAGATCAATGTGATGAATTACTTTAATATCAATAAGTGTATTTATTTAGACCTATTGCAGAGCACCAGAATATATAACTATATTGGTTTTGCAAAGGTCATTTGTACCATTAGATAATTTCAGTGCCTTACTCTATCCATTAGGAAAATCAGTGTAAGAGTTCTCTTTGATTCTCTGTCTACAAAACTGATACGTGTATGTATACAAAATGGTAGAATGGGAATATTGACCTCCAATAAAGAGCTGATGATTTGGGGTGTAGTCCTTCACTAGTAAGTGTTAAATACTGCGTGTAGGACAACTGAGTAACTGTCTCAAAGCCTCTTGGTATCTTGGATAGTCTGCTGTGCTCCGTTTAGAGTATATAATGTTTCTAAAGTGTTTGCTAATTTTACTAACGAATGCTCATCACCACTCATGTCATGGCACTGATTAGTCTTCATCTACTTTTATATTTTACACAGGAAAACAGCATCACCCACTGACTTTTAACAACCTAACCGTCCACTCACATATTAAAAACAAATTGGAGTACCTGCATGGATTATCTGGTACAGGTTCCCTGCCCATAGCAGGTACAAAAATCCTATTCAAAGAGCTCTGGGAGATCCAAAAGAAGGGTTTAAAGGAGATATAAAGACAAAAGAGTAAGAAAAAGGGAACGTAATGTTAATAGTAAAAGCAATGACAGGGATACTCTGAAATATTTCAACTACAACGTTGTTTTAAGGAAAAAAGCTATATTCCTCCCTTCCCTGTTTCTTTCTCCTAAGTGGTGCTGATTGAGATACTATCCTTGCAAAGTAATGTCATTAATAATGTGGAAGTGGTGTGGTGTTGTTTGTTTGCTTGTTAATGTAAAAACTAAAAATTATCAGCACAGACTGTGCAGGAAGGTTACATAAATCTAAAAACTGACCATACTGACCATACAGTGTGAGAGTACTTGTGCTATATCACACCAAAGAACAGCCTAATTCAGTGTCCTATCTCTGAGAGTCTCCCTTCTCAGTGTCTCTGAGGATATGTAAAAGATTAAGGAGCGTCATCCACTTCCCAGACAATCTAGAAACTGTAAATTGTTCTGTGGAACCTATGAAGGTATAATTACAAAGAGACAATCTGCAGAGGAGAAAAGGAGAAACTATAAACTTCACTAGATGAACTATTCAAACTGACTAACTACAGCAACATGGTAGCTTCTTAAAGCCAAAATATAAGTAATTGATAAGAAATATATTGTAATCTCCGTGGTTTCTGACAATTTTGTAGTTGAAGAGAGCTAAGTGTGATGGATATGTGTGCATATAAAGGTGATGTCAACTTGGAACCATCACCAAAAAAGCAGACTACCCTAAAAATAAAAATTCAGACATGGATAAACCTTGTCATCTAGAGCACAGAGACATACTGTAGTATGTCATCAGGAATATCCTGACTGCTAATGAAGTAGCTATTTTGATACATGGCAAGCAAGAAATGAAGCACTCTGTGCTGTCACCTGCTGCAGAGATTTGTTTCTTGGACAGTGAATGAGCCAGCCATAAACCTCAAGGCTGCTAGGACTTACAAACCAGAGGGATTTTTTGGTAGATTAAGTAAAAACCTCTAGTTTTAAATACAAAGCTGCTGCTTTTTCCAGTCCAAATTGAGCAATACAGGGAAATACATGTAATATGCAACACATCTGTTTGTGCTTACATCAGAGATGCTACTTTTTATTAAAAAGATGTCTAGGTTTTATCTTATTTCAATGCTAATTGTCGACAGATAAAGTGTTTTTTAACAAACAACAAAAAGACTTATTTTCCTCCAAACAGGCTTTCAGATGTAGAATGGCTTTTCCTAATGAAGCCTTGAAGTAAACAAAAGATTAAGATGGGAAAACAACCCATTTTCTCTAGTCCCCATTCCATTTTTTTTGAGACATATTCTCCTGTTTACGTGACCAAATAGTGGTCATGCTGTCTGTCTTCCTTTCTGAACACTCCAAAACCACTGTTGCACCTAACCCACAACGTCTATCAGAAATATCTAAAAAAAAAATTGTGTTTATTAAGCAACTAAAAGTAGCCTTTGGGGTTAAATAATATGTCTTTATATCTCAAGTAAGCCATGTTGTCACAGGGGAACTTAATACGTTCAAATTATTGCAGTTTATAGTCTACTGTAATATTCCAGTAGTATCTGGCTCTAGAAGAGTACGTAATACTGTTGGTAAACACTGACAAGACAGTTATGTTCACCATAATACACATGGGTTGCCAGCAGTTGTCTTACTATAAAAATAAAGGAGAAAGATATATTTTTTTTCATCTCTTTTATATTTAAAAGGTGAATGTGAATTGTGGCTGGCAGATGGCAGTTTAGCACTTAGATGTGTCAGACATTTGTGTTATCCATTGTACAGAACTAGTGTGATAATCTTAAAAAAGAGAAAATACCAGCCCAAGATTATTTGATTATTTAGGTAACAACTCTCCATGCCTTGAATTCTGGTGCCTATTGCCTTTAATAGGATAAGGCTTTAAGAAGGTGATGTTTGATTTTCTTTGGCTATTGTAAAGTGTTCATCTGCGAGTGTTCTTGTAATCTTGACTGGTGAACACAACTCATAGCTATTCCTAAGGAGCCTAATGAGTAGGAACAGATAAAATGATCTGTTCCTCAAAAAGCCTTCTCTTAAATTCCTGACATTCAGCTGTAACTATTGTTTATCCATTTTAGGAAGTTAAAGAGTATAATCTGTGCTTCATTACATTGTTGCTGCGGTTACTAAGTACTACTGAAAGCTATCTTCAGAAAAAAAAAATCAAATTTCTCGGTGGAGTTGATCATCTTGAAAAGAGATACAGAGTCTGAATATGCCTCTCTATTGTAATATCTTTAACATATTTTCATATGTTTCGTAGACATGGTTATGCCAAAATGTCTTCTGGTGTTACAGTGTCATATTTTTTTTTCTTGAATTTCTTAGGACTGTGTTGTAGTAGTCATTTTCTAGCTTATATAGAATTTATTCTGTAGCATTAGTAGCAACACTTCCTGAACCCTTAGGCTGCAAGTTGTGAACTTTCACCTAGATGTGGCTTCAGCTGAGATAGAGTTAATTTTCTTCTTAGTAACTGGTACAGTGTTGTGTTTTGGATTTAGTATGAAAATAATGTTGAGGTGATTCTGCCCCTCTACTCAGCTCTCGTGAGACCCCACCTGCAGTACTGTGTTCAGTTTAATATTTATCACCATTCAGGTTCACCAGTTATTTTGACACCTCTTTGCTCAGTACTTCGAGGCCCTTTTGCAGTTTTTTTTCAGTCAGATCTCTTTTTTTGTACTCTGAATACTTTAGTATCAGTGAATCAATCACACCTTTGATGCTTTCTCCATTTTAAGTACAGATTTGTTTAAACAGTTACAATTTTAAAATCTTAGGAAACATTAGCACTCATGGACTTGCTGGAAGAAAACCATTCTGCTCTGAGCAGAACTCCTCTCTTAGTCAAGTACAGCATGGGTATATAATCTTGGACAACCTTTTCTGAAGGTCATAGAAAGTATTTAGGCTCATATACTTGACTTCCTGCTCTTACTCTGTTCGTTAACTGCATAACGAAGAAATGTGAAGCATTTATAAATACGGTACTAGTTGTTGCCAGTTCTTAACTGCTGCTGAGCTTGGAGAATAGTTGGTGATTGGTGAAAATGCGAACACTGAAAATGCCTGAATACTGAAAGACGCTTAGTTATTTACCTCCCATAAGGCCCTGCTGATAGGACTTCTGGTTTGTTCTTTCTTTGTGTATGTTACTGTGAAGCTAACAAATAACTTCAAAGTTTCTGGACTTCTGCTTGATATCACAAGCAAATATGGCTGAATATCTCCCAAATAAGTAGTGCTAATTACCTCAATAGAATATTTGAACTTCCATCACTGAGGAATTTTATTTCATTCTTCACTGACAATTCTGGCAAATTTTATTTGGCACTTTTGACAGTACGTAATGTGTAGGCAATGTGTGCTGTGTTTACAAGAGAAGCACTGCATTATATGAAATATTACCTGTCATTAAAGCCTCCATCAGTCACATCTGACTGGCATAAATCAAATAAAACAAATTCCCATTTTTAGAATAGGAATTGTTTTGTCAAGTGTGCCATCACATAAACATATCATGTTGGAAAAAAACAGAAACACAGCAAGCATTTGAAACGAGATGCATAAAACTGCAAATAAAACTGACAATAAATGTCAGTATAACAAAGTATGTAGCCTATGTTCTTGCAGCTTAATATAAGTTGATGTGACTTACAGTGAAAAAATTGTTACTGTTAATAAATATAAAAATAGTAGAACACAAACAAAAACACTATCAAAACTTATAACCAACTTGGCGGCTGACATTAAGTTAATATTTCTTACGTAACAGTACATGATGCACAAATACGAATCCTCTCTTCTTGGTAGTGTGATGATTCTTATGAGTAAGCTAAACAGTGTTCTGTTTTCCACACTTTTCAGATGACGCACTGTAGGTTTTAGCTGCACTTCACATATCAGATTGTGATATTTTTGGGAAATACTATTTCAGTAACAGCTCCAGCTGAGAAAGGATAACTATAGTTTATGAGATTCAGAATAAAATGTTGTATTCTCAGAGAACTATGAATGTTGAATCTTGTATGCCATGTTATTTGAGCAAAAAGCCTGTCAGCATCTATGAGATTTGAATGTCCGTATAACTACAAAATTCACCTACCTAGTTTGTTTTTTTTTTTTTAAACCCTGAATGGGAGATCTTGCCTTTCATAGACAACAAGTAATGGCTTTATTCAGAGCAGGTGAAAACTTTACTTCTTTTTTTGTCAGCACAGGTAGATGTTCTTTGTCTATAGATAACAACAAGTCAAAATATTTCAAAATTAAGTTGTAAATTTTACTAATCTGTATTTTGTGTGGAGATAGCCAGTAGTTTACATCCTCATAAATTTTTCTCTGTCATGACCATTTTGGTATCATGGATGTAATTCCATACAAGTTACTGGTATTTCTGTGTTTTTGCAAAGGAGGTATATTACTGTAATATTTGATGAAAGAACAAGTGACATTATTATTGAACTATTTTCAGCTGTAGCAAAATACTTTGTTTCTCACAAAGACCGAAGTTCACTGTTGATTATTTATGCAGAATGCGAAAATCATGAACCACCTTAGTATTGGTGCAAGTGGTTTCATGTAAAACCGCTTGGGGGAACATTTCTCTACTGTAAACAGGTACAGCCATAACTATAATCAACTGACATGAAGAGTTATCCTATACAGATGAATAAATTTTGAGTATAAAGCTAGACTTCAAATAGGATTGGTATGTTTACTGTAAATGTGAATAATATGGCAGGCATTTACATGTTTATTGAGCTATTCATTAAAAAGTTGAAATGAAAATGTGGAAGCCCTGACAGCTGACTTTTACTATTGCAATGCATTTATGCATATGGAAGTCAAAATCGCAGAAAATTATTGTAATGGAAATGACATTTAATGCCATACCAAAACATTTGTAGGAATAATTTTATAGAAGGAACACATGAACTGAAATTGTGCCTTGCTGATAATATTAAAAGAAATGAGAAGCATTTGAAAATGACTGTTATTTTATACACTATTTGTATTACCAATTATAAAGACCAACTTTTTGCTATCAAAATAGTAATGATAACTAGTGCATGCTCATTCATGAAAGACTGTTTTAAAACACTTGTGAAATTCCAGTACATCAAACCACAATGGAAGCCTAATTAAAAAATACTACAAAAACACAACAAAAGTGTGCCTGGTATATCATGTAATTGAGCCATTAATTTCAAGATTACAATAAAAGATTCAATGCATGGTAGCGTTAGCATTACATTACTAACTGCATTGGTTTATAGTCTCTACTATGTAGGAAATAAAATATTACAGTATATGTAAGCACCTTAATATGTTGGTTTAGGATATGGATCCAGAGTGCAACTAAATCTTTGGAAAGACCTATATTAATGTGAGAATTGAGTCTGAATTTTGAAAAAACTACTCACTAACTGAAAACATGGAGATTTTGGAGATTTTTAGAAAAGAAAGAAACAAGAATTTCCTTTTCGAGTTGAATTGTTGTAGGTTTTTTTTTTTTTCTAAAATCTTGTTTTTGTAAAGATAAGTGAAATAGGCAGTTAAATGAGCATGCAGGTCCACAGTAACAGTGTTTGACTTGGATCTCATAGTAGGTTTATATGTCGATTTTTTTGAGCAAAGTTTTGCCAGCACAGTTCTTCTGAAGCTGATACAGTCACAAGGTTGATAATTGAAAACCATTAACCCTAATAGTTGCAGCAGTGGAAGAAAAAATGATTTGTGATCACAGCACACTCCTACATGGATTGACTGTCCAAAGAGCAAAAAAGATACTCAGAGGAAAAAGAAACACGTAGTACCTTGGTTCTGTTACAAAATCAATTTAGTAATCAGATAATTGAGCCAAAGGATACGGGGAAGTAATAAGCTTTTAAAAAACTTGGCTTTCCTGTCAAAGTAATGAAAGGACTTGGGGACATGCCCTTTCTGGGAGATAAATTTAATTTGACTGCAGGTAGGTCTGTGGCTTTCTGAATTATATAGTTCTTCTGGTAACTTGCACGGGAGCGCTCTCTATTTTCGGCTGTGGAGAAAAGAAGGACTGACTAGTTAGAACCAAACAGACGAATGCTTTAAAATGTTCTCTAATGCCGTGCCCTGCACAGAGACACAGGTGCATAGAAAAGCACAACATTCAGGGAAAAGCTGTTGAACAATTTATTGTAGCTGCATCACTAAAACATCAGCATTTTTTTGAGAAAGTAAATTTGAAAGTGACATCAAAGCCAGCAGGTTAAATTGCTGGTACCACAGATTCTCTCATGCAATTACTAGGACAAGATATGAAAGTGAAGGAAGATGTGAAGAATAAATATACATGACATTGCAGAGAGTACTAACATCTGTAACTGGGGGCAGAAGCAGAGAGTAACTATCTTTTAAAGAAACAATTGGTTGCTATAGGTGTTTCCTTTAAGTGATTTAACTATGCAACTTTAGCCAGTATTATGACAAACCGAGCTACAACAGTGCTCAAAATCCTTTGTATATGCAGTGAGATGTTTTTGGATAGTAGTCTGAAATTGTTCAGTTACCTGTGTGTTATCCTTTCAAAAAGCAGCACAAGACGCAACTCAGAGCTGTTTCTTGCTGTCTTAGGTGAGCTGCTGACAGTGTTCTGAAGCCCTGTTTATTCTTTGTGCTGTGAGCCCACAGGCCTGCAGATAGCCTCAGCCCAGGTAGTGCAGGTCAGCCCCAGGAAAGGACATTGCTATCACTTGCAAAGTCTGCAGAAGAAAACCCCTTGAATTCCGAAAGCTGCAAGAGAGACCTGGATGTACTTGTTCTTTTCTTTCCTACATCCTCATGTCTCCTCTATCCTGTTACCACTCTGTATACCTCAGAGGTTTGAATATCTGGGTCTAATAAGAAAAGTTGTTTGGCCCACAAAGATTTTTTTCTTAGATCTCTGTAGTGCATGCTGCTGACAAAACAGACAATTAAGTGGCAAAGTCATTGAGTTTCCCCTGCAAACTCGAGTTCTTGCACTAAGCCAAATGGATATTGGGATAGGAAGTACACTACTGTGTCAGCTTCTGGGCAGAGAATGAAGACCATCCATGTGAGGCCTGAGGCCCCAGAATGAGCTATACACTACTACAGTGGGATTTGCTGGTGTTTATAAAGAAATAGTTATCAAAGTTCTCTTTTTATAATCCCCATTTAAAGCTCATGTAATGTAATAAACAGAAGAAAGAAGATTTCTTAGGTCAAAAAGCAAAGTTGAAAAGAGCCAGTCTGATAAATGCTCCATGAAACTCCATGAAACTACAACTAGGCACATATATCAGAGAGATAAAGAACAAGTATCAATAGCAGGTTGAGCACATCTGTGCCTTGTTTGAACCACACATACTACCTCTGAAGCTAAAGATCCATGGGAACTTTTACAGAAAGGTGAATTTGGCTGAAAGCCTGAATCTAGATGATGCCACAAGTTCCATTCAATTTAACGAGCATTCTAATTTATTGAGTCCACCTGCACAATAAAGTAAAAGCACTATGTAATAAATTAATGAAAAAATGAATTCTCCTTTCACAGGGTTTAAATTCAGCATAACAATATGTTTTCCGGTGTTGTCTTTATGGCCAAAAGAGGAAAAAACAAAGATTCAGCTATTTAAAATGGCCAACATAAGAAAAAACACCTTACTTTTGTGTTTGTAGATTTTGGGTTTTTTTTAATCAGTAAATTAATTTAACTGAATGAATACTTCATGTGCAGCAGGTAGGTAATTAACTGACTCCATAATGTAATCCTTGCTAAAATATTCTATGCATATGTAATATGCAGTTTTTAAAAAAAAAGTCTCGTTTTAATCAGTTTGGATATATTAGAATAAAATATTAAGAAGCTTGTAATTTTTTTCCCAACTGTTGATCTTTTGTTTCATTACCTACCATCAGTTGATGAACATGTGGGGAATGTAGCAGGATTTGGCTTCATAGCAGAGTTAAGATTATGTTACAATTTTGACTTTTCTGCCCTACATGACTAATAAAATTACCTTAATGGATTTTTATGTCTTCAAGCAGCATACAGAGTAAGAGCTGACTTCCTTTATGATGACAGTATAAAAGATTGCTAAAGTGGCTGCTTTTGATCTCAGACATGATCAGAATAACTGATATTATACTATTACTATGATTTCCAGGTTTGACAAGCTAAAGCATTTACCATAAATCCAGTGTACTTTAACTCTATAAAATTCGTATAAAGACCAGTCCTTCATATCTGGATCATGCATCTGGCCACATCTGATGCTTCAGTTGGTTAAAAAACAACCTTATCTATATCTGGTAGCATTGCAGTGTGGAACTGAGAAGCATCTAGATATGACATGATGGATTTGGCTGCTGAATGACAAGACAACATAAAGTGGATAGACCATAGATTTCAGTCATTATATGGCAAGTTAAAACGACAAAGTAGTTCAGAGAAAACTAAAGATATCTGTACTCTTCAGAGCTCAGGAGAGCTTTTGACCATGAGATAGAGATGAAACAGTTAATAGAGAATACACGTCAGATGCATATCATTCAGCACTAGCAGCCAGAGTATAGATGAGAGCTGATAGTGGTGTGACAAGCATGATCACTTAGAGCTGCACAACAGTCAACTGGAGTACTCCAAATGGAATACAGTACTCTGTTGCCAAGTAGCAGGAAGCAAAGACTGCTGCCCAAGCAGTGCTAGTTTTACATCTCAGGTAGCTCTTGCAAGCTTGCCAGGTTGATTGATGTTGGTAAACAGCTTTATCAAATGTTTGTGCTAAGCTGAAAACAAATAATGCTGAATTTGGTGAAATGGCATGTTTTGTTGCTTGGTTGCAGAGACAGCAGAATGTAAAATGCCCTAAAATCATTTTAGATTGTTTCATAGAAGAGGATGATTGCAATACTGGTAGGGGATTAGCAGCAAAGGCCTTTCAGGGTCAAGAAAGATTTGAGATCAAATAACTGAAGTAGTCTTATTATTTGTCCATTTAGGAGACTGTTACAGAATATAGTTTCAGCTGGGTCACTGATAAAATTTTTTTAAAAAATTAGTTCTTATATTGATCATTAGAGTAAATAATTGATTTGGAGTTTCCAGAAACAAGGTATGTTTTTCATATGAACTCTGAAACAGTGCTTGCGTAAGAGAAATTTTGCAATGTGAACAAAACTGCTGGGGAGTGGTTTAGATACATCTTATAAGCTATTGTATCTCACAATTTCGTAGTAGAAAATTACAGGTGACACTAGTCATCAGTATATGTGAGTGCCATTTTTACTATAGTATTTTTTCAAGAATTACATCACAGATACTAAGTGTGTAATGAATATCACCTTGCTATTAGATTACACTACTATTCTTTGTTACTGATAACTGTCAGAGATGAGCTGGTTGTAATGCTTCATTGCAAGCACTGAAAATGCTGTTGGATGGTGGGAAGTCCATGCAGTCCATTTCATGCCTGGCATGAAATTTTACCGGCTTTTATATAAAATAATAATTCACAGTGACAACAAATTAATGTGTCTTTGCATACAGTAAAGATAAAAATTTTATTACATCCTGGCTTAGGTGGAAATTTTAAAGCTACAGATCTCTTCCTTAGTCTAGAATATACATACATGCTTTCCAAATATGATAGAAACTATGAATTTAAGATTATATGTTTTAAATATTTGCTATTGAAAGCTTACAAAAGATTAATGTATTATTGACCTTTCACTGCTTATTGTCTACAGATAAAAATTTGCTGGAAGAAGAGTGAGCTAAATAATGTTTTCACTTATAAAAATAAAGGCTCATTAAAACCTGTATTTTATTTTATGACTTGTGTCGCATAGTACTAAAAGGAGCAACTAGAAAGTATGTAAATCAAATGAGATTTGGTTTGGTATGTCAGTCTTTCATATTTCTGGACACATTTGTTTATTTAGCTAATAAATAATAGTATTCAATCCCTCAGGTCTTTGGTATGTACTAACTAAATTGAAAATTACAAACATTTCAAAAAGTTACTGTCTTACTTTTGAAACTGTTTAAGGATCAATGAATATGCATATGCCTTAAATGGAATTAAACAGACTCCTCAATTCATGTTTTCATGTAGAATGTTTGCATTTTTTGTCATTTATAGCAGATGAAGTTAAAGGGAATTCTGTGTCAGGCTCTTGTTAAAAGTGCTGGCATGCCTCTATCTGCTGACATCTTATAACTTATGAGTGTCAGGTCTCTAAGAAAGGATGTGCTACTTCATCTGATTTTATAACCTGACTTAAAATCCACACACATTCAAATAAGCAGAAAAAATTTATTTTAATGAGGAAACATTAGTGGTGTTGTTACAAAGCTCAGTTTCCTATGTGTTGTTTTCCCCTAAAATGTTAATAACTTTCATTAAGGTGCTCTGATAAAAATTTTGATGCTTTTTCTTGAAAATGTCTGAAGTAGATGCAGTTGTGTTTCCAAGTCCATTACAATCCCTTGATCTTGTCCACAATCCTGTTTTCTCCTTGTTAATGGTGCAGTTGATTTGAGTTTGGCAGGCTGTCTACAGTATGCTGCTTTGATATTAAAAAGATGTGACAGTAGCTTTCATTTTTTGCCTAAAACTGTTGTTCTTGCTGAGCATTGTGCCCAGCCATTAGCTCTCAAATGGAGCTTGATGGGCAGATTTTGAATTTTCTATGTTAATTTGGCTGATGCTGGCTGGCTGTCCTTTACCATGCTGCTGCTTTTGTAGTTTTAACCTACCTCTTTAAGACAACCTCATCTCACTAACAAATCGTCATTCTCAACTGAGACATCTTCGCACTTCTTTACTGGGTTCTGAGCTTTGTTTCCACACTCCTTCCCTTTCCTATGTGATGAGTCTCTGTACTGCAGTTGGGAAGTTCAATGTCAACAAACTTGTTTCCTTAGGGCACTTTAATTTTATTGATTTGTTAGAAGAGATTAGGGTAAACATCTGATTCTTCCATTCTTTCACCAGTGCTTAACTTCAGACACATGAATAATCCTGTTTATCAATATAGGTAAAATATAGTTAAATGTTATGTTTATAATGTTTATTTTAAATGGTTGTCCATGTGACAAATTTGTAAAAAGTATGGATAAATAGGTGAAGTAGCCACAAATACAATCAAGTAGATCACATAAAGCATATCTGTGGGGGAGGACAGAATTAGTTCTTCCCATAATTACTAGAGAAGTCCTCAACATCTGTTCCATATTAAGATCCCAAAAGCCTTTAGGCAGCAATAAAGTTAGTTATTATGGCAGATTGAGTCTGACTTGCTTATTGTACTGCAGACGTTAAAATTATGTTTGAGCATCACATCTGCCTGTCTATTGACTGCTATTAAAAAAAAAGGTTCATGTTTAATTGCCTGAGATACTGAAGTATTCTTTAATTGTAGATTCGTATAGTAGAGAAACAAAAAGAAAAGAAAACAACAATAAATGATCTAAACATAACTTAGATTGCAACTAGATAAAATAAAGCTCTGGCCTTCAGAGATCTGGCTTTTATTTCTGCTTCTGCTGGTGGATTGTTGTCTGACTGGGGACAGTCACTTTGTCCTACTCAGGCAGGTTGCTTATATTAGAATAACGACCTCCTTTCTTTGCAATCATGACCTTGATGAGTCAGGAACTCTCTCTCACTGCACCTTTCACAAAGGCAGAGATCTAGGTACAGTTGTGGAACAGATGATGTTCACGAAGAGATAAGGATGAGAAGACTGCAAATTGAAAAAGGTACATGAGGACATGAGGATACAGGTACCACAAGTGCCGAGGGTAAGCAATCAGAAGAAAGGAATAGAAATAGGAAAGCAGTTGTGAATTTGGAAAAAGAAATAAGAAGAGGTTAAAGGCTTTAATCTTTTGTTTTCTGTTCTCTTTTCCTTTTTTTTTTTTTTTTTTTTTGTCCTCTGATTGCACCTGCAGTAAGCGTAATGTAGAAGAACCTCAGGGCAAGTTTGAAGAAAAGTTAATTCAGCTCCATGTTCACAGGAAATAGCTAGTATCATTTCAGGTCAGTTTAAATAGATTCCCATCCACCAGGGATGCTTATAGCAATACTTAAGTAACAGTCAGAACGTATGGCAGCTCTACAAATGCTACTTGTGGTTGGTGAACCTATGGATAAGGCACAGTTACAAAGAAACATATTCTCAGTTGATGCTTACACATACTAACTCCATAACTGATATCAGACTCTCATTTGCATTCCTCTGGTGATATTAATAGGCTTTTTGTCCCCAGGAAAATCAGAAGGTGAATGGAACAAACTCCATTACTATATAATTTTTGCTTTAAGCTGCACATTAAGCAATGCTTTCATCTGCCACTCATCTCCTTTGGCAAAGATGTAAGGAGACAGTAGAGGAGGGTTTCACTAAGGATGGATTATAAATTGGAACATCTTATTGTATAGTGTTTTGCATAAAGAAAGATCTACACTCAGCCTTTGAATTGCTGATTTCTACAGTTTACTCCATACCATCATCCGTGTGTGGAAATAACAGATAACAAAATTATAGCCACCTGAAAACATACACAAATGTTCTTCAGACCTGAAGGTGTTTGTCCATTTGCTAAATTTGCTAAAGAATTTGCTAAAGAGAGTTGCAAAATTAACTGCAAGAGCAGCGTTGGTGTCAGTATGTGATATCAATGCTGCAGTAAATCATCAGAAATGTCTTATTGCTTTTATACTGCAATAACTATTCAGGAATATCTTACTGCATTTACACACATTGCATTTTAATTAACTTTGGTTTTGTAAAGTATATTTAAGGCCTTAAAAGAGTTGTTAGCTGCAATTGTTACTTTATTCAACATCAAAAGGAATAATAAATACTTATATTTGGGTCAAAGTGATATAGTCACATTAAATAACATTTTACAAAATATTATCTAATCAGTCCTCTTTTAGTTAATATGATTTTTTTTTTCAACTTCTCAAAAAATATTTTTGACTCAGTTTCCTCCCTTTGCTTTTGTCTGTGTGCATCCCTCCTTGCTTCTGTGTCTGATTGTTACAGTTATTCCAGACAGTTTTCCTTCTGTAGGTTTGGAGAATATTATTAAGGTGAGATTTCTGAAGTTTCCCAGAGAGCATATGCTGAGAATGGTGCTCATGCTGGCCGTACACAAAGCAAGTGTTAAATGTACCAGATATATATTAAAGAATAAATAAATACTGAATAATCTGTACTGCTTCTTTTGAAAAGTAACCTGGTGGATTATTTGTAACTGTACAGAACACGTTTCAGGTGTCCCCATCAGTGCATTGAAAGGTACCTTATACCTTTCTGTTACTTTGAAATCACTAGGATAAATGATGAACATTGTTTACTTAGTTTGCATTCGTCTAATTAATACACTTCAGCTTTTCATCCATTAAATGTAAATCTCTTGGATGGAGCTGTTTGCCAGCTAGTTATCCTGATTGTTTCAATTCTGGGAAGCTGTGATATTTTTAGAGTTTTTCTAATAAATCTATTAGAGTCATCAGCATAGAACAGAATATTCAAAATGTTTTTGCTTTAGGTACAGTCACTCTTACGAACTCATAGAGATTGATACAGTTTGGTAACAACAAAGCAGATATCCCTGTCCTACCTGTGTGAATTGTTTCCCAACAGGTACCTTTTCAAAACCTAATTTTTTATTATTATTTTTAAATGATTTTATGTTTATTGTGTATTTGACCCAAAATGTAATGTGATAGTACTCTTTAATAGCATTTAAATGTTTTTATTTTTAAAGATTAAATAAAAATTGCTTCCTTGAATCAACAATTTTCTACTTCGAATGAATTTGGAGAATGATTCTGACCTGTACTTACTTTTTACCTGCAAAATAAAAGGTAATTATCTTGATTTCAATATATTAATAAGATGTAATGAGAGATGAAAGTGGAAGTATATTTCTTTAATACTGGAATTTGACTGTGATTTTGTATAATTTTTCTATATAGCTTTTGAATAATCTTTGGTATTATGAAAATTGCTGTCTGTATATGTTCATAAAAGACTCTCAGATTAGATCTTTTCTTATCGGACTCAAGATAATTTGCACCATTGAAATGCTTTCATGCCCTACTCTCATTTAATCTTAGGACAGTTGATTACTTGCCTGAACTGAGAGGAGAGGAAAAAAAAAGAGAAATTTCTTTTCGTTTTCCCTAAAGAGCGGAAAAAGTAGAGTAGGCAGGTCTAACAAGACATGTTTCCTGGAATCATGTCAGGAGAGCATGAAGCAAGTACACAGAAAATGTTGAACAGATGACATGAAGTTATGTCTTTCTGTAGCAGGAGGTATTCTTATGGACTTTACCTTGTAAGATAAAAATTAATGATTTACTCATGTGCCTTGTGCAATGATTTTGACTGTACCTTTATTTCATGTACAAACTGCCACGCAAGGACTAATCAAAGTTCCATATATCACAGTATCCATCGTATTGAACTGTGTTTTCTTTCTTTCAGAGTCAAAGAAGAAAACTCAAAGCTTCAGTAGGATTATACTGAAAGATAGGCTGAAACAGAAAGACACTAGAGAAAGGTGCAAGGACTGCTGGAAGGAGAGTTCACAGAAGGTGTTGCTAAGCTGGTCATGTTCCAGCAATGCCAGTGCAGTACCAAGCTTAATATATCCATGCATAAAGGAACTGAATCTCCTATCAACAGTGTCTGACAGAGGGTGTTTGTTTTGAGTCTGCCACATAAGCAGTGACGTCTACTCTCTTAGAAAGGGGGTGCCACAAATACTGTTTTGTTACACAGCTTTGGATCAGCAGTGATACAGGATTTATTAATATTTTTGAGATAGATCACATGATTAGGTTGTATAATTATTAACAGTACTTAATCATCAGCCAAGTTAACACAGCTATTCAGTGGATTTGTTACAATAAAAGTAGTGACTTAAAGTTTCAAGAACAGCAAGGGTCACCCAAAAATCACAGCAGAGTGGCGTACACAGATGGAAGTTATATGAAATCGCACGTACAGACAAGCAGATTGCACGTGCGCACACTGACAGAGACAAACAGTTATGAGCCAAACTGCACGCACATTCGTGAATTTCATGAATTAGACACTTTTATGTGCCGGCATTCATCAACGGACGGTTGGTGAACCTCGTGAAATCAGGCCTCTGCATCCTCGCGAAGTCATCGACGGACAATCTTCCAGTCCTCGAGAAACCTGCCCTGAGAGACGTCCCAGCTCAGGGGCAGGTACTGGGTCGCACAGCCTGCTGCGGGCCCAGAGAGCTCAAAAGGTCTCACTTTTGTGTCACTGTTTATAGGATCTACAGACGATTTGCTTTGGTCGGTGCTCTCCATTCTGGCCACAATTCATGCTGAGTCGTTCTGGTAGACAATTCAGGCCACAGCTGGCCCAGGTGTGGCCAGGAGGTGCCTGGTCACCCCAGCTCCAGGTTACTGCACTTGCCACCAAGATAACAGCACAATGGGAGTTTTCCCAAAGCATGCAGGTCTCATCCTGATAAGGCAGCAGATGTCCCAGGTGTGGCCAGAGAATGTCCAAGTCACTGCACTTATATCCCAGCGAACAGCACAATGGGGCTTATCCTGAGCTCTCGGAGTGGCCCGGAGGGCTGCATCACCACAGAGGAAATCAGTGTTTTCTTTGAATCCAAGGTCTTCGTGTTGACATGATACCGAGCTCTTTTGCTTCTATCTACTTGTTTCCTATTATTAGAACATACAAGATAGAATTCTGTTAATTTTTTTTCTCCTTCTATGCCATTTAATAATTACAAAGAAAAAATACCTCAGTCTTAGCAACAGAAAGAATATCACTTTACTTGGAATATGCGTGGCCAGCTGGGAAACTCTCCCAAGCTCAACTGAGGTATCCCACGTAAATATGGCATATATGATCATACTGCCTTTGTGTGTATATGTGTGTATGCTGGTGTGCGTAAGTAAAAGAAAAAAATATTTACTTTCAACTGATAAAAAGAAAGGACCTTAATATCAGTGACTTGGAGCTGGGGAGTTAATGTTACAGGAGCATGGAACAAGGAGGTTCACAATTGTAAACTGAGGTGGTTAATAATGGCATTTCAAAGCCAATCAGTGGGCTACTTAAGAAACTGTCTCTTGGTAATGATTTCTTTACAAACGGTTTTATCCTTCAAGTTCTGTAAATTTTGTCTATATCATAAATCAATATCACCTGGGCAGCAAAAATGAGATTTTGTTATAACCAGTAAGGACCTAGGTTTGTAGGAATGATGACTCTGAGTTTTCGGGTTTTTTTATATCTGCTTGTCCTCTTAGTGTCCCTGACTATCATTACTTCACACAGCATTCACCAAGAGGAGTGTGTCCAAGAGTTGTGGTGAGTTGAGGCAATGTTTCCACCGATCTCTGTTCTTGCAATAAAGAGCTGCAAGAAATTGTACCAGTCAGATCTGTCAGTGGCTATGAGTAAATAGGTGATAATTCTGTCAGTTCTTAGTAGCATCTTTGTTGATCTCCCATATTGCTAGTCTTTTGTGCTCTTGTAAAAGACAGAGCTGAATTGTGCATTGGTTGGTTTACAAGTATGGCAGATTTTTTTTCTCCTCCAGAATATACTTATTCAATTTCAATCAAGGGTACAGAACTTCCTATAGAGCACAGAAGAGCTCTGAATAGGGAAACAAAGGGAAAATGGTGGGTGTAGAGAATTTGTACATTGTAGAATATGTGATGTAATTTAAAGTAAGACTTTGATTTCCTTTCAATGCTACATCACTTTCCTTGCAAAATGTGTTATGTGATACAGAATAGAATAGAACAGACTATTTTGGTTGGAAGGGACTTACAGTGATCATCTAGTCCATCTGCCTGACCAATTCAGGGCTGACCAAGTTAAAACATGTTATTAAGGGCATTGTCCAAATGCCTCTTCAATGCCGACAGGCATGGGGCATTGACCACCTCTCTAGGAAACCTTTTCCAGTGTTTGACCATGAGACTTTCTAAGAAACCAGTGATAGCACGAAAATACTTTTTTAGTTCTAAACCAGATTTGTTAGTATGCCATGCTAACACTTACCTGGTTTTCATTCGCAGTTCTGTTTTGCTTGTCTCTTCATTTCAAGTTTGCATTGTATTTCTATACTGCATTATTTGAAATAAAGTAGCTTTTGTAAAAAGAAAAAGAAAGCAACTGCTTTGAAATATGGGATAAAAATGAGTTTATCCCTTTTAGTCAGGGTCCTTTGCTAGTTGCCATACTGCAGAGATTCCACTGAAAAGTATCGCTGGGATATAATATTTTACACAGCACAGCAGGGTGCAATCTGCTTGCCATGCCAAATACATCTTGCAGCAGACCAGAGTTTTAAAGGATATACCCATGAGGGAATATTAAATGAATGCAACTGGAGAGTCAAGTACAGGAAAGAGCCTTATTCTAAAGATGCAATATGAACTTGAACAGTTGCTGATATTAAGACAAGCAAGTTATAGGCTGGTTTTGTATAGAATAGGCAGTATAATGAAAAGGTGTAAGTGATGGTGTCCATCATCAATAGCGCTCAACAAATAAACTACTTCTTCAACTACAAACATTCACTGACTTTGAAAACGTTTCTGGAAGACTAGGCGTAAAAAAAATATCTGGAAAAAGCTCTGCTGGTTCTTTTAAAGAATTTTTAAAGAGATCTTCCAGCTTAATAGTGGAACAAGACCACAAAGTGCATCGAAGTGTGGTGATTAGCTGCATAGAGAATCATGGATGTTTTGTCTGTGCAACACCTTATCTGGTTTTCAAGACTTGGCATGCCATCAAACTTGGTAAATGCATGTTCATTGCTGCTGTTCTGCTTTTTCTCTGTAGGTATTACGAGGATCTTCAGAGTTAGGTTAAAAAAATTTCTTATGACAAGTAAATTTATGTGAGCATTCTTGTGAATGGGTTTACCGCTATGTGAAAGGAGGCAACATTGTGTGTGTTTATATAAAATGGAGCTAATAGCTGACAGGAATGTCAGAGGGGAAAAAGTTTGTGAAATTGTGGTGAAGATCTTTTAGAAGTTTGGAGTTTCTGGAACAAAACCTACAATATGCCTGTCTACAATCAAGAAAACCACTCTTCATTGACAGACAAAGTAAACAATGAATTAGCATTCGATGAAGGCAATATAAAAGCAGAAGCTATTGATGCAATAATTAAGAAGCAGGAGATTCTTAGACTTTTCCAGTACAACAGGTGTAATATTTTTCTTTTTATAATGTAGTGTTCTCCTCTCACATTAGGGATAGCCATATTCTAAATTTGAAAAGAATCGTGTTACATTTTGATTAGAAAATCATCATAGTAACTTAAGAGCAATTATTTCTAACTTGTCATACATTTGTCTAAATTATGAGAAGACTAAATGATATTATCCCTGTTTATTTTCTTCAAATGAAATGTTGCTCTTTGTGAAATTTGTCATACTTGCTATCATCTTACTACAGCATCAGCCTTAATTGTTATCACATATTCACCAAGAATTTTAAGTAAATGAAGAAATATACATGGCTTGTTTTCAGGAATTGAGGCAAAGAGATTGCCTTATGTATCTTATCAAAAATGTTTCTTACACCATAGAATAAAAAATTCTTTACATTTCGATTAAATATATGATATTTTGTTTTTTATTTTTTTGAGGTGGAAAAATGAGTTATGTGTACAGTTGTTCAATCCAAATAGAGATTACCGTTCTCTAACTAACTCTTTCATTGATTGATTTCTGGGTTTCGTAGACTAAAATAGTGAGATATTCACTCCAAAGCAATATTAACTGCTAACCGATCAGACTCTTGTATGCCTATACTAATTATTTAAAACAATATTCCATACAACATAGTCAGAAAATTGTTAACATTCTTTTAAAATTTCCAGAACATTGAAATAATACTTTTTGATAACTTCTTGAACATACAGAAAGAATATTGCAGCAGAATGGAGTTCTTAAGTGAATTTCATGGAAAAATATAATAATACTTTGCTTCAAGGAAACCAACTACTTCTAAATTTCTATGACTCAGTACTTCAGGGTACTTAGATATAGAAGTTCCCTTCTGCTGATTTGAGTGCAACTTTGCTTGGAATTGTTATCTTCTTCATTTGGTGTACAAAGTTAACAAAATGAGGGAAGGAAATTGTTGACTAGTACATACCAAGCATATACAAAATCTAGATCAATCACAATAATTTAATAGCCAATTAAAAATAACCATTATTAGAGACAGCTAAAACAAACCACCATGTAAAAGAGGTAAAACAGTGTCATGGTAGACCTGGTTGTTAATAATTAGATTTTTAGATTCTTTTAAGATTGTAGCTGGTGTTTTTGAAGGAAAGAAAATAAATGTTCATAAGATAAATAAGTAAACATGGTTCATAGCATAAGAAGAGCAAGAAGCCATCTTAATTTGCAGCAAACATTTTTTTTTTAGATATTAGGAAAAATTTTCTAACCATATGAGTAGAGAACCATTGGAACAAACCATTGGGGATTTTGTGGAAAGCTTAAAGGCAAGTTAGACACTGTTTGAGAATGGTTTAGTTGTACTTGATTTCTCCTCGGTGAAAGAAGCAAATGTAGCTGAATCTCAGGAAGTTTCTGTCAGCCTTGTATTTCTATGATTTTGGGATTAAAGTAATTTTGAGTAAATGTTGAATAGGTTACAAATTTCTGTCTAGCATATATTCACAGTTATTTTACAAAGCAATTTCAGAAAGGGTAGGAAGTCAAATCCCTCATACTCGAAGGCAAAAGCCAACCACTGAAGCTACAAAGAAGCTTTTCTTATTCATGTTTCTTTTCCATACTAATGTGTTCACCTTCTAATTCCTTCTGAAGCTGACGTCATTGCTTCTGTTGGAAAAAAAGGTACTGGACTAGCAAATACTCTTTGCTCATTAGCATTTTCTTATTGCTTCTACATGTGTTTTCTTTAGTTAAGTACAATTTAATAGGAAAAGTCTTGTGTTTGCCCTTACTATGGCTTGTTATAATCATACGGCTATATAATAAAAATTTGGACTGGGAACCAAATCGTCATTCTCTTTTCCATTTAATACATCTCTTCCTCCTTTCTGTTAGTTCTCCTGCCTGCTGACACAACACTAGTAATACAACAGCATTTCAATGATGAGATGAGTTAGATACCATTTTATGTCCTCTGGGTTTCAGTGTACATATAAATCTGATGTCCTGCAAAAAAAAAAATTCATGTACAAAACCAAGAGCTCTGAGTTTTTAAATAACAAAATTGATGGGATGTTTCACCAAGGCTTCTTGTCATTATTTTATTGCATCCATCTCTGCAAGTGTCTTGTATTCATCTAGTACAAGTTCTCATTTCTGAGGGAATGATTTCCATATGTAAGCTGCTTCCCTACTTTTCATACTTGGCATTTACTTTTTTATTTTGGGTTCTTGGCTGACATTTCGTTCTGAGTAACAGAGAATTTCCTTGAATTATAATATGGATAACACAGATGCTGTTATTAGTTTCTCTAAGACCTGCAGTTACCTTTCCAGTTCTGTTCTATTTTAATACTTTGTATGCTATTCCAGCTTATAAACAGAGGATGTTATTTCTGTATGCTACATTTTATGACTAGATGTTGAAGACACACAAGGACAGCAAACCTCCCTATTCTGTTTTTGAAGTAATTACAGAATTATTGTCCTCTCATGCCTGTGTTCCTGGCTGCCAAGTTAAGGAATTTCCTCTTCTGTGAAATATGGAAGAGCAAAACATGCAAAATTGCAAGTCAAGAAGAATCTGCCAATTCCTGAAGTGACCTTTTTGTGTACCAGAGTCTCTCGTAGACAGAGGGCTACCTAATTTGCACATCTATCTCTTCTAAGTCTAAGTGGAGCTGTAGTCGGACAGGACCATTGGAGTCAATCCATCTCCATTGCAGATTGTACAATTCTTCTAAAATGCTGATAGGATTAGTAGTGGCTTAGTTTATGAAAGATCCCTGTAGCACTGATAAAGAAGCTGTATGCAACATACTTGCCCCTGCTGAGATTTTCGGCCTCTGTAAGCAAAATGCTAGGAAAACAGTGGCTGCCCTATCACTGCTTACTCGCCAAGCCAGACACAGAGAAAACATTCATTTGACGTACTAAGATGATGATGATAAGTATTTAAACTTTTCTTGTCTCTTTCCTTAGAGCCCAGAGAAGGAGTCAGTTCACAAGAATCTGAATCAATTCACTAGATTAGCCAAACCTTATCAGGAAATATCTTTGGCAGTCTCTCCAGTGATACCGTAGTCACTGTCGGTTGAGAGTTTTTAGAGTTACTTCAGCACAGTATTCTCTGTTTGAAAACTTGCTAAAGCAAATGGAAACATTCACAGTGATTTCAGTGGGATTTGGATCATGTCCTTGCTGATCATCATGTGCAGGCCTGATAGTTTCTGACTGCTGCTGAAAATTCTCTCTTGTAAATGAACCCCCTTATGGGTGTGATGGCACTTCGGCTCATGAATCACACGTGTTAGCCTTTATCACTCTCTTCACCGTGGTGAAAGCTGAGCGCATAGCTAAAGATTTTTAAAGCAATGTTTAAGTCTTGTCCCTTAGCCCCTTAAAGTAAATAAGTAATGCAAAGAAATAGGACTGTATGGCTTAAACAGAGAGAAAGGTCTTTGCATTTCCTTCTACAGAAATTCAGTCACCACTCCTGGCTCACCTGCAGTAAGCCTGAGCTTTCTAAATGTTTAAGTTCATTTTAGATGATATGATTTAAAAGGGGAGAGAGTTTCTAATGATTGTCTAAAATTTATTAAGCAGTATGTTAAAAATGCCTTTCAGTCAATTCCATCTCTGTGAGATCAAGGTGTGTAATTATGCGAAGTGCTCATAACCTCAGGCAAAAGTACTAACCCATCCTTTAGAAAAGAAATAGAAAAGACAGTCCACAAAGCGACTGAATAAAAAAAAAAAAAAAAAAAAATTGCTTTTCAGAGATGATTGTTTTTTCTCCTGACTAAATGAGGACCGAAGGAGAACTATGCTCTATTTTAAGCATCATAGTAGGTGCCAAAAATTAAGTAGAATCGAACTGGATGTAGTTCTTCTGGAAGGAAATGGTAGAGCAACTCATCACGACCTTGTGCCTCAGGCATCACAGAACACCCACAGAGGAGATTTGCCTGAAAGCCTTAATTGAAATCCAAACTACTTAAAAACCATCAACCATCCTTCTCACCCAAAGTTTATTAGGATGAATTGTTTGTTGCTGCTTTTTTGCATGCATTCCACTGGGAACAGCACTAGATGGGAAAGTTTTTAACTGTATTAGTCTTTTCTCTCACTGAGTATTTCTTTCAAGTACTGAACTTTGGAAAAGTATTGATTTTTCTTCTGTCAGATCACTCCATGCATTAAAAATTCTCAACTAGCAAAAAAGAAAAGAAAAAGTGCAACTTGAATTACGGTTCATTTGTAAGAATAGTGAAATCTATATCCTATTTCGTTACGTGAAATGTATTGGTTTTGCCTTTGTGAACTTTGGTATTTCAGTCATTCATGATTTCTATGGTTACTTCTTTTGTGAATTTTTTAAAACATGGGAGTTCAAGGGATAAGTCAAAAGAAACCAGCATACTCTTGAGTGCTTTCTTCAGTGAATCAATTTGCTGCTTTTTCTGAAACCTGCACTTCAAGAAGTTTGCTGAGGAGGGGTATATTTGAGTTGGAAGTGCTATCAAGTTTCATTCTATTTCTTGAAAGTTTCATGCATTTTAGAGAATTAGGTTCATTGCTGGGACTCTGAGTGTGGTTTATAAGATCACCAAGCCAACCATTAAACTAGACATTATGAAGTCAGTGTTTTCAATCTTTGTTTAGATAAGTTAAAATCAATAAGAGTGATGTGTTTACTCTAGTGGAATAAAAATGTTCACATAAATCTCTAAGGCACTGAAGTATATCTATGGAAATGTCAAAGTTTCAGCACATCTCTCATTGCACAGGGCAGGTTTTCACAGAGCCTGGATAGATGGCCTAAATAAAGATGTATGGAGTTAGATTTTCTTTTGGTCAAGGCTTCAGGAAACACTGTGCTGTGTTGTAAGTTACAAGGTGAGGAAACTTCTGCCTCTTTTGCAGAGCTCTGACTGTAATGTTAACATTGCTTTGTATTGGGAGAGGGAAGGATAAAAGACAATGCTCCCTTCTTTGTATTTTCCCATAGCACACCATAATGTGCATTTAAGGAGAGCTTTTATTTAAAGCAAATCTCTTTTTAAAGATTTCTGCATAAAAACTTGTCATTTCTGTGCTACATCAGTAACATATTTACCACAAAGGCTTTCTTTCTATCTTTGATAAACACTGTGTCCCCTGAAATTGTAGAGCAGTTTCATAAACCTTTTGGAAATACAGAAAGATACCTAGAAAGATGAATTGAAAACACTAGAATACCACAAACAAACAAACAAAAAGCCTAGTCATTCGCGAGTGACAGAAAAGATTACACTTATTTTTTTCTTGACCTTTTTCCCCATTCCTTGTACAGTGTAACTTCTTGTCAGTGTTCTTCCTGAACTTGAAGAGTTCATAGTACATTTGTCCTGTTTTGGTTCTCTGGTGTCCAACATAGACCAAAGTATGCTGCACTGCTTTCATTAAGGGGACACTAAGTCGGAGCTCATTGTTATACTCAGCTGTTTTAGGGATTTTCTGAGTGTGATAGAGTGGAATTTTCTGTAGTATAACGTCTCTGAGACATTCACCCTCTCTCAATTGGATCTAAATTCATAGACAGATTTGAAAGTCATTATGGAGGTTGCAGGGAAGGGAGAAGATGGTAAGCAGAGGCAGTCAAATGCACTGAGTATGGCTGTAGAGATCTTTCGTTCTTTCAGGAAGACCACATAAAAACTAAGATTCGGAGTTACAGGCAAAATTCAGAAGCAGCAGGACTTATCTCAAATGTGTGTAATAAAGTCAGTGGAGGAAGTTCATAAAAATTAGGAACTGAAACAGATGGGTTGTGTTCCTTTTTGATTAATACCCTTCTCCCAAAAATAGTGTTCAAGTCAATCAGTTAGAGAAGGCTTTGCCTTCACAGGAATTGATTGCTTTGACCCAAATTCAATGTTTTCCAAATGAAAGGAAGTCTGTATATTTTCAGATAGTATTTGACTATCTCTGTTCAAAAAAAGAGAATGTCTTCCTTTCCTATAGATTACTTTTTTTTTTTTTTCTTCTGGGAAGTCTTATTGCAGGGCAGCTCACTAAAACTCTTCATGTCATTGATTTCTCTGTGCAATACTTAACTTTTAGTTAACAATAAAACAACTTTTAGTTGACAACAACTAAAACAACTTACAACAACTCTTAACGACTTTTAGTTTGAGAACAGAGGAAAGAAAGTTCTTGGGGGAATTCTGTTTCTTTTTTTTCAATTTTCAATTCATGTGCGTTAAATAGAGATACATTAAGCTGTTGCATTTTACATTGGAAAAACTATACTGGTGTAAGCACACAGCTCACCAAAAGCAAAAACTAAAGCAAATACAAATTTGTTCCACAAACTCTATCAAAAGTTCGGTCTTTTCTTCTAACCTGAAAGTTCAAAATCAATTGTATAACCTGTGGATTTTGCAATTGTTGATCCAAAGAAAGCAACACTGGATCTCAGCCTTCATTCATTCACTTACTCAACAGTAAGTCAGGACCTATACAAATGTTTTTCTTAAATTGGGGTTACAGAAAAAAACACTGAGTTTTATTGGTTCTCAGAACAGATGAACTGTGCTGTAGATGCTGGAGGGCAAGACTGAGCTCTGCCTTGCTTTAATTGTAGGCAGTTCACAGTTAGTAGGAAATTGCAGCAAAATCAATCTACTACATGGTAATCTGCATTATATTTCAGAGCAGCAATACCTCATTAGTTATATTGCACTCTAAAAGACTTTTATAAAAGCAAAGTACTGCACCTTTGCCGGCAGTCTTTAATTTGTATGTGTTCTCTATAATTTCTCTATAGTATGAAAAATGAAAGTATAGGAATAATGTGAGCTCTATTAATTTAAATAGCATCTATCTACATTGAAAGCTCAGATGACAAAGCAATTGCAGAATAATATAGAAAATTAGGAGGGGAGAGTAATAAAAGCATCTTCTAACTAAGATGTGACTAATTATTGGGTTTTAATTTAGATGATGAATGTTGCCATTGTATTTTTAATGGTTTGAATTCTATAGCTTATAGCTTGGTAAAAGACATTTGCAGTTCTTAATTTTTTTAGATAAATGTGGCATTAACCGATCACTCAAAACATATTAGCCTTCCCAACACTGAATTCTGAATATATGCTCTTTGGATACTCTTAATTAAAAAAACTCTATAGCTTTTTTTTATTTTAAAGACTGAATTCTAAATATCTGATTAAGATTATTAATCTGTCTTGGGGAAAAAAAGCACACCATTTTTTTTTGTTTTCTTGTGTGCAGAGTGTAAATTCTTCAGACCTAACAGACCACCCTTTTTTGAGTTATCTTTTTTTTCAGGCTGAGTAGGCTGATTTAATTTACTCTAATGTAACAAACATTTCTTGTCTTGGAGATGGCACAAATTACATTCAGGTCACCTTCCTACTATCAAAGCAGTAGAAGGTGACATTAATTTTTGTCTACACTAACTTGTTAGTAGTGCAGTGTAGCAACTATCTAAGAACATAATAAATTTGCTGCAAATACCTCAATGTAGACGGAAGTAGACTGGTATAATATAGTAAGTCCTTGTGGAATATAAATTACTTAATGTGAGGAACTAATTTTAGCTATATTTTTAAAATTTTTTTTTTACTCATTGAAAATAAAATTTCTACTCACCAACATCTCTATATCAACAATTTCTTTATATTTAAACAAATTCATCGAGCAAATGAGAATCATGTCTTGTATAAACATAGTATTATTAAGACTAAACACTTCTGTCATACCATATAATTATCTGGCCACTGTCATTTTCTTAAATTAACTAATCTTGTTTCTCAATTAATTTATCAGATGTTCAAGCCTCTGTAATTCCCTGCATTCTGGGAAGCATTGGAGAGCATTCTGGTATTTGGGGAAAAATCATAGAATCATAGAACGGTTTGAGTTGGAAGGAACCTTCAAGATCATCTAGTTTCAATGCCTCTGCCATGGCTAAGGACACCTTCCACTAGATCATGTTGCTCAAAGCTTCATCTAGCCTGACCTTGAACACTTCCAGGGATGGGGCAGCCACAAATCCTCTGGGCAACCTATTCCACCCTCATTGGAAAAAATTTTTCCTTATATCTAATCTAAATCTCCCTTCTTTCAGTTTAAAGCCATTGCCCCTTGTTCTATCACTACACACCCTTGTAAAAAGTCCATCTCCAGCTTTCCTGTAGTTCCCCTTTAGGTACCGGAAGGCTGCTATAAGATCACCCTGGAGTCTTTTCTTCTCCAGGCTGAACAGCCCCAACTCTCTCAGCCTGTCTTCATAGAAGAGGTGCTCCAACCCTCGGATGATCTTCGTGGCCCTCCTCTGGACTTGCTCCAGCAGCTCCATGTCCTTGTGTTGAGGATTCCAGAACTGAATGCAGTATTCCAGGTGGGGTCTCACAAGAGCTGAGTAGAGGGGCAGAATCACCTGCCTCAACCTGCTGGCCAACACTTCTTTGGATGTAGCCCAGGGTACAGTTGGGTTTCTGGGCTGCAAGTGCACATTGCCAGCTCATGCTGAGCTTCTCATCATCTAGCATCTCCAAGTCCTTCTCTTCCGTGCTGCTCTCAATCCATTCTCCACCCAGCCTGTACTTGTGCTTGGGATTGCCCTGACCCACGTGCAGGACCTTGCACTTGGCCTTGTTGAACTTCATGACGTTCTCACAGGCCCACCTCTCAAGCCTGTCAAGGGCCCTCTGGATTACATCCATTCCCTTCAGCGTGTTGACCACACCACACAGTTTGGTGTCGTGAGCAAACTTGCTGAGGGGCATTTAATCCCACTGTCCATGTCACCGACAAAGATGTTACACAGCACTGGCCCCAACACTGACACTGAACGATAAAATAGGTATAAAATAGCTATTCCTGTTTAATTTCTCATGTCAATCCTCTAGTTTTAGAATCACTGTCACTGGTTACACTAAATAAGAGAGGTGATTTTTGCCAGAGTAAACATTCTTGATTCACCAGCTAACACAAAGTTAATTGTTATGCTTCAAATTCATGTCATGCTCAGTTTTGTTGCAAAAACAAGCCCTATGACTGGTCCTGCACATCCCAGGCTTATTTGAAATCAAACAAATTTGGGAAGGAGAGTATAAATGTTCAGACTCCTAGGGGCTACTGTATCTCAATGTCCCAGTGCTGTTCATATGTTTCAGAAATTTTCAAAATCAGCAAAATTATGTAAACACTGCACATTAAAACTGCCTTCATTGTTAACGAATGAAGCCGTGTTCATTTAGTGAATAACTGTTGCTACTGTCTCAAACAGCGTGTCCTGGTTTCAGCTGGGACAGAGTTGGCTCTTCTTTTTAGCAGTTAGAAGAGTTCCATGTTTGGGTTTTAGCCTGACACCTGTTCTGAGAAGAATGCTGATAGCGCACTGATGTTTATAGTTGGCACTGAGGCCTCAAAGACTTTTCAGCTGCCAGTTGCTTCTGTTCTTGCCAGTGTGCAGGAGCACAACAGGACAGGGGGGAGCATGACCGGGACAAAGGGTCCACAACTCTCCTTATGATTTGTACTTAGACTTGGGATTGAGGGCCAAACTGGCCAATGGAGTATTCCATATCATGCAGCGTCATGCCCAGTATAAAATGAGGGTCAGCGGAAAGAAGAGCCTTTGCTCTTCCGGCATTCTCACTCTTGGACTCTCAGAGTGCTCTCTCTCCTTCTCTCTCTTCTGGGGCCTCTCGCTCATCCAGGATTGCAGTGTCAGGACTTAATCTATTTTAGCATTGTTAGTCCAGGACGAGATGAGTCTCGGTCAAGGGGTGGTGGCTGAGCAATTACATTGTGCATCACGTGTTTGTATGTATTATTATCATTGTACATACATATATGTATATTCATATATTAATAGTAGTAGTATTAAATTGTTCTTATCTCAACCCCCGGATCTCCTTCCCTTTTCTCCTTTAATTCTCTTCCCCATTCCCTGGGGGTGAGGGAGGGTGAGCGAGCGGCTGTGTGAAGTTTAGTTGCCTGACCAGCCTAAATCACGACACAGCGATAACAGTTTAATCATGTTTTGTAGGTGGAATGAATCTGCTACATGTGATTTTTTTTCTTTGTTCATCATGAAGCTGTATATTCACTGGTAATCATCATGTGGCATAATGGGATTAGAGTGAAACACAGGTGAATTTTCAGTCCCCTAAATCACGGGGTTGGAAGGAAACTTACAAACTAAGAAAGATGAGAGGTTGTAATTCTTCAAGAGGGAATTGGTAGAGTGTGCCAATATATCACTTCTTTTTCTTGTAACTTTTTCCCAAGATTGAAACTGTGCCACAAAGGGTTTGTACTTCCTTGTTATGCCGCATTTTTGGTGAGGCGATACCTGATGCGCTCTGAGAAAGGGTTTGGGAAACACATGTTTGTGCTGGTCACAGGAGAAGAAATTGCATATGCCTTTGCCTAGCATAGCTGTGTCTCGTGTTAAAAGAATCACAGAGATAAGTTCAGTGCTTTTTTATTTAATAGAGAATATCAGATGCTTTAGGGTCACTTAGATCCCCAAGTATTAATTCAAGTTCTGCTTAAGACTTAGACTATTTTCCATTCCATCTGTATCCATGTGAGTATTGACCACTCAGATTGAGGAGTTAAATATGGCATGTCTTGTCACCACTCGTATGCAACACTAGCATATAGCTGGCTTTAGAAACCAGGGAAGGTTTGTCGTACTATCCTGGTGAACCACCAGGTTCTATTGAGCTTTTTGTCATTTCCTTATTGATTCCCAACTGTCAGTTTTTTCCTCAGTCATTAAAAATAGCCTTTCTCTCCTCTCCCTTCTAGCTTCTGAAACTCGATAAATCATTAATCATTTCCTCACTTAGAACAGGAAGAATAGGTTAATTGCTTAATGATTCAGAAATTTTTATTTAATAAAACTCACGTATCGAAGAAACACAGCAAGGTTCACAGATTCTCTTTAATTGTCAATTTTTCCTGTTAAACCTGTAGATGCTTGCAAATAGGACACCATAATGATGCTGAGTTTCCATGGTACTTCATAGCAAGCCTAAGTAATAGGAGAAAAAAGATTTTAAAAAGAGATTGCTTTTTACTGGCTGATGAAAAACAGATTTTACTGTCTAAATAGAAAATGTTTACTTATGGTAAACTGTACAAAATAATAGTGCTTACAAGTCTGGGTAAGACCTGCATTCTTAACCAGTGTTGCTAATGTCCCAGAAAATTTTGGGACCTACTTAGGTAACACTTTTACTGTCAAGCTATCAAAACATGTTTCAAAGGAGTGAAGGGGAGAGGGGAGGGAGTGGAGGTAAACTATATACAAATAGTGGCCATGATTGATGAAATGGCAAGCAACTAACTTAAGATCAGACTCAGCTCCCAAGACATCGCTTTAACCTACTGATGAAATTCTTGCTATATCTAGGTTTTTGTCACAGTCCCACTCTGTGATTATGTGAAAACATCAGCTTTTTCTTTGAAGATCCTAGCCCATATGCTTCTTGGAAGAAATTTGAAGGAATTCTTCTTTAGAGGGTCAAACAAAGAAATTAAAGTAGCCTGCTTGATACGGTTTATTAAAAATATGGCATCTCATCATAAGGGGTAGTTTGAGTCATGATATTTTTTAACACAGTTGTAACATTGGGGTTTACAACACCACATAGTAACTTTGTAAGTTACCTTTCCCACAGGAGTGACAACACAATTTGTTCATTACGTTTCTTTTTTTCTTTTTTTTTCTTTTTTTTTTTTTCAACAAAGTGGGAAGGCAATGGGCAGAGAAAAGATGAAAGCATTTCAATTTAATTTGTGAGTTTTTAAGTTGCTCCAGAAGTAGACCTAGTTGTGTTAATTTCCAAGGTACAGTAATTTACCCATTAATCTGGAAATGATCCATTTCTGGAAAGGGACATTCCCCTTTATATATAAGTGCATGGTTCTTCACAAGAAAGTGGTGATCAAATTTGCAGAAACATGCTAGGGCATATTTAATTACCGTATTTCAAGTTGGATGGAATTGCCATACAGAATAATATACGTGTGTCTCTGAAATACTTTTAGTCATCTATACTGTGCTTTACAGTGGAAAATTGTTAAATCAGTGTATGTGGAATGCAGAACCAAATTTTTGTTTGGAAAACATCTGTGGAAAGTTGAACAGCTCTGTAGATACCAGTTAAGTTACTCGAGGTGTAAATTGTTATAACTGGAAAAAACTTTTTCCAAGAATCTTTTTGAAAGCACTTTCACTAAAAATAATTAAAAATAATTGGCACTATTGTCTGCGTATTTCTTTAAGAGACTGCATTTCTTGACCCGAGAGGAATGGAGAATAAGTTGTCAAGTAATCTTCTTACAGCATTCAAACATTCTTTACTGCTGTATTTGATATATATACTCTGTGTATATTTTTAAATATATCTTGATGAGAATTGGAAACATTCTGTTTCTTTACTATTTCACACTTTGAAGACCATATATTGTTGAGCTTGCTGCTAGGGTAATGTGTGGGTTTTTTTCTGCACCTTTGAAGTCAGAAGACTTTCCCAGAAGAATCATATACTTGCATACATTTTCTTTGTGTTGCCATTTTTCTTCAAATGGATTTAGCTGCCAGAGAGTGGAGCACAGTATAGGAAGAGATGTTAACCAGGTGTCAAGTCAGCATCTGAGCCTGAAAGAACACATGACCTTGACTGTCATTTACCTCTTTTTGTCACTTTAGCACTTGGATAATTTAGATAGTAAGTTAATGGATTCGTGCATCTCTTGCTATGTATAAATATAGCAACTATTACAATGAGGGCTGTATCAGCTGGGCTCTCCAGGTACTATTAAAATTAAGATTGATAACATGAACAAACTTGATTTTTTTTTAAAAAAAGTTCCCTGTCCTACAGTAAAAATTTTGCTTCAGGTTTTGACAAAAGGTTCATTGATCCCAAAAGTGCCACAAATGTCAGCCATTAAAATTTCCATATTTGGACCCAATTCTAACATTCTTCTTTTCATAAGGCTATGTTATAAAGAATTTGATCAACCTTGACTGACATGCTGCTGCTTACTTAGAATAATTTATATATCACTTGCAAGAATATTTATTTATACTTTCACTTACTGTGAGAATTATGTTCTCCAGAAGTCCTTAATAAAACATAATTTACTTCCCTTACAGTGAGATTGATCACATCTGGAATTAAAGTATACAATCACATATCTATAAATAAAGATAATATCTTCCTATGTTGCTGATGCACTGAACTTTGAGATATTCCTTGGTGATTGTGTAGAATATAAAAAACTTTTGTTGAAATACGATATCTGAAAAGCAAGTGCCCTGTCACTGGATGCTCTTGTAGACAAATGGTTTTCTTACAAGAGGCAGCAGATATAATCTATATTTGAATTTCTGTAATGATAGTTGCGTACTAATAATTTTTCAGTAATGTGCTTCAAGAATCTGTGGCCATCTGAGCTGAGAATTTTTTATTTTAAATTGTGACATGGAATTTTATTGGTGGAGTGTAGGAGAAATTATAGAAGGACATGTATACTAGAAGTCAAATGCGACTTGCTATATCTTTCTGTGCCTGCTTCCCTAAAATACCACACCTCAATAACAGTTCATGCATGAAACTAAACATACTGTTGGAATCCTAAAGAGAAAGTTGATTGAGATATACGTGTCAGTTGCAGTGAATCGAGATCGTAACTGAAATGGGTTTGACTCACAACAACTGTTTTGCAATTCTCATTTGTCTTCAGATTCAGGATCTTGATGAGTCCATTATGTCTGGACTACTTCAGCACAGGTAGCAGTAGCGGCTACTAATCTGAGAAGAGGAACAAGCATTTTCAGAAAGTTCAGGAGAAACAGCTTGATTTTTAGTTTTTCAAGGTTTGGAAACATACCTCATACTATTGCCAGAACATTTTTACAGTCCTGCATACAGGTAGTAAAACCAAAGTGTTTCCACAAAATCGAACAAGAAAGTTACTTGCTGCTACTCTCTGATGGAAGTTATCCTGTTTTCACAATACACATCGTAAAATAACTGCATGCTGTGGAGTATCAATCATCAAGCCATATGTTTTTACACTGGTGGCACAGGGTATATTTTATTTTTCCAGAAAGATAAGTGGAGAGGCAGACAGACATAGAATGCACAGTGAGTTATAATTAGATGGTAGCCAGAGGCTATTATTTCTCTGGTTAATCTGGCTTTATTACACAGAAACTTGGATGAGAATTACCTAGATTAATTCTTTTTAAAAAAAATTACTGCATCTCCATTTTAAGATGGGAGGTAAATTATGCCTGTTATAGGACCAGCAGAAGACAAAATATTCAGTTAAAAATACTCAAAGGAAACAGTTGTCTTAAAGCAGATACCAGTGTTTAAATGTTCAATGACATTTTTCCTTTTAAGACGGAGAGAGGTTTCACATCATATGCCATCAAGAATCTTTGAAATCCAATAATTTCTGCTTTCATTTTTCAGCTAAGAAAGCATCCTGACCATCATTTGAAGGCAAATATTAGACCTTGACTTAAGGCAGAATAATCATGATGAGTGTGCACTGCTAAAACGTATTTCTGCTACTCTTCTCCTCCCTGAGTAATGCATAACAGGGAAATTTCCTTTGTTAGTAAATATATGATGAAATGTTTAGTTTATGCTCAAATGTGCATAATTGATTCAAAATCGTTTAGCAGGAGAGAACCATTCTGTAGTTGGCTTCCTGAATTTTCAACAGTAGCAAAATATTTAGAGTGTTCTGGCAAAATGGAATTCCTTAATAGAAATACCAACACTGCAACAACCTAGAAGTGGTCATAACATTGTGCTCTATGTTTTTGGGAAGGATATCCAGTCAATCTTGCGTGCGTATTTCAAAATTTGTGCAGTTTTGGTGAAATATTCTTCATGTTATAAACATGTTTTTATGGAGACAATTTATATGCCATGCTGTATGCAGCCTCTTGTGGAAATCAACAGCCAACCTGATTTTCTTCCTAATGATATCTGTATTAATTATTAGATGCAGTTAACGAATAACCTCCCATTCTGAAGAAAAACTTGCTACCACTGGGATTAAATATTGATGGAGTCTGTAGTTAACAGTAATATATTACTGAGAGAAAGCAGTGAGAAAGCTAAATCTTGACTCATTTTTGTCTTCATAATAGTCAAGCATTAGAAAACATGTGTCGTAGTTTTTGGACTGAGGGTCGAGACAAGAACCGAGAGAGAGCACCCACCAACCATGGTCCCGGGCAAAACATGACTCAGGCTTTCTTCATAAAACAAAACAATTTATTAACAGTTACTTAACAGGAGACATAAGGGAACGAAACCGGTTGAGAGGAGAAAAGAGAAAACAAGGCCAGATCTTAAAACAACAACCTCCCCACCCCCCTAGTTTCTTCCGTTCCTGGCTCTACCTCCCCCCCAGCAGCGCAGGGGGACAGGGAATGGGGGAGTGCAGGTCAGTTCATCCGTGTTGTTAACTGCCGCTCCTTTCTTAAAGGAGGAGGAGCCTTTACACCATTTTTCCCTTGCTTCGGTGGATCCCCTACTCATGAAGAAAAAAGTCCCCAAACTTTTCCAACGTGAGTCCTGCCTGCAGGATTGCAACCCTTCCCCATGGATTGTACCAGTTCGAGCTTTACCAGTCTCGGCCTCTTAGGGAGCTGCTGCCACTCGCGTCGGCGTGGGTCGTCCCACGGATTCCAGATGCCTCCACGACCTCGTCGTGCATTCCATGCCCCATTATCAACAGTACCTGGTCGCGCATCCCCTGTTCCACGACTTCTCCTGGGCTCAGGCATCTCCTTCCCGACGTGGGTTTCTCCACGGGCCACGAGTGGGTCTCTGCTCCGCCGAGTACACCCTGGCTGCAGGGGGGCCGCCTGCCATCTCACACCTATTTGCAAGGGAAGCCTCAGCTCCAGCACACCTCCTCCTGCTCCATCCTTAACTGACCTGGTCGCTGTGGTTGTTTTCTCTTAGATCTTAATCCTCTCTGGGGGAGCTCAGCCCGGCGGGCACCCCGGGAGCGGGGCGCTTCCAGAGCCCCCCCCATGCGGCTCCCCCAGCACCATCTTGAGCACACGGCGCCGGCCCGGGCCCGGGCAGCCGCCCGGCCGGGAGCCGGGAGAGAGGGCAGCGCCCTCCTGCTCTCTCCTCGCTTCTGAGCGAAAAGCCCTTTCCCGCCCCTTTGTCCCAACTTAAATAGGGCAATTCGCAGAGGCGCCAATTTGGCTCAACCTCCCCCGGGGGGGATGGGACTCAGATCTGGTGGCACAGGGAGCAAATCCCCTCCCCTGCCACCAGAACACCCCCCCCCATCAAACTATCACAACATGTTTCATAGTGTGCAATATGCAACAGGACAGCCTGAGCAAAATAAGTAAGACATAGCTTTGTCATCTGCAAGTGTCTCCCACTGGTATGAGGGTTTGAGTAGGAACTCCACAACATACACAACCATACACGCAGGCACTGTATCATTCATGCTGCAGATGAAACTCATTAAAACTAAATATAAAAATTCTGAGTTCCTAGAGACTGTAAAGCCATATTTTTTTCCTATTTAGGGAATCAATATCCAACTTACTACTTGCTAACCTAGTGCTAACCTGCAGTAATTACGTATGTGAAATCATGAAAACAAACAGGCCACGGTACTGTTATTCATAAAAAGTTTTCTTCACTTCTTTAGAAATGCGTCTTGTAATATGGAAACATGCAGGCATCTAATGTGATAATATGATCGAGTCTAAAACTACTGTAGCCACTTTTTCAATCTTTATTTTATGGTTAATATAAGTCAAAGACTTTGGCAGGAAAGACATTTGCAAGGCATGCGCAATAAAATTGAAGGAAGAAGTTGCAACTGAACAGGGTGGTATGGCAACTGCCATAGGAGTGAATGATGGAGAAACAGATAGCAGAGAGAAATGAATGGACTTTCGTAAGGGCTGATATTCTCAGAAAAGCTCTTCATTTGCCTAATGGTTATTTTTGCTGTCTGGCAGCTGTTGAAAATATTTTATACCGCCTGAAAACCTGCCCCAGAGGGAAGAAATTAAGCCAGAGGTGTCACTGCAGAGGATCCAACCCTATTTTTGATTGAATCTTTCCATTTTTTTGATTTATACATAAGTTTTGTTGTTGTTGGTTGGTTAGTTGGTTGGTTGGTTTGTTGAATTCCATGTTTATTTATTTTTTTTTTTAAAAATCAAGATATCTTGTAGATAGCTTCAATAAGATGTTTTCTGATGAAAACTACTTCTTCTTTTGACCAAACACAATGAGAATTTAAAGCATGAGCTCTTCCACAGTAGCTTGGAGTTTTGTTTTTGAAGTAATGAATTGTAGCATTTATGATAATTAGCTCTCTTGCTTTGATTTAAACAGGCCTGCACCTATGGATTTCTTTATATAAGAAGGCTTTTCACAAGTGCACTAGTCTAATGAGAGAGTTGCATATTAGGGAAGAAACACTTATGCAAGTGAAAGGCAATGATGATGACCATTGCATTTTTTTCTGGCAAAATCTGAGATATTAATTTGCAGGCTACATGCCAGCTTATGAAGAATTGGAATAAATATTTTTAAAAAAGGTAAAAGCAACAGGAATTGACATCTTTCTGCAAGATAGCCTTAAGCCTTAGGTATTATCACATGAAAACGCAAAAGAGGAAACATCATCAATGAACGAGCGAAAGATATCTAATTCAGATAGCTTTTTAACTCCTCAAAACATTCACTGTTATGTGTCTATATACATCTCACTGCCTTCTAGGAATTATATTTTTCAAAGTGCAAGATTCTCATTTAGTTTGTTTTTACCTTTCAAGAAGGAATGGTAAGGTTCCTTGATACTAGAGCACCTCAACATGTTATTGTCAAAGTCTCACCTGTGAGACTGTGACCTGTTTGTAAACTCCCATACCTAGCTGGCAGAGAGGAACAGATTGATGCAAAATAAGTGACTTAACAGTAATGGGCATGTGATTACACTGTGAGCCACTCTTTGGTTCCTGAGTTGGCCATGCCAGTAATACAGGATCTGTAATGAGTCTGTACAGAGAACAGAGAAACTTCACAGCTACTGGGCATAAATCTACTGTTTTCCTGACATAATCTGGCCAATTTCTGCTAGTATGTGTAGAAGGGCATGTCTGTGGCTGCTGCTTTCCTTTTCCATCAGCTACGGATGATTGTTTGTATCATGCGAGACCCTCTCTCTGAATGAAGAATTTCTTCACATACAGAGATCCCTTTGCTAGGCTCTTTATAAACTCACAGTTGATCCTTGGTCATCTGAATGTACAGTCAAGGTTTGTACTCCTCTGCACCCTTGTATTGGGCCCAATGTGCTTTGTAATTCTGATTCTTTCACTGTATTGATTCCCTCCCTTCAAAACTAATTTTTTTTTTTTCTTTCTCTTTCTGGTAGTTAATGTGAATGAATATCAACATCCATTGCCCCACCCCTGGAAGTGTTCCAGGCCAGGTTGGATGAGACATTGGGCAACCTGGTGTAGTGGAGGGTTTCCCTGCCCATTACAGGGGGGTTGGAACTAGATGATCTTTAAGGTCCCTTCCAACCCAAACCATTCTATGATTCTATGATTCTGTGATTCTATGATCCATCACCACTAGCAGTTCTTTCTTCCATTAAATTTAAACGTGATGTACAATGTGCCTCAGCGCTTAGGATAGAAGCAGATATTATTGTTCCCAAAGTATAATTTTTCATATCTGTCTTCTCTTTCATTTTCATGACAGTGTTGGTGCAAGTACTTAAACAATGCTTTACAACAGATACAAATATAGAAAAAAGGATATTTTTTACTGACATCTGTGGCAATCTTTCCATTTATCATATGTAGCCTTTGTTCTGGATCCTAGAACAAGAGAATAAGGCATCTTGAGAAAAGGAATTACAATGATGTAATTAGGAAAATACACTCATAGCCAGGTATATTACGTTTCCATAAGCTAGTATAAATAGATCCTGGTAATTTGTCAAGGAAGTGAATGAATGGGCTATCATAAGGAATAAGCCTAGGTAGTAAGACCCTACTGCTGTATTTTATATCTTTTTTCAGAGAGTTTGCTCCATTTACACATTTAGTCCTACTGTTTTCTGAGTCCTGTATTTAGAGAACTCACTGAATCTGACTGAGAAGAACTACTTTCAACAAGGATTCATTCAGTAGTAGGAAGTTAGGCAGGCCAGCTAAGGCTGCTTTATGTGATTTTGCTTTGCCAGATTACCTATGACAGAGCCGGTAACCTGTAATGGAGGTATCAGTCCCTTGTGTCATGGTAATTACATACTGGAGCTCTTCAAAAGAACTTTAGGAATGCATAAAATACAATATGCATCAGAAATTTTACCACAAAAGATAAAATGGTGGTAATAATTACCATCAAAATAATTACATTAAATTTTATTGGTTTATCTTGAATACTCTGTTAAATAATAAAATCCAGGTATGCTTTGAAAGAAGAAAGGAAAGAGTATGAAAAAGCATATCTCTGTTTGCAGCTTTTCTTTGGGGAAATCTAATTCATGTTTGCTTAGATTTAGTATAAGAAAAGACCTTGAAAATGAGACAACCTTTGTTCTAGTAGTCCTATTTAATCCATACATGACCGGATTGAGATAAGTCTTGTACCTGATTGATTTATAGACTTCCTTTTCTGTCCTTGTCACTTCTAAAGAGGAAAGGCTTATCCTCTGTACAGAGAATATGTAGCTAGATAATAAGTGCAAACTTGAAAAGTCACACCAAACTGTACGGCCTCTCACATGTCACTGTCAAGAAAATTTTCTGCTTCGTCTCATAAACTGCATTTTGTTCTCCACATAGTTTGGGTAGGTGATGTTCACTGGAAAGTGGCACAATCACAATCTTTATGCAAGTTGAGGATGTAATAAATGTTGCCCACTATCTTGTTATAATTGATTTATATCACATAATATTTACATTTTTACACCTCATCGCTTTGTATAGAGCTTTTGGGTACTAGATTTATGTGAGAAAAATACAATAAGATAGCTGCAGAGATCTCATTTTAATGAGATCTCTTGGCCACCACTAGAATTGCAATAGACTGACTTCAGAGAAGAGGATGGGAATGACTGTATTCCTGTTATTTTCTATTTCCAACAAAAGAACTGGCTTTATACTGGGAGGATAAGTGCGAAAGATCCTCAGAGCCCTGAAAAGCATGCCAAACCTGTCTTCATCCCTACTGAGCACAGCAGGGGACTGTACCTACCAGGAAGCCACACTTTATAATGTGAAACACTCTTTACCAACTGTTCAATGGTGAATCAGGAGGAAACACAGCAAGGTTGGTACTGCAGTCAGGATTTTTTTCCTTCCTTTCTGTACCCTGGGCTTTCTCATGAAGAATTTGCTTGAAAGCTGGACTTTTTAAGACCTTCAGTATATCATCAAACCACCTTATTGGGAAGTGACTTTTGTGAGGAACAAAATCTTCCAACAGATGGAAATCAGGAAAGCTTTGTTGGGCCAGGCTTCACTAGGTCTGGTTTGGGAGACCTAATAGCTCTTTTTAAGACAAGAATTAACAAATGTGGGTGTTATGGTTTGAAGTGGGGGGGGAGGTCCGGGTGGCAGAAGCTGCCCATCAGACCGGACTCCCGTCCCCCTGGGGGCTTGAGCCAATCGGCGCCTCTGCGAATTGCCCTATTTACGTCGGACAAAGGAACCGGAAAGGTGTGCCGGTGCCCAGGAGCAAGGAGACGGGGAGGGGGGCACGGCGCCCGCTCCCGGCTCCCGGCCGGGCCGGCGGCCTGGGCTGGGCCGGGCCCGCTCCGTCGAGGATGGCGGCGGCGGAGCCGCTTGGGGAACTCGGGGAGAGCCCCGCTGCCGGGGCGCCCACCGGGCCGAGTTCACCCAGACAGGACTGAAATCTGAGAGAAACGGCCACACAGATAAGAGGTCAGTGAAGATGGAACGGAACAACGTGTGCCGCGGCTGAGTCCCCCTTGCCAGCAGCAGCCCCTTTTCAAACAAGTCCTCGGTGGGGCAAGCAGAGACCCACTCGCAACCAGTGGATGACCCACGTCGGGAAGAGATGCCTGAGCCTGAGACTATTGTGAGTCATGGGCACAGGTAGAGACACATTTTACGCATTTTACGCATTCAGAGTCTGTACGGAGACGCATTTAAGGTCGACATGACGACCCACGCCGGAGCACATTTAAAGTTTATTGATGACCCACGCCAGAGCGAGTGGCTGCGGCTCCTTAAAAGCCCAGGACTGGTAAAGCCCGCACTTGGGGCAAATCCGATGGGGTAAGGATTTGCCCCCCAGCGGGCAGGATTCACGCTTTCGCCGTGAGTAGGGGATCCACTGGAGCAAGGGACAATGGTGTAAGGACTCCTTTTCCTTTAAGAGAAGCGGCAGTAACAACTTGGAATGAACTGACCTGAACTCCCCCATTCCCTGCCCCGCTGCGCCGCTGGGGGGAGGAGGTAGAGCCGGGAAGAAGAAGGCAAAGAGGGGGGAGTGGTGTTGTTTTTAAGACCTGGCCTTGTTTTCTCGTTATTCTCTTAAGTAACCGTTTTTGTGTGCTTTTTCTCTTTCTAGGTAGCTGTTAATAAATAGTTTTGCATTAAGAAAAAGCCTCTTTTGCCCGGGACCGTGGTTGGTGGGTTCTCCTCTGTTCCTGTCTCGATCCTCAGCTCTTTTATTACATTTTTCTCTCCTCTCCATTTTACTGGACTGGGAGAGCTGCGTGGGTTTGGTTGCCGAACTCAGCCTAACCCACGACAGTGGGCTTTCTTCTAATTTTACAAAAGGACGGAAAGACCATTATCTCCTGCTTTCTTTTCGTCATTAGCATAAGGGCAGTCAAAAGTAAAGGTCTCAGAAGCAATCGTATATTTTTGTACACTGTTACTTATCTATTCACATGGCATGAGGCAGGAGGTGAGGTGTATTTGTCTATTTTCATTTGTCTGTTTTCATTTGTCTATTATTGCAACCTAGCCAAATCCAGATGAAATCAGTAAATCAGGGTGGAAATTCTGACTCAACTTGCTTAGTAACATGAGTTCTGAAACAGAAAAAAGGAATAATATGTCTTTCTAATTCTGACCCTACATATAGTCTTAGACTTATTGAACTCTATCCAGTGTTCTTGTGTCTTATAATCTCATAATGGATTTTGAAAATAATTTAGGGAACTGTAACAGCAGTTGTATTTATAGAGTGAAATGTTTTTGTTGAGTTCCAGTTTGCCTTTGCGTTTGCTCTGTGACTGCCTCTCTTTTGTTTAGGCTTTCCTGCACTCAGAATAAACCTTTCTACTTCAGAAGTGGATACATTTGGAGATTGTTCTTTATTAGCTACATCTAGTGTCCGTGCGTTACACCCACTTAGATTAGTGGCAGCCATATTGACTCCAATATATATTTATTTGTGTAAGAGATAGGAAGCTCTTAGTTGCCATTCTAGGACATTCTTAATAATGGAAACTTGATTTAATACAACAATTTTTATTATTAAGTAATTTAAGACTTTGTCAAGGAAGTCAATGTCTGGGATGTCGCTTTGGAAGTGGAGAGAACTACATGCAGGAAATTAAAGAAACACGTGAAAAGTCAGCCCTCTTACCATACTTCAAGCAGCAGCAGAATAAGAATTAAGATATGAATATCCTTATTCTCAGGTCCTCTTGAGCTAACCATATTTTTCTACCCCAAACTTGAAGTAAGTTCACCTTTATATCTCTTATTTTTAAACACTGATTTATTTTTCCGTAATGATTTTGTATTAAGCAAAGTGTCCAGTTGCTTTGGCCTCTACAGATACATCAAAGAATGTTTCATCTAAGTAAATTTTCTACCTGCCAGGTTTGGTAAAGAAAAAGAAATCTCATATCATTTAGCAGGAAGGATAAACTGTTGTGTTTATAATGCTGCATTTGTTTTAGTGTTCCAAGGTTATAGTCTGCAACATTAGGTTATAAATATAAACAGCAGTGAATACATTTTCTTGATTTTGAGCTTCATTCTTAGAGGAAGGAAGCTGAGATTGTTTTCTTGTCCAACAAGAGCAACGCAGATGAAATTCTGCCGTAGTGTATGGTCTAATAAACGAGGGAGACATCAGAAAGATAGATTGTAAAAAGAAAATGCATAATTATCCCAAATGCAAAGGGGGAGTCTGGGTAAATATGAGGTTTTCCTTTCCATAGAAGATTGTGACTTCATAAGTGACTATGTTAGTTATATTATGTCTGAGTGCATAATGAACTGTACAAGCAGGGAAGTGACCTTCATGGTTCCCTACAAAGACATTTCACGCTTGTTAAGCATATTATGCATAGCAAAGTTGTAGTCATGATACTTAAGCAAGAGAGGAAGCATAATTAATGGAAACAAGTGCGTTTATGACATGAACAGCAAATACTGACCAGCTCTCTTCTAAAAGGATTAACCTGACTTTCCCCCTACACTGCATTTAGACTTGGAAATGGAATTGGCAGTTCTGTAATGATTTGTCATGCAAAATTGTTGACTGAACTTTAGCAAAAAGAGAAAATTTATGAGGAGCTTGTATTCTCTACATTATAGGCAATGCCAGGAACACCTGTATTTTAAAGTTGGTTATCTTGATATTCGTCAAAAGGAAATGTTTAAAACCAATTGCACGTTATGTTTAAGTAAATAATATTTTGTAAACATTTAGATTAAGGATGATTTTCCTCAGATTTAGAACTGTGATCCTTTAGGGATAGGAAGGAAGAAGTAGACAAAGGAATAAAAGTTTTGATTACAAATTATTTTTAGTGGAGTAATCTTGGGTATTTAAGGAAAGTAATTTAATCTAAAACTCAAATCTCATCAATCAGAAAGACTCACACTGCCATTATTCATAAAGATTTTTCTGGCAGCAGAGCCATTGTTCAACTCCCTAAACAGATTCAGGACTGTAAAAGCACTATGTGTTGCATCCTAAACTTTACTAGAAGGTATCAAAGAAAATATTAATTCTGTCTCATTAAAAACCAAAGTCACTCAGCGCACTCAGGAATGACTAATACTAGTAATAGTGACAGTCGTGCTGTCAGTTGGGAAGTAAAAACTGGAGGAAGGTTAACCGAATTTGATGCTCTTGTATCTTGTAATACATCGAATATTACCTGAAGAATATTGTCATCATCTTTTGGTAGGGAAGAATATAGACATTCTTCTCATTTTCCCTTGTTTTCCTGTAGTCTATGGTCTGAAAAACTACAAATCTTGTCTGATTTATATCAGTCTGGATGTTTTAATAATATACTGAACTTGGTGGCAAATTCCTTATATTAAGTGACATGTTGAGCTTAAGGCTTTTTTCAGAGTTTAACATTATTTCCTTCTTAGAACCTGTGGAATGTGTCACATATTGTTCTTGATTTCACTATAGACTTAATGGGTTATTTGGATGTTTAAAGCAAAGAAAACTTTCCTCTTTTCCTACATAGTAAATCTTGATACTTTTTTCACTGTAATCAGCTGAGTTTAGGCACTGGTCAGGAGATGGTATTACCAATTGTCATAGTGAATGCGTGAACCTAGATGAAATGTGGATGGAGGGAAGTAAACATCAGTGGCTTTTTCTACATATAATCAGTTAGCACTTAGAAATATGCTAAACATGTAAGTGTGTTAGTTGTATGAATGACATTTTTTTATTCTTGATGAAATCATGCCACTTTGAACTTGTTTCCCAACTAGCATCTCATTTAGGAACATCGGGGAATAGTAGGCAGAACTGTTTCCTAGCATTTGTCCTCACATTCTCAGAATAGACTTATAGAGCAACTAAAAAAAACCAGATTGCAATGCATAGAGTCAGATTATAAACTGATAAATTAGCTAGTACTTATAGCAATGCAGCCATGGCAACAAGGAGTTTAGTGGACACCAGATCCCTGAACTTAGGCAGGTTTTGTGGCCTGCATTGACTCTAAAGCTACCACAGCAACACTCCTGCAGCAAAGATAGCTCATTTAAAGCCAGCACCAGTATGTCTACATAAATTGTCATTATGCCTTTGAATTTCATAATAGACACACTCTTAAAGACAGTGGATGTCCAACAGCCATGAGAAGTGAGTTTGGAGTTAGATCTTTCTGGCTTGCTACAGCATTCAGTAGTTATAACTGAGTTGATTGTCAGGACAAAGAAAGGGCACTTGGCTGGCATAGGGGTGCTCAGAGATCGTTTTGGCCAGACTAAACACACATTCTATTTTTATCGATGAATACTAGTTTTACTTGGTGAAAAACACTACTTGGATTGGTTATTCTCTTGAATAGATTGTATTGAATCTACTGACTCATTTGGCAGCATTATCCTGTGATGAGGTATATATACCACTAATCCTCAAGCTACAGTTCTGAACTTGTAAACTCAGGTTTGAAGAATATCTAGGTTAAAAAAACAATTTAAGAAAAGTAAAAAAATTTAGCCAAGGTGTAGCACTGGATTATACATCCTGGAGCTCATAAACCAACACAATCTTATCTGAAATATACATGGATTTTCTAATGACCAATGTGCTGCTCAAAATCTTATAACCATTGCGAGAAGAAATGGTGCAACTGTCACAGATAATAACTAAATGAAAAGATTTAATCATAGGTTTTTTGTTCGCAGGTTATAGAAATTGAAACCCATGACTTTCTTATCCTCAGCTGGGATATTGAATTCATTCATAGTAGGTGTAAGGAGATGTAACAACAGCAGCCATCTCATTCCTCTTCTGAAGCCTATACTGTTGCATGGCAGTCTAGCTGGGAATGAGTCTCATGGCCTCTCAGCAGTTACAGCTTGTTGAAGCTCAGAGTGTGTTATAAATTCCTTTTTCAGAGCCACTCGTACATCACAGTAATGTTCTTTATCTTACATTATCTGTTAATGCATTCCTGGGGTCATTCCAAAGCATTTAACACTCTGAATACAACACAACCTGAGTACCTTATGCTACATTTATATTCCACCACATCAGCTGAATTCCAAGTGCTTGAAAGTTGGCCCTCATTGTGAGGATTCTGGGACAGAAATGTTATTCGGATTACTATGTTTTGAGTCTTGAGATTTGGAGAAGGAATGTTGGCTATTTTTCATATTCAGACACGGTGATACCTACTGAATTTGAAATCCAAGTGGCTCATCAGTCTATGGCAAAGTGAAACCATGCAGAGAAAAAACTCCCATGCAAGGATCCAAAATCATTCCTGGCACTGAATAGTTGGAGTCTTGTCCTCTGTTATGTAATTTTGTAATGTAATACTTCAAATATTGGTTACATGACATTGAATCTAGCTGATCTAGCTGATAACTGGCCTTCAGTGCTCTGAAAGAAACTTGGTTCCTAAATGCCACAGACCTTCCATTTTCTATGTAAGTGAGGTCACTATAATCTTCCAGGATAGGGGTCAAAAGGAAATGATTAAAGACATGACTCCCAAGATGGCCTATCCAAAGATTTTTAGAGAGGCAGAACACAATCTGTATGTGCAATTATTTTTCTCTTTGAAGCGCTTTCTTTCTCTTTACAGTTGCAGGTAGTCACAGTGTCCTGGTTTTAGCTGGGACAGAGTTAGCTCTTCTTTTTAGCAGCTAGAAGAGCTCCGTGCTTTGGTTTTACTCAGAGGCTCGCTCTGAGAAGAATATTGATAGCAAGTTGCTGTTTGTGGTTGGACGTGAGACTCGAAGGACTTTTCACTGTGTCAGAGTGCAGAAGCACGGCGGGATAAGGGGGGAGCATAGCCGGGACAAGGGGGCCATGATTTCCCTTGTGATTTGTGGTGGAACTTAAGATTGAGGCCAAACTGGCCAATTACTATTCCTTATCATGCAGCGTCATGCCCAGTATAAAAGTGAGGGTCAGCCGGGAAGAAGGGCTTTTGCGCTTTTGGCTCTTTCGCCACTTTGGCTCTTTTGCGCTTGCTGCGCTTTCGCTCTATTGTTTTTCTTTCTTTTTCTCTCTCTCCCAGTACTCCCACTCTCGGACTACTCTCTCTCTCTCCCCCTCTCTAATTCGAGGCCTCGCGTTCATCTGGGATTGCAGCTTCAGGACGAGACGGGCTTCGCATACGAGGGGGTGGTGAGCACCTACACTGTGTATTAAATCATCTGTATTAAATTGTTCTTATCTCAGCCCACGGGTTTCCTGTTTATCCTTTAATTCTCTCCCTCATTCCTGGGGCTGGGGGAGGGTGAGTGAACGACTCGGGGGGGGTGGGGGTTTGGTTGCCGGAGCAGCCTAACCCACGACACAGAGAAAGTATCTTCAGCATAAAACAAAATTTACATCAATATTTTCTGCCAGTGGAATTAAAATACAGGAATTGTAATTTTGAAAGACATTTTAATTATTGAAGAAAAAAATAAAATAATAAAAGTTAGCATAAATGTATCATACCTGACAGTTGTTCATTATTAAATTATGTATGACCAGCTAGGAAAGTAAGCAGCATTTTAAAAAATGTTATGTTCTGAGAAGTGATTTGAATGACAAGAAAAACTTCTATAGGTATGTCAGTGATAAAAAGAGAACTAGGGAAAATGTAGGCCCTCTCCGGAGGGGCCTTCCTTCTGGAAGAAAACAGACCTGGCTACCCGGGATATGGAGAAGGCTGAGGTACACAATGACTTCTTTGCTTCAGTCTTCACTAGCAAGAGCTCCAGCTGCACAGCCCAAGTCACAGAAGGCAAAGGCAGGGACTGGGAGAATGTAGAACCACCCACTATAGGAGAAGATCAGGTCAAGATCATCTAAAGAATCTGAAGGTGCACAAGTCCATGGGACATGATGAGATACATCCACAGGTCCTGAGGGAACTGGCGGATGAAGTTGCTAAGCCACTATCCATCATATTCAAGAAGTCGTGGCAGTTTGGTGAAGTTCCCAATGACTGGAAAAGGGGAAACATAGCCCCCATCTTTAAAAAGGGGAAAAAAAGAAGACCCAGGGAACTACAGGCCAGTCAGTCTCACCTCTGTACCCAGCAAGGTCATGGAGCAGATCCTCCTGGTGACTATGCTAAGGCACCTGGAAAATAAGGAGGTGATTGGTGACAGCCAACATGGCTTAACTAAGGGCAAATTGTGCCTGAAAAATTTGGTGGCCTTCTATGATGGAGTTACAATGTTGGTGGATAAAGGAAGAGCAATCGACATCATCTACCTGGACTTGTCCAAAGCATTATGGATTTGATGGATGGACCTCTCAGTGGATAAGGAATTGGCTGGATGGTTGTATTCAAAGAGTTGTGGTCAACAGTTCAATGCCCAAGTGGAGGCCAGTGACGAGTGGTGTTCTTCAGTGGTCAGTACTGGGGCCAGTGCTATTTAACATCTTTGTTGGAGACATGGACAGTGGGATTGAGTGCATCCTCAGCAAGTTTGCTGACGACACCAAACTGTGTGGTGTTGTTGACACGCTGGAGGGAAGGGATGCCATCCAGAGGGACCTTGACAGGCTGGAGAGATGGGCCTATGAGAACCTAATAAAGTTCAACAGGGCCAAGTGCAAGGTCCTGCACATCCCAGCACAAGTACAGGCTGGGTGGAGAATAGATTGAGAGTAGCTCTGAGGAAAAAGACTTGGGGGTGTTGGTTGATGACAAGCTCAACATGAGCCGGTAATGTGTGCTTGCAGCCCCGAAAGCCGACTGTATCCTGGGATGCATCAAAAGGAGCGTGGCCAGCAGGTCGAGGGAGGTGATTCTGCCCCTCTGCTCTGCTCTCGTGAGACCCCACCTGGAATACTGTGTTCAACTCTGGAGTCCTCAACACAAGAAGGACATGGAGTTGCTGGAGTGAGTCCAGAGGAGGGCCATGAAGATGATCCAAGGGCTGGAGCACTTCTCCTATGAAGACAGGTTGAGAGGGTTGGGGCTGCTCAGTCAGGAGAAGAGAAGGCTCTGGGGTGATCTTATAGCAGCTTTCCAGTACCTAAAGGGGGCCTACAGGAAAGCTGGAGAGGGACTTTTTACAAGGGCATGTAGTGACAGGACAAGGGGCAATGGCTTTAAACTGAAAGAGGGGAAATTTAGATTAGATCTAAGGAAGAATTTTTTTACATTAAGAGTGGCGAGGCACTGGAACAGGTTGCCCAGAGAAGCTGTAACTGCCCCATCCCTGGCAGTGTTCAAGGCCAGGCTGGATGAGGCTTTGGGCAGCCTAGTGTAGTGGAGGGTGTCCCTGCCCTTGGCGGGGGGTTTGGAACTAGATGAGCTTTGAGGTCTGTTCAAACCTAAAGCATTCTATGATTCTATGATTCTATGATACTGTTGAATTTAATTGAAAGAAAAAAGTAATATGAGACTGTGTGTTAAAAACTATTATGAAGTTTAGAATAATATGTGATCCTGGAGGTTTGAGGGGCAAAGTCACAATTAAAAACTAAAAAAGACCAATTAGGGATTTATAATGGTAAACTTATCTTATATGACAGAGTTTCAAATTATCATCTTCTACTCCATGCCAAGGATAGATATTTGAACATGATCAAAACCAGGTAAGAGCTGTTAAACAAAAATAGCTAGGAATATTAAAGGATTTTTCTGACAGCTTTCCTTTCTTCTGTATGTAAACAATTTGTCTGCATGATGGTTATGCTGCATGTCTTATTTATCGCTCCAGCAGTGTCCTTGTGTTGCTTTTAACCCTGCTCCACTGTACTGTGAAGTCTTTCTTTTCGTTTGTACAGAACAGAAGATGTGGAATCTTTTCATTTGTGCTTTTTTATAAATGCTTTTAAAAACATTAAATTGAAACACGGTGTATTTGATTTTAAGTGATGGCACTATGCCAAGAATACACTGCTGTGTAGAGTCTAAGGGAGAAAAACTAAGCCTATATGTTGTAGGATATCTCTGTTATTTTGTAGAAGTCTAGTTTCAAAAAAGTTTCCACTTTTACTCAGTATTCAGATAAACCAGATTGTCATGTAAAAATGCCTAGATTTCCTCACTATATGAGGAATTAAGGTGTTACAATATTTATCTTTATGCATTTTATATTTTTATTGCATGTATTTATTTCTGCAGTATTGCTGCTCTGTCATTTTCATGTCAATTTGCATCATCAGGACACTTCAAAATAGTTCCCAGTAACATAACACTATTCCTTACTGCACAGATCTACAATCAGAAACTCTACTGTATGACAGAAATTCTGAAAAGTGGATTAATTTAAATTTTAAAAAGTGACTCCCCTCAAATATGGACTTTTTTTAAAAAAAGTTAATAATATATAAAATTTCTTTTCGTCTCAAGTGTAGGATGTATCACATCACAAGGTCTTCAGCCCAGGACAGTTTTCTTTCAGTAGGCTTTCCTTAAAACAAGTTGCTGTCAAATGAAGAGAGTCATCTGTTTGCTGGTGATTCAGCATCCATGTTTTCACACGTATTGTTCAGCATAATTAGATCACATCATGGATCTATGAACCTCTTATACCAGGAGATAGTACAAGTTAGCCAAACTAGTTCATCTAAGCAGTAGGATTTAATATGATTATTTAAAATAAAAATTATGACCATACCAATGACCTGTGGCACTTACCAGATGAATGTTCAAATCTATATAAAAGTCACTAGTGGAGATGTTTAAATTGTACACTGACTTTGCCTTAGGAAGTGCCCAAGGAACTTTTAAAACCAGCTAGTTGAAACAAGTAATTTCTCTATTTAATTTTATATATTGTTTTCTCTTGTTAATCAAATCTATTATTGGGTGAAATTCTCAAATTTGTTTGTAGTTTTGAATGGTTCAGTGCCCAAAAAAAACTTTGATAAAAACCAACACAGTAACTTGCATTTTCAAAATTAATGAGATCACTGAATTCTGCAAGGATAGGGAACAAGAGGAAATGAATTGAGATATGATTTTTTGGGCTATTTTTTTCCAAAGACTTGCTGCTATTACTAAACATTGTTACCTTTATCTACGAAGCAGCATTAGAAGTAATAAAAATGAAACTAGAATATTATGAAAACTTACAAGTCATGGATTTTTTCCAGATGATGATGATTTTTTTCCAGCCCGTAGTGAGATGAAATATGTAATTAGATGAAATATGTAAAGCCAACCGTATCCTGGGCTGTATCAAAAGGAGCGTGGCCAGCAGGTCGAGGGAAGTGATTCTGCCCCTCTACTCAGCTCTTGTGAGATCCCACCTGGAATACTGTGTTCAGCTCTGGAGTCCCCAACACAAGAAGGACATGGAGCTTCTGGAGGGAGTCCAGAGGAGGGCCGCAAAGATGATCCGAGGGCTGGAGCACCTCTGCTATGAAGACAGGCTGAAAGAGTTGGGGCTGTTCAGCCTGGAGAAGAGAAGGATCCGGGGTGATCTTATAGCAGCTTTCCAGTACCTAAAGGGGGCCTACAGGAAAGCTGGTGAGGGACTTTTTACGAGGGCGTGTAGTGATAGGACAAGAGGCAATGGCTTTAAACTGAAAGAGGGCAGATTTAGGTTAGATATAAGAAAGAAATTCTTTACATTGAGGGTGGTGAGGTACTGGAACAGGTTGCCCAGAGAAGTTGTGGATGCCCCATCCCTGGAGGTGTTCAAGGCCAGGTTGGATGAGGCTTTGGGCAAGCTGGTGTAGTGGAGGATTTCCCTGCCCATGGCAGGGGGGTTGGAACTAGATGATCTTTGAGGTCCCTTCCAACCTTAACCATTCTATGATTCTATGAATTAGTACTTGAGGTTCAAATTTTAAAACTTCCACTTTAATATGAGACCAAATATGTATTTTTATAACTGTAATCCATCTGTATTTAGTGCCTTCCAGTACTGAATCCTTTAAACCATGAGAGAGATGTACAAAATCCATGTTACTTTATCATGCCTTTCCTGCAAACAAGTGCAAAATAATTGTTACAAATAAAAGTAAGGTTATATTTTTGCTAATAAGCTTGCTACTTGTTGATGAGTAACATCAAAGACTAATAATAAGCTCAATAGGCATATATGGTAATTATCACACCATTTTTTTTCTCTTTTCCTGTATTCTTCTCATGTTACTTTTTAATGTGTTTCTGCTCAAGTCAATTCAATTTCTCAGTAAAAAAACCGCATGAAAAACACAGATTTGCTTTGGATCTACTTAAAAATAAACTGGAAAACTCAATTTTCAAGTCAGATTTTTTAATCAGAAACACATGAAAAGAACAACAAATTAATTAAAAAATGCCTTTATTTACAGAGATATGATAAAATATACATCAAAAGGGAAAACTTTGAAGCACCCATTTGGCTGCCTATCCTGCCAAGCACATGCAAGCAAAGTAGGTTTTATCTGTGGCCAATTGTACTAAAGAGACAGCTTGAAAAATGCACAGTGAGAAAATGAAAAATCTAACAGGCAAATACTGGAAAGCTGCATGGAGCTCCCTTTGCCTTCTCTTGTAAATGAGAGTATGTTCTTCATGCCTGCCTTTGAATACATCCTTTGAATGATACGCTCCGTTTGTACGGTGTTGCTTGAAAAAATTACTTTTGCCCTGTCTGTAAAATTATGAGATTTGAGATAGTAGGTTGATTGTAGAGATAGAAATAGTGTAAGCCTCTTCCTGCAGGCACTTTAACTTCTACTGCATCACACTTGCAAAATATTTTGCCTTGCTAGAATGTGACTTTTTTCACTCACCGAGAAGTGTAGCCTGACTGGAAAACAATAGCAGCCTCTAAAAAAGAGCTTCATCCTGCCAGTGAATAGTTATGCTGGTTTTGACTGGCATAGAGTTAATTTTCTGCACAATAGCTAGTATGGGGCTATGTTTTGGAATTGTGCTGGAAACAGTGTTGATAACACAGAGATGTGTTATCTACTGCTGAGCGGTGCTTACACAGAGTCAAGACTTTTTCTGCTTCTCATCCCACCCCACCAGTGAGTAGGCTGGGGGTGCACAAGAAGTTGGGAGGGGACACAGCTGGGACAGCTGAGTCCAACTGACAGAAGGGCTATTCCATACCATATGACGTCATGCTCAGCATGTAAAGCTGGGGGAAGAAGAAGGAAGAGGGGGACGTTGGAAGTTCTGGTGTTTGTCTTTCCAAGTAACTGTTACATATGATAGGGCCCTGCTTTCCTGGAGATGGATGAACATCTGCCTGCTGATGGGAAGCGCTGAATTATGGCTATCACTCAGCTGGCTTGAGTCAGTAATTACCTAATTAAGAAGGTTTAGGCCCTGCCTACAAAAGGTGGGCCATTTCCTCTTGGCTGTGGGAGATGTAATGATATTCTTGGAGCTGTATCCTAGGCTGGTGAACAACATCTGGTGACCCCCAATGTGATACTCTCGTAAGAGACCCTGAAGACCTTGACCCCAACTCCTTTGCCAGAGCCAAAAGAGCTGGAGTGAGAAGTCCTTTGATAAAGAAGGTAAAGCTGCTACCCCGAAAGAGGGAAGTGTGCTGGAGTCTGAATGAATGAATTGGGTCTCTGCTCACTGTAAAGCCTTCCTGAAAACCAAAAGAACTGTAAAACAAAAAGGGGGAGCCTAGGCTGGTGAGCAACATCTGGTGACCTTGATGTGATACCCTCACAAGTGACCCTGAAGACCTCGACCCCAACTCCCTCGCTGGAGCCAGAGCCAAAAGAGCCGGAGCCAGAGCTGGAGTGAGAAGTCCTTTGATAAAGAAGGTAAAGCTGCTACCCCGAAAGAGGGAAGTGTGCTGGAGTTAGAATGAATGAACTGGGTCTCTGCTCACTGTAAAGCCTTCTTGAAAACCAAAAAAATTGCAAAACAAAAAGAGGGAATTATGGCTATCACCCAGCTGGCTTGTATTGGTAATTACCTAATTAAGGTTTAGGCCCTGCCTACAAAAGGTGGGCCATTTCCTCCTGGTTGTGGGACATGCAACCACATCCTTGGAGCTGCAGCCTAGGCTGGTGAGCAACAGTGAATGAATTTCTTGTTTTGCTTGTGTGCATGGCTTTTGCTTTACCTATTAAAATGTCTTTATCTCAATCCATGAGTTTTTTTGCTTTTACCTTTCTGATTCTCTCCCCCATCCCAGTGCAGGGAGTGAACGAGCAGATGTGTGGTGCTTGTTTGCTGGCTGGGTTTAAACCATGACAGTGGTACAGGTTACTCTTCAAAACAGGTCCTTTACGGGTTTCACTGGGCAATATTTGTCAGTCTGTAAGTTGTAGGAGGTGCAATTCATGCATTTGCTTCTTTGTGTTGTCTATACGCTGTAAACCTGCTCGTCTGGGAATGCTGTTCGTAAGACACAAGAAGACTATTACACTTCTAAATATTGAACATAAGAGCTGGAGCTGATCAAGACTTTTTCTCAGGGGAGTTCTCCAGAACAGCATGCTGAATTGGGAGGATTGTTATGGGGCATGTTGTTTGAACTGAAACTTTGTTTCTTACAGATGGGACAAACAGATCTAGGTCTGGTTCCTGGCAGCCTGTTCTCCCTTGGAGACTGTCACTATATTGCCTTTGGTAACATGCTCAACTGCTGATTTGTATTCACAGAGCCAAGGAGCTGGAGCCAGGTGACCCGATCTACATTTAGCAGTGGAAGGTGAATGTAAGCGAGTCTCACTGAGCCTTAGCTTGCCGACTGGAGAACTTGTTGCTTTGCCTGTGGTTATACCAAATACATAGTCACTATGAACTGTCCTGGAAATCGAGAAGCAAGCTGGAGCTTTGAGCTAATATAAAAGCCAAAGTCACTAATTGTCTACTTTCAATAAATTTCCAGCTCCCCAAGCTATGGGAACAGCTGGATGAAACAAAGCGGCAGCTACCTGGATGCGTGGCTTGCAAGGAACAAGTTGTAAAATTTCTCCCTGATTTTTTTTTTTCTTTCTGAATATTTGGGTAGTCACTTCATCTTCCTAGAATGAAATAAAGTAGTTCCTTTTTCCTTTATCTCTTTCTGTGGGGAGATAGTAATTTTTCCAACAAGTAAGTCTTGTGACTCGTTCAGATACCCTGTAATGAAAAAGAAAGACTATCGGCCCAGTGCAATGCATACAAATACCCCCTGCTGAATTGAATCTGGGCACTTGCTCAAGTTTTGCTAACTTGAGCAACAGCCTCGAAAGCTCTCCATGTACTGTTTACTCAAGTCTTAAATTATACTATGGAGAAACCCAAGGAATATGAAAAGCACAGAAAAAAACATTAAGTTGAGACTTATGCTTCATTTGTGCTTAATAAAGAAAAACTCCGGGGAGTGTGCTGTTCTGAGATCTTGGGGCTGGGATTTTACCTATTCATCCATTAATTTTACATCAAATGTTCATTGCAGTGCATTGTGGATCTTAACTACAGCATAAATTATGAGTTTTGGAGCCTAATTATGCCAACTAAGAAAATATCAAACAAACTTGAGCTGCTGTTTATGTTATTTGAATGATTGGATCACATTCTTTTTGCTTTTAAGGCCACAACCAAAGCATAGCAAATATTGTCCTCTGTCACTCAGCTCTGCCAGTAAGCTAACTTTAATTTCTATAGTGATCTTATTGCTGAGGTCGAGAAGCCTTTAACAAATCATTTCTACTCTTCCCTTTTACCAGAAAGAGTGGCTGCACAACCTTGTAAATTGAAAAAGGGTTGTTTCTGAAAGAGTACGTAGAGTTCAGATTTAAATATTTGGAAAATTTCTGCAAAAGAGCACAAGAGGGGAAAAGAGAAGGGGCAAGAAATTCAGAATCACTTCAATAGCAATTAACTGAGGTGGGAAAAGCTACATGAGTTAACTTCATGATCATGTTTGGGTCTCTGTGATTAAAAGTATTCAGCCACTAAAGGGAAATGTAAAAAGTGTAAGGATCAGGTTAAAGAAGAAAGTATATTCTTCGCAGAAGCACAAATGAGTTACTGTATGTCTTTTGTCCCTATGAGTATCTCTCAAATATTCTTGAAAGATTGGAAGAATTGATGCTGTTATTGACAGAAATAAAAAGAGAAAAGAGATCTCCCTCACCATGTTCATTGCTCTTCTACACAATTAGAAAGAGATATTCTACAGGAATAAGATGAGATGACTGACTTCCCTGGCACTTCAGCTTTTAGGCTGCTTCAGGTGGATCTGAAATTATAAGTATGAGCTTATTAACTTTTTTCTATTTTTTCCCAGGAGTCTACCAAAGATTATTAAACAAATGTTAGAAAGGAAGATGTTTTAAATCACTCTGAAATATTTTCTGTCATCAATTTGGGCTTTGTAGAACTAGTTTGACGTTTCTGGTGTTTCAGACTCTTAGCTAATATTCATAATCAACTTGATTAAAGATCTAATGATATGTGTCACCAGTAGTATGATTCTAATTTGAATTTGAAATTGTTAAGAAATTCAAAGTCAGTTCTAGCCAGGAAAAAAAAGTGAATCAGACTCACATTAACAGTTCTGGTTTTACTCAGTGAGTAAAACTACTCATTTGCTTGTAATTCAACATCTGCACAACTGTGTTCAACATTGAAAGTGAAAATTAACTTCTTGTAAATGTTAACACATTCACTTTTTTTTGTGTGTACTGAATTTGGAGGAGACAGAAACCTAAGACTCATTCGTGGAGTTGTATTTGACCACCAGTGGTAGGATTTCAAAATTACTGAAGCTGTGGATGCCAAGTTTGCAGTCAATGAAAAGTGCAAGACTGTAGAGTAAGATAAACTGGCTGAAACACTTTGGCATACTAGAGAGAGAATGATTTACACAGCCTGGAGTTTTCTATGTTTGGTTCATGGTGTTCTTGGTATAACATAGCTTACTAGGCCAAGGATTTTTTGTTTTCTGTGCAGAGGAATATGCAACATATGAAGCTTCTAATAGAAAACAATTCTACATGCAAAATTTGAATTATTAGTAACAACTATAACATTAATTAAGGTAATATTGCCTGAATATCCATTATGAGTGATTTAGACAATGCGAAGAAAATACAGAATTAACAATGTATGAATAAATTATGTGATTTAAATTAACTAAAAGTAAATTAAAAAAAAGAAGAAGAAAACACATAGCTGAATCAACTTGCCTTTAATGTCTTGAAACAATTGTTTTCTCCTTCACAGTTATGATCAATAAGGTGTAACAGGATATTTCAGTAGTTGGTTTTGGTTTTGATTTTTTTAAGAAAGGAGCACATTTTATTTCAAAGGATTTGAGTGATGTTCATACTTTCTTAATTTTTACAGGTTTTGCACAATCTGTGGGTTAATTCTGAGGTTTTGAACTCCCATAGTATATCATGCACCTTTACAATGAAGATATAATTCGAAATTGCTGCTTGAGTATGGGACGACTGAAAAGGAGAGGAGACTTGCTTGGTCCAATAGAAGTGTTTCTAAAGGAGGCTACGAAAGCATCTCTAGAACATTCTGGGCAGAATGTGAAGTGGCTGAGGAGCGCAGACCCCTATTTGGTGGAAAAAAAGGTAGCCTGATACTGATAGTTTTGCTTTGTCCCTGGATGCAGTGGCAGAGGACCTAGGTTCCCAAAGCAGACATCATTCAAAAGACTTCAGTGATGGTTCTGCTGAGGAAATAGAGGCAGAGTTACTGTACAACATCAAGGATGTGTGCGTTGGTCTGGTTGGTCCATATAAATTGTCATCTAAACAGATGCTGTAAATAAAGTCATGCATTGATGTGGATTTATTTCTGTTGATTTAATAAGGTACTTTATCGAAAATATTTTTTTATTTTATCAGAAATTTCATATGAGAGCTTCATGGGAGGTCAAAAGCTAAAAATAGCAGCAAAGATGCCATACTAAGGCTTATTAGTTTCCTCTCCATATTTCTCTAGGAAAAATGTTCCTGACAATCTAGAAAAGTATATCACAAAGAAATGTGTTCAAGAGATTGCAGACAGCCACAAAGGTTAATGTCCAAGTTAAATAGGTGCAGAAAAGAGAAAAGTAAAGCAGATTAATGGATTGGAAATTGGTTCAAGGGCAAAAAATCTGAGTAATCTTTAATGTGATCTTGCAGAGAACTTGGTATTATGTGTTCAGTGAAAGCCCTGTTTCAGTAAAGTATGTATGTGGTTGGAAAATTCAGTTTAGAATGGATAAAGATGTACATAAAACATCGGAAAACATTTATGTGTTTGGGTATATAGTTCTATTCAGAGAATGTTGCAAAACATCAAATATATTCAGAAGGGAGCCTTCAGATAAAACACTTCACAATTATGAGTCTGGGTACTGTCGTGATTCACGCAGTTCTTGGGGGAGGTGTACAGGCACATGCAGTTTTGTAGTGTTTAAGCTTGGAATTAATAAGGAGAAATCCTATTAATTTGCAGAGTCAGAGTAATCCTATTAATTATATGATCACTAATCCAATTAGTTTAGAAGTCCTCAAGACATCCACCAACATTTTCACCAACCTCTACAGCACTGCCATTAGAGACCACTGATGCTCCATTTTAGCTTCCCAACAGTGAGATAATTGGTAGAGTTACGATAGTGTTCTAAATGTTATACTACATGAAACCTAAAATGCTTGAGTTTGCTGCCCTTTACCATTAGTTTGCTATCTATCCTGTGCTGTTCCATCTTGTAAGCCTACATGCTACAGTGTCAATAGGTCAGCAGATACCATGACAACCCATGGCTTCCTTTGATCCACCAACTTCTCTCCAATCTTAGCTTGCCTCAGACTGAACAAGAGTTAGGCAGAGCAATAGCTAGTAGAACTGCATGCTGTTGCTTCTAATTGAGTTTGCCAATCAAAGACACTGTACTGCAGAAGGAGGAAAAAAGAGGATTGAGCCTCTGAGCTGACTTTTGCTGTCAGACCTTCTAGCCACTTAGCTGGGTAGCTACGAGAAACACACCTCACACACAGCTTTTTTGATATCGAGACTTAGAGCTCTAGACTTCAACACAGCATTGTAATGCGTATGGATATAAGGCTTGTAGGGTGTGTTAGTGATTCTTCAGAGTGTCAGGTAGGTATTTAGCTGCCTCTGAGGTAGCATGAGGACCTCTGAGGCAGTGTTGCATTGTGCAGTCTAGAACTGGCAGAGGACCCTGTGTGTCTGTGTCCTGCAGCAGCTCCCCTAACAGAAGGGTGATGCATCCATGAGAGCTCTAGGGTTACACTGATCATGTAAGTCAGCCAGTGTGTATGCATCTGTCAGTAATTTAATTTTCAACTTGTTGCTTTCATATACTACACTGTAATGGAAACCCTTCTTGCCTTCCAGCATGCCAGGTAGTTGTGGATGGCTCTTGTGTTTGATGTGACTAGCGATATTCTTATCATTCCTCTATGACTAGATCAAGTGAATATTTTTCTAATTCCTAAAGTTCTGTGAAATTTTTAGACGGTTTGACTGAAATCAAACTTAGAAATTAAATTCAGAGGAAAGTGATAATTGCTTTGATGTATGGTAGAACATGGCACACTTTCTCCAGTGATTCCTAGCTTCTCTTAAATTGAGGGACATATTTAAAAAATGCTTCACAGTCAAAGATTGCTGTTGCTTGTTTGGCCATCTCTGTCTCTGCTTATATGTGCTGTAACAACTGAAACTATAATTTATGTGCCTTTTTCTGATGCTGCTTCCTAAGGGTGACTCTTCTATGAGTGACCTGTGATTGTGTCTGAGAATCATGTCATTTTTTGGGAAGTTGAACATGTTCAGTGGGTGTAACCATTCTTGCCCGTACAAGTGGATTCACTTTCCTGTTTCCACATACTGTCATATTTCCCATTGCACTCTCTTTGAGGTTACCAGGATGAGGCTTTGAGCAACCTGGTGTAGTGGAGGGTATCCCTGCCCATGGCAGGGGGGTTGGAACTAGATGATCTTTGAGGACCCTTCCAATCCTAACCATTCTCTGATTCTATGATTATTTATGCCTTTAGTAGTCATTGGTACTTCTGAGCCATGTAAGAAATGTTTTAACTGTTGTATCTTTGTGGTAGGCTGACCCTGGCTGGATGCCAGGTACCCACCAAAACCACTCTATCACTTCCCCTCCTCAACTAGACAGGGAGAGAAAACAACAAAAGGCTTGTGGGTCTAGATAAAGACGGGGAGGGATCACTCGCCAATTATTGTCATGGGCAAAACAGACTCTATTTGGGGAAACTTGTTTAATTTATTACCAGTTAAATCAGAGTAGTATAATGAGAAATAACACCGAATCTTAAAAAGACCTTCCTTCCACCCCTCCCTTCTTCCTGGGTTTAGCTTTACTCCTGATTTTCTCTACCTCCTCCCCACGAGCAGCGCAGGGTGACGGGGAATGGGGGTTGCAGACAGTTCATCACGCACTGTTTCTGCCACTTCTTCCTCCTCAGGAGGAGGACACCTCACACTCTTCCCCTGCTCCAGTGTAGGATCCTTCCCACAGGAGACAGTCCTCCATGAACTTCTCCAATGTGAGTCCTTGCCATGGGCTACAGTTCTTCACCAACTGCTCCTAGCATGAGTCCCTTTCACAGGGTGCAGTACTTCAGGAACAGACTGCTCTAGTGTGAGTCCCCCATGGGGTCACAATTCCTGCCACCAGACCTGCTCCAGCATGGGCTTCTCTCTCTCCATGGGTTCAGGAGCTTGTCTGGGTCCAGGCTTCTCTCTCTCCTGCCAGGAGCTTGCTCCAGCATGGGCTTCCCACAGGGTCACAGACTCCTTCAGGGCATATCCATCTGCTCTGGTGTGGGTTCCTCCATGGGCTGCAGGTGGATACTTGCTCAACTCTTAACTTCCATGAGCTGCAGAGGAACAGCCTACCTCACCATGGTCTTCATCATGGGCTACAGGGGAATCTCTGCTCCAGCACCTAGAACACCTCCTCCCCCTCCTTCTTCACTGACCTTGGTGTCTCCAGAGTTGTTTCTCTCGCATATTCTCACTCCTCTCTCCGGCTGCAATTGGCTGTTTTTTTTTTTCCTCTTCTTAAATATGCTGATTGACTCAATCTTGGCCAGCAGCAGGTCTGTCTTGGATCCAGCTGGTATTGGGTCTATCGGACATTGGGGAAGCTTCCAGCAGCTTCTCTCAGAAGCCATCCCTGAACCTCCCCGCTACAAAAACCTGTCCATGCAAACCCAATACAACCTTTAATCTCAATTGCTTTGATACAGATATTTTTTATAGTGTCATTGATTTAGAGGAGTTTATAGCTGCCCAGTGTCAATTTAACAGGTTTCTTTCCCTTGTATCTGACAATTTTAGTTCTTGGCCTGATATATCAGTATACAAATGAAGTTGAGCAGATGTTTACATTAACATTTAATTGAATTTATAATGGGCTACCACATGTTACATACATTAGTAATAAGCATTAACCAAAATAAAAGAAAACATTATGCGTGTGCCCTAAGTAGCAACATGACATGAGGAAGAGAAAAGATCCCTCAGCAGCTGAAATTTTTACTATTAATGGGCTGACAGATACAAACCAGCTGTGGCTATTCATGCCTTTTTTTTCTTACTGTTCCAAACGGGAAGGGGGTTTGCCCTGTTAATGTTGACTTCTAGGCCTGCTTGGGCCCATTGCAGGAAATCTGAAGCCTTGGCAAAATGAAGAATAATCACAATGCATCTCAATGCATTTTGGAACTCTCAGTTCAAAATAAAACTTTCTACAGATAGAGCTGGATCTGAAGCCTGTTGAAGTTAACTGGAAATTTTCCACTGGCATCACTAGGTTGTGGATGGGACATCATTAAAGAAATATTTTCTGTCATTGTAGAGACGCACAGACTACTATAAATGAGAAAAAGATCTCAGAGCATTAGCCATGCTGCTAATGGCAATGAGGAGAACTGATTTTAATGTCCTCTTCTAGTGTACTGGGGATGGTTTCCAGGCCATGATTTTCCTCTTAGCTGTGTTTCCGATACGCCCCATCTAAAATTCCTCCTTATATGAAACAATTCCTCATAAACTGACTCCTTTTTCTTTAGTACTATACTCATAAATTTCCAGCAGGTCTCTAAAAGATGGTGTTAAACTTTTCTTGTTTCCTCTGTCTATGTTGCAATGCAGTCTGCATACTCACTGACTCTGTATTTTTGTGGCTCAAATCAACTTTAGGCTTAGCATTTAACAGGCCAAGGCAATTGGTCTATCTGACATCCCAAGGTTTGTTGAAGATCAATTCAAATCCCGCATGACACATTTTCCACTTCTGCCTGGTAGATTATCCTGCTCTTTCTTGAAACTAGGACTGTTTTCAAATAAGATTCTGAATGAGGGTAACCAAATCCTAACATCAGTCCATGAAATATGATTATAAATGAAAATGTCAGAACCTTGCATCTTTCTGTCTATACTTATTAATGTTCTGGATGCTCAGAGTGCTCTCAGAATGGTATCTGTCTTGTCATTTAAACAAAATGTATCATATCAATAACAGCACTGCTCTTATTTTGGCTAATATATTAATTTACCTTTATTATCATGTTCATTTCTGTCAGTTGTCAATATAGTCTTTCTTCTTCTGTGTCGCTTCTGAAGACTGAAAATTAATGTTAGTGATCCAGCTGGTGTGAAGGCAAGGAGCAGTAGGTAATAAGAAAATTATTAGAATTATTGGGCTGCCCACAACACCCGTAAGACCCATTTACCAGAATTATAGTTGTTTATGAGGAAACTCTCTGTAATACTTCACCCTTTTGTCAGCTGAGTATTATCTATCTACAGGAAGGCATAAATACCTATCATGTTGGTAGCGAAACTTAGGAAGAGATTATGTTCAGAAAAAAGTAGGATGGTGGTGTTTTCTAATGAAGGTAATTCTAGGAACTGTGAATTGCACTTTTATCTCAGTGAATTCTTAAATCTCATGTTTCAATATCACGAGCTGAGCACCAAAGCTGTAACTCAAGCGTATTGGAAACTGATGAAAATTCTTCCCCCGCCATATTTATGTATGTATCCTAGCTGCTTGGTTTTCTTTCTGCATTTTGTTTCAGTTACCTTTATGCCAGAACAGCCAAATTCATGAGTTTACTAAAGAAATCTTTGCCCAAGTTATGAATTAACAAGATACATTAATTACAATATATAAAGTTAATGCACTACCAGCAAATCAAAACCGCATAATCTTTAATACTAGATATGCTCAACAGTATCTCATAGATACTGCAATTATTGGTGTGTGCATGACTGTTCAGTTTCACAATGTCTTTTTGGTTTTGAAATACTTAAGTACTCAATGAATATTTTACAGTGTCATACATTTTTATCATTATGAAGACTCTCATAAAGTAGAACCTCAAAATCATACACTATGTTTCATGTCTGATGTTTGATGATGATAATTTTAAAAATATCCTGTTTATTACCATGCTATTCCCTGTGCAGTTCCCCAATACAATGTATGTGATGTCCATAGGAAATCCTTCTTTTGAAAATTTTTTTCAAAAAAACATTCCTGCAAAATGCTTATAAAGAATTAGCCAATGATTAAGGAGAATGTCAGATGTTTAATAATAGGTGATTTAATAATCTTCTCATTCATAAGATTGGGAAATTGATATGTCCACATAAAAGCTATGTATATTTGTTTGCCATCTAGTCTCCTGTTTGGAAACGGGTCATCTTGTACTGTGGTCTTCTAGTGACAGAGATTATATCTGAAACCAGGGACCTAGTACTTGTTCCAAAAATTTATTCAGCGCTCTGCTTTGAAGTCATTCTATGACATTAGCTGAAAGTCAGAAATATTCCGTAACTTTGGCATTAGGCTTTTATACAAGAAGTCATTAAGCTTAATGGAACTCAAACCTGAATATGTTGTAGTGTATGGTTTGGGGCTGGAGGTCATGAATTAGACACCAGCATGCAGCTCAGTTAATGTTATGTTATTTTTGGTTATTTTCCATCCTGGAAAAAACTTTCCATGAAGAAATTGCTAAAAAAAATAAGACATAGTGCTGCCTCGAGAAAAGCAAGTTATTGGCTTGAAATATCTTTGTAGAGTTGTTAACATTTTTTTTGTTAAAAAAATTAAGAGCACAGTGGAAATTTATATCTTAATTTTTATTTGTCTTTCGTATTTTCAGTATTTTTCAATAAACTGTCTACTTGTTAGAAAACATTTTTTTTTATAACTGATTATAGTATTTGCTGATTTTGCATGGATTTAATAAACATTAAATTCCTTGCAACTGAAGAGTTTTGTGAAACAGAATATTTATTTCTTTGTCATTGTTTCCATTGCAGTCTATGTAGAATATATTTTAATTTGTTTCTCTGCTTTGACTAGCGGTCAGTTGCCGAAGGGAGCTGCTCCAGAGATGACCCAACCCACAGCAGAGCAGCAGATCTTGGTGCTCAGGGGCTTTTCCTGAAGCAAGGAAACACCAGGGAGCCGGCATCTCTTGCGGGAGATGCCAGAGAGCAACAGCAGCCACTCCCACTCCTACAAAAATCAGCCTGGGGAGCACTAGCGACCAGGAGTGCTGCAGCCTGGGCAGACAGGGCGGATTCCATATCCTCCCCCCGCCCAGGCTGAAGGCAGTAGCTTAAAGGAAAGGAATGAATGGGAGCAAGTCTGTGCTTGGGGCTACAGGCGAACCCCTCTCCTTACCCACTTTGCCTTCCCAGGTGCCTCTGAACAATAGGTATGAGACTCTGGAGGTGGAAGGCCCATCGATGGATGATGTAACTGACAGTCCATATACACCAGAGGTGTTGCCAGGATCAGAAGGGCCTATGCCCCGTATCACAACCGCCTCCACCAGGAAGAAAAGACGGGTTATAGTTATACACAGCTCCTGTCTGAGGGGAACAGAGTATCCAATGGCTGGGAAGAGCCTCCTCTTAGGGAAGTCTGCTGCCTCCCTGGTGCCTGGGTTAAGGACATTGCTAGGAAACTTCCTAGCCTGGTACAGCCCTCCGACTATTACTGCTCTTCCATGTAGGTGGCAATGAAGCTGCAACATGAAGTCCAAGGGTGATCAAGAGACTTCAGGGCCCTGGGATGTTTGGTAAGGGAATCTGGGACACAGGTTCCCTTTTCTTCTCTCCTTCCAGTTGCGAGCAGTGACACTGGAAGAAACAGATGTGTCCAGTCTATTAATACGTAGCTCCATGACTGGTGTCATTGCCACAGTTTTGGGTTTTTCGACAATGGGATGGCCTGGCCCTGGCCAGATGGGATTCACCTGTCTCAAAGGAGAATGAGGGTTTTAGCACAACAGGTAGTGGGGCTCATTGACAGGGTTTTAAACTAGATTTGAAGGGGGAGAGGGATAATATCAAGCTTGCTCAAGACAAGCTGAGAGCACCTGAAGAACAGCAGAAAGGAATTCCAGACTCTCCAGGGTTAGATTCATCTGGGCCCAAATTAAATGCCTCTGTGCAGATAGCATGGGGAATAAACAAGAAGAATTGGAGGTGTTCGTGCGCCTGCAGAGTTATGACCTTACTGGCGTCACAGAGATGTGGTGGGATGAATCCTATGACTGGGATGTTGGAATAGAAGGATACGGGCTCTTTAGGAATGACAGGCAGAGAAGACAAGGAGCAGGTGTTGCTCTCTATGTCAATGACCAGCTGGAGTGCATGGAGCTGTACCTGGGGATGGATGAGGAGCCAACTGAGAGTTTATGGATCAGGATTAAAGAGAGGACAGGGACAGGAGACATTGTAGTGCGGGTCTGCTATAGGCCACCTGACCAGGAAGACCAAGTGGATGGGGCCCTCTATAGACAGATAGGAGCAGTCTCATGTTCTCGAGCACTGGTCCTCATGGGGGAAATCAACCACCTCGATATCTTATGGAGGGACAACACAGCAGGGCACAAGCAATCCAGGAGGTTCCTGGAATGCATTGATGGTAACTTCTCCAAGTGATAGAGCAACCACTGAGGAGAGGTGTTATACTGGACCTTATTCTCACCATCAAGGAGGGGCTGGTGGGGAATGTGAAGCTCAAGGGCAGCCTTGGCTGCAGTGACCATGAAATGGTGGAGTTCAAGATCCTTAGGGCAGCAAGGAGCGCATTCAGCAAGCTCACTACCCTGGCTTTCAGGAGAGTAGACCTCTTCAGGGATCTGCTTGGTAGAGTACAATAGGATAAAGCCCTGGAGGGAAGAGAGGTCCAAGAAAGCTGGCTAATATGCAAGGTTCACCTCCTTCAAGCTCAGGAGCAGTGTATCCCAACAAAAAGGAAGTCAGGCAGGAACACCAGAAGACCTACACGGATGAACAAGGAGCTCAAGGACCAACTCAAACACAAAAAGGAAGCCTACAGAGAGTGAAAGCACGGACAGATAGCCTGGGAAGAATACAGAGCAATTGTCTGAGCAACCAGGGCTCAAGTTAGGAAAGCTAAAGCCCTGATAGAATTAAATCTGGCCAGGGATGTCAAGGGCAACAAGAAGAACTTCTGTAGGTAGGTCAGTGATAAAAGGAGGACCAGCGAAAATGTAGGAAGAAGGAAATGGGAGACCTGGTTATCCAGGATATGTAAAAGGCTGAGGTATTCAATGACTTTTTTGTCTCAGTCTTTACTGACATGAGCTCTAGCCACACTGCTTGAGTCTGGCAAACCAAAGGCAGGGACTGGAAAAATGAAGAACAGCCCACAATAGGAGAAGATCAGGTTCAAGACCATCTAAGGAGCCTGAAGGTGCACAAGTCCATGGGATGTGATGAGATGCATCTACAGGTCCTGAGGGAACTGGCGGATGAAGTTGCTAGGCCACTATCCATCATATTCAAGAAGTCGTGTCAGTTGCATGAAGTTCCCACCAACTTTCTGGAAAAGGGGAAACATAGCCCCCACTTTTAAAAAGGGAAAAAAAGAAAACCCAGAGAACTATTCATAAATTCATAACTTATGTTATCTATATGTAATTTTTGTGGAATTCTGGCATAAAACTATGTCGATCAGATCTTTTAGAAGTCTTACTTCATCAGGTTCTATTGAAGTGCAAAGATTTTATTTCTGTGTGTTTTCCAAGTTTTAAGAATGCACAAGAGCTACTGATTTACTTGCAATCCTCTGATATTGCAAAGAAACAACATGAAATGAAAATCTGCAGAGTGAATCTCCATTCAACAAAGCACAAGTTTTAAAATAGAAGTGAAGGGAGTATATTAATGAGTTTGCGTGTAAAATTCAAAAGACAGTGAATATGCAACACAGCTAAACTTGTTTATTCAATTATTAACAATCTTTACATGAAACATAGTTTAAGACAGAAAATGGACAACATTTTATGTGCTTTGAATTGGACATCTGGAGAAACTATACTACGTAATGAGATACTTTGGGTAATTTTCTTGTTCCTGGTCTTACACTATACAACTCTTTGCTTAATAATCGTACATACATACAATGTAATCACATTACTTATCTTTTCCTAGAGATGAAGTAATTCAGCTGCATTTATATGGCTTCTAATTATACAACTGGAATTAGAATTTAGATATGAGCACTGATGGCTGGAAAGAATACTTGTGAAGCTGCAGTAAAACAAACAGTAGGAAAAATTAAATTGCTTACATTTTTCAATACTGCACTACTATGGCTAGGCACTGTGTCCCAAGTCTCTTATTTTTAATTAAAAAAAGATAAATCAGCATCATTATATTCCATGATTTGTCTTTTCTAGCAAAACAAAATAGGTGTTACTGCTACTTATATAATTAATTGAAGGCTGAAAATGACAAGCAGTTTCAGAGAATGAAACAAGTTACAGAGCATCAGAGAGAGTTATAGGAGACAGGAAAAAGGCCTGATGTTCATACTAGAAAGAAGAGTTCCTGGATGTAGAAGGAGAACTAAAATGAAATGTAGTCCTCCTATGTTGCAAACTTCATTGAATTCAGGAGAGTTTAGAAAATAGAACTCTTGAATGAGTAAAAGCAATTTGTTACTTTTTTTGATTCATTCTGAAGCTTTTTCTTTCTGCTGATGTTTTGGTTGGAGGTGATTCCTCCTTACACTCGAAAGGCAGTTTGAGGTTTTAGGAACTCTTTCCTTTTTCTGATGATGTAGATGCCTTGACTAACCACCAAGTAAATGGCAGCTGCCAGCTCTTTCTTTTCATCTTGCCAAATGTAGATTCCTGGGTGAGGAGGAAAAGGGAACAGTGTTCCTAGAATTCTCAGGTTTTTCCTTCTATGCAATGAAAAAAAGGAGAGAAACCTTGACGGATCTGCAAGAACAGGTCTGAGCTTCACTCCTATGTGAATAAAGAGCTGAGGGACTGCTATAGTTTAGGATCTGGCTAAGTAGCAGGGTGTCATGGTTTGATGTGGGGGGGGATGTTCTGTTGCCAGGAGCTGCCCACCAGATCAGACTGCCATCTCCCTCAGGGTTGAGCCAATCGGCGCCTCTGTGAATTGCCCTGTTTATGTCGGGACAAAGGAACCGGAAAGGTGTGTCTTTGCCCAGGAGCGAGGAGAGGGGAGGGGGGCACTGCCCTCACTCCCCAGTGCTCGGCCGGGTGGCTGCCCGCGCCAGGCCGGTGCCACCCACTGCGGATGGCGGTGGCGGAGCCGCTTGGGGAACTTGGGCAGAGCCCGGCTCCCGGGGTGCCCGCTGGGCCGAGTTCACCCAGAGAAACGGCCTCACTGACACCAGGTCAGTGAAGATGGAATGAGACGAGGTGTGCCGGAGCTGCTTTTCCCCTGCAACTGGTGGCAAGACGGCAGGCGGCCCCCCTGCAGCCAAAGACGGTCCCGGTGGAGCAGAGACCCACTCGCAGCCTGTGGAGAACCCACGTTGAGAAGAGATACCTGAGCCTGAGTACGGTATGCATCTAGAGTCCATGGGATGACCCCCCCGTCAGTGGGGAGGTGTTTTGTTTAAAGGAGATGCCTGAGCCTGAGGACAGTTGTGAAGCATGGGCACAGGTAGAGATGCATTTAGAGTCTATATGACGACCCACGCCAGAGCGAGTGGCCACAACTCCCTAAGAATCCGAGACTGTGGTAAAGCCCACACCGGAGCAATCCTATGGGTAAGGATTGCATCCTTTAGGTAGGACTCACGCTGGAGAAGCTTGTGGATTTTCCTCATGAGTAGGGGAAAATGGTGTAAGGACTCCTTCTCCTTTAAGAGAGGAGCGGCAGTAACAACATGGATGAACTGACCTGCACTCCCCCATTCCCTGTCCCCCTGCGCCGCTGGGGGGAGGAGGTAGAGCCAGGAAGAAAAGGAAAGCAGGGTGGAGAGGTGTTGTTTTTAAGATCTGGCCTTGTTTTCTCTTTATCCTCTCAAGTGACTGGTTTTGCTTGTCTTTATTCTTTAAGTAACTGTTAATAAATTGCTTCACTTTAAGAGAGCCAAGTCTGTTTTGCCCGGGACCATGGTCGGTGGGTGCTTCCTCTTTTCTTGTCTCGACCTTCAGTCCTTTTATAATATTTTTCTCCTCTCCGCTTTACTGGAGTGAGAGAGCGACTGTGTGGAGTTCAGTTGCCAGATCGGCCTAAAACCACGACACAGGACAAATTTACCTGGACTGGACTGCTTCAGATACTGAGAGCTAATGTACTGTCTAAGATGTACAAGATAGATGGCTATGTTATGCTGTGTGTTATATTACATAGGTGAATAAGAAAGTAAAACTTCCTTTAGAAATGGAGTAATAGGATGATTCTAGGACATATTGCAGAAAGAAACCTAGGAGTGCACCCAGTGGAAAGAAAAGAAGCAGCATATTATTGAAACAATTGACTTCATTTTCTGGTAAAAAGAAATGTGAAAAAACAAAATCAAAACAAAACAAAACAAAAACAACAATCAGACTACAAGGGAACAAATTATAGGGTCCCTTAAGACTTAAAAATTGGCATGTCATTCACTGATGTGAAAGGGACAGGTTTGCTTGTAGGATTGATGTTATATTCCTATTCCATTTGAGTTCCTATTGCAAAAAGTGGCTATGTTCCTTTGCTCAGGAGACTTTTCTGAATTGTTTTTTCCCCCTGAAAAAAAAGCTGCCAAATCAATCATGTAAAGGAATTTATATATTTAAGTTTAATATAATTTAGAAGCAAGTTTGCCCTACGTAATATACACACAATGATTCCTCCAAACACTTAGCAAGGTTAGTTTAACTACTAGATGAAATAAAAGGCTGCCTGACCAATTCGAATTTTTCAAATCTGAATGTTGGAGTTGTGTTTGTCCGGATCAATTGCTTGGGTTAAAATTACTGTGAAGTACTCATTTTCGGTCCCACATACTCCTGTCTGTTGCTTTCAAGGTAAATTTAAATATTTTTTGTTTAATTTAAAATGCTGATCTTCTATTTCATTATAGATTCACTAACCTGTCATGTTTAATGATTTAGCAATAGAGAGGTAATCTATTTTCAGTGCTGAGCCAGTGATTTTTGAGAAGTCTTGAAGCTTTTGCTAAGTGGCCATTGAGTATTGTGGAAAAATAACAGAAATTGGGGGGGGGAATGGGAGAATATTGTCCCCCAAAGTTCAGCTTATGTCTTAACATATTAGAGCAGCCTTGAGATAAGACACAGTTGCGGCTCCTAGCACTTGGAACGGACAAGGCCTGCACCTAGTCAGACGGAATGCGCAATATCCATGACGTGGGGAACAGAGTGGTACAGAGGTACCACGACTCATCCCTGTTATCATGGATAAAGAACGTCCAGCGAAGATAGCCACATATTTACTATCAAGGAAGATGGATCGTAACTATCGCCTCAGCAATGATGGTGAAATCCTGTTCTAAAGCTGAACTTCACTCATTGTAACATCAATATAATACCAAAACACACCCCCACCTCAAAAGCTACCCGCCTCAGGGCTGCACAAAAGTATGTATGACTAAAGTCACTCAAGCTCCACCTAAAACTAAAGAAATAATATAAAATGGTGAAAGGGAAGGGGGATGTTAGGGAGAAGCCCTCCATTGAAACGTCCGGAATCAGTCGATGGGCTGGACCTCTCTTCCTCCCCCCATAGAGATGCCTATTGGGTAAGAGCTCTGTGTTATGCACATTTACCTACTAACATCTTGCAGCTATTTAGTGTTATCACTGATCAGTTCTAGTTTTATATTATTCCAAATCAAATCTGTTTTCACAGTCAGTCCCTATCACCGACTATCTTCAAATCTGTATCCTGTCATGAGCATATGTAATAAAATTTATCATAAATATACATATATATAAAAAAATAGAAGTTTCCGGAAACTCCATAACTGATACAGAGGATATAAGGGATTTGGCCCACTGCGCTGCCCATGAGGTCCCTGAATAGGTCAGGAGGTGAACACCTTCCAACTTAGCGGGCTGCCAAGGGGGGGCAGGCGGATTGGGTACAAGGGTCTCGTCTTTCTTGGGAAGCTGGTAGACTGGTCAAATTGCTCCCTCATCTCTGTTGACCTGACCTTGTGTCATAGCGTGACAAGTATATATGTTTTCCACATCTGTGTAGGCTATACACTAGCTACGTTCTTCAGGTATGTCAGCTATCCATCCCGTACAGCACGAATTCAATCTGCATTGGCACTGAAGGCTCAGCTCGGGACTTGTGGAACTTATCACCACGTATTGAATCAATACATTTAAGCAAAAGGGTTTAAAATGTCATTCTTGATCACAGGTTTCAATACAAAAAGGAAAAGCAGATACCAAGGAAGCTCATGTAACTCCATTTCATCTGTTATCTAAGGAGAGTGGACAGGCAGAAGGGTCAATGTATCCCTTGTTTTGAGTTGGATATGTTTAGGGCTCATCCTATTTATAGTGGCATCTAAAGGATTGGATAGCAATAACAGAGGATTCTCACAGTATTATGTGCAATAGAGGTATTTTATAGATTTTTCTTGGCAATGCACTGTTCAGTTCATTCTCTTGCACCAGTGCTGTACCCTAGGTGACAATAGAAAATAGCTCCTGTGTTGCTGAAATGCCACACACTTTAATTATCCGGAAAAGTCTGATAACAATTTTTCCTGCACTGGTGCAATGTGTCTAGATGGAGCATTCTGGTGTCAATAGGTTCAGTAATAGAAAGAAGTTTTGAGTTATTCATGCATTTGGTCTCAGAAATGATTAATGCTCAAACACTGTTTTATTACTCTCACGTATTTAAAACACCTATGGTTTAGTTTCTATTTTTATATGTGTGAGGTTCTCAGAGTGATGTAGACTTTTTTCTTGAGTTTGAAACTACAGCTTGTAGACAAGATAGATATTTTAATATCTGTTATTATAAAATGCATAATGAAGCTACCCTATTACTTGATATAAAATTAATTTCACATGTCTTTAAAATTACACAGTAATGTTTCATTATGCACAGCACATTTCTTGATTTTAATCCATTTCTGATAGCTGGTTGATCTACAATACTTATCTTTTCTTATGATAAATTGAATAATTATGTATTTAGAAATTTTCTTCCTGTAGTTGAAGGAAAGAATTGTCAGACCTTACTATGCAATTAGAAATACTTTTTATTAAAATTTTATCTAGATGTGCGCATTATTTTCTGACTAGACAATTATTAACCTCTGATACAGATGGTCCATAAAAATAATTTTTTGTTTTAAAAAATAAATCTGATCAGTTGAATAGTAGTTTTTATGAGTTTATTTCCCACGTGTGAAAACAAAGCCAAAGAAAGCCTAGGATGATGGATTAGGTTATAGTCTCCTTATCTGCAAAGGAAGGATTCTATAAATTCCTCACAGAGTACTATTTTATGAGATCTTTTGTCCCAGATCCGCTATTGGATTTCAGGGATCCAATAGCAGTAATAAATGGCATTCTGCTTCTGCAGATTACTAAACACAAAGCCCTATACAGTCAGTGAAATCAAGCTACAGAGAGCTCAAAGAACTGGACCCATTGCTGTGCACAGCAGTGGGTCTGATTGCACAGGGTCTGATCCTTATTGCTGTTCTTCTTCCCTGCTTTTGCAGCAGTGTGACATAGTACTTCTTTGAAAACTTACGTTACTGACTGTGGAAGAATAATGAATGCAACTTCTAGTGTTGTGTTAGACCAGGAAGAATAGTCTCACATGTCTCTAATACTGCTGCTAGGTTATTCCCACTACACATGCTAGGGATGCTGAGAGCAGTGTTGTGATGTTTCAGACAAGCCACATGCAAGAAGTGAGGCAGCCATGTGTGCCCTCAAATGGGACATTGGGGAGATATGGAAAAAGGAGTCCAACAACCATGATACTTGTTTCATTGTATCCTTGCTGTGGATGGTAGGCAAGGCTGTGGCTAAGACAGTTGAACTGCATTTGTCTGAAGAAATGTAGCACATATAGGAGACTCTTGTTATACAGCCTCAGCTGTAAGATTCATCTTCCCTCTGAGGTCAAGTAGCTTCCAGAAACTCTACTCACTTTTGGACTGACAACTTTCTAGAGCTCATGGCCATATCAAGTACTATGTACACTTTGAATTTGTCAGCTTCGGTTTCCTTCTGCTCTTCCCTCATTGTGACCAAAGCAACAATACATCCTGGAATTGTGATCTCCCCAAAAATACTGAAGATTTTACTCCACTGTTTCTTCTACTGGTAATTGATCTGATTTTGGCTGAACATCATAGTTCAGTTTGCTGCATTTATTGAGTAGCCTGATAACTATTTTTCAAGGGTTTGTTTTCCTTACAAAGAGAAAAGCTATTCTCATTTGATCATGACACTCAAGCTGGTGAAAATTGCTGGATTCACTACTGTTTGTACCAGCTGAAGCTATGACTCAGTACTTGCATTTTTAGATGCTATTGAGAAATACAGTTCATTTATAGCGTGACACAGATTGTCCATAAAGGATAATTATCAAAACACAGTATTCTTTTATCCTTAATCTGTATTACTGATAGGAAATGTGTGGAAAATATTATCATTTAAAATCATATTTTACACAGAGAGTTATCTGATTACCAACAGAAGTCTTTGCAGCAGTTTTTAATTTAGCCTTATGCATTTTTAACATGACAGCTGGAGCACAGCATGCGTATGGCGTACCAGTAGAGAAAGAGGCTAATAGTCGGTTCTGTCTATCTGTTCTTGCAAAGAAAAGAAACAGGAAATATGCAAAAATGTTTAAATTGCATGCTGCTGGTTACAAGCAACAGACACTGCATGGCAATCTGAACCAGTGTTCAGAGATTACTTCGTTATTCAATCTCTGATTTGTTTTTCAGAGACCAGCTAGCTTTTTTGTTTGCTTTCAATTAAACTGCTGTAGTGTACATTGAGAGATCTATCATTTATCTATCAAATAGAAAGTTGTTCTGGAAATGCAGTTTCACCGTAAACTCCATTTTCAGTTGCTCCTCACTTTGCAAACAAGAAGTCCTCTTAAGTTGAAATTTCCTCTATTTGATCATGACATTTCGGTGCTTGTTTGTTTCTGCAAAACTGAGTCTCATTCAGCCTTTTTGAAGCTAATGTTTAAAAACAAACATGCACTAAGTGATTAAGAACATGAAAAGAAATGTTTCATTTTGTTATTCATACATACTGGAAAAAAAGGAAGAGAAATAATGTAGAGACCTCACTATTTTTAGAGAAAATAAGCTCACAAACTTTAAAATAATATGTATTCAGCTCCCCCAGTCTCTCATGATACTCTCAGTGAGATTCTTCTCATAAGTTTCTTTTTTCAAACTAAATTTTAAAATGTATGGGGTTTATAGGTGATCTGCTACATGGTATAACTTTTTTGCAGCTATTTTGATGAATAGACTGAATTCAAAATGAGGTCTCAAAACTCAATTCCATCAAAGATTATTGAACTTCAAAGAAATGCTAAAGACGACATCAGTCTAAAATTATGAGCAAAATAACATTGTTTCTCATTATCCTTCTCTTTTTAAAGGAAAAATGAAACCTAATGAAAAATGCAAACAAAAAGCTTGAGAAATCTTGGTCAACATAGAATTTTAATTTGAGGAATGTAGGGTTAAGTATAATAATTGTTAATTTTCAAATATGGTCTAAATTTAACATTAATTTTCCTCTTAATTTTTATTATATTGATTAAGGAATAGAGTGATTTGCAGAAACTAATTTTTTATTTAAAATTTTACACGGTTATAGCTCTGAGAATCATGAATACTTCCTTGTCTTGTGATTTCCTCACAAATTTGCTAGTTTTCTACCACGTTGCAGTTATAAATTCATCACTTGTTTGGCCTATATTAGTCTGCTCTTGGGCAACAGACTCTGAGTGACCTCATGCACTGGACCTGCATTATATTCCTGGCTTCCGTACCAGCAAACTGGTATTGCAATACCAGCAAAACTGATATTGCAAAACTTGCAATACCAGCAAGCTTCTGACAGGTTTCTTCTTTCTTACTTGAAATACTGACCTTGAACTGTATTTGTAAAGTGTCTTTGAAATACACAGATGAAAAATGTTATATAGTATTAGATATTATTTATTTTGATTTCTAATAGAGTTCATTTACACCATTGTGGAAAATTAGGAGAAAGTCAGAGTAAATAGATCTGTAGTGCAACATCTTCATAAACAAGCCAGCCTCCTGAAACATAAATACATTAAATATTACTCTCATTAAATAAATATCATGGAACTGTTAAAGGGGATTAAAGAAGAGCAATAGTCTTCATCTTACTCTGAGTAGCTGCTAATGGTTAATGCAACCTGGAGTCAAATTTTCATTGAAGAAGGTAAGTAAAAAGAAATTTTTCCCTTTGTGGGAAAACTGAAAACAGTTGCCTGCCTTAAAGTTAATGACCTCTAAATCAACATTTGATGGCTTAGCACATGAGAAATTCAGGCAGAGGTGGAATACTTTAAATGGCTATTGACATTCTGAAGCAGTTTGCTTTCTGACCTTTCATGACAGAATGAGTTCAGCCAGCAAACATGAGAATGTCAGAATCTGCTGCAGAAACTGACTGCTATTATGAGACTAGAAAAGGAAACAAATGCCTTAGGCAATATTTTTAGATTGCAGACTGGTGGGCAAATTATGGATACAGTACTTAACAGTGAGGTGACATGCAGGTACCCTTTCAAAAGGTCATGTATGTCTGCCTGAGGTGGGAGTGGTTTGGTTTGTAATGGTGGCAGTCTCTTATCTGAAGTGGTTTCCATATGTGATGGGAGGCATTGCCTGTATAATACTCCTGGAAGACAGAAATCCAAAAAATAGTACTTCTAGAAATTGGATTGCTGTTTGGCATACTTGAGAAGGTGTTAAATATGGTTCATGAAATTATGATAATTTCCAATTTGATTTCTTGGTTAACTCTACATCACATTTTTAAACTTGATCCTCAGCTGATACCAGTTGTTTATTGATATAAACACATTCAATCTGAATCACCTTGTTTATGCCTTGCAACATGTCATTTTAAATTGATATTGCCATATGTTCTAATGTACTTGCGCTCCTGGTAATTGAAAGTTTCTTTAAAAAAATACAATGAGGATTTAGAATCATAGAATCATAGAATGGTTAGGGTTGAAAGGGACCACAAAGATCATCTAGTTCCAACCCCCCTGCCATGGGCAGGGACACTCTCCACTACACTAGGCTGCTCAAAGCCTCATCCAACCTGGCCTTGAACACTTCCAGGAATGGGGCATCCACACCTTCTCTCAAGAACCTGTTCCAGTGCTTCACCACCCTCTGAGTGAAAAATTTCTTCCTTATATCTAATCGAAATCTGCTCTCTTTCAGTTTAAAGCCATTGCCCCTTGTCCTATCACTACATGCCCTTGTAAAAAGTCCCTCCGTCTCCAACTTTCCTGTAGACCCCCTTTAAGTACTGGAAGGCTGCTATAAGATCACCCCAGATCCTTCTCTTCTCCAGGCTGAACAGCCCCAACTCTCTCAGCCTGTCTTCATAGGAGAGGTGCTCCGGCCCTCCGATCATCTTCGTGGCCCTCCTCTGGACTTGCTCCAGCAGCTCCATGTCCTTCTTGCATTGGGGACTCCAAGCTGAACGCAGTATTCCAGGTGGGAATTTGTTGAAAAGAATTTCACAGCTATCCAGAATGTCCATTTGCTTTCTCTTCTCCATACTCTTTAGGCCTTCTCTAAGCCCTGGAGAAACTCAGTGAATTTGTATCAGGCTTTTCATTGTCCTTTTTCAAAGAGGGTGATGTAACCACTCATCTTGTCAATTGCAGTTCTTGGGAAATCAGAAAACCAAGTGAATGTTCTTTTCTAACTTCAGTGCCTCTTAAAAAAAAAAAAGCCTTATAAGAACTCTAAGAAATTTATCAGACAAATGTTGCATCCTTCACAATTTTTCCAGTGTTTTTTATGTTGCTAGTGCTTTAGCAATGCAATAGAAAATGGTGGGGCTATGACAGCAATTCTGTAGGAATTTTTGTATCAGACAAGGAGAAATGTATCCTCTTTGATTTAACTGATATTTGCACAGTAGATTTGAGTATGCCTATGATGTGATTAGAAGCTAAATTGTTTCTCTGCCAAGTCTTGGTATTGTTGGACAGCTAGGGTTACTCCTGACTGGGAGGCAACCTGAAGGACAGTTCCATCATGTGTGCAGCTGCAGTGCCACAGATGTTCAGTTAAGCAGAATTTTTCACTAAAATAACTTGGACATGCAGAAGAGATCTTACAAGAACAAGATTCACATATACAAAATAATCCCTCATCTCCTTAACTTGCATCAAGCATACTTTACACAGTATTCCTCAAGGATGTGGAAGACAGACCACAGCACAGTATCTTCAGCTTCCAGACAACAGTCAACTTCAGCAGCCATTCCACTGTAGAAACCTCAAACTTATTCACACAGGCTGCAGACACATGCAGGCTTTTACAGTCTTTTGAATTTTTAAACAATATTGGTTTAATGTAATCAGCTAAAACAAATTCACAGTGCCACCCTAGTGATATGAATAATATCTGGAATCCAAAAATAGAATATGTTCAGAATAGTTGAAGTATTTTACTTTTCTGATTGGCTTTGAATGATGTTATATTCATAGAATTAATCTCTCAAAAGTTAGGACTCTGGACTTTTTTCCTAATTTTATTTTTCCTTAATAATTTCTATTTCAGAATAATAAGAAGTCTCTGCAGGCAAGGTACTTCTGGAGGATTATTTCACTGATTGGGTGGCTGTATGTACTTGACCTTCAGTCCCATGTGACAACATACCTGAAGAATAGACTTAATCCTCTGAAAATGAACTATTTGTTGTGTCTAATGCTTTGAATATCACCTGTCTCTCTGCTTTTCATATTGTAAGGAATTTGTGTGCTTGCTAGGATGAATACATTCAACTCTTATTTTGCAGAATGACGATACAGTCGCTATACCTACTGCAGTTATTTTTCAGTTCAGTACAATAGTGAGGATAGTAATTTTATGGTAGATAGAATGAAGGTAGGACAAGGTGAGGTACAAAGTTCTGGAGGTCAGAGGGAGGATCTCCTCATCTGCTGCTTTAGGGTGCCAAAGGAACCACTAACACCTGAAGGCAGTTCCCTTCCTTGCTCCACATGGGTAAGCCCCACTACCTTTGTGCAGATCAGTCTGCCTCCTGGGCAAGAGCTTTGAGTGCAGGTTCAGCCACGACGGGATATTATGGAGTAATATTATGGCCGGGAGGCAAACAGCAGTGGAGTTTTTCTAACTAGAAATTTTGCATAGTAGATTCTTATTCACAAGGTCATTTTGTCTGCCTCTGTGTGACTCAAGTGCTGTATCAAGCCAGCTCAGGGGAGAGTAGATGTCAGAGTTAAAGCTGAATTGCAGAGCCTGGAACACTAAGGCAGTGTATAATATTTGCTGAGGGACACTGGTGCTTTGATTATACGTCACAGGAGGGTTATGCATGCTGACAGCCTTGAGGGTTGTGCCACACATCTTCCCCAAATGGGATCTGTGTGCAAAGATTCTGTAAAGGGAAGGATGGCTCCCCAGGTGCCTATGGACATTAGTCGATAGTTTTAAAGCATTCCTCCCTATCCGGAGTGCAGTAGTGCAGAACAACGTATCAAATCCTCTAGTTTAGAAGAATCTTGCTCTTTGGAGGGAAGTGAGTACAGAAATGTGAAACCAAGTGAGCAGTATGAACAGCTGAACATTCCCTGCTACTTTTTAATATCAAAGTGGGCACATTTTTTTCCCCTGCGTGTTTCACCTAAGAGAAGAGTGCCTGATGCAGGAAAAGAATATTTTTTAAAAAAATCAAATGCCGAAATGCTGCAGTGAACAGCTAACTCGCACAACTTGCTCATGTCTAGAACAAGCACTGAAGAACTTTTAGAATTATTCATACTTGTGTTGCTGTCATCAATATGTTGGTATTGTAATCAACAGGCTTGCTATGTCCCATTAGCCTCTGTAAGACTAAACCAATTTCACTGAAGTATGACATATGCCAAATAACAACAGGCTAACAAGAGGTAGTGTTGTGAACTTTGAAAGGATAGAAGGTTTTCTCATGTACTGAATGGCTGCAGTCCACAGCTTAGAAGCAAAACGAAAGAAGATTTTTCTGTCCGTTTGTCTTTGGGATGAGGGAGAAAGAAGAACAGAAGATTGTTCTACAGGCTGGTTCACTTACTGCTCACTGATCTGAGGAGCCTACACTTGCTCCCTCTATTGCTGACCAGTGAAGGGATCTTGGTGGAGACAACCACAGCCTCCAGTGAAAGGCTCGGGTTCTCAAAGGTGTTTAGAAGCACACTCTTTTTGAAACTAATTTATCTGAAAGGAGTTAAAAGTCAAAATTGTGCTGAAGGTGTTGGCTGTACATCTTTACACTTCAATTATTGAACCAAGTTTGTCTCACTGTAGTCCAGGGTTCTCTTGTCAGTGGCAGTCTCTTCTCACTTTAGCCCATGAGTTAAACATCCTTGCTCACATGTTGAACAGCAGCATACTAATTAAGAGTGGAAACAAAAGTCTATGGAGCTTTGGAAGAGAGAACTTTAAACTAGAACTCTAAGTTTATAAAAGATTGTCTGCACCTAAAGAACTTCACAAATCATTGCGTTCAGATTCCTGCCCTCTGGTGCAGGGGAGTCCTACAAGAAGATGAGTTTGCTGCTAGTTGCTATAAATTTTCCCAGATTTTATCCAGCGTTGTTCACTTTCTTTGCAATATGTGCTAAAAAATATTTTATGCAATGCATGATTTTACGAACAAATCCAAAATAATAATAGCAGAGAGGTGGAGTGTTGCAGCATTCTTACACCTATTACTTCTACTTCATTAATGCATTTATAAGGACAAAGATTAAATATTTACAAGGTTTACACTGACTTGGTGTGCTGGTATTAATCATGTTGTCATGTGATAAGGTTGGAGCAGAAAACACACATATCTATATAAACACTGCTCTCTAAAATTCTAATTTACTCTACCCAATTACTAGGTATAATACATCACATATGAAAAGTTGAAGTAGGAAAACATGGTGACTGGAAAAATCAAAAAACAGCAGTTCCTCCACCAAAGTTGTGCCAGGACCTTCTGCAGATAAGCAGCAGCATTGATCAGTTGTGGTGTCCTTAACCCTGGGAGACGATGCTAGAGTACTTCATTTCTGTTCTTGTGAAGATTGTGACTCACAGTTATACCTTCTTGTATCACCTTTGTGTTTTTACCGTGTGAGTCATATTACATATGCTGGATACTGCCTCTCTTTTCTCTTTATTATGTCCTAAAACTAGTTCTAGCCAGCTCTCAAGATTACATTCCTTTAATAATTGACCATTTGTATTTAGATGCTGGAGGCCTTTGGCTTCATCCTGTGACTGGTATTTTCAGGGTGTCTAGTATCATCTTGTGCTTACACTCTTGGGATCCCTACTTTGAGGTGTGGAAAACATGTCATCAGTGTTATTGAAATGCTAGTGGCCCTCTGCTAAGATTCAGCATGCTGGTTTAGATGATATGCTAGACTGACGCTCAGCTGGTATAAATTAGTGCAGCTGCACTGACTGTCAAGGCTCTACTAACTTGAACTAACTGAATATATGGTCCTCTTTTTAGATATTACTCTCTCCCATCGGGTATGTAATTTGGTTAAGCTTTTCTCTAAGAAGTGATAATTTTGCACACTTGTACTGGCTGAATTTAGCACACTTGTTAGAATGAACAACCTCGATTAATTCATAATCAAGTCTCAGCATAGAATTGTTAGTGATTATCTCTTATTTCTTCTGGGTTCCTTATTGCACTGCAAGTGTGAGATTCTCAGTGTTGTGTCTTGCCAGTACCTTTGTCATACTTGTATAGTAGTTTTTCGTTTTCTGACAATTATTTCATATTCTGTTTTGGTGGCTCTGCATAGCGAGAACAGTGATATGACATCTGTGAAGATATGGTTTGAACAGCACTTCCTTGTTTGGACACATAGTTGATGTCAGATTGTTTTATGTAAGAGGCCACAGTGTACCTAGACAAAGCTACTGCTCTCACCCAAACTAGAAAGGTATGGTGCACATTACTGCTAACCTGTTATCACTCTGACTTTGAAGATGGTGGTTTATGTTTTCCTATGATCAGGGAAATTTAATTATAGTACAGATCCTGTTCTGCTATACTTAGTCGAAAAACCCCTATGTTGAAAGGTTGACTTTTCTAAACACTCTAAAATCTGCACATTAACTCTCAAATAACCCTGTAAATTACTGCTCCAGATGGACAAACAGTGTTAAGGTTTGAATTTATTGGAACAAGGGGCTCCTTAAAAAATTCCCTTCAAATCTGTACTTTTTTAACATTCTTTCAAATTTATTTGTACATCTCTAGGGATCATATCATTTTGTCATCCTATCTTCCACCTAATGCATTTCTCTTTCTTCATTTTAGTGCCAGCTTTCCCGGGACACTGGGCAGTTACTGGAGCAGCTATTGCCATGATAGCCCCTGGCTGAAGCCAGGTAAGATACAACTTTGTGCATATTGAGTTAGTGTCGTGGGTTAGGCCACTCCAGCAACCAAACCCACACAGCCGGTCACTCACCCTCCCCACCCGCAAGGAACAGGGAGAGAATTAAAGGATAAACAGGAAACCCATGGGTTGAGATAAGAACAATTTAATACAGATGATTTAATACACAGTGTAGATGCTCACCACCCCCTCGTATGCGAAGCCCGTCTCGTCCCGAAGCTGCAATCCCGGACGAACGCGAGGCCCTGAAATAGAGAGGGAGAGAGAGAGAGAGAGAGATAGTACTCTGAGAGGGGGAGTACTGGAAGAGGGAGGGGGGGGGAAAAAAAAAAAAAGGCAATAGAGCGAAAGCGCAGCAAGAGCCGAAGTGGCGAAAGAGCCAAAAGCGCAAAAGCCCTTCTTCCCGGCTGACCCTCACTTTTATACTGGGCATGACGCTGCATGATATGGCATTTTGGCCTCAATCTTAAGTTCCACCACAAATCACAAGGGGAATCGTGGCCCCCTTGTCCCGGCTATGCTCCCCCCTTATCATAGAATCATAGAATCATATCCCGCCGTGCTTCTGCACTCCGGCACACTGAAAAGTCCTTGGAGTCTCACGTCCAACCACAAACATCAGCTTGCTATCAACATTCTTCTCAGAGCGAGCCTCTTAGTAAAACCAAAACACGGAGCTCTTCTAGCTGCTAAAAAGAAGAGCTAACTCTGTCCCAGCTAAAACCAGGACAGTTAGAAGAAGAAGTTAACCTCAATTAGTTTAATCGGTGCAAACATTTGTGCTTGAGAATCAGCTCTGGTGCAGCTGTCCCTATTGCCAGTTGACAACTGCTAAATCAGAGCTGTCCCCAGCTCTGAACAGTGCCTAAGGGCTCCTACAAGTGAAACACATACAGTGGCAGGCCAGTGTACCCTATAAAGTAATCCCTTCCCCCGTGCATTTGAAAAGTAAATTGTACCCATCATTCATTTGGAAAGCAAGGCAAGTTTTAAAGTGTGTTTTTCATCTCAGTCGCTATATGGTTTTAAAACTAATCTGCCTCAAACTAATGCTGTATCCTCAAGTAGAGTCTTTTGAGATTTTCTCCTCGGCTTATAGCCTTCTCCCTTTAGGGCACTTCTCAGAGCTTCAGTATAGTTTATTGCCCTCTTATGCAGGTCCTGCTCCAGCCTTTGCCTCAAGTCTGCTGGAGAGCCATCAGCAGGTCACTTGTACTCCAGCAACTCGGCTTTTCCTTCTATTACCAAGACTGACGCTGCTGTAAGATCTCCTGGAGAAAAAGATTTATTCAACAAATGCAATGTTCCCTAATCTGGTGAGCAAATCATCTCTGCAGATCTGTCTGTATTATATCTTTCCTTCTTCACTCTGGTTTTGTTCTACTGTATGCATGACACTGAATCTGAGAGGATTTCAAGAAGGTACAAGTAACTCGACAGGCAGCTTTCAGGGTTGACCTGGAGTCCTTGCATGACATGAAGCTCTGGTTCTTGTATTCCCCAGAAGTCAATGCACTTAAGTAGCCATCTCCAAAAGAGAGGCTCAGATACCAAAGGTGTATTTATTATTGCCCTGAAAGCTTCTTAAAATGAATGGTTTATCAAACTGTCACCTTGATATCGCTTATCTCCAAAGGAGAATCTACAGGTTGTACAATGCTGGGCTTTGCCAAAACTTTTAAGCATGATGACGCTAAGATAACTTACAAGCTCAGGGCTAAGGATATGATCAAATGTTGTGTTGGTTCACTTCCTGAGTGCTCTTGTTAGTCTTGAAATCAAGTAAAGGTCGCTACAAAGAGTTAGCATTTATCCCTCAATCTTTCCTTTATCTGTATGTTCTGGTATTTCATTACAGTAAATATTCCTAGTAACTTTGCCTTCTGATGAAATAATATTTGCTTTACGATTGCCTGAGAATAAGCAAATGCGTTATGTATAATCGCATTTGGGAGAACATACTTTGAGTTTAAGGGAGTTATTTTTTCCCATAGCAGATGTATAATTCAATTAACATTAATGTTACATCTAGATATCACTTTACCTCTGCTGCACCATGCAGGCAATTGCTTTCTGGTTAACTGAAATTCCTTTGTAGTTGCAACGATGAAGTTATTCTTAATGCGTCTAGAGTAGTAAGTCTTGTTCATAGGACTAGTGAATCCTATGTCTGATTCTGTACATTCTAGCATTGGACTGCTTCTGAAAATGATGTGATTCCCTCTACTACAAGTACTCTGCTTAAAAATAGTGTTAAAATTAATTAAGTAAAACATTCAGAGTTAAAGAATTCTGGCTGAAAGTTGGAATCTATAAACATTTTTGTCTGTCTCTAAACAGGATATCTACAACTCTAAAAACAAGGAACCTCACAGCAGTTTTGGGAAGTTAATCGCACTGGAGCTATGAACAGGTGTAAGTGCCTCCACGACCAGGTTGGTGTGCATGGTAATCCCCAGACATCAATCGAAATCCAACTTTTTTTTTTATTGCATTAGAGACTTTTAGCTGGAATACAGCTGTGCATGCCTATATGGTACTGTGTGGAGGGAATAAAAAAAAAGGTTTCTGTGCATCAGTGAGCTTGGTAGGATACTGTGAAGTGTCTTCCACTTCTTCTGACAGAGGAGAAAGAGGGTTTGTACCTTTCTTGTTAAAGCCCAAACTTTACATGTACTGTCATCTCCTTGTGCATTGATTTAAACAAGATATTCTTGGGTCCTTTCTTTGCTGAGACGACTTCCTAGTTGTATATAATTCTGCTTATTAGTTGAATCTAACTCTTCTCAAAAGTTAATCTTTTCACTGACAAACTTTGCTGGAATGATGTATTGACAAAAAGCCAGGGAGTCTTGCCTGAGTTAATTTTTTTTTTTCTTGATACTCTGAGAAGTGCTTTCGGAATGGAAGGCTTCTTTTAAAATACCAATTGATATGTAAAAGCTACAAAATATAAACTTCAAGGTCCAAACCCAGTTTATTCTCTGATAAATATTCCTTTGGGGAAAATCAATTACAATGCCAGGAGATAGAGTTTAATCATGTCTTTTGAAAGGTCAAATGAAAATGAAAGGTCACACTCAAATTTATCCCTTCTCAGAGAATAAATGTTTTCTGTCTAGAACTATCTTGGCCCTATAACTCTCTATATATGCATATACCTATACTTATATATATATATTTATGTATATGTATACAAACACACACACTTATACAACAAAAATGCCTTGTGCAATGCATTCTGTTATGGCAACACAGTCTTCAGCTACTCAGATTTATGATTAGTGACATATTGAAAGATATATAGATGTGTTCCTGTGAGGGCATAACAGGATGGCAGATATGGCAGAAGCTCCTATTTTAGCCTTAAAAACGCCTAAAATGTTCTTTAAGGAAGAGAAACAAGAACAAGGAGGGAAAGCTTGGGGCAATTTTTTCAAAGCAATTACAAATAATGCAAAATAAGTTCATTAACTAAGCCTAAAAGACCTATATAAATCTAAAATTGCTTCTGAGAATCTTTGTTTGCTATAACCTTGCATTGTATTTTGCTGTGGAATTAAATTCTGATATCTCTGTCCTTTATCATGTAATAGAACATAAGGTTGTTCTTAATTGTTGCTCTAGGGGTAGGTTTGCAGATTTTCCTCTCAAGTTTAAAGTTTATCTATTCCCACACGAAAAATGAAACCATGCTGAAAAATGTGGAACCTTCATATTTCTTAGTACAAAAATCTTAATATGAGAGCCTTGGTATAAGTTTTTAATGTCTCTAGCTTCAACTTTATATTGCAGAGAGTTTTCTTCAGTGCAGGGCTGGATGGGTGAAATTAAATGGTCTGTTAAGTAGGAAGTCAAATACTAACCGTAGTAGTCCCCTGTGGGGTCAAATTTACAAGTTCTTCAAAATCTATACCGCTGTGCAGTCTTTAATGAATGTTTACTATGTTCACTGCCCCTGGAAGTTAATCCCTTGACAAATTTGTGCAGAATGGAGAGGAAAGTTGTGGTATTCAGTAATTCAGTATTCAGGATAAAGTTGTGTTGGTATTCAGACTCTTGTGGATCTTCAGTCAAAACCCACTTTTTTTTTTTTTCCCTAAACTGTCAGTTTCTTAATTTTAGGTAGTTTCTGAGAGATTAGATGTTTCATGCATAAAATTCTGTGCACTTTATTAATATGACCTGCCACTTGTTCACTAGCTTATTTTTAGTAGTGGATGTCTCATCTTTTATGGGTTTGTGCTAATTAAATTTATGCAAACTTTGCCCTCAGTGGAGTAGGACTTACAGTGGATTGAAATCTAAAGTGTATGTATTCGTACGTGGGTTCCTTTACAGAGTTACTGCTTGTACTTGGGAAGAGCATAGGAATTATTTTGAAGACAGTGTGTGGTCCATAGGCGAGGCAGCCACTTGTGAATGTTGGTTTTATGACCTCTTTTCTTATTGTGTTCGTCCTTGTAATTCCTCATCTACACTGATTCTTAAACAGGAATGCAAAGTGATTTAGAACCTTTTTTCCTGGTGATTTTCTTCCTCTCATGTATCATTGTGCACCAAGATGAACTGATCCAGTAAAGACCTCATAGAGGTGCCTGTCAAATGGCATCATCCTGAGAAAAGGGTATGATGATGTTATACATTTGGGGAGGTGAAAGAGATGAGTAAAACCTCAGTAGAATACTAAATCACAGTTCAAAGGCTTAAAATCTGTTTTGCCTTGTAATAGCTTCACTAGTATCTCCGTGAGTCCCGAACTTTGGAACAGGAAAGCTCTTCAGCTTTTAAAAGAATCAGTAGACCCTTTCTTTCTCTTCTGACTCTGAAGATGGATAGAGCTTCACAGGAGCAAAGCTAGTGTGATAGGAAGTAGAGAGTCTGAGGGGAATGAAAGGCTGATTTCTTTTATTGCTAGATTATTTTATTGAACATAATATTCCCTGACTAATCAGATGATTAAGGCATCCCAGATCACTGAAAACTTTTGTCACCATTATAATTTGTAAAACCTAACTGAATATAATTTTACAGAAAAATCCTTTTTCCTTCACATAAAAAAGAAGCAATAAAGAACTCATCAACTAATCCAGCTAACACTTCATATTTCACTCCTAGGCTGCTCTAGCAATCAGTTATCATGCCATGCTTCATCCTCATGTACCTTAACCCCTGGGCAAAGACAAATAATCCATTTCAATTTTAAAATCCTTCTGAAAGTAAGTGAACTAGATCCAAAGACTAGTGAAATAATTAAAAAGGCTTCCTTTAGCCTTCATGTGACTTTTGTATTAGATCCTTTTTTTGAGAAATCGTTTTTGCAGCCTTCCAGTACTTAAAGGGGGCCTACAGGAAAGCTGGAGAAGGACTTTTTATAAGGGTGTGTAGTGATAGGACAAGGGGCAATGGATTTAAACTGAAAGAGGGGAGATTTAGGTTGGATATTGTCCTGGTTTTAGCTGGGACAGAGTTAGCTTTTTTCAGCAGCTAGAAGAGCTCTGTGTTTTGGTTTTACTCAGAGGCTCGCTCTGAAAAGAATGTTGATAGCAAGCTGATGTTTGTGGTTGGACGTGAAACTCCAAGGACTTTTCAGTGTGCCATGTCCTGGCAGGAGTGCAGAAGCACGGTGGGATAAGGGGGGAGCATAGCCGGGACAAGGGGGCCACGATTCCCCTTGTGATTTGTGGCGGAACTTAAGATTGAGGCCAAACTGGCCAATTAGTATTCCATATCATGCAACGTCATGCCCAGTATAAAAGTGAGGGTCAGCCAGAAAGAAGGGCTTTTTGTGCTTTTGCTCTCTCGTCGCTTTCGCTCTTTCGCGCTTCTGTGCTTTTGCTCTATTGCCTTTTTTTTCTCTCTCTCCCAGTACTCCCCCTCTCAGAGTACTATCTCTCTCTCTCTCTTTCTCCCTCTCTATTTCAGGGCCTTGTGTTCGTCCGGGATTGCAGCTTCGGGACGAGACGGGCTTCGCATACGAGGGGGTGGTGAGCATCTACACTGTGTATTAAATCATCTGTATTAAATTGTTCTTATCTCAACCCACGGGTTTCCTGTTTATCCTTTAATTCTCTCCCTGTTCCTTGGGGGTGGGGAGGGTGAGTGAGCGACTGTGTAGGGTTTGGTTGCCGGAGCGGCCTAACCCACGACAGATATAAGAAAAAAAATTTTCACTCTGAGGGTAGTGAGGCAGTGGAACAGGTTGCCCAGAGAAGTTGTGTCTGCCCCATCCCTGCAAGTGTTCAAGGCCAGGTTGGATGAGGCTTTGGGCAACCTGGTGCAGTGGAGGATTTCTCTGCCCATGGCAGGAGGATTGAAACTAGATGATCTTTGAGGTCCCTTCCAACTAACCATTCTATGATTCTATGATTCTAAATAAAGTATTTAATCGGATGAATAGACAATCTCTTTTTTTTACAGCACAGAATGTAAGATAGAACTGAAGTAACTTAAGCAATTCCTAAAGAATATCAAAGGTCAAGATTTTCAGAGTTGTTGCTGTGTTAGACTTTCCCTGGACAATTTTCAAAGCTCTGTTATTTTTAACACCTTTGCAAATACCTGTAAGTGGACTATGCAGTGTCTCTTTTTTTAATTCTCCAGGTGTAGTTGCTTACTATCTTTGCTCTCTTGCAGTAACAATCAGAAATGTTAAACAAAAGGTAAAGGTGGATATTAAAAAGTTGGCCTGTGGCCAAGTTGGAGTAACACAGCACTTTGGGGAAATAGAACACGCTGGACACTTTAGATGTGTATTAACCACACAAGAGCAAACAGCTACATATGTTAAAAGGTTAATTACTATGAGTAAAACCAAACAGCAAAGATATCGTCAAATTGGCCTACCTGACTATGTGTCTTGAGCAACTGAAACACTGGATTGTGGAAAATAAGTAAGTTTATAATCAGTCATGGTAAATAATATGTTAATTATTTTAATTATTACATTTAATCCAATGATATTCATTAGATATTTTTTAAAATTCAGTTTTACCACATGCTATCATATCAAGAGTCACAGTTTTGTAAACAAAAAAGTTTGTCAGTTAAAATGTATATTCCACTTCAGTGCTCTGGCCAAGCCAGAAGTATGGCAACATGTATCCTATTTCATGAAAGAGGGAAGCTAAGCCAGATCCACAGGGAGACTTTGGCAGAATCACGGTATTTAATTTCAAAGACATGATCCTGTACACAATGGCATAAGTGACTCTGCAGATGCCTAAAGCACCTGCCCATTAAGTTCTTAATATATTTACAGTCATGCTGAGAACTACTTTACATTTCTTGGGGATGATTATCCAGAAGCTCAGCCAATACCCTACTTAAATCCCCACGGAGGTTTCCTGATGGAGATTCTCAGAGTCCATCTAGTAAAGGATCACAGATTGAGCTCCAACTGCTCATTCTTTGCTTTGCACCCTAAGGAGGAATTGCTACCCTCTTTTCATATACTGATGTAGCAGCTACAGGATTTGTCCAGGAAAAGGGAGATTCAAATTTTTTTTCCTTGTCTGTCAGGAGAATTTAAAACCATGGCTTCTCAGGACAGAACTATATTTAGTAAGGTCTGCTTGATGTTTTGAAAGAAAAATATATGCTCCTGCCCATAGGACAGGATAGGCAGAGCTTCCAAGAGGAAGGTATGATTTCGTGTAGCACTGAGTGAACGTTTTCTCCTCTTGCTTCTTACCCTCTGTGCAATCACTTCTGTCAAGAGCGTGCCTTTATTTGCTATATTCCAGCAGCTTTCCAACTTTTGGATTTTGGATGTTGTTTGAAGAGTTTAACTCTCTACATAAAGGATACCCCAGTGCCTAGCAGAACTTACTGCACCTTAGTCTAAGCACCTACAACAGATGTAAACCTGTGACTAGCTCAGGTGACTTGAATCCATTACTATACCTGGCCTGCAGCAATTAGTAAAGGAGGATTTTTCTTAGAAAAGATGTCAGATTGCTACATACATAATGCATGATTACAAGGAGCTAAGATGACTTGTGCATGCTAGCCACCTGTTGATTCTAGCCCCAGCTTCCTCCAGTTGATTTCACAAGATGTGTGCTGGAAATCACAGAATAAAGCTCTGCTCTAACTCTATATTTATCCCTTCTATAAGCCATAAGAGTTAGCTGACCTTTTCCATTCACGGGTGGCAGGCATCCAGCTGTCCATCTCAGGTACGTAGTTTGTTTTATGTGACATGGGTAAATGCACACCAAGAGAATCTTAATCTCAGAGGATGAGTCTTCACTAACTGTTGTCTCAACAAAGCTTATCAAGGACTAGAGATTTATTGCTGGACTGCATTGCTGACTTCATTAGAAAAGATGCATGAAGCTCTTACAAGCTTGTAATCTATGTGCAGTAAACCAAGGCACTAGGAATTACTTTGCTACATGGCAGAGCTTCAGAATATCATGATCATGGAAGTCTATTGGATTAAAAGATTCCGAGTGCTTTAGATGTTTGTGAAAAATAAAACAGATCAGGAAACTCCTTTAGAGAATCCGATAGCAAACTGCATGTGTAACAAAAAGTCAGATGTTTCCTTGCTTACATTGTAATTCCCCTGATATATGCTTGAATTTATACAGGCAGGTCCTTAACTTCAGGCCATTGCATTCCTGCTGAGATGCATCATGTACTATCTCAGTGTTGTGTTAATGGAGCTATGGGCTTTTTGAAAGATGGATAGTATTTGCTGTTACCTGCCTGAAATATACTGTGCAGACAGACCTTCCTTGTGGCTAGCCACCCTCATTAAATAAAAAGTATTTTGACATGTTTATAATCTATGGTGTTTTGTATTTATAACTATTTTGTCACTTTGTTGAAAATAACTGTGGAACACACTCCTCAAAGTTCCGTTTCCTGTCAACCAGTGAAATCACCTAATTGTCTGATAATATGAGATATTTTAACACATATATTCCTTCTTTGTCAAGGTTTAATTCTGTTAGGCTCCACTTACACAATTCTGACTAATTGGACAGGATGTCCTAATAGTCAAACTTCTGCAGAACTCAAGATATAATTAAGGTCTGGAAAAAGGCTGCTTTAGCTCAATTTGTGATTCATTAAAACACAGAAATTTTGAAATCTTGCTTAATATCCCCTTTCAATCTTTGCATCAAATACCACAAAATTAATCAAAGAGGATATTTTTTCATATTGTTAATAAGTCTATATGGAAAGATTCAGAGAGACACTGGTGCAACTGTATGTTGAGGTAGTATGATCCATTCTAGAGTCCCACAGCAGAAGATAGGATAAGAGATAATAATTATACTAATTCATGTCAATATTTCAGTTCTGTAGAGTGAGTCTTTATAGTCACTGAGGCTTCAACAGTAGTTGAGTAAAGGAGATTCTCTGTATTGCCTCTTCTGCATCTTCAAGTCTTGCATCTTGCACATCCATTTGGGCTGCCAAGATTCTGACACAGAGGTACCTTAGGCTTTTTATGCTGAAGTTGAAAACAATGGAGAACTGCTGGAAATCTGTGAAAGAAAACACAACACAACTGAAAAACATTGCTAGGTCATGTTGCAGTAGTGTGATCCCATATGTCAGTGGAAGCAAGAGAAAGAAGCTGTCAAACTTAGTATTGTACTTTTGGCTGAACAAATAAAACTAGCTTGTGCATTCAAAGCAAAGTAGTCAACACTGCACAACCTGATGAGGCATTCCAGAATGAGAACATAATTGTTTGTGGAGGAACACTGTGGAGGTTGGAAACCATTTACCCCAGAATTTCAAAGGTGTATAGATAGCTACTCTGATTAACTTCAGTGGAAGTTGAGCTCCTTGCCCTTTGTATTCTGTCAATCACACATTGCTGAAAGGACTATTAGGATACCATCTTCTATGAGCTAACCTTATAAGTCATATACGTACATGCTAACTCGTATGTTTGTGACAATGTGAAAATAGGAGCTACCAGAATAAAATGACCAAATAAGAAAGATATTTCATTTGAAAAATAGACAAGAATATAACACTGCTGTGCTTCACTGCTCAGTATGTAAAACAACTGTTTAATTCCTTTATGACTTTGGTGTCCTTGTGGCTAAAGATTTGACATTCACAGAATTTTATTAGACCAGTCCATGCTAATAAAATGTTCCTATTTAGTACTGTATACTGTAATTCAGTGTTTCCATTTGTTTTATCAGCTGGCATAATAGAATAATTTCTACTGTGATGTCCTCCAGTTGTCCTTTGCTGAAATCTAAGCTATCATGCTGAGGGGCAGAATACAAAAGGTAATTTTCAGATAGACTTATCTGAGGAAACCTTAGACAAAACTGCTTTGGATGTAGAACGTATGCTTCCCAGATTTGTAAACTCAAAATGTAGTTGTATTTCATAACGAATAAATCAGTTATTTCTACTTGTGATGTATAACTGTATGTAAACGTACAAAAAGTAATTTTTAGAATATTGATGCCTTTCTAGGTAAAATGGAGACATCACTTCAACCTTCAGTATGCTGTGTATGTATATCTGCTTTTGTTCGTGTGTTTATATGCACATATGCACTCTCTCTCTTCCCCCACACATACGCAGTGTGGTTGTTCATCCTGTAAAGAAAGAAATGCAGATCTGTCATGGCAGGGGGATTGGAACTAGATGATCTTTGAGGTCTCTTCCAACCCTAACCATTCTATGATTCTATGATTTTGATGCATGCGTTGGTTTAATCTATTTGCAACTGTCATTTGGTGCTCTGGGGTGATTTTGGACATTAAAATGTAAAGATCATAACATTTTATAAAAGAATAAATTATTTTTTAGCTATTATTTTAGGAACAGGACAACATTGATGCTAGTATTATTACAGAATGAAGGCCAAACTATGAAAAGGTGTTGAATAGATGGAGGCAGGGAGCCTTTTCTTTTCTAGAGATGAGATTATACTTCTCACATAACACCCATTTCACCTTGCTGAAATCTGTTCCATCACCACAAATCACATCAGAGTCCTTCCTCACCTTCTTTTGTAAAACTGTCCTTTTGGTTCAGAATTCAGAGATTCAAGGAAACCCACTGAGATGTTCTTCTCTTTTTAATATGGGCAGCACTCAAGCCCATTTTGATGTGATGTTAATATAAACCCTGGAGTAGAGAGAATTTCCTTTCATGCTTGTTTCTTTTTTTTGTTTGTTTGTTTATCACACTCATTATTCAGGATAGCATTTTTGTCAATATATTAAAATACACAGGTATTCCGGGTCAAACAAAGATTTTTGGGACAGGGACAAACACAGAGATTATTTCTGGCAAGCATGCTAAAATGTTATTTTTATAATTTAATATTTTAAAGATTGTTCTTTCCTTCTGGGCCTCACACAACAAAGATTTTGCAACACCTCTTGGCTTCAAAAGACATGGTGAATTTACATAAATATGAAGGACTCAGAATCAGACTTCAAGGCCCCCTGTGAACAACTGAGTCTCTTAATTCCTGTGAATTTTGTGTCAGGTTGTTTGCAAGCATCTGAGTCCTCTGCAGGCAAACAGGTGTTGCTTATACCACATACAGTATTACTTGACAGCATAATCATGATCGTTTGTCTTTCAACTCCATCACTTAACTTTACTCCTTTTATTTGGTTTTAGTTTTAATGAGATTTTTGTCAAAGTACCTTCCCAAAAAAGATGAAAGGTGGACATTTGTCAGGTCTAAGATGGTGTTTGCAGCTTCACATCCCCAGATATTTCCTGCAAGAGGCAATCCAGGCAAAAGAATAGTGAAGCCTAGAAATTGCTCATAGAACCATTAGAGCAAAAACGTACTCTTGAAGTGATCAGATTAGTTCACATACTTTGAGAAGTAGCTAACAGACTTCCAGCGCACTTCTTGTTGCGTGGTACTGGAGAGAAAATGTATTAGTGTCATACTGCACATACTGCAGTTAGTGCTGTTGTCAAGTTGCATTGCTGTGTGCAGATCACCAGTCTTTTTTGCTAAACATTTTTTAACTCACTTTATGCTCCTTCAGTACATTGCACTTACTCACAAAAAGCATGCTGATTTCATTCCTAGGATATACTGGTTTTTTTCCAAGTTCCTTTTAATGAAGGCATGCGGGAGAAAAGAACATTTTCAACTAAGCAGAAAGTATCAAAGATGAGGCTAAATTTAGCTTATAAATGAAAAATTCATCAATAAAGCAAGTCCATTGTGATAGTTTGATGTGGGGGGGTGTTCTAGTGGCAGGAGAGGGGATTTGCTCCCTGTGCCACCAGATCTGAGTCCCATCCCCCTGGGGTGGGGGCCTTGAGCCAAATCGGCGCCTCTGCGAATTGCCCTATTTAAGTTGAGACAAAGGGATGGAGAAAGGTCTTTTGCCCAGGAGCAAGGAGAGGGGAGGAGAGCGCTGCCCTCGCTCCATGGCCCCCCCGGCTGGGCGGCTGCTCGGGGCTGGGCCGGCGCCAGGTGCTTAAGATGGCGCCGGCAGAGCCACATGAGGAACTCAGGAAGCACCCCACTCCCGCGGTGCCCGCCAGGCCGAGTTCACCCAGAGAGGACTAAGATCTAAGAGAAATGGCCACACTGACACCAGATCAGTCAAGATGGAGCGGGAGGAGGTGTGCCAGAGCTGAGTTTCCCCTGCAATCGGTGGTGAGCTGGCAGGCGGCCCCCCTGCAGCCAAGATAGCGGCCCGTGGAGAAGCCCACGTCAGGGAAAGAGATGCCTGAGCCTGAGAGAGGCCGTGGCGCATGGGATGCACGACCAGGTACTGTTAATAATGGGGCATGGGATGCACGACGAGGTCATGAGGCATCTAGAGTCCATGGGACGATCCATGCCAAAGCAAGTGGCAACAGCTCCCTAAGAATCCGAGACTGTGGTAAAGCCCGCATTGGAGCAATCCAATGGGGAAGGATTGCATCCCGCGGGTAGGACTCAGCCTGAGAGAAGTTTGTGGATTTTTCTCGTGAGTAGGGGATCCACTGGAGCAAGGGAAAAATGGTGTAAGGACTCCTCCTCCTCTAAGAACGGAGAGGCAGTAACAACATGGATGAACTGACCTGCACTCCCCCATTCCCTGTCCCCCTGCGCTGCTGGGGGGGGGTGGGTAGAGCCAGGAACGAAAGGAAAAAGGGGGTGGGAAAGTGTTGTTTTAATGTCTGGCCTTGTTTATTCTTTATCCTCTCAAGTAACGGGTTTTGTTTCCTTTTGTCTTTGTTTAAGCAACTATTAATAAATTGTTTTGTTTTAAGAAAACGTCTGAGTCATGTTTTGCCCGGGACCATGGTTGGTGGGTGCTCCCTCTTGGTTCTTGTCTCGATCCTCAGTTCCTTTTATTATAAAACCACGACATCCATTTAACAGGATTCCTGGAAACAAGAAAACAGGGATTATTTGACAAAGCTACATTTCTGTTTTCTAACTAATTACACTGAGTGTTTGTGTTTGTTTTTTTTTTATTAACTTTTTTGAAAGATCCACATCAAAAAGACCATTGTTTTTCCAATATGCAGAATCTGAGAAGAATAGATATCTTCGTGTCCTTTCTTTTAGAAAATAAAATAACTTTGAAATCTCAGAACCTAAGTGGCACTGTGACACTGAGAGATCATGTGTAGCTTCTGAAGGTACCAAAATAAAAGACAGAGCCAGAATACTCCCTATGGTGCAAAAGGAGGGAACTACTCCTCCAAATGATATGTAGAAGGTACCTCAAGTACCCAGCCTCAGACCTCGGCCTTTCTTCACCAGAGTCTCAGGCAAAACTGTAGTTTATACTCTACTTTGAACATTTTCACAGCTTTCAAGGCTATACAGTGGGTGCAAAAGAGGTGAGGAAAGAGTGCAGAAAGTTTCCTTTGTTGATAGGGTAGTAACTATCTGCTTTGACTTTTCACTAGGATTAATGCAACCAAACAGGATCATGTTATCACCTGATTGTCCATGTGATTATGTGGATGAACCGTCAAAGTTTTTTTTTCTGATTTTTAGAAGTGTGCAAAAGTTTTTTCTTTCTATTTATTCCTTAACTTTGAACTTTTACAATCAAAAGCAGAAATGATAGATAAGTGCATAGCAGATGCATTACACACAGAATCAGAAGTATATGACATTTGGAATAAACCTTTAGCCAGGAATTATTTCAAACAAATTGCATGTAGCTGGTATAACTGAGTAAAAAGAGGTTGCTTGTAAAAGGGAATGCATGTGACCCCATTTTGGGTCCAAACCTTCACAAAGGCATGCTGGAAGAAATGCTGTCTGCCAGCCAAGGAAATTGATACTCACATATTGTACAAAAGGACAAATGCCAGATATTTGGAGGGAAAATATTTTCCTAGGCACAAATAGAAGCAGAAAATATAAACTGTAAAAGGTGTATTGAATGAAGAATTCATTGTGGAGTAAATGTCCAATGCTGCTCTGACTGCTGGTTGTCCTTGTTATTTCAGGCTATTTCTTCTAAGCCTGCAGATAGCTATAGACAGTGTCTATAGAGTTGGTAAACTTGCTATCACATAGTTTTCTGTGATGTATTCTAAATGGCAACAAGATAAGTACATTGAGTTTATTGTCAGTTTTGAAGTTTGATAAAGACAACCAAATCAAGAAAGCAATCAACAGAGAAGCAGACAGGTAGTCAACAGTTTTTGTATTAGTCCAAAAAAAAGTATAAAGCGCAAAATTCAAAAGGGAAAAAGATTTGAGAACATTTATGAAGTGGTGAGGTCATGCTTGTACTTCCTTGTTTTCACAACAAGTACTTTGAATGTCTCCATAAATTTGAGTCTCTCCCTACAGAACAGATGGCTGAAAGAGATTTGCACCAAAAGCTCTGGATTTATGCTTATCAATTGCTGAACCCAGAAGCACTGAAAGATTTGCTGTTGTGGTTTGACTTGAATGGTTATGTCACTGCCCATTAGTACAACTAATGTTTGTGCAGTGTGAGCTTCAGTATGAACAAAAAGAAAATTGTTTATTGAGGCTATCTGAAAGCCATTATTGTGGAGCAGGCAAGAAAGAACAGCTGTTACCTCTCATAGAGAACTTCTGTTACTGTGCAACCATGTCATGGGACAAGGAACTCCTCTGAAGTTGTTTTCTTGAGCATTATCAGTGGCACAGAAACATAGAGAAATAGTGCAAGAATAGAAGGTATCAGACGCTTATCATATCTGCTGATGTGTACTTCTGGATGTGATTCCTGTTTCCATTCTGTTGCACACAAAGAAGGCTGAAGTTGAAATGTAACCAGTATGGAATGAGTACTAAATAGCAGAGTTTTCACTCTGCTAAACTGAACTTAGTCAACTCGACTGTTGTGCTCCCCCAGCCTCTAGAAGTTAAGATGTTTTATTTTAGCTTTTGGATATTCAGTCTCCTTAAAAGCCATGCAGCTATTTTCTCTAGTTATCTGTTATGAACTGTACAACAGTGGCGACATCAGTTGACTCCAGCAAGCTGCCTCTGGACAGCAGCTGAAATGAGTCTGATGTACATCTGTACTTCGGATCATCAGGACCTAGACCCTGTGAAAGGCTCAGCAATTGCAGTGGAGACTGAGAGCATTTTACTGGCATTGATCTGATTAATACGCAGAAAACATCACTAAGAGATGCAAGAGACTGACCCTTCTGCTATTCACTGAACAATCTCTATTCCATTTAAGAAACATGTTACAAGAGGTGCATGCAGAGGTGAACAAGTGTATCCTGGTTGCAGTAATGTGAAAGTTAAAGGTAGCTACTCTGAGCTGGGTGCAGGACCCAACCTTTGTGAAACTTACTTTTTAGTGGACAAACACATTGATGAATTTCCAGGAACTGATGCAACAATTTATGTTAAAAATGTAATGGACAGTGGACAATGCAACTTTGTGGAAACAGCACTGAATTGGATGATGGAGCAAACTTGGATTCAGTTCAAAGATCTGTCTCCAATATACATGCTGAATTTAGGTGAGAGATCAAGTCCTCAACATGTCTTGGTTTACACATGCCAACCTTTCCTTTTGAAGAGCTTAGAAAAGCACTTAACTACATCAGAGGTAGGTATGCTGTATATTGGGAATATGGCAATCACATGACACTTTATACAATTTGAGCGACAGTTTTTCTTAATTTCCAGGGTTGGATTTTTTTATTCTGATGACTAACAAGCAAAAATGTTATTTCTTTTTCTTTATTATTTTAACTTCAACTTAGCATCAACTTAATATTGTTGATTTTTTTTCATTATGTATAGGCTACAGCTTATAAAATTTTGATTTTTCTGTCTATGAGGTAGAATGATCTAGTTTAATTAGAGATGAAGCTTAGAGAGACAGCCTTTCTCAGAGCTGAGTGATTGAAGGCTTTGAATTTCTCGGATGTGTGCTGCCCTTTAGAAGGAGTCCATCTTAATGAAGATCAGGATTCCAGAATGTACTATGAAGACTTTTTCCTCCACACAGATAAAGTCCTGCATGCAAAAGTCTGAAGCCAGTATATAGCCGGGAAGTAAGTTTTAGGTGGAATTACTTCAAGCTTCATCTCTTTCTCATTAAAAATATGGCACTTGCCTTTAGTACATTTAGTACCTTAATGTATTTACAGCTGCTTAAGAACATTCAGTTCTCCACAGTGACACCAGTTTGTATCTACTGCTGCATCCCACCTGAGCAATAATAAATCAGTCATTTAAAATGTCACTAGTGGGTGGATTAGTAGGTGTTAAAGAAAAGTTCACGTCCTTGCAGGTGTGAGAGTTTACTGAAGAAACCTTATATATGCTTGCCCCATTCCTGTCCTCTTTCCTTGCAATCTCAGCCACTGTTGGAGGCAAGATACTGAGCTAAATTAGACTGTGCTGTGACCTGGTGCTGCAACTCGCAGTTACACTGTTATGTTCCAGGTGTCACTACAGAGATGGTTATAAACAGCCATGTATTTATGCTGCTTGCTAACATTGATTTGGGAGCCCACCAGCCTCTGTGCATGGCACAGTACAGAGCTGTGTCTGAATTAATAAGCCATGCTAAATTCAGTGGGCAGAGACGCACACTGATGATGTGACTGTACAGTTTCCAGACTGAAGCTGGGTCATGATCCACCAGATTGAGGACTGGCAGAGCTAAAGTGTGATTGTCTGCATCCATTCATCAGCATTGTTTGTCTCTTGGCAAACTGAGGAAGACAGTACTGGATCAGCAATGCTTGGCTCTTTTTCTCAACCTGATGAATTGGAAAGGCTTATTTCTTCTATCTTCTCCTTCTCAAAAGAAAAAAAAAAAAGGAATCATGTTCTACATAATCCTGAAAACCTGTGTAAATATATCAAGTAGTCTGCTGTTTCTCCATAAGATAGAGGTATAAATTAGCTTGTAATGTGGTTGAAAAAGGCTGGCCATCTTTTGGCACGTAAACCCATATCAATTTGGATTGCTGTTTCTATTTCAGACCTGGCAATAATTTATGTGTCCAAAAATATGTCTGTGTTTCTGTAAAAATATCAGCTCGTCCAAGATGAAATCATAGTATCTTTTGCGATTTTCAAAGTGTACCTGGGGTAAGAATGACTTTAAGAATAATCTGTCAGTATTCTAATTTCTACTGAAATAATTCATTATAAAGACAAGAGAAATTTTACACTTTTGCTATTTTTACTGTAATTTAAAAATGACAAGATTTAGAATCACAAATTACAGCAGAAATTGATAACTTACACTGTTTCATTTTTAAGAATTGGAATGATTCTATTTTAAGAATATTCAAACCTTTTGCACAGAATAAGCCTGTCTTCACATAACATAATATCAGCTGTTTTCATGTAAAATACAGCTGTCTGGGGCACTAGCCTTCTAGGGCAATTTACATAAACCAAACAAGCACATTTTGAGTACCAGAAACTGAATTTGCTAGTTCCTGCTGCAGAATGAGTTCCGCATAACCCACAGAAATTTTGCCTCTTTCCACCACTGCCTGGTGAAAGATAAAAAAGTTTCATTCTGATCTGTAGGCAACAACCCTTTGTATAGACTTAGGTGAGTAGTTCTGTCTTGAATCTACTGGTATTCCAATTTGCATCAGTTGGGCTCAGCTGGGTTCTTATAATTACTTTGTGTTCAACACTTCTATTCACTGGATTCAGTCACACTATTTTATAAAGGTTTTCAAGAAACAAATGAAATGAAAGCGCCTGCATTTGCACCCATCCTTGATAGAGACATGGTACATCATTTATGTGAGCCGAGTCTGCACACTTTCCTTATTTTGTACCCACCTCTGACATCATCTGACAGCATGAGTGAAGCCTGCTAATGACAACCAATGATCACACATCACTTCACTATATTACTTTATGAAGGTGGAAAGATAGGTGTAATGAAACAGAACTGATAGGGCAATATTCTTTATGGTACTAGTTACCCATGGGATTGGTGTGAACTAAACTGACTATCAGAAAGCAATGTCCCGTAGACTTAGCTGATCTAGGAGACACCACAGGGGTAAGTTCAACCCTGTTTAACTCAGCTGATTCCCATGATATTTTTGACAAATATGAACATTGGAAGGTCTGAACCATACTTGCTTGTTCCTGGGATTTGGATCATTGAATGCTCTAGTCATGATATTCTTTTTTCTTAATTCATGTCTGTTAGAAAAGGTGCATGCTTTTAGAAAAGATGCATGCTTTTCTAACATGCGTCCTTATTAAACAGATAATATATGTGGGTCATATCGTTCATGAATACAGATCACTGTTGAATGAAAGCATAGAAAAAGAGACTGCTTGTTTATCTGTAAGAAATTACTGCAGAGATTTTTTCTCAAGGAAAATTTTTTTCACAGAAAGCATGAATTACTGTGGTCACACTGCCAGGAGCCTGGCTGTTACAGGATTTTCATGTGGAATGTGAAACTGTCAAATATAGGAGTGAAATGCCTATAATTCCAGTCTTACATGGAATAACTGATGACTTCCGTGGTGAAGCAGAATGATTGGCTTCATAGTGTATAATGTAGAGAGGCCTTCATTGAATCAAGGACACAACAACATTCACAAATCTACCAGTAGGAGCTACCACGCAACTCATGAAATAAACACATTAAGAAAAAATAATAACTCTCATAGAAAAGAGCATGTGGTGGAATTACCCCAAGGGACCTAAATATAGTGTTCTACCAGATGGACTGCAGGAGAAACACCGTCTGATTAGAACAATGTAGACTTTTCTATACGACTGTTGCTGTGCACGAACTTGCCTATGATGGAATTTTTTTACATATTTCTCACTAACTTGTTTAGGAAAACCCTTCCTTATGCATTGCTGTTTCCCCTCTTTGTTTCTTCAAAGCTCACTGTTTTGAAAAGCTTAGGGAGAACTTCATTAAATTTAATAGAGTAGTTGCAACAGAGAGGAAAAGAAAAATTAACACTGAAGTATGCTGGCTTGTTTTGTTTTGTTCTGTTCTTTCTTTGCGATTAGTGTCACTGTCAAATAAAATTGAATTTCTCAGATATAAATATTGGCATCCTTCAGGCTTTACTCTCTTTTCCAAAGCCCACTGGACAAACAGTACAGATTGATTATGATCTTTTTCAAGGCGGCCTGAGAGCTTTCTTCGTAAAAGTTCAAATCTCTGTCCCAAGGAACACTACGTAGACTACCCACAATTCCTTTTGTGGTGGTGTTACAACAAATATGTTTTAATTGAGGTGTTTAATTTTGCAACCTGCTCATCTTTAAATGTATTCAACACTGCACAAAACAAGTGCAGAAAATTACATACCTATTCTTATCATTAAATTTGACTCTGCCTAAGTTATTGGACTAAATGAGCTGGGTTTAATCTAATCTTTTCAAGTTCTCGGAACTTCTATTCAAAACATGAGAGTGTTTATCATGAATAATTGTTTCTCCGTTGTAGTGCTCTTCATTACCTCTGTTTTCATTCTGCTTTTTACATGGTCTAAATTGCCTTTTAAGTATCAAAATTGATTTCAACAAGGCAGGAAAGCAGCGGTAAGAAATATGTGTTGATTTTTTGATACCTGCTTATACAAACCTTAATTCTTTATAAAAATATATCCGTGAAATCAATAGAAGCCCTTGATGTGCAGAAAATCAGACACCCCAAACACTTGTGTCTTTTGAAGCCTTTTGTGTTTGAAGGACTAAAATTTTGTTGGATGTTCATGGACATTGAGAGCTCTCCTGTGTTGCCTGGTCCAGCAATCATCCACCTCTGAACCTCCAGTTAACTGCATTTGGCTTCAATCAGAGCAGTCCCCTGAAGTGCTCCTCATGAAGTCCGAGATTGCTGGTGCTGTCACTCAGACAGCCCAGCCAGGTACTGGCTAGTGCGAAGCTCATCGGGCTGCTGCGGGCACTGTGGTTTGCAGACACCGCGGGTTACAGCCCCCTGCCAATCTGCTGGTGCTGGTGATTGCTCTAGTTTAGCACTTTAGCTTTAGTTTGTTTTTAAACGCTTCAATGTTGCATGGCTTGTTTTAATTAAAACACTTGCACAGTGAGGAAAATTCATGCTTGGGCACTAGATTACTCTCAGGGATACTATAAAAGTAAAAATGCATCAATCTTCTCTAGCGAGGGGATCTGTACAACGAACATCCTAAGAGCCAGAGCCGTAGACTAGGGCTCAACGGCAAGGAGATCTGCACTGGTGAAGTTCGACACGTATAATTGTTTTGCAGAAGGCTTTTCTTTAACTGCGAGAACTGGAGAGGATTTTGCTCAGCAGCAGGGTGTGGTGTCAGCATTGGTCCTGGGGAGCAGAGGGCACTGCTAACATGCTCTGTTACAGGGGAAGATGAAAACAGTCTTAAGCATACATAAGTTGTGGCAGGGCTGCTGTTGCTCTGCTTGTCATTGCCACACTGTAACACTTTTTCTTTTTGGAAGAAAATATTTTTGATTTTGATTTGGACTTTCATTTAACTATTGAACTTAGACATGTGCAGTCTGGTTTCATGTAGAGTCATAATACACTATTTGTACTAGATTCTTCCTGAATAGACAAGAAGCTGCAGAATGAATCCTACACACATTACTACCAGCGTTACATATTCTCTCAAATGAAGGAAACAGGAAAAGGGCGACTGTCGAGTTGAATTCAAGCTTCTGATCATTAATGTGATATTCAGGACTTCAACACTTAATGGTTTGAGACACCTGGGACTTCTAACATGGGTGCTCGATTCCCACTGGAGCTAATGGGAGCTGAACATGCTTACGTGCAGGAGCAGACCTTTTAGTAGACCTCATTATGCAAATGATAATGAGCTCTGGCCATGAAACCTGAAATTTATGAAAGGCTTTGCTAGATTTGAAGTTGAGGAATCAAATGTGTGTGTGCTTTGCATATGGAAGTGTAAGACTTTAAGTCTCTCTGTTTTTAATCCTATATGTACTCGCTCCTAAATTGAAAGGACCAGTAAGCATTTGTCATCTCTGAAACGTGTGGAAGACAAGAGGTGCAAGGTCTTTGGAGTACACTGGTACAATTCCACTGAAAATAAATATTCAAATCTAAAACAGTAGAAAATATACAGTATTCCAAAGATGACTTTACTGTGTCTTAATGTAAAGTTAGAATAATTCTCCCTATCTTTTAAATGCATAACATTTTTAGAGAGCTAAAAATGACATTTCTTTTTGCCACCATTAAATACAGATACTTTGCTGCTGGTTTTGTGTTGTTTTGGGGTTTTTTTTGTGGTTTTTTTTTTGGGGGGGGGGAGTTGGTAAGTCTTCTGAGACCGTCTCCTTTCTCAAAAGCAGTATTATAACAAACATTCTGGAGACTTCTTTGGTGGTGCCTGATTATAAGACACAAAATCAGAAAAGTGATTGCTTTGAATATACAATTCATCCAGGTTTTCTGATCTAGAGTCATTAATAGCTTGCTACAAAAACTAAAAGGAAATTTGTAGCTGTGTGGGGTTGTATGTGAGAATTAACTTTCTTGACATAGAAGATGAAATATAGAATCTATTCTAGAAATGTATAGTTAGAAAATTTTAGATTTAGCTGTAATTAATAAAGCACACTTGTGTCTCTTTTATAGTATCAAGCATTTTTAAAATTAATTTCACAGTGAAAGTATGATTATTTTCCTAAGATTGTTTGTTATGTTATATTTGGTGTGACTCAAGAAGCTTCTACTGCATCAGTTCTTGATTTTGTGACCATCTATGGTGCACTATTGTAACAAGGCTGCTTTTGAGAATGCTTTTGGAGCTTATGTAATTATTTTTCATTGTGGTTTTTTTCCTTTTTTTTTTTAAATAAGTGACTTCTGTGAAAAATGCAGTTCTAGTGCTTAGCTAAAGTATTCTATGCTTGATAGAGATCGTGTAGAAAGGTATCTGCTATCAACTACCTTCTATGAAATGAGAATCAATTTCGGGGATAATTCTGCTTATATTTCACATATGTTATGTTGCTCCACAAAAACTATAGATACTTTAAAAATTTTTTTCACTGGGAAAAACATTACCTGAATTTTGGCCAAAATTTTGCTCAGAAATATCTTAACTAGCCATTTGTATACCACATGTGTCTGGAACAAGAGACAACCCTGAACTTCATTTAACCAGGCACTGTTCAACTTTCCAACAGTGATTTACTTCTTCTAGCTCATGAGATTATTGATCCAGATTAGAAGTATTCTTGTTGATTTTCAGTTCCTCTTGACCTATGTAAAATCCCAATCAGTCACCTAGAGATGAAAGGTTCCTTACCTCATTAGAACTGCATGTTAACATCAATTAAGCAGTATGAGGACCTTTAACCAGTCACTGTGAAGATTACTATAATGAATATTCATGAGTACCAATATAAATCCAACCCTGCAAAACACTAGTGGGAAGACCCTTAAAGAAGTTGCAATCAGCTGTATCATCCATCATTTTTTAGGTCAAGATTACATGGATCATGGTTTAATTCACTGCTATTTTTTGTCCTATCTCTCAAAGTCACCAGTTACAGATACCTACATATAGATTGGACTCCTCCTAGAATAATTAGTTTTTCTTTTAAGTACTATGTATTACCCTTCAGGTTTAAACTGTGTAGGAATGGCTTCAATCCTTCTAATGATCGATATCAAGCTCCTCACAGTTGCAGAGGGTTAATAAAGAGTAACATGAGCAAATATAAACCATGGTTATAGCCAGTGAGTGTATTACAAGCTCATCTTCAAGCAATCAACAGGGTACTAAGGAAAATATATTCTCTAGGCTGTGCCCTAAGCACATCTAGTCAGCCTTCCCTTAATTTTTCAGTTGTAAAGTTTTCAGCAAATTATGTCCTTTGACTAATGAAAAGCAGCATAAGAGAGGAGAAGAAGTGTCTGCCTCAATTCTCTTGTGAAGTTCTCCTTGGATCGGTTTGTCAGAACGACAAAGTTCAGACAGAGTGAAGGCTTTTCTGCAAATGGGGAGATAAACTAAGCACCTGCAGAATTGCTACTGAAATAGATGTCACAAGTTGCCTGATGGAATTTAATCTGCTTGATAATTGTAACTGTGAGGCAATTTATAAGCTTCTGTGGTTGCAGATAAGAAAGAGTTAATGGAATGACCACTTTCCCCCTCCACCTCCATTGTTTCCCTCACTGGGATTACAAAGCTAATTAGCGGCAGCTCTCCTAAAAGACTGCAGCCCAGCCACAAAGGGACAGCCTGGCACTTGGCCAGAGAAATATCTCAGGCAGGAGAAGATCAGAGCCCCATATTGTCATATTTTTTCTGTGAGAGATGATGGGAGACAGACAAAATAAGAGCAGCTTTGGCTGCCTGTCTCAGACCCCCTAGACTTACCCCCGCAGAAAAGCCCGGGTTTGAATTCTCTTTCTCCCCCAGGGCTGGAGGTAACAATCCCAATACAAACACAGTATCACATGGGAGAAAACCTGAAAACTGTGCATGGATTTAGAGGGTTTTGTGAGATTTTTTTTTTTTTAAACCCAGAAGCGGGAACACCAGAAAGCTGCAGAGATGGTATTTTTTTTTTTTTACATTTTTAGATGCTGCTGTGGGAGATGTGGACACCAGGGGGTGCAATGACCACTGGCTGAAGCGACGAGGACTCCAAGGCGCAATTGCATCCTCTCTCTATATAGGTTAAACAGAGGAAAGATTATTCTGTGAGATGTGTTCTAACGAAACACTCTCTGTAATAATTGTGCTGCCAACGATACACTTAGAAAACCTAATTTTTTATTATATAACTTCAAGCACACTCTTCTGAGTATCTGGCAACATGAGTGGGACTGAAAAGCCAGGAGAGCTGTGAGACGTTCTGGAACAGCATAGTCGATTCCTACACCTAAACTGTTTGCAGCATCTCCTCTGTGATTGTTCACGGCAGAACTAAGCTATGCAGTGGAACTGACGAAAACGTGCATGATGATAGAATAAAATTAGTTGTAAAAGGCTCTTAAATATATGTTAATACTAAATATTATAGGATTATTCTCCAGTTTTGTGCTAATTTTGCTGAAGTGAGAAATCCTTTCACATTACTGTCAGGATGCAGCTTTCCCTGCAAAATCAATTCTGATGATAACACTAGCACTTAGCTGATCTCAGAAGGCTGTTCCATTGTGTTTGTGAAGTCAATCCTTTATACTTGTCAGTAGAAATTCACATACGATGTGTTGAAAAGCTTGCAGATAAATAGCTCAGTGTACATCATTGCATCTCTTATTATGGAAATGGCTATGATCATTTAGACGTAATAAATTCGGGACTTTTTACTTAGCAACAGAGTTTTTGCAGAATAAATGAAAGAAAAATATTGATAGGTAAACCCGGTTCAGCAAAATGAAAAGAATAGTGTAAAACACTTATAATAAAGCAAGGCAACTAAAAAGCTAATAGTAAAAGACATCTGTTTGTGGGAAAACTCACAAAACACACTGAAGAGAATCTCAACAGTAAATGCTGACAGACAAATTGAGTAATAAATGGGTTGAAAGGATTTGTGTTACTTATCTTGATCTAAAGAAACAAGTGCATAATTGTAATTGACCACAGTTTAACCCATTTGCAGTTCACTGTTCAGTGAACATTTTTAAGATACGTAATTTCAGATGTAAAAAGAAAATGAGATAAATGTGATGCAGCTTGCCTTAGTGATATCTGAAGCATAAAATGTCTGTCTTCAACCTATAACCTCTAAAAAATAGAGCTAATGTAAGTGAACATGGTGCCATTCATTAACATGTCAATGGTGATTCTCTAACACGGTGCCATTAAATTACTCTGGTGATAATTGAGACATTAAAAAAAGACAGATGCTAGATCTAGGCTCTTATAACCCTTTAGCAATTAAATTTCAACGAGCTAACATAACACAGCTATAGCAAAAATTAACAATTGGGAATATTTTTCTGTGAGATTGCCTTTCTCTGACCGAATTAATATTTTTAAAGGGCCAGATTTTCAGTGCAGACTCTGCTTGGTTGATGTGATTTCAATGTTGTTAAATGGGCCAAAGGCTGGCCTAAAGGCATTGATCAAGATTCTCATAATGGGAACGAATGGGACATGGGACATGGGACATTCCCAATGGGAATGGGACAGTCTAAGGTTGTTAGATGCTGTAGATTCAGTGTATTCTCTGCCTGAAAAGCATGGGAAGTGGAAGTGTGCCAGGGCTAAACTTTCAGTTTTTGGTTGAACAGAGTGAGATGCAGAGACAGGGGTGGGGGAGATAGAACAAAAGTTTTCAGTTTGCATCATCATAGAGTAAAAGTGATGGAGAGGTGGTGTGGACCCTGCCCCTGTCAATCTCGTTCTCTGACAGTAATAACAATCCAGCCACTCGGGTAATACATCAATGGGTGCCAAACCAGAGCTGGCCGAAGGGGTCCTTGCTTGGGAAAGGCTGCTCTGTCACATTCTGCAAATGTGGGAGCAGGGCGGGACTGATGAACAAAAATTCCACAAAAAAATCAAACCAACAGATGTGAATCCCATTTACCCTCTGGAATCTGAATGTTTTCATCATGTGTTTAGAGGATTATTTTTCTTTTCCACTTGTGGCCCTCCACACAATGACGTAATAGTCAAAATTTTCTACATTTAGTAACACCAAGGACGGAGACTACTAAGTACCAACTGAAATACCTTGTTTTCTCAGCTAGATCAGTGTCTCCCCTTTGTCTTGTAATAAACCAATTTCATGCACTGACACAGAGCCATTGAATGTTGTAATGCAAATATGGTATAGTTAGAAGCACTGGATGCTAGCTAAAACCACCTGCTGTCGATGCTGCTGGCCCCAGGCATCTCTGCTGGCTTCCAAATTCTTTCCCAAATGGTGATGAGAATCTAAACACTGGATATGATGTTCAGGGAACTGAAAACCATGCAACACATCATTGTGTTCCTAAGACAGCTTCTCATGTAAGTCTCATGCAACTGTCAAACCTTGAGGCAGTTTGTAGGAAAACTTGCCTGTGTCTGAATGGCAGAGAAAATTATAGAGAATGTCCTATTTCTTTCTCAGTCATGTTTGATTGTGGAGTGTCAGATGTACTTGCTAAGGTCTAAACCCAACACAGATAAACACTTGAGCCTCCCTATGACCTTGCAGAATTTTAGGGCTGGTAAATTCCATGAGTTTTCCAGGGAAATGAAAAGGGCAGGACTGCAGGAAAAGGCAGCAGGATCTCTTCCTCAATCTCCTTTCCTCCCAGATAATCTGCTAAATGCTCAAATTTGCTTATTAGAAGCTACTAATGACATTGTGTATGAGGGCTAGTCACAATCCATACATTGGGAAAAGCTAGGATTTCTTTCCCGTCACTGGAATGTTTGCTTTATCATACAAGGCACACTAAATAAAGCTGATATTTCCTGGTTCACACAGAAGCGGCAGTGGTCTATCAGATGTCTCTGCAATGTGTTGTGATGCTTTCCAGTGTATCCAATATTAGAAATTGCTCATAGCAGATTTTATAAAGAGTTGACTAGCAGCTGGGGACTCCCTCTTGTAGTCAAATGAAACTTCAGGACATAAGAGCAGCCACTTCCACAGGTTAATAATTTTCTATTCATCAGGAATAAATTGCAGTGTAAGAGATCACAGACTATGGGGCATATTAATGCAAATCATCTTATTCTATTGGTTTCCTTTGAGGTATGCCTATTTACACCAGTCTGAATAGTTAGCCATATCTATAGAACAGCGATAGCATATGGCTTTTAAAAACTTCATGCTGCTGTACTTTAAATCAGAGTGATCATTAGCATCTCAAAAAGCATCATTGCATGGATTGAATTATCTGTAATAGCTTCAATATGGCAACACCTGGCTCAACAGGTGCCTGAAGTCACAGCGGGCCATCTGTTAGTGGTCCAGTTGGATGCTTTCTAAATATATCTACCAAGAAAGCAAGGACACTAGGGAATAAAGTTAGAGAGAGAGTATCCAGCAACTTGCACTCAGAATGCCAGGTACAGAAGGAAAGGAGGAATGTGTATTGTAAGTAAGACTTTTCATTCTGTGTTTCAGTCTGCTGGCAAGATTGGAGGCATTGTGAAATTTTTAAATAAAAGCTAGATATAAAGTTGGAGACAATCACCAGCTGTTCATTTCTCTTCTGCAGCATGTGGAGGAACAAAGGCACATTAAAGACCAACAAAAGTATTGAAACAGCATAGAGTGGCATGTGTGGCATGATTCCCACTACCACAGGGGCCTCTGTCTTTCCAGATAAATTTCTCAACAGTGATAAGAGACAATGGGTAGTGTTATTGCCCAGTGTTAAAGATCTGTCTGGTATGTAAGTCCTTGTGTATGTCTATACTAAGTCATGCACTACTCTGATCACATGTGACTACATCCTGTAGGATGGCTTGCTCTGTGCTGCAATAGAACTGTGCCGCAGGTCCAC